>NW_020798696.1:324034-1600914 GCF_003344945.1 Aspergillus welwitschiae
AAAAAAAAAAAAAAAAAAAAAAAAAAATCGGTGGTTTATGATGTTGCAACACAGATACATGCTCCCGGGAACAATACAGAGCGATAGAAATTCAGTGATCAACAGGAATAATTGTCAGAATCGGGGCTTATATGTTGTCCCACGAGACTTGAGCAAATGCTTCCTCCGTCTCGACCAATGTCTTGCAAGGCCCCAACAATTCCCGGCTATCGATGAGGGTGTCAGTCTGGCCAACAGTGGCCCAGATTTTCTCAGGCCCAGCGACTTCCCAAAATCTCATCATCAGGCCCAACTCGGTTCCCCACTCCGCAAAGAGAGCTTCGTAGTCCGCAAAGGAGATTGGCAGAACCTTAACCTGATCCTCACCCTTTCCAATGGCTTTTGCCCATGCGGAGTAGTAGTCCTGGACAGTATAAGAAGTGGTGGTTACGATGACATACTTGGCCCCACTGGATGAAGCGCCGAGTTTGCTGGTCCATAAAGTTTGCCCATCATTCTCGACTAGCCCTGCAACAGCAGTACCAACATTAGACATCGCACCGAGGGAAGCAATCCTCGTCTGTGCAGACACTGGAGTAAAAGCGACGAATTTGCCGATCGAATTCTGTTCAATGCGGGTAAAAATGAGTTTACTGCCATGGCGACAAGGAGAGTTCCACGGGGAGGGCGAACTTACCGCATATACGGGAGCGAAAGGAGGATAGAAGAGGTTGGACGTATAGAAAGTCACCCAGAGGAAAACCGTCTTTGATAACAAAACCTGGTCCTGCTTGATGAACTCATCCACCCTAGCCTTGGCAGCAAAATGGGGCACCACAACCGCCCCGCTGGAGAGTGTGCGCGAGTCGGGAAGTGTACTCCAAATGTATAGCTCCAGACTCGGAGTCTGAGACGCAGCCTGGGCGAGGTTGACCCCTTGCTGATACTCGATTTCCATGGCTGCCTCAGGCCCGACCGTTGCGAAGGGCTCAAAGAAATTGGTAACGGCATAGATGATACTGACATCGGCAAAGGCCTTTACCAGGCTGGATTCGTCATTCAGGTCCGCAGCTACCACTTCAATCCCTTTGGAAGCGAGATCCTTGGCCTTTTCGCTGTTGGTATTGCGTGTGAGCGCCCGAATCTGGAAAGAAGGGTTACCCTCCAGTGCAGAGATCACTGCACCACCCTGGGTACCAGTTGCACCGACAATTGCGACGATCTTAGGCATTTTGCTTTGTTCCCCTTTTTGTGATAATGACTTTTTAGGAGTGCTCGTATGAAAGAATGGTGTATGGGAAGACAAAATTCTGATATAATTTTCCCCACTTCTTACTGTTCTGTATGGACTAGAGCTCACTCTTATAGATATATTTGTGATGACGTACGTTTTGGGGTTATCAATCGGTGATGTGGCACTTTTGGAGAGAGACCTTGGCTCATTATTAATCATTAGTTTCTTCCAGTTGCGTGCGAGAGAAGGGTGCCGAGAAGGGGTTATAGTAAGTTAAGCCTCAGAGATCCAAAAAAGTGTGCTGCCGAGTTCCGTCCACTATCAGGTACTTCTCGGGAAAACCTCCGAGGCATGGCTGGATTTGTATTTTCCCGTAAACCTGGAGACATTTAGGGAGCAACAACTTACCGAATATTGGCCTCCACTTTACTGATTTGCTTAATAATGTAGTTGATGGTATTTAGTCAGTTAATAACTACCATATTACTTTTCGGCACATTCCGCTTCCAGAATCTCAACATGACCGTCAACGCAATGTGCTTTACCCTAAAGACGCGGCCTTCGACTTACAATACTATTTGTCGAATCATATGACCCTTGCTGTCGAGAGATGGTCCTTACATGGATTGAAGGATTGGCGGGTAGTTCAATTCACATCTAGCGATGCACCGTTTGTGGTTGGAGCTATGTTCACCTGGGATAGCATGAATGGCTTAACTGAAGCCTGCAAGGCTGAAGACTCCAAGGCTATATTTGAAGATGTTTCGAACTTCAGCGACAAAGAACCAATCATACTGTATGGGGACGTTGTCGAGACATGGCAGCGATCAATCTAGGGGTTCAGTGAATAGCTGCTGAGGAAGTAGTAATGGAAAGGACGGTTAAATAGGCTCGACGAATACATGATTATAGTTGGCAACCAACTGTGTTCATACTCGGTGGCATCTTAAGAAACCCGCTAGCCACAATGATCTTTGGTACATGACTGTGGCTCTGTATAGTTATCAAATGGTCTGGACATATCAATTTCCCAAGTTGCTTATCCCGCGTACCCCGCTCAACGAGCTACTTTTGTGTAGAGCCAACAATTCTATCGGAAGTCCTGACCGTAACTACACCTGGCCAAAGAAAGTAAGTTATCTGGTGAAGAGGAGCAGCCAGTGTCAAAGGGGAGACTTTGTTGACCATCTGGTGGTGACGTCATGCACAGGTCCTCGACGAGTAGATTGCGTCTAGAGTAAGTGCGAGATCCCCATGGCATGCTAGACACATAATTTACAAACCCCCCAGCAAAAAGCGATGCTGTATATTATTGTGATTATTACTGTATTAATAACGTCGACTCCCGTCAACCAACCGAACCTACGAGTGCGCCAATGACTCGCTCCCCGGTGAGAAATACTCCAGCAGGCGGGGAAAGTTGCATGTTGCCGCCGTGTGCCAGTTGTTCCCGGCACAGATTCATCAAGTATTGGTAATCACGATCAAAAGCTAGGATGCATTTGCTTTCGCGTCCCCATGGTACCTGGAAACACTCGGAGACTTTTACAAACCAATCTCGCACTGATGTCACAATGTCGGCCGCGCCAAGATGAACAAAAAAATCACGCAAGCGTCAATTTCGAGCCGTTTCTATAGCCTGATGGGTCGGCCTTTTTAGGCGTTTTGGGGAAAATGGTTTGGGGGAAATAAATTTGGAGAATTCAGGTGACGTGGTTTTCCAAGCGAGGCTTAGCGAATGGAGCTTGGAGGAATCATTTGGTTCGCAGCAATGAAGGTCAAATATTATATATAGTCCTCATATCGACCGATCTATCTTGACCTTTTATACTCTAATCATTTCTACCTACCTGAGTCTGCATTATGGAATACAACATCCTGATCACTGGTGTTTCCGGTTATCTCGGAGGAACATTGTTGAATCGGCTAAAGAATGCACCCCTCCCAAAATACCACAAGTTATTCGCGCTTATACGGAATCCCGACCAAGCCCACGCAGTCAAGCAATATGCTGCTGAGCCCTTGGTGTTCGACATCCATGATTACGAAAGTGTACTAGACAATATTCAGAAGTATAAAATCAATGTCGTATTCTCTTTGGTCGATGCATACAGCTCTACATGTCAAGAGCACTTTATAAGAGCGCTGAGCGAACTGAAGAAAAAGACCGGGCAGGTGGTGCACTTTCTGCATGTAAGTATCCCTGCCGATTCCTGTTAACTTAACTAATGCTTGCCAGACCAGTGGAGCCAAGGCTTTTTCTGATCATGCGGGTGCTCCCGTTGATAGGACCATTCTTGATACTGAGCATAGTCTGCTTGAACTGCAGAAGTCGCAACACACCGATCTCCCCGCATTACAACAGGTATATCATGTTTGTTTTGCTTATATACCTCTGTGTCTGACTAGTACAGCTTGTGGGTGCCAACACGAAGATTGTTGAGCTGAGCGAAAGTCTGGGTGTTAGAAGCTATATCTTCTGCCCTTGTATGGTCTGTAAGTATTGCTTTATTATACTTATCATGCAAGGGACTTCTTTTTATCATAAGCAGATGGCAAAGGTGAAGGATTCGGCAACCAGGTCTCTATTCAGACTGTTGCTATAGTTAGTACTGCTAGGGCTACGGGACACGTCCGCAACCTCAACGAGTCCCAACAGGCGGTAAGTGACCTCCCAATAGGCGAGAGAATTGTTTTGACCGGTTTTAATCCTGGCCAGTGTGTCATGTGGTAGATAATGCCTTATTGTACATCGCCATTCTTAAGAAAATACTCTCGTCCGAGGACTGCGACCATGGCCAGGAGGGCTTCTATCTCGCATCCAGCGGCCGGGTTGCCTGGAAGGATGTTTACGCATCCATCGGGGCTGCTTTGTTCAAACGAGGTCTGATAAAAGATAGTGCTGTCCACCCCGCCGATGAGAAGGTGCTTGCCGCAATGGCCGAGACACTCAAGTCGTCAACGGATATGGTGGCTCCTCAATTGAGTGGAGAGTGAGTGTACCTAGACCTCATGTTGAGAACACGAATTAATGAATTGTAGGTGCACGTTTACGGCCAAGCATGGTTATGAAATCGGATGGAAGCCTTTGTTCCCGCCGGACCATATTTTCGAAGTCATGGACGAAGAAGTTAATCTTATTCTTTCGAGCAACGCAGATAAATCCGAAAGGACACAGAGAAATGGTGCTTTCTAATGGTGCTGCTTCGAAAGTTAGCACATGACCATAGCGACCGTGCCCGCCTCTGTTTTCGCAAACTGATTCCTGATCATGTCAGGGCAGGTTGCAGAGGAGATAGGTCTTATTCGACTTGGGTCGAGAGTCGAATCGTTTGATCAGTCATATCTTTTGCCATGGAAATTATACCTAGTCATGCAATCTCGTGCGATGCATGGACGGTTAATTCTTCTGTCTCTCTTGAAACAACCAAATAGCTTTGCTACCGTAAATGAGAGTGATGTCGACTGCTCCAAGGTTATGTGTTAGAAGGGACTGGATAGAACCATGATGGCCGCATTTAACTACAACGTGCAATAGGGTCCGGACATTTGAATCAAAATCCTTCCACCTCATCCGTAGGTTCAGGCTAGTATCTCTATCTCGTATCACTTCTCATACATACTTCTCAGGGGGCTGCGGCCCTGAGAAGCGGGCTATATGCTCAGGAATCACCACGGAATCAAAGGGAGACAATCCTCTGCATACTGTACGAAGGGCAACATGGGATGGGTTAAGAAGAATGGGCGTCATCAAGCCTTTACTGTCCTAGCAGACGTACACCTACCAGGACTCCGTAGAGAAGTGTGATCCTCTCCTGCTTTCCGCCCGACAAAGGCCTGACCCTTCATCATTATCATCGGAGTTGTCATGGCTTAGGGGGCAGCAACGTTGTCTGGCAGCGAATGAAACGATGGAAAAGGATACCAAGCCGTGATAGAGGGGAGGAATCCTTTATCAAAGGGAATTAGACAGAAATTGGTGGCATTTAATGTAGTGACTAAAAACTGAGGTCCTTCATATACTTGATGAGTGCCATCTTAGATCTGCGAAAAGAGAACTCGTATCTAAAATCACATACAGTGGTATGTCAATAGTTTGCGTTGCCCCACTGTACCAAACTAGACTAGGCTGTGCGGTAGACTTGCCTGAACAGGTTTAGACTACCGGTACTTAAATAAGTAACCTACCCGAAGTATGGTTGTTTTTCTTTACCTGGCGAGATATTGGATCACCAATTGAGCTCTGATCTCAGCCACGGAGGTCGCAGTGGGGCTTCTCACTCCATACACTCGGGAACATTTGAAATCAACTTGGAAACTACTATCATTTCAAATCACCGGATACTTTCTCGGTGACATAATTGCCCCGACCCGTCGCTTATCCACCGCTCCTCATGTATGACGCTTCCTAGGACCACGGGCACCATCCGCCCAGAGTTGGCGGCCGGCCCCCATACAAATCAAGGGAAGGAGGGGTTAGGTCCATCTTGGCGGAGTCGGCGTAACCACCACCCAGTCCTGTAGAAAAAATGGCATTTACACCCCCTTCTTGGTCTCGATGGCTGCGTTAGTAGACATAAAGTTTGCTATCTAACTAATTGCTATCGAGCCTGTACGAGGGTAGTAGGGTATTTATGATTGAAACTAAGCCTTCTGGTATACCGGATCCGCTCCATATCAGTGGTGATGTATAACATGCATAAATACGATATGATTGATATATATACATATATATGTATGTATGTATGTATGTATGTATATCAATCATAATATAACTAACTTCTGACCCTAATAACTGACCACCTTAACCACCTTACTAATAATAAGATCTATCTATATAATACTAGAGTTAAGTCTGAAGTTAGCTTTAGTTAAATGTTAAAGGGTACGCCCATGCGGTCAAATGGGGTTGGGAACTCCTTGAGTCTCCACTAATGACTAGGCGTCATCAACAAAAGCGTGAATATGAGGGAGCTCCTCATTTATGGTATTTCTGATCTTGGTAAGTTCCATATTGAGGGTCGCTGGATCAGCCATAGGCTCTCTAAATGACCTTTCGTGTGACATTCTGTAGCATTATTATCTTCTGGATAGGAGAATAGGTGTTCTAGCATCTAGGGGTGGGCGAACGGCGGTTTATATCATAAAGTGGCCTCGCACGCGTGAAATTCATAATAGTGTTACTGCATCCCTACATACCTTATGATGGAATTCGATTGAGCCGGCTGCATCTATATATAGTGTAATCCGTCTGTCCTTCGCCCTTTCCGAGTACGGACTACGTTTACATTAAAAGATTATAGTAAGAATCTTAATATTTTGGTTTCATATATAGGCAGTAATGTTGGATCAAATGCTTACTTCTATTGATTACTTTGTGAGGAGTCAGGGAAATCAACTGATCAACCAACCAGTGTTCTGTACCTAGCAGGCCTTGTCAGGGCAGAATTATCACTGTTGCGGCTGTCCATAATGGCCATAAAATCGGCTTCAGTTCGGAAACCTGAAAGGTAGTCTTGTCATAAGGTGCTACTGTATCTAAACATCCATTATGCTCAAGGGAAGGTGATCAAACCTTTGGAGGACTCACAAAATCGGAAGATGGAATGTTTCAATGACGACAGGATACTAGAAGAACAATGGAGATCCCTTGAAGACCATGCTATAGTGCTTGAAACTACGCAGGATGGAGACTGTTACACTGATATTCAAAAATCGGCGCCCGGATCTTCTACTCATTCCCTTTGTTTGCTTGCGTGTCCAAGGATGCACTGCCGATATGGACTGGCTCGCACTCACTATTTAGCAACGGCTTCAGCCAGTCGGTTTTCTGAACCTGTCGGAGGGAGGACTAGCGCGGTCTTAGCAACGGATTCGGAAAAAAAAAAAAAAAAAAAAAAAAAAAAAAAAAAAAAAAAAAAAAAAAAAAAAAAAAAAAAAAATTAACGAATTTTAGACCCGGGCGCCGGTTCTGAACTTGAGTGTATAAGATCCAGGAGATTGTGGGTTTTCAGGCTGCGCCTGGCTGACCAGGTAGAACTGTGGCAACAAGACCCTACTGATTCGCCCCCGTGTTGAATCTTGAGGAACCAAGTAATTTATCATGTCCTTTGAGAGAAATACGTAGAAACAAATTTCATCTCTCTCCCGTACTCTTCTTTTGCCAGGGTACTAGAAAATATAGAAATTAAGACTAGGAAAGTGCATTGAAATCTAATGATCCCAAAATCCTAGGAAGGTAACTCGGCTTGACGCATGCCCTAAGGCAAGTGTATTTGATCTTGTTGTTTAACAAGAAGGACTGGCCTCGGGAGGTAGCCATAATACTTGTTTCCCATTTAAAGCTATCCATGCACACTGTAGAGAGATTCGTGGGACCATGTTGAGTGAATTGGAGATAGGGTTGCCACAGCTAGATTGAACCTTGAACGGTCCTAGGTTGGTGCAAAGATAGGAGCTATCTTGCGAAAATTCGAGTTCCGTGACAAGTTAATTAGTGCTTAAGATTTCTTGTAGAGCGCCTGTGACTGGGTCCCAGAACTGTACTATTTTATTATAAAAGCCGGATACTAGCAGCTGATTATCAGAGAAAAGGCCACTGCCTGAACGGACCTTGAATGATTCTTGAATAACTGTTCTAGAGTTCCTGTGGCTGGGTCCCAGAGCTGTACTGTCTTATTAAACGAGCTGGACGCTGTTAACCGGCCATTGGATAAGAATGCCACTGAATGAACTAGGTCTGTATAGCCCTCGAGAGTCTGTAATACTGCGCTCCAAGTTTCCTGAACCTGCGGTAACTGGTATATCCAATCTGGAAGCTCTGGATGGAACAACCTGCGAATATTGCCGTTCGAGGTGCAAATACCAGCCCTGCATAATAAATCTGAAGTGATGCTACATCCGCTATCTGGTAATTTTTTTAGGACAAAGCGCTTTGCATCATGCAAAAATTCGGCCAGGGGAATATGAAGATCATCCTATACCAATCAGATTCATTCAGGAGTCACTGCCCACCATATACATAATTGTATAAATGTGCGGAGAAGATCAAGTATATTAATCATTTCTGACACTAGCCCCAGCAGGCTCATTGCTTCTATCTAATGAAGAAAATATTTATGGAGGAACAGTTGCATACCTTTTGTATTTAAAGATAAAGCGTGGCTACTTTTAAGATAATGCGTCCAGTAGTAATAAGAGTATTATAATTCTGATAGTAGACATTCGTGAATATCTAGAGGATCAATTTCTGTTTTATATACTCCGGGATCCTGCTAGATTACAGATATTTCTTCGTAGCAGATACTGCATACTTCTTAGACAAGTTAAAATATCTTTATTTTTAGATAGCGCATCTACCCGGAAGTTAGTTATAGTTTAGACCAAAAATTCCGGAAATGAGAGATGGAGAATCTTAATAGGCTGATTTTTATTCCTGGAGATACTAAGAACCAACCGAAAGGAATCCAATCAATTACTAATCTGTTCCACTTCTATCTTGAGAAACACAGATAATGTATCTATAGAAAGCAGAACAGCAAGAAGGATAATAACTTAAACAATATTCTGAAACTCTTGTAGTAGTTACTGTTGTTCTTTCTTATTATTCTCTTCATTATCGAGAAGTCGTGTCAGAATTGGTAGATATATTTTATTTATTCTACACATATATTTAGCTTAGCTCTTGAGAAGCTCTGTAAACTAGTATTTAGATTTCTAATCTAGATTTTTGATGTAGCGGCATATAATAGTAACTGAAATAAACAGTAAAATGTATATCCTATTCCTGACTACTTCTTGGGTAATATTATTACCAGGTCAGTCCCCAGGAACTTTTCTATTATACTAGATTTTATTAAATTGATATTATAAGAATGATTGTATGTTGTGCTTTATTATCTCTTCGGTATTTATGAAGGGCTAGATCCTGATATATATAATTTCTGATCTCTTGAAAAACTACTTAAGATTGATGGGCAGCTCTGCTGTTTGAGTACAAGCACTCACTACCACCAATAGACTTCCGAGTCAATTTCGGATTCTTTGCTCAACCCAGACTGCAGTGCGACAAACCTAGCTATTGGATCATGTGGGTCAATTTTGAAGTGATGTCAGTCAGAGGAGACTCGACAGATACTTGGATTCATATTCACTTTCAGGTTTGTGGCGGCTTTCACCTGTGGCTGAGCTCTCTGGAGAGAAGTTGAATGAGCATAGTTCTGGTATCTCCAGTTACACAGCACCTCCAATTAGTATCTCATACTATTTTGTGGCTGACATGAAAGCAGTAACTGAAGAAAGGGGATCTCCGACATCGCCAATGGAGCCGACGACAGCCGAGGATCGGCAATCCCGTGACAGGCAGTAAAACAAGCTAATGACCGGCTAGCTCCTGACCGCCTCCAGAACAGGCTAGGCAGCAGGCGCATCACATGCAACCGGAGGAAAAAAAGAGTGGCGGCCTGAAGTCGGGGGCTTCCACGCCTGCACGAAACAATTAAAAGAAAAGTGACGCGCGCAGAACCATCCATCAGTTTGCCATTTGGGAAGAAAAAAATAATGTGAAAGTGCCGATCGCACTCCAACCTGCCTCATCCCATCACCATGCCACTGATCTTGCTCTCCCTCGTCTTCTTTCGTGAGATCTGGGATCGGGTGTGACGCGTTGTGATCGTGGCTGGAGAATATTAATGCTTTACCCCGCCGGGCCTTCAATAGAAACAATAGGGACTTTCCCCTCCACCTTCATTGTTGTCGGTGTCCACCTCCTCATTTCTTCCCATCTCTTCTCATCGCCTTCTATATATTCTCCTTCGCGCCCTCTGCTCTTGCCTCTTTAAGCATCTCAGGAGTCTCAAGCATTTCAAGCATCGCAAGCATCGCAAGCGTCTCAAGCATCTCAATCATCTCAATCATCTATCAGACATAGAACTTCTGCGGTCATGGGGAAATTCCCTGCGGCCATCATCGTCGCCAGGTATATCCACTTTTTCTTTTGATACAACATCGAGAGCTAACTCCTTATCTTTGTTCAGACATGGCGCTCGCTTGGATGTAGCGGACAAGAATTGGCATCTCACTTCACCTACCCCCTATGACCCTCCCCTCTCCTATGGCGGTTGGCTACAGTCGCGGGCTCTGGGGGCTCGCATCATCGAAGCTATCCAGTCTTTGGACGACTCACCAGACTCCACAACACAAGGAGATAACAGTGTCAAGTCGCCTTCCGACCGTCTACAAAAGCCAAAACCGAAGCGCAGAATCATCATTCACACATCTCCCTTCACTCGATGTCTACAGACAGCCATCGCGGTCAGCTCAGGGATCTGTCAGAATTCGGGCGAGCCAGAGTTCAACCAGCTATCGAAGGTCCCCGGCTTAGTTCAGTCAAATTCGGATTCCGCCTTGACCCCAGGACCCATTACATCAAGCGACCATCGATGTCTGCTACGGGTGGATGCCTTCCTTGGAGAGTGGCTTTGCCCTAGATACTTTGACGAGATTATCCCGCCGCCAAATTCGGATCGCATGATCACTGCTGCAAAGCTCGAGCTGCTGCGTCGCGAACATAATTTCGTTCCCGAGGCGGACATCGTCCCCAGACCCTCCGCTGGCTTTTTCCCTGGTGGCTGGGGGAGTGCATCTACTCCGGTTTCTCCCGCCAATGATGTGACAGCGAAGTTAAAGACGGAGGCCCCACCCAGTACACGTCAGACGCAGGCACAAAGGTCCCGCGCTGGCAGCTGTGACACGTTCAGCGCTGCTGAAACGACTCGCGGACGGCGGCTGCTCAGCAAGATCAACACAAACCTTCCCTCCATTCCGGATGCCGCCTACGTGCCTCCAACGCCCAGCTATGCGATTTCCCCGTCGGACCCCATTCCAGCTGGGTATGTAACGCATGCTCGGGACGCCTGCGTGAAGATCGATTTCCAATGGGACAGTATGCACGGGGAGCAGAACTGGGGCGATGGAGGCCAGTACGGCGAAGAATGGAGTACGATGCATACGCGGTTCAGCACCGGGCTCGACCGCATGATTGCGTGGTATCGAGACTACGAGTCAACTTCTTCCGGTCGGCCCCGACGACATTCTCAGATGCTCGACAGTTCTGGCGAGGCCAGTTCCCGTAATGAATCGGATGACGATACGGAGACGATTTTGGTCCTCATTACGCACGGGGCGGGTTGCAATGCATTGGTCTCAGCGCTGTCCGGGGAGCAATCCCAAGTAAATTTCGGCACTGCATCTCTCACCTTGGCGGTCCGCAATGATCACATGCCCGAAATGGTTCAAGATAATACCATTGGCGGACCAGTTCAGACGAAGGGGGCCAACGAGCCAGCCAGCGTGGAGAATTATGCCATGAAAATGGTGGCTTCAACCGAGCATCTCCGCATCGCTGGCAGCACGTCACGTGTCTCTTCTCCGAGCCAGGTGACCTCCCCCTCAATCTCGTCCTACCGGAACCGCCTTGCAAACCGCCCATCCATGTCACAAGGCATGTTCATCATCGGACCCTCGTCGACATCTGGCCCCGGCACTGTTCCTTGGAATGCTGAGCGACCCTCTACGGCTGTCACTCCTAGGACCCCCGGGCTTTGGGGGTCCAGCGCCGCCGATGGCCCAGAGGACGATATCGTGCCCAACTTTGGCTGGCCTGCCCCGGCGCCATCGGTGCCTGGGGAAAGCTCGCTGCCGGCCAAGGTGGAGGAATCGACCTCTGCCAAACAAGTGCCACAGCGAACGCTCTCCCAGCGCGGACTTTGGGGTAGCGCACCGCTCAGCAAGGACCGTGAAGCAGGACACAAGCGTCGCTGGACTGTGACTGAACGACGGCCATGATGATACCCGCTTAAAAAAACATATTTTGTAACTTTCGGATTTATTTCTTAGGCGTGGAGTTTGGGACAAGGCCATCTAGCTAGATTGCATAGTATTTGGGTGTGACATAGCGGTTCCTAGCTGACAGGAGTTGATGAATATACCCACTTGCTCTTCAAGATAACAAGTTATTCAATGATCATCAGTCGCATACTGCATTTACAAATGACTTCTACGCATAAGCACACTAAGTTATAGTTAAATTCCACTTACTACTCCACAAAGGGTAAGCCAACCCATTATACTTAAATAATCACAAGACCCGGAATCAAATTCCATTAATAATCAACACACCTCAACTAGAATACAATAAATAGTACAACATCTCTTCACATCCTACTCAACAAACAGACCTCCTCCTCTCACCTCACCCCTAACATTCCAAAAATAAGTCGTCTAATACAACAACTTACACTCCCAATTCTCCGGCTCATCCGGATCCCCCTTCCCAGTATACTTGGCCTGGTACGGGTAATGACAAACAGGCCTCTGTCTGATCACCTCATCAGCAGTGGTAATATTCTTCCACACCGTGGCAACAAGACTATCCGGCGCCGTGCCATTCTCCACCCACGCCATCATGGCCAGAACCACATCGTGCTTCGCATCCCGGTACCCGGGGACACTCCACGTCGAGGTATTGATGTAGGCTGCTTGGTCCGCGCCTGCGATGTACCAGGGGGCGTTCATGTCGGTGGGGGTGTTGTAGCAATGCCTTTTACCACATTTCAATTAGCATAGATCTTCATAAGGGTATATTGTTAACTGGGTCAGGGCTTACTCCATTCCCGGAATCAAAAACAGGCGATAGAAATCATCCACATCATCCACGCCGTTCGCCTGCACGGCGCTCTTCGCCTGATCGTAGTAGAACGTGCTCGCTCCGGGAGAGACATAACTATCCGACAGACCATGGTAATGGATGAACTTGCCTCCGCGTTTCTCGAACTCGCTGATATCGTATTGTCCAGCTGTTGCGTTACCGGGGTTCAAGTGGTCCGCTAGCTCGACGGTACTGAAATCCAGATCCTGCCAGACGAAGGAATCGCCCAGGCCCATGAGATCACGCAGGAACCAGTACTGCTGGGAGATGGTAGACTCCTCGCCAAGGCCGATGTTGCCGTCTAGCCAGGAGGATTCACTTCCGTAGAAGAGGTGGCTGTAGACAAAGGTCTGGTTGGTGTCGACCCAGTCGTTGTAGATCTTGTACAGGGTGTTGAGTTGCTCTGTGGTAAGGCAGGTGTTGGGCGCGCTGGTGGAGTTGCAGGCGAGGGTGGATGGGTTGAAGACGCAGCCCTCGGGGTTCGAGATGATGGTGTCAACGAGGCCGTCCTGCGGGTCGCACTGGCGGAGGACTTCAGCGGCCAGGACGGGGAACATTTCCTCGGGGATGGTGTGTGAGCTGTTGGCCGGGGCTTGGTAGGTCGTTTGCTTGAGGTTGTAGAGCTGTTGGTGTGTGGTCCACCAGGCCGGGGCACCCGCGATAATTCCGTCGTAGTCGTCGGGGTACACTTGCATGTTCTTCATGCTTTGACGGCCTCCCGTGGAGCAGCCGTAGAAGTAGCTGTAGGCGGGACCGCTGCCGTAGCGGCCGGAGATGAGGAGCTTGGCAAGTGTGGTGGCGCCGTGCCAGGCGCGGTAGCCCCAGTCGATTACGGCTTGCGGGCGGCCGAGTGCCCAGGTGCCCGCTGTGTCGATGCCTTCGTGGCCCAGGTTGCTGGAGACGGCGGCGAAGCCGTAGTGCGTGCCGGTGCCCTATGGAGGTATTAGTGAGTGCGTTGGGTATAGGGATGGGTATGGGAGAGAGAAGTACCATGTCGACCCAGTTGATGCCGCCTCCTGCTGCTGCGGAGCTGGGGTGTGTCAGTAAAGTGATGGTGGTTTAGAAGGGAGATATTGGGGAGGGCGTACAGCATGCGTCCGTTCCAATTGTATGGGAAGATAACGCCAACCAAGTAGCTGGAGTTACCCTCGGATGCGACGTTGACCTGCACGGCACACGACTCGGGCAGGCCAGTCGGGTACTCGGAGGCGGAGGTGTAGTTCATAGGGTTGAGAGAACCACCTTCTGGCACGTAGGTGGCCCATTGAACGCGAGCTTCGGTGCCATTGGCATCGATGATTTTCTGGAATGCAGATGCAGAGCAGTTGGTGCTGGAAATCGCAGTGGCCGCGGTGAGCCCCATGAGGGGAAACGCCGCCAGAGGGATCTGATACCTCATGTTGTGATGAGGTGCGGTCGATTGAATACTGGAATGAGCTGCTGATGAGGATTGAAGACCCAGAGGGGATGTCTGCTATTTATGTGCCATTGTGGTTATTGAGCAGAGGTAGACGCGTCATATCCTCTGCAGAAAGACGGGCCGAAGCATCGTACGGCATAGAGGTGGATGATGCGGTGTTGGAGTGGTGAGGTGATCATCAGGCACGTTGCTGAATTGAGAGGTGAAGACCGAGGAGGGATATGAACTCGTTATGACCGATACTTGGCATTATGGAGTTAGTTGATATGATGCGTCCCATTCTCTTGTGGTTTATGGGTTTATGGGGCAGTGCTTCAAATAGTCAGTTCAACCTTGTTGGTAAAATTGGACAGGTAGTAGCACATAATGTTACTTAATGACCTTCCAGTCGAGCCCTGGTGTATATAATGTGTGCAACACCCTTGAATAAACTGTCTGGGCGTACCCCAGATGGTTAGGGTGTAGTTACTCCAAAAGAAGCTTCAAACGGGGAGTGGATCTCCGATCTGATAAGGCGGCGCTGCGGAGACTAGTCTACTTCAGGCATGGATGATCACCGTGGAGATACCATCTGATGCAAGTGGAATTACTCCAGCAGGGCATAAGGAATCAGTCTGCTCGTCACCAAGCTA
This sequence comes from Aspergillus welwitschiae, assembly GCF_003344945.1. Taxonomy (NCBI): domain Eukaryota; kingdom Fungi; phylum Ascomycota; class Eurotiomycetes; order Eurotiales; family Aspergillaceae; genus Aspergillus; species Aspergillus welwitschiae. The sequence continues at coordinate 339,007 of NW_020798696.1, forward strand.
CAAAGAGACTAGCTGCATAGCTGATACTTGCGATCGACATTACATTACCTGATCACATCCAGCATTGCACGATCATTCGTTGTGCTAACTCCGATGCTAATGAGCTTCTCTGAGCTTAATTCGCCGGTTTGTCCGATTCCTCTCCATTTGGAGCTTAGTTGCTACTTCATCGTTTAGGCATCAGAATAAGCATACACTCAAGCTCTATAAGCGTTGTATATCCGCAGTAACAGATCGTCAGAGGTAGATGAACAGACATCCCGCAGTGGAGATCAAGGTACCACCTGCGCTGCGGTGTCCTAGCCTTATCGAGCCTGTCCGGATGGGGATACATCGCAGTATTGCGAAATCTTCATGAGTTCTGCTCTGGAAGAGATGGCTCTGAATTTTTCTCACTGCTATGCTTGGACATATCTCCTTCAATCCCACACTTAGGATGATGGCGACTCAGTTACAGCTCTAACTAGAATTTTGAAGTGAAGGGATCTCCAATGCCAACTATCGAGATACGCCCGTACCTTTGTAAGTTGGAAAATCTGGTACATTTATCAAATAAGGTGAATAACTGGGTTATATTAAGGAAGCACCAAAGCTAAGTGTATTGTGGTGGCTATCTCCGCTGGAATAACTGAGAGGAGAGGTTATTGCCGGTGAGTGTCGACTAGGGGCAAATGTTTACTCACAATCTTTGAAAGCACAGCCTAGTCAATGCCATCTTCTAATATTTATACTACGTACATATGGCACTGTCCTGCGCTATCTTTTTATGTCCATGTACTCAGCATCGACGCAACGACTGCACTGGAATATCTGATTCTGTCTTCCAGTTATTCCCCCAATCCAAGTATAAACCATGGAGATTATAAAACTCCCTCGGAAACAACGTGCCCAGGAAAGGCCCAGAATCTGGCCGCCTGAGCTCCTCCATCACATCGAGCACTGCCTCGGCCTACCGGTGAGACAGGCCCTCAGCATAATCGATTGGAAAGACTTTTTTAGTTCTGTGAAATGGGAAGCTAATAGATACCGTGACAATAATTGCACGCCAGGCCAACTGCTTGAAATGTCCATTTACGAGAAGGCGGCACATCAATACCGCATTGGCTTCTGTGACCTTGAAGAGCCGACATGTATCTTCGAGCCCACTCATCCTGGTGGTGTGGTCGATCAGATAAAGAATGGTGACGTCCAAGGGCTCAAAAGGAGACTTGACGAGGGTCTGGACGCTGACGGATACAATTTGGCGGGGATTCCGTTACTTTCCCTGGCCGTAGTACATATGCAGCCCGGGTGTGTTGAATTACTGCTAACGTACTGTGCATCCCCCAAAACAAGAGGCCACTGGCTCGTTGCAGAGCCTCTTGACTATGTCATGCCCGCTCCTCTCAGTGACAGCTTTGGTCACCAGGACGCCATCATCCGAATGCTAATCAACGCTGGCAGCAGCTTTAGCTATTTCAACGTTCTGGACAGTATCTTTCTCTCCGATTCCTTGGAGCTCCTGCGAAAGGTCGTGCAGCAGCCCCCTGGTCTTTTCGCTGAATGGCCAAACAGTGGTTACGAGATGATTTTGCTTCGCGTGGCACGGTATGGAAAAGGTTGCGTTGAAATTGCCGATTTGATTGTTTCCATGGTGCCTGAAGTGCTTGAAGTGAAAACCACACTGGGCGATACAGCTCTATATGTTGCACTTTTCAATAGTGAGGCCGAGAGTATGGTCAAGAATCTTCTTCGCTTTCGCATTGACCTTTTGGCGCTGAATACCACAAATGTATCAGCCCTCGCTATTGCTGTCCGAAAAGGTCTCGTCGGAGCGGTCGAAGCTATGCTGAGCCGCCATAATATTGATCTGCTGCAGCTTCACGAGGTACTACCTTTCAGTAAAACCCCATTAGGGCAAGCCGTAGAGACGCGCAATGAGTATCTCATGCATTTGCTGCTTACTGATCGATGTATGTGTCTCACAGAAAGAGCCCAAAACGCAGCTCTTGATCTGGCTAGGGTATGGGGGTATGAAGGGCCTTGGGTGGCGCTAATCCAGAATTTGCAAATTTGGGCTCAGTAAGGTTCAAACCATGACAATATTGCCTGGTTGTATGTGTCGCTGCTGCAGAAAAGACTTTAGCCAAGATAAGGATGCTACTCGCTCAAAACTGAACAATCCTGTCCATGTTTTTTATAATTCGATGCAAATAATAATACAACAGCTTTGCCTGTTATGCTGTGGCGGGTCGCGTAATGCGATAGTGACGTACCCCATGCGAAGACAATGACTGGCAACTACCAGAATTTTCAACCTATATAGCACGAATCTTCTGCTCGGGTAAGGTAGAAATGGAGAACACCAGAATTACCGTAGTATGCCCTGTAACCATTGGTAGCGGCAATGGTACTTGCATCTACGTAGCGAAAACGTCGCGTCGAATTTTGATCATCTGGGATGATCAGACTCCCAGCAGCACCGTGAAATTTGATTTTATGGACCTACCGGTGGCCAATTAGAAATGTTCAACAGCGGAACGCAGCACTGTCTGACCTTCTCAGCATCTTCAGTGAAGTCCATGGTACTCAGTAGAGGAAGGATGTCCTCCGCTAATGCTTGCGCAGGATGCCCCGTATCGATGACATGCATATCCCATTCACCTTCCAAAAGAGCTGGATCTGCTGGCTCGAGCTCGCTGTAGACATGATCTACCTCCGCTGGGTCCAGCGGCTCCAATGCGTTCGTAAGGGAGATATATTTGGCGGCTGGTGTTCTGGACCATAAGTCAATAGGGTTATGTGTTAGCAAGGCGGTACTTAACCGACCGTGTCATGATAGCATCACTAGGATGACTATAAAGGCTGTGAGGAAGAAGATGCAAGATACCGTAGCAAATGTCGGCGCGAGAGGTTGGCGTTACATATAGTCATGCTGAGTAGTATAGAGCTGGCGCCACGATCGCAAACTTTAACTCTATTAGACCTTCCATGGCCAAGTATCCCGGGAGGTGGGATCAGGAATCGATCGCTGTGTCCACGGTACAGCAAGCGTCCCAATCCCGAGGAGCATGCCAAACATAGCCTCTTGCGTAATTCGTGGCAAGCATGACAACGGAAGAGCGCATCCAAGATCCAGCCTGGTATCCTAGCCTTTCTGCGAATACGGTCTCCACATTTGGAGACAGCCTTACGTATGAACGGGTGAGCGGTCAGTAAGTTTAGGCGTGGCTACCAATATAGGAGCGAATCGGAGGCTTAACATGACTATTTCTCCAGATTAGCCTTGGTCTAGCAGGGTATAGGAGAAATGACAGAAATACGTAGTTACTCGAATCTTGAGCCATTCTGCTGTAATCGTGGATTTGAGTAGGCTCTCAGCAGGCTGTCCATAGGATCCTCTAAAGCGGCATTTTGGTTGAGCCCAGTATTTAGCGACACTGATAAGATTTCAGTGAACAGTTGGGCTAGTCCTGTTTAGTGGGAAAGAATTTGTTTGACATGGTTGAGAAAAGCTGCAGTGATCAAATGGCTGTTTATTCGGAAGGGGCGCTTGGTTGATCGAGGTGAAGAAGAAAGAGGAAAGCCGATGGGCTGGAGTAGTGTCAGGTACGAGGAATAGTTACATCTGTAAACACAACTACTCCGTTCAAGGTGGCTGATCAAGCACTGAGCACTTTATTGACCCTCCGATCCTATTTGCTTGATCCTGTCTCAGGACCAGACGCAGCATGGTTCTTGGTGTATTAATGACAATATCAAGCTATCCTACTAGTAGAGATGAAGCAGTATTTATTGCTTTCATATAATCAGCTAAGCAGGTACCTATTTAGAGTACACTGCTGGACTACCCTACGGGACTAATTCTGATACTTTGAATTAATCGTCGGCTTGGAGTTTGGCTGGCCTGGTCACTTTTTTTTTTTTATTGAGTAGAACGAGTTCGCATGGAGTGGAATGTGACATGTTACAAGGAGATTCTTGGAGGTGAAGGGCATGATGGAATCATTAGATCATACTCGCTATCGTAATCTGCAGCACTATACCGATAGAAATATCGAAGCGTCCGGTGTTTTGGAGATGCGAATGATGTTGCCTCTGCAGGATCGGGGGCAATTGGTTTATGAAATCTATCCTCCTCGCGCCCTCTCGCTTACCTATCACATGGATCTAATTTCCGTTCCCATAAGGTAAAGTGGGAGACATAATGCGATAAGGCTATGTGATAACATTGATCAGCCGCTCGATATCATGGCATATTACTCACGATGTTTTGTGAATATGTAGGACCCATGAGCCTAGTACTATGAACTACTACTGGGTCGGTGCTATACTGTCACACGATGAAGTGTGAAGCAGCCATGAAATTCGCCTTATGTCTGGATACCTTGGAATTTGATGCAGTGCAGGATAGGGAACATGAAAGATCTGGTCAGCTGTGGAGAGGATATGCTAGCTGAGGTGCTTGAATGAGTATGTAGGATTAATGTCGGCAGTGACACCGGTACTGATACTGCAATTGTTCCGCCACAACAGCAGCTCATGTTGATTGTGCGGTCCATTCTAGAGAATTAAAGATACGTACGCCGAAAGTAACATGACTGACAATTGTTTTGTTCTAAAACTCCACAAGTCCATAGATTCTACCCTATCGAAGGCTGTAGTTTCCTCAGTATTGTGATATGGTGTATAAGTTAAGCCCCAACCATGGCAATAGCGCCATTGACCAGCAAAGTAGATAGCCTAAACAATGGTAGAAGTATACACGCATATCAACTACTGGACTACAATATACCAAGGTTTTAAGTTGATCTGGATCGATCCAAGTTAAATGAGAATTGACTTAAATTAGTAACAGGGGCCCCGCATCCCATGACGAGGCACTAGGCCAGATCGGGGCTAGTGGGGCATCCAACCTCCGGGATAATTTCCATTGATTCATGGTTTGTGCTCGATTTCCTGCCACTTGCATTTTAGCCAGCTGAGATTATCATCCATGACTTGCAGGTGTTAAATACTTTTCCCCCTTCCTTCCACTGCAATGTTAACCTTCAATTAAACTCTCTTTCCCTCATTCCACCCTCCCCTACCCCGTCATTCCTTTCCCTTTCTCCGAATCTGACAATGACTTCTACCCGCCGCAACGGGCAGGCTCTGCCATGCGAGCCCTGCCGCAAAGCCAAAATCCGTTGCGATGGTGCCACCCCAACATGCCAGAATTGCGTCCGTCGTAACAAGGGAGACAGCTGTGCTTACACGCCCGTTCCGGCTTCTCGTACCTGGTATTCGGACAATGCTCCCTCGCCCACCGCATCACCTCGTCCCCAAACAGCCCAACCCCGCCCCGACTCCGCTGCTCTCCAGAATCGAGCCTCCTTCAACGCCGGCGACGACAAACTATCTTTCGATTTCGCCACCAATAATTCAGCGACCTTTAGCGACATTGGCGACCAATTCAAACGCTCCCTGGTCATTGATGCGCCCTCCGCGGCTCGGCCCGATACGAAGCAGATCCAGCTTGGCGCTCGACTGCTCACCTTACTGTTCGAGCATTTCGCACTGTATGAGCGACTGTCTGAAACGGCCGTCGAGGTCTGGCCCGAGGGATGTGTCCTGGGTCATCGGCTGGTGAGCGGGATGTTTGAGGCGTTGGAGGATTTACATGGGGCGCTGGCTGCGGATGCGAAGGACTTGCAGTCGAGTTTGCTTCGCTGGTCGCAAAAGATCTTTGAGGATAGTTCCAAGCCACTGGCTGTTCAGCCAACTATGTCGCCGGATGACTATATTCGTCGGATTTCTGGACGGTGGGAGGGTATTGGACTGGTGTTTACGATTGTTGGTCAGGGCGCTATGCTTGAGCGGGATTGGAGGTCTATCCGTTCGAGTGAGGCTAATGTGCCGAGGGATCAGAAGTCACTTGCTGCTCAGGCTATTAGTGCGAGTGATGCTTGTTTGCAATTTTGTGATCTCTCTACGGCTGTCAATGATCCGTTGGGGTGGTTGCTTTTTCAGCACATCCATCTTTTGACGTTGTTGTGTGGGGAGAATGGTATGTGTTTGTTTGGTCTTTTTCTTTGAGGTGTTAGGGAACTGTGCTAATCAGGATATAGATCCTCGGGCTTGGAGAAGGCTGGCCGATCTTTCGACGACAGTGTTTACGCTCAGTCATAATGCGCCTGAGGAGAAACGCATTCCGTTCTTCTTGCTTGAACTCCGCAAGCGACTAGTTGCCGGGGCTTACAGTATTGACAAGCAGCTGGCAACCTTCTTGGGAAGGCCTCCTCAGATCAGCTGGCGCTACTACGATGTGCAGTTTCCTCTAGATTTGAGTTACGAAGAGATACTGGCGGAGCCAAAGGTCCGCGAGGCTGCCATCAGCCTGCTTGACAAGACTGGCTGGAACACCCAGGGTATTGTGGGACAGGCTGCGTGGATGCGCATCGCCCTTCTTATTGGATCTACGAGAGAGCAGATCCTAGAGCTGTCTCTGAGCCGACGTATTGAGGATTTGCCGCGCAAAGTCCAGTAAGTGTGCCGCAACAGGTATTTGAGGACTGCGGATCGGAGCTAATGTGCATTATAGGGAGGTTTCGCAGCAATCTCATAAGACATGGAACGATTTGCCTGGCTTCCTCCGCTGGCGCCCGAGTGATCCGGACACCAACGATAGCAGCGTTCTCGTTCCATTGTATCTCAACTTCCTCTACAATGACTTCCTCCTCTACCGCGTTCTCGTGCGCCGGGCACAAAGCGGATCCGAGGGCTTGGTCAGTGTGTCACAAAACATTCTCAGCACGATCCTTGAGCTTATCGGCAAGGAGATCGGCTCGAGAACAGGAACTTATAATGTTGGATATAATGTGCGTGCTGTCACCCCTTCGCTTCCTGCACTTCCTGCGCTTTTGTACTTACCTATCTTTAGGCTGCGTCTTTCGGTGTCCCAGCAGCCGGCGTCTTAGCAATCGAGCTGCTCTGCCAAGCCGAATCCCAGTCCCAGCTTCCCGCCAGCGTCTTCCGGCGATCGGAAGTCATCCAAAAACTGACTGTCTTCGCTTCGCACCTGCAGTATGTTGTCCGCCCGCACGATGGCATGTATGAGGTCTGTCAGCGCGCGCGAAGGGTCATCTCGAGTATCCTGGATCGAATCCTATCGGTCAATCCTCCCGCACTGCCGGCTACCCTGCCGCCCGATGTTCTGGCAACCAACTGGTTGAACGGAGAGATTGTTGTTCTGGACGATGGAACCGATCTTTTCCGCTGGATTGACAGCGCGTCTGACACCTCGCGAAGAGGTTCCTGGGCTTGATCAGCGCGCGCTGTATGGTATGATGATTTACGACTGCCCCATGATGAGTAGAAGTATTCTTGTTGGATACTTACAGAGTATGATGACTGATGAAATACCCCCTTGCTTCGATAAAAGCATACGATGTCTATGTTTTTCTTGCTCTATTTCTCTTTGATCGTGGAATGCTTTTTTTTTTTTTTTTTTTTTTTTTTTTTTTTTTTTTTTCTCTTTACGTTGCTACCTCTTCGCGCACCAGGCTCTCGCCGGCTTATGAGTTGATCTATCCCCATGCGTTCCTTCTGGATCTACATGTGTTTACTTAATGCTTTAATCGATACTGTTCAATTTCACTCGTTTCGTTATCTGACAACCACACGGTGATGGAAAGTCAAGGGACCAGTAAGCAGACGATAAGCCACCACAAGCGGGGGAACCAATCAATCCTTCCATGATAAGCCAGCCACCTGTTCACAAGGATGCTATTCTCATCATATATCATCTGGCAACCCCCTCAAGATTGCACTTATTAGTTGCTCCCTTGCCACCCACTATCATCTAACTACCCTGGCCTTTTAAACCCGTCCGACTAACCAACCCCCCAATGATCCCCATTCCAGACACCCACCAATACAAGGGAACCTGCCATTGCGGCCTATCTCAATTTGAACTACATCTTTCCCACCCTTTAAAAACAGTGCATGCATGTCGTTGCACCCTCTGTGCCAAGAAGGGGTACCTGTGGCTTTTCCCTGCTGAACAAGAATTTCAAGTTACACGGGGGGCTGGGGAGTTGGTTTGCTACTCTGGTGATGGGAGTCATGGAGAGCACATGGTAAGTAGCGCTGCTAGGTTCTGGTGGTGTTGAATCAATGTTAAACTGCGTCTTACTGTAGTTTTGTCCGACTTGTGGAACGGGAATATTGGTTCGTGGACATAAGATGCCGTCGGGGGAGGTTGGGGTAGGGGTTAATGTGAGAGATTTGACGTGTGCTCTGGGGGAGGGTATCAATTGACTGACTGACTGACTGACTATTATGGATGAAGGCGCGGGCGTTGTTGGGGGTTAATCCGTTCAAATTGAGAGTTGAGAGGTGAGCTCGCTCTCAAACATACAGATGCCTTGGGGAGTATACCAGACTCAACGTTTTAGCTATACTCCGCACAATACATCGCATGGTAGTTCTCCTACAGAACCCGCCCATATCAACACTGAAATCCCATCTGAGAAGATCTACACCGGCAGCTGCCACTGCACCGCAGTCCGTCTCTCCATCCAAACCAAGCCACTGCCGGAGATCGAAGTGAAGGAGGATAATTGCAGTATCTGCCAGCGGGTATGTATTACCTTTCATCTCATTGCATAAGTAGTACTCTATCCTAACTAATTCCTCAGAACGCAAACATCTGCATATATCCCCACCGATCACAGGTTACTCTCCACGGCGAAGAGAGCTTGACTGAGTATTGCTTTGGACGGGGCTTCACCGGACACCAATTCTGCAAGATATGCGGTGTGCAAGTGGGTATGAAGTTGCATGGACCGCCCCAGTCGGTGGTGGACAGTCTTCCGCCGGAGAAGCAGGAGATTGTCAAGGAGAAGTTGGCTATTGTGCCGATACGAGTGGCGGTTTTGGATGGGGTTGAGTGGGCGGATTTGAAGGTGGAGAGAACGGACGAAGGGACGGAGGGGTATGTTGTTGGCTGATGAGGAAACAGTGGTGAATACTGTGTATAGATTGTAGGGAGCAATATGATTGTAATCATGCTGTGAGATTGGTCACAATGTTGTTGTTCAGGCACTCCGCACGGGCATGCCGTCGATCCGATCGGCATTCTCCTAATGGGCGGTGCCTGATTGGACTCGGACCCGTGACGTCCCTTGCCTGGATGGATGCCCCTCAACACTCGCCCCTCATCCTCCCTCTTTGTTTCTCTTGCCTTCTTTCCTCCCATTTACACACTCTCTCGCTCTGTCAGTCGTTATTTCTATTGTTAATATACTCGTCATTATCATCATCCCTCAAGGAATGCCCTCTGTCCCTACCGACGGTCTGTCCGTCACCCATCCTTCCTCCAGAACCGGTCCGCCGCACCTCCGTCTGATCCACTACAATGACGTCTACCACGTGGAGTATGCTCCCCAATCCCTACACAATAGCTTCCTACCCACCTCTTTAGCAAAGATCTGACAATTCTTCAGAGAAGGTTCCGCAGAACCAGTCGGCGGCGTAGCCCGATTCCAATCCGTCGTCAACTACTACCGCAACGACCCCTCCTTTTCCGAACAACCAAACGTCCTGACCTTCTTCTCCGGCGATGCCTACAACCCCAGTCTCGAAAGCACTGTCACAAAAGGGCGGCACATGGTGCCATTCCTGAATAAAGCAGGGACGGATGTAGCCTGTGTTGGTGTATGTTAGGATTACAACCCGTGCCGCACTGGAGAAAAGCTGACATGGTTATATGCAGAATCACGATCTCGATTTCGGTGTCGCTCAGTTTCGCCATCTACGTACACAGTGTCGGTTTCCGTGGCTATTGGCTAATGTTCTGGATCTTGATCTGGGAAAGGATGTGCCGATTGCGAACTGCGAGAAGACATTGATGCTGACCTCGTCTAACGGGATCAAGGTGGGTGTGATTGGTTTGGGTGAGAGAGAATGGTATGTTTGATTGCCTGGTTTATGGTATACATGGGGTAGGTAGACTAATTTTGAGCAGGCTTGGAACGATCAATGCCCTCCCTCCGAATCTCGTTTACAAATCGGCGTACAAGACGGCGCTGGAGCTGGTCCCGCGTCTGCGTGAACAAGGCGCCGAATTGATTGTGGCGGTCACCCACCAACGCGAACCGAACGACTACAAGCTGGCTCAGAAGCTCCCGCCGGGTATGATTGATATAATCCTGGGTGGTCATGATCATTTCTATGCACATGCGGTGATCAATGGTACTCATGTACTTCGGTCAGGCACGGACTTCAAGCAATTGAGCTACATCGAGGCTTGGCGCAAGGAGGACGGTGAAGGATGGGACTTTAGTATCGTGCGCCGGGATATCGTTCGGTCGATTCCGGAGGATCCTACAACGACGGCCATGGTGGATCGCTTGACGTCTAGCTTGGCGGCGAAACTGGAGAAGCCGATTGGGTACACTACGGTCGCATTGGATGGCCGGTTCTCAACTGTGCGTCAGAAGGAGTCCAATCTTGGGAACTTTGCGTGCGACCTCATGCGGTTTTACTATGGGGCTGATTGTGCGATAATGGCTGGCGGGACTATTCGTGGTGATCAGATTTACCCGCCGGGGATCCTGCGACTAAAAGACATCCTCAACTGTTTCCCGTTCGAAGATCCGGTCGTACTGTTGCGCATCAAGGGCCGTGCGCTCTTCGATGCCCTGGAGAATGGAGTGAGCCAGCTTCCGGCGCTCGAAGGACGGTTTACCCAGGTGTCGAACATTGCTTTTAGCTACAACCCCTCGGCCCCTTCGGGCTCCCGCATCAACTGGGCCCAGGTCGGTGGGGAGCCGATCGACTTCGATGGGCAGTACACATTGGCAACCCGCGGATACATGGCCCGTGGAAAGGACGGGTTTGCGTCTCTGCTGGTGCAGTCAGAGGGCGGCGAAGTCGAAGAGATCGTAGATGAAGAGAGTGGCATCTTGATCAGCACGCTACTCCGCCAGTATTTCCTGAGTTTGCGAGTGTTGGGTCGATGGCGTCGCTGGGGTCCCAGCATGACCCGACACTGGAGCAACGTGCATGATAGCCTCCATTGCAATGGATGGCTGAAACCGCCGTCCCGCCAGCCGTCTCCAGAATCAAACAAGGTGCCATACCGACCCCCTCTGTCGCGGTCGAAGAACTACTATTATGGTCGGTTTCCCGAGATCGTAGAAACCGAGGAGACTGAGAGTCGAGGTGTGGGCCTGAACGGGGAGGACGAGTCGATGGACTCGGACTCCGACACCGACCCCGACATTCTTACCTCTCCTCGTCCGACTACGAACTATGTTACTCTGCCGGCGCGGTCAGCTACCGAGGAGGAACGCCGCCTGCGTCTGGCGCGCAAGGCGGTGCGAACGTGGATGCACCGGACGGGCCTGCAGCCATCGCCCATTAATGACGCTGATGAAGTTGGGGAATTCACCCCGACATGGACGCCGGGTATCTCGCCGCGCTTGGAGCAGCGGATTGTGATAGAGAATTAAAGGAAATGGAGGAGGTTGGTGATCCATCATACCATCCCCTGGCTATGATATCATCCCCGCACCAGGCAACCGCCAATCTGGCCCCAGCTTATCCGGATCTCCGCACGTTCAACTCGAGTCCCGCGATTCATCCCTCCTACCCTTCCATTTCACCTCCCTCCTCTTCGCCATGGCTACCCACGCCGATCGCATCACTCCTCTCTGCGCCCAAATCGCCCGCTTTCACGAAACCCGCACTCCCTTCCGCATATACCATGGAAGCACCAACTCCACCCGCAATGCCAGCCTCACCCCTACCAATACCCTCAGTACCGCCCACCTGACGAACGTCCTCTCCGTTGATCATGCTGCCAAAACCGTCCAGGTAGAGCCCAATGTCCCAATGGATGCTCTACTGAATGCCACACTTGCCCATAACTTGGTCCCGCTAGTCGTCATGGAGTTTCCCGGCATCACTGCAGGCGGCGGATTCTCCGGCACCTCCGGCGAGAGCAGTTCCTTCCGACATGGCTTCTTCGATGCCACAGTGACTCGCATTGAGATAATCCTTGGTAATGGGGAGATTCGTATGGCCTCCCGCACCGAAAACGCGGAATTGTTCAATGCCGCAGCTTCCGCGTTCGGTACCATGGGCGTGATCACCATGCTGGAGATCCAATGTCGCGACGCTAAGCCGTTTGTCGAACTGTCCTATATTCCGGCTCGTAGCATCAGCGATGCGAGGCAGATATTCAATGAGAAGACCCAGGACCCTGATGTTGATTACCTGGACGGGATAGTCTTCGCCAAGGACCATGTAGTGGTATGCGCAGGGCGACTGAGCGATGGTTCCCCCTCCACAGACGACAAGACACAAAATTACAAGATTCAACACTTCACCCGTCCCCACGATCCCTGGTTCTATCTTCATGCTCAACGCACGGGGCGTATACCGCCCCCATCATCAGCCCCCGTAGCACCAACGACCGAGCTCGTACCCCTTCCTGACTATCTCTTCCGCTACGACCGCGGTGCCTTTTGGACCGGCCGCTACGCCTATAAATACTTCATAACACCCTTCAACCGCATCACCCGCTACCTTCTTGACTACTTCATGCACACACGCGTCATGTACCACGCCCTGCATGCCAGTGGCCACTCCAATCAATACATCATTCAAGACGTAGCCGTCCCATACTCCTCCGCAGACACCTTCGTTACGTGGCTCGACGAGCCAGATAACTTCGGCGCATATCCCATCTGGCTCTGTCCACTCAAAGTCACTGATAAGACAAGCACAAGTAACCCCCAAATCCTCGGCCGAGGCAAACCCTCCCTTCCCTCTCCCCCATCAGCAAAGAAGGAAGAAGATGAATATCTTCTCAACTTCGGCCTCTGGGCGCCCTCTCCCTACCGCGGCGCCCAATTCATTGCCCAAAACCGGCGTCTCGAGCACAAAGTCCGCGATTTGGGCGGCAAGAAGTGGCTGTACGCATGCGCATATTACACGGAAGACGAGTTCTGGGATATATACGATAAGAAGCGGTATGATGCCCTCCGGGAGAAGTATCATGCGGGCTACCTGAAGAATCTGTACGAGAAGGTCCGGGTGGATTTGCACCCATCTATCACAGAGAAAGAAAGGCAAGCAGAGATGGGGTGGGGCCAGTGGGCGGGGAATGTGCTCTGGAATGTGTGGCCGGTGAGTGGGTTATACGGGGTTTATCGGGCGTGGTGGGGAGGTGAGTATCTGTTGAAGAAAGGGAAGCGGGTATAGGTATAGGTATAGAGGTAGGTGGATGTGAATTGTTTGGGCTTAATTGGAGTATAGACATTTTTGAAATATATCCGAAGATATAGAGGAATATATGAAATACTAAGAGTTATGAAGCAGGTGGTTTTACTGTACTACCAGGAGTAGTTGCTAGAGTAGTACTACTACTAATCGAGTTAAGCATTGTGAATAGTTTCACGGGCGTTTTCGACGTTGCACATGTGCATCTACTACTACCAGGTCAGCCTCCATCGGCACTTTAGCTGACTGACTTGGCCATCTAGTATAGATATATATGCAACTGGCTGTTACTGCAGATATGCATGCGTACAACTAAGGTAATACCGTCTTCTAGGCTGATGCTTTTTATGCTACTTAGTGGAGTTGAAAATCTTCATATTTTTTATATTCAATGCACTATTGCTGCATGAAAGTCATCATAGATCACATAGCTAGTAGTAAATATTCAATCATTGTCGTCATCATCATCAGGGACATGGTACATCCACTATTCTCAAAACCATATCCAAATGATATATTTCCATCAGTTGGTTAAGGTCCAAATCACCTTTTCATCCACTAGATTTCTAACACGAAGTCCGCACCAATTGTTCAAAGCCTAATGCTGCCGTCTCAACTCCTTCCGGAAATTCTCCTCCTGCTTGACCACCTCCAACGGCAGCGTCCACCCGACCCCAAACAAGACAAAGGGGGCCCACTTCCACCGGAATGGATTGACCAGGATACAAAACACAAACCAATACAACAACTCAGTGTACGTGAAGAAATCGAACGCGCCAACAGGCGACAGCCTTTTCATGAAACGGGTGAAGTCGATCCAGGTCCTCATGCGACCTTCGGTCGGACGGGATAGCGGGTCTGTCAGGAACATCAACAGAAATCGGGTGTAGATGCCAATGTGCATGTTTCCGACGGTGCCGATGGCGTTGACGTAGGTGCTGTTGTTGGCGCAGATGCTGGGGTATTTGGGCGGGAAGACCTGGAGGTACCAGCTTGGAGGGGAGTAGGGTTCTTCGAAGGCATCGTTGGGGAGGAAGGAGAGGGAAGGGCGCTTGAAGCCCGTAGCGAGGATGATTATGTCGCCGGGGACAAGGTCTTCGTGGCCGGGTCCGCCTTTGGGAACGCCATTGCCGCGGAAGTTGAAGCGCACGCCGTCCTCTTCGAGGGAGACGATGTCGCCGCGGAGCCAGCGGGCTTTGCCATCGCGGATTTGTTCGAAGAGTTCGGAGTTGGCCATGGGGGTTTGGGTGAAGAGGCCGCCCGAGGGGGCGATGTCGGAGAGGTCACGGTAAAAAAATTTACGGAGGAGGGATTCGGGAATCCAGGAGAGGGAGGTTTCCTGGCCGAGGATGTTCATGGCCAGGAGGGACTGGACGAAGACGTTTCGCGGAATGATCCATTTATCGGATCGGGAGAGGACGTCGATCTCAGCGGCCTTGGATTTCACAGCGAACTCGAGGGCTTCGATGGCGCTGGCACCGCCGCCAACGATGAGGACTCTTTTGCCTTCGACTTGTTTCCCGTCGAGTTCAGAGGAGTGATATATTTCGCCCTTGAAGCGGTCCTGGTCTGGCATTGTGGGCATTTTCGGATCACCGCACACGCCAACGGATGCGATAATGCCGTCGAAGCGGCCGTATTTGTCTTCCTCGTTATTGATAATCCATCGGCCGTTCTTCGTTTGTTTGACGGAAGTCACCGGGGCGTTGAATGTCGTGTGTTTCTGCAGGCCATACCGCTTCCAGAGGTCGACGATCTGTTCTTTGATCTCTGCTTGGGTGGGATAGGCTGTGTCGTACTGCACTGACGGGTGGAAACGGTACATGATGCTGTGGATCTGCAGGGAGGAAGTAGAGTTCACTCGCTATGTGCAATTAGTAAAGGCATCAAAATGGAGGTTTCTTATGGTAGTAGCTTACACTCCAGATACCTCCGAGTCCCTTGTCTTTCGATCTGGCTTCGAAGATTTCCACATCGAAGCCATGGCCTACACAATGGGCGGCTGCAGATACTCCAGTCAGACCAGCTCCAATTACAGCCACACGCTTTTTCGGAACGCCATTGGCAACCGAGGAAGGCTTTGGCGGATTAGGTGCAAAGATCCAGTTGAGGAGATTCTGAAAGAGCATGTAGCATATGGTGAAAGACTGGAGGAGGGGGTTGCGGATAAATGCCGACAGGGAGAAGACGGACTCTGATTCCGCCATGATGGCGATTCGCTTAGCGAGTGAAGTGTGTGTAAAGATACTGTAGTCAATGGATATAGGTCACTGTCAGAAACAAAAGAATGGGACGTTTAGGGTAGAACAACAGGAACGGGGAGGGGTGCTTTTCTAGGGCAGCGGAAACCGGACGGAAGCGATAATGATGATGATGGCAATGACGTAGAGGGTGGATCGAAGCATGTGAAGGCGGGCCACAGCCAATTTCCATGTTTCATTCATCACGGCCCTGGATGCCCTGCATTGGAGGTTTTCCCCAGCCAGTCGATGATAATCACGTTCTCAGTCCTTAATCATTGCTTGGTTATACGAGCGCGCTCATCAATGGGTCGCACGAGTCCAACAGGGTATCCGACTTGATTCAAGCCCGCCGGCATCCGCGTAGGGAGGACGATCAGACCTCTTGTGTTTTGTACCCACAGATCGAGACCGATTAGTTTTCTTTTACTGTTAAAGGCATAGATAATGTCTGGGCTCCGAGCAGCATGGATCCAGCCACCATGTATAAAGGCATATGTCGCTCTGCGCTGCCGTGCCCTGCCAGTCCATCTGGATGTTTCCGAGCCGCAGCTTCAAGCCAGTCGGATAAAATCATGCGTAAAACATTCTCAAGTTCCTGTGCGACATACATGAGCTATGGCACTTAATTCCGACGTCTGGCGCCTTATTAAGCTCCTGCGAACGTAGTCCTTCTATGCTTGTTACAATGCCTACGCGTTCTTGATCGCGGTCGCATAGAAGTCTCTGAGCGACTCAGGAATCTTTGTATGTTCAGTAATTACTCCCTTGGGGTAAATCTCAGTCCTAATCTCGTTCTATAGTCCAGTAAGTGATTGAAAGCAGGTAAGTGGTAGATTCACTCGAAGCCTAACGGTGCTGGCGCCGAACGGAGTAATCTGCTCATCCATAGCAATAGCTTGTGTTACGAGGGGATTCTGAACATTTATTGATACGTGATAGATTATAATACCCCAATGGGCATTACTGCAAGCCGTAGAAGTCAATTCTCTCTCAAGCATCTGAGCATGAAGTTGACGAGAGAAGAGAGAAGAGAGAATGACCCCAACAGGCGCAGGCACGGGAATTGCCTGATTCGGCCTAGCGGGCGGTGGGAGCTCCCAGACTTCGGCTTCAATGATTTCCATGATTAAACCCTTTTCTCCAACAATCTTCCACCCATTCAATCCCCTCATCTGTCTCGCTCAACGCGCCAGACGTCCCCCCTGTTACTCCTACAGGGACTCGGTACGCCTTCAGCATCCCACCATGTGCGCCAATCGTTGATCGCTCCGCCCGACTCCACGCAATCCGTGACGGACAGCCTTCGATAGCTACCATCCCTCCATACCTCCACCAAACATGGCTACGCCGACTCTGGACCGTTTCTTCGCCAGCATCGCTGACCTGGTCAAGGCTCGAGATGGACGCCAACTTCAAGACTATCTGCAGCTCGAGCCTCCCTTGCCCGATATTTATCGACAAATGGTGGAGGAATTGCGGCAACATTATCCGACCGGTCCTAGAGAGGCAGAGCTAATGCGACGATGCGAAACCCTCGTTCCTAAAACCAAAGGCGCCCCGTGGACCGCTTTTCCTACCTTTATGAAGCTATACTTTACCTTTCTACGCGATGTCAACCTGGACAACCTGCTCGAAACATACGATCTCCTCAAAGGACTATTGAAGTAGGTATTATACAACTCGTTGCTGGCATAATTGCTGACCCGCAACTGTGCCATTCAGCCAATGTGTACTGGCATTAGGTGACAGCCAAATGGGAGTTATAGTCCTCCCCACCGTCTTGTACCTCTCGAAAGTCCTCGCAAAGCTGGCCATGGGCCTCGATCGACGTCCTGACTTAATCGCCCACCTGCTGCGACTCGAAGGCCGGTCGAACCAGGAAGAAGCTACGGAAAAGGTGACGCTGGTGGAGAAATCTGCAAATGTCGTTCGAGAGGCATTCATTAAGTGCCTAACGGACAGAAGTGGCACGCCAGGTATCCACGGAAAGCCCGAAGGGAAGAGGATAGGGATCTATTTGATGGCAAACCTTTGCCTCAAACTGCTTTTCCAAGTATGACAGGATATTCTTCTAGTGCGATCAATGGACTAACATAGGCCAGTGCGGCAAACTCCGAAACGCAGAGCAAATGTTTGCGAGTATCAGCGCACAATCCCCTCCTCTGAAACATTTCCCAGCTTCGCAGCGCGTCACTTATCTATACTACCTCGGACGTTACCTGTTCTCCAACAACCTCTTTTATCCCGCCCAGATCGCCCTGCAAGCTTCTTACGATCAATGCCACCGCCAGGCGACGAATCAAAAACGAGTCATCCTGACCTACCTCATCCCTTGTAACATCATACTAGGGCGCTTCCCCTCATTACAGTTATTGCAACGTCCTGAGGCCGAAGGGCTAGTAGACAAATTCGTTCCGATTTGTCGGTTGATAGCTCGGGGCGATTATATTGCGTTCCGCGAACACCTTGCAATTGGCTCCCCCGAAACAGAATGGTTCGCTCGGAAAGGCATCCTTCTTGCCCTACGCAATCGGTGCGAGATCCTTGTTTGGCGGTCACTTGCACGAAAGGTCTTCATCCATGCCGGTTTCCACGGCGATCCTTCACTTGGCCCTTCTCAACGTGGACCGCCACCGTACCTCTATCTGAACAAGCTGGACGCAGCGGTCCGGTGGATTCAATCTCAGCATGCCCATTCGGCCCAAAGCTCAATTGGAATCTTCGCCTCCAAGCCCGAGCCGGATTCCCAGGCGGGCCAAAATCAGGTTGGGTCCCAGATCGTACACAAAGCTACAGATCGGGATTTCGAGGGGCTCGGCGAGCTGGACGCACAAGAGGCGGTCGCAAGCCCAGGGCTTATTGAGAAATACGGAGACTATTTGGCACCGGACGGATATTTCGATGCGCAAGGACAGTGGCAGATGAACCCACCGGGCAGACTTGTTGATGGCCAGCCCTCTATCGATTACCAGCAATATGAGCTTGACCCGTACGCGAGTCCAGCCGACAGCGAGCAAAACTCGGGCAAACCTACTCTTATGATGCGCGAGCTCGAGTCCATCCTGGCCTCCCTCCTCACACAGGGTCTGATGCGTGGATTCCTGACTCATAAGAATCCTCGTCTGGCGATCCCTGGCGCGCGTCTCCGTGGTGCCGTGCCGACTGGCTTTCCCAATGTCTGGCAGACAATCCTAGCTCGGGAACAAGATGATGACAACGTTCCTGGATGGGTCCAGCCACCAGCGGTGGCAGCACCTCCGACAGCCGGGGGTGGACGCGTGGTCAATCTGTCCGGAGCGAGACCTGTCGGAGTACAGTGACGACATTAGCTATCCATGTGGAGGCACAACCCAATGAAGGATCTCTTGTAAATAGCAACGAATGCCATGACACGAACACAAAATAACTATGTGAATGAAAAGCCAACATCTGGTACCTGATGTGCCTTGGACGATGAAGCATCCGCATCAAGTCACTCGGGCCGACTGATCGGTCAAAAACTCTACTTTGGAGAATGATCGACCGCCAATCTCGGGGTCGGGCCCGAGATCTCGGTCATAATTTAAGAGCCGAGGATTAAACTCCGACACTCCCGGCTTTTGTGGATATCTGCCTTAAATTGATGATTCTGGACTCCGAGCATATGGAGCAGGGTCTCTCGGCCGTGAGCTCGCAGTCCCCAATTGGCATGGCGGCGGGTGTGGCAGAATTCTGCACGATTCTTGAAGAATTCCAGAACAGGTGGCGAGCGCTTATCCACGAAATGACCGGGGTAGTTTCAAGATAAGCTTATTTGGGCCTGCAGAACTAGTATAAGTCCAGTCCACGGCTTCTGGTCCATCTCACAGTCGTCCAAGCAGTTTCCGGGAAACCTCATACCGGACGCAACGTGATACTATGGTCCGATAGAAAATGGTATAGCAATGTTACAACAGGCTACAATCCCCGGGGGATGACGACACCACCCTCGGTGCAAACAGTCTCTCCTGATAGAACCTCGGACTTGCATTTATGAGCTTGCGTATACCTCGAAGGCCCTCTTTATAAGGAGGAAACCTCTCCCAGTCACTTTGCCACTCCATCAGACACTCATAACAGTAATCCTTCAGCATTCATTTTTTTCTCTTCAACATCTAGCTGCACCGATCTTCCTCATGCGAGCTGTTTCAACGTTGGCAGGCCTGGCAGCCGCTGTGCCGCTGGTTGCGTCTGCAGCTATTCAGTCAAGATCAGCTGGCTCTGACCTCCCCGTCGTGAACACCACTCTGGGATATGTGCGGGGCACATACTCCCCCTTCCGTGGTGGTGACACTGCCGTCGTCTACAGAGGTATTCCGTTCGCTGCTCCCCCAACCGGTGAAAACCGCTGGAAGGAGCCCCAGTCACCCCAGCCCTGGTCTGGAGTCTTAAATGCAACGGAATTCGGTCCTCAATGCGCCCAGTCCTCCAGCAGTGCGGGCATCTTCGATAGCGGGAAGAAGAGTACCAGCGAGGACTGTCTTTACCTGAACATTTGGACCCCCAACTACAACGACACCTCCGATATCACCTCCAAGAACCTGCCGGTATACTTCTGGATCTACGGCGGTCGCTTCGTGGCTGGTTCAGGCGACGTCCTGACCTACGATGGTACTGGTCTCGCCGCCAAGGACATCATCGTTGTCACCATCAACTATCGGTTGGGTCCCTTCGGCTTCCTCGCCCACCCCGAACTGTCTGCCGAGTCCGGCCACAACAGCTCCGGTAACTATGGTATCCTCGACCAGCAAGCCGCTCTTCGCTGGGTTCACGAGAACATCGCCAACTTCGGCGGTAATGCCAGCCAGATCACTGTTGGCGGTCAATCCGCCGGCTCAGCTAGCGCTTTGGACAGCATGTGGAGCCCACTGAACGAGGGCCTCGTTGCCGGTGTCATCGCTGAGAGCGGTGCTCGCGGCCCCCACGACCCCATGACCGGCAGTGCTGCCACCAGCCACCGTAGCAAGGTGGCCGCCGAAGCCCAGGGTGTCGAGTTCCTCAAGGAGCTGAACGTCACCTCCATCAAGGAACTGCGCACCACTGTCTCCATGGAGACCCTGCTCGAATACGACTCCCTCAGCGATACTATCTTCGAGGGCACTCAGTTCGCCAACGCCTCCGCCTTCTTCATGGAACCCCCCATGTGGCGTCCCAACATCGACGGCTACGTCTTGCCCCACGACTACACCCAGTCCCTCCTTCTCAACGCCCACGCCGACGTGCCCATCCTCACCGGAAACAACAAGGATGAGTCCGGCGCTGAGACCGACCCAGGTCTTACTGCCTCCACCTACAACACTCTCTACCACGAAGTCTTCCAGAACTTCTCCGAGGAATTCTTCAAGCTCTACCCTGGTGACTCCACCTCCCAGGCCAACAACAACTCCAACGCTCTCTACCGTGACATGAGCCGTATCGGCACCTGGCAGTGGGCTCTCGATTGGGCCAAAGGTGGTGCCAAGAGCCCTGTCTACACTTACTACTTCACCCGCTACCCGGCCGAGAACCGTGACGAGGGCGCCTACCACGGCTCCGAACTCTGGTACACCTTCAACAACATCCCCTACTCCGACTACTCTAACGTTACTTGGTACCCCTATGACTATGTGGTTGAGGAGAAAATGTCCAACTATTGGGCTAACTTCATCCGCACTGGTAACCCCAACGGCGAAGGCCTCCCTCATTTCCCGCCTAGCACCGAGACCAAGCAGACTATGTGGTTGGGTGACTCTTGGGGTGCGGGTCCTATTTCTGCTAGCGAGGAGCGCATCGAATTCATCAAGAGCTGGTTTGCTACCTTGCCGGAGTGGTAGCTTAGTGTGCCACACTGTTGTACAGAATCGCTGTTCATTTATCAATTCCCTCATCATGCCTGAAGCATGCGATGTATCATAGTTATTTTTCATTCTTTCTCTCGTTTGCCACCAGTGTATAACTGTTACTTCGCTCACTAGTAGTACTTTACTTTGTTGAATAAATCCTGTGTATAGTTGCATTGCAAACCTTCATCCGGACATTCTGTTTCCGCACTGGTGTATAGTGATACCAGTTTAGTGCTGTCTTCAGTACAGTTATTCAGGTAATCTAGCCACAGAATAAATGCTAGTTAATATTGCTGTTTGCTCTTACTACTGCTACCGATGATAATGACAGGCGCACATAAGTACGGTATGGATCTCTTTCGTCTGGCGATATAAGTATCGTCACGGGTAGATAGGCGAATTATTTTTTTTATCCCCTCTTTATCCCCTCTTCCAGAAGATACTAAACGTATTCATATAACATTATGGGTAGATAGTATACGAAATAGGCGGGACCCCTGGTCATGCTAAACGAATACATTTGTGGATATCAATTCCAATAAGCTATGCCATACAAACTAGAAACTAGATGCTAGTCTAATGGATTCTCAAAATAGAAAGAAATGGGGGGAAGATAAAACAGAACGAGATTATCGCCCTTTCGAGTTAAGACCGAAAACTACATAGACCAGGGTATCAAGATCATTTCCAAAGGCAAACCCCTCCTGTAAAAGTCGGAGAACGAAACTCGACGAAAGAGAAAAGCTAGACTCCCCGAACAAACCGTGCAGCTGCCTCTATCATCTCCTCCTGCTCCTCCTGCCACCCAAGGATATGTCCCATCATATAAATATCATGCGGCAACCCCGGAACCTCCAGATACTCGACAATATTGCCTGGAACAGCGCCCATCGCATCCGCAAACCCCCTAACGCTATCACACAACACCTCCGCACCCCCAACCTGGGCAAAGATGGGAACAGGCGTCGCAAACGGATGCAACGCCGGTGATAGGTACGGATCATCCAGACGCACCGACTCCGGCGGGGCAAAAGCACGCGCACCCCACGCGGCCATCTTCCCTTCACAGTAGTCAGTCCGCAGGTTCCGATGGGCGTTCATAGCCTGCGAATCGCCCTCGAAGCTGTACTCAACTGAGGGCGAAAACAGCAGACACGCCCGGGGCGGTGGCAGCTCTGCAAGCTCATGGCCGCTCTCCTGCTGGAACGAGGCGAGGTGACGCAATAGAGCCATGGCCATGGTAGCTCCGGATGAGTCGCCCGCGAGCACGATACGGGATGGCGAGATGTTCAGTTCTCGAACGAGATAGAGATATGAGGTCACGGCGTCTTGCATGGGCCCCGGGTATGGGGTGGGATTGTTGCCACCTGCTAGCCGGTACTGCACCCATAGCGACCGGGTGCCTGTACCCAGCTTCTCGTTGAGCAGGTCGGCTGTGAAGCCGGAGTCATCGGGCCGGCCAGTTAGCCATAGGAAGGCGCTGCCGTGGAATGATAAGACGACTAGGCTCTTCTCGTCATCTACTTCTTGCTCTTGATCATCATTGTCGATGTCGATGAATGGTGGCAATGACTTCGATGGTGGTGAGGGATACCAAGTCCCGCCGATCGTTTCGGGTTTGATGGTGTCGCTTGCGAAAGCACCGCGATACGAGTCTTCCGGGGCTGGCTTCATGAGAACCCATTGGCTGCCCAGCTTGTCTGACTCCAGGCTCAGGGACTGGGCGTAGCCGAGTTCGCGGATGATGGTCATGGCTAGCTTCATGAGGCGGGTGGTGAATGCTTGGCGATATGTCCATTCCGGACTCTGCCGGAATGAGGGTATTGTGTAGTAGATGCCAAGGACAAGAGACACTAGTGAGACACGTATCACCGATATAAGCAGCCAAATGATCCAGCCCGGCTGTCGAGTCCGCCAGTCGCTGGGTATAGCGTCGTTCTCGGCCAACACGCGCGCCATGGTCAACGCTTTCTGCTTTCTAAAAGAGTTAGATAGTACTAGCCGGTTAATATCTCGACGAGGGATGACAGAGGTGGCTTGTTGGTGATATAAGAATAGGCAGCCTCGCTGTGATCCCCCGTCTTAGGCAGCCCGTGCGGCAATCTGGCACAGGGCTGATTGGCTGCCTTACCGCGTGGAGCATGAGCACTCGGTTGTCCAATCGGAGCACAGCCGAATAGTTACTTAAGGCCTCAGGCAACTCTTTGTGCCCCCACCCTCGGTTTGGATGGCACATGACTCTTCTATCACAGTCTCAATATGTTCGTAAATATACTGACGATGGTATCATTCTTGTCCGCTTCTCATATGTCTCTAATGCTCCGGAGCACCATTTCCAAAGAGTGTATATTTGGCTCATTGACTATCTTTACGGTCAAGTTGACTTGAATAGTTGGAAAGCTTCTGCTATCTATGGCTGCAATGTAAAGTCATGGTCATGCCGGCCCTTCAAATAGTCATAGTCCTCGTCCACCCACTCAACGCACGGCACTAGATGACCCCAGTCCACCTTTCCCTGTAAGCTCCGAGGTAACACGACCTTTAAGTCTGTACGGTACCACGCCGGGAAATGAATTGTCACGAGCATAACACGCGGGTCATCCGTGCGGTTCGGCATGCCTGCATGCCACAGCCGGAAATCCCGAATAATAATCGCTCCCTTGGGTAGCGATGGCTGCACTGGGGGAGAAACCTTGCGCCGTGCTTCAACAATCTCCGGGATCACACCGCTGTCGTCACTGTCTCGAGGATCGGCGTCCCGGTGGCTACCAGGCCAGAGCTCAGTAGCGCCATTTTCCGGAGAGGTCGCCACCAGGTTTATATTGATACATAGTCCAAAAGGCATCTTGGGGAAGTCAAAGTGCACGTCTACATGCACCGGTTGTCGGTCCTCAGCTTTGAAGGCCGTGTTGGCGCTATAGAAACGCAGGTGTGGGTTGGGTCCCAGCATGCATTCGGTGATGGCAGTTGCCCAGGGGTTTGCAATAACGTCCTCAAACATATACCTCGAGTCGACAACAGGCTCTTGCTGGATGTTTCCGGTACGAGAGCCAAAGTTGCGGTGGGTTTGTGGATTGGCATACAGGGTCTTGGCCTCGGGGACCATGCGCTCGTTCAGCTTATCGAGATGAGTAGGGTCAACGCCGTTAGTAATGACGCATACGCCATCCCGATGGAGACCCTCAAGAGCTGCTTGAAGGTTATGAGAAGAGAGAGTCTTAGTAGCGCGTTCCTCGTCCGAGAGTGTAATTTGAACCAGCTGCGGGGTTGTCATGGTGGCGTTCTCCATTGGGATTGTGGCAATGAGACAGAGAAAAAGATGGTCAAGCAATCGAGGGAATTTACTGTACTACTCCCGGAAGCGAGAGGGGTCATCTATATAGCTGGTAAAGCAAGAATACAGCTGGATGAACGCACTGATAAGCAACTCCTCCCGACTAACTTAATGCGCCTTCCCAGTTGGGAATGGCCGGGGGTGGCGGCAGGTGGCCCAACCAATCGCTGGCCTGGGGTTTACCGTCGGCTGCTTGGACCTTCCTTTCTTCCTTCATCCTTCTTCGTCCTGATAGTCAGGAGGACTCCAGTTGGCACTTAACTCGTTATCGGCCGTGCTCCTCCTCCTCATGGTGTTTGGACCCTGCAGGTCTATGAACTCAAGATATAGCAATCCGATAAACCACAGCAAGGCTTAAGTATAAAGTAGAGGCTTGCGTCCAGAGTGGGCGTGACCGATTCCCTTAGCGAGAAACCTGGTTTGATTCTTTTATTGTATCGTTGATTCTAATCTAGTCATGTCTTTAGAGGGAGATAGAAAAAATTTAGGGGCTCCGGATGATGAGGTCGTCAAACAGTTACCTAGTAACGTTGAAGAGACTGGGATTGAACAGACCAATGATGCAGAAAGGTCCCTGGCTCACGCCAGATTCGAGCATAGCCTAGGATTCTGGAAGGCGTGTCAGTTCTACCGTCCAGCCCTGTTCTGGTCTTGCTTCGTCAACCTAGCAGTCATTCTGTGTGGCTTTGATGGCGCCTTGATTGGGAGTCTGGTGGGGTTGACCCCATTTGTTCGCACATATGGCAGATGGGTGGACGGGCAATATGCGGTTGCTCCCTCTTGGCTATCTGCCTTCAATTATGCGTCATACGTGGGCAGTGTGCCTGGCTCGCTGGTGGCAGGCATCGCCTACGACAAGTATGGTCCGCGCATGACCCTCGCTGCGGCTTCGATCGGCTCGATCGGGTCCATCTTCTTTCAATTCTTTAGTGAAGGCCCAGCTCTTCTCTTCGTTGGCGAGCTACTTAACGGATTCATCACAGGTGTCTACCCTGTCCTCGCCAATGCTTATGTTAGTGAAGTTGCACCTGTTGCTGCTCGCGGTGTCCTTGCTGCCGTCATAAACCTGTCCTATGTCATTGGTCAACTAGTGGCATCAGGACTGCTCAAGGGCACCAGTACGATGGATAGCAAGTGGGCCTATAAGATCCCATTCGCCTCACAATGGGCTCTACCTGTCTTCATCCTTTCGCTCATATACTTCTGCCCAACTCCTCCATACTGGCTCTGCAAGAAAGGCCGACCAGAGCAAGCGCGGAAATCCATTCAGCGTCTGACGACATCCGCAGTTGATGTGGACGCGTACCTCGCTCACATCCAAGAGACACTCCGCTTAGAGGAAAGCTCTAGGACCAAGGCCAGCATTACCGACTGCTTTCGCGGTACAAACCTACGGCGCACTATTATCTCCTGTCAGGCTTTCAACATCCAAGCCCTCTGTGGTAATATCTTATTCATAAACTATGCCGTTTACTTCTTTGAAATTGCTGGTCTAGATACGTCGGACGCTTTCTCAATGAACGTGGGCCTGACATGCATGGGCTTCGTTGGGACGCTAGCCTCCTACATTCTCATCTCATACGCCGGTCGGCGTACCATCTATCTGTGGGGCTCTACCGTGATCGCCTTGCTACTCCTTCTCGTCGGGATTTTGGCTGCAGTGCCCCAACACAATTCAGGGCCTGCATGGGCCATGTCCGCCCTCATGGTGATATGCAACCTCATCTACGACATGTCGGTGGGACCATTGTGCTTCACCGTCATGTCCGAGGTTTCTGCCGTTAACCTGAGAGGTGTCACTATAGCCCTGTCCAATGTCACTGTTGTGGTATGGTCTGTCATATTTGCTGTCGCCATTCCCTATGCACTGGACACTACCGGCTCCAACTGGGGCGGCAAACTGGGATTCCTATTTGCTGGCATCGGTGTCTTGGACACACTTTGGTGTTACTTCTTTCTGCCAGAGACTAAAGGCCGAACGTTTGAGGAGCTGGATTTCATGTTTCAGCAGAAGCTACCCACGCGTCAATTTGGCAAGTATCAGTTTACGGAAACACAGCAGGTAGCGCCAGAGGCTTAGCCTGTTGCTGCAACACAGGCCAGAGAATTATTATTACAAGGCAAGCTTTTGTCTAATATTTGTGCATATTTGGATCTTGATTCTATGTCTCCTTGGTTCATCCATTGACTAGCCGTCTCTTGTGGAGTAATCATAGTTGAGTCAATAATTCTAGCTTTTTCTCGGTTACACTTGGTCTATCTTCGCCGCTGAACTATTCGTTATCATTTTAAAGGAACAGGGAATATCTTGGTTCACGTGCTGCAAAAGTGCCCGGTACAATGCGCGCCCACGAATGAGCTTCATGTACCTGTATCGTTTTATATTTTCTACTTCACCCAGTAAACTGTTCAAGAGAAACGTAAGGAGAGCATCAGCCAGTCATTTATCAGCTTGAACTACCATCTGGCAAGGGTTCCTCAAAATACTTGGTAGGGCTTCCACATCCCATGTTATCAATAAAGTGGCAGATCCTGTAAAGAATGAAAGCCCGGCACAGTTACCTTGAGCGGGTATAGGTTGCTCATGACGAGTCGTTTGGACATACTGTACTTAATGATAGCTGATGATAAAGTTCTGTGCAACTTTTGCCTCCCTCTATCCGTGTGATTCAAGACTTGTCAATGAGCAACCTGCTTCTTCTACTAGACCAGGAAATGTGTGGTTGTCGTAAACTGACGTTTAGTTCAATCAGACCCAGCTGTTTGTTGTCATGTGTTAATCTCTTTGGTCTATTTAGCACTAACTTTCCCGCTCATTCAACAAGCGGGTCCCATAGCTCAGTTGGTTAGAGCGTGACGCTAATAACGTCAAAGTCGAGGGTTCGAGCCCCTCTGGGACCATCTTTTTGCTATTTTACTTTCCTTCTCCCCTATAACTAACGTCTTTGAGTTGTGCTTTTTTAAATCATGCTGCACATCTTTTCTAGATAGCAAAACCAAATGAATCTTTGTGGCCATTATCCAGCGGTGGTCTGAACGGACCGCGATCCACAATAGCCACCACATCTCCTCGTTCGTTCAGAAACCGGCTTCTTCATGCAATGCAGGCTTGAACATCCTTTTAGTGGTCGAGGCAAGGAGAGGGAGATAATTCAGAAATATGTTAGAAATATGCTCACTCCCAGTATCAGCCGCCTATTGGTATCAGTTTTGAATCGAATTTTCCAGAAATTCATATAAGCGCAGTATAGTGCGAGAGAGCTACAACCTAAGTGAGGGAAAAGGTATAAATGTGATAATTTTATTGGACAGTAATGCTTAGTTCCTTTCCTGTAGAGTATTGGTTATTTGGTCATTATGGCCTATGTTAATTACGAACTGCAGCAGTGTGGGGCGGTAAGAGACAACCTCTGTTATGATGCTACGCAGGGATTGTATCGATATCACCCTCCTAAATCATAATGCCCAGGTCATTATCTATTCATCGATTGCCTGTGGTCTGCCTACGCGAGTAACATTGGTCATAGACAATCAGAGACTGATCCACCCATCACTGGGAATAGGTAGCAGGGAGGCGAGTGTCTGCGGATCACAAATAATACCATTGGTCCACAAATTATACATTGATGAGACGGCCAGGATAATTACTGAAGTTGAAGGTACATAAATATGCATGAAGGGTTGAACAAATATCTTTTTCAAGCCTCGGAGTGGGAGGCTGAGGCCTAGTATTTTATATTCGTATGCCAGCTGTCCATGGCTGGGGTGGCTGCTTGGGTCGCTAGGTCATGCAATTGACATAAAAATGGTCAAACTGCCATCATAGTGGGGAAATATATACTATACCATGCACTACCGGTTGGACATGGCAATTGAAAGTCCAGTCTGGAGTCACCCGTAGACTTTACTGCACGCAATGGTTGCTTAGTATGACTCGCTTTAGCATGACGTAGGTACAATAAAAAAAAGAGAGAAGATTAAATACAATAAAGGTCAAGCTAATTCTTGATTTATTCAATGGGTTACCTCGCGTCAATTGGTGGAACAGGATGGAGAGACGGACACGTATAGAAGTTGAAAAAACAAAAAGATGGTCCCAGAGGGGCTCGAACCCTCGACTTTGACGTTATTAGCGTCACGCTCTAACCAACTGAGCTATGGGACCCGCTTATTGGAAGATTCGTTTTGTAACGGATATCTGAATCCAAAAGCAAACCTGGGTCACTGTTCCTGGTTCTTACATGGTGTCAACAGCATGCTGTACACAGTTCGCTGGCTCTACCATCTAACTTAAGATCATAGAATTCATGATTTCTGGGCTTATTGTCCTACTGTTGTTGTATTTAATTCTGGCACTAGTACTTTGGCGTAATTCAATATTAATAGATCGTAGAGGATCATGTTGCGCTTGGGCGAACGGCTACGTGTGGGACACATTGAAATATATATATATTCAGGAGACGGGTGGTACAGTTAGACTTCTTGCCTGTGCCTCGACGGGTCGTAACCCGGATAAAAGAGAGAGGCTATTTTGAAAAGACCTGCAGGTTATTGATGGTACAGTTGTCGCGTTTCTCATTATCCTGCTGGCATAGGCGACATGGCTGGAGTACAAAGCCCGTCACGTTATGTGGCCAGAAAGGATGCATCGATAGCCTCTCACAGAAGACCACTAGGCGCTATAAACAGACATCATATGTCACTATGACATGAAGAACAACCCAGCATAACTTCCTCTCCGAAGAGGTTGGTTGTAACCTCTGACCTCGCTCGGATTCGGTCCAAGTCATACGTCCCTCATTTGGGCTTTACCTGGCTCAGCCTTCCAGCAAGTCTCTCGCATTGCCTGCTAAGCACTAGAGGGCATAGCTCCAACAGCCACAATCTGTTGTTAACTCCACAGAGAAGAATCCAAGCCACTGACCCAATGACTGTATACTGTCTCACGAAAGGTAACATTCCGCGATGGGCTGGGCCCATTCCAATTGTACCGCAAATGGTTGTCAGTCAGCATCACAGCTGAGACATCCATGCAAACGGCTGATCACAGCTGTAATAGCCAAAGCTACGACCATGAAACTTATGGGCCCAGCCAGAAAGGAAGTGGTGTGGGTAAGTAAGTCAACCTCTTTTACGTCCTTCGGCCAGACCCATCTGGTAACGTGTCTGACATATGTCATGTCTCAAGTGGACCATGGAACGAGGGCTACCGGAACCCCTGAATACCTTGCTTGAACTCTAATGCAGTGTCTTCTCTTTTCTCTTCTCTTCTTTCCTTTCTTTCATGCAAGCATTACCAAGACTTACAACGGTAAGCGTGGAGGAACATGGATGAAACTTAACCATGTACCAAAACTCCAGGCCAAATTACCACTTAGCTCCGAGTCAAAAAGCTCGCCATGGTGACATCCGCTTACGCCACCGAATGTACTACACAGGAAGTTATACGCAATAGGATTAAATGCGAGTCATGGACTTCAAAAAGGTTACATATGCAACAAATACAATCCGGGTGGAATGACGGAAAAAAGCTCCGGGGCGGCTCCAAAGAATTGAGTTTCTCCCTCCAGTATCTCAAGTCGTATGGTGAATTCTTCTTACCACCATAACCACATTACATGGCCTAGAAAGGACCCATCTACTTCGTTTATTGTGTGGAAATGTGGTAGCCGAGAAAGCCACTAATAGGCAACAGGTGAATTGCTTGTACCAACAAAAGCCGCAGTGGACAAAATTAAGCCCATTATATTAGCAGTAAACCTCAAACCTGAAACGTCTCATCTTGTAGATGTCTGTAGTATTTGTCCTGTATTGGATCCAGACTTGGACTTCAATCCTGCTTCACACTCAGCTTTTCCAACAATAGTCGTAGCATTGGGTTTCCCTCGTTGGTGGCCTTCTCAATCCGGTCAATTTCACAGATGATGGATCTTTCCAGTTGCATCAGGTAGTCACGGCAATGCTGGAATGTTCCACTGGTGTCAAGGTACTCGACAATATGTTGCTTGATCTCCAGGGCTAGCGGTTGCATTCCACTCGCACTGATGACGGTAGGCCGCTGTCGGAAGACGCCATCGATGAGGTCCCTAAATTCTGCATGGTTTGCAACGCAAAGAACAATCGGATAAGAAAATTTGCCCTCGTCGAGGTCTTCACAGAAACCCTTCTGCTCGGTATATAGACCGGAGCGAAGATTCATGTAATCATCACGAATCTGAAAGAACCGCCCAAACAGAAGGGTGAGTCCGTCCATGTTAGCTAGTTCCCCAGCCGCATCTTTTCTTTTCTCGGCCTGCATGAGTCTCAAAAGAAGACGAAACAGCCCCCCGGTTTTGTTGTCGACCATATTCAGATAGTCAGAGGGTGACGGGCATTTGAGCTTGTATTTCCAGTACAGATCCCAACTCTGTCCCAAATACAGGTTCTCCAGTTCCTCGAGCAGGATCTCAACAGCGTTCGGATTGCGGAACTGGCGTGCAACTTGGACGGCCTGGACGAACATGAAATTGGCGCTGTTTATGGCTTGCGAATGGCCGAAGATAGTGTGCGTGGCGGGCTTTCCTCGTCGCTTGGGTGAGTTATCTTCAATGTCGTCTAGAATCAATGACGCATTATGAAGGATATCGACCAGCTGCTCAATTTTGGTTAAGGATACCTCGTTCAACCCAAACCAGTAGTTCAATGCTTCAATCATTCGGGACCGGACCCCCTTTGAGGGCATCGAACAGATGTAATGGATTGGTGCTTGGAGGGCTGTGTTTGCGGGTTTGTACCACAGGTCCTCTGCCTCCTGGTTCCGTTTGCTGCCAACCTAGACTACTTCTCAGCGACCAGTACAAATATAATGTTCAGGAAGTGAAGGTTCAAAACATACCTCTAAGGAACTAGTCCCATTTGCTGCATCTGATTGGAGTTGCCTGGCTCTCTCATGCTCCTTAACACTGAACAGGCTCTCGCATTGTTCAACTATCCTCGAGAGAAGTGCTAATACAGCTTGCACGATGTGCCCGGTATCATGTTGATCCAGTGTCATTTTAGCATTCAGCTGCATAATCTCCGGTCTACTCAGTTCCGGATTCATTTGGGTGCGTGTTAGCTTTGCATCTTCAGATAAAAGACTGCTGATGCCATTGGATTCTTTAGGCTCCTCTTTTCGAGCGCTATAGACTTGGTGAGCATTGCTCTTGTCTATATCCTGCACTTTAATTGAGTGATCGCGCCAGACACGGTGACGGGGAGCGCAGCTGGCCCAATAGTGAGTCCCCGCCACCGTGATCCCCAGCACTTCAACCCATTTCTTCACATGGGAGGGAAGTGATGGGGTTTGGGCATAAATTGCGCTTTTTCGTTCAAGGTACTGCTGCTCCAAATCGACGAGGAGCTGGCGAACCTTGGCTTTTGCCTCATCGATAGAGATGCTCTCGGTCCGACGAACCACTTCTACCACGTTAGTGAGTCGACTCCCGCTGGTTACAGACTCATGGTACTCCCGATCAAAGCTCCAGTAATCATTAGTCCAGATGATTGCCTTGTCAATGGGTTCCATAACGGGCTCGATGAGTTTCTTGTCTTCATCCGACAGTCGCATGGCCATGCCAAACTCCACCATCGGCCAGAATGCCCTGATCTAGTTAGAAACCGAATTGCCTCCAAGTTGAGTAAACTGAAATGGGTGAGGGTAGGTATACCTGATGCCGAAATCATCCCTTCTGTAGGCTTGGTACTCCTCTAAAGAGTTGAATTGAGGTGCCTTGCCCTCCTTCCCCCCTGCAGCGGACAGCCATCCTTTATTATACATGTCAAACATGTACATACCCAGATCACGGTCAATGCGGATCGCCTCAAGTAAGATTTGCGATACTAGCTTCTTCAACTTGGGCGCACGGGTGCTTCGGCTTGACGACGGCTGTTGCCCATGGGGATCAAAGAGGGCACCTAAGTCCCGATGTTCTGCCCTTGCTTGATCCATATCCAATGCCTCGTACACATCTAAATGCAGGGTTAATTACTTGTCCACGCCGGGTTTTAGGGGGTTGGGAGGGGGCCAAAGATAGAGAGCGAGAGTAACCAAAAAAAGAAAAGAAGATAGAAAGAAAGAAAAGAAAGAAGTGCCAGGGTTTGAGATCACTAACCATCATGAAGCATCCCCAAATCTGTCAAGTAGGTCAAAATTGCCAGTCTCTCGGGAGGCACCTCGGGGTAGGCGAAAGCACCCAGGTTTCCCAGCTCACTAATGGAGATAAGGGCTGTCTTTGCCAGGCCATCGTTCACATAATGGTCCCAGTCCCGAAGAGCTCTCTTGGTGGCTTCATCCGCTACATCATTTTGCTTGTTTATGCGGATTGGTAGCGTGGTGAATGATGGTGTTTTCTTGATAGTCTCATCATCTATCGGTCGGGAATATTGCCAGCCCTCCATTGTGTGGGGGAGACTTAGAAGCACCAAGCTTAATTAAGGTTGGTTCAAGGGTGGAGTACCAGCTGTCAACCAAAGCAAGCGAGTATGAAGCCGACTGTTGAGTTGCCGGTTCTCAGGGTTACACAGGGACTTTATAAGTGGGCCTTTTGTTAGACACGGCGCTCCCATGCCTCTCTACAGAAGGCAGGACCAATTCCACATGGAGAGTAAAGGCGTCACTCCATAACCTTGTATAATCTGATTCTGGACTGTTTGCGGCCAGGTTGCAGACCAGCGTGGTAACACCGTGATGTTCAACGAACGTCCGTACGGTTTATGTTTCTATACTTACTACTGGTATGCCCTAGGTTCTCACCAGTAGATGTTGTTAGCATATTCTGGTATAAACTAGCCTGAGATTATAGGGAAGAGATCAACGAGAGCACCATATTGATACTAGAAGCCTAGGGCCGTTCCCGAAGGCAAAACTTGCAAGAGAATGTAGTTCATTGAATATTCCATACACCCAACTACTAGCGAAGTATACAAGTATTCTATCTAATGAGCTTAGGGTTTACGTAGGCGTGGTTGAAAGCAAAACTACCTTCAGGTTGCCATCCAGCGTGGTAACAGAAATCTCCTTCATCCAATCCCACCCCTTATTAACAACGAGCCAGTTCGATACTCTCCTTATCTGCCTCAAGGGTGACATCATGACAGGAGGGATGCGACGGGAAGTTACGCCTCCTATGTAATGTGGAATGGTATATAGAGGCCGCCAGCTTTCTTAGCTTACTGTCTTGTTCGACTCGTTCCGAGCTATTCGTTCCTTGAAGTACAGGATCACACTTTAAGCGCCGAAAAAAGGACTGGTAATCTATGCTACTGCTACCTTAGGTGGGAAGTCAATAATCTAGATTCATCTTCTCGCTCGAACGCTCCGTCGCCTTTCCTTGACTATGTCTGTCGTCAATTTGGTACAGGTTGCCAGTATGACATTTTCACTGGTATGAGACACCCTTTCCCATGATGTACTATCTCATTATTGAACACAGTAAATGACTGATGTAGGGCACGGGAGCCTTGGTGTTGATGCTCATCTACAACTACTTTTTTCACCCTTTGGCGCAAGTTCCTGGTCCTTGGACTGGAGCAGTGTTCCCGGTAAGTCAGCCTCAGAAGCAGCCAGCCCTTAACCTGTTCTGAAGAGAAATGTGTCTTCGTATCCTTCTAGTTCTGGTCAATGAGATCCTTGTACCGCCGGAGACTGAACCCAGATCTGGCCGAACTACACAGACAATATGGTCAGATACAATCCTTCTGTCGTCAGCTCTCGTGCTATAATAGAAGGCCCACTGACGTGCCAGAGGAAAATAAAACGTACAGGCCCTGTTATTCGAGTTGGCCCCAATCAGCTGTCATTCGCGAGCATTGAAGCTCAAAAGATGATCTACAATGCTAAACCGACCCATGGCGGCTCCGATGAGTTATTCGGCAGAGACGGAACCCTGCAGGACGTGATGCTCGTGATAATCCTCAGGGCTCCCAATATCGGTTCGCTCTCGAATAGAGCTGAGCACAAGAAGATGCGTAAACGCTTACTGCCGGGTTTCACATCAAACGCGCTTTTTGAACAGGAATCCCTGCTGCGCCTGCACCTTGACCGCCTCTTACAAAGACTTCAACAAAATGCAGGTGTGATCGACTTGACGGATTACTTTTCCAGATTTCTTTGGGACCTTATTGGGGATCTTTCATTCGGAGAACCTCTAGTTGCAGAGAAGCACGGTGAGTCCGCTTTGTTGACACGTTCAATCGAAAGTGTTCTTTCGCTAAGGCCTTCATCCCCAGACACGCTGCGATCGCTTGTCGATATATACCAAGCGTGTTTTCCTTTGCTGGAAGCTATCACTTATGCTGTTCCACAAGTCGAAGGGCTGCTCAAGTTGGCGTTGCATTTGGTACCGCCAGCTACTTTGCGCGCGGTCTTGCCCATTGCCACATTTCGAGAGTATATGGCCTTCCCTACTCGTTAATATCCGCCCTCCTCTCCTTCCCCTACCCCCTGGTGCTTGTCACTTCAATCATAAGGAGCCTGACTATATCCGTGCACTGATTGAACCGAGCTGAAATACTTCTTCTAGTTGCATTGACCGACAAGATGGCCGATCCGATTTCCTCACACATATCATGGGCCACAAAAGCCGCAACCCCACAGAAGTAGAATTAAGCTATGGCGAATTGCACAGTAACGCCACCGTTCTAATGTAAGTAGTAGCAGTGAAGACCTTTCCCAAGGCCAACAGGCACAGATGAAATTAAATCATATCAACCATATCTCCCAGGATCGCCGGCTTCAAGACGACCGAAACATCCCTATCGGCGTTATTTTACCGACTCTTATCAACCCCAGGAGTGCTCGAGAAACTCCGAAGCGAACTGGCTAGCACCTTCCAGAGCATCGACGACATCACAGGCAAGAAACTGCTATCGCTGCCCTACCTGAATGGATGTATCTTCGAGTCGCTCCGTCTAACGCCTCCAGTGGCGGGCAAATTCGCGTCCCGTCGGTCCCCCGGTGCCATGATTGAAGGCTTCTACGTCCCCATGGGGACGGAGGTATATACGGAGACGTATACCATGCAGCGAAGCCCCAGGTACTGGCATGCCCCGGATGAGTACCGCCCTGAGCGCTGGTTCGAACGTGGTGAGGGCAGTCCGTATGCTAGGGATGTGCATGAGGCATTTAAGCCATTTAGCTCGGGTCCGAGAGCTTGTCTTGGGAGGGAGGTGGCCCTTCAGACCTTGAGGTTGACGACAGCTTTGCTGGCTTATCGCTTTGATTTGAAGATGAAGGATCAACATCGATTTATTTGGGAGAGGGAAGTTGAATCTAGGATGGTGTACTCGGGATATCATGTAAAGGCCGTTGTGCAGGAGCGTGTCTGACTTGACATACTTTGGATTATCTCTGTCTACAATATAGTCCTCTTATCAGTTTAATCTCAGGTCTATTCTGTAATTTGTCAATCAACTAACTATGGGCTATAACTCATCAACTTTAATATAGTACTACTAATTACGAGTTACTGGGAACTACTAGAAAACCTGCCATAACTCCTTTAATATGACTCAAACCATCGGCCCGCTATGTATACAAATGCTATGCTACCAGATCTTACTACACTATGATACATTAGTACCCAATACCCCCATAACTAGAGGCGGTAATGCCTGACTGCTTCTCTTGGCGCAACAAATGGAAGCAACAAACTGATTCAGCAGCAAAGAAAGAGGCGTCTTCGACGGTCTCCATACCACCCCAAAGACCGCACCAGTCACTGCAATGAGGGATTCTACGAGTCTACGGGGTCGTAGCATCCTGCAGCACTTGCAGCGATGCAAGACGATGAGTTTTCGTAACGTTTAATACGTAGTACGCAGTAAACTTATTGTACTAGGCATTATATGAAGTGGATGTTATGTTTGTGCTGGTCCAAATCTATTAAGCCTGCACATCAACCAATATCTTACAATGAGAGTCACGATCATCCACCAGAGCCTGAAAGCCCTTCTCCACGACTTCATCCAGCCTGATTTTCGACGTGACCATTCGCTCAGGTTTTAGCTGACCTAGAACACAATCAGAAAAGCCAATGGGGACAAGAACGAGACCACACAACTCACCGTAACTAAGTGCCCGAATGACCTCGCGAAACGCGCTCTCATCGTACAGTGCTGACCCTGTATAGTTGACCTCGCTATACATCAATTCGTTGACTCGAATGGCTGGCCGTTTCTCCCACACGGCAATGTTTACTATCGTTCCGTGCGTTCGACATGCCGCAATGGCTCCATTCAGAGCTACCTCCACGCCAGCCGTATCAAAGACAACATCCGCTCCTACGCCATCGGTCAACTCGCGAACCTTTGCGGCAACGTCTACCTCTCGCGGATCCAGGATATGTGTTGCCCCGTAATTAGAAGCAAACCGCTTCCTGTTCTCCGTCAACTCCGCCACCATGATATTCTTTGCCCCCTGTAGCTCGAGCACCTGGATGATTCCAATTCCGACTGGTCCGCCCCCTAGTACCAAGACGTTGTCATTTGGCTTGAAGGGCGATATGTTTACGGCGTGCCAGGCTACTGCCAACAGTTCGACCAATGCTGCTGCTTCGAGGGATACGTTGTCGGGGATCGTATAGAAATGTTCTGCGGGTGCTACGATGTACTTTGCTAACCCACCACCGTAGCCTACCAAGCTGGTTAGTACATAGGTCTGCATGCCAAATCCTGTACGGATATGGACGTACCCGAGAGCCCGATAAATCCAATCTTCTCGCAACAGTATTCATAGCCCTGCTTGCATGACGTACATTCTCGATCGAAGATGGTCGGTCGCACCACCGCTCGTTGTCCCGGAGAGACATGGGTCACGCCCTCTCCGACTTCTTCGACGATTCCGCTGAATTCGTGCCCGAGTGTAACTGGTAGGCTGGTTCCCGTGATTCCGTGAGGCTCTTCTGGTACCAGAACAGGGCCTCCAGAGTACTCGTGGATGTCTTTCGCGAAAAATTTTAGAAGATTCCGGTACAGAAGTCAATCGCGAACTTACCACTGCCACAGATCCCAACAAACGATGGTCGCATCTATAGTAGATCGGTTAGCGCAGATCATCGCGGTTGCTAGGCGCACGAAGCGCACCTTCACCTGCCCTTTGCCGCATGTCGGTTCTTCAATTTCCTCAACCCTAATGTCGCCGCGACCATGGAAGCGCGCTGCCTTCATGACAGGCGTAGTCTTTAGTGTTGTCCGATATGTATTGACAGAGTCGGTTGCAGTGTTCAACATTGTTGCAAGGGAGAATTATAGCGTCCCATAAAATGATATTGAATATCAAAAACCCTTCAGTTATCAGGAATATAGTTCTAGTGCAGAGCCCAAGGGTCTGAAAGCTTCAATTAGATTTTATATGAAGTGCTAACTGAGGCGAATAGATCCTAGACGTTTTGATGACGTTGATCATGGTCACCCGAGATCATAGATCTATAGTACAATAAGCCGCTCGTCTGGATTAGGTTCAATAGACCATGATGTATTGATAGGCCATTGAATCTGATTGGTTCCATCGCGTCTTGTTCCTTTGACAACCATTACAACATCCACGATGTTGCATTCATTCTGCGCGGCGCCATGCTATTGGCCTGCGAAATATCATAGAGCCCCAACTAGCCATCCCAAGATTTGCTGGGATTCAGTGGCGCTAATTCAGGTTCAAGAATTTGCTAATTGTGGCTCAACGTGCAAGCGACCAACAATCGAAAACGGGGTGGCTTGAGATGGCGTCGGGGAGCGAAGCGCGTCTTCCAGTTTGTGGGGTGCTGGGCAGTGGCGTCATATTTCCCGGCAATCCGACGCATGACACTGAGCAATATCAAGTCCCGCAGCTGTCACACGAAACGGCGCAACCAGGTTGTCCAACCATTGGTGTCCAGCACCTGTCAGCCTAGGGAGATCAGCAGCACTGCGTGCAAGGTTTCTAGAACAAAGGTCGAGGCAATTCTGAGTGGTAGCGATGGGTAATCGCCAACCATCTGCCCCCACTGCCACATAGTACTTTAGTCTGCAAAGGTGCAAGGCTCAAGTGTGGGGAATAGAAACCCGACCAATTAAGCTTCTTCTTCACGCTGTTGCTCAACAAATGCTCGCAAGATGGATTCCAGTCCTTCGTTACGGCGTGCAAGTAGCATCACATCTGCGACATTGACTGTTGAGCGCCCGGCATGCCTAAATAGGAAATTCCGAGCGTTAGCCCGGAACCAAGGTCAAGCATATCCTTATCCAGATCGGCCCTGGACGGTCACGGCCACATCAAATCAGGGTAACCAGGCCCTGCTAATTAGGAACCAGGGCTTACAGATCGTGACTTACTTAGCAAATGACTCCAGATCCTGACTGACCGTCTCTGTTCATCATCCTTAGTCAGCGGCTGGTCACAGTGATCGAGATATGACGAAAGTCCCCATGCAACGAGTGAACGGCATCGAGACTCGTCTGCAAATACTTTCGTGTACAATATGTACCTACCAATTTGGGCCCAGACCATTTCAGTCAAAGCGCCGATGAACTGAGGGGTGGCGTTGACACCAAGCTTAATAGTCTCTTCATCCACGATCTTTCCAATCGACAACCAGAGAGCAGATTTCAAGCGCTGCAAGACGATTTGTTACTATGTGCTATGTATGCCATGGTTGATGTATACTTACCTCTTCAAGGTTGACTTCTTCGTTCTGCTCCATTCTGTATCAAGACTAGCGAGAAACAAGAAGCTTGTGTATGTTGAAATTAATAGAATGCGAAACAAGCTGTTCTACCGTGGCGGTAAGATGGAATATTTCGTTGATGGATTCAGCAGTCTTGGACGCGCGATGCCCGTGTCCCCAGAAGACGCGTTGAACAGACATACAAATGGGAATGGGTTGTGATTGGCTTCTCCGCTCGTCCCGGAGAATCCATAACTCCGAGCGCGGAATGACGCTAGACCCGAACGACCCATTTCCACATTCGGAATTCTTCTCTACTGTCCATCAAGTTCCACGCCTGTTCACCGGACCAGGGAGTTCTCCTTACACTTATCCGTCAGTCTGTCAGGCAAAATAATTGTCTCGCAAGCAACTCATTAGCTTCAACCGGCGAGCTGCCTCCTGAGTCTCCAAGACCCCACAACAACGCTTCCCAACAAAAACATCCACTATCTTCCGGCCCAAGCCGGCGACTTCCCCTCCACGCAACCCAGCAACGTTCGGACACACGGTCACTTATAAGTGAAAAAATAACATACCAATCACAATGGCAACCCGCGATCCAGGCGATATCGCCGCTGATGCTCTCAATGACTTCTTCGGCCAACTTTACACCTTCTGCGAGACTATCTTTACCCGGTTCTTCGGAAACCTCTATGCCTCCTTCGCTGATGTGAGCATCAACCGCTGGACAAAGGTTATTTTGTCTGTGGTTGGCTACATTCTCGTCCGGCCATACATCGAGCGCTTCTTCAAGTACATGCACGACCGAGACCGCAAGAAGCAGATGGAGAAGGAAAAGGCCAAGAAGGATGCCAGGAAGGCTAAGGTGTCAGCTAATGAGCTCCGTGGCGGTGGCGGCGGTGGCAGGGTTCTCGGAGAAGTGGAGAACACGGACGATGAGATTGAAGATGGCGAGGACTTCGCGACGGCGAGCGGCGTGCCTGAGTGGGGAAAGAACGCCCGGAAGAGGCAGAAGAAGTACATGAAGAACCTGGAGAAGGAGGCTGAGAGCCGGACACACAACCTCTCTGAAGAACAGCTTATGGAGCTGCTGGATTGGAGTGAGTCGGAGGATGAGAAGAACGCCGGTAAGAAGGAGTAGGTTGAGTCTTCTTACCTCATCTTGCTTTCTCTCCCTTGTATTTGATAATATGATTTTGGATGGGAAACATATAACTTGGGAGGTTGGGGCCTTTCTGAGGATGTACGACCAACAAGTGTGTGGTTATAATATTTGTAATAAGATAAAGCATCAAGGTGGCGTTTCTGCGCTGCCTTTTAATTTACGACGCCGATACATTGACTCCCAAGTGGCTTTAGACTTTGTAGCTGGCTATGATAGCTGAACAATACCACACGTCTAGATTTCCAGTAACTACTAATATCTGCGATTTTCTTCATCCTGTTGGTAGTATGCCTAAGGCCCTTGGAGTTCCAAGATATCAGGTCGGAGAGAGAGGCCCATCATCTAACGGATTGAAAGGATATGTTACAGTCAAATACTCAGTATATCTGATACAGCCAATAACAACCTTTAGCCAAAGCACGAACAAGAAGAGGCAGCTACCTGAGGTTAAATCAGTAGGATTCTGGACAGTTAAGTAACTTCTCCACTTCCCTGACAGATAAAGCAAGTGTAGGATCGGCATCGGCCCTTTGAACCACAATCAGAATACTATGGTTATGCAAATGAAGAACTGCATAATTAGCTTATAACCCATCAATGCGAGAGATGCTTTTGCAAAATAAGCCGAGAGTGATGATCAATGGGTCAACGATGGTAGGAAGCTGCTCCCGGCATTGGTTTTGATACATCTGCCGATACAGCATCCGGTACAGTATCCGATACTGCTACCGATACACTTCCGATACAGTCAACTGACTCCCCGTGGTGTATGACTGCTCCTTTTGCTTGAAGATGAGGGGAAACTTGAAAGAATGAGAGTAATGGGGAACATCAAGATCAGGGATGTAACTGGAAAATGTTGATAAGAAATTGGGTAGTAAAGTTCGCATGGCGAGGACTTTCTCAATGCCGTTACGTTGGCGAATATCTTGAGTACGCTATTGTGAACGCGCCAGGCATTAGTGCTTCACCATGCAGACTTCCACTACATAGCAATATTGTTCGATTCCCACAGTTTCAGACAGAATGTGAGGTCACTCTAGATATAATCTTCTTAGGAAGTCAGCAATCTATCCGAGATAAAATAATATTGAAAGAGGCGGTTC
This sequence comes from Aspergillus welwitschiae, assembly GCF_003344945.1. NCBI lineage: Eukaryota > Fungi > Ascomycota > Eurotiomycetes > Eurotiales > Aspergillaceae > Aspergillus > Aspergillus welwitschiae. The sequence goes on from NW_020798696.1 coordinate 380,609, forward strand.
CTCTGCGCAACAACGAGGAGCGGTCACGCTACTACCCGTCTGGAGGCGGCTCGCCCCACTTGATCTGGGGTATCAGCGAGACATAGAACGAAGACGTCCGTCTCTTCGCAAGTCACAGATCTTTTGCCTGCATACAGCAGATGCATACAAGTTTAGCTTAAATGTTTATACTCGTTCTCTTTAGGTCTTACCGACAGGGCACCTTGCGCTTTTATTCGTTTGCTGATCAGAATGGTGCGTACTTACCTGCTTCCACAACAGTAGCAGCATCGTTCTTCTGACTTATGATTAGTCCCAACAACATAATAAAAGAAGAAAGATAGCAATCGCCTGTACACCATGTCGCGCCCGAAAGATCCGCTGCGATGGCATTGAGCCAACCTGTGGTCCATGTAAGCGACGAGAGACCTTGTGCTCCTATCCCGTTGGAAGCGCAAGGAAAATTCGTGACAATCAGTAAGACCATGCTGCACATATACTGGACATACTTCGAGCCAACTGTAGTTGTGACTGCCAGGTATATACACCGGTTACACACCGTTGATCGAGCTGCATCTACAAGAGCCACTCACATTCCTGCCTCTGGAAGCCCACTTGCTTCAATAGGACCCAAAAATGGACTGAGAACGCCAAATGGTGTCAGTAATCGGAGTGAGCTGGATAAAAATACCATTGGCTCTCAGAGCATGTCTCTGCAAGCACTTGCAGAAGGGGACCGTACTGCTATATTTCCACACTCCCCCATGAGCAATGACGAAAACAATGCCTTTAGTCCTAGAACAAGGCAAGCCTCGGGCTTCCGAAATTCGAGAGGAAGCCAAAGCCGAATCACCGCAATGGGTATAACACCCGACGGACTCTTCGGTTTGTCAGAGAATGAGGACGAGTTCTTCGGTGACTCTTCGGTCGCCTCTTTTCTGAAGCAAATCAAAGATTCTGCAACGAAAGAGTCTGAACGAGGAAGCTCGACAGCATATCCGATTCCGCTTGCGACTTCTGGCACACCATCAATTGCAATGCCACCGGTGGCAGAGAATGGTCCGAGTGTCAAAGCCTACGATCTACCACCACGGCAACTAGCTGACTACCTTCTGAACCTCTATTTCGAAAAAATACACAGCCTGTATCCATATGTCCATAAGACAAGCTTCCTTCGTACTTATGGACGCCTATGGATGCCACTGGCAGAGACAGACGCGGAGACCATCTTGTCCGGGCTGGGCTTAGGAGATGCATGCGCGTCCCTGCCACTCTTCCATTGTGCATTGAACATTATCTTTGCTTTAGGGTGCCACTTCTCCAAATTAGATCAAACGGCGCGGGAAGCTACGGCAGAAGAGTTCTTTCAGCGCTCGCAGCGACTACTGAACATGATATCACTTGATAAAGGTGATTTAGCCCTAGTACAAACATTACTCCTGACATCACAATACTTGCAAGGAGGCGAGTCCCCATCGAGATGTTGGAATATTATTGGTCTTGCTTGCAGAATTGCACAGTCACTTGGAATGCATTCTCTTAAGGCAGATAGGACCAGAACTCCAGCCCAAATACAGATGAGAAGGCGCGTCTGGCATGGATGTGTAATGCTTGATCTGTGAGTGCTTCAGATTATGGATCGTGTGTATTACTAACAGAATCCCAAGAGCAAGTAGTATGATGCTGGGTCGACCTCCCATGACTCATTCTTCCGCAGTACCTCTTCCAGAAGCTATCGATGATGAATATCTCGATTCAGCCATGGCAACATGCCAACCATCAACGGAAACGCTTTCAGGAACTGAATTCTATGTCAGAACTCTTCAGCTATACAAAATACTACGAAAGATTCTATCCGAGGTCTATGAGCCTTGGGAGGACGAGAGGGCTCCTGATCAGTCAGAGCGGCCAAAGTCTGAAAACGAGCTAGCCCAGACATTGCTAAGTTTGGATGAGGAGCTTCTGGCGTTTGAATCAAACCTTCCAGTGGCTCTACAATGGCGTGATGCACAGCAGCCCGCGGATGTGGCTGGACCATTCCGTCGTGAGAGCAGTCTATTGAGGGGAAGGTACATACTCCTGCGATTCATTCGATGAAAGGTCACTAAGCTTTCGCCCCAGGTTCCTTCATTTGAGGATATTGCTTCTTCGTCCTACGCTTGTCAAGTTTTGCCGTAACGATTTCCCACCGCGTCAAGCGGGTGGCTACCCTCGATACCGACAAGTATTATCAAAAAGCAGAATATCCGTGGATTTCAGTATCAGCTGCTCGACATCATGTGTTGAAACTGCAATTGAGCTGTCGCACCTTATGAATGATATTTCAACGACTGAATTAGCAAGTGTTTGGTGGTACAATGTCTTTTGTATGTTCTTCCCGTGACATGTATGAAGTGACGGCCGCTGAACTTAACTACTAGATGCTTTTACCGCTGGCGTTGTTCTCATACTGGCTCAGGCGTCTCCTGCTTTGACGTCTAAATTTTCTCAGCCAGTCTTGGAGAATGCTTGGAAAAGCTGTTGTGACTGCTTGGAAAACATGAACCCGTACAGCAACACGGCCAGAAACTGCGCCACCAATTTGCGGAAGACTCTATCTCAAGTGCTAGACAGCCAAGGACATGAAGCTAGAGTGCTTACCAATAAACCTGTGCCTCAGACTACAGGCCAATATCCGGGCCACGACACAAGTTTACCTAGGGCACCGAATTACCTTCCGACTCTCGCTGGATCAGAAGTTGGCGATGATTCCAGTCAAGGCGCTCTGGATACTCAATTCTCTGAGGCATTGGACTCTCTCTGGAGTGGAGATGATGTGAACAGTTCTTTGATGGAGATGCTATGGGATGACCTTTGGTTGACAGCGCCATCATTTTTCTAACATTAGCATTGGGTGTGGGTGTCATTGTGGAATGCAGCGACGATGAGGCAATTTAGTACTAGAGATGATTCTCTGTCTTTGGCCCTGCGAACGATAAATCGTACGCCGTCTTTCTCATAACAGATGGAGCTCGTGCAAAGCATATGTATCCGGTTATCCTATCAAGTAAGTCTTACCGCGAAAACCCGGAACACATGAAGCCCAACCATTGTTGAGGCTAATCGAATGTTCCGAAGGGGGAGGGCTGCCTGGTCAGCATACAGGACTAGCTAGGAACCCGAAATACAAGGCCTATATCACTATCATTATGGGAAGCAACCTATTCTACTCTGCGAGCTACAAACCGAATCGCTGAGCCTAGCTTAGACTTATCAAGTCACATGACTCTTCAATCAAAGGCTGCCGATCCTAAGGTGGTCTTGCATAAATCCAGCACATGACCTTGTCATGTGTGAGGGGTTCTCGCGATTTCCCTGTGCTCCTCCTCGTTGACACTATATATGAGACAAGCTGGATTGGCTTTAAACCCCGGGAACTCCGCTTCAAACCTCGGTTATTCACACTGTCACAACCGCATGGCTTGTTTCTATTGAATGATACACCCAATCTTATCTTGTACTACTGAGCGGAGGTAGTTTCCATATGACCGAGGTAAAGAAAACGGACGTGTTCATTAGCGGCGGTGGGCCTACTGGTTTGCTTACTGCGTATGCACTTGCTAGACAGGGTGTGGATACCTTATTCGTTGGTAAGGACTTTCTCACTTTACTCTGTCTTCTGAGTTTCTCTAAGAAGCAGAGCTTTGTTAACAGCTTTGCACAGAGCAACATGACAAAGCTCAACAGGCAATGTATGGCCGCGCAACAACTCTCCACCCACGCACGCTTGAATTGCTGGATCAATTGAGTATATTAGACGACCTGAACCAAATTGGCTATGTGGCCCGTGACAGTGTGACGTACAGGGACGGCAAGCGGGTGTCGTCTAGAGGCTGGGAAATTATGTACCAGCATATGCGTGGCACGTTCCTGGATTATTGTTTGAATATTCGCCAGAAGTTCTCGGAGGAGGTAATTCGTGATGCATATGTATCGCTTCGAGGCGAGCCGTACATTGGTTGGAGATTAGACGGCTTCATCGTTGAGGAAGCCTGTGATGATGATTATAAAGTCGTCTCGCATGTGACAGAGGTTAGTTCGGGTAGAAGCTTGACGGTGAGAAGGTATGTGAGCAATCATCAATCAACGTTGCTCGAGAGGCCTATACTGATATTGCTGATTAGTAAATTCATTGTTGGCGCGGATGGTAGCCACTCGCTTGTGAGACGCCTTGCTGGTATTCCATTTGAAGGCGACCACACAAACTTTCGATGGGTACGCATTGATGGGCGCTTCAAGACTGATATGCCTGAGGCTGATATTGGCTTCGCCTCCATTGAGTCCAAAAGTCATGGGAATGTGCTCTGGGTTCAATTAGATCATGGCGTGAAGCGGATCGGATTTGCTATGACACCGGAAATGCTCGCCAAATACGGGGACAAGCTTACACTTGAGGACGCGAAGGTGGAGGCTGTCAAGTCTATGGAGCCATTTTCGTTGGAATTTGAAACCATTGACTGGTGGACCTTGTATGGGTAAGTCTTGCTTCCAAGTCTTCCAGGTCACTTTTCTAACATGCAGCACAGTATCAATCAACGCGTAGCAGAGTGCTTTTATAACAACGACCGTGTGTTACTAGCAGGCGACGCCTGTCACACGCACTCATCTGGCACAGCACAGGGCATGAACACAGGCGTCCATGATGCTGTGAATCTAGCGTGGAAGCTCGGCGGCATCGTGAAAGGCTGGTATAATGATGATGTGCTTCGCAGCTATGATACAGAGCGACGTCCTGTAGCGCAGCATCTAATCAACCTTGACAAGGACTTCTCGGCTACCATATCGGGTACCGTTCCTGACAGGTACAAGGATCTATCCTTAAGCTCAAACGAGCTGTTTGCCAAGGTCTTTGATGACACGATAGATTTCTGTATTGGGTTGGGAATCCACTATAACGAGAGTATCATCAACAAGACTTCCCTAGCAACGGCAATTTCAGCAGGCTGGAGAGCTCCAGATGCTTTGGTATATGCTCCTGGATCACGACTACCTATTAGATTATTCCACCTAATGCCGAACGTTGGTGCTTGGTCGATTCTTCTCCTCGCTGGACATCCTGAGAAAACTGGGCAAAGTCTCATTCATGCCGTGGAGATAGTGAAACAGCTCAGCGAAAGCCTTCCTCGCAAAATGATTCGATCACTCACTGTGGTTGCTCAGAGTCCTGCTGGAGGAGACCAGAGGTTCAGTATTCCAACGATAGGTCGACTCTATTATGATCCAGAGGGCTCTGCTCATGCTGCCTATACGGTGTCTGATAGCAATGGCGCAGCCGTCGTTGTTCGACCTGATGGAATTTTGGGTTATGCAACACAGCTTGACGAAGCCAGTAGCGTCATTAAATATTTTTCCGGCTTTATTACTCGGTGAAGAATACATGAATCTGCCAGGCTCTCGAAGCTTGAGTGTATGTTTTGTGGCTAGGCGTAGATACGGCGTCGACCGGTATTTCGGACACATCCTCTTGGGGCCTGCTGTCACAAATCTAAAACCATATCTGGATTTTTCAGGACCCACGCTCAATTTGGAACAGACGTAATTTTCACATAATCTGGCATAGCATGAGCATAGTCGATGGGAGACGATCAATATAGTTCGGTTTCGGGTGCTGTATTGTAATATTACCAAAGCCGAAACATACCACCACTATTGCAAGTGGGGCTTCTAGTTCCGAGCTTGATTCTCAGCGCCAAATGATGTTCCTCATTTTTGAGACTCGTCTTGAGATCATAATGTCTATGTACCGGTGCACTAAGAGACATACACTGTCTTGTGCCATGAAATGAAGCTGGAGGCCTTACCGAACCCCGCAGATCTTCGACCCACCCCCACAACCAGCCAGTGGCAGGCCGGAGTAAGATGACCTCTCAGTAATTACGGAGTCAGACACACAACGCCCTTCTAGTGCTTATCAGTACCACTGACTCTCAAGTTATTTAATGGACCTCTCCTTCGTCTATTCTTCAATTTCCTTCCCAAGACTCATCCAGATCAATTCACCACCGACAAGCTCGCCAAGATGGGCATCATAAGTGACCTGACCCGACCTGATTCAACACATCATGAACCCATCACATACTTGCTCGCATATATTGCCTGCTTATCACTCCTCTCGGTTATTCCTTATGTTCTATACATCCGCTACTATAGCTCATTAGCCAAAGTCCCCGGCCCCTTCTGGGCCAGTCTATCGCGATGGTGGTTGGTATTATTCTCAGACAAAGGCAATATGCATCGGTTGTACCCCCGTCTTCATGAGGAGTACGGAAAATTGGTTCGTGTCGGACCAAACGAAGTTAGTGTGGCGGATTTGAATGCCATTCAGTTGATCTATGGTACGAGCAGTCTCCTTTTCCCAACCCTGTCCTTCCGAGTGCTAACACTGTTATAATGTGAAGGGGCCGGAAATAAATTCGCAAAGAGTGATTGGTACAGTGAGTCTGATTCCCTTACCCAAATCTTTATATTGTAGGTCACTAGCTAAGAGAATGATACAGGCGTTTGGCAAGGCCGTCGTAAATTCGATCTCTTTGCAGAACGGAATGAGACTATCCACGGTGCTCAGCGACGACTTGTCAACAACATCTACTCCATGAGTAGTCTAAAGGACTTCGAGCATGGTGTGGATGCAGTCGTCGAACGACTCATGCAATGTATGCAGCGCCAAGGGTCTGACGCAACTGTTGATCTGGGGAAGTGGGTGCAGTTGTTTGCTTTCGGTAAGGTCCCTTCCTCGAGAGAGTGTCTCCTATTCATTCCATGTTCTCGCTAATGACATACTACGTAGATGTAATTGGCGAGATAACATTCTCCAAATCATTCGGTTTCCTGGAAAACGGAACAGACGGTGGCGCGTTCCGTCAAATTGAAAACGCACTTCGCTCGGCTTCTTGGGTGGGTCAAGTACCCTGGGTATACTGGCTGCATGATTACATGACGCCTATCATCGGAAGTCGTCTGGGTATCGCAGCACGCCATGGTACAATTCGACAGATTGCCGCTCGTGAGATCATGGCGCGTCGGGAAGGGAAGCATGTCGAAGAGGCAAAAGAAGAGCGAGACATCTTATCCAAGCTCTTCGACGTGCAGAAGACGAAAGGAAACCAGCTGTCGGATGATGACGTGCTCTCAATGGCCACCTCGAATGTTTTTGCGGGCTCTGACACCACTGCTATCTCGATCAGGTCGATCATTTACCACCTTTTGAAGAATCCCACGTGCTTGAAGAAGCTTAGGGATGAAATTGAAGACCGGAAACGTCAAGGGAGATTCTCGGACCCGGTTACACTGGACCAGGCAAATGATATGCCGTATCTTCAGGCGTGTATGTGGGAGGGGTTAAGATTGCACCCGGCTGTTGGGATGAGTCTCCCTCGTGTTGTTCCCAAGGGGGGAATTATGATCGACGGGTGCTTCTTGCCGGAGGGGGTAAGTTGACACCGATATATATGGCTTTCTGGTTACCCAGTGAAGGACTTTGTACTGACACAGGATGCAATATCTAGACAACAGTGGGTGTTAACGCCTGGGTCGTCCATCGCGACGCAAGTATATTCGGCGACGACGTTGAAGCCTTCCGCCCTGAAAGATGGTTAGGAGAGAAGACAGGAGATATGAGTGCGTTACAAACCGCCTCCATATTATCTGATATTTTAGCTAATTACATTCCTCCTACTACTAGGACGATACTTCTTCGCCTTTGGAGGTGGTTCACGACTCTGTATTGGAAAGAGTACGTCTACTTCGTCATCATCGATTCAAAATCTCGTAGCTAACCTTTCTCACAGATATCAGCTGGATGGAAATGAGCAAGGTAAATAGCCATCTGTCTTCATAACCACCACTCCTTACAACCGACACACCGGAATTTTTACGGTAGAATGTACACAACATCAACTAACCGAGCAATAGATGATCCCGACCCTCCTAGATCGCTTCGACATTCAGCTTGCGAACCCAGATGAGCCGTGGCAGGAAACGTGCTGGTGCGTCTACTCCTTTCTGCTCTCCCTCAGCGGAGAAACACAATTCGCATCAAGCGTATCAAGCCAGCTAGGTCAATACTGACACTAAGTCTAGGTGGTTTGTCAAACAAGAAGGCCTGCTAGTCAAACTCTCACCTCGCAAATCATAACGCCCCATACACATCGCAACCACTTCCAAAATGAAACCCAACATTCTCTTGAAATATACCAAAACTGTACATACAAACCAAACCAACCAAATCTAAACCAAACTACTGATTCCCCTTCCACTCCCCCACTCTAAAAGCCCAATCTCTCACCAACGCCCCAAACACCCCCCTCTCACTCCCATCAACCGGCAATCCATGCGTGCCCCGATCCAGCACCGCAAACGTCGCCCTGGGATACCTCTCCAACAACCCCAAGCAATCCCGATACCCAACGCACTCATCCTGCCTCCCACAAAGCACCAACGTAGGCGCCATCAACTTCTCCCCACTCCCATCACCAAGTACCTCCTCACTCAACCGATACCTCCCCACGTCCCCCCTAATAGGGTCCAAAACGCTCTTATCAGCCCCTTCCTCAGCAGGCACATACACCTCCCTATGCTTCCTCTTCAACTCAACCACATACTCCTCCGTTTGCACAATCACCTTCCCCCCATTATCAATTCCAAGGAGCATCCTATCTTCACGAGACAAACTACTCATAACACCCTCATTCTTGATAAGTGGCTCAATTGTATCCACGTCACGCTTACTATCCTCCGGCTCAATGAGCGGTACCCGAAGGAGTAAGCCATCTATCTGGTGGAGATATTTCTGGGCCAGCGCGCGGGCGAGATACGCGCCGCAGGAGGAGCCGATTAGCATGAAGCGGGAATTCCCCAGAGTAGAGTCTATGAAGTGCACGAGGTGGTGGTAGATGTCGTCGAGGGAAGTGATGTTCCTTGCGGGCGTGGAGCCCATCCCGGGCAAGGCGATGTAGATTCGGCGGAGGGGGGTGCTGCTGGTGGTGAAGATGGGCTCGAAGTCGTGCATTTCCGTTTGGGGGGTCATTTCCCAGCCGGGGATGATTAGGATGGGGTGGCCGTTGCTGGGGCCGAGAGTTTGGGTGGGGAGGAGGTCCATTTTTGTATTACGATGGGTTGTGTATAGGAGGGTAGGCTGTTGAGAATTGTGCAGGGATTGGTAGGGGTTGGTTCGGTAAAAGAAAGGGTATCGAAGGAGGGACAGGGTTGGGAGTCATAGCTTTTGTGGATTTGTCAGATCACGCCAATTTATCCATTTGTTTTGTGGGTTGGCTAATCTAGTTTGGGGCTCGGACTAGTTCGTTTGAAGGTTTCAGATACGAGGGCAAGATTGTAAGCTAGTTGATGGGAAGCCAGTAAGTATAAAATGGCCCTGTAGGGGATATTTAATATAACAATGGTGCTGCAAGCGTCATCTATATATATAATAACTGAGATAATAGCTGACAGAGACTAGAAATGCAGATCATGAACAGGCTTGGCAAGTAGGAAGAATAACGGACCAAGTAGTCTCATTAGAGACATCGTCGTTTTTCTTGACAAAAGTAAATCTTCTAGACTTTATCGGAGGCCGATGGTCTCATGTACCAGCCGAGATATCATTGCGAGTGCTCCTTCAGCCATTTGTACACCACGGAAAAGTCCTTCCCTCGGTGTTCCTCCTCAACGGCATTATACACCTTCTGAGCAGTGTCCGCCAGCGCCAATGGTGTTTGCGACTCCTCCGCAGCAGTAATCGCCAATCGAAGGTCCTTATTCATCAGACTCACACCGAAGCCGCCCTCGTAACCACGAGATGCCGGTGCTGTCTCGACCACGCCAGGTACAGGGTTGTTGACTTCCATAGGCCAACACCGGCCAGTTGACGAATTGACGAGTTCCGCCAAAGCTTTTGGGTCCAGTCCCCAACGCATGCCGAGGTTCATTGCTTCCGCGGTCGCAATGTTGTTGATCGCCAGGATGTAATTGTTCGCCAGTTTGCCTGAAACGCCGGCTCCCGGGGCGCCCATGTGCCACGCCCTCTTTCCCATCATAAGTAGTACTGATCGCACACGATCAAGGAATTGACCAGTCTGCGAAGATGCACCGAACATGAAGCTTAATGTGCCAGCGCGCGCACCCACCACGCCACCCGACACAGGGGCATCAACAAAGCGCCCTTGGGATGTGGTTTGTATTGCGTTTGCGATTTCTCTCGATGACGCAGGATCAATTGTTGACGTATCGATGAACAGTCGCTCTTCTTCTAGCGCGGGAAGTTCTCCTTCTCGAAGGATAGAGTGATAGACATCCTTGACATGCTGCGGCCCTGGGAGGCTGGTGATAATGACGGACTGGATATTATTATCAGCATGTAAACGCAAATAGATGCGGCTTCTTGCGAGCAGAAACAGTACTTCAAGCATGTACTAGGCAGTGTCCGATCACAAACGCCACGTAGGGTCTCGCATCGAGCGGTGACAGGAACGATCAACTTACCGACTTTTCCGCAAGTTCTCTCGCGGTCTGAGCCACCAGAACCTCCGAAACGCTGTCAGGAGCACCGCTGCTTCTAGCAATTTCTTGCGCTTCCTTCACAAACCTAGACATATTCTCTTCATTCACGTCGCGTATAATCAAGGTATCCGTCACAGGGATCTTAGCGCGCAGGTTCTTAGCCATGTTGTAGCCTGTGGTGGACAAGTAGATTGTCAATGTACGCTAGACAATGCCATTGAATGACGGTCCGTGTTTTCGCGGATTGCGAATACCTACCCATTTGGCCCAGTCCGATGAATCCCCATGTAGCATCTCGTTGCGCAGAAGTTGAGAATGTGCGGCCAGATAGAGGGTAGTGATGTGCGAGGCGCAAAGCTGAAGGAGATGCTCTGAATAAGGTGCTCGTTCCCCTGCAAAGGGGCAAAGCACGCGAGAGGCTCATGTTCAGAAGAGGAGGTATAATAATTTTAAGAGGTCACTCGGGTTCTAACACAGAGAGTAGCGTTAGGAAGGGATGGTATTTGTAGGAGAAAGAAGCGTAGTGATCCGAGGGAGCAGCTGTAAGTTCAAGAATAGCACCCAATGGGCCTGACTGAGCACCCCTCAGCCAAGTGGAGTCCTGTAAAGGTGGAACTCCGCTGCTTTCCGAGGCTTTCCATCCTTCAAGTACCTCAAGCCAGGGGCATCAATGGGGACGACGAATAGAGTTGAGACTCGACGATCTTCTCTTCCTGCCTCCAATGCGGGGAAGCCCCAATGCGGTATGGCGCCGGAGGGCGTCACGGGGATGGGCCCGCCGCCTGGACCGTGAGGCATCCACTCTCCCCACTGAGGATTGGCCCGAAGGCTACTACTAATCGTCACGATCTTCTAGTCTATATATCTTCTGATTCAATTAATTAATCTATAGATGTCTGTGCTACATACGGCCAAGGAAATGATGAAACGAGGGCAGGCGAACGACGTCAAGGAAGAGTAAAGGAAGGAAACCGACGAATGGGTATGTTGAACGCCGAATCACACCAAGCACCAGCTTATAATAACAAAGCAAAAGGAGGTTGCACGAGAAAACAGGCTGATTGGACAATCCGTCACTGTTGTGCTGGGGAAGATGGGTTGCTCGTTGGTCCAGTCAGATATTCGGCAGGCACCTTGGGCACTCGCGGGGAGCTGGCCGTCTGAGCCATTGCTCGCTGTTGAGCTCGAACCAGATCACGCTGTCTCTCCTTTTCCCGATTGGTGGCTGCTCCACCGGTGAGCCGTCGCATACCGCTGCGAATCATGGATTCAAGCGACGAGGACCCGTCCGTGGCACTGCGCGTTTGACTGATAGGATGTGGCATGGCTTGTTTGTGATCAGCCAAGCCGTCCTCTATCTCGTCATCGGATAGGAACGCCGACTCGAAACCGATTAAGGGCGTATTGTGATGAACGCTAGCATTCGGAGGCGTGAACAGATGATTGACTGGAGACGTAACGGAGCGCGTGTGGGAAACGGGCCGTGCATTCTGGCTCGGAGCTTGAGGCGTAAATGTCCCGGGAGATTGCGTTCCCATGCTGTCGAAGCGCATATTGGACGGACGGGACTCGGCAAGTCCATTATGAAAAGACGACGTTGAGGCGGTTCTGGCCAGGGACTTGCGGAGAATAGGCGCAGTTTGCTGGTCGTACAGACTGGCGTTGGTATCGGCAAATGTACCAGTAAAGCCCCGTAGCGTGGAATTGGAAATGGGGTCCAGCGTTGCGTGCACCGGGTCGGTCTCCTCGAAGAAATCATCCAGACTGTCTAGCTTCTGGACAATGTCTCCCATGTTGCCGTCCGTTTGCGTATCGATGGATTTCATCGTGTCCGCCCGCATTGGGAAAAACGTATCATTGTACTCATCGGCGTGGAATTCCACCTCAGAGGGTGCTGTCTCCTGCGCTTCCATACGATCAACTTCCGCACAAGTGTAGAACACTGCATGGACATTATGTCGTGTGATGCTTGATTGTGTCGCAGGCATTGGTATCGACCAGCCGGTTGGTTCGGGTATACCGTACAAGCTTTGCACACGCTCGTACTCCTTCCGGATAGCTCGAGAAGATGACGACGAAGCCATGCTCATCCGGATGTGATGCTTTTCCATTGGATTGGCCGAGACGGTCATAATGTAATCCATGACCTGCAAAGCTTGGGGACAGAGATCCGTCTGTAGCAGTCGCAAGAGAGGAGAGATCAGATCAGGCCCATGACACGTCACTTCTCCCCGACGCATGTCCATATCGGGTAACAACACGCATAGTATTTTCATGACCTTGACGCGAAACCAGTTTGTTGTATTTGTCAGCAACCCCATCAGGAAAATGAGACTTTGGACATCCTGGCGAGGGAAGTAATATGACCGAATCTCCGTAATGATATGGTTCAGGAAATCGTTCTCCGCCTTGTATTGGCCATTCGCAAATCCGAGCAAGGAGGCTGCTAGTCGGGGGCATCGTTCACTCTCAGCGACCCTTGCCAGAAGTGTCGCGCGCGCCAATGTCTTGGGATCGTCAACGTCGGAGTCAAATTGACGCAAGAAGTGAGACAGGTTGGCTAATATGGCAAATAGCAACCTGTTACCATCCCCAATGAGCTCGTTGTTTGGAAGGCCACTTAGTCGGTGGAGGATATCCAGTGTTCGATTCAACGATTCAGACGACTTCAGGCCCTTGTAGATCAAGTCTTGGAGGCCATCAAAGCCGCCTTCCCACTTTGGCGGTTGACCTTTGATGAGCTCTGAAACTACCATGGGGTCACTCATGTCGACACGATCCAGGAATTTCTCAAGCATGCCAACGCTCTCAATAAATTCCGTTTCGTGGATGGTATTCAAGCACGCACATGTAGTCCAGAACAGTTGAGGATACCGCAACAGGTCAGTAGGCGCCAAGGAGCTGATAATGATCTTGAGAGTCGTAAGGATTTCCATGGAGAAAGTTCGATAATCCGACTCTTCGTCTGCAATAGTGTTCGATAGACGAGCCAACATATCAGCCAGCATTCGGGAGTCTAGAGACATGGATATGCAACGGAATACTTGGAACGATCGACAGGCAAGATGTCGCACGGGGCATGACGTCGCCCAGTTCAACGCCTCTTTCGCCCATAGGTCGTTCAGCCCTTCATATCCAAGGCTGAAGAAATCGACTACTTGGCGAGTGACAGAGGCCATTGACGGCGGGACACGGCTGCCATCCTCTTCATCTTCTTTGTCACTGACGTCTTCGTATTCCCACACAACCTTCGGGTCGCTCTTACGAATTGATTCCACAAAGTCTTCAATGGATTGCCGTGTTTCGATAGGCGCGTCATCTTCCACCTTTGCGGCGATCAACTCATGTATCAGATGAACCAGCATTTCCCTGGCCTGTTCTTGTACAGTGAGCGTATAGTGGTCCCAGAGTATAAGGACAACATGAAGCAATTTGACCAGATCATCCATAGTCAGCGTGACTGGCGCAACCATCAAGTCAACGAGGAAAATCAGCGCGACTTGGCCCAGGGAAAGGCCAGCTTGCTTGTTGCCAACAGGGAGTACTGTTCCGAGATCTGTGACATAGGGTAGACCTCTGATATCAGGTGGCGCTGGCGTGATATCTTTCCTCTCTTGTACCATGTGCTTAGGCACGACTTGCAACAAGAAGAATTCGATAACCTTGGAGCCAGCTGGCGTGCCTGCCAAGAACACAACAACCTGCTTGGCATAATCCACGAAATTCTGCTCTTTGCGTTCCAAACAGAGGCTGATGATGAAGTCAAGCACTAACTGTACGTTGCCACCATGCGGGCCTGTGGCTAGAGCTTGCCAAAGGGCTTGGACCTCGTTTGGAAGAATAGTACTGCAACGGATCGTGATTTCAAACAAATTAGCCAGAAGCATGTATGACTTTGCTGTTGGGCCGCCATTTGGATCGACTTGAAGCTCCATTGTCTGGACCCACGGAAGAATGGCAGCCACCATGTTCCGCTGGCTGTCCGGCCGCAGGTTCCGAAAGTGCAATGAAAACTCGGAGAAAAGAGTGAAGGCCAGGTCAGAGTGTTGCTTCGCCAGACGTTTCGAGGTCTCGAATTGCGCAAGCTTGTAGACGGCGGTCGTCTTGTCGGAAATGCTGATGTCGAAGTCTTGTAATCTTGAACTCTTCTGTTGTCGCTCTTCCAAAATTCGAAGCAGCTTAGCAGACTTCATCCTGATCTCCCGTTTCGGGCTACCAAGTGTAACAAGTACGGCACCCAAGATTCTCCAAAACCCAAGCGGGTAATCCGTATGCTCGATCAGAACTTCAGTCACGACTTCAAAGTAGCTCTCCAATGCCTTCGGTCGCTCTGTGACATAGCACATCTCGATGGACCGTTCCAACAAGTATGAGTGCTCCTTATTGTGGATAATTAGATTCTTGAGGGCCCGTCTACCAATGGCGTGCCACTTGTCACTGATCGTGTTGAAGATGATATCAACCCAAGAAAGCATTCGGCCCACATCGAATTGGAGTACCGACCCGCTCTCTGTTGTGATACTGATCGGCCCAGCCTACAAAAGTCAGTTGGTAGCCCTAATAGGTTGAGAAAGTCAGAACAACTTACACACAGGGATGCCATTGCACTGAGGGCTGCTGCGCGCAGGTTCTTCTTCTCTATTTCCATGGCTGCGGCAGTGTTACGCAATTCGCCAGCCTCATGATTTTGTGAGATGGCATTCCTCCGCATCGTCTCCTCACGTTGCGAGATCTGGGACTGATTAGGCGAATATCCGCACCAGTCCTCCATAAGAGAGAAGGACGATTTTCTTGATTCGAAAGGTATCCAGCGAGAGGGGTCTTTGGTACGATTGATGCCCTCGAAGAGCTCCTCCATAAGCCCGCAGTAGTGGAAGCGAAGCCGCTGAAACTCCCAATCGTTCTGCACCTCGGCATCACTCAAGAATATCCGCAAGTCCTTTGCATAGGTAACAAGGTTGTTGACGATCCAGTCATCATTGTATACTTCGGGTTCTTTGAGAAAGTGTGACGTTAGTTTATACACATGGGTGACTTCGGTCCGCAATCGGTCTGTCTTGCGATTGCGCTTTGGGCTGCTCGGAGAACGATAATGTGTACCAATCCGAACTTTAGCTTCTTCGTTGCAAGTCGTAACGGCGTACTGTAGAGACTCAAGCAGGGTGCGGTATAGGTTCTTGTTGATCGATCCTAAGGCAATCACTATCGCGTTCCGAATTGAAGAACGCTCGGCTGATAGCAACGGGATCACAAAAGCAAAGAGGCTTCGGGCGGAGCTTATTTTATCCTGCGATTGTTGTGACCCTTTTGATCCCTTCCGTGCATGCTGAGCGTTTGCCAGCTGGCTCTGGGATTGTGCGCCTACGCTGTTGAGGGTGGTACAGGCCATGACCAAATACAGTTTCCATTGCTCAATCAAGATCTCGGCGGTCGTATTACTCCTGCCGAATGATCGAGCCTGAATGGCATCGATTGGACCGTATTGAGGATACTGAGGACTCTCCGCAAGTGAAGTAATGGTCTTGTGCATGAGGACAAGTCGTGCACACACGATCTCACGGCCCAGCGTCACAGCAAAAGGACAGGTCTCGAAGCTAATCCGAATAATGTTGGGAAATACCTTCGACCATAGTGTAGAGTCATAGGAGACTTCACTGCTGCACAGCTCAATCAGCGTATTTTGAGTGGCGCTTCTTCGCTTGCCTTTCTGGATGCGACTCCTTTCAGCCACAGTAAGCTGTTCGTCATTGACGTCCAATATCTGTTGCGAGTCGGCCTCCAAGATCCGGATGATCCGCGTATTCTCCTTTCCAAGGGCGCTGTCAAATTCCGTAATAAGGCGGAGCACGGTGATCGCAAAAGCGCGAACCCTCCTCGATTGCGAGCAAAGGAAGAATAAGCCATGGGACTCCACTTCCTCGACCTGGGCGAGAACGCTGGAGAGGTCTAGTTGCAGAGCTCTGCTCCCAGTACCAGATTTATCGCCAGAGTCCGCCGCTGCATCTTTAGTCTTCTGCTTGATTTCCTCGATCCAGATCCTCAGCAACTCGACATACAATCTCAATGTAGACTCAATGTGGCCTGGCCCAAGCATGCCTTCGTCTGACATGGTGGAATATCTCGCGTCGAAATTGAATATAAACCTTGCGAAACCGATCGTCACCTGCTGAGCATGAGATTGCCGCGCGATTGCTTTCA
Organism: Aspergillus welwitschiae; assembly: GCF_003344945.1. Classification (NCBI taxonomy): domain Eukaryota; kingdom Fungi; phylum Ascomycota; class Eurotiomycetes; order Eurotiales; family Aspergillaceae; genus Aspergillus; species Aspergillus welwitschiae. The sequence continues at coordinate 397,319 of NW_020798696.1, forward strand.
GAGACTCGGCAGATGAGGACGCTATGTTTGTCTGAACATGAGCAGTGCCAGTGCAAAGCAGATTGATAAGAGAATTAAATGGTATACGATCGGATAGACAGCGAGGCAGGGCTTGGACCGCGACGTGAAGAAGATCGTAGAAGCCCTGTCGCTGATCTAGGATATTAGGATGATCATCCCGTCTTCCGAAACTAAAGGCCTCCGCAATCGGGGTCTTGGGAGTTGTTCCGCCAAATTTCTCATCTAGCGCTGCCTGTCCTCCGAAAGTGTTGTCGCATAAAAGTGTTATCTTGCCAAGGATGTCACAAAATCGGAAATAATACTCCTTGGCGTTGTCATTCAGTCTTGCTGTGTTCACCGGACGTGATACTGCATCCTCCCTATTCCCTCGGGTATTTGGTAGCCGGGGATCAGCCAGGAACTGAGGACGGTGTAGATAGGTTGGAGAGGACATATCGGTGAATGGATTGGGGAGCGAACCAGTGGGAAAGGGCGGGCAAAGCTGATCACAATTCTCATTGTCTGTCATGATGGCGAGAAAGGACCTGATACCGATCACCATCTTTTCCGGCTCCATTTGTTCGATCTTTAGTTCTTTTCCAGAGAGGAAAAGATCTGAGCTGATCATCTGAAAGATGATGTTTCGGAAACAGACGTCGGGATGCTTAAAGCCAATCATCCGTATTAGTTGAATAAGAGGTTCTGCAACGGCCGATTCTGTACTCAGATATGTCCTTTTGCCCGGCGGAAGCGCGATTTTCGACACTTCTTCGACTTTACGCAGGGTAGCTGTGGGCGATTCTGAATAGCGAAAGAAGTAGGTCCACAGCAAGCGACACATCGCCTGTAGGGCCGGCCCTCTCGTTGGCCGGTCTTTTAGTCTCGGTGGGAGGGACTGGATCAGTGAAAGCCACTGTGAAGAGAAGTTCTCCTTCGTCGACACGCACAGGAGCAACACATGGAGAGGAAAAGCCACAGTCCAATGACGAGGCTTGGTTAGCATCTGTGACAGACGGGACTGGACCAGTTCTATAAAATCTTTCCACTTGGGCAACGTCAAGTCAGAATTGGGACTTGCAGCAACAGGTAGAAGTAACTTTTCAAAGATATAACAATATGCCTGTTTGACCCGTTGCCCATGAGAATTACCGAACAATCGTGCTAGTGACCGCAGAAATTCGCAAGAGCGAGCCCATGCATCGGGTTGTGTCCTGATCCGGATATGCCTCATTCCTAGGATCAAAAGTTCGGCTTTAGCGTCACCATCCCTGGAAGGTCCACGAAGTGTTTCATCCTTCTGAATCTTTTCGAGCTCTGCCAGAAACCGACCTGTAACGCTGGTGAAGTTATTTTCGCTCATGATCCCTAGCACCTGGGAGTAGATCCTCCAGTTTGCCATGCGAAGGGGAGAAGCTGAGATCTGTTCGGGATCTACTGTCTTGAGTTGACCGAAGACTATATCCTCTAAGCGGTCCGCCATGTCCAATGTGATCGAAGCGAGACTGCTCTGATTGAATATCTCAATCAAAACCCTACAAACCAGGTACACGGATACCGTCGCACGCCGCTCCGCCAAGATGACATCGTCGTGTCGGGAATAAAGTGTAGTCGCAGGAGACGCAGAGTCAGTCTGAGAAGCCGATTCTGCAATGATCTGGGGTGGCTCAGTGTTACGGCGTATCAGGGACCCATTCTCGGATGTAGTCTTCTGACCAGCTGCCTGTTTGGCCACAATGGCAGCATCACCTTTGGCCTTCCGCCAAAGCATTATCGTATCAATCAGAGGCTTGGGTTTCTCTCGCGCGATATGACCCAAAGCAGAGATCAATTGATCAAAATTTGAATCGACGCCCGGTCCGCATACTTCTTCAACTGGCGCGTCCGACTCACCCAGTTTCATTATAGCCTGGTTGATCTTGTTGTCCGCCTGACCTACAAACTAGGGCCACTGTTAGCAGCCGGGTCAAGCTCGGCGAATAGGGTATAGACACTTACGGAATTGAAGAGATGATGCAAAGCGTATTCCCCAACCGTTTTCGACTCTGCTCCAAAATGGTGCCTCGAGTGGGAACGGCTATGGGACCGCTCCTGCCACGGCTTTCCGTTGGAGTTCATTCTCCTGTGAGCTGTACCCGCCAGGTTCCCATCAGCGACATCATCCGTGTCTCGATCCTCTATGGTGCTTAGTGTGCCCTGCAGGCTGTGAGCCGCTCCATTGGCCCCTTGGCCCTGGAAGCCCGAGTGTCCCTCGTGCTGCTCCATTCGTACAGCGCCTGTGCCTTCTGGGTCGGGAGCGCCACCACGGCCGAGCGAAGCGATCAATTCGGGGCTGAGAGGGCTTGTAGAGGTTGTAGAGGCAGCGAAACTGGGATTTCGGGAGTGTTGGATTCCATGGACAATCGAGGTATTTCGATGATGACCGTAAGAGTTGGATGGTCTCCTCTCCAAGCCGACATCGTACCCAAGACCAGACCTCCCAGCGCTTGGTTCGGGACTTTTGGGATGGGAGTTGCCGCGCCGAGAGTGTTGAGGTTGTGAGGATGAAGGGGCTAAAGCGGATAGGTCGGCACCTCCTCGAACAGTGGAAGTTTCCCGACTGTGCACGGTGGACGATGGCGTACTTCTCGTGACAAGGCGTTCTGGTGGAGTTGAAAAGCTATGGTGCGACACAGGGCTCGAATCGTCAGGGATGAGGGGCAATGGCGTTGGCTGGATGGGACCAGCCTTGATCGACGGATGTGAAGCCACTACCACGAACAACAAGTTAGACGCGCGATTTTCCAATCAATCAGGACCATTATAAGCGATAGATAGCAAGGTTAAAGTCATCAGGATGGGAACCCGTCAGGTCCGACCAAACGATAGAAGACAGGGTCACGTACTGCTGTTGTCCGACGTCTGTCCGGATTCAAACGCCACTCATTGCCTGCTAGTGCTCTCTTCAGTTGGAGCGAAAGAACCTGGCTGCACTTGCAAACAGTGCATGGTCATCTTTCGCACATAAATCGGAGGCGAAACCAATGGATAGGGTGGTTGTCTGAGATTGAGGTGCCGTCACTCGAGCTTTGTTGCTGGAGCAGCTCCAGCCTTTGCTCGCGACCGGAGAGGCTCTGAGCACGGGGACCATACCGGCCCCGAGAGATCAAATTCAGGAAAGAAAATCAGCACATCAGAATGATACTAGGAGCCATTCGGTCACTACACGATTTTCACACTTTTATTATGCATACTTAAGGGGTTCCTCGGAAACTCTTGACCTTGTTCATTAAGGGGAACTACCTATGTCTCAGTATCTAGTAAACTAGTCGGCCACATTGACGATACTCGCCCACAGCCAATCTTATCTGTAGATAAGGAGCACCCCGAAACTTTGGTTCAGTCAGACTAGTAGTCAAGAGACACGACTGTTCGCGTAGTCTTCACAACATGGCTGCTGATCTACATAGGGAGGCTGCATTTATATGCTGAAACACACTGCATTCTTTAATTTTCACATCATTGTTTTCACCAGATGCCTGAACAGTCACGGTAATCATAGCCGACAATGATGTGAGAAACAAGTAGAAGCCAAAAGTGTCCTCGAACTCCGAACTCATGAGGTGACCACTATGGGGAAAATACGAACATTGCCTACTAGTAGAAGTAGATACTATTTGTGATTATCAGCTACTACCAACCATTATTCCGGTACAAGGACGAAATAAGTAGACTATCAGTCGAATAGAATGACTGACGGGAAAGGGCCAAGAAGATGATCCGCAACATACTAATCAATATTGTGAAGAATGCAGATCGAACAAGGCAATGTATATATTAGTAGTACTAACGAAACATCCCTGGTAGTATCACATGTGATATACCACTTCCTTAGTTACATGGAACGATTGATGATGATCTTACGAGAGCTTACCAGTACGACCAGGACTGTTAATAGAGGATTCGTATAGATATGGGTCACATATACGGAGTAACAGGAACGGTGGGTATGAAACCCACAACAGTCTGACACCAGCATACTCCTTCTACTCCATAAATACGAAAAAAATAAGTTTGAGGTATACCAGCTGGCTTCCATGACTGTAGCAACAAGTCCTACATAAAAATATACTGATAACACCGGTATGAGTTCAGATTGTTCAAGATTGTGCGGAATTCGTCCGCGAGGAAGGTTGCCAGTGTATGCAGGACATTTGGTGCACTAACCAGTACACAAAGTGCGGAACGGGTGCAACTTTTCCAGGAGCGGAAAACAGGCAGAGGAGGTGCCGCAGTCACGAGCTGCATTATCCAAGGTCAGCCAGCCTGCCAGGCTACAGAGTCCATACGCACGGGGGCGGATTGAGCAGATCGGGTCTTTCAGGGAATCCTTGCAGACAGCTGACAGAATTGGCAGCCGGTGTACGTGATTAGAAGTCGGTATACGAAGCATAGTAAGGATCGGATATGCATGGACTACGAAGTACTACTAATAGGTAGCCATCTTTAAGTTCTTGTACCTGAAACCATTCTTCTTCCCTTAATGGCAATTGAAATAGGAAGTTGATTTGCAGTTCATCTAACAGGTACTCCAGATCTCCGGACGCTCCGGACTTGCCACCTCCACGGGGTCGCGGGAGACCGGCACAGAGAGGCCTTCATATGCCTGTCTATCACAAGAATTACTGAAAGAGGCACAGGGTTCGAAAGGCGGAACTCGGTTAGCAGAGGAACTCGGCAGCGGTTTACGGAAGATCCCCCAGATGAAACAGAGGAACAACTGGTCATTCCCGGCTGCGCCTTTCATGGCTCAAGGGCCTCCGCCGCCACTTGCCATCGTCTCCAAGCCAAGCCAGGGCCGAAGTTTCCTTCCGAACCAGACGCCATCTCGGTCAGTGGTCGGCCAATGGGGAATCCCCACCTCGAGGGAGGCAATGGTATCTAGATAAATAAAAGGAGAGAGAGGTGACCATCATGATACTCTGGTTATTACTTGACTTCAATTTCAAGAGTTGTACTACACATAATCATCCCTACGTTTTCTCGGAAGGTTTGAGCCACAAGATACGTTGTTGTTGTTGTTGGAAACCCTCCGGCAACCGCTCTTCTGCTAGTGGTAGTGTGTCTAATAGTAGTTCTACACTACTACTGCCAACAGACTCACAGGGACTATATCAGATAGTGCCCCAACACGCACAAGAGTGCCCTGACCTTGACACGAGAGATCTGATAACTCCTCAGCAAATCGGAGTAAACAGAAGGACAAGTCATTGGAGTACTGAGTAGCTCCGTGTCAGAAACCCGGACAGGATCAGCTTCTCCGAAACCGAGACTCCGGGCGAAAAGGCCACCATCGCCTCAGGCTACCACCTGTGTCTCGCTCTCTCTCCTCTCCGTCGATCGTCTCCCTCGTCTTTCCGGCTCACGGCCCCCCAAATTATGCGGTCTGCTTAGCAGTGGGTTCGGCCTCTCTGTTCTTCCTGGATCACACCACGGCTTACTTTCTTATCCTTTTCCTTTTCCTTTCTTCCTTTCTTCCTGTTCTCCTTTCTTCTTTCCACCCCTTCTTTCTTTTAACCCCATAGCGTCATTCTTTCTTCCGTTTTATCTTTTGGTTTTGGGGACGCCGCCACCTTATCTCGGTTCCTGCCTCGGCTCCGGTGATCGCACCTGGGACAGGCTAAGCGTAGGGAGGTGTGACATTCTTCTTTCACCTCCTCTCCTTTTCCCGCCTCTCCACTCCGTTCAATCCCCCGCTCCACCCTTTCAGACTCGCCATCGTATCAAATCGGGGCCTTTCGCTTCGCGCCGCTGAACAGCCTCACCATGGCGCAACTCGATACCCTCGATCTGGTGGTCCTGGCGGTGCTTTTGGTGGGTAGCGTGGCCTACTTCACCAAGGGTACCTACTGGGCAGTTGCCAAAGACCCGTATGCCTCTACCGGCCCCGCGATGAACGGCGCCGCTAAGGCTGGCAAGACTCGGAACATCATTGAGAAGATGGAAGAAACGGGCAAGAATTGTGTTATTTTCTACGGATCGCAAACTGGAACCGCGGAGGACTACGCCTCCAGATTGGCCAAGGAAGGATCTCAGCGATTCGGCCTCAAGACCATGGTGGCTGACCTCGAGGAATACGACTATGAGAACCTGGACCAATTCCCGGAGGACAAGGTTGCGTTTTTCGTGCTCGCCACCTACGGAGAGGGTGAGCCTACGGATAATGCTGTTGAGTTCTACCAGTTCTTCACCGGTGACGATGTTGCTTTTGAGAGCGGCGCTTCCGCGGACGAGAAGCCTCTGTCCAAGCTGAAGTATGTTGCTTTCGGTCTGGGTAACAACACTTATGAGCACTACAACGCCATGGTTCGTCAAGTCGATGCTGCTTTCCAGAAGCTCGGCGCGCAGCGTATTGGTTCAGCTGGTGAGGGTGATGACGGTGCCGGTACAATGGAAGAAGACTTCTTGGCCTGGAAGGAGCCCATGTGGGCAGCACTGTCGGAGTCGATGGATCTGCAAGAGCGTGAAGCGGTTTACGAACCTGTTTTCTGCGTCACCGAAAACGAGTCCCTGAGCCCTGAGGACGAGACGGTCTATCTTGGAGAGCCCACCCAGAGCCACCTTCAGGGTACTCCTAAAGGCCCGTATTCTGCGCACAACCCCTTCATCGCCCCTATTGCCGAATCTCGTGAGCTTTTCACCGTCAAGGATCGCAACTGTCTGCACATGGAAATTAGCATCGCTGGAAGTAACTTGTCCTACCAGACTGGTGACCACATCGCTGTTTGGCCCACAAACGCTGGTGCCGAAGTGGATCGGTTCCTTCAGGTCTTTGGTCTCGAGGGCAAGCGTGATTCAGTCATCAACATCAAGGGTATCGATGTTACGGCCAAGGTCCTGATCCCGACCCCGACCACGTACGATGCCGCTGTTCGGTACTATATGGAAGTCTGCGCCCCTGTGTCCCGTCAGTTTGTAGCCACTCTGGCCGCGTTCGCTCCGGATGAGGAAAGCAAGGCAGAGATTGTGCGTCTGGGTAGCGACAAGGACTATTTCCACGAGAAGGTCACCAACCAATGCTTCAACATCGCCCAGGCTCTTCAGAGCATCACGTCCAAGCCTTTCTCTGCTGTTCCGTTCTCTCTGCTTATTGAAGGCATTACGAAGCTGCAGCCTCGCTACTACTCGATCTCATCGTCCTCCCTTGTCCAGAAGGACAAGATCAGCATCACGGCCGTTGTGGAATCTGTTCGTCTGCCCGGTGCCTCTCACATGGTGAAGGGTGTGACTACGAATTATCTCCTCGCGCTCAAGCAGAAGCAGAACGGCGATCCCTCTCCTGACCCTCACGGCTTGACTTACTCCATCACCGGTCCTCGGAACAAGTACGACGGTATCCACGTTCCCGTGCATGTTCGCCACTCGAACTTCAAGCTGCCCTCTGATCCCTCTCGTCCCATCATCATGGTTGGTCCTGGTACTGGTGTTGCTCCTTTCCGTGGTTTCATTCAGGAACGTGCTGCTTTGGCGGCCAAGGGCGAGAAGGTTGGACCCACTGTTCTCTTCTTCGGTTGCCGCAAGAGCGACGAGGATTTCTTGTACAAGGATGAATGGAAGGTAAGATATCTTTTTTTGCTTTTCCGCAGCTGCTTTATACCTCGGTTGCTAACATATCGCGCATTCGCAGACCTATCAGGACCAGCTTGGAGACAACTTGAAGATCATCACTGCGTTCTCGCGTGAGGGTTCTCAGAAGGTCTACGTTCAGCACAGACTCCGCGAGCACTCCGAACTTGTCAGCGACCTTCTGAAGCAGAAAGCTACCTTCTATGTCTGTGGTGACGCTGCAAACATGGCTCGCGAGGTTAACCTTGTGCTTGGCCAGATCATTGCTGCGCAGCGTGGTCTGCCCGCTGAGAAGGGCGAAGAAATGGTCAAGCACATGCGTAGCAGCGGCAGCTACCAGGAAGATGTGTGGTCATAATCTTTCAATGCATCGAATTTTCTTTCTTGTCTATCACGACGGCCTTTTCGATCCATTATTTTATTTCACGCCTAGATGATCTTTGCATATATACTCCGCTGATTTTGCCTATTCATCTGTTTTGCTTGGCGTGGTTTATGTATGCCTAGTTTATTTGTTTTGTGCACCGACCGGCCAGCCACACATTGAAGTGGCTTGAGCATGAGTGCGGTAGCCAGTGTCGAAAGAACAGGATAGACGATCATGATTATTGCGGGAACATGTTATGCCATTCTGGGCATATTGATATCTGGTCGCATGAGCCCAGAGAATACGAAAAGATGAATCCATATTAATTTGCACAATACCTTTCGCCTTTTTTTCATCTAGTAATTTATTTAATTGAGCACTGACCGAACGAGCTGACACCTGCTGCTCGGAATAGCCGACAACGCATTGACGTGAAAGAGATGCATACTTACCATTACAATCAACAAGTAGACTTGTAACTAAATCACTGAAACAACTACTACAGTTACTGCCTGCTTTTAGCTAAAAAGTAATACTGAAGTATTCGGGAATCAAATAGAAGAAACATGCATAAGCCCAACCTCGGCAATACCGGAGTTAAGCACAGTAACCAAAACCAAACCAAACTAGAACCGGCGCGCGACCAGTGACCCATCGTCATTCCCGGTATCAGCAGTTCAGTCAGGCTGGCTGGCTAGCCCGAACCAAGCTCCGCAATCATCCATCCATCCTCATCCCTCCCCTCCCATGCCAACCTCTCTTCTCCGCAGAGCGAGGGACAAGAAAATGAGATGCAGCAATTAACCACGATAACTTAGCAAAAAAGAATTAGAAGCCGGAAGAACATACATTTCGCTTTTACCGCTGTTCGACTGCGACGACGGGTCTTGAGAGCAGTTCCCCGCAGTGGGCGAAAAGCTGGACTGCACACTACTTACGCTACCCTACGCTACCTCGGTACATATATGATATACGACATCTATACGGATTAAAGTTGAACAATATTCTGGGAAGATGGCTTACGTGGTGCCGATTCATCGGGCGAGTAGTATTCGGAATGCGCTCAAGTTGCATTTCATGAATGCGGAGGAGGAGACGCTGGTTGTTGCGTTGGTGGACCCCTTGCTTTTGCTTTGCTTGCTTTTGATACTGGCAATAGTTATGTATGTGTGTGCTAATTGGCGCGGTGTGTTGCAATTATAGAAAGGCGAACCGTCTCGAGATATACTCCCTTACGCCGGAAGGGCTGAACCTGGCAGCGTCATGTTCTCTCTTCGCGAAAGTGACTATGCTAGCTCGGCTTCCTGCGCCTGCGAACTCGCCTACGGATCATTTGTTTGTTGGGACGGATCGATACACCTATTGTACGTTATCGTGGGATGGGGAGAGGAATCAAATCCGGACGGAGAGGAACTACGTTGATATATCTGATCCGTCGTCGCGGGAGGCGCAGACGGGAAATCGGTGCTTGATTGATCCTAGTGGACGGTTTATGACGCTCGAGGTCTATGAGGGTGTCATTGCTGTTGTGCCGATTGTGCAGTTGCCCAGTAAGAAGAGGGGGAGACAGGTTGCTCCGCCTTCGGGACCGGATGCGCCTCGGGTTGGGGAGTTGGGCGAGCCGACGACGGCGAGGATTGATGAGCTGTTTGTGCGCTCGTCTGCGTTCTTGCATGTTCAGTCGGGGCCGCCTAGGTTGGCGTTGCTCTATGAAGATAATCAGAAGAAAGTAAGGCTTAAGGTTCGCGCGTTGCATTATAGTGCGGCGACGGCGAGTACGGGGGCCGATGCGGCGTTTGAGGAGTCGCTGGATGGGTTTTCGCAGGAATTGGATCTCGGAGCGTCGCATCTCATACCGGTTCCGGCGCCTTTAGGTTTGTGATTCTCTTGTTGTGGTTTGTTGTCGCTTTTGGATTGATGCTGATCTGTTTATGTTGTGCAGGTGGTCTGCTTGTTTTGGGAGAGACGTCCATCAAGTATGTCGATACGGATAGTAACGAGATTGTGTCGCGTCCTTTGGACGAAGCAACAATTTTCGTGGCTTGGGAGCAGGTAGATAGTCAGAGATGGCTTCTAGCTGATGATTATGGAAGACTGTTTTTCCTGATGCTAGTCCTGGATTCTAACAACCAAGTACAATCCTGGAAGCTAGATCACTTAGGGAATACCGCTAGAGCTTCGGTGCTGATATATCTCGGTGGCGGAGTTATCTTCGTAGGATCTCACCAAGGGGATTCGCAAGTTCTTCGAATCGGCAATGGCTCGTTGGAGGTCATCCAGACGCTCTCCAATATTGCGCCCATTCTCGACTTTACCATCATGGATCTTGGAAATCGTACCAGCGAAAGCCAGACACACGAGTTTTCATCGGGCCAGGCTCGCATTGTGACCGGTTCGGGGGCATTCGATGACGGAACCCTTAGGAGTGTTCGCAGTGGTGTCGGCATGGAAGAGCTCGGCGTGCTTGGTGAAATGGAGCTCATCACGGACTTGTTCGGACTGCAGCTTGCGACAAAGGGTGGTTATCTGGACACTCTTCTGGTTACCTTCGTCGATGAGACACGAGTTTTTCAGTTCAACTTTGATGGAGAGGTTGAAGAATTGGACAGCTTCCTTGGTCTCAGCCTTTCAGAGAACACACTTCTCGCTATGAATCTTCCTGGAGGGAGGATCTTGCAGGTCACCGAACAGAGAGTTCTCATCGCAGATATCGAAGGCGGCATGGTTACCAATGAATGGACCCCGCCGGACAATTTAGTGATCACTTCTGCTTCTGCTAACAATGATTCGATCGTTCTCGTCAGTGGCGGCCAACTTATGACGGTCCTCGATATCAACAATGATGTTCGGGTTATATCTCAGAAGGACTTTGGAGCAGACAGCCAGATTTCAGGAGTCACGGTACCCTTATCTTCGGCCGGAGTCTGTATCGTTGGTTTCCCTCAATTGGCAAAGGTCTCGGTATTAGACCTTGGCCGTCTATCGGAGCTCCATACGACGTCGCTGGGCCCAGCTGGTGAAGCTTTCCCACGATCCGTACTTGTTGCCGATGTCCTTGCAAATAGCCCTTCCACCCTCTTCATTTCGATGGCAGATGGCAGCGTCATAACCTACTCCTTCGACGCAAGTAACTACTCCTTGACCGGAATGAACAGGCTCATACTTGGGTCTGAGCAGCCTACCTTCAAGAAGCTGCCTCGAGGCGATGGGCTGTATAATGTCTTCGCCACATGCGAGAACCCCAGCTTAATATACGGCTCTGAAGGTCGCATTATCTACTCTGCGGTTAATTCGGAGGGTGCGTCTCGGGTATGTCACTTCAACTCGGAGGCGTATCCTGGATCGATTGCGGTGGCCACCAGGCACGACTTGAAGATTGCTCTCGTGGACAAGGAGAGGACAACACAGATCCAGACGCTTCCTATGGGCGAAACTGCCCGTAGAGTTGCATATTCACCGTCTGAAAAGGCTTTTGGTATCGGCACCATAGAGCGCAAATTGAAGGACGGGGCTGAGATGGTCCAAAGCCGGTTTGTGTTAGCTGATGAGATCATGTTCCGTCGTCTCGACGCCTTTGATCTTCGGCCGGAGGAGTTGGTCGAGAGTGTCATTCGCGCGGAATTCTCTGCGGGCAAAGATGAAAATGGTCGGGACGTATTCAAAGATCGGTTCGTTGTGGGAACAGCATATTTGGATGATGAAAACGAAGAGTCAATCCGAGGTCGGATCTTAGTCTTCGAAATTGACAACGGTCGAAAATTGACCAAAGTCGCGGAGTTGCCTGTCAAAGGTGCATGCCGCGCGTTGGCTATGCTCGGAGAGAAGATTGTAGCCGCTCTTGTGAAAACGGTAAGTGTCTGATACCCCTCACAGTACCACTTCCACAGAAGCTGATATGATTCAGGTCGTCATCTATGGAGTGGTGAACAACGACTTTGGCGCGATGAAGCTCGAGAAGTTGGCCAGCTACCGCACATCCACCGCCCCCGTCGACGTGACCGTAACGGGCAACGTGATTGCCGTCGCCGACCTCATGAAGAGTGTATGTCTGGTGGAGTACAGCGAGGGCGAGAATGGGATGCCCGATAGCTTGACAGAAGTGGCTCGCCACTTTCAGACCGTTTGGGCCACCGGTGTCTCCTGTATTGCCAAGGACACATTCCTGGAAACTGACGCCGAAGGTAACTTAATTGTTCTTCGACGCAACTTGACCGGCGTGGAGGAAGACGACAAGCGCAGGCTCGAAGTAACTGGGGAGATCTCGTTGGGCGAAATGGTCAACCGCATTCGACCGGTCAATATTCAACAATTGGCGAGTGTGACGGTCACTCCGAGGGCTTTTCTGGGCACAGTATGAATCCCATCCCAAACACCCGAGTGCTAAACAACTATGACTAACTCACATGTTTTACCTAAACAGGTGGAAGGTTCCATCTATCTCTTTGCCATTATCAACCCAGAGCACCAGGACTTCTTGATGCGTCTGCAGGCAACCATGGCGGGCAAGGTCGAGTCGCTGGGAAACATTCCATTCAATGAGTTCCGTGGTTTCCGCAGCATGGTGCGAGAGGCTAAAGAGCCGTACCGCTTTGTGGATGGCGAGCTGATTGAGCGGTTCTTGACCTGCGAGCCGAGTCTCCAGGAAGAAATTGTGGACTCGGTGGGCATGATGAACGTTGATGAAGTAAAGATTATGATAGAAGCCCTGCGCAGGCTACATTGAGTGTGGCAGGTAGGATCTGAAGAGCAATAATGATTGAGTTATGGTAAGACGAGGTCGAAACTTGCACTGGCGTATCTGCACATGTTCATTGCTATGCTTTGCAGCACTTTCTTGGGCTTGGATAACTAACCTGCATCACATCAAAAGGCTCGGCAGCCATGTGAGCTCATGTCACGCGGAGACTTGGTGACTCTAATCCGGACCAACACCCCCACGCTCAACAATGCTTTGACTTGATCCTCAACTTGCTTGTTAGGCAGTTGTGCTCCAGCGGATCCGGCCAACAGCCTGGCTGCGATCCACAAACAGCTTCAGACCCGCAAGTCTCCGCTTATATGTGCATTTGAGTGAAAGGAAGTGAAAACTGTGTTGCGATCCGGATTTCAACTCACACAAACATAGACATAAATCAGAGTGGAATGTCTATACTGTTTGTTCATTACGGGTCCATGTCCCCGCGTAGATCTATTCTAGATAGAACTGTTCTTCTCTTCCGCATCCTCAGTCCCTCCCGTAACCGAATAGCTTTAAACCGTCTTGTCCCAAATTTCTGCGACTGCAACTCCCATCAATTGCTCCCGACAGGCAGGGCCAACATGAATCAGTCAGGCTTTAATGACCAGGACGTGTCTGGTAACCCAGGATACATTCATGTCCCTGACGCGTCATTCCCTGGACTCCGGAGGAAGGAAAGTGGTGCCTTCAATGCTCCTGCCCAGAGTGGCTTCCACCCAGCACACTCCTCCAGGAAGGCAGTTGCTACGAACAGCGACCTTCTATCGATGTCGACCCCTCTTCCTCCGGCTTCTTCAGCTCCCACATCTTCACCGTGTTCCAGTCATTCGTTGCGTACTGGCCTACTCCCATCTTCTCTAGCTACTTTATTATCGTGTATGCTGTCTGGAGGCCTGGATCCTACTTGATATCTGACTGCTGTTATAGATCCCAACTCCCCCGATCCGCACGGCTATCCTGCTGGCTCAAGTAAGTATTTATTCCCGTTCATTTGAAAAACCTATTTCGTGTCAACTGTCATCTTAGTGTGTGCTTTTGGTGTTTCATTACTACAGACCAAAAAGACTAACGACTGCCACAGAGCCTGACTTACATAGATCCGGCACCATGCATACTGCTGTTCCTGATACCGCTCAGGCTCCTGATGCCCGTGGCTTGTCCACCCTACTCGGGGGTTTGAACATCCAGGGTCAGCGTCCCGGAGCCAAATACAATGGTCTCAAGAGCAACATGCCGCTAGCTGTGCCCTCTTATAATCCGCTTGTCCTTCTACCCAATGGAGCCATCTTCGGAGGTCTTCCCTATGATCAGAACCCGTATCTACCCCCCACTGGCATCTATCCGGGCTTAGCTTCCCCATGCCCAGTGGTTCCCAGCCCTGCAGGAGACTTCTACCATGGAGCCACCCCGAACCTGGAAGGCCCTGGACTGCCTAACTATGGTTATAACAGCTTTCCCCAGCCGGCACCTGCATGTCTACCTTTCCAGATGATGAAGACTCCTACTGGATATATTCTTCAGGATCTGGAGAGCCTAACCCAGCAAGACCCGCCTATTCCACGGGCTGTACCTGCTATGTGGACTAACCCTTCTGAGCTGACGCTTGCCAAGTGCCTGGAGAATCGGGAGGGCATTACTAACGTCTACATTCGAGGATTTCTCCCAGAGACTACGGATGAGATGCTGCATGCCTATGCCTCTCGCTTTGGAAAGATAGACAGATGCAAAGCAATTGTGGACTTGGATACAGGCCTTTGCAAAGGGTATGCAAGGGTCTGGGTCCACGGACTGATGATACATATGCTGACTGCACCTATAGATTCGGATTTGTCCAGTACTATAACTTCGAATCTTGCGAGAACTGCATCCGTGGGTTCTTCTATCTTGGCTACCAGGCTAGCTTTGCTCAGGTATATATTTGGGGCTGCCAGTCTACGTACCATTGAATCTAACAAAGTCCAGAAATCTCGCAACTCCCGTCTCAAGGACCTCGAAGACAAGACATCCACTAACATCTACTGTACCAATATTCCAATTGAGTGGACAGAGGCCGTGAGCAGAAAGGTCCAATAAGATATTAGATATATCAAAGTTAACCATAACTACAGGATCTTCGCCATCACTTTGAGCCGTACCACGTCATCTCGGAGAAAATTAGTCGTGACGAGAAGACTGGAGTGAGCAAGGAAGTTGGATTTGCCCGGTAAGCATTTATCACAAATCATTCGGGAGAAAAATATGTTTCTTGGGCTGATCATCCCCTACTAGATTCGAAACCCGCGAAATCGCCGAGAAAGTCCTGTCTGAGTATCACAACGCGACTGCCAAAGATGGTGTGAAGTTGCTTCTTCGCTTCGCCGATACCAAGGCCCAGAAAATGCTCAAGCAGCAGAGCAATGAGCGCCGCGCCTATCGTGCTGGCGAATACAATTATTCGGTCGAGGTAGTTCAGGGTTCCACTCCATCGCCTTCTATTAACCGTCTTCAACAGACTGCATCTCACCTCAGCCCCAACTCGCAGGGCAGCTATGTGTCACCTGTTGGCATGGGCGCAGCCTGGACTCCTGCTACATCCATCTCCCCATCGTATGTACTGACGGACCCACATGTGTTCGGGCTCTACTGACAGGACAAGCAGGTATCTGGCGAAGAGCCAGGCTAGCAACATGAAATTCAACTCGTGGACTTCCCGCAACGGGCCAGGAGGTCTGGAGAATACACCTTTGTATCGTGGACGGCGTGGAGTTTGGACAGAAAATACCTCGGGCTCTTCCAAGGCTAATTTCGCCACTCCTACTACGTCCTGCGTTGAATCTCGTTCCGAACGATCCAGCCCTCGCAAGGAGATCAAGGCAGGATCCTTGTCTCCGATTTCCTCTCGCAGGGAGGTTATTGTGACTTCACCTCGGTCGGTCGTCTAGTGATGCTTGGACCGTTCCTCTCTCTTGCCAATGTTTCCTACAAGCACCAAGTGTTGCTACTCACATGAGCGACGTTTGGTATTTGCACGGGTCGCCTTTTTGCTCTTCCTTGAAACATCTTCTACGAACTCGGCAGGCTGTCCAGCTATCCGTCAGAGCCCGCATATCTTACAATGGTGCATGGTTGACTAACATATGATTTTGTTTCCCCATTTTAACTCTTGCCCATTTCGAGGTTTTGTGCTGGTTTCGAGCTTTTGTATGTTGTATGGGTTTTGTTATCTGTTCTTGATTTCTTGATGACACCAGTGATTCTATGATTCGCAGAGTGATGCCGATTTAAATGTCTGTATCTGTTACCGCTGGACCCTGGAGGCCAAAGGTTTACGGCGAGAGGAAATTCACAGGTTGGGAGGACATAAGTGGTACTTCAGCATTTGCCTAGCCATGCATGTTTAGCTCTTAGCATCAAGTTATCAGCGCAGTCTACAGTTTGCCAATGAAAAGCGCTATGCAACTGCGACCAGCAATCACGGCGTCGAATGTGAGCCAATCCAAGTCAAAGCCCTGCAGCCAGTATATGCATCTATGGAATAGTCATGATGAGATAAGAGGAGAGAAAGAGGGAATCGCTCAGGAGTAACATGCGGAGGAAAAGACATCGGTATAGGATGGGAGACAAAGAGTACATGGAATCTGACTCCAAAAAGGTCTATACACGGAGAGAGGAGCATTGAACCGACAACGAGTTTCCTTAACTCAAACAATGGCCAATACCAATACCAATACCAACCCAGACAATCAGTTACGCCCCAACCGCTCCTCCAAATCCTCTGTCAACTCATAAGCCGGTTTATACTGCCCCGCAGGCACCTCCTCCCCAGCAGTGCCATCCACCTCCACCCGCAACTTCGGATTCGGATGCGTATCCGCTGTCCCCCCAAGACTCGTATACCCACGATCATAAAGCCCACAATACCTCAACCCCAAATGCCTAATAAAAGCCCAAATCTCGGCATAATGCCAATCAATAACAGGATGCACGCGCACAAAATCCGGCCATCCGCTATCCGTGCGATCGAAATGGGTCAACTTCGCACCATGCGGATCCGTGCGTCTCGTGCCCACAAAAATGGCCTTGACTCCCGGGTTCAGAAACAGGTAATCCTCAAAGGTGGATTTGATTGTCGAGCGCGGCGGGTCTGTCGTGTACTTGAGCACGTTGAGATGGTATGCGCGGGCCGACCATTGCACGAATTCCTCGACGTCCGGGAAGGGGTCCGGAGGCAGGGCGTAGATAGCGGGGATAGAGGATAGGCCGCCGTCTTCGGGGGCTGGGTGTGGGTGTAGGCTGGCGAGGAAGAGGACGAGGAGCACCAGACAGTCTTTGCCGCCGTTGTAGGAGAGGGAGAGTTCGCTGAGGGGGTAGCGGTGCAGGGCGGTTGCGATGACGTCTAGGGAGGTGCGGGTTTGGTTTTGTACGGCGTGGAGGAGGGAGTCTGGAGGGTGCGATTCCGAGAGGAAGGTGTGGATTTTCGAGTGGCAGTGGGCGATTATGCTGGATAGGGAGGGGGTGGTGGGTGGTGGGAATTGGGGTGTTGTGGTTGTGGTTGAGGTTGTTTGTGGTGGTGTTGATGTGGTGGGGTGGTTGGTGGTGGGTGATGCGGCGATGGGGCCATTGGGGGTGGGTGGTATTGAGTCGGTCATGGTGATTGATTGTCGTGTTGACAAAGGTAGGTGTATGTGTATATATATGGTTGTAAAAAGAGGGAGGAAAGAAGGGATGAGGTTGAGGTGGTTGGCGTAGTACTAGTTAGTAGCTAGGGTATGGAGTGGATGCGATGACTCGTGGGGTTGATGGATGGAAGGTAAGCCGGCTCTGTGGTTCTGGGGTTATCTGTCGAGTTCGGATTGCAACGCAAGGTGTATATGTCTTTCTATCGGGCGAGAATATAGAGATAAGAGTGACAATTATATAGGGATGAGACACAGAAAATCCACAACTTCAATGTTGCACCGTCAGACACCACGGATCATTGCGGAGAGGCCACATGAACCCGAGCGATGGAGGGGAAGATAATAAAAAGGCGCTGGAATGTTCTTTCTGCCCCGCATCTTGTCTGACCGCCTTTCTTATCGGGGAAGTATTATCTGCACGAAATCAAGTAAACAGAAGAGTTTATTGGTGTGGATGACAATTGATGTGAACAGCTATAAGCTATGGTAATGTGACAGCGACTAATAATCAATGGTATGCAAGAACAGTAGTGATAAACAGCAATATAATCATGGTGATGTTATGACCACCAGTCCGTCCCGGGTCCAAATATATCCGCTCAACGCCAGTTGATCAAGTTCCAATACTTCTACCACTGCAAGTCTAGCAGGCAACTGGCATCACTGCCCAGTATCACCCCAATACCTTCATCTTCTTTTTCTTCTTCTTGTCCCCGTCCTTCTTCACCCCCTTCTGCCAATCCCGCCAGCTGCCTATGCGCTCCTCACGGCTATCTTCCCACGCTTTATCCTGGTCCCGTTTTCGCTTCCGCGCCTCCAACTCTTCTTCTTCCTTGCGCCTCTCCCGACCTTCTTCCTGAAGCTTGGCCTTAGCCTGTCTTCGTCGCCGCGCCTCTTCTTCTAAGAGCACCTGAACTGTCTTTTGGCGCCATTCCTTCTTGAATTCATCGGTCTTCAGCTCTTCCGAGTCTAGCGAGTACTTGTGTTCGCGGATCAGGAGTCGTCGCGCGTCAGCGATACATTCGTCTAGGTATGTGCGTGACTTTTCGTCCATAAGCGCCGTGTGCGCTTTCTTGAGGCGATCAAAGGCATCAGGGGCGGCTGGGTTTTTCGTCTTATCAGGGTGGATGAGAAGGGACTTTTTGCGGTACTGGACTTTGATGTCCGATTCGGGCACACCTGGTTGGAGATCGAGGACCGCGTAACTGGTAAAATGATTCGCTAGTTAGCCTATCCAGAGTTATATAGTAGTAACCAGAAACTGCGTAGCAGAATGCCAATAACTCACGCGTCTAAGGAGAACGCCTTCCGAATGCGGTCAATTTCTGCATCCTGTCTGAAGTTAGTTTCGGTGTCATTGTAGTGTAGATAATCCGCAGCGTCATACCTTGACAAAATCAGACGCCTCACGCTCAAGCGCGTCCAAAGCATCTTGCTCTTCAGCGGCCATGGTGACAGAAGATGGGGAGTGAATGAAGGAATTCGCCGGGTCGGGACTGTCGCATGGCTGCTGAAAGGCACACGCCGATAAGCGCCGCCTTATCGCGGCGATGAGTCAGCAGGAACCCGCGAGGTTAAACTCCGAAGAGAAAAAAGTTGCTTCACCGCCCGCGCCTTTCTTCGAGATTCGCTTTCTCTCCCCAGCAACGAGTCCTGTTTCGATTTACTGCTTCCTTTCGTCGGTGCTCAATTTCGTGGAGCATTTTATCTGGACGAGCCCATCATGGCTCCGATCAACGGTTCCCGCAATGGCAAACACTCAAAGCCTCAGCGCGGCGGTAACCTGAAGCGCAAGCGTGTCCAAGAAGATTTAAACTCTCTCATCAAGAAGGTCGAGGATCTGGATGTCAAGGAAACCATCGAACAATTTACCGATCTGCCCTTGTCTGAACCCACCGCGTCCGGACTTGCCTCGTCCCACTACAAGACGTTAACCGATATTCAATCCCGTGCGATCAGCCATGCGCTTAAGGGCCGCGATATTCTCGGTGCCGCAAAGACGGGAAGCGGCAAAACGCTAGCCTTCCTGATTCCCATCCTGGAAAACCTATACCGCAAACAGTGGTCAGAGCACGATGGATTGGGTGCCCTGGTTCTGTCTCCCACCCGCGAACTCGCGATTCAGATCTTCGAAGTCCTCCGCAAAGTCGGTCGCTATCATACGTTCTCCGCCGGTCTGGTTATTGGTGGGAAGAGTCTGCGGGAGGAGCAGGAGAGACTGGGACGGATGAATATTCTGGTGTGTACGCCTGGTCGCATGCTGCAGCACTTGGATCAGACTTCTTTCTTCGAGACGCACAACCTGCAGATGCTCGTGTTGGACGAGGCGGATCGCATCTTGGATATGGGTTTCCAGAAGACTGTGGACGCTATTATCGGCCATCTTCCCAAGGAGCGCCAGACTCTACTTTTCAGTGCCACACAGACGAAGAAGGTGTCGGACTTGGCTCGACTGAGCTTGCAGGATCCCGAATATGTGGCTGTTCATGAGGCGGCCTCCTCCGCGACGCCGTCCAAGCTTCAGCAACATTACGTCGTTACGCCCCTCCCGCAGAAACTCGATGTTCTATGGAGTTTTATTCGGAGCAACCTGAAGTCCAAGACGATCGTTTTCCTGTCATCAGGAAAGCAGGTGCGCTTTGTCTACGAATCCTTCCGTCACATGCAACCCGGTGTTCCGTTGATGCACCTTCACGGACGTCAGAAGCAGGGTGGTCGACTCGATATTACTACCAAGTTCTCCTCGGCGCAACATGCAGTTCTGTTCGCCACCGATGTTGCTGCGCGTGGTCTGGACTTTCCGGCCGTCGACTGGGTCATCCAACTGGACTGTCCTGAAGATGCCGATACCTATATTCACCGTGTTGGTCGTACAGCAAGATACGAGCGCGATGGTCGTGCCGTGCTGTTCCTGGATCCTAGTGAGGAGAAGGGCATGTTGAAGCGTCTGGAGCAGAAGAAGGTCCAGGTCGAACGCATCAATGTCAAGGCCAACAAGCAACAGAGCATTAAAGATCAGCTGCAAAACATGTGCTTCAAGGACCCCGAATTGAAGTATCTGGGCCAGAAGGCCTTTATTTCCTACGCTAAGTCGGTCTACGTCCAGAAGGACAAGGAGATCTTCAACATCAAGGAGCTGAAGCTGGATGAATTTGCGGGCAGCTTGGGACTTCCGGGTGCACCTCGCATTAAGTTCATCAAGGGTGATGATACCAAGGAGCGGAAGAACGCGCCCCGTGCTACGGCATACCTGTCCAGCGATGACGAGTCTGACGAAGAGGGTGAAAAGAAGAAGACCAAGAAGGATGAGACGCAGGTGCGGACGAAGTATGACCGCATGTTTGAGCGTCGGAACCAGGACGTGTTGGCCGACCATTACCACAAGCTCATTAACGACGACGGCACGATGGTGGAAACTAATAAGGCTACTGAGGATGCGGATGAAGACGACGACTTCTTGTCCGTCAAGCGTCGCTACGAGGCCGGTGACAAGGATCTGGATGTCGGAGGATCTAGCTCGGAGGGTGAGGAGGATGCGGACGGAACGGAGAAGAAGGGAGCCAAAGTGGTCCATCTCGATGGCAAGGAGGCCCTGGTCATTGATTCGAAACGCCGCGAGAAGCTGCTCAAGTCGAAGAAGAAGCTTCTCAAGTTCAAGGGCAAGGGCACGAAGCTTATCTACGATGATGAGGGCAATGCTCACGAGCTGTACGAAATGGAGGACGAAGAACAGTTCAAGGCCAAGGGCGACGCCAAGGAGCAGCAGGCGAAGTTCCTGGCGGAGGAAGCGGAGCGCACTCGGCAAGCGGATTTGGAGGACAAGGAAGTCGCCAAGCAGAAGAAGCGCGAGAAGAAGGAGAAGCGCAAGGCCCGCGAGCGCGAGCTTCTTGCGATGGAGGAAGAAGGAGGGGATTTGGTCCAGATCCCGTACAAGGAGGGCGGACTCGCTTCGGACGAAGACGAGGAGGTACTCCGGCCCAGCAAGAAGGCGCGAGTCTCCTTTGCAGACGAAGCAAGCGAGGAGGAGCCCAAATCCAAGAAGGCCAAGAAGTCTCAACCAGCTGGCAAAGCACCGGAGCAGATCGAGACTCTGGAAGATCTGGAGTCGCTGGCCGCTGGCTTGCTGGGGTGATTTTAATGTGTATACATTGTGTCTTTGGTGGATATATCCCTTTCTGTCTAAGTTTCTTTCATTGTTCATCAGCGGAGAGTGTCAAAAGTTTATGAGATTCCGGCAGCATAGCCATGTACATAGCACGATACAATAGTCCTTGGGGACATTTCCTTTGATTGAACTATGGGGAATATTATAGTGGTAGTAGTAATAGAAGTAGATAGCTGCGTCTGAAGTAATGTATGTATGCTTAAAACTTAGCCGAGCAGGTGGGGAACCCCAGGCGGCAATCGGCAAATTATTCTCTGCATCCCCAAGGATTCTGTCGCCCTTCCATTTGCTGTACGTAACACCAATCGAGCACGCCATCCGCTAAAGAGCAAATTTTCAGCGTCAAGGATGTGATGGCGACATGAGTGTCATTCGCCGGGATGCGCTCTTCCTTTTGATCAAATTCTTTTCGTTCATGCGTGCTGTGCAGTGCAGACACACTACTGCTAGTATCAACCTAGATAACTAGTAGATAGTTTCAGCTGCCAGTTTGACTGCCGGCTTTGGGCTTCTCCGCTGTGGATCACGTGGTGTCTCTCCTCCAGGTCTCCAACACTTGCCTATTCGGGAAGAGCTCAACTATAAGGCTGAGATTGACTGGATCAATACTTTGGTGAGTCTCGGCATACTTCCGATATCTCAATGTAGGACCCCAGCTAACATGGCCCTCTTAGTGTCTAGACCACCACGATGGGTGTCCATGACATCGAAAAGCAACGCCCTATGGCTCCTGGCGAGCCCATAGCTGAGCGTAATGCCAAGGACCCCAGCACCTTAGCAACCGATTATCTGGAGCCAGAGGCTCCCTATGTCAATGCGAATAAGCTGGCTCGGAAGCTCTCTCCCCGCCAGGTGCAGATGATCGCCATCGGTGGCACCATTGGTACGGGTCTGTTCCTGGGAACAGGTAAGGCGCTGGCCACCGGTGGGCCGGCCTCGATGCTGATCTCTTATACGATCTGTGGTGTGATTGTGTTCATTACTATGTTGTCGCTGGGTGAGATGGCGGCATTTATCCCTGTTGCCGGGTCGTTCTGTACTTTTGCTGGGTGAGTTTCTGTCCGAACTTGGATGGCAGTGGGGATGATATGCTGATGGTGACATAGTCGGTTCGTTGATGATGCTTTGGGCTTTGCTCTTACCTGGAACTACTGGTTCAATGATGCGGTGTCAACTGCGTCGGATATTATTGCACTGCAGTTGCTGCTGGAGTATTGGACGGATAATTTCCCGGGATGGGCGATCAGCTTGATCTTTTTGGTCGTGGTTATTGCGCTGAACATGCTGTCGGTCAAGGTTTATGGCGAGGTTGGTTGCTACCATTCTATTGACACTCATATACTGACTATCTGTTTTAGGTTGAATACTGGCTCAGTCTTCTCAAAGTGGTGACTATCATCGTATGTTGCCCTACTTCGACCAACCTGTGTCACTCCATACTAACCAACCGCCAGATCTTCATCATCCTCGGTATCGTTGTAAACTGCGGCGCAAACACCCAACACAAATATATCGGAAACAAGTACTTTTACACTGGAGAGGCCCCCTTCGTCGGAGGTATTGGCGGCTTCGCCTCTGTCTTCGTCACAGCCTCTTTCGCCTAGTACGTTGACCCTCCACTATTGAAAAGCTCCATACTAACCAACTCACAGCGGCGGCACTGAATCCATCGCCATCACCGCCGGTGAAACCAAAGACCCCGCCAAGAACCTCCCCCGTGTCGTCCGCAACGTCTTCTGGCGTATCATCCTCTTCTACATCGTCTCCATCGTCCTCATCGGCCTCGACGTCCCCTACAACTACCCGAACCTATCCTCCGAAACCACCGCCACGAGTCCCTTCACCATCGTCTTCGTTGAAGCCGGCAGCGCCGTCGCTGGCAGCTTCATCAACGCCGTAATCATGACCAGCGTCATCTCCGCCGCCAACCACGCCCTCTTCGCCGGCTCTCGACTTCTCTACACCCTCGCCGTAGACGGCTACGCCCCCCGCTTCTTCGGACACCTGAACCGATTCCAAGTCCCCTGGGTTGCAGTCCTCGCTACCTCTGTTATCAGTGGCCTCTGCTTCGGAGCGAGCTACATTGGCGCCGGCCAGTTATGGTCGTGGCTGCAGAAGTAAGCCATCCCTCGCTCCCAAAGTATCCAAATAACTAGTACTAATGACTATATAGTATCGTCGGTGTCTCCAACCAACTCTCCTGGACCTTTATCGGTCTCGCCTCCCTCCGCTTCCGCGCCGCAATCCGCAAACAGAACCTGGAACATCTCCTTCCCTACAAGAACTGGACGTATCCCGTGGGACCGGTTCTTGCCATAGGACTGAATATCATTCTGATTCTGGTTCAGGGTTGGTCGTGCTTTAGCCCGCATTTCAAGGCCGTGGATTTCGTCTCGTATTATATTGAGTTGCCGATCATGTTGGTAATGTTCTTGGTGTGGAAGTTGGTGAAGAGGACGAAGTTGGTGAAGTTGGAGGTTATGGATTTGGTTACCGATCGATATAATCTGGAGGTTGTTGGGGGGAGGGAGGTGGAGGAAGATGACGGGGAGGGTGATGGGGATGGAGGTTGGAGGAGTGAGAAGGGGGTTGTGGGGAAGGTGAAGAAGGTGGGGATGTGGTTGTTTTTGTGATTATACCTTCCTTTTTATGGTTCGCTGAATTGGTTTTTTGTTGGATATGGAGGATGTGATGGTAGATAGTATCGATCCTCCGTAATAATTAATGATCATGATGACATTGTATCTACATAGCTGAAGATTAACCACTGACCGGACTAGAATTCGTAAGTATAGACAACCTAACATACTTGAACCCGAACCTCCCGACTCTTTTGAGTAGTAGTTTACTGATATACCCCTAGACCAAAGGTACGCCAACCCATGCCAACCCTCAGTAGTACAACAACCCAGACAAGCCCACACTCAATCCCCCACTACCCTCCCCATAACCCTCTCCAACCAATTCGCACACTTCACATACACCGTCAGCCCCCTCTTCAAAAAACCTACGACAATTCTCCAACATCAACTTCAAATCCCCAATTCAACTGCCCGGGATGGATCCTCATCCTCATCCCCCTCCAACTTCTCCATGGTCCCCAAATCCATCGGCTGTTCAATCACCCGGCACTTCGTCTCTATTCACCGAACTCAGACACGGCCACGCCTGCTTATGATTCCTGATCTCGTTCAGGTACCGTCGCACTTCGTTGAATTGCGGACGGTGGTGTTCGGTGTTTGCGCGAGAGTTGATCCATTACCATTGCTGGGGACCAGCCTGTTGCGAGGATGGCGGAGATGGAGAGGGGGAAGTTTATGGGTACTACTAACTTCAGTAGTGTTGGGTTTGGTGTCCCGCCTTCGTAATGATCTTGGATATATTTCACAAATTATTACATACTACCATCTACTGCGGTACTTCATAGATATCTGGATTGCATTTTAGCTATACATCAGTACATATTGATGGTTGCCCCTTAATAGATATCTCATTTTTGTGCACAATTCTATACTACCCTTTCCAGCTTAAGCTGTTTCCTCCGTTTTCGTTACAACCTCAGTAGTGTGATGCCTCCTCCTCAGTCTCCCTGAAGCATCATGCTCCTGATCCCATTCCTCTACCTGCGACTTCGGCACCTTGACCAATTTATGCGCAGTTGCATCACCGCCAACATTTATGATTGTCTGGCGAAGCTCGTACCCGCCTATCCGAGGTAGAACCTTGATCCAGAGATAATAGTAAACTCCGCAAGCGGCGATACTATCCAAGTCATTATCATTAGCGTTGCTGTTCGGAAGCGATGACATGGGGTGACTCACATTGCAATCCCTACAACACAGTACGTCGCATACCAGAAGCTGACGTCTCCGCCATCTGCTCCAGTGCTCGGCGGATACCATGGCGCAACCAGCATATACAGACTTGAGAGAATGGCAAAGTAGACGGATACAGTCCAGGCTCTGTAGCCAGATGGAGGGAAGTTGAGTCGCTGGCGCCGGTGTCGAGTGATAAGAATACCTGTTGCCAGGAGGAAGTTGAAGGCATTGGAAGGATAAATGCTCAAGTCGACGACTACCGCACAGGTTAGATATGTGCGAAAGGTTAGGGATTGGGTACATACTGAAGTTGAAGGCATCTCCGGCTGGAGGCGCGATAATCATGATGATTGTGAGTGCCCATTTGATGAAGTAGGGTCCTAGGGGCGTTCCGAAGGGACGAGTCGAGGTCCAGAATTTTGTGAAGGGAAGAACACCTTGTCTGTACCAGACGCATGTTAGAATGACAGTGGCAGAGACGGTGGAAACGACATACCGTCCGCATTCCCGCAACATACGGGACTGACCGATCAACACAGCAAGAAGGTTACCCAGCGCGCTGAGACAGACCAAGACATTCAATGCCCTAGAAGCCCCGGATGTGCCAAAGACCTTTTCGAAGAAGAGACTCGCTGCTGTGACATTCGAGTTGAGGATTTCCTCTTTGCTCGCAGCAGAAAAGTAAGCAATGTTGGCCAGGATGTAGAGCACGGCCGTAAGTAGGAGGGCGACTGGAGCACTCCAACGAAGAGTCTTGACAGGATTCTGTGATACTACGTGTTAGTGCAGTAGCAACAGAAATGAAGAGGGAAGCCTACCTTAACCTCATTGACGACGTTGCAGGCATTCTCGTACCCGGCATACGAAAACATCACTTTGACCAAGGCGTTGGTCGCCCCGTACACAGATGCGCCCGATGTGCCTGAAAAGGCATCGCGGAAGTTGACCAAAGGATCCTTCACTGGGGTATGGCCTCCCAAGACGACGAGGCCAGCGATACCAATACTGCTTCGTCAGTATCGATAGACCAGAGAGATGCGCAGGACACGTACAAGATCAAAGTGACTAGCTTGACGACACCGATAGCATTGGCCACCCAAAGAGACCATTTCGTGTTGAAAGCCAGCACTGGCATGAATCAGTCCAGTCCACAGTATCATCCAAGTGAAACATACTCAGCACAGCCACGGTATATGCCGCCACAGCAACACCTTTCTCTTTCCATGCGGTTGTCTCCGCATCCGCAAGCTTGAACAGATACTCCGCAAGTACTGTATGTAGAGACAACATTAGCTTTGTAGTCTATTGGCTTGATACAAGCATCATACCAACAGCATTGCTGCTACTGAATGAAAACAGCACAGTCTGCATCGCAAACACCGTCGGGAAAAAGTATCTCGGTCTGGGATATGCCTGCTCCAGATATACAACTTCTGAGCCAGACCGACTGGGGAAGTATGACACGAATTCCATATACACGGAGAGCATGCTGGCCGCCATAAAGAAGCCGATAACCCAGTAAAAGAGACTCAGACCGACAGATCCGGCACCCTCGAGGACAGTAGATGCTTGACTCAAGCAGTTAGCATTGCCGTCCTCATCCAAAGCATAATCGGCCTTGAAAATCTTGGTAGAAGAACTCACGAGTCGAAAAAACACCCGTCCCAATCATCTTACTCAGGTTCAAGAATATAACCGTCACCGCACCTACCGAGTATCCCAGGGGTGATTTGGACTCGATCGGAGCACCACTCGCCTCCTGGTACGTGCGCTTGGAAGAGTTGGCGCCCCCATCGACAGTATACTGTAGATTGCCATCGTCAATAACGCTGAAGGTATCGCTTGACTGCTCCGAGGTCACGCCAGCTTCCTCTGCTTTCGTGGTGAAGGGTAAGAAGCCCATTGTGCAGGGGTGCGTGTCGAAAAGTTAAATCCCCGATCTTTCATATTCATGATTTTGAGATACCATACAGCTCTAATATAGCTCTTGCGATGTAGGGGACCTGGAAAGACGAGGTGGTACCTGCACGATGCTCATTGCGGGATGCAATGGCGTGATTCTTGCCGGCGATTATCTTGCATGTTTGGGGTGAAGATGACATGATAAGCTGGATGAGGTGCTTTATTAGCTTCCGAGTTGCGGGGAAAAGGCAAGGGGAGTATTATGTATTCCGGTTGTTGTCGTTGGACAGAAAGAATGTGCCTGGTCGTTGTGTTGAGTGGGTGAGAACTATATCTGCAAGTGTAATTTGGTTGAGATCAAGAAGAACCACGGTAGCAAATTGGCTGACCTTGGTAGTGGCAGGAGAGTAAGTGCATAATGGCAGAGTACAACATCCAGGAAATGTGGAAATATGCTAGTTCAGTAGCTGAAGTCAAGTGTACCGAGGAGAAGATGGAGGGAGGGAGAAGAGAGGAGAGCGATTGCACGATTGCCCGCAGCGATGACAGCATCTGGCCCGGCCCCTGTGCAGCCACTAAATCTGCCCAGGTGTTGCCAGCTCGACCCATCCCTTGTCGGTTGGCATCTGTCAGGTTGCATTAGTCTGATCCGATCGGCAAAATAACAAATGTCTGATGTTCTTTGTCCTGGTTTCTCGTAACGAGCTATGGTGCAGGCACTCGGCTTCTGTTGCTAGTTGAAAGGTAATAGCCACCCATCACTTACCATTATTTGGTGCCATTCAATGCTCCGGAGATAACGCTAGATATGAGTATAATAGTGTAATATTAATTCAAAAGTCTAGAATAATATGACAAGATAAATCAGACAGACCCAGAACAAAGCAACTACCGCTGATACTTGTAGGGAACACTCTATAGTCTAGATATCCATCAGCGAACGCCAGTGCCTCATGTTCTCGATGCGCACGTTGGATAATTGACCAAGCAGTGAGGGTACTTCCCCATGTCTTGCTCCACATCCCGGATACACTCCACCGCTACCGTATACAAAGACCCGCGACGAATGGCATCATACGCGATGCCAACTACGTCGCCCATCGTAGGGAGGGGCGGTGGCGTCGCTTCACCGTCTGGTGTCTTGGCCGAGTCGCTTGGGCGCCAGAGTGTGCCCTCGACTATGAACGGAAGCTTTAAGTTCTGTCGGACATGGGTGTACATCTTCCGCGACGCCTCCCCAAGGTAAGGGGCGGCATCTGGACACTTACAATACGCCTCGTGCGTCTTGCGATATGTCTCAGTTGCCTGGGAGCCTAGACGATCGATCCATGATTGGATAATGGCTGGGGAGGCAGCGCTTTGTGGCAATGCCATAATGAAAATGGGCAGAATAGCGCGAGCAGCTTGGTGAAATCGACTGCAGGAGTCGACGGACTGTAACTGTTCCACCTGCTTGGCAAAGGCGTCCCAGGCTTCCTTGGAGATAGCCAGAAGATTCTTGAAAGGCACTGCGTTGACTTGGAAGCTGTCGCCAAATAACTTCATGAAGTCCTGTTCTAGGGTTCGCATGAACTGGATGTTGATCACACGGAGGTCGAGAGCCTGGCAGGTAGCCACGAGGTGGGCAGCTGCCATTTGTGACAAGACAGCGACTGCGTCTAAAGTGTAGCGACTCGATATCAGGGCAAGCGAGTTCAATGCCTGGTTTCCCATTTCGGCTGTCTGGACGTGGCTCCCAATAGGATTTGCGAGAAATCCTAGCTCTGACTGTAGCGCAGCGATCATGATATCTACACCCTTGAATGTGAACGACAGACTAGGCTCATCGGCAGACAAATTAGGAGGCAAGCCATTGTTCTTGGACGAATCGATCAGCTCTGTGCATTGTGCATAGAGCATACGGCCCATAGATTGAACGGCCTGCCTGGTTTTCTCCATGGCGCTCGTAATTGACTTCGCTTGGAAATTGCCACCGTGTAGAATACGAGCATTATCACCAGCCGTGTCGATGAGAGGGTTGTCCGTTACCGAATTCAGCTCCACGGAGATCTGCTGATATGCCAGTTCCAAGTCTTCTAGAAGTGGACCCATCCATTGTGCAGATGTGCGAATCGAGTACCGATCTTGTCGTAGGCTTCCCTGTCCGAAATCATTTCCGTCATTGAGCAGCTTCGAGTTGGAAAGAAATTTGTACAAATTCTTGGCAGCCGTTGTTTGTCCGGGATGAGGGCGAACTTTTGCAAAGAATGGATCGAAGCTTTCGCTAGTACCGTGTAAAGCTTCGACACTCATCGCTGCAAGAACCTGA
Source organism: Aspergillus welwitschiae (assembly GCF_003344945.1). Lineage (NCBI taxonomy): Eukaryota > Fungi > Ascomycota > Eurotiomycetes > Eurotiales > Aspergillaceae > Aspergillus > Aspergillus welwitschiae. The sequence continues at coordinate 426,877 of NW_020798696.1, forward strand.
CTCAGAGCAGCAAGGCCAAGGGTCTCATGCAAAGCCAGCCCACCCACGGCTGCAGAGGTCGCCGTTCCGTTCACGATGGCCAGGCCTTCTTTCGCATCTAGACAGACAAACGGTATTGAACTCTCTTTGAGGGCGACATCAGCCCCTTTCACTTGGCAATCGGAGTTGCGGCCGCGCTTCCAGACGTGAATAGAGGGGTGCCCTTGCATCGCTCCACCGATGTATGATAGTGGACTGAGATCACCAGAGGCCGATATACTGCCTCTCAATGGAACGCGGGGTGTGATATGTTGCTCTATCATCCGGAGCAGCACGTCCAAGACCGACTGCCGGATGCCGGATGATCCAGAGGCAAGGCAGTTCAACCGGATAATCATGGTTGCTCGGGTCCAAGACTCTGGCATGATGGTCGCGGAGATTGGATCGTCCAGGGGGAGGATGTCCTCATTCGGCTTGTTTACAACAACCGGGCTCGACCCATCCAGTTTGACACCAGCCTGGAGCATCTGTAGTAAATTCTCTTGCAGCTTGTTCACGGCATCTGTGGTTGTATCGGCACTACCGCCGAAACCCGTATTGACGCCTGTAGCATGTGAATATACATCGACTATTGCAACGGAAAAGCAAGGGCTAACCGTAGATTAGCTCCCCGTCCGCCAAATGTTTCCTCAACACCGCTTCCGACCGCTGAACTTGCTTGCGGGTGCTTTGTGAAAGCGACACGCGTTTTCCATATCTAGCAGAGAGTTAGCAGCACAACCGCAACTGCCAGATTTCCACAACTCAATTCTGAGCATAATAAGGAATAATGGCCTACCGTGCACCGGCAACGACGGTGGCTAAGTCCAAGGTCTTGCCATCCAGATCGCGCCCAATATCGTTGGAGGACAGGGCATTGTTGAGGGCGGTCCAATGGTGGATAAGCAGAGTATTCATTTTTTATCTCTTTTTTCAGACACTTTGCATATCCGAAGAAAATGTCAGTGGTATTAAGAAGGATATCGAGGATGCGCTGAGTAGATTCTAGAGAGTTGGGCCAACACTTGAATATATAATCTTGAGGGTTACACGTCAGATGGAACACGTCGACTCCATTATTTGAAAGGGGTTGCCATTTCAGTACCTTACCTCAAGGAGCTCCCCACAGACACATTCCAATGCTGTGCGCGTCTGATTCACCGAACAGTTCAGTGATAAGTATAGCCGTAATACAAGGGCGATCCAGCGGAGAAGCTGTGATACACAATCTAGATAGCTGAAAACGTGGAGATATAATCTTCACGGATCGGCCACATATCTCCGGCCCGTTGGAACGAACCGTAAGGAGGTTTTCGGGCGCGCGTGGCAATGTGGTATTGGCTCCATCCCTGCGAGTCAGTCAGGGCCAGTTTGCAGGTGTGCTTGAGACAGTCGAAGTCTGGATGTCCTAGACCTTCTAGCCTATATCTAGCTTTGGGGCGACTTGAACACTTGAGCCTGGCACGGTCCTCGAATCTCGGTAGGCTTGGCTTGAGGCCAAACAACAGCTCGAGCCGATCTAGACTTTGCATTCATGAAAAAGGAAGAATGCTGATCACCAGAAAATCATACGATACTTAGCAGATTCGACAGCCTCAACTAAAACAGTGTTATCCAAGAGGGAACAATGTATGCACGGCGTGACCGAATTGTTCTGGAAGACGAGGGCGGATGACAAGCACTGTGAGACAATCAATCCTTTGGCCACAGAAGCGTAGCAGCCATAGATCAATCCACCATCTGCAGCTCCTCAACGTCATTGATCGAAGGTACCACGAGTGACGCATTACCCCAGTAGAAGAACACATATGGTGAGTAACTGAGCTCTTCATCAACTTCAGCCGAAAGGAAAATAAAGTTACCGAATAGAACCACCTTCCCGTTCCCGTGGAACAGATTATTTACCTGGTAGTACTACTATTACTGTAAATAGCGGATGATCTAGACCTCCAACTTACATCTTGCCACATCCTTACATTCCCCGCTGCCCATCCCTTCAAGTCGCTCCAATCGAACTTCTCAACCAAGTTTCTGCAGTCTAGTAACCCATGCGGTCATGCCTTCATTTTGATAGGTTGCTTGGCTCGCGATGTAGCACATTGTGCAACCCTGCTGTGAACACCCACCCCCCCATGAAGTGCGCGATCAAATATCCTTCATTTTGCATCATTCGGCAGACCATGGAGATCGATCGATTTTTCCTTCAGCGCTGTGATTGTCTGGCAAATCGCGCCTCCTTGCTTGGGCTTCTTTGTGATTGGGCTTACTGCTCTCTGACATAGAACTCTAAATCTGGGGAAAGGAGATGGTGTATGGTGCTAAGTACTAGTATATTTCCCGTGACGATTCGTAGTTCCAAGGGAGGAAACGGTGGAGAGGAATTTATCTCCGAACGAACAGTTGGCCGTCATCACGGGACAAGGACTTGGCTATGGGATGCATATTACATCTACGACACACGATGGTGAGAATCATTCCACTCGAGGTGTTCAAAGTTGAACCTTAGTATTTTCACAGTCATGACCTGTACTGTGGTATCTGCCCTGCAGTCTCAGTGCCGAGTTTAGACGGCATCGCCCGCCAATTATTAATACAACGGATTAGTTTCCCTCCTGCCCCCTTTCTCCCCCAACAAATACGTAGTAATGAAGCATCAAGCCGATGATGATGATGATAGAGTTATGTTTGGACTCCACCGAACGCCTTCTATGACGATGACCAAAACATTCAAGAACCCCAAGGTATATGGTTAAAGAAAGAAGCACGCTATGCAGCAACAGACCAAGAAATAAAGAAGGAAGCGATGCCTGTATCCATGCAATGTGACAAGAGTTGACAAAGGAAATGTTGAACGTAGCTCGACGGGTCATGTACTTTTTGTTCCAAAGACGAAAACAAAAATGGGAGATTGTATGCACGGTGTATGAGACAAAGGAAATTGGATGTGTGTAGATGTGGGGGAATGAGTAAGTAGTCAACGATCGAGATTGAGCACACATGACACAAAAGAAAGTGCACATTAAGATCGTTATCTTTGTAGTTCCTGCTACAAGCCCGGAGCGCTTCAAGGACGGCGTAGCTCCTTAAGCGATGAGAAAAGAATGGGGTGTGCATGTCTCGATCGAGACCTTGATGGGGAGGAGGTGCTATGCGAAGAACAACGCTTAGTCGTTCACCATGTCGTCCAAGGCCATTTTGCGCCGCTTGGCTGGCCTGCTGCCCTCAGTGTCCGCCTCGGTCGTTGGTGGTTCATCGGGGGCAGGTACAAGCGACATGTGCATTGCGTGTCTCTCTGCAGTTGAGCCAGGTCCAAATTGCCGAGGGACGGGCTCCCCATACCCCATGTCAGATGCAGCGTGTCGCATTTGACTGCTAGGGGATAGTGGGTCGATGAAGCCATGCGAGGGCATTTGTTGCCGGTGCTCCTGCTGAAGAAATTCTTCCCGCGTCCGCGGCGACCAAGCTCCTGGGTACGGATCGCTCAGGCGATGCCCTTGCGACGTTGAGGCCGGTGTTCCCATCGTGGGAGGGTAAATGGGCGGAAGTCTTACTGGAGATTCCAAATAGCCTTCCCGCGGATCCCTAGACATTGGAGATTCTCCCATTGGCATCCGATTAGACATCCGGGCGCTTTCTGGATAGGGCGAAATTGGGACAAAGGATTGCTGATACTGGGGCGGCGTGGTAGTAGGGTTCATGCCTTGATGCGTGTAGGATGACAGTGGTCTTCCCATGCCCATAGGCATCCGTTGCCCTCCCAAGGCTGGGTTGTACCCAACAGGCATCGGGACATAACCGGGTGGAGAAGCCGCTGTTATGGACTGTGCAGAGCCAGAAGAAGAAAACCGTCTGTGCCCAACACTGCGCTGCATTATCGACGGGTCTATGGCCTGCGAGTATACGGGAGCGGCCCATCTCTGTGGATGCCCAGCCGACGCTCTCATGGCCATGGCGCCCGTCTGCGCCCCAGGCATTTGAAGATCTGTCATGGGGCGAATCTCACGGGAAGATGTAGCTCTGTGTAGGGTGCGTCGTGATTGGGGGCCGTGCTGCTCTCCTTGTGTCGCTCGGTTGTCCATATGAGCTGCATAGGTTCTAAGCGATGCTTCTTCCGCCTTCAATGGCGGCCTTCCTCGCTTCTTGTGCGTAACATCAACACAGGTGGCCTGTTCATGTCAGTAATAGTTCATAATAGCAGTGCAAAATGAAGTTTCTGCCTTTTCTTGGGGGTAGTCAGAGACCAGATGCCACCCCCTTCACGTTCAGATAGGCTAGCGACCAAAGAAATATGATGATACTCACTTCTTTCCCTGACAGAACGCATCTTCGACATGGCCGCGCCGGATCGCACCCTAGGTGCTTCTTTTTACAGTTAACGCATGCTGATGCAACATGAGCTTTGGTGCGTCGGGTGGGCTTTTGCGGCAAAGCCCGCGCCGTTGTACCGGGAGGTGAAGTTCCAAAGGAAGGTTGCGCATAAGCGGTAGCGGTAGCTTGCGGGATGCCTTGGCCTACCAGCGAGGGTGGCAGTCGCGATGAGGCGAAGGCATCGCCCACGGGAAAGGGTTGTCGCAGCACTTCGTCGGCTGAGGCCGGGGCCACACGTTGGGTCACAGACTCGTGAGTGGTAACGGCGCCAGCAGATCCTGGAGGCAGGACCGGTCCTGACAGCCCCGCGGATACAGAGGTTGCAGCGGTCACCGTTGTCGCGGCTTGGGGCAGCTCTGGATGTCCGGGGCGCCTGACGGGTCCAGAAGTGTCCAGCGGGTCGTCTGCTGGAACCGAACCGGACATAGAGCGAGGGAGAGGCAGATCCCGCGGGGGATATCGACGAGCATTTGTCGACCGAGGCAAATTCAACGACAGCCGCTCCGGGCCCGGATCAAACCTGGGGTGTCCAAACTCTGTAGCGATGAAGGAAGAAGGAGGAAGGACTAATGATTGCATCTGGTAAACCTTGGTCCCGTTGACAATGGAATCACTGAGGGGAGAATAGGTTCACAAGAATGGAAGGCGATCTGGTTCGGATCTTAAAGTAGGCAACATATCTGGTCTTCAGGGCCCTATTTGATTCTTCAGTTCGTATAGTACTGTCCTTGGGTTGCGGTGTGTTGTTCAGTTGCCAGTCATCATTGAAACCTCACGCTTGCAGGCCGGGAGGAGCACAGGGAGCTTATAATCAGTCAGTTAAGGATCACTATTGGAGGAGTCAGAAACTAGGATGCGTCGATCAGCAGAGGGAAGCCAGATCGTGACAGCAGTTTTCCATAGCTTCGATGGTCCCCATCCTGGGATGATTTATTGCAGCATGGTGGGCGATCACTGGGGCCAGGGAAAATGCACGGAATGGTCATGGGCGAAAAAGCAATAATTCAGGAAAGCAAAAAGGCAGCAGCCAGACAAGAAGCAGCAGCAGCAGCAGAACCAAGTTAGATGCAAATAAATTACACCACTTCAGGCGTACCTTACCTTTCAGTACACCGATGAGCGTGTAGGGCTTAATTCTTTTTTTGACTTTGTTTTATTTTCTATATTCTATTTTCTGAATTTCGCACTTTTTATGAATTTCTTTTTTATTCCTTTCTTATTTATTATTTATTCCCTCCCTTTTTTTTTTTCTCTTTGGGGAATTGCTCATTTTTCCTGTTCATGTTTTCTAGTGGATTTTTCTTTTCCTTCTTTATTAATTTCTTCTTCACTTATTTCGTATTATTTTGTTTTCCTTTTGTTGTTACTAGTATAATATTTATTTTGAAAAATCAACTTGAGAGGTAAGAAGTATGAACTGGCCCAACTCTCCCGAACAACCAGAACTGCGGGAACGGTGAACTATACCGGAAAGTGAGGCGTAAAATCCCGATGGGAACTCACAGTCTGTTACCAACACACAGAGGGAGAGATGTCAGAAATTGAATATATAAATTAAGATAAAATAAAAGGTTCAAATAAAAAAAAAAGACGGGTCAAAGTAAAATACCACAGAATGGGGGGAGGAAATCAAATGATCAGATTGGAAAGGGGAATCATTCACTAATAGGAGGTTTTTGTTAGGACCCGACGCCCCAGAAGTACAAGTTGTCAACGGCCAAAAGGCAGTTGGCGATTCCAAGGGGAACAGAGCGAAGGAACCCGGCTGGGCGGTCTAGTTCCCCCGAGACGTGGGCCTCATCGAAGAAAGGCATGAATGGGAAAAATAAAATAAAATAAAATATTAATGATGGAGAAAATGTGATCAGAGATTAGTGGCCCCCTCTCCTTCTGCGTCATTGCCCGCAGCTTGTGACAAGGCTTATACCTCGACATACAAAGTAAGTAAATCACCCTGAAAGGGAGAGAGCGAGAAAGAAAGAAGGAGAAAGCCTTGTTTGCTTGGTCGACCCGGCCGTAGTGGGAAATCAGAAGTGGGTAACTGGTGGCCAGTGCAACCCCGACTAGCAGCCGATAGACCTGATCTCCATCATGGTAGTAGATCTTAAATGGGGTAAATGTATCTTTGGCTCCGTCGAGTCTGGAAATATGTGAGTATGGAGATTAGTGAGGTTCGGAGAAACGAGTGATATCAATGCTCCGGAAGGAAGAGGGGATGGGGGGTTCCGACTTGAATGGGTTCCCACCAAAGCGATGATGAAGGACTGAATGACTGAATGACTTTCTGCTTCTTCAACTGTCCTGTGCTTGTTAATATTCCGCTGGGAGGACCTTCTTCCCTTTTTTTTATTCTTATTTTCTTTTTACCTTTCTTTCCCCCCTGATTATCCTAGTCGTACCATCATCATTGGTGATCCTTTTCTTACTGTAGACCACCTCTTCCTCCCTGTTCGCTGGGAAGGAGTTCCCGCCGAGAAACTGGAGAGTTCGCTCGTCCTGTCCGGCCTGCTGGATCAGAAGCAGTGGCTTGCATAAGATGGGCCATTGGGACTGGATGCCGCTGTCAGTGACACCCACCTAAAAGGGTAAAACAAAACCCAGTTGGGGAGAAGGAGGAGGAGAAAAAGGAAGAGGGGAACTGGAACTGGCACTGGGATTGGGACCAACACCGGCCAGTAAGAGGGAGATCGACTCATTTCTTTTTCCTCATTTTTCCTACCCTTTCTCTTTGCGGTTCTTAAATCATCATAATATCCCCCTTTGTTTATCTAATTATTCCATTTGATCCATTTTATCTTCGTGTTATTTATTTATTTATTTATATTTCATATATCTATATATTTCTTATTCACAATTTACTCTTATTTGTATTTTACTTCTAGTCCTGATTTCCTGATCGTTCAGTGCCAATCAGTGAGCCCGGAAGCAAGGCGAAGGGGAGGGAGCCACGGATCGACATGGACGCCCGCCCGCGGCGCCCATTGCCAATAGTCCGCTCGGTAGAATTGGGAGGGGAGGGAAAAGGACATTCCGTCCCCAGTTTGACACGCGCTACCGAATAAAGACGGAGAAGGAATAACTGCGCTGCCAGGATTTAAAGCTCGTCGACCGATTGCATTGGGCGGGTAAACCCAAAAGGTGACGGTGTGTGTATTCCTTGTGTACCCATCCCACCCTCCCCCCGTGATTCAGGATAAGACTAAGGAGAATGATGTCCTGATTCTGCTAGTCTGGTGAGAATGCCTACGTCCTAGACTTTTCAAACCGTTTGGTTTGATGGGGTGGTTATTACGCTACCTAGTTAGTAATAGTAGTAGTAGGTTTGATTCTTTTCTTTTGCTGGGGAGGGGGGCGGCCATCTTCCTTCTCCCCTTCCCTCTCCTTCGAAGAAGCAAGACCAAAGTTCAAGCGTCGCTGTGTGTTTAGATCCCAACTGAAAATTGAAGTATGGACTGGGTTTAAGGAGAGAAAAGAACGTGGTCATCTCGGAAGCTCTCCAGTGATGTTTCTCACTTTGCCTGCTTTCTTTTCCCCCACCAACTCCTCTTTGCAACTCTGCTACTAGTATTGTCCTTCCCCTCATACTTACTGTATTTTCGGGATGCGCGTCTCATAATTGGGGGCCATTACTCACCAATAATATTGGTTTATCTGGTTATTCGCCTGCTTACGTCGCTCTCTTCCCCTCTTGAGATCAAGGTTGCTATATACTCCGGCCAGGCGTGTGCCGGAAATCGCGCTTCAAGGCAACCCCATTCTTCCCAGAGCCAACAGGACACCGATAAAATAGCCGCACTGCAGCCTGCACTGGAGTCTAGTCTCGGTCATCGGACGCCATGTTTCTTTTGCTAGGGCTCGAATACGCCTGCGAGGTGCATAATTGATATCAAATCGACGTGTTGTCACTCACATGGCTGGCGGTTCGCGTGCCGTGCAAGGGATGAAGAACGCTATGAAGACATGACCAATGTAATGCGTCGCGAGGCCTCTGAGGGAGCCTCCTTGGGGGTTTACAAGCTCCTTAATCGGGGTTGGACAGTAGGATTGTGCTACATATTGGGGCTTCAATGAATAAACGCCAGCTCAATAGCCCGAACCACTGGACTGAGAGCCCGCAATTCTCCGTGTGGTTTCTGCAATAGGTTATGCTGGGTCCCACCCACGCAGCGTTAATACGGAGTGGATAAACGGGTGTGTGTGTGTGTGCCAGTTCAGGAATGTATGTGCCACATTATGCCAGCGCCGAACTGGATGGATTCGGCCGGTCGGCTCTTTGGGCCCTGCAGGCCAAAGCCCGGCACACCTATGGTTGATCATGATTCAGTTCCAACATAAGAATTGGATAAGCGTGATAAACACCGGCATTGGTGGCTGAGAAGTAGATAGTCCGCATTGGGATGCAAGAATGCTCTAACCGCTCTTGCCATCAGGCTGTCACTTCAAGCATACTGAAGCGCCGAAGCGTCGGTCTAGACTGCATGATGGTGAGAAGCACGAACAGGGGGAGGCAGATCCCACACAATGTCCAGCCACAATGTCGAGCTCTCACCAACGCGTCCTTATTGTCCGGGACATGCGAACAAACCACGGTGATGCTTGCTTCCAAACAAGATGTGGCTGCAGCAACAGCGCCCTGGCCAGTGGAACGACCGTGTACCTCAATGGTTCAATCACCTGAGCGCCGGAAATTTTGCAGGGGGGGTGGGCGCGCCCCAGTGTCGGTGATGGGCAGAAAAGTTCAATGGCCCCCTCGGATGATCTGACCCTTGGATGAACGGAAAGATCCACCTGGATTCGCCGAGCACAGAACACGGAACCAAGGCGCGTGGGCGAAGCAAGAGGAACCACTTTGGATGGCTTCTCGACAACGGTTTTTCCCATGGCATATGCCATGGAGCGTTAGCAGACCGGTGTATCACCTACAATGGGATTTTCATTTGCTTTTCCTTTTTCTTTCCCTTCTCTTGTGTTGTTGCCGCCCCCTTTTCTTCAGGTCTAATTGATGCAATTACTCCTTTGGGTTGGCCTGAACTGACCCAGCGGGAATGTTATCTGGAGTCCTACTTAATACCGAGTCACGATACAATTTTGGGGCCGGTCCACGGGAGCCACTGCGGGGAATTTCTCAGGTTAACGTTTTGGGCTACCATATGACAGCACCGTCCTTAGCCCCTCCCAAGCTCCATCATGGATCAATCCGAGCTCGGAGACAAAAATTGGGATTGGAAATCATTTCAGATGAGAGATGATCCCCTACAACATCCTCCCTCCTCAGCAAAGGACATAGCACAGACGCACTGATCGGGGCGGCTATGGCAGTTGGTTGGCAGTGATGGCACATACTTTTTTAGTATGCGGGATGCCCGCAAGGGATTTGATTGTACAGCCTAACCATCCTAATCCACTGGACTTACGCGCTAGGACAGACGGACGGTTCGGTTCTGGCTGTTTCTCGCTGGAAGGGAAGCTGCCAGCACGATGGATCTGCCCATTAGGGGCCGACGACTGCCAATAGTTCAAGCGACCGCGTCCCCCCCCCCACCCCCCATCCTTAGACTCAATGGGGTAAGGGGCAAAGCCATGAAGGATGATGCACCATGCAGGCTGCAGGCTGGACGCGTACGGAGAGATAGCTTAGTCTGCCACTATAATCACGATCCCCGCGTTCCCCGGGAGAGGTAATTCTGGTGAAGCCTCGAGCTTTCACCTCACCCATCCATACGAAATTACGATGGGAGAGTCTCCACGCAATGGGATTGTTCCAATTGCAAGTCAACTAAAATGTTTAGCTGCAAACTGCGAAGGAAGCAGATCTGCCATTTCCCCATTGGGGCTTAGCTTGGCCGGGGCCACACCAACCCGATTGGGAAACACGCAGTGCCTGACGAGGCAACGATTGGCGCCCATTATTTGTCATCTGCTCGAGGCTCAAACAGACTATCGCTCGGACTACTGACGCCGCACCGATACTAACTCGGCTCTAATGATAGCTAGATACTTATCACGCCAGCTATCGATCTATCTATATCGGTGCTGGAGCTGAGCGGGTGTTGGTGCTGGACCTGTATCCGATTGCACTGCTCATTTGCTGGGGGCATTCGGCTGAGAATGCCTTCTATTCTAGAGTCACCCACTTCGATGAGACCGCCTGACTCGTGACGGATCAGCTTCAAAAACATCAACGGGCGGAATACACAGTAACCAAAGACTAGAGCGGAGAAGGAAAGCCGAGAAGCTCAGACACGGAAAAGCTAATCCAAAAATCACCGGTGTTGACCATCGCTTCATATGGCGATCAGGCGGGTTGCACATCCGACCTCACACAATAACTGCTAGTACGTGTCCGGGCTACACAAGGATATAATTTAATTTTCCGAGAAGGGTCTTCCCGAGAGGGGCCCTAGCCATGCTTGGTTTGCGCAGAGCGACACGAGGGGCAATGATCACAGCAGACGCCTAGAGTTGTCGTCTGCAACGCCTCGGATATAACTGCTTCTTGCCAACCCGACCAGAGTCATGGGACATCGTGATACCTATCTACTCTGTTCTGTTCCTTTGAAAGGGGCTACGTTATACGCTTTGAATTTAATTCGATCTCCGTCTAGGCGCGCGGGTATGGGTAACAGCACAGCAGTGTTGCGTGATAGTTCAATCTGAATACCGGTATCACTGTGAAAAGTCCTCAGATCACGGCGATCACTTATTCTTCCCTTCAAGCAGCTTGCAGGTAGTATAATATACGACCAAAGTCAAGAATTAAGACAAACGGTAAGGGGGAATTGCCACACTGCCAACGATAACAACGTGCATTAAACAACTGACGCAAGATCTAGTCGAACCAGGCTATTCGATTTGCCATTCGATGGACACTCCCGCTTCACCGACGTATTGGCCGTCGGGGGTGCGTACTTCGTACGTATTGACGGCGCTTTGAGCGGACCGAGTGAAAGAGCCACCGTAACGCGGATTGCAGCGACGGAGAAGTCGTGTCCTTCTTTTGGTCCCGGCTTACGATGCTTCGGAGAAAAGAACCAATCAGTCTAGCCTCGTTGCTGGCACGATGGGTTGCGTGATCTCAAATATGCCAACGGGTTAAGTCCTCCCAACGATATCGACGTGGCGAGTATAGATGCATCTTGGTCGCGGCTGTACATGGTATCTCATGCGCTCAGTGTGGCTGCTGTGCAACCTGCTGTCGCTACGCGCCCCGTGACAGCCCCAGTGAAGGCAAATACTTCTGCGTATGAAGTACGCCAGCTAAGAGCGGCAACTCACAATCGCCGACTGTGATCTGGACGGACGTGATGGTCTGCGCGAGTCAGCAGTTGCGTGGGAAAACTTTGACAATCTTGCTGGAGCGATACATGGTGACCGCGTTGACTTCAGCCTTGGCGGTGGCACCCACCCAGTCTACCGGGAGGGCCAGAATTTGCGAGCGAGATGGCTGCATGACGGACGTTGAGCCCGGCAGCCTGTGCTGCATTACGGAGTGACCAGTCATCTGCATGGGGCGTTGATGTTGAGCACGTCCGATAATGGCAAATTCAGCAGAGTGTCGGTGAGGATATGACCGGTATTGTTATGAGTTACCCAGTCTGGCTTCAAAGTGTCTCCTCTCTTTGAGCTTGGGCATCCCGCTTCCTAAACGCTAATTCAGCTTTTTCTCCTTTGGGGCAGTCAAAGCGATCTCTTATCGGAACGGTCCGTGAAGAGCGCCATTGCTCGCTCCACCAGCGATGGAAGGGGCAGTCAATTATTGAAAACGGAGGTAATCCATGGCATGTCTGCATATCAGCGACGGCACCTGAAAGCTCCATATCTCCATGGCCCGTGCTCTGCTACGGGGTGAATCCTCCGTCAATTTATGAGTAGCAGTACAGTAGATCATCAGATGGCCAATTATCATGGTTGTTCTTATAGCGGCCTGATATGAGGCTCAGAGATACGGCCCATTGCAATTGCAACTGGAACTGCACTGATACTTGGACCAGCTGTAGTACTTAATACAACAAGAGGCAATCTGTCAACGGACATGCCACTATAGAAAAATCATCCAACTCAGACTGAAGACCATTCGTCCAATTAAGTGGTCTCCTTCTACAGTAGTCTGCTCACGCACTGAACACCAACTAATCTAGTAATGCGATTGACCTCGTCTCAACGAAGTGATAGATCTCAATCGTGAGCTGTGCTAATCGACAGTGACCCAAGTTTGTATAATGCCAGTAGTATTTTGCCACAGTACTCAACGAGGCTGGTAGATGATCATCAATTGCTCTCTGGAAGACACATCAATTACTGTTATAAAATTGAAGCAATTCGTCCAGCTACGACCGAATGCTGTATCTGACTATGATAACCAAGAGCTGCGTATACCCCCTATCAGGGATTTCCAAATTTCAGCTTGCCTTTTAATGGACCTTTTTGGTTTACTTTGGTTTATGTTCTGTTGAGCTTTTCTGTGGTTGATATATATATGATATTAGGTGTTCAAGTCTTGACTAGGTTCACTTAGTCAAGCATAGCTGGACATTTTTATTTTTACTGAATAGGAGCTATGGGGTATTACCTGTGTAGATATCAACTCATTGGTCATGTAGAAAAAAAATTGCCTTCATATGTCCCCAAAGTACTTGATTAACTTGTCGCATAGGATACCTGCTATAGTTACAAGAGAATGCCATAATAGACTGAATCGAGTTACTACTTGACAATAGACCCTATTTTCATCCACAACCCGACTCCCCACATTATAGAATAGATATACTCTTATACCCAAATACTATCAACATTGTATACTATGATCCCCCCAAAACAACCCTAATCTCCTCCTCCCCCCTCCCCACCCTCCAATAATTACTACACCTCACCACCTCCTCCACACACCCTTCCACAGCCCACCCCCACTTCCTCAAAAACCCCGGCGTCACCTCCCAACTCTCCTTACAATGCGGCTCTCCCCAAACAATCCACCCGTTCCTATTATTCCCCGTAACCTCATCATCACCATCCCCCTCCACCTCAACCACCACCCTCCCCTCAATTTCCCCCTCCACACCCTCCCCACTCCTCAACACCCACTCCTGCATAACATACGCCCCCACCAAATCCCTCACAAACTCGCCATGATCAAAGCACGCTTCCCACTTGATCAGATTCTCGCGCATACGCGGAAACGGCAGGAGATCTATCCACGAGCAGTGGATGAGATTCCGCTGGGAGGGCGTGGGGAAGAGGGATGCGGGGATAGGGGATGGGTAGGAGTTGGGGATGGTTGTGGCGTAGATGGGGAAGATGAGGCCTTCGTGGATGAGGTGGATGGATGACTGGGGGGTTGGGCCGGGAATGAGGGCTGTGGAGAGCTCGTAGAGGAGGAGTTTGTTGGTGTATAGGGCGCGGAAGACGTTGTGGGTTATTAGGTGGAGGAGGTGGTCTGAGGATATATTTGGAGTGGAGGAGGTGGGTAGGGAGGGGGGTGAGGATGATGAGGAGGATGATGATGATGGGGCTGGGGAGGGCTCAGGGTCTGTTTGTGATTGTGTTTGAGAGAGGTTCTGTGCTTGAGAAAGGATGTGTGAGTAGTTATTGGTTGGTGAGGTTGATGATGGTGTCTCGTATTCTGAGACTCGCCAGCGGTGGACGCTGTATGGACGAGTGGTTTGGCCTTTACCCTGCTCATTCTTGAGGCGGAGACCTAGATGGTAATATTAGCATGGTAGTCGGTGTTTGGCTTTCAGATGACTCACGACGTGCTCGCTGGTTTGCTCGGTTTTGGAGCTTCTTCCGCTGCCGTTTCTCGTCTGCGGGAGTAGATGACGGCATCGTTGAGTGAGATAGTGGAGAGATTTCTCAGCTGGTGAGGGATAATCAGTATCCAAGAAGCCTGTAGATAAATTCGTATCTTCTATCTTCGTATATATCACGAACAGACTAGATCTAAAACGGCGAAAATGGTCAGCCATGAAGTCGCAGGAAGATGAAGCCAGGTGATGACCCCGTCGGACTAACCCGAATAGGCAATAATGTCAGCCATTACGTCTGCCTGATTATTGCAAGCTTCTCTTTCTATATCGTTGTCAATGTGCAGGAAAGAGTATAAATATGCTGTTGATTTCGCTCAAAATGAAGCATCATCATCAAGCATCAATTACACTCTCATCTTATATTCTCATCAAACATGTCTTACACTGCCGTCCACGCCAACCCCCAGGGCCCGGGTGATGCCCGACCCACAGCCCTCCAAATCGTCCAAGACAGCAACATGCAAAACCAACTCAAAGGCAAAGTCGCCGTCGTGACGGGCGTCTCCTCTGGCCTGGGGGTCGAGACTGTCCGCGCCCTCGCCGCCACCGGCGCAACGCTGTACCTAACAGCCCGCGACCTGAGCAAAGCGCGCACAGCCCTAGGCGACATCTTCCAGCCAGAGACAATGGAGCTGGTACAAATGGATCAAGCCTCTCTTTCCAGCGTGCGATGGGCTGCAGAGTTCATTTTGTCCAAGACAACCAAAGTGAACATCCTCATCGGCAACGCGGGGATCATGGCCGTGCCGGACCTCCAGCTCACAGAGGACGGGTACGAAGTGCAGTTCGCGACGAACCACCTCGCCCACTTCCTTCTGTTTAATCTGCTCAAGTCGGCCCTGTTAGCGGGAAGTAGTCCTGAATTTCATTCAAGGGTGGTTCTGGTGTCGAGTTCAGGACATCGCGTGCATGGGATTAATGAGCCGGATAATTATCAATTCCAGAAGGGCGGGTATCATCCCTTGGTTGCGTATGGGCAGTCCAAGACGGCGAATATCTATATGGCAAGTGAGATTGAGCGGCGGTATGGAGGACAGGGGCTGCATGGGCTGAGCTTGCATCCTGGGATTATTGCCACCGGGTTGGGGAGGTATCTGTCCGAGGAACAGATTCAGGCGCTGTTGAGTGATGAGACGGTGGGTAGGGTTGCTAAGAGTACGGAGCAGGGTGCGGCCACTACATTGTGGGCTGCTGTGGGAAGAGAATGGGAGGGTAAGGGAGGGAAGTATCTGGCTGATTGTGCCCTTGCAGAGGATAAAGAGTATGATGGGCATGTTGGTAGGACGATCGTGAGTTATACATATTGGCCGGAGGGAGAGGAGCGGTTGTGGAGAGATTCGTTGGAGATGGTGGGCTTACGGGAGGATTAGCTGCTTGCAGTAGTTGGGTGTAGTTTATTTTGGAGTAATCATGTTGCCATTCCAGTTGATGATAATTAATAGTTGGTATTTCAATCAAACATTCCACTCTGTTTATTGTTTATCCTTGTGATCGACAATATCTATCTACTAGACAAGATAATCATCTGATAGTCTCCCGACAAGCAAGGAACGGCCCCCAAATGCAGTCAGCTCACCCTCGCTCTAATCCACTTAAACATACGCTAACCATCCTTCGACAATCAGGCTACAGCCTCATGTCAGCTTCAGCTCATGTATAAAGCTGCTCTGTCTCGTGCTCTTAATTTTTCCTTCACACATCCCAACTGAATCTGACACTGACACTCACACTGACACCAAATCTCACCATGACAAATCTGAAGCCCATTACCGTCTGGCTCACCCGTATGTTCTAGTTCACCAACCTATATTTTATACTACTTCACCACACTACCCTTCTTTACTAACAACTGTTTTCTTATACTGTATAGCTTCCGGTCCCAATCCATGGAAGGTCAGTCCCCACCCACTCACCCACCACACGTACCCTTTACTAACAACAAATCAGGTCATCGTCATCCTCGAAGAACTCAACATCCCCTACAAAATCAACTCCTTCGGATTCGAAGACGTCAAGAAACCCCCATTCATTAGCATTAATCCCAATGGCCGTGTACCGGGTACGTCCATCCCCTCACTACCCCACACCTATACCTCCCCTCTTTCACCACCAACAAACAAAAGCATGATACTTCTCCAACCAACAACGCTAAATACGATAAAACAGCAATCCAAGACCCCAACACCCCCAACCCCACCAACCCCAACCACCCTTTCACCCTCTGGGAATCCGGCGCCATAATCCAATACCTAATCGACCTCTACGACCCGACCCATATCCTCTCCTACCCACCAAGTACCCCTGAGAAACATCTCCTAAACCAATACCTCCAGTTTCAAATGAGTGGACAAGGGCCGTATTACGGTCAATGCGGATGGTGCGTCCCTCCCAATACCCCCCCCCTCCCCCTTTCCGACCAAATCCATATACTGATAAGTGACAGGTTCTCCGTCCTCTCCCCCCAAAAGCTCCCCGTCGCAATAACCCGCTACCAGGCCGAAGTGCACCGGATCCTGTCGGTCCTGAACACCATCCTCGAGGGGAGAACGTGGCTAGTAGGCGAGAAATGCACGTACGCTGACTTGGCCTTTTTACCGTGGAATTGTCAGTTGGAGATGTTGATTCCTAAGGATTCTGAGGATGAAGGGGGTATTCTGGACCCGTATCCGTGGGTCAAGGCGTGGCACGAAAGGATGGAGGGGAGGGAGTCGTGGAAGAGGGCGATGGTGCTGCGGGAGAAGTTGACGAGGGAGCAGGGGCTCGGGAGGAATGGGATGCCTGAGGGGGTGAGTGATATTGGGGAGTATGAGGAGTTTATTAGACGGAAGGAGGAGGAGGGAGGGGAGAGGATCGATGAGGAAGAGGGTGTGTTGGGGTGTGTTGGGGTTCGGAGTATGAGTGGATATCAAAAGAGTCAAGGGAAACAGGGAGAGAAAGATGGAGAGGAAGAGGAGAGGTGGGATGAGCAGACAGGGGTACTGGGGTGTGTTGGGTTTAGGAGTATAGGGGAAAATCAGGAGAAAGAAGCAAGACAGGAAGACGGAAAGGAAAAGGAAGAGGAGAGATGGGATGAGGATACGGGAGTGTTGGGGTGCATTGGGGTGGGGAACCTGGGAGGATATCGTGAGAAGCAACAGGGGCAGGGAGAGAGAAGAGAACAGGAACAGGAGGACAGATGGGATGAGGATACAGGAGTGTTGGGGTGTTCTAAGATCGGGCACTAAGTCTACATTTATCACCATAGTTAGTTATGCTGGTATGATTAATCACTTTTATCTAACATTGGTATCTACAGATGCAAAACCTAGTCCACAAGCCACGAGCCATAAGTCGCCTACTTCTTCCTCGACGGTCGAGCATTCTTCTCGCGTCTCTTCTGCTTCAAATTCCTGGCTAACCGAATATCATCCGTACCCTTCAGCTCACTCTTACCGCCCGCCGCGGCTCCTCCGAACTTACCCAACTGGCGCTCCTTGGCCGCCTCATTCTTCTTCTTCATCTTATCATAATCTCCGCGGAGCGGATCAGCCCGCTTCGGCGCCTGCTCCTTGTTATGCTTGAAGCGTCTACCACCGCGGTAGTGGTTCAGGTCCGCCCCCAGACCCGGTGTCTCGGCCTCACCCACACGCGGCAGACGAGTCAGACGCTTGCCCTTCTTCCAGGCGTCGAAGCGTCCACTGCGGAAGCTGGCGGCGATCTTGGCACCACTCTCACCACGCACCAGACGAGTACCCTTCGATCCGTCCTCGTCGTTCTGTCGCGACACGTACTTCTTGTGACGCTTGTCCCAGCGCATCATGGTGCGAGGCTCGCCGAACCCGCGGCTGCCTTCATCGCCGAGCAGATCCATGGCTGCGTCGCGGGATGCCTGTGCGAAGTTGGCGTTGGTGCCGGAGTGCACACCGTACGCGCGGTCTTCGGCCATGTTGGTGTTGTTGGGGGTGTAGGACATGAAGTATTCGGGGTTCTGGAAGGAGGTGGCACTGGCTTCTTTCTTGGCCTTCTTATTGCTGGGCTGGTTGTAGGAGGAGAAGGTAACTTCGAGGTCGGATTCCGAGGCAAGTGACATGTTGTCGGCGGCGCCTTCGCCGGCTTCGTCTTCGTCGGAGAAGGCACCATCTTCGGCGTCGTCGGCGTCAGCGTCTCCGGACTTGGTGGGGACGTCGTCGTCGACGAATTCCGATTTCGCTTCCTGGGCGCGCTTCTTCTTCGAGTCGAGCGTGGTTCGGACGCGCTTGATTGTCGTGAGCGCCTCCTCGTTCTCGGGCTTGCCGCTGCGGCGGTTGTTCACTTCGAAGATAGTCTCATTCGGCCGGTAGCCCCCGATGCGGGCCAGCATCTTCTCGCGCTCGGCTTCGAGCTGACTGGTCTCGTCGTTGAACAGAGGGTGCAGGGCCGTCCAATTGTCGGACGAAACGACCTCTTTCGAGCGCTTGGCACTCTCCAGAGATGCGGCGTTACGCGTGCGCAAGTAGAGCTTTTCACCCTTGCTGGCGACGGAACGCTGCGCGGCGATATCTACCGTATCGTCCAAGACCTTGTTCACCCACTCGCAGCTCTGAGACAGGCCGTCGCGGGGGAAGCCTCCGACGACCACATCCTCGGCGAAGTTGACTTGGTCGCCATGCTCCCGGCCGAGGACCAGTCGCCGGCCGAGGAACAGCTGCAGATCGAGCAGATAGGGGGCATCGGAATCGCGGACCAGACTGTAACTCCAACCGGTGCGGCCAGCACGCGCGGTACGACCGACACGGTGGACGAAGATTTTGGCTTGGGAGGGAAAGTCGTAGTTGATGACATTGGCCAGAATGGGAATATCGATACCTCTCGCTGCGACGTCAGTGACGACAAGGATGTTCGAAATGCCGGTACGGAAGTTGTGAACTTGGATTTTACGAGCCGTCTGGTCGAGGGAACCGTAAGCGTAGGATGTCGCAAACCCGGCTTCGTTGAGCAGAGAGTACAAGTAGTCGACGTGGTGCTTGGTAGCGGCGAAAATGATCGTCGAATGCTTCGTGGGCGACTCCTTAAAGTTGATTGCTTTGTCGTCCGATCGCTTCCGCTTCTTCGAGAACTTCGAGCTCTTTCCACTGGCGTTCTCTTCCTTCATGCGCTGCGCGGCCTCCGTCGGACCCGTAGGCATCTTAATCACGTTGTGGAGGATATACATCAGCGCGCCCTCCTTATCTCCAGACTTGACAGAGAAGAACGCATTCTGCAGATCCGGCGAGATCTTGCTCTCAGTATCCAAACGAACAAGCGTAGGCTCCTGCAGACCAGCGCGCGCGAATTCCACCAGGGATTTGGGCAGGGTAGCCGAGAAAAGCAGGGTCTGACGAGTAGACGGCAAGCCGTGAAGAATTTCGGTCAGCTGAGCAGCGAAACCCATTTCGAACAGGCGATCGGCCTCATCGAAAACAACATAACGGATACTCGACAAATCGAGGTTCATTTCGACCTTCAAGTGCAGGAACCGACCGGGCGTCGCAATCACAATATCGGGGTTACCAGCCATCATCGAGAACTGTTCCTCCAGACTATCACCACCAACCAACAACACCGCCTTGAGATCCGTCCCCTTACCCAGCTCCTTCACGACCTTCAAAGTCTGCAGCGCCAACTCACGCGACGGCGACAAGATCAGCCCACGGGCTCCAACCTGGGTGCTATGGCTCTTCAACTTCTGAATCATGGGAATGACGAACGCAGCGGTCTTTCCGGAACCCGTGCGCGCCATGCCCACGACATCCTGATCCTCCATAATCACTGGGATCGTCTTGCGCTGAATAGGCGTCGGCACCGAGAAACCCTTCCTCGTGATGGCCTTCAACAAGTTCGCATTCAGTCCCATGGCCTGAAAACCACCACCCTTCTTCACCGTGCGACCCTTCAAATTCGACGCCTTTCGGTTTGCAGACGCCTGCGTCTCCGCGATAAACGCCTCGTCATCTTCGTCGTCGTCATCGCCGCCGCCGTTCAGAAAATCGAGCTGCTGGGGAGCCGCCGCCTTCGGTTGTCGCTTGGCTTGCTTCGCGGGGGCCTCGTTGTCGGAGTCGCTGTCATTTTGAAACAGCGCATTGGTGATGTCGAATTCATTCTCCGACATGGCCGGAGAAGCGGCACGACCAGGCATTTTGAAGTAGTGGTCCGGTCAGCCTGGTTGAAGTAATGGTACCTATCGTTGAATATGCACTTATCGGCGAGACTTTTTTTGAGAATTCCGCCGGGCGGTGAGGATTGTCGCATCAACGTTGTGCCGGAGCAAACAGGACAATAGAGGCAAACAGGGCAAACAGATATCCTCCCCGCGACGCGTCGGACACGTCCCGATGCGGTAAAATGCATTGCTTCAGTGAATCAATCTTCACTTGATATACCCCAGGTAAATTCATTCACTCACCATTTCCGAATCACAAATATACACCATGGGTGAGTATATTCTGTTCGCACTCTACCGCATAACCCCTCTATCGTATTCCCGTTCCTTGTACCCCACCCTCTACACCATACTCACCTCACGCGTCCACGCATCCCCAACTAACCACCCCTCCAGACGGCGGCTACAACAACTACAGCAGCACCTACAGCGGCGGTGGTGGCGGCGGCGGCGGCTTCATGCCGGGCGAGATGAACAACAGCCCATCCGGAGGAAAGGTACACTCACCAACCCCTCACCCCATCCCATCTATCCCATTCCCCCTCACTAACAAGAATTTAATCATAAAACAGTCCGACTACACCAACTCCACCCTCCGCCCCATAACCATCAAACAAGCTCTGGACGCAGTGCAGCCCTACCCGGAAGCGCCCTACCAAATCGACTCCGCCGAAATCTCCAGCATCTGCTTCATCGGACAAGTACGCAACATCAGCTCGCAAAGCACAAACGTCACATACAAGATCGACGACGGCACGGGCGAGATCGAAGCCAAGCAATGGATCGACTCCATGACGGCCGACTCCATGGACACGGACGACATCAACAATACTAAGGCCGCCACCGGCAGGAGAGACGGTAAAGTAGAGTTGAACGGGTACGCGAAGGTGTTCGGAAAGTTGAAGTCGTTTGGGAATAAGAGGTTTGTGGGTGCGCATTGCGTCCGCCCTGTTAAGAGTCTGGATGAGGTGCATTGTCATTTGTTGGAGGCGAGTGCTGTGCATTTGTTTTTCACGAGGGGGCCGCCTGGTGGTGGTGCCTCTGGTGCTGGGGGTGTGGGTGATGTGGGTGCTAAGGGGGATGCGGCAATGGGAGGTACAGGGGATGACTACGGGGCTGGAAAGAATCTGCCTGCTATGAGTCTTGTTGCGAAGAGAGTGTATCAATTGCTTAGGACGGAGCCGCAGAGCAATGAGGGGTTGCATGCGCAGTTGATTGCGGCGAAGCTGAGTTTGCCGATGCCGGATGTGGCCAGGGCGGGAGATGAGTTGCTCACTGCGGGTGTGATCTTTTCGACGGTGGATGAGCAGACGTGGGCGATTTTGGAGTTTTAATTGTAATCTTCTTCTTGTGTGGGTAAAAATAATTTGATGTAATTATGGCAAGTATTGCATGAATTGAGGGATTGTTCATGGCTGTTACTAATTGTGTAGGGGATGAGATATCATCTTGTACATTCACTCCACTACTTCATATCATAATACATCACATCATCACACGCATTCACTAACAGGTACATATCAAGTCATCGCATTTCGGCGCAGCGCATCCTCCACCGAGCGATGCCAATTCGTCTGCGTCAAGAAGAACGCCTCAATGACCGAGACCAACAACAAGGCCAACGCAACCCCAGACCACAGTCCAAACAAGCCCCAATTCAATCCAAATGTCGTGCCGAAACTAATCGGCATAGCAATAGCATAGTAGCAAAACAGCTGCACATAGCCGCCGATTTCCTGGCGACCGATACCGCGCAGAATTCCGTTACAGTTGGCAGCCAAGGCATCAAAGAGCTGGAACGCCGCACAGAGAGGCAGGACCTGGGCGACGAGTTCAATGACCTCCTCGTCCGAGGTGAACAGGTACGGGATGTAGTAGCGCAGGGAAGAGAGGAGGAGCATGTTCAGCAGCCCGACGATGACGGCGCCAATCATGGATACCTTGGCGGATAGCTTGGCGGCGTCGACAAGCGTCGCGCCGATGAGGTTGGCGACGCGGGTGCTACCGGAGATGGAGACGGGGAAGGGGATTTGGAAGGTGATGCTGGAGATGGTGGACAGGATGGATTGGGCGGCTAATGGGGTGGTGCCGAGATACGAAGACGCCAGGGTCAGGACTTCAAAGGCGAGACATTCGGCTTCGACCATGAGGAGCCCGGGAAGGGCGAGCTTGATCATGGGGCCCCAGTTGCGTAGGGCGCGGGTGGTGACGCCGTTCCAGCATTCGGAGCCGTCGATGAAGTACACGTACAGGAAGAGGAAGAGAGGCATCAGGTTGTCTGTGATGGCTACGGCAATGGGAGCTCCGATGAAGCCCCAGCCGAACTGCCATACGAATACGTAGTTCATCACTGCATTCAACGGGGCACAGATGAGAAGCACATAGAGCGAGGCAGAGAAGAGTCCCTGCGCCTGCACGAACCGCTTGCCACTCTCGAAGCAAGCGTACCCTGGAGCACCCAGCGCAACCACCTTCAAGTACAAGCCCGCCAGCATGGCGACCTCTCTTTCCGGCACGATCCGGACGAGGATGCGGTCGGCGAAGAACCACAACAAAATAATAGGTATGGAGATAGCCCAGAGGAAGAAGACCATTTTTTGCATCTGCAGACCTACCAGCTTCTTCCTCCCGGAGCCATATGCCTGCGCACACAGGGTATCCAAACTCGTCGCCAGGCCTTGGTAAACTGAACACAGTCAATCAATATCAGAAACCCAAGGGAAGATACAAACAGCAACATACCAGCATAACCCGTAATACTCGCACTCATACTAGCCAAACTAACGGCCCCAAGCTCCTTCTTGCCCAAATGCCCGAGGGTAAAAATACTCGCCACGGTCAATGAATACTGCAGCAGAAAGGTAACCACCAACGGTGCGGCATTCTTCCCAATGACCTGAGCTTCACGCCTCCACGTCGTCTGAATCAACCCAGCGGTAACAGCCTCCTCCCACTTCCGATCGATCTCCTCCTGATCCTCCACCGTCTCATACTGTGATCCGCGACGCTGCCCGCCCAACAATGCAGCCGTCTCCGTCGCTTCCACACCCGACCCGCGTCTCATGCGCCCTCCCTTCTGCACACCTGGCTCAATGCAACGATTATCAGTGAGAAGATTCCGCTCATCCTCAATGGCCCGTTCCCGCTCCCGCCGCGTTAACCCCTCGTTATCCGGCCGATGCGGCACAACCGTTGCGTGCGAGACGGTAGTGAAGAATCCGGGCCGCTGGTACGACCCGGCTAGCGAATGGGGATTCGTGCCGGGCTGGCTGTTAATGGCGCGGATGGTGGAGGTTTCGGAGGCTTCGTCGTCGGTGGTGAGCATGGATCCTTCGTCGTCGGCGTAGTCTTCAATATCGCGGGCGATGGCAGTGCGGGCGAGCGGCGAGCTGGATCTATACCGGCCGTGCTGCTCGTCTGTGATCCCGCGTATGCTGTTCCGGCGGGCCATGTCGGAAATGGGTTCCACGGAGAAGGTTTGGTTGGTTGGATTGCTGCTGCTAATGTATCACTGCAGTGCAGTCATCCGCGCAATTGCACGGGAAGGACAGGGGGGTGGTGTGTATGTTGTGTGAGAGGAATTGGACCCGCAGGAATGGGAAGCAGCAGGATTTATTAGAATCAATGGCAGCAGGGAGAGAGAGGTTTTGTATGGGAGATGTCAGGGATCCGGTAATCGCATTACGCAAGGAAGAAAAGCGCAGATTTTGCCGCTCAGGCCATGATGATCCACTGCTGGAGACTCTACCAATGAGTGAGTCATGGGGTTCAATTCTCTAAGTTTTAACCAGATTCGGATATGCCGCTAGCATGCATGTATGTAGTACTATCAGGCTATACTGGAGATGTCTATACACACCACAGAGATGATAATATCCTATAGAATGTTAGATGTTATGTTCAAGAATGCAACGATAGACCCCGCAAATGACGGACCCCACGGTGGATGAAAGATGCCAGGAATGCTGTACCGGTATTACATACGGAGGTAAGATAGCCCTCGGCCAATGATAAGACGGTATAAGAGATCCCAAACGAGCTGGTCCAGCCGAGACTGAATCGCAGTGGATCACATCCAGACAAGCAGTGATGATCCGAATCCACACGAGCTGTCTATGGCAGATAGCAGATTGACAATGATAGATCGTATATCTACAACTGATAGACAAAAAGTCTACGTCGTTACAATCGCATTATCAAATGTTTAAAAAAGATCACGGGATCAATGACCATGACATCATGTGGACACCGCATCACGTGTCTCCACATGGACCCTGTGCTTGTGCTTTTCTGTTGGCATTCATACTTAAGACATACACCGATATAGCACTATAACTAGCTTCTTGGAATCGAAAAATATCCCATAAAACTCACCCGTAGCTTTCACAGCTCAATCAGACACCACCCACCATTCACAAAAATATACCCTCCCACACACACAAACCACACCCAATCTACAGAAGAAGAAGAAGAAGAAGAAGAAACAACCATGTCCACCACAACTCAACAACACCAAGAATCCCAAGAATACAACCATACCCTCCCCAAACCCCCCTACAACCCACTAATCAACCCCTCCAACACGCGCCCAATCCTGGCAGACGAGTGAGCACCCACATCCCTCCCTTACCCTCCCCCCTCCATTGCTTCGCAATAGTACTGACAAAAAGGGAAAAATAACAAACAGTACCCTATCCCTAAAATCCCACATCTTCCTAACCCGCCCGTACATATCGACCCTCTTATTCGAAAACGCCACCTCCGATGCCCGCGACCACTGCGCCAACGAGCGCACCTTCCTCTCCTGGCTCCGTCTCTCAATGTACCTCGCCATCGTGGCCATCGCCATCATAATCAGTTTCCATTTCCAGACGCCGCCGACGGGATTGGAGCGGCGGATGGCATTACCGCTAGGGATCGTGTTCTGGGTGCTGAGTTTGGCGTGTCTCGTGAATGGGTTTGCGAATTATGTGCGGACCGTTAAGAAGTATAGCCGGAAGGCGGCGCTCGTGCAGAGTGGGTGGAAGACGCAGGTTACGTTTACGGTGGTCGGGACGGTGATTTTGGGGAGTTGTGTGTTGTTTTTGGCGACGGATGCTAGTACAACTAACTAACTAACTGGTTGGTTCATTTGGGAGGGTTTGGTAGGTGGTGGTAAGATATGATTTTATAAACAAAGCTAAATGCACACTACATCGATAGTATGGATACGGCCATCAAACGCTGCAGGGAATCATGTCAGGGGATATAAGTAGGGGTACCATGTACAGGCTGCAGATGCAAAAGATCACACACATCATCTTCGCCTCATTTACATCCTCCGGATCTGCTGCTCGTTCTTGTATCCCTCAAGCGACGCCGAGCCCAGATGGCTCCACCACTCGAACAGCATTGAATTGCAGATCAGCTTGAACCACGGCGTGAACTTCAGTCCCGGTTGCTCGAACATCTGCTTCAGCTCATCCGCCGACACATACCGCGTGTCGCGCACTTCGTTGGGGTTGACATTCAAATCGACGTCCGCCTGGATGAACAGAATGTAGTCAACTAGATACGGTCAGTCACCTATCCAACAGCTCATCCACTGGTATAGACATACTCTCGTGCTCTCCCCATTTGCCATCACTGGGCGCCTTGTAGTGGATGCGGGTGAAGAACTCAAACTTGTCCAGCGGCACCTGCTCCGGTTTGATCCCCAGCTCGTGTTCCAGCTTGCGCTGCGCCGCGCGCTTCACGCCCAGCACGGCAGCATCGAGCTGCGAGCCCGTCTCTCCAGGGATGCCCAGGGGATGGGAGCAGCAGGTGTTCGTCCACATGTCGGGGAAGGTGATCTTCTCGGTCGCACGTTGTTGAAGCAGCAGACGCTTGTTCGAGTCGAAAAGGAATACGGAGAAAGCACGGTGGAGGAGGCCGCGATCAATGTTGGTCATCAAGTGGCCTGTGGAGTCGCGCCATCAGCATTAATTAGGTTCTCAATGTCTGGTGAAGATCGATAAACTTACAGGCCTTCTTGCTGGCACTGCCAATGGGCTTGTCATCTTCGTCCAGCACAATACACACCTCTTCCATCAGGCGGACCTGTTCCTCATCATAACCGGCAAGCTCGTCGCCGGGGGCGGAGGCATTGCTTGTCGCAGTGGGGAGCACCTCCCGCGCCAGAGAAGTGTCAACCTCGGGGAAGAGAGTCGCGACGTTCTCAGCCGTGATTCTCGGCGGCTCGGTGACGGTAGTGGTGGCACTCATCCTGACAATTTGGCTGGAAAAAGACAGAAATCGACTAGGCCTCCGGTGCTGCAGAGAATGGGGCGAAAAGAGTGAAATCTTGGGGAGGGAGAACGACCCCCTCGGTGTGGGGAGAACAGAGCGGGCGCCAGGGCGGTGGCAGAAAACCCATCGAGCGGCGCGGTTCATCATTTCCTTTCTTGCCGTTTGGTCACTCGCGGCCCTATTGCTTCTATTGTTCTTGTGCAGTCTACGGACAAACTGTTCAGGCTGGCGGCATTACTGCTTCGGAAATCAGGATACTCCGTCGCTCTCTCACTGATATGTCGGAGCAGCATGCCAATCATGCGCTCTATGTCAGCCGGATACCCTGCCGTGGCATCTCCGTTCCCCTTGGCCAGGTCTGCAAGCAGCTGGATTGAACGTCTATCAGTACAGAGGATAAAGAAGCAACTGCCCGCTGTGTTGTTCGCATCAGTCAGAAGCAGATCGAGGTGGACTGGCAATGTCCTTGCCTGACCAACCTGTTAAGGCCGATTTTGATGGGGCTGACATAGCTTCCGCGCTGAATGCCTGGCAACTATTACCAACAACTTTCCGTTGAGGCGCGTTGCCAGACATGTTCTTCAGTCCGGCAGTTTCAGGCCTGTTGAGTCGGCATAGCATAGCATCTTGCCCACGCATATAGCTGCAGAAATTGGTGGGACATCACCGGTCGGTCAATAGGCGTCTACCAACCCGGTTAAATTATTTTTACTGACTCGGCCCCGATTGATCGGGGTGTCTCATTCCGTTGGGTCCTAGTTTCCCTGCTCATTGCCGGAGCCTGGCACAACCTCCCACTGAGGTTGAAAGCCCCGCGAAAAGCATACTCGTAGTGCTAGACCAAACCAACGAGTGCCAGAGGGACGGTTTAGTGTCTTGGTATCCTAATGGAAGTTGTCCGACCAAGGGCTGCTCTTGTCGCTTAACCTTGATTGTCTCTTCTCGGATCCGTCGGACGCGGACGTCCGAATAGTAGGCCGTAAACACCTTTCGTCGCTAAACAACCAGCAAGGGCCAATAAGCGTCCAATGCACGAGGCGTCAGGATTGGTCCAGGCGTTAATTCCATCATAGCCCCCATTCGTAGTGATTAACTCGGCCGTGGTTAATTTGAGGATGGCTCGTTAGTGTATTGCCCCTTGATTTAGCAAACTCCGTAGGATTTGCTCCCGTGTCGGATTATGGAACGAAGCTATTCAGCGCTGGGCGGAGTTAATTTCCACTCGCGCGCTTAGTTTCTGGTATCGAGAGCAATGGCGCCATTCAGGATTCCCCGCCTTCAGCGACGGTCACTCCGACGAATTACTCAAACCTTCTTTGGCTGCAATACTGGAGAATTTGAGCGCGTCAAATTAGACCATCAGAACAGCCTTGTCATATAAAGGGTATTTGAACTTCTCTCAAGGCAGCATAAGTCGCAGGTTATAAGCCAGAAGTACAGTCGATCAAACATCCGAAGGGTCAAAGTATCCGTGCCGTGCGCTTGGCAGAACCAGTCCGTGTCGCGCTTGTTTGAACCTAAACCAGCTCGTTAGGGGTCTGGATTCTTCCATCCGATAAATCGAACCATAGCCGGTCGCAGAACTATCGGATGGGGAATGATATACGGAGTTCTGGCTCCACCCGCCTTAGAGTTGGAGCCGATGTGCGCAGATAAAAGTCACTCTCGCCGCGGGATCACCGCGAAAGAGGAAGGACTCTCAGAGCATGTTCCGTGCCTTCAGTTAGTCTCGATGGGTCCGCTAGGAAGCCTTCCGACTTCCCCATAGTCCTCCAACCCAGAACGGTAATGGTTATCTCGATGGCGCACGACGATAGGTAGGCCTTGCTGACAACTCCCGCGGTCGTATGGAGCATTCCTATTCTCGTGTGTCTCTTGTCTTTCTTTGTGCTCAAGGGACCCGTTCTTTGCGCCGCTCCTCCATCGTTGAGTGGCTCGTCAACCCACTTATCCTCCCCCCCTGTGTCCGGTTCCGTTCCGTGTGGACTGGATTTTCGGCGTGTATTAAGTTTGTTAGGGCAGCTAATGCAGCACTTGGCTCGTTCCTGGTGTGCCTAGCTGGCATAAGCTTCCGCGCTGCACCTTGTTAACGAGTCGTGCAAGACCGGAACAAGTCCATGCTCCTCCGCTTCGTACTTTTTTCCACCGGCTAACGCCTAGCACGGCGATAATTCTCGTGGATGGTGACGCGCCATTGGAGGGTCTTCATAGATAGCGAGATGGCATAGGATGGCGTGAATCAATAATGGAACAGCCGGCCTAGTAGCTCCTCTCCAGTGGCCCATCTCTTCCGACACTGGTCCTATAGTAGATTCGGACCAAGAGGAATCGGGAAGTCGTCCCGATGGGTTTGGAAGTGAGGCTTCATTCTGCAAGAGCAAGCAATTTGAATATTCTGCAACGCTCCTCCGTGAGCTCTCTCTGGCCATACAACCTAAAGCCTGCTGCTGTTGGGTGGACCTAACAAACACTTGGTCCACATCATGGTCCACCGGAGTAAGTTGTGGATAACTTGCAAGAATACTTTGAATAGTCCAAAAGACCAACGAGGCAGTTGTGGCGGCTAAAGTTTGTTAAACGAAAGGCATGGACCTGCCATGCGCTGCTTGATTTCTATAAGCCGCCTTCGGGCTATGACGGATCTCTAGCCATATTCCAAAAAAAAAAAATGCAAAACCAAAAGTCGACATGGCCTCCCAGATGAGAAAACAAACAGTCAAAACAAAAGTAAACTGCCTCCCTGCGCTTATACAAAGAAAACACAAAAAAAAAAAAAAAATACATGGGTAGTCATGCTTTCAAATATACAATGGATCCATCCTCTCCCAAAGTATGCAGCCGTAACGTTCATGACTAGCTGCGATCAACGCATGCATGGTCTAGAGCAGGCAAATAAACCATCAAAGGGCTCTCAGTTGTTTAGTGTGGTGAAGCGTAATAGTCATCAGTGGGGTATGGCGCATCTGTGTCGTTTCGGGAAGCTCGTGTCTTCCGGATTCTTCCATCGCAGCCGTCCGACTGGTGTCTGTAGCAGAGTGAGTTCGTTGTTTCACATTGGAGCTTGATCCGAATACGGTACCTTGACAATGTGTCCTGTCGACTGTAGCGCCGACCACACTTCTCACAGCCATACTTGCGTATTCCCCGATGGATCTGCGCGTTCTATTAGCCTTGAACTTTACTCTATCCAAAATCACTTACACTATCTACGTGTCTCTTCAGATCAGTTCTCCGCCTAAACTCCCGCCCGCAGGTCTCGCACGGATGTGGCCTTACGTAGTTAGGGTCATGGCTCTTCATATGCTCTTTACAGTTAGAGCGTCGTGTGAAGCGGACACCACACGTGGGACACTCTAAGCCACTTGCTGACGGTATCTTGGATTGTTCTCCATGGGGCGATTCGCTAACATTTTCGATCCACTTGGAGATTGCCTCATCAGGGACCAAATCCGGCGCGGCACTTTGACTCGGGTCCAGCTCAGTGAGGGTATTATCCGGTCGTTGGGGATGCAGATACGCGGTGTTGAGTTGGAGTCGAGGGATCTCTGGCATTCTGGAGACCATTGTATTGGTTGAATCATCCAGGAAAGATGATTCCCAGACGTCCACATTGGACCAGCCTTCTGACGCTGCCATGGTTTCTGAGGTAGGAGTGTTAGGCCAGAAGCGAGGAATTTCATCATGCATCGCACCAAAATCCATAACTGGGCTGTAACTGGGTGATACTGAGATATCTGCATGGCTACCGAATGGCTCGTAATGCGTACTGGGCGGGAACCGACTGGCGTCTGGAGGGGTTTCGAGGATGTTTGGGGAATGCGTTATTGGGTCGGACCAGTTGCTCGTTGAAAGTGCATATTGCTCCGGACACGGGTAGAGTCTGATCTGGCTTGAGGGGGATCCTGTTCCACAATTTGAGATTCCTAACCCGGACAACGACTGGAAATCGTATCTATCGAGCGGGATAGGCGCAGGTGATGGGTAGGCCGGAGAAGCTTTGAGTAACCTTTGATCATCCCGCGCGGAGTGAGCCACTGGAGAGGATGGGAACGAGGTAGGTGTACGATCCATGACGAAATTAAGATTTAATCATAAAACAGAACAGAATTGGGAAAGAAAAATGAAGATTTTCGGGGAAAGCTGCAACCAGGAGAAGGATGATTCGTGATGGTTTCTGGGTCGAGGGATTGCTTTTATGTTCACAGAACTCCCACGAGGTCTGTGGCTGAAACTGGGGTAGGGCTGGTGAGAAGGCAACAATATTGATGACTAGTAGATGCTATTCAAACGAGAGTGAGGAAGTTATTTGCAGTGTATATAAGTAGCAAGACTCAACAGCGACGCTGCTGGAAGTTGAGAATAAGTGGCGAACCCTGAACAGCAGCTGAAAAAAATATCTCGGGGGATGCCATATGATGATTGGAGTACAGCAACCGCTGCATGGGGCACAGGTAGAGAGAAGAGAGAGAGATGAGCAACAGGTTTGACGCCTCATCAGGCAAGGCAGAATTGACGGGACGTTGCTGCATGGATGGGGAAGAATTCAGAGCGAACCTAGCTGGAACAACCCGGTCCAAGTGGACTGCAGCCTGGGTCTGCAACATTATTCAGATAGGCGCGTCAATTAGATGCCATGCGCAAGAATTTAGCGCCGGAAGGGTGTGATCAGGCCAAGGTGTCAGTCGGCGCTGTACCCTGTCGCGAGGAGGGAGGGAGAGTGGGAGGGAGGGGGGTGGGTGTGGATGGAGCATGGTTTGATTCACACCGGACGACGCCGTCATTTGTCGCCTAGCGGACATGACCGGGACCCAGCCGATCCATCAGCCAGGAAATCATGACATCTGAATGGTACAAAGTAAACAAAAAATGAAGGGAACCAGATAGTAGTGGTAATTGTGAGTGTGTAGTGGGGGTGTAGGAGACCCCGTTACGTTAGGGGATGCAGTGCCTCTTGGGACAACAAGCATGGCGCTGGGGAAAAGACGGGCAACAATAGCGGCTGAATTATTGGCAACATCGACGGGGGGGAATGCCTGGCTTCCTGATCAGCAACAGTCGGCTGGAGCAGCGCGCTTTTTTTTCCCTTTTCTCCTGCTCTCCTGCTCTTAATGAAACGGGAATAGTAGGACCCGACAGTCTGGTACCTAGCTTGGCGAAGCAGCATTGCAGTGCGTGTCGCCAGAAAAGGCCGGTTGGCAACACTGCCTCAATATCGGCGAAGTAGTATGCATAGGCCAAAAATAATACCCAGTCAGGTACCGCGGTACACCAGAGCCTCAATGAACAGCATTTGGGACCAAGAGAGAGTGTTGATGTGAGATGGATGGATGTTGTGATTGTGGTGGTAGATATGGGTGCTGCGCGGGCCGAAGTATACTAGTTGGACTAACAGTTAGCGAGAGGGAGGAGGAGGAGAGAAAAAGAGAGACACAGGAGAGGTTCGGTGGTTGAGGGAACGGCGGACAAGCCAGTGACAGACAAGCAGTGGACGGGAACTGAGGGAGAGTGACTACAACGACTAACTAACTGGGCAGGGCAGAAGAGGGGCTCCCGGCCCTGATCCTGGTCTGTACCAGAGAGTATTATCGTACTAGACACACACTCTGGCTCCCACGACCATGGCAGTGGCCCGGTTTCCCTGTTACTAATTACCTACCGCTCTCTCTTGGTATCGTTCAGTATTCTCCTGAGATTACTATTATTCTATTTTTCATTTATTCGACGAAATTTTTTCTTCGGATTTTTTTTTTTTCTTCTCCCTGTTGGGTTCGGTTCCTGAATGATTAGTCTACTGCCTTTGTTGTTATTTTTCCTGTTTCGAACAAATCCCCCTCCAAACCCATCTTTAGAACTACTAGTACTGACATCATCTTAAAAACCATTCTGAAATCTATGCCATTTCTATTCATGATGAAAGAGGATGAAATGAACGAGAAGAAAAGAAAATCCGCTGAAGAAATATAACAGAATGACAAATCACAACGACAATCATCCAGTGCATTCCGGACAAAGAAGTTGTTCATCGCTAGCGGGTCTCCATCTACTCCGACCCTCCGACCTACGGACTGGTCACTGGCCGGTGCTCACGCTAAAGCTTTAGGCTCTGGCACCGGCCTGGCGCCAGGTGCGTGTGTATACCATCCTTCCGCTGTGGTTCCCCCCTTCCCCTCCATTCCTTCTGCCCTGCGCAGTGCACCGTAATATACCACTTTCTGACACCTCTTCCGACTTTCTGTAATTGCCCTCATTGGCTTCGCTGGTGAAAGGCCATCCGAGCAGCCACTCGATCCACTTGAGTGCGCAACCGTTCCACTTCGTCGATCATATCCGCGGTGTCACCACGGCCAGCCTGGCCCGAAGTTGGTCCGCGCGCTTCGGGGTGCTGGCCCGGGTTAGACCGTTCCTTAGGCCGGCTGGATGCCCACGAACGCCCTTCCAGTGCGGAGGCATGGAGCGGGGCATGGTGCGTGGAGAAAGGGAGCCCCATCTGGATGGAAGATGTTGGTCGACTGCTTGCGGTGGTCGTCGTGGCAGTTGGCGGAAATTGGCTATTTCCCCGAGAGACGTAGCGGCGGCTAGATTCATAGGCCCAGATCAGTGCGACAAACGGGAGGTGGGTGGCCCGGAGCAGAACGATGCGCACCCGGCGGATGTGCTCTGCAGGTAAGAAGAGCCTCATGGGGCGGATACAGAGGAGGGGGATGAGGTTCTATCGTGGAGTCATGGCTGCTGTCAGCGTCACAACCCAACCCAGTCATGCAGGGGCCAAAAAAAAACTAAGTGTCGAGAGGGGGTGTTGTTTACTGACCAAGGGGGGCATGAAATACGTCAATCTCCGAGAATTACTGCTCTCTAGCACATAGATAGACAGCCTATTACCACACATCAGCGGGAGGAGCCATAGGGCCGAAGGGAAGTAGCATGACACATACTGAAAGAGATACTCTTCTCGGGCATGCGCCATGACCTGGACAAGGAGCACGGTTGGGTAGACAGATTAGCATGGCTCATGCACAACAACAATAACACAACATGTCGGAGGAGGGGGCCGAGCAAGCCCCGCACCCAGCAGTATGATTTGGACATTTGGACCTACCCCTTCTAGACTCATGCTCATGAGACTGACCAACGACGAGATCAACAGAAGGTTGGTCATCGAAACGAAAATCAACCTATCGACCATACCAATCAGCCACTTTCCTGTGAGCACCGAAATGGTTCTGCCGGGATGATCGTCCGAATGCCGCTATTCGCGAAAACACGCGAGGCTTCATTGTACCCTGCGCCGCGACCGATTTGACGCCATGTGTATCCGGGCGGCACCGGGTCTCCAGCCTCTAGGAACTGGGTCGCATCGCCTCAATTTCCACCGAAGCATGAGGAGGAGAAGGGAAATGCATGGCTGGTTATCGCAGTAACAGGGCAGCTGGAAACACGTCCAACGTGACCAAAAGTGTATGCGACCGACACATCTCATGGAGCCTGTGGCGCAGTAGAGGACTGGGGATTGGAGAAGCACTCACATCAGACCGTAGCCAAAGATCGGGGAAATCTAAGAATTAGCGCGTCAGTAAAACTTTCCACGAGAGCCAACCGATTCTGCAAGACCCCTGGAAATCCGGGTTTGGGCTGCATGGCGGCCGCGCTGCTGCATTAGACTCACATCGTGAGCGATGTCCTTTTCCAATCATTTCAGCCACCGTCAGTTTGAAGAACACATGTTACCCGATTAGGAACAACGCACGAAGCCCAGCACATTCGATCTACCTCGCTCTGTCAGTCAACTAGCGGTCGATGAGGGGCTATTTTCACCGCCATACCCAAAGAACACTTTCACCAAAATCCATGACATTTGCCGCAGAGAGAGGCGGTCACGGGCGAGCATCGTGAAGGTGGTCAGGAACCCTACAGATGCACATTTACCGCGCGTTGGTCTTCTTCAGCCTTGTCCTATGCGTCATCGGGATCACCTACCAAGGTACAGCACTACGACTATCGGAATAAATCGAAAAAACGCTTTTGTCTAGGCCCCCTTATCAGCGCCTTTCGCCACCTGCCACAGTCTGGGCGAGCGGAGAAACTATACCATCTCTTTGAGAACAGGGATCTGTGCGTCGAAACTGTCAACGTGGCTTCCAGAACATGGTTCTTCCGGGTCTCCGGCTGCATGGATTGCCTTACCAGACTTCCAAAATAGGAGTTCAAGCTCACGAGGGAGCAGATCCTGTTCAGCTGTCGTGTCAGAACCTGAAACAGGTATCAGGATCATCGTAGCAGGGGGGCTTGGTTTTACCTTGGAACCAGAAACAATGCCTCCAGCGATAGAATATCAAACGAGAGATCCGTGATGTAATCACTTTGTTTGGCTAGTCCAATAATTCCTGGATGGTTGTGTAAGTCAGCGATCCAACCATACTCCGGCCCGCCAAGTGAGCCCAGCTGCGGAAATTGGCCCAGCTGGAAGAGCTGAGTTGGGGCAAGGCAGATCAGTGGCATGGTGCAAATGACTCACTGGCAATGACAAAGGCAAGGCCTGTGCCAATTATGCCCATATTCCAAGCACTCCAGAAGTCCATCTGGTAGAAGAGCATTCCGGCATCAGCCATCCCGCTGACTTCATCATATGCAAAAGCAGCGATCCAGATGTACATCATAGTCTCAAAGATGCCTATGCCAGTAGGCTTCCTCTCAACTAACACCGCATAATAGAGGAACAAAAACGAGACAAAGAAGGCCGCTTCAAAGGCCTTCCGATACACTGGCACTCTCAATCGTGAGTACG
Source organism: Aspergillus welwitschiae (assembly GCF_003344945.1). Classification (NCBI taxonomy): domain Eukaryota; kingdom Fungi; phylum Ascomycota; class Eurotiomycetes; order Eurotiales; family Aspergillaceae; genus Aspergillus; species Aspergillus welwitschiae. The sequence goes on from NW_020798696.1 coordinate 462,272, forward strand.
GATCGGCGGTTCTGCCAGACACATAGATTTCAGCATATGGCATCTACACCACGTAGTGCAGAGGTGAGTTACCTTTTGTTAAAAAACTGGGGTTTCTTCTTCGAATGCACGCTCAAAGAGTCCCAGAAGACAATCTCGCCCTTCCAGATATTGTCTATCACTTTCTGAACCACTTTCTGGCTTAGAAATCTTTTCGCTTGGGCGATTGTGGCTATCTCGAGTGCGTTCAGTCCAAAGAACCTTGACAGCTTTTCAAGCTCATATGCGTCACTTGCAGACATGTTGGTCCCCGGCTCATTTATGTCAAGTGAGCTTCCTGCACGTCTCTTGCCACCAAAGAACCGATAAAGCGAAGATGACGAGCTCAATAATAACGGTGTCCTTTCGTCTTCTTGCGAAAAAGCCTCACCGGTCATCGTCGCAAACCCAGATGTGCCTCTTTCTGCCTGTGAGATATCTGTACTGCCCTGCATTGGAGTTTTGAGTTCCTCAAGAAGGAATTCGATGATTTCGCGCTGATTGACATGACAGAGAAATTGCCAAGCAACGTATTCACAGGCATATCCTCGGCTTTCATTCAAGCCCCAGTCGGTTTCAGCATCATTGGTAAATTGCCATTTCAAGATCCTAAGATATGTCTCAACACCACCGAGCCGTCGGGAGAGTCTGGCTTGATAGGAATTACCTACATCAGAGCAGCGATTATACATGGGTTGTGCGAGTTCTCGGCCAAGGAGTACAGGAGCAACCGGAGGCTTTGGCCATGGGGAGAAAACCTTAGCTCCTCAAAGGTGCATGCGACATCATTAATAGCGACCACCAGATAGCTATTTCGTAACTGTTAACAGAGCTAGCCATGCAAATATTTAATATCGGGCCAGCTGTACTTATGTAGTTTGCGAACCACATCAACGAGTGGTTCATTATCATCAATAATGGGAACCTCAAAAGGTGGCTGTTCAGCGGGTGCAATCGATGAAGTAGAGGATTCCAGCCTCAGGGAAGCCATGTGGTGGGAGAATTGGTTGACCTGCATGGGAGATCAGCGGGTCACGCCAATATGACGCGTGTGGAGAGAGGCCACAAGAAACAGTACCTGAATACGTCCCAGACGAGGTCGTGATATCTGCAGGGGATTTTGCTTTGGAGGCGTGCAAAGTCCGATAATCTGTCGGTGAGCCACGTCCCCAACTAATGCTAACTTTAGTTACTAGGAGCTAGTGACGGGTACTAAATAACTATCCGAGCAGGGGCTCAAAGGAAAGGTTGAGGTTATTCGAGATCCTGCCAGCAGAAACGTCGAGGGAGAAAAATCAAGAACAAGTGGATCGTCACCCAGCAGTGAGACGCAGCTGGTTAATGATCCAGAGTTAAGGTGCGCTGCTAAATATGAGTGCGTGAAAGTGCACCAGCTAGCTGTACAGCTCGCTATCAGCACAATAATGGGGCCGTTGTTCTTTATGAGGGTCCTCAGCGCTGTGATTGGCTGCAGTGCTTGGTGCCAACCGGCAGGCAAAACAAGCTTCGACACTCTAGCACCGCATCATTGTATGGCGGTCACCGAATCAGATGGGGAATTTGCCAGCACATCAGTGCCTGAACTCGCAATGCCAGAGGGTGAGTGAAACATCAAGGAGTTCGCGGTAATTGGATGGTAGGGAGGAGATTCCCGTGTTTTCAGTGGTGGATCGACACCTGTCAGTCAAATGATCAGTCCGAATAAATAGTACGATACAATAGAAGATTTTAGACAATCGATTCCCTAATTGCGATCGACTTGTTGTCGTATATTTGGGTGAGAAATTACTAATCAAGTCATATTCCTTGAGACGAGCTTCAAATTTGTTACTAAATCCGCCTGTCAAGGAGTAGCAGTCCTACCTTCAGTTCCCCATGAGGCTGCTTCATTCAGGCTCCGGAATGTTGCAGACTCACCGCCTTCCCCGGCATCATGTGACTGATATGCACTATCGGACCCCCTCCAGACGCGTTGGACTGACTTCATCCTGCGACATCCTCCGATCATTCTTTTGAGCTTTGTGCCGGGATGATCAACGCCGTAGATCGTTCGATCGGCTTACCTCTGTGGTAATTAATGGCAGATGCCTAATATAGTCTACGAATTCAAAGCCTCATGAGATGAAGGCACTTCAACACCATGGGCCAAGGCTATTCCCTCACAACCCTGTCCGCGGGTTCGGCTGGGATCGATGTTCCCGAGCTCGCGGACCTGGTGTATGAGAAGTCGATGGGTGGTGGTCGATTCATGAAAAGTATCCGAGCGAGGCAGCACAATGGACTGGTCTTTGTAAAGGTAATCATGAAGCCTTACCCCAGCATGAAGCTGGAACCATATATTAAAGCTATCCTCCGTAAGTCCAATGAGCATCAGACTTAATATTCAGAAGGAGATCTGACAAGTTGCAGGGGAGCGCAAGTTATTGTCTGAGGTTCCAAATGCCTTGAGCTATCAGAGAATACTGGAAACCAGTACTGGCGGTTACCTCGTCCGCCAGTACATACACAGCTCTCTCTATGACCGGATGAGGTATGTAACCCGCATAGAATTGCCGTGGACTCTTCCTAATACAATGTAGTACCCGTCCATTTCCAGAAGACATCGAAAAGAAGTGGATCGCTTTTCAGTTGCTCTGCGCACTGAGGGATTGCCACTCGCTGGACGTCTTCCATGGCGATATCAAGACAGAGAATGTTTTGGTCACCTCATGGAACTGGCTCTATTTGTCCGACTTTTCTTCGTCTTTCAAGCCAACATTTCTTCCAGAAGATAACCCGGCTGATTTCTCTTTCTACTTCGACACGTCAGGACGCCGAACCTGCTATCTGGCTCCCGAAAGGTTCCTCGTGGCTGGCGAAGAACCAGGAAGTAGGGAAGTCAACTGGGCTATGGACATTTTTAGTGCAGGTTGCGTTATCGCGGAGCTTTTTCTGGAGTCGCCTATATTCACTTTGAGCCAAATCTACAAATACCGCAAGGGAGAGTATAGTCCAGAACATGGCCAACTCTCCAAGATCGAGGATCCTGAGATCCGCGCGTTAATCCTCCACATGATTCAGCTCGAGCCAGAGTCTAGGTACTCGGCTGAAGAGTATCTCAACTTCTGGAAGAACAAGGCGTTCCCTGATTATTTCTACAGCTTCCTACACCAGTACATGTCCCTCATGACTGATCCGTCATCGGGGAGAGCGCATGTTGAGGCCGAGTCAGCAAGTAGAGGGGAAGCTGATGAGAGAATAGAGCGAGTCTTTCATGATTTCGATAAGATATCGTACTTTCTGGGGGCTTCGCCGAAGTCTTCGACAGATGGTTCTAGTCGCACTACCTCCAGGCTGACTGGCAATACCTTCCCCGTTCAACTGGACCTACCACAATACGGACAGCCAACTCCCAAGTCTCCAGCTCAGTCGGATGACGGTGTGCTGATCTTTCTGACGCTTGTGGTATCTAATCTCCGCAATACTTCGAAATCGTCCGCACGGATCAAAGCTTGTGACATTCTCCTTGCCTTTGCTGAGAGATTGTCCGACGAGGCAAAGTTAGATCGCGTTCTTCCATATATTATGATTCTTCTCAATGACCGCGCAGATTCCGTCAAGGTTGCTGCGATACGTGCTCTTGCACAGTTATTGGAAATGGTCCACGTGGTCTCGCCGGTCAACGCGTACTTATTTTCCGAGTACATCTTTCCCAGACTGCAACCGTTCATTCCTAGTGGCAGTTCGAACCCGAGTCCATTGGTTCGGGCTGCATATGCTTCATGCATTGCATCTCTGGCACGATCTTCATTAAGGTTCCTGGATATGATCCAAGCACTGCGTTCTGACACCCGCTTGCCCGCTCTGATACCGGCTGGATCTGAACCTAGGTGGACAGAAGATGCTACCTATCACAATTTATATGACGTTGCGAGAGTCGACCTTCTCGAATATTTCGAGGCTCACACTAAAGCTCTGTTGACGGACAGCGATGCTTCGGTCCGTCGCGCCTTTCTAGGTTCCGTATCCGACCTCTGTGTGTTCTTTGGTAATCTCAAAACCAGCGAGGTTGTTCTGAGCCATTTAAACACCTATTTGAATGACAGGGACTGGATCCTGAAGTGTGCCTTTTTTGAGGCGGTCATTGGCGTTGCAATCTACGTTGGAAGTACAAGCTTGGAGCAGTACATTCTGCCCTTGATGGTCCAATCAATGACAGACCCAGAAGAGTTTGTTGTTGAAAGGGTCCTTCGGTCACTAGCAGTGATGGCAAATATTGGTCTTTTCCAACGGTCTACTACGTGGGATCTTCTGCATATTACAGTCCGATTCCTCGTGCATCCTAACGCTTGGATCCGCGAGGCAGCAGTTCATTTTGTAGTCAGCTCAACCAAGTTCCTCTCCGTCGCCGATAAGTACTGCATCCTCGCCCCTCTTGTGCAGCCTTTTGTGATAGCAGAGATAATGAACTTCACCGAGGGAGAAATGCTCGACGCACTCAAAAAGCCATTAACAAGGGGCGTATACGATTTAGCATTTGTTTGGGTATCGAAGACAGAAAAGGGTATCTTCTGGAAAGCAGCAAGTCGTGATGGAATATTCACCTTGAATGGAACTGACAGCTCGCTCACAAAACTGGGACACAAAGCCTCCACTCATCCTGGCCTGCAGCCCAAGAATGAGGAGGATGAGCAGTGGATTGCTCGTCTGAGAAATATGGGAATGAACCATGATGATGAGTTTAAACTTCTAGCCCTTCGAGAGTACATATGGAGAGTGTCGATGCGTCAACCAAGAGAATCGGAAAATGGAATCTCTGATTTGAACAATGTCATTGCTCTAATGCAGCACGGTGTGACTCCTCAAACTGTATTCTTTGACAAGACTCAGAACATCAGACCACGCAGAAGTTCTATCGGGAAGACTGAAAACGATAGATCTGACGAGCGGAAATTGCATACCATTACGGATGCTCTACTTGATGCTTCAACGACCATTGATAACAGACCTGATTCCCGCCGGAGGCACATGCGCTCACGGAGTCAAAGGGACCCGGGAGCTGCCCTGACAATCCCACGACCGAGTGCCTTGGACAACATCCGGGCGGAGAATTCGCCAGTATCCTCACCAATAGCATCATCACCCGGTGGAGTGCCCGGGTCACGGCCTTTGTCACCTCCTAGCTCAGATACTGGACGTAGGGGCTCAGAAGGTAGGGAGAGTCCCGGGCAAGAGAGTTCATCGACACCTACCGATGCGGAAAATCCTGCGATTAGAAAGTTGGCCTCCGGTGTCCATCGGAAATCCAGTGCTATGAGCTTACTAAACCGCAAGGATTCAGCCAAGGCATACGCAGAAACTGGAACCAGCTCGGCCAATGCCTTTGGAAAGGTTGATTTGCCATCTCAGAGAGCAGAGGTGTCTTCTTCCCCTTCTCCTGTACCGCGTGACAGGAAATCACCTGAACAGGGGGGCCCTAGGTTCCACGCCAATCACTCCTATGCGGGCGACGATCCCGTCGTCCTCAAACTGCTGGATTCTGTGTTTGCGGAGAATTATCCTACCGACTTCTTTGATCTAGGGCCCTATGTCAAGGAGATAGACGTAAGGCGTCCGATTGTAAAGGCCAATGGGCAAGAGCCTGACAAGGTGTGGAAACCGAACGGAGGTCTTGTAGCCGTTTTCGGGGAACACAGCGGCCCTGTGAACCGCGTGGTTGTGGCACCGGACCATGCCTTCTTCGTTACTGCTGCGGACGATGGCACCGCTAAGATCTGGGATACCACTCGTCTCGAGAATAATCTTACACCGAGATCCCGTCAGACATACCGACACTCTACCGAAGCAAAATTGAAGGCGCTGACCTTTGTGGAGAACACTCACACTTTCGTCACCGGCGCAAATGACGGCAGTATCCATGCAGTGAAAGTGGATTACCATAATGCCAACGGAACCGTTCGCTATGGAAAGCTTCAACTTGTGCGAGAATACCAACTCCCAACAGCTGAAGACGGAACCGTCGAGTATCCCATCTGGATGGAGCATTTCCGTCTGGAGGGCCAGTCCACGCTTCTCATTGCCACAAACACCTGTCGTGTCCTGGCATTAGACATGAAGACAATGCTTCCGGCGTACTCTTTACAGAACCCAGTTCATCACGGCACGCCAACTACTCTCTGCTGCGACCGAAAGCGCAGCTGGCTCCTCATCGGCACCTCCCATGGCATACTCGACCTGTGGGATCTTCGCTTCCGCGTACGACTCAAAGCCTGGGGCCTCTCGGGATCTGGCGCCATCCACAGGATCCAGCTCCATCCAACCAAGGGCCGTGGACGATGGGTCTGCGTCTCAAGCAGCGGCAGCCACGGCAATGAAATCACCGTCTGGGATATTGAAAGAGTCCGCTGCAGAGAAGTATACCGAGTAGACACACCCAGCGTCAACAACCCAAGCCAGCCCAACGCAGGCAATACCGACCCTCACAGAATTACCCGACTAGGATACCCAAGCAGCGCACGAGACTACGAACCCTGGCACGTCGAAAGCAGCCGACCCGAGGGAATGCTTAGCCGATTTGCAATGGAGGGACTAGCATCGGGCCCAACAGATCACCACCATCCATCCGGCCCATCACCTTCCGCGGGCATCAGTGCCTTTGCACTTGGCTTCGACACCCCCGACGACGGTCGCGACAACACCACTCGCTGCGGATTCATCATTTCAGGCGGCTGCGACCGCAAGATCCGGTTCTGGGACCTCACCCGACCGGAGCATTCCAGTGTTATCAGCGGGCTAGACGTTGTTACGGATGGCGCTGTGACCAGTAAACCACGCTACGACGTGTCTCAACCCATCCCTTCCCTTGTCATCACATCGGAGCACATTCCGACTCCTTCCTCTTCAACTCCCGACCCAGTCCAGAATGGCAGTAAGAAGAGCTCCGCCGCCGCCGCCAATGCCAAAAAGAGCGGAAGTGGCCGTCTACCCCGGAGCACGGTGATTAGTCTGCAGCAACAGCAGTTATTGAAGAGTCATCTGGACTTTATTCAGGATATTGCACTACTGAGAAGCCCGTATGGGATGATTGTGAGTGTTGATCGCGCGGGGATGGTTTACGTGTTTCAATGATTCGTCTGTCTCTCCGTCAACATGTATAACTAGCATTGCTATGAGTACCTATAATAGATCTAATATCGATTGGAATCATTTCGTTTGACTTAGAATAAGCCGGAAGTAGCAGTCGGCCTATGTCTGCCGATTACTAGCATCTTCTACGGAGTAGTAGTAGCAGTAATAGCGCAATTGTTCGGATTACCACCACCAGACTACTGTAAGACTAAAGGGGGTGTGTTATCATATGATCTATGATATGTCTTAGTTAATTGCCAGGATTGATGCATAGCGTCTAACGGTCGATAACCGTACCCTGTTCAACGGCTGAAATGCGAATACCTGGTTGGTTGGTTGGCTACCGTATCTACTCCTAATAGTAATATGACATATCGGATTAATGCCGTGCTCTTATAGTTAGTTTATGATAATTTCCCCTTTTAGTCTCCACTTCGCTCTTCCATTCTACTGCTAGTTGCGCCATCTGTTGTTGCGGTGGCATCAGCAGCAATATATAATAAGTACTGATACTGCTCTGTGTCTACTTCTTATCCAGGGACAAATAGTACTGTAGTAAGCCCGGTGCATAAATTACATAACTTGGGCGCATTGGACAAATATAGTGTCTACATAAATTAGTAGACAAGATGGAACGAAGCTCGAGAAAACACCGGAAAGATTGTAGAAGCGATCATGTGGGACAGCGAACTTCGGGGGTGTGGAAATGATGAAACACTAGGCGACGGATACAGAAAGCGATCGGCAGAGAGAATAATAAACTGTGTGCGACCAATGCGGTTGGCATTAATTTTCTTTTATTGTCATTATTGCCCTGCGAGCGACAAAGAGAGAGACATCTTTAGTTGATTTTTAATATGGGGTTAATTTGATTGATACAGGTGGGATTGAGGGTTGCTTGGCTGTTGTTGTTGTTGTTGTTATTGCTGCTGCCGTTATACCTCTTTGTTTCTCTCGTTTGTTAATGTAGAAACTGTATCAGGAAATTCTATCCGTTGTTGGGATAAGTCGACGAAAGCCGCTGGAGATGTGTCAATTCTCGGCATCGCACTTTTGGCGAGTGGAGGTGATTACTCGTCCTGGTTATTGGTAGGGCGTAGTATTCCGTGTATCCGAAACCAACCTCTAAAACTCTTTGTGTTGATGTCGGAGATTTCAAGGTCCAAAGATGAGTGCCGATGGTGAGCTAAGGCAGGCCCTATTATTGAGCATTGGATAGATTAACCGAATACTAATTTCGGATAAAGACAGGTGACCGGTCGACAGGTCAACTTGCAATCTTCATAATTGAGGCATGCACTGAAGAGCAAACTATTCTATCTTGAACTTCTGTGATTGATAATGGTGCGTGCAGTGGGTTCAAAGGGTTCGAGCGGGTGAAAAGTCTGGTACAGCCAGATCTGGACCGTGAGATGAGAATCCCGAGTCCCGTTGGTGAACCATGGATGGCCAAATTAATACGATTCATGCCGCGACGGTATCCAGTCTCCATCTGGCTTCTGCAGGGCCCGATCGCGGTTTGCTTTTTGTTACAGGTAGAACATCCTTCGGCCAAGTTCCATCCCCAAAGACTTGGCGGTGTGCGGTCTTGTTTCTTAATATTTTTCCCCCTCTGCCTTCTGTTGCCTTGCTCCTCATGCTTGCTGTCTTGGGTATGTACTTTGTGATATCGAGTCGACACCGTCAGGCTTGGTTGACGGGTGATGTCTGTGAACACAGCATAATGTTTGTCGGACTGGTAATATCCCGATCTTTCAATCACGTACGCGCCTCAGACTGGGGATCTAGATCGACGTTCTCATGCATGCACTGAATCTGATATTCCGGCAGCCGGTGGACGAATGACTGTCAGGGTAAATGGCGGACTGACTCGATCGGTGGAGCGGACCCAGCGGCGGGCGAGTGAGACAGACGCGTCGCTTACCGACCGAATGGGCCTGATGGGGGCGTCTAGCGATGTTCTGGAGAATGACACCGGAATTACAATCTGCAGCCGTGAGGGTCGAGTGTCAATGCGCTCGAGTCTGAAAACGGAGACACACAAACACTTCAATAGGGGTTGGATGGAACAGCCGAAAATTCCGGGCGACGCCCATGGCCTATGCACCAAAAACCAGATTCACAGTCTTCGTTGAGAGACTTGCTGTGAGGTCTTGCTTTTACTCTATTTGGTCGAGATAGATGGCAGGTTGTATTGCCTTTCCTCGTTCTGCTTGCGCGCATCTTGAGCCGCTGGAGGAGAATTCTCGGCTGGGGACGTCGTCAGCGATGCAAGTATCTAGTTATGCGAGTGCGACTTGAACAAGCCCCTAACTGCCGTCCTACATGAGCCAGACCGCACTTATGGTGGCCTCTGCCGTACGCCCTTAGTTGATAGTCTTAATTGCTGGAGCCTTAGCGTCCGAGAGCGAACCACTGCGCATCCTGAAATGATGATCTTCCACGCGCAGGCAGGGATAGCTGATCTGGTTCTGACACGAACCGTCGGAGTACAGAGCAAAGAGGGCCTAGCCAACTAGATGAGGTCTCTGTCGCTGCCCTACTCTGTATCTCAGAAATCAAATTGTCGATAGAGTTTGGCGGTCAGGAGGAGTGACCACCTCCCATTCATCAACCGACGAGGATGGGAAGTCCGGCGGAGAAACCGTAATCTCCCATTCCGGGACGTTTGTCTTAGACCCCTGATGACCGTGCCCGCCAGTTTAACTAGTTCACCGGCGTTGCACCGTTTCTCTCTGCTTTTTGCTAAATTTATCGCGTCGGAGATATCATTACGCTCGTAAGGGGCTGCAGTACAGAGAGAACAGCATTGTTAGGGTTTTCCAACCTGACTGCATAGCCGGGGAGTTTTTCTTTCTTGTCCCACGTTCGGTGTACTGCAGTTGAACCCGACATGGCAGATTGAAACCGCGGAGGAGGGAAGCGTGGTCACATCCTGGTCTGGTGTAGGTGTTTAGATCAAAGAATCTGCGACCAGAGACCGGGGTGTGTGTGTGTCTGACTACTACGGACTGATCAACCTCAAGAATAAGACTGCCAATGTCCTGGTCAGACACGGCACTAAGAGGTTTAACTTTCGACTGAACCTTCCCGTGGAGGATTTGTCATTTCGCATCGTGCCAAATGCGACTGGTTTTACTCCGTACCTTGCCTTTTTATCCTCTTCAGGGCATGATCTCTCCATTTTACTTTTCTTTTCCTATTCCACCCTTTGCTTTGTTTCTCGGTTCTCAACAGTTTTGGCAGGGTGCCTGGAAGATCCATTCTCGCGTGGAAGAGAGACTTTCGGGCCGTCCGTCTCATGCTACTAGCAGTGGATGGATAGTAATAATAGTAGACAGTCTTATCGTGGGATTTTGAACCGGGATATCGTCCTGACTAGATATTAGCCTGTCGCATGGTCAGAGTCTTGGAATGATAAGAGAGGGGGGATGAAGGGCGGCATCCCCTCTCCTTGGATATGGGCAATTATTGCGTTCTCACCTGCCGCAGTCCATCCACTGAGTACAAGCTTCTTCTCCCCGCACGGGCGCAAGGACTGTGACAGGGATGCAGCAGAAGTCGATAGGCCGGACTGGGAAGCGCAGTATTACGAGGTATTGATTGTACTTTTCCAGGGAAGGATAATTATTGGTAAGTGGTAGCCCGTCCGGGTGGGAGCGGCCGCACGAGGTCAAGCCGTGATGGAGCGACTAGAGCGAGAGTGTCCCTGACTAGTAGAATAGTCAGGCGGTTCTTTCCCCCCACCACCACCGGCGCAGGAACAGCCTAGAAAAAAACAGAAAAAAAAAATAATATACGGTTAAGGATAGTTTACACTCCTGGAGATATTATTTTTATTATAGAGGAAGTATACCATAATTGCAATGGCAGCAGTACGCATATATAATACGGTTTTTATAAGTTCTGCTATGACTTCTCTTCCAACAGAGACAATGTCTACTTAAAGAGAGAGGGCAAGGTCATTCCTAAGTATCTCATGGGTGGTTCTCGCAGCCAAAGAGTACTCGAACAGGTACTTCGTCGGCCCAGCTCTCCACTCCACCTCCACCGGGCCCTCTCTGCCCCCTTTAGTGGTCAACGAACCTCTAGGTACTAACCGCTTCCTCTTTCCACCTTAACTCTTCATGGTCAAGATTGTCTCCCTGCTTTGCCATTTCCTCCCCTTCTCTCTCCGTCCGGTTCCAATTAACCTGGCTTAACCTAACCTAACCTATTATTCTCTTTCTCCCTTCTCCTCTCCCTCCCTCTCTTTCTCTTTCTCTCACGCCTTTTTCCCTCTTCTTTCCTCTTTCCCCTCCTTTGTCCTCCTCCTCCCTCTCTCTCCCTTTTCCGTTCCTTATCCAACTCCTCCCCCTCCGAGGATCAGGACCGTCCGGTATCAACACAACCGCCACTCAAGGGAGTTGTTTTTCCTCGCTTCCACACTTCATTAGATTTTTCCAATCTAGATGTGCTGTAGAGCGTGAGAAATGCCCATCAATTGAGTTCGCGGGAGTAGTTGTGATCGATCCGTCCGATCTCATCTCCGCTGTGTTTCCCTCTTTTTAGTTGCAACAACATTCCCCCCCCCCCTATTCTAATAGCCGTCCTTCCTTTCACCACCACGCCCTTTTCGACCTCTAGCAGTGCTACTGTTCTATCGACCTGCCATCCAATCTTCTAGCAAGCAAAAAAAGGAAACGGCAAAAAGTCAACAGCCAGTCGTGATTTCACTACTGTTTGGACGCAACCATCGGAACCAAGGTTCGGAGACCGCCTGCATCCCAAACGGGAAAAGTAGTCCATTACGCAACCCACGTCTGTACATACTATAATATTCCCCGTCAATCCCTTGAAAAATCGACAAAAACCATCACCATGGGTCATTCTCTGAGAGACCACGCCTCCTTCGTTCGTCCGTCCACTCGCGACCGGCCGTCAACCCGCGACCAAGGCGAGAACTCGCTTGTCGTCCCTAGTCGCACCTCCTCACTTCACTCCCGCATTACGCAACCCATCCCTTCGCAAGCCAATACGAAAGCTTCTCAGCGAACCCCCAAAACCCTCACTCATGCCTACATGGTTTGCGGTGTTGGTCGGGAACCGTCCCAATGGGTCCGGGCTCCCGCGCCAGCGCAGGGAAAGATTGGTCACATGAAAGGAGCCGTGGGCCAGTTTTGGTTGCCGGAGATCCTGGGAAGCAGTCCCCGTCTGGAACAAGATAATGAAATCGCCAAATCCTTGCATTCGGCCATGAGGGTATGTTTTTCTAAAGTCGCCGCTATCTGGAAGAATGAATGATGGCTGAAACTGACTGGCCGTAATAGGCATGCTTCCCTCACGATGTAGAGATCTGCACCGGCAAGAACCAGCCTCACTGCGTCCATCATGCCTTCGTTCTGCAGCAGGATTCCTCTCACACCCTCTACGGTATCGCCCTGCGAGTATGGTCCCGCGCAGACGACAAGCGTGCAGAAACGATCCGCGAATTGCGCAAGAAAACGGAACCCGATTTCTACGATAACCCGGAAGAGACTTACTGGATCCCATACTGCCTGAGTTTCCTTTCCCGCTACCCACTCTACGACCTCCTGGGCGACTATCTCCGTGGCATGTGGATTCATTGGAACAAGGCCACCAACTTGTTCCATGCGGAGGAGGTTTCGCGGATTCTGAGCTTTCCCGCGCCCCGCCTCAACGACCTGGTTCGCATCGATATGAAGGACTACGCTCTGTGCTATCAGTTCCCATCGTCCCCGACGGGCTTCCAGAACTTCTCCATGTGGCCCCTCTTCACCTGTCTGTCAATCCCCAATGTGGTGGGTGTTGTTGAAGCCGCCGTATCGCCGACACGTCGTATCATCTTCGTCAGCCACTACCCAGCCATGCTCACCATGGCTGCGGAAACCATCCGTTACTGCGTTCGCATTTACGAATGGAGTGGACTGTATGTCCCCGTTGTCCACGCTCGTCACATTAAGGATTTGGTTCAAGAGCCCGGCCCGTACATTCTCGGTGTCACGGCTGAATGCCGAACCCTGTTTAACGCTCCCTCTGATGCTCTGGTCGTGGATCTGGACCGCAATTTCGTCCTGACATCGAGCCCGCCCGATGTTCTGACTCCCGGTCAGCGCACCAAGTTCATCAACCGGTTGACCCAGGCCTTGAATGGTGATGTTTCACCCTCGGGTGTTCCCAACCACCTCCGTTCTGCGTATGCCGGTGGCAAACTCATCCCCGCTGGGCAGATCATCGTGATGCGGGGTGAGGTTGAGAGCGTCCAGGATCCTTCTTGGTGGAACCAGGATGCTGTGATGAACGTTATGGATCATGTGTGCGAGAAGTTGGTAAGTAACCCTTTGGGCGCAAATCATGTGTGAGTTGTTTTTCACTAACAATCTGTGTACTAGGGACGCAACACTGGCATGAAGGCCATCTTTGGTGGCTCTGTTAAGAAGCCTCTCATGACCAAGGTTTCCATGCGCCATCTGAATGAAATTGTCCGTGAGAGGAACCAGTACTCTCGCGATGCGATGGAAGCTTGGCAGGATTTCATCAACCTCAAGGGTCGCATGGACACCGAGCTCAGCAAGGTCACCAAGCGCAACAACTTCCTGGTTGAGGAGCTGGAGACCTGGAAGCAGCAGGTTCGTTCCCCTTCCCTGCATTCCTCGTGTAGAATTCGGAGACTAACCCCATGTAGTTCCTCAAGTTCCAGGCTTTCGCTGAGACGCTCACCAAGGAAACATCTGAGCTCAAGGTTAAGATTGAGAACCACAAGCGCGAGAATCGTCGTCTTACTGGTCTCATTGACCAGCAGAAGGATGATGTGGCTCGTCTCTCTCTCCGCCTGTCCGGCACGGAGAAGCAGCGTGACGATGCTCTGGAAGCGTTGGTTCTCCAACAGGAAATTGCTGAAGAGCTCGAACGCGAGAGGAAGCGCAACCAGAAGGAGCTTGCTTCTTTGCAGCACTCCAATGCCTCCCTCACGCGGCAACGCGATGAGGCCCAGCGCGTGGTGCTGGGTCTCCGCAGCCTTATTAATGGCCAGACACATCACATGGAGCACATTGTCCGTTCGATTGGTAGCTCTACCGACCTGACCGAGCTGCCCGAACCGGAGGCCGCCGTCGAGGCCAAGGAAGCCGGACAGGATGCTGAGACACCGAGAGAATCTGCTGTGTCATCGCGACGCTCTAGTGCCAACATCTCGGCGAAGAGCGTCGCCAACAATGTGAGCCCTGACTTGGAGCAACATCTCCTCAGCATGGGTAAAAGTCACAACCGTCTTGCACGTCTCAGCATAACTGATGTTGCAGATCGCTACCTGCGTGACAAGACTGATGCAATTTCCGACATCATCCGCAGCATCAGTGAGCAGTGTGCTGCCGCTGTGGAAGGCCTACAGCTCGCTCAAGATGCCGAGGATGATGACCTCCCCGCATCCGGCAAGACAACCCCAAATGGAAGCCGTCGTCTGACGACTGACGGACTTCGTGGGCACTTGACACCAGCTGGTAGTGAGATGGGAGACGGCGACAACCACTCGCTGCACCCCGACCACCGGCGCTCTAGTGTCCCGCCGACCCCAGACCTGGTGCACAACCGGCCCAGCACATCGATGTCGATGGTCAGCAGCTCGACGTTCCCGGAGAGGTCGAGTCAACAATATGGGCCGGGCGAGATCCCGACCCGGATCATCGAGGATGATGATGAGCGCGCTCATGAGACCGATGGTCTTGATGACCACACTGAGACAGGCACTCTGTCCAAGCAGGCCAGCGAGGACCTCATTCGGGCCGGCTCTTCCCGACTGGTTGCGTAATTGTCTCTTTAGAACGACGATGCAACGCTTGATTTCGACGACTTTTGACGCGACGTCTGCTCCTACCATCTTGTCCGAATTAGAGCGAGTTGTGGCCACTCTTTGGCATTGATTTATATGCCTTGAATTTCTTCGACACCTTTCTGTTATCTCACCTTTCTTTTTCATCTGGAGATTCCCATTGTTTTTTTTTTATTACTCCGTGACTCTACCCAGGCGTTGTTTTCCTTCACATTCCTCGGGAGCACCATGTGACCCCAGTTGTTTTCACGGGACGGCTATATTGATTGCTTTGGTTATTCCCACCTGCCATCCCGTCTTTATACCACTTTTGCCTTCTTGAGAGTCCATGGACTTCTCCCGCCTTGTAGTAGATCATTTGGCTTCCACTCGTTGGACCGACCCCTCATTCACCCGAATTTCCTATCTGTCATCCTCCTGTTTCCATTTGTCCATACTTCTACCTGTTGACTAGGGCAGCTTTGAAAGCTGCTAGCTGGAGTATAAGAGATACACTGGATTGGTTCCAGCCAATTCCCTACCGCAACAAAAAAGCCTCTGCGGTCCTCTGAATGTAATTGTTGGTTTACAAATCTCATTTGAAGACTATGTATTTATTTTAGAAGAGTAATTTGAGTAACCTGATAAACCTGATAGATAGCATGCTGGATACCCACTATGCCAACTTGCCCGGCACAAACGGATGTCCAGCACTGAGACCACCACACACGGCCCAAGCCTGCCCATTAACATAGCTACTCTCATCACTCCCCAGGAACAATGCCACCCGAGCTACCTCATCCGCAACCGCTCCGCGCTGCAGAGGATTCAGCTGCCCGACCTTCCGCTCCGTGCCTCGCGCCCGTGCGGCATCAAACATCGCCTGAGTCATGCCTGTCTCGATCAACCCCGGACAAATCGCATTGACGCGGATCCCCGTCCCAGCCAACTGATACGCACACGTCTGGGCAACGGAAACAACCGCCGCCTTGGAAGCAGAGTAATCCGTCGAACCACCATTAGAGCGCAGGCCGGCAATAGAGGCTGTGCAAATAATAGAACCTCCGGGGTACCGCTTCGTCTCTGAGGTACGCTTCATACCCTCGGAAGCGTATTTGGCTGCTAGGAAGACACTATTTCAAGAACCATATTAGGATTTCACTCCCTTGATGCAGATAGGATGCTCACCTAGCCACATTCGTATTCAACGTCTTCATCAATTCCTCCGCTGTAACCTCAGTGAAGATCTTCGGCTGGCCCACGATGCCCGCATTGGCGAAAAATATATCCAGTCGGTTATACTTCTCTAGTGCGTCGTGCACGACTGCTCTGACGGCTCCTTCGTCGGCCGCGTCGAATTGGCGGATGTGAATGTCTACACCGGGATACAGGGATTCAATCTCCCGCTTGTGTGTTGCCAGGTGGCTGTCGGCGTAGTCGCAGATGTAGATGGCTTTGGCGCCGTTGTGGGCATATTGGTGCGCTGCGGCGCGGCCGATGCCTGCGGGGGAGTTGGCTCCTGGTTGCTATTAGTATGTGTTTCTATGTGTGTGTGTATGTGTGCAAGCTGGTAGTGAGTAGTATGTTGAAGGGGAGTGTTTACCGGTTACAATTGCGACTTTGTCCTTGACTCGGCTGGTTCGGTGGTACGTTGTTAGTTTTGAGGGAAGTATGTATACAAGGAGTTGTAAGTATATGCTCACGGTCCGACAGAATCGCCAGCAACCTGGCGGATGCGAGGAATGCCCTCGAATGTGCCTGCATCCGGAATGCCTTCCACCAATTGCTGGCTCACGGCTTGGAGACGACGTTTGGCTACTGAGGACATGATGGATGAAGTATGGAGAACAGAAATATGACCGCGTTGATTAGCTCCACGTATTGGAGATTTGGCCTTTATGTCAGACAATTATCCTGTAAACCTGGGAGAGAAGAGTGTAACAGGTTGTCTTTACACCGATCGGAAGTCAACAACCATCTTACTTGTCCTACGAGGTCGATCTCCCCCATTGCAGCCTCCAGAATGACACCCGGTGGCTGCGGAGAACCGAGGCTGAGGGTCAGGTGACGGAGAGCAGAAGCCGAGGGAGGGAGATGCTGAGCCTGAGGCATCATATCCCGTCGGAGTTAAGGCATCCTCACCGCCGGAGATGAAGATCGACGATCCCTAAATTTCAGGCACCCAGGTCCTCTTACATAAGCGTGAGCTGGCGGCATGCCAAGTCACATGGCTGCAGCCACACGTCATGGTCCGTTCGTTCGGCTCCCCAAAGCAGCTGGCATTCCAGACCCTGGCTGCTACTCTCTCCTCCCTCAATTTTTCCCCCCGCGTTCCTGTCATTCCTTGCCTCCGTCTCAGCATCGACCTCCTTCTTCCGCGGCTTTACTTTGCAATTCTACCAGTTTTTTCTTCGTCTTGCGGTTTAGCGTGCGGGTGTTGTCTTCATCTCCGGTTGCTCAGTTCGACCATCTGCCGCACAAACAAAGTCGCAAACAGCGGAAACCGGCCTCAGGTAGCACAGCAAGAACACAAAGCTAGAGGCTATAAAAAGACACACGCCGGTGATCCTACTTATTAAACTCCGCATTCCCGTCTCAGAAACCACGCAAAGAAGATAGAACGAAAAAACGAAGCATACATGAAGGCCGCAGTCCAAGTATCTGGCTCTGTTCACCGCCCCTCGAGTCATGGCGGAGTGCGATATCCCACAACTACCGCGTCGTTCCTCGTCTCGGACCTCCTCCTCTTCCCGGCGAAGTCAGAAGGCTAAGACCGTCCGTGCCCGCTCGCAAAAACGTAATTCGGCCTCTTCCAGTGCCACAGCCACCGACCTGACCTCGTTCCCTTCGCTCTCCCCAGACCGCTCCCCAGAGGGGTTCGTCGGCCAGCCCGCGCTGAACCGTGCGTTGACCAATGCCTTGTTGGAAGGTGAAGAAGGTAGTGAAAGTACACCGGATGTCAATCGAGATCGGAGGTCTACCTTGGCCAGGCTGACGGGTGGCTCGACACCGAGCCCTGGCCGTGCTGCCCTGTTCGGGGATTCGGTGCCCATTCGTGATTTTCCGGGGGCGTTGCACCTGGCGGATGATTCTCATATTGAGCGTCTGATTGCGAGTACCGGTGCTGTTAAGCTGGTGCGACAGTTCGCCCGTGATTTGGCACAGCGCGATGCGGAGATTTCAGCTCTGCGACAGCGGGCTGATGCGAGGGAGAGGGAGTTGAAGAGGATGCTTCGGGAGGTTTCTGTCTCGAATCAGGACATTGAGCGTCGACTATATCAGCTGGAAAATGCGCCGTTGGGCGATGAAGCTAGTCAGGAACATGGTGGCAACACCGAACAACCAGGGAGCTCCGCCTCCAGTATGCACGGACTGATGCAGCAGGCGATGATTGATGGGCTTGGATCTCATGTTCATGAGGAAGGCACAGACGCTGCTTCAAATCATGTGCAGGCTACTGTTCGAGGCCCCCAGCGTCTCGATAGCGATGCACGCTCTGGCAATTCTAGCGTGGAGTCGGGGACAAATCGCAAGAGACACGGGTCCATTCGAAGTTGGCAGGAATTTATTTTCGGTAATACGACGAGTAGCCGGAAGACGAGTCGGGCGAGCAGCGTGATGGGTGAGGTCGAAGAGGAAGAAACCCAGCGTCAGCGAAATCTTACCAACCCCTCTAGTCGCCGAAAAGCGCTGGACGAGCAACTATTTCAGCCTCCAGAAGGCCAAGTAGGGCCTAGTGCGGGTGAAGTTGCTGGGAAACATCTCAATGCATCCACTGGCGGAGACGACGCCAGTACTCACTCACGCAAGTCATCCAAGTCGCTGTCCTCGTGGACGGTCAAGTTGTTTGCTGGGAACTCACAAGCGAAGGACGAGACCAATAGTGATGATGGCCGCGGCAGAGCTTCATCCACGAATTGGGGTAGTAGCAAAGGTGTATCTCCTGCGCTCCCCCCTAATGCTAAGGGGCCTGTTTCAGCCATGGCCGCACTGAAGCGGATCAATAGCAATACTAGCGTGCACAGCGCTCCTGGGCGGGCAACTGGGCCCAACAGCGTGGCCAAATCTGGCCAAATCAGCCGGAGGCAACCATCTGCAAGTGTTTCGCAAGGAACGAACCCGGACGCTACAGCTAAAAACGCGACCAGCCTCGGGCCCGTTGAGATGGATGCCATTCTTCCCCTGGAATCAAGACCCCCTACTCTTTCGAACATGTACAACAACTACCAGCCAGGCGAGTTGCTGACTGACCGTTTTGGATTCATCTACGACCAGCGTCGGAAGAAAAGACAAAGGGAGGCGAACGCTTTCAGGAATGCCGGAGGCAGCAACCGGCTCAGCATTGCGGAAACTCTCAGCAGCTTACGGAGCGACGCTTCCGATGGTGATGATGCATCCGACTCTTTGAAGCAACTACAGCCAGTGCCAGAGCCTCAGCCTTCGCCTGTGTCTGCGTCCCCCGAGATCCCGGAAACTGGTACAGTCGCACTTCGGAGATGGCAAGATTACCTGAGGGTACCCACGGGACCGGCAGAGTTGCTGTCACATACGCCCTCAGCTGGTCCTATCGTATCCCTCACCACAGCAGGCGACAGCTCACCTCGCAATTCTGCTGTGGCTGTCGACAAACGTGGCGCAGTTTCTGTCAATTCGAACTCTCAGCCATCGGCATCTACATCGACAGTAGTCGCAGACCGCCCCGAGTTTGCCGGAGTAACCTCCGACGAGCCAGCGACATTAAGTCTGGCTGCAGGCGAGAATGAGCCCGTCAAGTTGCTGCTCGAGCAATTGACGGAACTACATGACTCCCTACAACGTGATCGGACCGTGCGGTGGAACGAGTTCCTGCGCAAAGTGCGTGCAGAGCGCAGAAAAGACGGCGAAGCTGCCGCAGCAGCGGCCGCCACCTCGGACCGCGCGCTACAGTCTGTCGACATGCCTGAAGCATCGCTCGCCGATGGCGAAGTGGTGGGTATTTCTGGCCTAGGTAACAAGGGAAAAGTCGGCCGTGCTAAATGGCGCGAGTTCCGGGTCCTCGTACTGGGTGGTATTCCAGTTGCCCTGCGGGCAAAGGTCTGGTCCGAATGCAGCGGCGCTTCTTCGATGCGGGTACCTGGTTACTACGATGACCTGGTGAAGGGCACCGGTGGCTTGGAGCCCGACTCGTCGGTCGTCGCCCAGATTGACATGGATATCAACCGGACTCTCACCGACAATGTGTTCTTCCGCCGAGGACCCGGCGTTACCAAGCTCAAGGAGGTGCTTCTGGCCTACTCCCGTCGCAACCCGGAGGTCGGCTACTGCCAGGGCATGAACCTCATCGCCGCATCTCTTCTGCTGATCACCCCAACTGCTGAAGACGCCTTTTGGCTCCTCACGTCCATGATTGAGGTGATCCTTCCCGAACACTACTACGATCATGGCCTGCTAGCCTCCCGAGCCGACCAAGTGGTACTGCGCCAGTACATCGCCGAAATCCTGCCTAAGCTATCCGCTCATCTCGAGAGTCTGGGCGTTGAACTTGAGGCGTTGACGTTCCAATGGTTCCTCTCCGTCTTCACCGACTGCCTCTCAGCCGAAGCCCTCTACCGCGTGTGGGACGTAGTCCTGTGTCTGAATGTAACCAGCGCCGTCAACAACCCTTCCGCCACCGGCACAGCCAATGCCCCTTCTTCCACCTCCACGACGGACCCCAACGACTCGAACCCCAGCGCCAGCGGCAACGGGGGCGGCAGCACATTCCTATTCCAAGTAGCTCTCGCCCTTCTCAAACTCAACGAGCAACAACTCCTCACCACCTGCTCCACCCCAGCCGAATTGTATACCTACATCAACCATCAAATGACCAACCACGCCATCAGCATCGACGGCCTCATCCAAGCCAGCGAAGCTCTTCGGAACGTCGTCCGGCGCGAAGACGTGGTCGCCCGTCGTGCGGAAGCTCTCCGTGAGATGCAGGAGTTCACGCGAAGCCGCCCGACCTCGTCAGGGGATAGTTAAGAGGATTCCCAACTAAAATAAATTCTCCGCTGAAAGAGGAAGAAATAAGAAAAGAAAATAAATAAAAGGAACGCATGACATCAAATTCCAGTTTCTCTTCAACATGTCTTTATCTGCAACTCCATCATTGCATGATACCATTGTGTTAATTTGTGTTGTGTATCTTTGTCGCTATATTTTGTTGCCCCATGCCATGCCCTTATAGACGAATGGACTGCTCCGGGTTTTTAAATTTTTCCTTTTTTCCCAGCCATCACTCATCACTCATGATACGAATGTACTGAACTTCTGTAACGAACTAGTTCAATGTTACTAGCGCAGCGTTGGATATTATATGTTGTTCTCTTGCATCATGCGTCGTGTAAGAAATATATTTCAGGTATACATTCCTTGACTTGCTACGTTCTTAGTGACTATGCCTAGATATTCAACATAAGACAATTGAATATCGTCATCTAGTATCTGTTTTTCTGTTGGGTACTACTACTAGTAGGTATTATTACGGATATGTAGGAAGAGAATGTACTTACGTGTCCAACTGGATGCTGCTGCTACTAGTACTACTCCACATTAGGTATATAGTAGTAGTACGAGTTATCCGTTCACTTTTAGGGGTCTGTGAGCATGATTTAAGCACTGCAGTTTTGTTCCAATTGAACACTAGTGAGTGATCATTTGTCTATTGAAACCTTGCCATGCTATGCGAGAACTTGACGGCTATCGATTCCTACATATTCCTGAAACATAGTACTATTCATTCAACCACCCTGGGCATTTGTACATAAATCACAATTGAAGCTAATGTGAACAAGCTACCGGCCAAGGCACTTCTTTCGTTAAGTCATTTCAGGAAAGATCAAACCAGGATAGCTGGTAGACGGGCAGAATATAGCTGTTCTTATTTTTGAAACAGATAAAAGAAACATATAAATGAATAATAACCCCCCTAAGCGCATGGGATCCCCAGCGGATCAATGAAATCAACTCGTTGGCATCATCTCAGTGTCTTCTTTTTGGACAAGCAATCATTATCAGTCGGGGAGGGGTATCATTGCCATGGTAGGTAAATATCGACAGGAAAAAAAGAAGGGGCTTGTGCAAGGGTCGATCAATAAGCGACCCGGAATTCATGTGCATATAGATTGGAGCCCCACCTCTTTACCTGGCCATCGGAAGGAGGTCGGGTATCCAAAACCGACTGTTGTCGAGGACGGTGGTCAGATCGATCTCGGGCATGGTAGGCCGAAGACCAAGGTCCATCACATCGCGGGCGACGGCCTTGATCTGATGCATAATGGTCTGCGAAATCGCCCAGGTCCGTCCCAGGGTCTTGAAAACGCCAATGGTAAGCGTCAGCCGGTCACGGCTGGGGTCGGGCATCTGCCCGGCTTTGACAGAGCATGCAGCCAACTGCACCATGGAGCTGAGGACCAGCGCACAGATGAAGAAGGGCGTGTGCTTCACAACTGGCATGCGGATAGACGCCAGCGAGGAGATCTCGCTGGCTGCCTTCACCGCCTTCATGGCATGCGCATGATGCGAGAAGGCCGGGATGCTCAGCGGCCCGTGATGGCCGCAGATAACCTCCGCTGCCACCGCTGGGGACGACAGCAGGTCAGATCTCGGGAAATGGAGGTAAATTGCAGAGCCGTTGACAATCATTGTCGCTTGGAACATCATCTCGTCGACCGACCCGTCCGGGCGCAGCAGTTCGGCCTTGTTCTCGGGCAGGTGGTGGAAGAAACTGGTAATCCGCGCGTCAATGGCCTCGACATGGTCCTGTTGGCCCTCAATCATGTCTTGGATGGACACTACGCGTCCCAGGATGCGAACAGCCTCGATTCGGTAAGTGAAGGAAGAGAAATCCCGCTCCTCGTCTGCAAAGACACGCTCGTCGAATTGCGCAACGGTAGGCGCAGGCGGAGGCGGGAGGGCATCCTGATAGATACGCTCCTCACAGGGCAATGGTACCTCGAGCGGCCCAGAATTGCACCGAAAAGCTGGCTGAACACCCAGTGCAGTCAGCATGCCTTCAATAATGAACAGCTCCCACCAGGTACGCCTCAAGCTCTCTTCCCGCACCGGGTCGCCATTGCTGAGCATCGGCGCAGCGTCTCTCGTGTTCAACCTCAACTCAAAGGCCAGATTAACAGCCGTCGTGACGCACTCGCCCGCCTTCTGTCGCTCATTGCGGGAATGCAAGACAATGGCGAGAAGCACCAGGGCCTGCAATTTCTCGATAGACCCTTCCTGGTCCATCACGGAGGACATTACCGACGGCCTGTAGTTCTCACTGTTGGCGGCCGGAGTGAAGTGGGTCCCAATGAATTTGATGACATGCTCCAGGAACGCAGGCACGGGATTGCGGTAAAGGACACGGTGCGGCGGCAAGACCGGGTGGGAAGGATGAAAGTAGGTATAGAAGATGTCGATAAGATAGCCATCGCCGGCAATGGTAGAGATCGAGTCCGGAGTCATGGGGCTATTGGAGACGCCGACCGGCTGCGAGTGCGAGGAGCCGGAATGATCTGTCAGAGCGGGACTGCCGGACGGCAAGGAAGAGGAGGGCAGGGAAGTCGGCACGGGGGTAGTGGTGGCTGGCACCGCATAGGACATGGGCATGTTACTCGCCAGAGTCCAGTCAGACGGCACATTGAAGTATTGGGGCTCGAACGAGGTCGACATGTCGGCAGGGAGTTGGTCGGGGGAGGATGGATTGGCTCGACGCTTCTTCGAGGGGCCCTTGTACCCGCGACGCGACGGGGTGTATTGACATTCAGATCCTGTAGCGGAACAACGACCGCAGACAGGAGTCTTTCCATCACATTTTAGGTGCTTGTGTCGGCACAGCAGACAGGCAAGCAGCGACGGGCCCGAGTTTTTGGCAGAACCGGAGTCCTTGACGGAGATGAACGAGTTTTGTTGGATACCTTGATCCATGTTGATGGCGGAACAATCACTGTTGGTTACTGAGAATTAATAAGCGGGTGGTCTCATTTGCGCAATTCCAGCACCATGCAGAGCGAAAGAGAACAAGGAAGCAAAAAAGAAAGCTCCGGCGGGGTTCAGAGTGATCAGACACAAATTGAAACCCAGCAGGAGAGAAAGAGGGAGAGAGAAAGAAAGACGGCAGCGGAAGTTCGGTACAAGCGGGGGTGACGGCGGAAAGGAAGGTTTTATGGAAGCACAGAAAAAAAAGCGGGCGGGAAGTGAGGTGGGTGGGGGGAAAGGGGAGAAGGAGATGAAGGAGAAGCAGAAAATAGAACAAAAAGGAACCAGGGATGGAAAGCAAGACGATGGATGCAATCGGAGAAGGCCGAATTGATTGATTCCAAGACGATGACTGGCAGGAAGGGATATTGATTAACTAGCACTAGACACAACGGCGACACGAATCATGCATGACGACCAGTGCAGTAGAGGGGGAAAAAAAGAGACATACCAACTTTTCTGCTGCTTCCTTTATGCTCCTAATCCTATTCTGCCTTTTGACAGGCTGAAGGATGATCGATCAGACCAGCCAGACGTTGCTTTAGCTCGAGTCTCCACCGACAGCCGCCGCAGCATCTCACCATTCACGCTTCACGATTCGGAATGGCCGGTGAGGGTGGAGCTGCAGCGATCGAATGTGACACAGAGAGAGGGCGAGCAGCAACAAAGGGAAGACTCGAACAGTTGTCGGGGGGAGCGGAAGAGGGATAAAATGATTTGGAATGGTCCTCTTGAAGGTTGGACAAGTAGTGGTGGCCGAGTTAGTATTGTGTAGCTAGTTGATCGATAGTTCAGAAAGAGAGTCAGTAGTTGGTTGGTGGTGGATGATGGAGAAGTTGATGATGCTGACTGAGCCGGTAACTTACGTACTGCATCTATACCAAAGTAAGATAATTACCAACTAACTAAACTGGTCAACTACTGTATCTATCTACTAAGTTAACAAGCAAGCAATAACCACCTAACAGATCAATCAATCTCCTTCCTGTTCTTTACTTCCCCTCCTACAAAATCTTGTTTTCACTTTCCTTCCAAACAGGTAAGCTTTCCCGTAGGCAAATCCATCAACCATAGACCACTCTTCTATGGTTCGAATCCATTCCTCCTTCTCCTCACCCCCCCAATCGGGTTTTCTCTATTCCCTCCTCCATCTCCGACTAAGTATCAACGTGGCTTCCGCGCAACCACACCTCCGTCATCGCACCAACAACACCACTCTTTTCTCCCTCTCTCCCTCCCCTTTCTCTCACTTGCCAACAAACAAAAGTCTACTAGCTATTCGCTCAGTTACTTACTCATATCTTCGGCGCAACCAATCAGTCCATCCCTCCCATCACAAGAACAACTATTCAACCGATAAATCAATACCTACTACTTCTCCTCCACAATGATCACCGACGACGAGCTCCACCGTCTGGCCGTCTTCCTCGGCTCCTGCGCCATGATGATGATCGTTCTCTACCACTTCCTCGAAGTCAATGCGAAGGATGATGACGAAGAAGTCGACGTCAAAAACAACAACAGCAAGCAATCTACGGGCGCGTCGTCGGCTGGTTCGACTACCGCATGATTTGATTAGATTTGGTTTGGTCTTGAGATTGCTTGGGAGGGTGTTGATAATCCGTTAATGTTATCATCGTTGTTGGGCGATGGATTTGGTTTGGTTTTGGGCTTGCGGTACTACTACATGTATGGTCTATTGTTCCTGAGCGCGCAAAGGTGACAAGGGGGATGGTTGCAAAAGCGTGGTGGAACAGAACAGAAAAGTGGCGATGAATAGATACCCCGGTGGTCGTCGTCAAAATAAACTACTTATTTCCTCTTCTTCTCCAGGTAATCGGATATGGATCGATCGATTATCTATATGTTACATTGGTGATGTTGCTATGGTTTACAATGGTGTATCTCGGGAAGATCTGCATGCTGAATGCGAACACAACACCGTGGCTCAAAACATTCGCTGAATACCATCGCCGCTGTCGAATGCCATGCCTGTAAAGCGAAACGGATAAAATTACAATGAATAAAACGTGAGGGTATCACAAATCACGGTTCTTTCAGGTCGCTGGCACCACCTCGTAAACATCTTCGTCATTGCTCAATCGCTCATTCCGCGCCGGAGTCGCGAGCTCACATCCGCCCGGGTCCAGTCCGACTCCGATTTGCTCCTTCAGTCGCTGGACTGCTTTGAGAATCTCCCGGGCCTTCTCCTGTTGGGTATTATTCCCATGCACTCGGTTGAAGGCACGGATAGAACTGTAGCTGGCAGGGAATATAAGTGAGTCTTCAGTATTGGGCTGTGCGGTGTCCAAAATGCCCAAGGGCCCAGGACTGCCGCTAGCATCGTTTCCCACTAGATCGCACAAGTCAAAGTTAAAAAGTCAATCACTACTTCGAACATCAAACTAGTCGCAAGCTGAAAGTTTGCAATCATCCAGCAGATGCTTTCTCACCAGTTAGAGGCACCGCGGGCCCATCCCCCAGCTTCCATGCGATCGGTTCCAGATGCTCCTTCTTCACATGTTTGAACAAAGCTGCGGCAGGTAGGGCATCCGGGAACGAGCACCCCCTCCACGCGCAATTGAGCGTCTGGGATACGTGCACCTTGAAGACATGCTTCTTCAGTCCATCCAGGTTGTGCAGCTGGGCCTGGCAGTTCGTCCAATCACATGCAAAGACCGGGTACGGAACCGACGCCGGTATGGGAGTTTGCTGGGGCTGCTGCCGCGCCTTCGAGCTGCCCGGGGGTCGACCCGGTCCTCTCTTGCCCGTCATGGGTGTCACTTGCGTCGTCGTGATAGGTACACTTGATTGGGATGGGGGCTGCGGGGTCGACGGTGGTTGCGGCCGCGTTTGTGGTAGCGGGGTCGCTGCTGAGACAGATGGGCGGTTCTGTGGCTGAGGAGCAGCCTTAGAAAGACCAACGGGCGGACCCGACACCGGCTGACCCTGCAGCGGCTGCGAAGACGGATATTGCCGTACCGGCTGTGACTGGGGAAGTGGTGGTGGTTGCCGGGATTGTGGTGGAGGGGGCAGACTAGTGTTGGTGTTGTTCGGAAGGACAGGCAGAGAAGGCGCGGGACGCGGCCGCGGCTGCGGCTTTGGCGGACCTTGGTCACGTGGCTCCAGCGCGTCGACCAGATCCCAGCGAAAGGTCGACAGGTCCGACGAACTGTCCACATGAACGAAAACATCGCGCAAGCGAAGAAGATGATGGTTCAGTGCCTCCTCCTTTGGATGGCGGCCTGCTGCAATGAGGACGTCTCTGGCGATCGTCTTCGGGTCATAGATCACCTTATCCACGGCGTCTTCCTCACGTAGCGGCGTAACAATGTCGGCACGCGATTTTAGATAGCTTTTAGATGCAGGGAACCCGGAGCCTGCTATTTGTGGTGAATAATTGTAGATAGAGAGCCCTCCAGCTGGAGGATTCTCAGCAGGCGCTGTTGCGTAGCTGGGCAATGAGGGTTGCCCGGATGATCGTTTAGAGGTGGATGGGGCCGCTATCCGACGTCTCTTAGCATCATGACCTGGTTCACTACCGTTTCCAGTGGTATTTCCTTGCTGCATCGTAGATTGCGGGGCTGTATGCGTTATATGCGCAGGCGGAATAGGCGGAGGCGCTGGATTCGACGGCTGGGCAGTTGGGACGGTCACTGGAGGAGCCGAGTTGGATGTCTGAGCTGAAATTGTCGGAGTAGTGTGTGAACTCGTTTGAGGTGCTGTCATTGGCGGATTTGAAGGATGTGTAGTAAATTGCGTCGGTGGCATGGGTGAAGGACGTGAATTGGGAGCTTGGGCTGGTGTAGGCGGCAGTGCAGTATTGGATGTCTGCAGTAGCAGGGGCGAAATGACAGCATTCGAGGACTGGACATGAGGTTGGCTTGAGGTTACGGTAGAAGAGGGCTGGGCATGATGCAGACTCGAGGGCACAGAGCCCGACGTCTGAGGCGGGGTCGGTCTGGACGGTGCCTGTGGGATTGAATGTGGCGCTGGATATGAGGCCGGCTGATACCCTGGAGGGGGGCCTGGGTTGGACTGAGGCGCCGGTCGAGACATTCGCGAAGGGGGCGGCTTATACCCTGCTGGAGGGCCAGTCCTGTGTGTCTGCACCGGCTTTGGCAACTGATGCGCACGTGTATATTCCTGCGAAGGAGGGGGTCTCGGTGATTTAGAGGGCAGCGACTTCGGTCCAAAAGGAGCAGCAAACCGAGACGAGCTCTCAGTATGCGAGCCTGGGGGCGGTGCCACGGTCGAAGCTTGGGGGTACTGCATTTGGTGAGACCGAGAACTGGAGGTGTGATGTTGGTTTTCTGGAAATGAGCCAGGCCTCACGTCCCTCTCGTTTGAGTACTGATATCCATGTGATCCGGCAGAGCCATTGTGGGCAGCTGTATAAGACGACGACGGGGGCATAGCAAAGTAGGGATTCGACTGATAGAATGCTGCATGATCATCGACCCCCTGAGCTTCCGGGTCATATCCATGGTGCAGGTAACTTTCCAGCCATTGCAAGTCTTCGCTTGACATCTTGCGCAGCTGATGAGGCAGACGGGTATCAAGTATGGTGCCAATTCCTTGCCGTCGGCATCATTTCTGACGTACAAGACTGGGAGTATATGAAACTGTTTCAGAAAATGTGTCCCGAGCTGGCCTTCACTGTGACCGTACCAAACAGCATAGAACTTCTCAGAGAAATCATGCTAAATGGTCGGCGTGACGCGACCGCATCGGAAGAGGGGATTGGCGGCGCGCATGAAAGAGGCTCGACGATACAAATTCCCCACCGCCTTACGCGGGCGGTGAGTCGCGACCGGAGCTGTCCCCGCGCTGGCCAATCGGAAGCAGGATCAGCATTAAGCGGAGTGTCACGTGGCGCACACTTTTCAGGCTCGACTATTTATTTTGCAACTTCCAACTTCTTCCTGTGATTCCTAAGGTGTAGTAAGTTGGACACGATGGTTTCTGAACCAGAACCAACAGACACAATCATTTGAGATGATGGCTGACAAAAGCAATCTTTGTGCTTTTCGAAGCTCTTCAGCACTGAGCCAAATCTGGCTAAGAATCACGAGCATCGCCAACACCTCACCCTTCCCCTAGGGCCTTGCAATTCATGTTTCGTTGCAAGGAGGTAGACAGCATTGGCTCCTCAGGACGTATTGCACGCTCTACTTTCCCATTGTCTTATCCATATCACGACTTCCGAAGAATATAGTTCTCTCATTTCAACGCGCCAGATTATCTCCTCATCAATCCCCTCACTTCGGACGGACTACCATGGTTGAAGAGGTATACGGCTGGCGCAGAAGGAATTGCAGATATGCATTTACATCTAGACAAAGTCTGGATCGCGTTCTGCCTCGCTTGCAGACCCGCACTGAGCTTCTCGCAAGGACGCTGCGGGTTTGAGAGTGAGATACATGCTGTTGTAGATATTATCTATAGTATATATATATGGTTGAATAGTATGATTTTTGATTGAGTTTTGTCCATTGTTGAGTCAGTGATGTGGTCGTTGTCTGGTACTGCTGTGAGCTTGGTAGGTCGCGTAAGAGATGTGGTGTGAGTGTCTTGATGGTTGGATGGATTTCAGCGGTGATATTAAGGGAGCCAGTTGAGTAGCACTTGCTACTAAGTGTTGACTGATAGATTCATTTACTCCGGTGTGTACAACTTTGAATGTGTTTCCAAGTGGATATAGTCTTCTTAAGTAAGACTACAGGTACTTATCCAGTACCAACATCATACCACTCAATCGAAAGACACGCTAGACGTTATCACATTGGGATACCCCAGGAGTAAATATAGATACCTAAAAGTATGAATACCAGCCGCAGTCATCATATCATACAAACAAACAGAAAGGCATATGTCCCGCTCAATTGGCCGAAAACCAGACAATCGTAAGCCGTTCCTCCACCTCATAATCACCACGAAGACAAGAATAAGATACACCATCGCATCGCATCAAACCATATTTCCACCACCACTTACTGACTCTGCCCAACACACCTCCCCCAAGCGGGCAACCCGCACCCCATCCCCACAAACAAATACACCAAGAACACAACCACAACAGCCAACAAAACCATCAACTTGATATTCTTCCACCACATACGTCTCCTCAAGCCACGACTCCTAATGCGAAAATCATGCGCACTCCCACCCAAGCGATCCGTCTTATCCACCAGGAGATCAATCCGCTCTCCCCTCTCCAACACTCTCTCAATATTCTCCGTCATGATGTTCCGCACGCTATCGATTTCCCGTCTTGCCGAGGCCAGCGAATCCGCCGGCGGGGCCGTATTGTACGTTTGCAGCAGCGAGCGGAGCTCATTGTTGAACGCGGCGCAGCCGTAAGCCGGGAGAGCAGAGAAGTCCGTGCTGGAGGGTGAGTAAGTAGAGAGGAACTTGCGCTTGATTTCGAGGAGGAAGGCGAAGGGAATGCGGCGGCCTTGTTCGGCGGTTGCGACGACGATGTAGCTGAGGGGCGCATAGGAGTTGGGTTCGCCCTGGCGGGGGTCGTCGGAGGTGCTGGGTGTTGTGGGCGAGTCGGCGATGTAGTGCACGAAGAGACGCTCGTGGGTGTAGGTGAGCTTTTGCGGTTGGTCGTGACTGATTTTTGGGAGGATGATAGAGGCCAGGGACGAGGCGGCGGTCGAGGATGTGCCTGGGGAGGAGTGTTCGGCAAGAATGGTTGTGCGGTGGGCGATGCAGGAACTGTAGATATGGGTGAGTGATTAGTTGGAGATGCTATTTGAGGGAGAAGATAGATGTCGCGGTGTGCTGCTGTCCAGCTGCTGTTTGAATCACGTACTAGAGCAGGAAGCTCGATGGCTTCGATGAGGAGGCGGCCATGATGGTTTGATAACGCGATTATGTACTCAGTTCGCTATACAAGACGGAGAAAAGTGTAAGATCGATCTAGGCGAGTCCGGGCCCCTGCCTTGGACTGTGGAGGAGGGATTAATGCGAGGGATTATTTGGCGATAAGATCACCGCTCCGTGACGTCGCCGCCCAGACTGTTAACTCCCCGGATTCTATCACGTGATAGATACTATACTACAGCGTACAGCGCATCATATCTATTCATTGATTGGTTGGTACTTTACTATTTTCTAATATTCATGACGATTAAAACATATTCAACTCAAGTTCTCTTGATGTCAATGGATCACTTCGAGAAAGCTTCTACCCCAAGAGACAGGTCCTCCAGCATCTCCGAAGCCTCCCCAACCGGCCCATCACTCGGGGTGTCCACAATCACCGTGTCATTGTCCTCGCTATCAGTATCGAAGCAATCATCAACGTCGTCCGCCGATGTATTCATGTCTATGGAAAGGTCGCTTGTGTCTGCGGGCGCCTCATCCGGAATTGGCTCATGGCTTTCATCTACCGTGGCGTGCGCCTCTGAGGAATTCATGCTGACGACGTCCGTCCAGTAGCTTCCCGTGGCCTTATGAGACGCACGCTGGACCGTACTTTGATACTCGCTTGGGGCGAAATTGGAGTAAGAAGTGGTCGAGTGGACAGTACTTCCTGTGTGGATTGTAGGTCCTGGCATGGAGAATCCACCCGTCTCGAGATTAGGTATCCCTTGATCTGTGAAAACGCCGCCGGACCCATCATCATCACCCCCCGCCCACAGCGGAAGGTATCGCAACTCGTTGTCGGTAAGGCAGATAATGGTGTCGGTTAGTTGAAAGTGCGCTCCGTGTCTGCAGCCCTCCTCCATTCTCTCGGCGAGATCGTCTATATGTGAGCGCACCTGCTGAAGGAAGTCGATTGGGTTGAAGATAGATGGTGTGGGGCTATGGGTAACACCTCCTTCAAGTATCAAATTAGTCCTGTTGCCAGAAGCTCGGCCTGGATGAATCATACCTCGCCTCTCTATGAAAACGGTCCCACCACCGTACCTACGCGGGCTAAACCTTGGGCTATCAAAGTCAACGTGGCTATTGAACTGGTTGACTGCCAGCAGAAACTCTTCCAAGGAAATATCTGAGAGATCTGCCTTATCCTCCGTCTGGAACAGGTGGTGATATTTGCCCAAGTCGGCGATTGTCATAGTTTGAAATTTGCCGTCGGAGCTTGCTAGACAGTCGCTATACCTCGCAGTTCTGAGCAATTTCCAGAACGTCCTGCTGATGATGCGTTCTATATAACGCATTTTATCGTAAGCATTAGCGTATTTATGCGTTGGGTAGATGCTGTGATTAATGTAATGGCCTGTCGTCGCAGCCCTAGTGACAGCGGAGCTGGCCAAAATGGCGACGATGTGTCCCCGCACGTATAGTTTCAGCGAGGAGATTAATTGTGACGCCAATGGACAATGTTCGTCACAATCGTCGGTGTGAAGGGAGATATTCATTGTAGATGGTAGTTGCAAGAGCCAGTGCATTTGTGAGCCTGTCAATTGTATGAACTGGTCAAGAATGCGGTCCACAAAGCTTTGACTTGCATACTCTATCCGTTGGCGATCTTCATCATCCAATGGCTCGCGGCGTCGGCCGTGGAACGTTACCTCTGGCCATTGGAGTGTGGGTGCTTGTCCTGCATTGGCTAGACGTAACAGAGCTTCCTCTCCCACAAGGACAGTGAAAGAATCCTGACAAAGGTGGTCACATTCGATACCACAAGCGATCCTATATGCAATCTCGGGGTGGAGTTCAATAAAGCGAGTATTCGTCCTCTCATAGATCCAGGTCAGGATATGAATTTTGATGTGCCCTATACTGGCAATACCAAACACCTTGGCCAGAGCAAAGAAGGTCCAAAGCTTGCAAGGCGTATCAAGGCACGGGGTAACACATCCCAGAGCTTGCAGGATATGTACAATACCCGTGCGATGACGAGAATCCGAATACTCAGATGGAAGGACCGAATCCTGACACCCATTCTCAGTTTCGAATCCTTCGTCTTTGCCGCCAACACAGTGCAGAGGCAGACCCCAACGTTTTGATGCGCGAGCCCAGGTCCGTATACATAGTGGGCATGATAGTTCAGTGGTGAAAGCCACTGCCTCATCGTCCGTCGAGGGAGGAGTGAGGTCAACGATGTATTTGATTCCATCAGGTAGCTTTCCCTGAAGCTCTGCACGCTTTATCATGCGAGCTTGCTTTCTCGGTTCGAAGAGTCTCTTGAAATAGGGAGATCCGGTTTCCAAGAGGGTGTGGCTGTGAATATAATGGGGAATGGACGCTCCAGTTTGTGGTTGCAATGACCAGTTTGATTTGTACGATGGAGGGTCGATGAAGACGATTGTGTCGGCGCCTTCGAATCGTAGAGCAGCAGGATTGGGATCATCCTCCACTGTATCGCTGCCCGGCTCGGAGCTCATGTTGGTATTGAAATCGTGGAGGGTATAAGCTTCCTCGGCCTCGATTTGGGTAGCTTCAGTACTACCCGTTCCCCACTCTGTCCTGTTGGGATCGTACATCATCTGTTGAAGTCTGGCAATAGGATAAAGAAGAGGAATGGTAGAGCGGACAAAGGAAATATAGGCAGTTATAAGGACACTGAGTTCACTTCTACCTGCAAACGACGTGGTGGTGGTCCTCGATGATCGCTAGTATGACACGGGCCTTCACAGCCTCAGTCAGCCTTGCCGTTCCGCCGCTGCCTGGAAGTAGCAGAGAACCCTGTTCGTGTGGATCAAAGCTGCGCCCGATAGATGAAGAAGGGGCAAGAGAGGAAGAGAAAGAGATTAGAGAGGGACAAGTGAATGATGCATTCCCTCGTCCATAGATTGTCGTTGAACGTTGTTGAGATTACCAGCGCAGTCACTAGTCGCTGACTGAAGTAAATGCAAAACGGGCAAACCCTTGCATATTTCCAGCCTCGGCTCCCTTCGATACCGGGGATAACCATTTAAGCATGGATATTCTTGTGTGCATGATCATAAAGAGCAATTTTAGAATGAATGTCAGAAGATCTTGGGGAACCAGCGGAGCCACGATAAGGTGAACAGACTGACTATACAAAGACACATACTGATATACAAACGGACCATCTAAACATGGTTCTATGACTGCTTCATTTTCTAAGAAATATTGACAGATTGTGTGATCTAGGTCACCTTTCCACCGCTAATTACACCACGTTCTCAATCCACTCGTGGTTGAGCAAAACAAAAAGAAAGACATGTCCGTAACCATGAGGTACTGGAAGGGTATCAAATGCTCATATTTCGTCAATCGTCGAAAAGTCGTGAGACAGCCGGCCCAAAATGTTGTACATGTGCATCAATTAAATACAGGAAAGATCGTCTTTTGAAAGTTTCAAGCGTCCAAACAGCTGCACCAGTAACTTAAAGGTTGTCATCTCCACTGGGTTCGTCTCTGCGTTTCTCAAATGCCAGCTCGTCCGACCATTGCCCTTCGCTGCTCGTCTTGCTCTTCCGAGATCCTTGGAGATCCTTCTTCGGCTCCTTCTTATCTGGGCGCCGTTTTTTCTTCTCACGCTGAACGCCTCGTTGTTCATCAACCCGGCTTTCGCTCCGGCTAGTTCCTCCACGTCGGAGGTCTTTGACTTCCTTGATCACCTCACGGAAGCCTTCCTCGATATTGTTCATCCGTGCCAGTACGAGCTTGCTGAGCATATCCTGACTGCTACTTGGGCTGTCGGCACGCCGGATATTACCTGTCGCGTAGGCTATTTGTGTGGTGAGACTCGAAGGTACACCACCAAGAAAACCGTTCGCAATCGCCTTGTTGTCCCCCAGGTCTGAGCCTAAGCCATCGAGGATGGACGCTTGACGACGCCGCTGAAAGTGTGAATCGGGCACCGAAAAGCCACCCACATCCGGAACAGACATCGGATCAGATCGAGTCATGGTCACGTTTCTAAGCCTGCTGCCATTCGCATTATGTCTCTTCAGCGTCCACTGATCGGCAGAGGTCGACAGGACAGCCCCGCCCGCTGGATCAGGAGTCTCCGCTCTTGGCCGGACAGGGCTTGGTGAAGCTTTGGCGGCTTCGTGATTGTTCTCTGAAGATATCGGGTTGTACAGCATAGTAGCGCCCGAGTAATTTCGCGTGTGGTTCTTGATCCGCCGAGCGGGACTGGTCTTGCGAGATTTGAGTCGTGCAGTCGATGGCCGAGAGCTGAAGTGCTTGGGTGGTGTATGAATCGGACTTTGTTTGGTGGTCTGGGGCGTATCGTCCTCGGAATCCAGTGGACCCGATCTCTGTTCTCCAGCCCATCCGCCATTGTCATCGCTCGTGAGTTCATCGTCACCTTCCATACCCGTCTGTCGCGATAGCTGCCTGCTTCGCATGGGAGTCATGAAAGTCCTCCCATTACGTGGCGTTGCAGGTGAAGATGCGACATGGGGAGGACGGTCAGCGTCGGAGGTAGCGGAGTGATTCGTTTCCGTGAAGTCACGCAGGCTCCTAGTAAATGTCCGGCGAAAGCCCGTCCGACCGCGGGGAAATCTCTCGAGCCGCTCGACCTCCTCTGAGTCTTGCTCATCAGGGGGGTTGACAGAGCCCGATCCCATAGTCTGCATCCACTTGTTGACAACACTGTGGCTTCCTCTGCGGTCAAGGGCGGCGACAGGACGTCTAGCTGTTGCGTCTCGGAATGGTCGTCGAAACACCTCGTCCAGGGCACGGTCTTTCTGGTACGTAGCAACTGATGGTTCTCGGACGAAGGGTCGAATTTGAGAGCTGAAAGCTCTGAATCGACGCCGGGCTCGAAAGCGGTCTGACGAATCACCTCGAGATGTAGATTCAATCAAGTCGGTCGAATCAATTACCTGAGAACTCAGTATCGCTTTCTCGTAGAAGCAGATTGTAAACAGGATGGGTAGGTGAGTGATCTTGATGATCGTGCGGTTAATCCGAACAAATTCGCGGAATGGCACAAAGTAACGAAGTGGGGTGATCAGCCAAGCAAGAATATTAGTCGGCGCGACATAAGAAAAGAGAGCGTCCGACTTGACCATAGAGATTGTGTTGACGGCAAAGAGAAACTGGTGTTCTTGGTTGGCATTCTGCACAATACTCATGAAGGAATTCGTCAAGACCGTGATGAGGATGGTGACGACCACAAAGTGACAAATGAACAGGAACACTGTCAGGATGAGTTTGCCCAGCATATTGTACTCGTCCCATAGACTCCATGCCGTTGGAGTGAATCCCATGAGCATTTGGAACAAGGCATACGCGACGGCCCCAGGAGAATGGTCATCACTGTTGCCAAATGCCTGGGTGAATGCCACAAAAAACCCGCTGCAAGCAATAATAATCAGAAGGAACACCGCGATAAGGTCTGAAGCCATGATTCTAAACGCGATAAGCAGCTGAGAAAAGTAGCGGTAATGGTCAAGAACCGAGAAGAGTCGTGGAAAGAGAAGGACTGCATTCGCGGCCAAGATATCATACGCTTGGTCTGCCACAATATGATTGCGAGTGTAGGGCAGGATGGCGCCGTAAAGTCTCATGCAATAGTAGCAGAAAAGGAGAAAAAGGATGCCGAGATCGAAGAGATTCCAGAAGCTCATGAGGTACAAACTGAACCCTTGCTCGTTGAATCCAACAATCTCGTCGAGCATGAAACCAGCGCTCCAAAGCCAGAAGATAACTTCCAGCGGAGTAATCTCGAGGCGACGTTGGTTCAACACAGCCAGAAACAATCCCAGCAGAACCGCGAATGACAAAGTTGACAAGAACTGTCTGTATCGAGGCACGCGGAGTCGTGAAAGTTTGAACAAGGAGGCATCCCTTGGGTCGTAAATCGTGACCGAACGTCGAAGTCCAGATACGTTGGGCTGTGGCTGACGATGGGACGTGTCAAGGGGAGAAGGATCCGGAGCGGTACCATATTGCAGTCTCCCATTGTTCCTAACTTGTGCGGGCGAGCGATGGAGGTAATCGGATGCGGAATGGAAGACAATCGTGCCAGCCCATATCGCTTCTAGTTGCTGTACCACCAAGGGATGCGACAAGAACCTTTTCGCCTGAGCGCGGATGGCCACTTCGAGGCAAGAGACACGAGCGATGGCGGGACGCTTGCTTCCTGGAGTGGAATACCAACCCGGGGCGCGATCGGAGCTTACCGTGGCCGTTGGCGTCTGACCGTTGAGAGGATAGAACTCATAGGAGAGCGCGTCAATCAATTCCCGCGTCGAGTATTCTCTCAGCAACTTGATCGCGAGAAGCTCGCTCACCATGGCCCTAGTTTGACTCACGCCGCTGTTTCCGGGATTCAGATGGACCTCCTTCGAGAACTGAAGACAGTTCGTTATCAGCGCATATAGTGTAGCCCTGGAGAAATGCAACGCTCGAATCTTCTGCTGTATAGGCTTGACCAGGAATTGAGAGATTTGTGGCGACCGCAATTGATCCCAGGTCAGGGTGGTTTCACATCGAGCAACAATGAGAGGACGGATGGCATGAGTGATGTCATAAACCGGCAAAGTGTCTAAAAAGTCAGCATGCGAACTTGAATTGAGGTTTTAGTTGATAGAACGAGTGTCTGTACCTAGATGCGACGCAGAAAATATGGGAAGGAGAGGCGTGGACTCGATGGGTTCGTCGTCCTCTTCGTCGGTGTCGTCTTCAGATCTTGCGCCAGGCCCCTCATGGGTGCCGTTGTATCCGTTGATCTCTTCATAGCCGGGTTCAGGGCCCCTTTGAGGTGCATTGTTTTGTAAAGCAGGCCATTGGGAATCGCGAGTCGTGTACGGCGACGAGAATGGCGACCGCTCTGCATAGACTCGTCGTTTCTTGGGGCGCAAAAGGGAGGCGAGCATTTTGAAATCGTCGTCCCCTGAAGTCTCAGCAACAATGGGCGGATCAAAGATTGCCGTCACTGCATGTTGGGGACGCGCCAAGATCACAGCAGGAGAGAAAAACCAATGCGTCGCTCGGACCCGAGCAAAGAGAAGGTCTTAAGAGGGATTTGTCGGAACTCTTAATTCCAAGGTGGGCAGGAAACCTGGCAGGTTCGCGTGATTCAAGAAGTATTTTTCAACGGGGGGGAGATAAGCAGGGAGGGCTGCCGAAGCGTTGAAACGATTTGCTCCCAAAATTAACGCAGCCCACATGCGCCTGCAGTGAGTGCAGCAGCGGAGGCGGCGATCGCAGGGAATCAGACCAGCTCGAGAGCTCTCTAGCGTCCGATAAGTATTCCGCACATGAAGCACCTCGCGCCGTCCGTGAATGTTATTGGCGTGTGCTTTAGATCCTTGCGACGGCAAACTGTGGCCAGACCGCTAACCGACCGGTTAGCTCACGGTAAACATCGTACTTTTTCCGTCGGGCTTAAAAAGCCCCCATCCCACTTGATCATAAGATGGAGATCTCTGGCAACCCCGCCACTATTCTTTATCAGAAAGTATGTGATGGGGGCGGGTGGCAAACGACCTTTCCCATTTACAGTGATAAAGAACGCCTATCAATGCATCGCGCAAGGGATGATACCACTTGACTGAGCTAAATTTTTACTTTCAGATCATCTGGTTTTTTTTATTGTGCTTTAGGTAATTATGATCGGAAATTTCCACTTCTACTCAGTACACATACATCATTTGATCTATAAATTTTTTATAAGAAGAGGCTTTTTTTGTCTTTCATTCAAGTATATCATTGTATATGACTATTCTACCTCTTTTAGATTTATACTGTCATTTGAGAATTTCTTTTCATGGCTGATATATCTAAGAAGGACAAGTAAAAATGCTAAAAGTCTCTTGATTATATTATGCCCTTTGCTCACCTCCTAAAGCATAGCACTGAGAGCTTGTGATCACAATGATTGAAATGTACATATGACTCGCTACAGATGCACTTGACCCTAAATACATCCCTCGCCCTGGTCTTGTTTTTTTCCCTCACAACGGAGAAAGAAGATGTGCGGATCGAACGCAAAGCAGGGAATTCGCCCTTTGAGCGATATGCATCGTACTGTATCATGATGTAAACTGTCCCCATAAGAGTACTGGTCCTGTTGGTTGAATAAGATGATAATTCGCCAACTCGAAACGGCGAAGCAGGACCACTCTTAGACCTTTTATTTTGTCTTTTAGTTCATGATTCAATGATCGACTGGTTGATGTTGCTGCGAATTATAATTACCATTGTATTCTGAACATACGTCATGCCCCAGATCTTCACATAAATATCCGGGAGTCTTCCTTAGCCGAAAGCTTCTACGGGGTATACAATTTAGTTCAATCCACGGAACCGTCAAAAGCAAGCTATGGTTTTAAGCGTACTGATTATAATATACACACAGAATCCATTGCATGTCGCTGGCAATTGATGTAAGATAACTTGTAAGTCTAGATAAAGGGACTTTTTTTCCTGATTAGGTTAGGTTTTCCTATGCTGTGTTGCAAATACAGATACAATGAGTGGTTTGATAATACTATTGACTTGTAGCGGGTACTTATCTTTTTCTTTTTATTTCTTTGAAACGCAGGAAAAGAAAAGGACAAGAAGAAGGAGGAGGAGAAGGAGGAGGAGGAGAAGAAGAAGAAGAAGAAAAGAGAAATTTGGACGTGGTACATCAATCTTTGTACCCATCGCATCATTGCGTCTGGAACTGCCGCCGCTTCGCGAAAACGATAAAGCAAACAGCATCCCAAATGCACTCACTGACGGGCACATATGTTACCATCGCACCTAAAAGTCTATGTAATTCGTACACACTTCAACACAAGAATCGCGACTAATGTGACAAACATTTTGCAACAATGCTCTGGAATTGATCATCCAAAGCCTCAATCTCCGAGCCCAGGCCCTTGATATCGTCCTTACTCATCCCACGTCTCGCCGCGCCCATCGTAGAGAACTCCTGCGGATCGCGCATGCCACCCAATAGAAGCGTCTCCAAGATTGTCAGAGGCGCCATTTTCGGATCCTCGACAATAGCATAGATAGTGGTGGCACCCGCACCGGCGTCCCCAATCAAAGTGATAATGCGGGACAGGCCCGCAAAGACATCCGCAACAGCATCCAACTCACCCACAAACGGGACTACCAAAAGCACCCCCATCAAGATCTCATTGATCATTTTCTTCTTCTGGGCCGCTTCGTACGACTCGGCTACGGCGACCACCGATTGCATGCTGGCTACGGCCTGGCTGAGCAGAAAGACCGCCAGGGACAGCGACTGCACGATGTCATCGTCGGTGTCCATCCACGAGCCCAGCGCAATCTCAATCTTGGCCGTGGTGATGGTATCGGTCAGGTTCTGGATGTTTGGGAGTGCCTGCGTCATGATGTCCTTAGGGTTGGTGACAGTGATGGCGCTATCGGCGGCCTTGACGGGGAATCCAATGTAGGTCCGGTCGACGGCTGCGCAGCCGTTTTTATACATCTGCGGCGTGCAAGGTTCCTTGTGTTCTTGCTTGCCGAATTCGATCCATGTCTTATCAATACCGTAGTTTGCGGAAAGGTTGCCGTAGAAGCCCTCGGCATCAACGAGATCATAGTAGACGGTGAAAGTGCCCGTGTCAATTCCGATGTCTCCCGGACAAGAGCCCCGGGTGTGGTTCCGACCGTTCTGGCTGTACGTGCACTGAAAGTAGGCGTTTCCGGGGCCGTAGGGTGTGTCAGTTCTCATGAAATCAGTCAGCTGGTCGGGGATGATCTCCTTGATATACTTGACGTAGTCGTTGAACTTGTCGTCGTAGCTGCTAGTGATCCCCGTATAATTAGTCAGGGTTTGCTGCAGCACCGTCAACAGGCCGTCAAGCGTGTAAAAATCAATGCATGCGGGCTCCAGGGCGTCGACCGCTGCCGCCAACGCGTCCAGCGTTGAGAAGACTCGGCTGAAGTCGCAGCTGGGGGTCTCAGTGCACGCGGGATCCGACCCGTCGCCTGTCGAGCAGCTGGCAACCTCATCTGCGTTGTCAACGCACGTAGGATCGGGACAGTAACCTCGCTCGCAGGCAAAGTTGCACAGTCCACTATCGTCTCCGGCGGTGGAAATACCCGTAATGCAGGAAGATTCAGGGGATCCGTCGCCGTGCAGGTGTAGTTATGGATCGGGCAGTATCCCACATTGCAGCCATAGCTACACAGCCCAGCGAGCGCACCGGACCCAGTGCCCGCGGTGCACGTATCCGGCGTAAAGTGCGACACGGTTGGGATAATTAACGGCACTTCCACCGTGACACAGACCCCTTCGATGCAATTCCCATAATTACAGGCAAACGAGCAGAGCCCGCTGTAGCTGGGGCTCTCTCCAGCTGTCGGATAGCCCTGAATGCCTGTGGACTTGGGCATCTTTGGCTGGGGGCCCATTTTGGAGCACACGCAGGCTCCCACGGGGCAATATCCCAGGCTACAAGTGAACTTGCATAATCCAGCGAAGTTGCCTTTCCCCCATCCCTCGATGCATACTTGGTCAGCCAGCGAGGTGAGTCCTCCGCCATCGCACTGCCCACCCAGGCGTTCCAATTCTCGATTCCGAGAGTGTTCGCACACCCATCAGAAATGTCCTGTCCATCGAGCGTCACTACTGGACTTCCGCCACGTGTAATGCTTATTATAACGTCCCCGGAGTGGCCCGTAAATGATACACTACCGTGGTAGATCTCTGCATCGCCGCTGGGGGTATGAATCCGAAAGCGCCCAGGTCCACTCCGGCGACGGTGACGGTGACTAGGGCCTCAGAACCCAGCAGTGCAAAGTAGAAGATCTTATCCTGAGGGATGTCCTTGGCTTCATACTCTAAGATGATCCGGGGAATTGTTACCAGCATATCTTTCAATTGGCTTGATAAGCCGGTTGCCCGAAGATTATTATTTCTTTTTTTTTTTCTTTTTTACTTTCTTCATCCTTGCCACTTTTGCGACTCCTCTACCCATGCGGTTGCTGGAATTGGATATTGCCGATTGATCCGTGTATAGACTATAGATTAATAAACTGTGTCTTAGAAAATCGGAGATGGTGCCAAAAGAAGAAAAGGGTCATAGATAAGTAGGGCTTAGACTGCCACGGCTATACTTGTTATTTACTAGTGACTATTACACGACTGAACGCTACTTAAACTATGATCATCAGGCTCATGTCTCCTGCAAGCAAGACCACAACGCTCTGAGCTTCCTACTTTTAAAATCTTCTCCCATTCAATGGCTACTCTTACCAATAACGGAGATGGCCCTCTTCAGGTGCCCGGGTTCGGCTCCATTCCCTTGGATTTTCAGCTCCCGCCAGAGGCTCGCTTTGCACATGGGCTGTTGGACTACCGCCACTCACCTCGGCTGACCAAACGGGAGATGGCCATGCTTTGTCTCATGCAACAGGTCACAGAACAACCTGGTTGGGATTCGGCCGTAATCAATGAGGATGAGGTCCAGCTCGCGCAATGGTACCGCGATGCCACGGAAGGACCGGATGGTCACCTAATCAGCGCTGCTGCATGGGACTGGTGTCTAGCGGAACTGCGCGATAAAGCAGAAACGTGGCGGGAAACAGGCCGCCTCCTGGTCTTTGACAGTTCCTCGGCCGTGTGTCAAGCCGATGTGTCTCTGTCAGATCGAGAGTCCCCGTCCCTGAAAGAAGGGTTCCAAGCGGAGATAGACCGATTGGGGGCCCCACACCCGCAGCCCAGACCCTATATTCAATATAATCGCTTAGTGGATCCATCTTGGTATCCCCTTGTCTACGACCAGACTCGAGTCCTTATTCATGGGGGGCGGACTTCCCTTGACAATTTTCTCTGGGATTCGGCCGAAGAACCTGATGGAGAGCTACCTGCCCATCCCATGGGCCCTCCCCAACACCGGCCAGGTCATTTGGAACGCAGGCCTGGCCAAGGAGGACCGGAGAGCTGCTGGTCCAACCGCTTTCAATGGCTTCCATGTGAGGTGCAGTTCGATAATACTGACATCTTGGATGTTCGAATCACGTCATACGTCAATAATCTCCACCCCGCCAGGCACCAAAATCTCTATAGGCATCTGGAGCGCCTAATCGCAAGCTCCGTTCCTTCCTGGAATGAGATCTTATTCTACGGCAATACCCGTGGCTGTCGCCCACCACGTATCCTGACGTATGGATGCGAGATTCATGACTATAAAGAAGAGCACAAATTGTTCGACGTCCTGCAACACGGGCACCGCTGGCAGGTACAATGTGACACCTACAAAGAGTGGGAGTCCCTGCGCAACATAGCTTGCGAGTACATTGAAGGCCCCGAACCACCCAAATGGAAGCAGGCGGACCCCTTGCCTGAAAAGCCGGCCAATTTGATGGATTTGCTCACTTCCGAGCAACGGGATGTTCCTGGCCTTATGCGTGCTGTCGCTGAATACAAGCGCACTCGACGAGCCTGGTTCAATCACCCAGAGCCAGGTGTCTCATTCTCGTATGAGCAGTGGAAGCAGGGTAAATATACGGGACGAGCAATTCACGCGCAGCAGATCAGCAAGTACCCGGATCCGCTACACCATGACCACAAGCCTATTCAATTGGAGAAGCAATTCCAAGATAAGGGTCTCCAGGTTGTAGTAGAAATTACCCGCATCGAAATACACCCAGACAATCCTATCTTTATCGGAGAGAGACATTTCCACACTGAGGGGCTCCGCAACGACCGGATAGCGGCCACCAGTCTGTATGTGGTGGAGTGCAACAATATCACCCCCGCTCGCCTGGCGTTTGAGCATGAGGACAAAGTCCACGCCTCGGAGCTAGGGTGTCAGGTGCCTAATGCACTTGCCACGGTCCTCGATGTAAAATCCTGGCAGCGGTATGAGGAGCATCCCCCTCGCGCACTCCATACTTTCGGGTCGGTTCCACTCACAGACGGCCGTCTTCTCAGCTGGCCTAATACCTATCGATCGAAACTGGAGTCCTTTTGCTTAGAGGATCCCAGCCAGCCGGGAAATTTGACCCTGATCAAACTTCGGCTCGTCGACCCACATTATCGCATCTGTTCAACAAAGAATGTTCCTCCGCAGCAAAATGACTGGTGGGCTGCAGCAGCCCGACAGGCAGCTAGGCTCGATCAACGCTTACCCCTGGAGTTGGTGTGGTATGTAATGGACCATGTGAAAGACTGGCCGATGTCCGCAGCTGATGCCGAAAATCTGCGCATAAAATTGCTATTCGAGCACGAACGCGTGCGCCGGGTCATCGATTCGTGCGTGGGACATCATATCGTTAATCGTCTCCCTTACGGTGAACAAGAAGCCGAAGATATGATGGATAGGGTCGGATACGAGTCCCCTTAGTCTAGTTGTTGGCAATAAAAATCTACTCTAGGGTCTAACCTGGTATTTTTGGATTGATAATGGGCGTCAAAAGCCTCGGTTCCTAGCGCCGGAGTTGTTTCGATTTGTTCAAGCGCGTCAGGCGGAGTTGAGACGGCGCCAAGTGTAGTAGTATAGTGCTTAGCCAATGTCTCACTTTCATTTGTGATAGAACACTCTCAAGTCCTTAGACTAGTACTAAGTCGATAGTAGCATTCACTGCCAAGTTATATATCGTCTCTTTGGAGGTGTAGCATGACACTGAATGACTACTAGTCCCCAGCGCGCTTGCCTGTGCAAACAAGTGTGCTGGCGTGCCCTCCTGTCGCACCTGGTTGTGCTCTACTTCTGGCCAGGAGTGCCAACTTTACCGCGAGCAGCCATTCTCCCACGCAGACAATCCGCTCTTCATTTCCGGTATCTGCGATGAATCCTCCGTACCGTTCGTCGAGAACGTCGCCTTTTCTTCTTCAATTATAGCAGCACCGTCTAGTTTGGTATGTTTTGAACCCCTGATTTCTCCTTTCCACCCTCCCCTCTATTTCCATGATTATTTTTTCCTATGGTTTTGTCAACATGTTATCCGGACTAAACAACACTTTGGCTCGCTGGTTCCTCCAGTTCCATCAACAACCCACCCCAAGTGCCCCTGCAAAGCGCGACGGGTCTTTTCATCGTCACCATCACCGTCATGCGCATGGTCATCGTCTTTAGACTTGGTCTA
Source organism: Aspergillus welwitschiae (assembly GCF_003344945.1). Classification (NCBI taxonomy): domain Eukaryota; kingdom Fungi; phylum Ascomycota; class Eurotiomycetes; order Eurotiales; family Aspergillaceae; genus Aspergillus; species Aspergillus welwitschiae. Next base: position 507,132 of record NW_020798696.1, read on the forward strand.
GGGTCAGTCGTGAAAGTGAATTATTCGTTACGGGCATCCCAGCCTAGGTTCCTCATGTGCTCTGGGCTATCGCGGAGGTATGCACAAAGTGAGATAAGCGGAAATCTTCTTTGTTTCCTTATAAAGAGCTGTTCCGTGTAGGTACATTTTGTAATATTCGAGTCTTAGCAACTTTCGAATCATTCTAGGGAATCTTCTGAATTGTTGAGAGATGTATAGTAGAGTGTTAATTTGTCAATGATTTTTTGGTATGATGTCTAAGTATATTTTAGTCACGTGTTTATGCTAATGCATGTTCAAAACTCTCTGAATCTGACCAGTCGGTCTTCCAACCATCATGTTCGTCAGATCAAGTAATACCCCCTGGTTCAGTTGTGCACATCTCAAACCCAAGATAAACAGAAACCCCCTATTCTACACTTCTACCTGCCCCCTGCGTCATAGATCTGTATCCTTGAGAGCACAATATATCACAGAATACAGTAGTTAAATATGTCAAGTGAATCAGCGTCGGAGACTAGCCGCCTACCAACTGTCCCTGAGATCGAAGCTGCAACAGAACGCCTAAGCATGTCCGATGCATACGATCAAGTCTTCCGTGTGGGAGAGCGTTTCGCAGTGAAATCGGGCTACGGCGTACCTCTCATTGAAGGTGAAACCATGAAGTTTCTCGAAGAGCACCAAGTTCCAGTTCCAAAAGTTCATGCAGCTTTTGAGGACCCAGACTCTAAGAAAACTTATATTATCATGGATCACGTCCCTGGCGATACGCTTGAAAGCTTATTGCCGTTCCTTGATCCGAGTGAAAAGACCATAATATGCAAGTTGATCGAAGACGCGATGTCGAAGCTACGGAGTATACCGTCGCCTGGATACTTCGGGATGCTGAACCGCCAGCCCTACCTTGACGGGGTATTCTGGACTGAAGATAATAATCCAAAGATATCTGGGCCCTTTACAAACCAGGAAGACCTGAATCTTGCTATCATTGAAAGAATGAGTTAGATTGAGAGAGAGCAGTATATTCAATTGTTGAGACCTATGATCGACCGGACCCTTCGCGGTCACCGTCCTGTTTTTACCCACGGTGACCTTCAACCGAAGAACATTATGGTTGAGAGGCTCGGAGTTCGTAACGGATGTCCGGAGTTCAAGAAGACGGGTGTACAAGTTCCCGCATACCAACTATCTTAGTTAATTAGACATGATACAGTGGATATCTCTACTCGCCAATAGAATCTGACTTTTTCCTGCAAGTCTGTGTATGATGCAGTGTTTATCTCTTGCTCGGGAATGCAAGTACTAACCTTAAAGCTTCCCGCTCGGAGAATAAATGCGCCCGCAGCAGCACTAGTCCTAAAGATTGATCCTGAGCGCTGCAGATTTCGTTGAAAATGCAGCATTGGCCTCTTTAACTATACCAGAAAGAAATATGTTGTAGATTGGTAAGCGGGGGTATGTCTCTTCGGAATTATAATAAGGCTGAGACACTGGTTCGAGGCAAATGGAAGATAAAGTAAAGCGGGGCGTAAGCATCCATTCTGTTCCTCCCTGCTCAATATATTTATAGTGTATCCTTACAAGATAAGTATGCTACTTCAAAAACCATATGAACATCGGCCAAGATCACATAGCAAGAGAAGGATACAACAATGATAGGATATTCTACATAGAATTAGATAGGTAGCTTGTCAACTCCCCTTAATGCAAGGGGGTCAAGAACGCCATTTAGGCGGGAACGGAATAGCTACAAAATGCGGGGATAACATGCCAGGTGTATTCAAACAAGACGCTCCAGCAGATATAGCATATAGTTAGCCTACTGTATACAGCGGGAAAAAGGAAAAAACTAACTGCATTATGCTAAATTACTTTGTTTCCAGAAGGTACTCAATCAAACGGCATCCCACCGAAAGACGAAAAAAGTACACTTTCCGATAACGGGTTGGCAATGAGTTTTCCTCGAAGCGTCATTCGGGCCGATGATTGGAGGGAAGGGTAGCCAGGCATCGGACCGGATCCAGAACCGAAAGACCAAGGCAGGCAAACCGGGCTAGTGCTCACCGCCTGCGGTGGCCACAGGCTGGCTGCAAGCGTGGTCGATCCGTGTGGCGAACTGTCCCCCCAAGGAACCAATGGACGATGACGGAGACGGGCCATCTCGGCAGTTTTTTTTGGGGCTGGTGGCACTAATTGGCAGGAAAGGTCTGTGTGTGCGGCAGAACCGCTCTCTGCAACCCCCTCCACCGAACTGCAATCCAAATACGAGACTAACCTAGAATAGAGCTTTCTGCTTGCGATGACCTCACTCGGTTACACATTTGTGGCTGCTATCACGTGGATTCCTTGTCAGGGGATGTATTTGTGAGACGAATAAGTCGTACGATGGGAATTTTCATAGTAGATTGGGATTATATTCCCTCAATTCATGATCCCCAGTAGACGACGGTAAGAAATTATAGTACTATCCATGCCGTGACTGTTGGGTCATGCAGCCTTGGAACTTGGGGAAGGGAAAAGGGAGGAGGGGGAATGGGACTGACTGGCTCCCGGATTGCGGACAGAAATTGCTTAGACTCCATAATTAGCAATGGAAAGAAAGCCAACGAAGGCACCCAGTGCTCAACCCCCTCAAATCCCCCAAAAATGTCGAGAAAAATTTTCGTCGGAGGCGGTCAGGGACAGCAGAATGGCTCATGATCCCCGGATCGGTGAGTTCAACAGCCCAATGAGAGAGCTCCATCAGCCCGCCGTACACAAAATTTTATTCTTGAGAATTCTTCTTTTCTCTCCTCTCCTCCTTCTTTCCTATATTCTTCCTCCTCCCGTGCAGAAGCAGCAGAATCAACTCTACTCCCTCCCCTCTTGCATCTTTCTCAAAAGGGTCTTGGAGGCTGCTGATGCTACGGTAGAGAGAATACCCCCCAGTCATACAGTCCCCGAGAGGACCTTTTTCCCCTCCCCCCACATACACACACACAGTCACCACCGCAATGCCGCAGTCCGCTGGTCACGAGGAGGCTGCCCTCCCCTCTAGCCCTCTCTCTGGAGGCGCAGTGGCCTACAGCCAGATCAACAAGGAATTGCAGCCGCTTCCCCCGATGGAAGCTCACACTGGGGCCGTGATCCCTCCCGCTTCGGCTCCCTACCGGGGCAGCAATGGGAGGATGGTCGCCGTCGAGCTTGAGGACGGCACCGTCTACCAGGGCTACAGCTTTGGTGCTGAGAAGAGTATCGCCGGTGAATTGGTCTTCCAGACCGGTATGGTGGGATACCCAGAGTCCATCACGGATCCCTCGTATCGGGGCCAAATCCTCGTCGTCACCTTCCCCCTCGTCGGCAACTATGGTGTCCCTTCCCGGGATACCATGGATGAGTTGCTGAAGACTCTTCCCAAGTACTTCGAATCCACCCAGATTCACATTGCGGGTCTGGTCGTTGCTACTTATGCCGGAGAGGAATACTCTCACTTCCTTGCTCAGTCGTCCCTTGGCCAGTGGCTGAAGGAGCAGGGAGTTCCTGCTGTCCATGGTGTTGATACCCGTGCTCTCACCAAGCGCATCCGTCAAAAGGGTAGCATGCTGGGTCGTCTGCTGCTTCAGAAGTCTGAGACTGTCAGCGACGCCACTGTTATCCCCACGGAGAAGGACAGCTGGAAGCCTTTCTTCGAACAGATCGAATGGGTTGATCCCAACAAGAAGAACTTGGTCGCCGAAGGTAAGCACCCTACTCACGTTCTTACTCCAGAGAAGGATCGCATCTGACTTGAATATGACAGTGTCGATCAAGGAACCCAAACTTTTCTCGCCTCCCGAGAATGTCGCCCTCAAACACCCCTCCGGTCGCCCGGTGCGTGTCCTCTGCTTGGACGTGGGTCTCAAGTTCAACCAGCTGCGCTGCTTGCTTGCCCGCGGTGTTGAGGTTCTCGTCGTTCCCTGGGACTACGACTTCCCTACCCTTGCTGGAAAGGACTATGACGGTCTGTTCGTCTCGAACGGTCCCGGTGACCCGGCTACCCTTACTACCACCGTCAACAACCTGAGCAAGACCTTGAAGGAGGCCCGGACTCCCGTGTTCGGTATTTGCTTGGGTCACCAGCTGATTGCACGCTCCGTCGGTGCCCAGACCTTGAAGATGAAGTTCGGTAACCGTGGTCACAACATTCCCTGCACTAGCATGCTCAGCGGAAAGTGCCACATCACTTCCCAGAACCACGGTTATGCCGTGGACTCCAACAGCCTTCCCGAGGGCTGGGAGGAACTTTTCGTTAACGCCAACGACGGTAGCAACGAGGGTATCCGTCACGTCAGCCGGCCCTTCTTCAGTGTCCAGTTCCACCCCGAAAGCACTCCGGGTCCCAGAGATACCGAATACCTGTTCGACGTGTTCATCAACAGCATCCAGGACACCATCGCTTCCTCGGAAGCTCTTCAGAAGCCTGTCTCTTTCCCTGGTGGCGTGAAGGAGGAGAACATCAGAATTGCTCCTCGCGTTTCCGTGAAGAAGGTCCTGATCTTGGGCAGTGGTGGTCTGAGCATCGGTCAGGCTGGTGAGTTTGACTACTCCGGTAGTCAGGCCATCAAGGCCCTGAAGGAAGAAGGCATTTACACCGTCTTGATCAACCCCAACATTGCCACCATCCAGACCTCCAAGGGTTTGGCCGACAAGGTCTACTTCCTCCCTGTGAACGCCGACTTTGTTCGCAAGGTCATCAAGCACGAGCGCCCTGATGCCATCTACTGTACCTTCGGTGGTCAGACCGCACTGCAGGTCGGTATCCAGCTCAAGGATGAGTTCGAGTCCCTCGGTGTCAAGGTCCTCGGTACCCCCATCGATACTATCATCACCACCGAAGATCGTGAGCTGTTTGCTCGCAGCATGGACTCCATCAATGAGAAGTGTGCCAAGTCCGCTTCTGCCTCGAACCTGGAAGAGGCTATGGGAGTCGTTGAGAGCATCGGCTTCCCCGTTATCGTCCGTGCTGCCTACGCCCTTGGAGGTCTTGGCAGTGGTTTCGCCGATAACATGGATGAGCTAAGGGAGCTCTGCGTCAAGGCCTTCGCTGCCAGTCCTCAGGTGCTGATCGAGCGCAGTATGAAGGGATGGAAGGAAATCGAGTACGAAGTTGTCCGTGATGCCAGAGACAACTGCATTACTGTCTGTAACATGGAGAACTTCGACCCTCTCGGTATCCATACTGGTGACTCTATTGTTGTTGCTCCTTCCCAGACTCTTTCTGATGAAGACTACAACATGCTGCGTACCACCGCCGTCAACGTCATTCGCCACCTTGGTGTTGTCGGAGAGTGTAACATTCAGTATGCGCTGAACCCCTTCTCGAAGGAGTACTGCATTATCGAAGTCAATGCTCGTCTGTCCAGATCCTCCGCTCTGGCTTCCAAGGCCACTGGTTACCCTCTTGCCTTCATCGCTGCCAAGCTTGGTCTGGGTATCCCCTTGAACGAGATCAAGAACTCGGTCACCAAGGTCACCTGCGCTTGCTTCGAGCCTTCTCTTGACTACTGTGTCGTGAAGATCCCTCGCTGGGATCTCAAGAAGTTCACCCGTGTCTCCACTCAGCTCGGTTCCTCCATGAAGAGTGTTGGTGAGGTCATGGCTATTGGACGTACTTTCGAGGAAGCCATCCAGAAGGCTATCCGCTCCGTCGATTTCCACAACCTTGGATTCAACGAGACCAACGCCCTCATGTCCATCAAGGGTGAACTGCAGACTCCCTCTGACCAGCGTCTGTTTGCCATTGCCAACGCCATGGCTACTGGCTACAGCGTCGACGATATCTGGAAGCTTACCCAGATTGACAAGTGGTTCCTGAGCAGACTTAAGGGTCTCAGCGACTTCAGCAAGCTCATGACCCAATACAATGCCACCAGTGTGCCTAGGCCCCTTATCCGCCAGGCCAAGCAGCTTGGTTTCTCGGATCGTCAGCTTGCCAAGTTCCTCAGCTCTAACGAACTGGCTGTCAGACGTCTGCGTGTTGAGTCTGGTATCATTCCCATTGTGAAGCAGATCGATACGGTTGCTGCTGAGTTCCCCTCCGTCACCAACTACTTGTACCTCACATACAACGCCTCTGAGCACGATGTCAACTTTGAGGACAAGGGTATCATGGTCCTCGGATCTGGTGTTTACCGTATCGGTTCGTCCGTCGAATTCGATTGGTGTTCCGTGCGGGCTATCCGTACCCTCCGTGAACAGGGCCACAAGACGGTCATGGTCAACTACAACCCGGAGACCGTCAGTACCGACTATGACGAGGCTGATCGGTTGTACTTCGAGAACATCAACCTGGAGACCGTCCTTGACATCTACCAGTTGGAGTCCTCTAGCGGTGTGATCATCTCCATGGGTGGTCAGACTCCCAACAACATCGCCCTGCCCCTGCACCGCTTGAACGTTCGCATCCTTGGTACCTCTCCCGAGATGATCGACGGTGCTGAGAACCGTTACAAGTTCTCCCGCATGCTTGACCGTATTGGAGTTGACCAGCCGGCCTGGAAGGAGCTCACCAGCACTGAGGAGGCTACTGAATTCTGTAACAAGGTCGGCTACCCTGTGCTTGTCAGACCTTCTTACGTGCTTTCTGGAGCTGCCATGAACACCGTCTACTCCGAGCATGACTTGGCCAGCTACCTTAACCAGGCTGCTGAGGTTTCCCGGGAACACCCTGTGGTTATTACCAAGTACATTGAGAACGCCAAGGAGATTGAGATGGATGCTGTGGCTCGCAACGGTGTGATGGTTGGTCACTTCATCTCTGAACACGTTGAGAACGCCGGTGTCCACTCTGGTGATGCCACCTTGATCCTGCCCCCGCAGGATCTGGATCCCGAGACCGTTCGCCGCATTGAGGAGGCTACCCGGAAGATCGGAAACGCTCTGAACGTCACTGGTCCTTACAACATCCAGTTCATCGCCAAGGACAACGACATCAAGGTCATTGAATGTAACGTCAGAGCTTCTCGCTCTTTCCCCTTCGTATCGAAGGTAATGGGCGTTGATCTCATTGAGATGGCTACCAAGGCGATGATCGGCGCTCCCTTCGCTGAATATCCTCCTGTCTCCATCCCCAAGGACTACGTCGGTGTGAAGGTGCCCCAGTTCTCCTTCTCTCGTCTCTCGGGTGCTGATCCCGTCCTGGGTGTCGAGATGGCCTCCACCGGAGAAGTCGCATCTTTCGGTCGTGACAAGTACGAAGCCTACCTCAAGGCCTTGATCTCCACCGGTTTCCGCCTTCCCAAGCGCAACGTGCTGTTCTCTATCGGTTCCTACAAGGAGAAGATGGAGATGCTGCCCTCGATCCGCAAGCTGCACCAGATTGGGTTCAACCTCTTCGCCACCTCCGGTACTGCTGACTTCCTGAAGGAGAACGGCGTCCCCGTCAAGTATCTTGAAATCCTTCCGGGAGAGGAGGAGGACATCAAGTCCGAGTACTCGCTCACTCAGCACTTGGCCAACAACCTGATTGACTTGTACATCAACTTGCCGTCCAACAACCGGTTCAGACGTCCTGCCAACTACATGAGTAAGGGTTACCGCACTCGTCGTATGGCCGTTGACTACCAGACTCCTCTGGTTACCAACGTCAAGAACGCCAAGATCCTGATTGAGGCCATTGCTCGCCACTTTGCTCTCAACGTGCAGACCATTGATTACCAGACCAGCCACCGCACCATCATCCTGCCCGGCTTGATCAACGTCGCTGCTTTCGTGCCCAACCTGATGGTCCCTGGCTCCCCTGACTTCCAGCTCATGACCAAGGCATCTATCGCCGCTGGTTTCAGCATGGTCCGTGTGATGCCCGTTGGTGTCGACGCTTCGGTCACCGATGCTCGTGCTCTGAAGATTGCTCAGCAGAACGCGGAGAAGTCCTCCTTCTGCGACTTCAACTTCTCTGTTGTGGCTACTACCGACAACGCCGACCAGATTGGACAAGTGACCGGTGACGTGGGATCCCTCTTTATTCCCTTCAACCATCTCTCTGGCAACATCAGCAAGGTTGCTACGGTCACCAACCACTTCGGCGCCTGGCCGTCCAGCAAGCCTATCATCACCGATGCCAAGTCGACTGATCTGGCCTCCGTCTTGCTGTTGGCCAGCCTCCACAGCCGCAACATCCACGTCATGAGTGTGTCGTCCAAGGAGGACATCAGCCTCATTGCTCTCAGCAAGGAGAAGGGTCTCAAGGTGACTTGCGATGTTTCCGTCTACAGCCTCTTCCTCACGAAGGATGACTTCCCTGAGTGCAGCTCGCTGCCCTCGGTCGAGGACCAGAAGGCCTTGTGGGAGCATCTGAGCACCATCGACGTCTTCTCCGTCGGCAGCATTCCCTACCAGGTTGCTGGTGAGAAGAGCTCCCCTGTCGCCGGTATCGCCGAGACTCTGCCGCTCTTGTTCACTGCCGTCTCCGAGGGTCGCCTGACCGTTGAGGACATTATCGCCCGTCTCTACGAGAACCCCAAGAAGATCTTCGAGCTGCACGACCAGGCAGACAGCTCTGTCGAGATCGAGGTTGACCGGCCGTACCTGTTCCAGGCCCCCCAGGGTGCCTGGTCTCCTTTCAACGGCAAGAACGTTCGGGGTGCTGTGCAGCGTGTTGTCTTCCAGGGCAAGACCTCCTGCCTTGACGGTGAAATCATCTCCGATGCCTCCACTGGAACCGACATGTCCACCCACCGGATTGTGCCCGCCTCTCCTTCCGTGAAGGCCATGTCCCCTATGGTGCATGCTCGTCCCGAGAGCTCTCTCGACCGCAGACTGTCCTTCTCTGGAACTCCTCTCCGCCCTGGCCGCAAGCTTGCTGAGCAGGCCCCTGCTGTGGGAGAGCTTGGACCTCCTCTGTACACCCCCGTTCCCCAGGTGTCTTCTTCTCTTCTTGAGATGCTCTCTCGGTCTACCTTCAGACAGAAGCACGTGCTGTCAGTCAACCAGTTCACTCGGGCTGACCTGCACCTGCTCTTCACTGTGGCTCAGGAGATGCGTCTGGGAGTCCAGCGCCAGGGTGTGCTTGACGTCCTGAAGGGCCGCGTCCTGTGCACTCTCTTCTACGAGCCTTCCACCCGGACGTCCGCTTCTTTCGATGCTGCCATGCAGCGTCTGGGAGGCCGCACCATTGCCATCTCCACCGAGCACTCCTCGACCAAGAAGGGTGAGACCCTGCAGGATACCGTCCGTACCCTCGGCTGCTACGGAGATGCCGTTGTCCTGCGTCACCCCGATTCCAGCAGCGCCGAGACCGCGGCCAAGTTCTCCCCTGTCCCCATCATCAACGGTGGCAACGGCAGCGTTGAGCACCCCACTCAGGCGTTCCTCGACCTTTTCACTATCCGTGAGGAGCTCGGTACCGTTACTGGCCTGACGATCACCTTCACTGGTGACTTGCGTTACGGCCGCACTGTGCACTCCCTGCTGAAGCTGCTCCAGTTCTACGATGTTCGGGTGCAGCTGGTTGCGCCGAAGGATCTGTCCCTGCCTGAGGAGGTCCGCCAGCAAGTCATTGCCTCTGGCCAGCTTGTTGTGGAGTCTGAGGAGCTGACTCCTGAGATTGTTGCCCGCTCCGACGTTCTGTACTCTACTCGTGTGCAGAAGGAGCGCTTCAGCGATCTGGCTCAGTACGAGCGTCTGAAGAACAGCTTCGTCATCGATAACGCTCTTCTGAAGCACGCCAAGAGCCACATGGTCGTGATGCACCCTCTGCCCCGTAACGCGGAGATTTCGGAGGAAGTTGACTTCGACCAGCGGGCGGCCTACTTCCGCCAGGTTAGTTTCTCCCCCGACCCTTTGTTTGAACATGATGCTGATGTTGGACTACAGATGAGATATGGTCTTTACTGCCGTATGGCTCTGCTTGCGTTGATTCTGGCGCCTTAGGTCATTCCGGGGTATTGACGAGTTGTACGAATTGAGGAAACCCGAGGATATCTGTGGCGTTGTTTCACAGGTCTGAATGGCGACCTCCAAGCATCATGTGTGATTTACGTTCCGTGTTGCTTTTCTTCCTTTTTTCCGCATTGGCTGGTGTTTTCTTTCGAAAAGTTAAGCAGTGTTATACATATACCGCGTAGGCTGCGAGGCGATTAGAATGCCCGCATGATAGATTAGATGAATTTCCTTCCATGAACACAATCATACCGTTATGTGTGATGTATGTGGTGTGTGTATTATGTATTGTGTGTGATGTGTGTGTTTTATGTGTGTGTTCTGTGTGTTGTGTGTGTCGTGTTCGTTATGTGTGTGTTTTGTGTGTGTTGTGTTTTCTGTTTGGTTTGGCGTTTTCTATGTTTTGTTTGGCGTGTTTTCTCTTTTTCTTTTTCTTTTCTTTTATCCTTGGGTTTGGATGGACGGACTTTGGGATTTTTGGGAACACTGGACTGGCGTTGAATATGCGGGACATTTTGGGTGGGATGGACAACAACAAGAGATACCCCTGACGACTATGAACAAGATACCACCGAGAAATGTTGATCATGACTCGCGAACAATACTATGATGATTATTCGATGCCATTTATTTTCCAATTTTCCCGATCTCTATATCTCGTATACTTTCCTTGTCTTATTGAATCTCATTTTAAGACGAATGTATGCCTAAGAATCACTTGTCATAATGGTTGTTGGTTACCTCTGTATCTGATTTCATACTTCCTACAGAAAAGTAGTATGCACGTTATGAAGATTATGCTATGCATTCAAGAATCACCGCCAACTGGTCTGAGCGATGAACGAGATTCATTCTAGCATCGCAACTCTCGCCCGAGTGAGCCAGATGACGTTGAGCGGGCTGCAGATGGCGTGCTTTCTCCTCCAGAATGCACCACTTCGGGCCTCTTATTCATCAGATCAAACTATGTGCGCAGAATAGCCATCAACTGTTCAATACTTACTCAGAACCAGCAATCTGAAGATCACTTACGCAGCGACATAAACCCACATCATCAAGCATCGTACTATGCAGGTCTTGAAGTATCCAATTAGTGGGTCTCTACCATCAAACAATCCCCCCATCATCATCAGGAACATCTAGCTGCACCCCCACCCCCGAACCTTATCAACTCTACTTCCTCTTGGGTGGACTACTCCACCAATCTCGTCATCACCGCTCCAGATTGCGCATCGGCTCGTGGATGTAAATATGCCATAGCAGGCAAGGATTAACCATTCTGGACCCTGACAATGCCTTTGATCGCGGCAGCCATGATGTCTGTCCCACGTGGAGTACAACTCCAGCAGCCGGGTTATATAGTCCCATCTTGTCATGGAAACGTGTCTGATTGACGCTGTCTGCAACACTTCAAGTTACTGCCAGAAACAGGGATCCATACTCTGCTAAGAAGCAGCATGACATCCACACCTGAAAAGACAGTAGAGGCCGACGAAAAGGCCGCCTCCCCAACCACAAGCAATGTCACAAATATCAACGAGAAAGCTCTCCTTCGCAAACTAGACTACCGTCTTCTCCCACCACTAACCATCCTATATCTCTTATCATTCCTCGATCGCAGCAATGGTACCCCCTCCTTCCCACACCTGATGATTCCATCAAATCTAACTAGACTCCATTACTACAGTGGGAAACGCCCGACTCGAAGGCATGGCCACTGAAATCCACATGTGTACGTATCTACCACATTCACCCCCACCACATCACATAACAACCCTAACAAGAAGATAGCAGGAGACCAATACCTCACCGGCCTAACCCTCTACTTCATCGGCTACGTCCTCTTCGAAGTTCCCTGCAACATCGTCCTGAAGAAGACTACTCCCCGGATCTGGCTCCCCACTCTAACATTAGTCTGGGGCGTTGTGGCGACGCTTCTGGGCGTGGTTCAGAACTATGCGGGATATCTGACTTCACGGACTGGTACACTTCCTCCCTAACCTAACTGCATCATGATATGTATGACGCTAATGAACGTGCTAAACAGCCCTCGGCATAGCAGAAAGCGGCCTCTTCCCAGGAGTCGTCTTCTACCTATCCATGTGGTACAAACGCAACGAGCAACACTACCGCGTAGCATTATTCTTCAGTGCCGCTTCATTAGCAGGTGCATTCGGAGGGATTCTAGCTTGGGTTGGTCTACCACCCCGTTCCCTCCTTTATCATACACTGAGCTAATCATGCTAACAATGTATCAGGGCATAGCCCACATGCAAGGCGTAGGCGGATACAGTGGCTGGAGATGGATCTTCATCCTGGTACTATCCCCAACCCTCTTCCCCCAATACATCAAACCCCAACTAACCCAAACCTCTCTAAATGAAGGAAGGACTCCTCACAGTCCTCATGTCCATCGGCGCTTACTTCTGGGTCTACAATTACCCCTCAACAGCCGAATTCTTGACCCCCGAAGAGCGCCAATTCATCCAGTTCCGTCTGAAGAACGACAACGACTCGACCCGTGACGAACAATTCACCTGGAGTGCTGTCTTCGACGCTTTCAAAGACATCAAGGTCTGGTTATATGGACTAGCGTTTCACACGATGTCACTGCCGCTGTATACTTTGTCTTTGTTTATGGTGAGCTATCCCCCCACGCTCCCTCCAACCCACAAACACTCACTAATCGAAACCCGCTACAGCCAACAATTATCTCCGCCCTAGGCTACACATCCGCCCAAGCTCAACTCCTCACTGTCCCGCCTTACGCCGTCGCCTTCATCTTAACCATAACCGTAGCTATTTTGTCAGAGCGCACGCACCGTCGCGCGCCGTTCATTCTCCTTTCCACGGGCCTAGCATGCATTGGATACATTTTACTTCTGAGTGATCATCGACCAGGGGTATCCTATCTGGGCACGTTCTTCGCTGCAGCGGGGATCTACCCCGCCGTGGCAATTGTGTTGTCGTGGCCGGCGAATAACGTCTCCGGTCAGACGAAGCGGTGTATTGCGAATGCGATGCAGATTTCGATTGGCAATTTGGGGGCTGTGTTGGGGACGCAGCTATATCGGACGGAGACGAGTCCGAGGTATTTTTTGGGTCATGGGTTTGCGTTGGGGTATCTAGTGGCGAATCTGGTGGTTGTGGGAGTGCTGTGGGAGGTGCTGAGGAGGGAGAATAGGGTTAAGGCGGAGGTGAGGGAGAGGGAGGGCATGGAGGCGTTAATGGGGGATGTGGGTGATGCTGAGGGGGATTTCTTGGGGGATCGGGATCCGAGATGGGTGTTTCAGACGTAGTGTCGGTATCCAGATAAATCTGGGGGGGTATAAGGGCTCAAATTGTGCTATGGTTCTCTTGTACGTCTAATTTAGGGTGTCTGCTTCGTATTCTCATTTCTGGAGGGTTGCGTGAGTTGGTTTGAGTAACCCTAACTAACTCCCACCGCTCCTGGCGGGTAGCTGCTTATATTGACCCTCCCAGTAGCTATGAAGAAGAGTTACTCCGGGGATGTAAGGGCCCACTGTTGCAATTGGGTCAGTAATGTTCTATGTATGCAAAAATGCTGCGATAGGTGCACCCGAGTGGACGATACTCACTAGTTTGAGCGCATCGGCTCAAGGTGATGGATGAACGTATCCAGAGTCTCTCCTAATTCGGCAGCCCCGTCTCAAGGCCAACAACGACTTCCCAAAAGAGACATCTTCAGTCACGACTTCCTTGTTCTTCTCAGTTCCTTCCTTTCATGATCAGAGTGCACCATCTCCTGGTTGCAAAGCGAACGATGCTTTCTCTCTTCGGGTTACTTTCTTCAGCAACATTCCTCTCTTTTTACTATAGTACTTGTTCATTTGCTACATCTTCATTTATCTTATATCACCATCATCACACTTACCATGACAAACCAGACCCCAGAAACGCTTAGCCGGTGGAGTTTGACCGGCATGCGCCTTCGCCGACACCGCAAATTGGTCAAACGACACTACCCACTGCCAGTAGGCGCACCACCCCATTCCAAGGGGGTCATAGCAGTCAATGCGCGAGAAGGCCAACGCCAAATAGTTGTCTATAAGTACTGTGGAGTAGAAATCGCCGGTGCGGCTCCAGTCATCATCCACCTCAGCGGCAGGGGCTTCTGCGTCAAGTCGCATGGCATCGACGATGACTTCCTTCACTGTGTCGCACGTGATAATAGCACCTTCCTAGTCCTCGACGTTGAATACCGTCTCGCCCCGGAGTACCCGTTTCCTGCGGCGCTCGAGGACGTCGAGGACGTATTGCAATTTCTCAAGGGGCATCCTGACAAGTACGATCTCACACATTTGGCTATCTGTGGGTTCGGTGCTGGGGGAAACCTGGCTTTGGCTATGGCGATCAGTTCTCCTCCTGATACTTTTGAAACTGCGGTTGTGTTTTATCCAATCACCGACATGTGGATTTCAGAAAAGCTTAAGATTCAACTCATGGATCCGAGGATAAGGGACAGGATGAGAAGGGGGACGGGTGGAGTGATGCCGCTATGGGTGATGGACACGACTCTCAAGTGTTAATTTGCGCGGACACCCTCGTAATATTGTGATGGATGTGAGGGTTTCGCCGGGTCGCCAGCAGGACATGACTAGGTATCCGCGCAGGTGTTTCTTTATTACATGTGAAGGGGATCCGTGGGCCCTGGAAGCTAGGACGTTGGCAACTGGGTTGATGGGAGCCAGGCGTGGAACTCCGGCATTTACGACAGTGAGGGTGATGGAGATACCTGGCGTAGGCCATGCTTGGGATAAGTATAGAAAGCTTGATACGCATGGAATGCAACTGAGGAACATGGCGTATAATGAGGCGGCGCGCTTTTTGAGGAGAGAGGTCGATCCATGACTTTCATGCATTCGTTCAGCTGTTAGTGGACTCTATGTGGTATTATAATTATCTCTAGGTTAGGCTAGGCCAGCTCCGGCCAATATTTCTGCACCAGCGTCTTCTTGTTCACTTTGCCCATGGCGTTGCGTTCAATCGCTTCCACCAGCTTGAGCACCGTCGGCACCTTGTAAGGCGCCATCTCCTGCTTGAGCTGCGCACGCAGACTCGCCAATTCCAGGGGTTCCGTCTATATCCATATTAGCATGCACTCACTCAGCCCGTAACAATAGAAACATCAAACAAGATAAACTCACCCCAGACCGCTGCTTAACCACGGCAGCCACACGCTGTCCCCATTCCTCATCCGCCAATCCCACGACTGCCACCTCCTGGATAGCATCCAGCCCCAGCATCTTCCGCTCCACCTCCAACGCCGAGATCTTATACCCTCCAGACTTGATCAAGTCAACGGACGCACGACCCTGGATAAAGTACGCCCCCTGCGCATCCCGTCTCGCCACATCCCCAGTCTTGAACCACCCATCCTCAGTGAACTCCTTCTTCGTAGCCTCCGGCTTGCGCCAATACTCCATGAAGACATTATCACCCTTGATCTCAATCATACCATCCTCATCCACAGCATCAATCACCTTGCCGCTCTCCTTATCCGTCAACCGCACCTGCACGCCCGGCAACGGCCACCCCACGCTGCCGTCAATGCGCTTCTCCGTCTCCAAGCCGCAGCTAATCGCCATTCCGATCTCGGTCATTCCGAACCGCTCGAGGAGAATCTGTCCCGTGATGGCGGCGAACTTGCTCTTGATGGGGGTAGGGAGCGCCGCGGACCCGCTGACCATTAGGCGGAGGGATTGGGCGCCAGAGCGGGCGGCCGATTCGTGCTCGGTGCCTCGGAGGTGGGTTTCGAAGTAGTCGATGAGGCGAGAGTAGATGGTGGGCACGGCCATGAACATGGTTGAGCCGCCTTCGCGCCAGCGGGTCCAGATCGTGGCGGGGTCGAATTTCGGATGCATTTCGACGGTGACGCCACTGAGAAGACTGGCGGCGAGGCCGTTAATGATGCCGTGCACGTGGTGGAGGGGGAGCACGTGGATCAGCCGGTCAGTGGGACTGTATTTCCAGGCTTCGATGAGGCATTGTGCCTGGAAGGTGATGTTTTTGTGCGTGGTCACGCAGCCCTTTGGGTTGCTGGTTGTGCCGGAGGTGTAGATCATTAGGGCGCGGTAGTCCAGGAAGGAGATCGGGCTGATGGTGGGGAGGGTGATTGCGGTGGTGGTTTGCTGGTGCGGGGTGAGGGGTTTGAAAGGGACGGGTTTGGTGATGCTTTCCTTGAGGGGTGTCTCGAAGTGCGCGAATGTTGGGTGCAGGAGAATCAGGGAGGGGTCGGAGTCTCCGATCGTGTAGAGGAGCTCTTTGACTGGGTGGGTGGTGCCTTTGAGTTTTGAGGTTAGTGTTTATCGTTGGGTTCTTGAGGCGCAATGGGCTATTTTTGGGTTCTCGGGTGATTATCATAGTGCAGGGTGTGGTGTGGACATACAGAGAGGGACTGTGACACCCCCCGCGGCCCAGACGGCCCATTGCGTAACCACGTAGTCGTAGCCATTGGGCGTTAGGAAGGCGATGCGGCGCTCTTCCAGGTTTCCGACTTCAGTGAGGCCTAGCTCTTCCAGAATGACCTTCTTCAGGGCGGCGGCATCGGCTAGCAGTTGTCCATAGGTGAAGTCCTGCCCTTTGGTGGCGTCGACGACGGCAACCTTGTCGGGAGTGTTCTGCGCAAAGGCATTTGCTTGCACGAACAAGGGCAGAGACGGGAGGGCCGTCAATGGGAGGGCCTGGTGCTCGGCATCTTGCCTGCGCGGGCCACGTCGATTGTGAGCATTACTTAGGGTTACAAGTAACTGCGGATCAAGGCTCGGGAGCGATACTCACCCTTGTATAGATTGGCCATTAGGGAGCCCCATGTTGATTGATTGATGTCGCGGGGGAGAGACTGTACTGATTGAAGGGAGGAAGAAAGATTAGATCGGAGGAAAAAGCGACAGACGAAAAAAAGAAGCAAGGAGCCCCAGACAGGAGCCAATAGAGGGGATGAACCCACTTGCTGTTGAGTCTGCACGCAATAATCTTCGTCCGCTGCTTATCGTTCGGAGTTTCACGCGGATTTTGTAGCCGAAACTGTTGGGGTCCGCCGCTCGGCTTCTAGATTTGGGGCCGAGGTGGAACTTGTGTGTCCAGCCATGCCCACTTCATGTTGATGGAAAGCAATTGCTATCAGCTGCGCTTTCAATTGCTGGTGAGGGGGTTCAGCCATCTCGTAGATTTGTGTGAAAGAGCTGTCTTTTGGGGACAAGTATTGAAGACAACATCGTGTAGGCCATCGTCTCAGGTAAGCCATGTCAGATCATCTCTAGTCAGGCACCGTAAGAAAAGCGATCAGCACACTAGCCACACTCTTCTCAGACAAGTAGCGAGTCATGCTAGACAATAGCATCTAATGATAGCCAGCAAGAAATGTGGAGAGATCAGTTCAGTTGCCAGCTCGACTTCGAGGGAGAGATCCATGAGCAGCCTATCTTCACGTGATCCCACGTGTCCGGGATTGCTTGATGCCGACTTCGGAGATCCTCTAGACGCTTTTGCTACTATTCTATCCCCCGCTTCAGTAACATGATGGAGGTAGCTTGAAGGACAGGTATCTGCGTATCTCTGCTTGTAGGAATTTTTTCAGACTTGTCGATTGCAAGTTTCAATTCAAGGGAGGAATAGTTTGTGCGGGGGTATACATGGATCCATTGAACGTCGGTATAGCGCCATATACACAACGAAGCTCAGCGTTCATGGGTATGGGTAGAACATTTAGAGAATACAGAATAGAAGACACGAACATAGGTCCATTCTGGAGCACGGCGCGTGGGGTCTATGTCAAACAGACTGAAAATATAAAAGTGCACAAACGGGCGACGCAGAACACACATCATCAAACATAGCCTCCTGAGGCTAGTGGTAATAGACAGAAAGATAAGCCAATATACACGCGTCACTTAAATAATTGCAGCTGCCGCTGCAGTATCCGCTAACCCGGAAATAAGGGACTCAGACCGGGTCATCTGCGGTCGTTCGGTGAACTCTTCACCCGTCTCCAAGTCCTTCGCGACGAGGTCGGTAAAGTCCACGCCTACCTCGGTCAGCTGATCAGCCTGCTCATGCACGATGTCAATGCATTTCTGCCAGACAGTTGTGCCGCGTTGGACGCTGCTGAGCTGGCGCGTGAGCAGGGCGTTAAAGCCGTCAAGGTGGTGTTTTGCCCAACGGATACTGGCGCTGGACATGACCGGCGGAAAACACTGTTGGTAGATGCTAATGGTGTTCTTGATCAACGTGAAGTAGACGTAGGAGATCTGGAAAATGTAGAGTGGGAGGTCTCCCTCGAAGATACAGGCACTGCAGTAGGTTAGTATTCGTGCGACTGGGTGAGCGGTATCGGGAGACATACCGGATCCGTTTGGAGACGATTTCCGAGCGGGTTTTCAAGTACGCTTCCCGGGCTTGATCTTCAAAGCCTAGCCGCGTGAGCCAGGAGACCCTCGTTTTGGTCGACACGGGAAATGAGTGTGTATCCACGAGCGCTCGCAGAAGTACCTCCGCCAGGGTGGCTGCACGCTCGTCGACCTTCGTATTGATCACGTCCTGCGCGACCGCGTTGCCCTTCAGGCCCTTGGCGAGCTTGCGAAGCCGCTCGACGTTAGACACAGCCTCCTCAAACCGCTGCAGGGCGATGTCAATATCCAATTCGTCCACCTGCCCGTCCACCCAACGAAGATTCTGTTGCTTTCCATCCACATCGATACGCACCTCCGGCTTGTCGCGGGTGCTTTCGCCGCCGTCATACTGATCCGGCATGGGGGAATGGGAGGGGCGCCGGACGCCCAGGTAGCCGAATGACTCGGTGGATTTGCTTGCGGCCTCAGTCTCCGAGCGAAGATTACGTCGGAGATCCTCGACAGTCTTCCGGAAGGTCGCGAGCAGTTCCCCTTTAGCCGAGCTGTCGCGCTTGTCATGACGATAGGTAAACGGCTTCCCGCCGACGCGGACGTTGATTGCATTCGCAATTCCCCGGTCTTCGGCTTCATCTCGAGCAACCCCCGCGGAGAGATTGGCACCAAGGTCGATCATATCGACGTCTTGTAAGGGCCAGCATTCTTCCGCGACCAGCTTGGTGGGGACCGGCCCGCGATGGCTGCTCTGGTCAACCCGCTTGCGCTTCTTCGCGGCGATCAGCAGGTGGTCGTTGAGCAACACTATGTGAACTGGTCGCCTGGGCTTCCAGGTTGCAGAGTCCAGTTCCACCCAATGCCCCGTCTCCATCACGATGTGTCGGCCAGGTACCACCGGTAGGAACTTCTGGGAGCCCTCCACCGTCTTCCAGAGGGTTTGAAGCTGGACGTTCCACATGCTCTCCAGATTAGCGACAGAACTCCGGTTGGCATTACGTTTCGGCATGTACTCGTCAACGGCGGGGGACATGGGATTCGGGGTGTTGCCGATGGTGGTCTGTCCGAGCGCAGTGGTAAGCTCCGCCATCAGAGTGCGGAGGGTCCGCATTTCCCCTTTGAGCTTCTCCGCCTCCTTACTGATCTTGATGAATTGAGTGCGGTTCTGGTAAACATTTTGCTGCAGATCGGTCGAAGTTCGGTTTTTAACCTTGCGAAGGCTCTTCTGATATGCTTCGATTTCCTCTTCCGAGGCATTGGCGAGCAGGTTGGCAACGTCTGGCGGAGATTGGTGCCACGTTAGCACCCGTGGGATCGGGAGGGGGAAAACGCGGGGACCTATATCGGGCGTCACTCACACTTGTCAACTGGGAGGCTAGGATCCCGAAGGGCATTCAAGTCCACCTTGGGGGGACCAGAAGACTCGGTGGACGGTCTTCGACTCGTCTCGGGTGGGCTGAGCCCGCCATACGTGGCTGGTGCCTTGGGCAGGCCCGGCACCGGCGGAGCGCTGACATCGAAGTCGGGGGCCTGATTAAAACGGGTGGAATAGCGGCGCTTGACTAGATCAGAGGTCGCGCCCTTCGAAGGGGCCCGGTCCAGGGAGGTCGAGCTGGGAGAGGAAGTGTTCTGCCCTGGAGTACCGGCACCCTTACTGCCGTTATTGGTCGGCAAAGGGCCGGATATGGGCTTCGGAGCACTGATCTGGGGGCGGGGGCGGCGCGACTTGCTGCGGAGGGTCAAGCCACGGCTCTCCATGACTGGCAGCGAGTCTATGAGATAGAAAGATTGAGCCTGCAATCTCGTGGAAGGGGCGGAATGTACCGAGAGAGAGGAAGTATAGAGAGAAGGGGAGTATGGGAAGGGCAGCTCAAGCGGGACAGAAACCCCGAGGCGGAACAACAATGATCCCGGCAAAATTATCCGGGCAGCAAAAGAATCGCCGTCATCTCTTCACGTCCGCTTGTTTGCCTGTCTTGCTTCAGCTCAACCTCTCCCGTTCCCTCCCCCTTCGACGCCGTCCAGTTCCCTTTTCTTGGTGGACTCGCCCTTTCGCCGCTTCCGTCTCTCTTCCATCTTCACATCCCATCCAACCTTCATCATGAGGACGTCGACCTTGGTTGCCGCTACTGCCGGCACAATCGTCACCGGCCTTTTGGGTAAGGACACCAGCCCGGCCATCCACGGAACCATATACCGAGGTTGTCCAAACTGAGATGCTGATCGCCTTCATTGCCCTTTCTAGCCTACGCCGTCTACTTTGACCACAAGAGACAGACCGACCCGGAGTTCCGCAAAGCTCTCAAGAGGAACAACCGCCGCATGGCAAGGGCTGTCAAGGAGGAGGCTGAGGCCCAGGGTGCCATGCAGCGCGAGGTCATCAAGAAGGTCGTGCAGCAGGCCAAGGACGAGGGTTTCCCTACGGACCTGGAGGAGAAGGAGGCCTACTTCATGAGCCAGGTCGCTCAGGGAGAGTCTCTTGTTGCTGAAGGTATGCATCTCCCGGCCTGACGCGCTTTGATCACGTCCCCTACCCTATCTATGCATTGGCAATCCACGTACCAACCGCACTACAGAACCCATTGAGGCTGCCTTGTGCTTCTACAAGGCCCTGAAGGTCTACCCCCAGCCCAAGGACCTGATCTCCATCTACGACAAGACCGTGCCCAAGGAAGTGCTGGAGATCCTGGCCGAGATGGTCGCTCTGGACTCCGGCTTGAAGCTGGGCTCGTTCACTGGCGAGAGCGCCGCTCCGGAGAGCCACGGAGTCGAGTAAATTCGATTCCATCATGACTTCTGACCCCCGGCCTCCCCATCTCTCTCCCTCTTGCTTCGTTCACCCACCCGCCCTTTTCCCGCAAATGAACCCTGGCCTTGAACGTGTGTGACTTCTATAATATCCGGTTCACGCTGGGCCGTGGCCTGGTCTTCTGGCAGCGACGGAATCATCGGAAATCGCTGTCCGTCTGCCAGTCACACTTCTCCCCTCTCCATTACCCATGTACTTCCGCACCATTTCCTTTCCAGAATTCCCTGTATATGTGCATTGTGTCTTGGCCGCCGACCTGGCGGACATTTTTGGAATTTTTTCGGCGCCATCACTGTGTTGTTTCTTCTCCTCATCTTTTCTTATTCTCTACCGGGCCTGAACGGACGGCAAATGATCCGAGTCACTGGGGCCGGTAATATCTTCTTCCCGAGGTTTTCTCACGATGGGATGGAAACCCGGGTTATGTATTCCTAGACGCACGAACATGTAGTAGTTGAGAGTGCACGAGTCACTTGAGCCAAAAAACGACGATTTGTTTGATGTGAAAGAAGCGCATATGTATGAAGTTGTAAGGAGCATGGTGAGCGGTGGGTGAGCTGTGAGCGGTGAACTGCGTGGTGATGTGTTTATTGTGGTGCACGGTTATACTTTGTCTGTGCTAAGCAGCTCCGACACGCGAAATTGAACCAGGCAGGCATGCGTAATCAGCTCACACCCTCTTCATATCTTGGGCGACGACCCTCTTCGTTAGCCTGATGGTGCCAGGGTACTAAGTTAACTAACAGGGTCTCCAAGGGACAGGGAAAAGGGAACAGCCAGGATCGGCCCTGAAATTGGCTGGTCTGAGGCACGCCGTCGGGCTGATGGGGCGAGGGCAGGCCAATTACACCAGCAGCGACGGGGCTATTGGCGAGTAGCGGAGATTAGCGGTGCTTTGCGACCTCCACTTGGTTGGCGGTTTCAATCAATCTCGAATCACCGGGAGATTGCCTGCCTCCTGTTGGTCCCTGAGGGTCTTTGGGGGGGTTGAAGGACCAAAGACCGTCCCTGCCTTGATTTTTATAGCCATGAGCATGTCTCACTCCGGCCTCTTTCTTCTCGTGCTTCCCTGTTCAGCCTCTCACCCCCCCGCGCGCTTTCCTTCGTTAGCTGCCTTGTTTTGGGATTCTATTCCCACGTCACTCATTTTTATATACCAATCGTTGCTGTTTCGGATCTTCCTGTGGAAGACTCCATCCTCTCTTTTTTTCTCTTCTTCTATATACTATAACCTTTTCAAGAGTCGATATCTGTCGCTCCTGAAAACGTCGCAAAATGTTTCCCGTGAGTTCTATATCGATGGCACTTTGCGACCATGGGATAGGTTGCTGACTGATGGTCTGGTATAGACATACACTCAACTGTTCGCCGCGGCTTGCGCTTTTGCGACCACCGCCAACGCTGTGACTCCCATCGAAGTCAAGGGCAAGGACTTTGTCAACAGCAAGACTGGTGATCGCTTCCAGATCCTGGGTGTCGAGTAAGCATCCCCTTATCGCCGGCAAACTTATCTTTCGAGGAAAATCCATGTGCTGACTCCATGCTCGCTTCGCGCAACAGCTACCAGCCCGGTGGTTCCTCTGGCTTCAGTGCCACCCAGGACCCCCTGAGTGATGCAGATGCCTGCTTGCGCGATGCTGCTCTCATGCAGAACCTGGGTGTAAGACTTTCCATCCTGCTGAATCTCTCTCGCATTCACCCCCGCTAACTGTGGGGACCTGTCCAGATCAACACCATCCGTGTGTACAACTTGTCTCCCAATGTCGACCACAGCAAGTGTGCCTCCATCTTCAACGGAGCGGGTATCTACATGATTCTCGATGTGAACTCCCCTCTGTCCGGTGGCTCGCTTGACCGCACCAACCCTTCCAGCACCTACAACTCTGTCTACTACGAGCAGGTCTTCGGTGTCATCGAGGCCTTCAAGAACTTCCCCAACACCCTGGGTTTCTTTGCCGGTAACGAGGTTATCAACGAGCAGAGTGTCTATGAGGCCCCTGCTTACGTTCGTGTATGTTCCCCGTTGTCTCATTGGTGTGGCGTGATCGAATTCCTTGTTAATCATCTCTTCAGGCCGTCGTGCGTGATATGAAGGACTACATCTCCACCAACGTCAACCGCTCCATCCCTGTGGGTTACTCCGCTGCTGATGTGCGCCCCATCCTCATGGACACCCTTGACTACTTCGAGTGCAACCTGGAGAACTCGACCAGCTCTCGCTCCGACTTCTTTGGCCTTAACTCGTACTCCTGGTGTGGCGAGTCTTCCTACAAGGCCTCCGGCTACGACGTCCTGACTGAGGACTTCTCGAACGCCTCCCTGCCCGTTTTCTTCTCCGAGTACGGTTGCAATGCCGTCCAGCCCCGTGTCTTCACCGAGGTGCAGGCCCTCTACGGCAGCGAGATGGACCAGGTCTTCTCCGGTGGTCTGGTCTACGAGTGGACCCAGGAAGCCAACGACTACGGTCTCGTCGCCATCAACAGCAGCGACACAGCCACCCTGCTGGTCGATTATGAGAACTTGCAGAAGCAGTACAACAAGCTGGACATGAGCAGCATTGAGTCCTCCAACTCGTCCCAGACCTCCAAGGAGGCTGTGACCTGCAGCTCTGATCTGATCACCAACAACACCTTCCTGAACTCCTGGGACCTGCCTACCGTTCCCTCCAAGGTCGCTGACTGGATCAAGAACGGCTACAGCAACGCCACTGTCGGCAGCCTCGTTGCCGTGTCTGCCACCACCATCCCCCAGACCATCTACGACTACAACGGCAACAAGGTCTCCAGCGTCAAGTACAAGGTGCTGTCCGGCGATGAGTCCAACACTCCCGGCAACTCCACTTCCCTCACGAGCAGCTCCAACAGCTCTAGCACCTCGAGCTCTAGCTCTAGCTCCAGCTCCGGCTCGGGCTCCAGCTCCGACGATTCTACCTCGGGCAGCAGCGCCCTGTCTGCCCCCTTCATGGGTGTGCTGACCGGCGCCACTCTGTTTGCCGTCTTCATGCTGTAGAGCTGCTCCCCTTAGACATTTTTGCTGTTTCACTTTACATTCTGCAACCCCTTGTTCTGATTAGATTCTTTCCCCATACTGTTCCCGGTGAACCTGTTCTTGCCAATTATGACCATGACCTTTTGCCCCCAAGATGGAGGGTTTGTTCCACATGTATAGAGTGAGGTCCCCTGAATAGAGCTAAGTGGCAGTGGGCAGTTTGACTCGGGATATGATTTCGACGACGTTTAATACATCTACATGCTGTATATATACCTTTTTGTATTAATTTTGTAGTGCGGCTTTGCCGTAATGGAGTTATTACCTCGATTGTTCTTGTGAGCTTCACATGTGGTATGGATCTGATTACTAGTATATTATAGTCATTTTCGCGTCATGTGGCTGTAGTAATGCAATCACTTAGTCCTTGGTTACACTTCTTCTTTCCTAGCAGGCTCCACCATTGAACTTTTCGCAATCCTACTCCATCCTCGAGATCTAAATGAACGCTCTGAAGAATGACAGTAGAACTTGAGCACTAGATGTCTCCGTGCTAGAGAAATCAATACCCTCTTCTTGCATCATGCGATGATGCACTACTAGTCTAACACTACCTTGATATATATCCAGAAGAAAAACCTACAACATATCAATGATGGTAGCAATTTCGCAACCGCTACAGGATTATATCTTAATGACTAACTGATATACCATACACAGATCATATATTACGCAACACAGCATCAACAATTTAATCACATCGCAATAGATAACATACAACAGCAACGGTGATATCAAACAAATAGCACAATTGTATGGATAGAGATGTCTATCAAATCATATCACACACTCATTCGCAAATAGAGATCAAGCACGACCCTTTCCTTTGTCCTGCCCAGGAGACGGTTGGGCCGACGGTGACAGTGCTGGGAATGCCTCTGTCGGGTTGTGCTGGCCCGATTGACTCTCCGCTTCTGCGAGACTCAGCTGGATCGCGAACTCAAGATCATCGATCTCTTGTTGGCGACTGCTTTCCGCGACAGCTGGGCCTGATAGAGATGGGGAGGGTGGCTCGAATGGACCAGTGTCTGTGTCCAGGTCAGCGCGGGGCTTGTTGTCTTCGAGGAGACTGAGACGGATGGCTTCAGCGATATCAGGCTCGAGGTCACCGTCGGCGAAGTCTTCGTAGGGAGACGATGCAGAGGATAGCTCATCGGGTGCGATAGAGCTGTCATTCGGCCCGATGGTGTCGCTGGGAGAGGTGCTCACTGCCGAGCTCTCTATTACTTCACCGCGTTTGTGGGCTTCGCTGGAGTAGGCCTCTTGGCTGAGAAGTTGGGCGTAAGCGAGGAGCTGTTCTTCGTCGACGTCAGGGCCGAGAAGGTCAACGCCGAAGCGGTGGCTGAGGTGGGCGCGCTCCTTTTCGTCGGCGATCCTTTGACGTTCCATTTCGACCTTCTCATCTTCGATGTAGTCCTTGAGCGCGCCGCGGCCGCTAGTGTTGAAACGTTGACCTTCTGGAGCGGAGTTGCTGCCCCTTAGACCGCGACGGAGCCGACGCTTACTGGACTTGTATTGGTCGGCGCCGGAGGAGCTGTAGGACCAGTAACGCAGGTGGCTTCCTAGAGCGACCATGCCTCGTAGGACGGTTGGATCGGGATCGAGGCAGATAGCGCCTGTCGCATAGTAATTGTTACCAACGCCGTTAATGGATGCCTCGGCTTGGACAAGTCGGCGGCGCGCGCGCGTAGAGAATCGCGAATTGATAGTCCGAATTGGCCGAGTCGAGGAGGCAAGGGGATCCCAGGCCTGAACAAGGCCATCGTTTCCACCATGGACTAAGTATAATGAGGTCAAAGCGACGCAGGAAACTTGAGGAGATTCCGTTTGAATAATTCGAATGGGCGAAACGTGATTGATGACTTCAGCATTTTTCGACGTGGGCGACCGGATGTCCCATACGAAGACCGTTCCCGTGGCTGTACCCACAGCCAAGTAGCGTCCTCGCTGACCAGGCACTTCTGCATTGCCAGGCGATTGCTTCATGTGCGGAAGAGGTGAAGACGTCGCCGAGGAGAGTGCGGAGCTGCCGGACATACCGATGAGAGGATCTTCATCAATTGTCAACAGGGCATAGGTCGACAAGTCCAACGCACTCGTGGTGATCTGGACTGACTTTCTGTCACCAAAGTCGAAATCCGTGATGCGCCATTCGGTGTTTGAAAGGGAGCAGATCGTCTCACTCAAGCCACTGGAAGCGCGAGATGGAGCCATACTGCTGGAGCTGCTCACAGAAGAGAGGATAGGAGACTTGACGGGACCACCAAAGATGGACGGTACAGGCACGTTACCAACGTTGTGAGATCCGTGAATCGGCAACGACGTATCATGTCGAATTATCTTCCTCGTGTATCTGCGGATCGAAGCTTTCCCGTCATCTCCCACACCCTGGGAGATCACAAGGAACGATTCGCCGGCTCCGTGGCCATCGTCTCCCGCGAAATCGACCTTCAGATCACGTCTCATATCCCATCCCTCGCATACCTTCCGGAAATGCTTGGGCTTAAAGGACAGGAAGCGCTCGATCTCCTTCGTCTCTGCAGCTACCTGTTCCTCATTGAGCTTCATGGCGTCCGATGACGACCGAGGGCTATAGCTGCCATCGACTGAATCACGGCTGAACGGATCAAGCCGTGCGATGCGTCTGCTTAACTCAACAAGCTCCCAACGGACACTTCTGCCCGTTTTCCAAGCAAGCTGCTCATATTCCTCAGGAGACAATTTGGTCGTAGGCACATCAGGCTGTCGCGGGAGGTCAGAGAGGTAGAAGACCTCTCCCAAGGCGTTCAGAACCGTCGCCCAGATCCGCCGACGTGAATGACGTTTGGGAGAATAGCTATCATCAACCGCGATAGAAATGATAGGGACACCAGGACACAGCACCCATTTAGCAGTCACTTGGCCCCTCTCATACCTTTTCTCATAGGTAGGATGAGGACCAAGGGCGTAGGACGTGAGCACTCCAGTGGAGGAGCCTGACAGCATCGCGACCAGCCCGCCAGTCATTTTAAGGATGTTAGAGGATTTAGCAATCCAGACCGCAGTAACACCGGTCGCAATCAAGTTGAGCGTGGGGATTCCTAGACTAGGCTGCGAACTGGAATCCGCAATGCCCAAGAACCTCCCACGTTGCTCCGTGGTCGAGATGAAATAGGTACGGCCTTGAGGACATGCTTCGCCGTAGATCATACCATAGGGCTGACTGACATCCATGCGGTTAGGAGCTCCAACATGATCACCAGAGCCTAGCCCATACTCGGCATCTCCGGGAAATAGATCTGCAAAGTGTCGAAAGAACTGGTGGTCAGAGAGGCCCCATGTACCAACTTTCACCGTCGAGGGGTCACTAGCCGACGCGAAGCCTTGCTCCGAAGCGCCATGGATGAAGAGAGGTTCCTTCTTCTTGACTTCCGAACCGAAGGAGCCGTGCAAGTGGCTGACAGGGTACAGAAGCTGTGAGGTATAGGTGGCTACGGCGCTGCCATTTCGGACGCTAGCCGCTCGCACCGTACCAGTCTTTTTGGACGGTTCGAATTGCGCCGGCTTGCCTCTGGAGAGCGATCGGAGCAAGCGGGTTCTCATAATGTATTCACTCCTCCAAGATGCCAATGCAGTCAGCCTGGAGAAATAGCGCTTATCAGACGTCACCGCTTCCGACGACTTCGCTGTCGGAAGCCACGCGCCATCCTCGACGGTGTACGGGCCGGGGAAGTAACGAGAAAAAGCAATTCTCCATGCGTGAGGAGTCGTGACGAGACCATGGAAATGGCGAGACACCAGGGCCATCGAGGACAGAGAAGGGGGAGGCAGGTGCGACAGGATGTGTGTCAATACCTCTATCAGAAGTATTAAAACGACGTTCAGGGCTCCGGGCAATGTGATGACATACCATTGGGAAAGGTTTCCAGGGACAGGCCCGAGTAGCTGGAGGGCTGCTTCTTCCTAGATTTGACCCTCTCCTCCTGCTGGATCAATGGAGTGACGCTATCCTCATACTGATTGACTGTGTCGTTGAACGGCGCAATGTCAGTCTCCTTCAAGGGCGCTTGCTGGCCGCCCTCATATGAGTCATGACCGACACTGGAGTCCCCAGACTTCTGTTGGCGAAGCCCAGAGACTGGGTGTTCACCATGCGAATCATTTCCATGCTGAGTAGGATTGAAGGGCACTTCTAAAGAGGGGTCTACCGAAAGCGAACGGTCGAAAACTGCAGTAGGCTCGGATTGCATAAAAGAGTTTCGCGGGGTAACTGGGATACTGGAGGCGACTGAACCAGGGACGAAATCTGGATCAGTCGGAAGAAGAGGACAGACGAAAAAGAGGAAGGCGGCGAAAACGTGTGACGCGATACGATGCGATGAGAGTAGGACAAGATGGGACCAAGAAGGACAAGAGGGGAGGACAGAGAGGGAAGAGGAGAAAGAGAGAGAGTCACAGGCGAAGGAGGACGAAGACAGTCCGGCGATCGACGAGAATCGACGGAGGGGAATCTTGCTTAGTGTCGCCTCCCTTTGCAGGAATCAATCAGCGCCCGTCCTCGGCGCGCGTGCTGGTCACGTGCTCACGCGCCGTCCCGCGAATGGCTTCATTTCCCGGCATTTGTCGCCATCCATGCAGCCAGTAGTATACATCATCATTTGATTAAATGCTACTCCCTCACTTTTCATCTGCGTGCTACTTGATACCCAATATGGTTATAGTTCATTCCTGACCGTCATTGATCTATCCGTGTTTCCAGGCAGCATACCTCTACGGTAGCCTGCAGGCTACTTAGTAGACGCCTGTAATATTACTCTTTTGGGATTCGTCATCTGTCCTCTCTTAGAATTTGCTTTTCTTAATATCGGTGGCTCTTCTCCTATCTCCTTGACTTTTTTGTGTATTAGTTCTCTTCACGATGCCCAGATTAGATGGTAAGTATAATTCCTCCTCTCTGCTGATTGCCCGTTGCTGATGCATCCAGACTCGGAAACGATCCGCATTCTTGTCTCTACAGACAACCATGTCGGATACAATGAACGGGATCCCATCCGTGGTGATGACAGCTGGAAAAGCTTTCATGAGGTAATGTGTCTGGCCAAGGAACAAGATGTGGACATGGTGCTTCTGGCAGGCGATCTCTTCCACGAGAACAAGCCATCGCGCAAGTCCATGTACCAAGTTATGCGCTCCATTCGTATGAACTGTCTCGGCGATAAGCCTTGCGAACTGGAGATGCTGAGTGATGCGAGCGAAAATTTTCAGGGTGCTTTCAATCACGTGAACTACGAGGATTTGGATATCAATGTGGCTATTCCCATTTTTTCAATTCACGGCAATCATGATGATCCGTCCGGAGAAGGACATCTGGCTGCACTGGACCTACTTCAGGTGTCGGGGTTGATCAATTACTATGGACGGACCCCCGAGTCAGACAATATTCAGATTAAGCCAGTTCTGCTCCAGAAAGGACGCACGAAACTTGCTCTTTACGGTATGAGCAATGTCCGCGATGAGCGTCTATTTCGCACGTTTCGAGACGGCAAGGTCAAGTTCTACCAACCCTCAATCCAGAAAGAAGACTGGTTCAACTTGATGTCTGTCCATCAGAACCATTATGCACACACCGAGACAGGCTATTTGCCCGAGAATTTCCTCCCCGAATTCCTGGACCTCGTCGTCTGGGGCCACGAACACGAGTGTTTAATCAACCCGCGATTGAACCCCGAGACCAAGTTTCACGTCATGCAGCCCGGCTCATCCGTGGCGACATCCCTGGTTCCTGGCGAATCAGTGGCCAAACATGTAGCCATTCTCAGTATCACAGGCCGGGAGTTCAAATGCGAGCCCATCCGTCTCAAGTCCGTCCGCCCATTCGCCATGCGCGAAATCATCCTTTCCGAAGAAAAAGGCGCGCAAAAGCTTGCCCGCAAGGACAACAACCGCACGGAAGTGACTCGCCTTCTCATGGAGATTGTCGAGGAACTGATCGAAGAAGCGAAAACGGAATGGCTAGAAATGCAAGATGAGACAGCAGAAGACGAAGAGCTAGAAGTCCCACTACCACTAGTGCGACTGCGCGTGGAAACCTCAACGCCAGAAGGAGGCAGTTATGACTGCGAGAACCCGCAGCGATTCTCCAACCGCTTCGTAGGCAAGGTCGCCAATGTGAACGACGTCGTCCAGTTCTACCGCAAGAAGAAAAACACCAACAGTACGCGCAAACCGGGTGAAACCGACCTCGACGAGACAGCAGTCTCACACCTCTCCACCCTCGACACCGTCAAAGTCGAACAATTAGTGCGCGACTTCCTCTCCGCACAGTCTCTGACCATCCTCCCACAGAACTCCTTCGGCGACGCAGTCGCCCAATTCATTGACAAAGACGACAAACATGCCTTGGAAATGTTCGTCAACGAATCACTCGAGAGCCAAATGAAGCACTTACTGGCCCTAGATCGTGACCACGATCTAGAGGAAGAAGAAGAAGTGGCAGAAAGCTCCCTACAAAAAGCCATGGAGAGATATCGCACTCAAATGGAAGACATGTTCTCCCGCGGTATCAAGAAACGCACCCGCGGCAAGAAGCGCTTCAAGCCCAAGCCCGACGGCTGGGACACCGAATTCGACGGTGTCTGGGAGGACCAACCCGGCGCTCTCATCCACTCCGACAACGAGGACGGCGATCCCAATGAAGACGTAGCCGGCGAGGATGGCGCCGAACCACCCACCACATCACGAGCAACATCATCCACACGCGGCCGCGGCCGAGGCCGTGGCGGTAGAGCTACCACCACTGCCGCTACAACCCGCAAAACCGCCACCACAAAAGCAGCACCTGCTACTACTTCTTCAAAGAAAACCACAACCTCTACTAAAAGCCGCAAACGCCGCACCGTCTCCTCCGACGAAGAAGATGAACAAGAGGACGTCATAATGCTCGACGACGACGATGATGACGACGATAACGCAGCCACCTCCCTCCCCAACATAGACGAAGAGGATGATGATGACGATGACGACGATGACTCCCTCTTCGTCAAACAACCCGCCAAATCCACTACCAGTACTAGATCTCGGAGAACAACAACAGCAGCAACAGCGAAAGCAACAACACAACGCCGCAAAGCTCCGTCTCCAGCACCTTCATCCAATACAGTTGGAGGAACCGGACAAGCTACGCGAAGAACTCGGGGCAAGCAAGCAACTCAGACAACACTGAATTTCGTAGGCTCGCAGAGTAGTGTGCGAGGGACGGCGGGGTCTGGGAGATCAACGAGGGCTACGAGGGCGGCGAGTGAGGATATTGAGGATGATAGTGATGCGTTTGAGCCGATGGCTAGTAGTGCGAGGCGCAGATAATGAATTATAGTCAAGGGGGTGAGGGAGAAGAAGAACAAGAACAAGAAGAGATGTTGTTTGGTCAGCGTGGCATAAGCTATTTGCTTACTTGTAGCTGTTGCATTTATGGCGTCAAATGATATATATGGATGAGGGCTAGTTACGAGATACCGGTTCGGACACAAACAGAAGCTTCGACTAGTAATACCTTACGGACTACTATTACTACTCCATTTCACCCATGACGGAGCCGTCTGGCAGATCAGACTTCTCCAGCAAAAAAAACCCTACAACTTCCCCCTCTCCAAAAACCGAACCGGCAAATCGACATGCCTCGCTCTTAGAAACTCCGCCACGTTCTTCCCCAAGAAGTCCACTGTCGTAGTAACCCCCACTCCCCTATCCAGCAAATTTCTGAACAGAAAATGCACAGCCCTCAAATTCTGCAACTCAAATCTTTCAACCCTCAGCTCGGGATTCGCATTATACTTCTCGCCCAGGAGTTCCCTGATTCCAGACACAGATAATAACGACCGAAGCCATCGGTACTCGTCTGCATGACGGACCCAGAACCCGCAGTTCGCGTCCGGGCCTTTGTCGCCGGACCGGGCGTGGACGATCCAGCCCAAAGGGCCGCGGATAGTGGGGCCGAAGTCCAAAGTGGGATTGTCGGTGACGGATTGGGAGGGTTGGCGGGAAGGGTAGATTTTTGTGATTGGGGGTGGAGGGATAGTGAGGGTTTGATGGAGCCAGGGGAGGTGGACTTGATGGTTGATGTCGGATTGGGGCAGGAGGGTGACGTGGTATTCGTAGACGGGACGGGGGAAGCCTTGGCGGGTGTCGAGGTGGAAGGTGGCCCCCGGGTAGCCTTGCATAATGGTGTCGACAATGGAGCGGAGGAAGTGCATTGGGGAGAGATCGTCT
This sequence comes from Aspergillus welwitschiae, assembly GCF_003344945.1. NCBI lineage: Eukaryota > Fungi > Ascomycota > Eurotiomycetes > Eurotiales > Aspergillaceae > Aspergillus > Aspergillus welwitschiae. The sequence continues at coordinate 539,493 of NW_020798696.1, forward strand.
GCGTGGCGGGCTTGGGCGACGATGCGGAGGCAGACGGTGGCGCTGCTTTGGTCGTCGGGGTTCTCAGGGGCAGAGCCAAGGGTTGCGAATTGGAGGCTGGTGAATTTGGGAGTATACGGTGAGAGGAGTCGGCGAATCTGGGATTCGAGCATGCGTGCCTTGGAAGGGATGTCGAGGCCTACGAGGAAATAGACCGCTTCCGCTTGAAAGCCTCCGCGGGCTGTGATGCCGACTTTGGTGGTCGGGGGTGGTGGTCCGGAGCGGACGCCGTGGAGGGCGACGCGGTTGGGGCTGATTTGCTCGAAGTGGATGTCGTTCAGGATAGCGGTTACGTCGGAGTTGAAGTACCATGGGCCTTGGATCTCATATAGGAGCTGTGAGGAGCAGGTGTCGATGGTGACGGCGCCCCCGCGCGCGTAGGATTGCATGGTAATGATTACTTTGCCCTCTGGGGAGATCTCCGCAATGGGATATCCAATGTTGGACCAGCCGTCAGGACCGACGTGTTCCAAGGTCTTGAAGCCGGTGAAGTTGCCGCCGCAGACATAGTTGCTGCATTCGATGAGATGGCCAGCCACGAAGGCGTTGGCTAGCTGATCGAGGTCAGTGCGGTTCCACCCATGGAACCAGTATGCAGCTCCAATGACGGGGGATGCATCAGAGACTCGTCCGCAGAGTACGATATCAGCCCCTTGGGATAGAGCGGCGGCAATTCCGAGTCCTCCCAAGTAGCACTGAGCAAAGATGGGCTCGAAAGGCCAATTGGAGAGGGATTCGCCAGTATAGATGTTGGTGAAGGCTGACTTGCCCGACGACAATGCAGCTTTGACGGTTGACAGGACTTGGTCTCCAGAGACCCAAGCTACCTGGGTTTCATGTGAGCATGGCTTCTTCAGAGGTCATTTTGAGAGTGACCTTGAGGTTCAGTCCTTTTGCTTCCACCATCTGTTTGACCACCTTGTAGAGGCCCTCCGTGTCTGTGTTTCCTGCATTCACCGCAACTTTGATGCCGTACTTTGCCAGGTCTGAGAGGGCCGGGTTCAGGGCCTGGAGAAAGCCGACTTCATAGCCTGGTGCATCGATGGTCGAGGATCCATTTGTGCCTTTTTCTTTCCGCTGATGCTGTTCTACTGTACGGGCAGCCGATGCCACCATATTTGCCTCGCTCATGTAGTCAGCAATGATCACATCGACTGGATCTTGAGGATAATTGCGAGCGAACTCGGCGATGGCATGGCGACGGTCAGCGTTGGACCCGGAGGCACCTATTCAGTTTGGTCAGTGAATTATAACGGTCTTGGGGCGGTTCAAAGTCGACCGACGTACCAGCTATACGTACCGAGCGTTGGGCCATGGTAGTATGTATAGTATAGGCGTATTCACCGCTACAGTAGAAGTGGTGTGAATATCAGGCGGGGAACAGAGTATCTCGTCCAGCCATAAACAGTGTTTATATAGCACTTCCAGTGTTCATTGCCTAGCTAGCCAGTCCCAAGGAATCGAGAAAAGTTGCACATAGTGCGAGTTCGTCTCCAGTGAGATGCCGAGGACATTCGGTTGTTTGGGAAGAAGATGCGGGGATCTGCTTTCACCTGCCGCATTGCGGTCGGATCGACCGGCAAGAGAAGATGAGCAACCTACGTGAAATTGAGTTACGCAGGCATAATGATCAACAAGTCGCATTAATGCGCCACTATGCGGGAGGCACCAGTTGAAAGAAGCTCAACCAAGCAACAGAGGAGAAGGAAAGTGTAAGTCACATGTGGATCAGATGAGCGGTCACGCCACCAGGCCAGCTCCAAGTGGTTACAAGCAACAGACCCTTCAGTTTTATCTCATTTCCTATTATAATTACACGTATCCCGCCCATTGCAGGATAGCCATAGAGACGAATAACAGCAAAATGGAGGTTTTTACCATCTCAATCTCGTCTCTATGACGGCGGGTCCAGTTGCCCAACCGCTTCACCCAGACAAGCTGATGGTTATCCTTCAGCGCCCTGTGTAGTCCAGGTAGCCCGTCAAGACTTCGTACGTTCCACTCCTTCTGGTAGGTGCGAAGCTCATTGGCTTCGACCCTTTTGCCTGTCCAATGGCCTAGGGTATCGCGATCTTGGAGATACGGTTTGGTGTTGTTGGTTTCGGGATCGACTTGCAGGGACAATCGCGGGACGCCGTAACCGCAAGAACGTTGAACCTGTAGCCCGTAACATGCATCGCATCCGTTGTTAGCAGCGTATCTTGCTCGCGGCAATAAGCCAGAAGGCACTTCTAGGAGGAGTCGGGGAGAGAACCTTGAAGACATTCAGACGAATGATAGCCCGCGCTCCCACCACTTTCTTGCCTCCCATCCGCTCGAGGTAGTCAGAGAATTCAGGCTCATCGTATTCGATAACAGAGCCAGTGCAGAAGAAGCGTACAATGCCTGGCGAGGCATCAAAGGAGCAGAACATAATGGTAAGTCGACCGTTCTCGCGCACATGGCTTATGGTCTCACTTCCCGAGCCCGTGGCATCAACGTAGGCTGCCTCGTTAGGACCCAGGATGGCGAACGACGAGTCAGGAAACCCTTTCGGCGACACATTCACATGTTTTCCTTGCAGAGGTGCAGAGGCCACGAAAAAGACGCTTTGGCGCAAGGCCCAGTCTCGGAGCTCTGGGGTAATTGATGGCCAGAATGTTGGCATTTTACGTTCGTTAGCAGCGGGATGGATATATGACAGTCAGAAGCGGATCAAGAGAGTAGCAGGCTGCAGCAGAGTAGTATCAAGAGGGGGTTGTGAAGCTAGGGGCTTCTTATAGGCGCATAATCGGCGAAGACAAAGACTAGTACTAGTCAAGGTCAAGTAGTAACAGGTATGAGTCAGGCTGCTGTCCTACCTCAGGTCTTTGTCCTTATTCGCAGAAATATCACAGATTTTAAGTTAATAAGCTGCACGCACTGAAAGCTGTGACTGACACCATTCAGTCGGGGGCTGCATACCCTCAGGCCACCCATTGACTTCTTGCCGGGGAGTGATGGCCAGACTCCAGAGTATCCCAACCCCGCCGATCGGCATTGATAACGCGGTGTTGTTGTAGCATTGCATTGCAGCACAACAACACATACCATCCATGAGTCACTTGATCGCAAATATTCCCGGATCGGGCCCTGTTATTAAAACATTCTTTCCGATATCTCTGCCGGTGAACCAAATAGGTTCACAACAAATTGAACCAGCAGTCCAATATCTTTCAGTGCACTTATAAAGACCTCGCGAAGACGTCTCCTATATCATAACCGAAGAAATTTCTTCACCATCAACAGTGCCATGAGGTCACTAAATATTAGTTCTGCATGTGCTCTAGCTCATGTAAGCATCTAGGACGCAATCTATAGCATCATCCCCTTTCCAGTACATTAGAACGTCTGTCATACCAGAAGAGCGCCTCAGAATGAATGAAAAGTCTCCCGATAAAATTCAAAGACGAGTAAGCGATAAATCCAGCTGAGATTTACGGGGAAGAGCTATCCCGAGATTGTTATTATGGCTGTTGTCGGTGTCAGAAGCATCAAGCTTCGTCTAGAGGAAAACCAGGCAACAAAGAGTAGATTCCGTTTTTCAGCCGACCGTTTCAGTGATCAACTAGGAAATTGGCAGCAGTCCCGACGGGAATAAGGATTATACAGGCAGAATTCGCTGGGGTTTGGTGAGATCAGAACAGTCTTAACCTCCCGCCGGTATAAATCAACCCGAAGGTACGAGGTTCGCTTTTTCGGGAAAGATCGCAATCGGTATCAAGGAGAGCAGAAGCCGAGGCTGGATCCGGCAGGTACAAGCAAAAGCAAACCTCACGAGGTGCGTAAGCGGCCGCTACGGGGTAGAGCCGGAGATAAGGGATGAACTGTGTAAGCTGCAGGACTGGAACTGCATGTAATTAATCCCTTGAGAGGGATCAGGTTTCTATTACATGGGTACATAGTTGCTATCTACTTGACTGAGCCGGGATTTGGTGTCAATGATACAGTGTTAATGCATACTAGACTAGACTATGCATTGTCATGGCAGCGGGATCCCCCGAGATCTCTGCCGTTTCAGATAGAAACCTGGTCATAGTAAACGACGGAGAGTTCTGTATAGATTGACATTTCATAGTAGTGGATAGGGTTAGTTGGATAGAACTAAGTGGTGGGGAAGCAGCTTCTGGGCGGAACAACTGTAGACTGCAGAATTATGAGTTGGGGTACCTTGGGATCATTAACGCAGAGAGGGGAGGAGGGGAGGAGGGGAGGGGTGAGTGGTTGAAGGTGTAACATCTAGCCCGAGACGGGGCTAGGAGGTCTTAGATGGCTGCCCAGTAGTAAACGGTCCAGTGTATCAGCCGACCACCCCCAGGTTTGAATCCTTACCAGCTCGGGCTAAACTCCCGCCCGTCGCAGCAGCAGGCGAAGGTGTCATTGTGGCTAAACCTCAACGGTACCCGCTAGTGACTTGGCGCTAGTGGATGGGTCACTTTGGAGACTAATCAGACTAATGCCTTGGGACCTCAGCTTCGTTGCATTTCCCCTCTTTGTGTTGTTGTTCATGATGGTTTGAGGATTGAGTAGTGAGATCTCACTAGTCAGTGGCTAATTGGACTATACAGGGATGTTTGAAAAGTGCGCGAACTAGCATCTACTAAGTAGTAATCCCCATCATGAAAGGAACAAGGTGACTGGCTGACTAAAATGTTACAGCTTGCAGGTCAACAAACTAGCTCAAGAGACTAGATTCCACTTGGTCCCCGCCACTTACACCGAGGTGGAGGGTTTCCGGAAATACGAAAAGAGCTTGCTCCATTGCTGTGAGTAATACTTCCCTAGTGAGTTACAAAGGAGATGATTGATAACTCACGACTAATAGGTTGCCTAGCTACTAGCCTCTTCTTCTCCCGGCCGCGCGAAGGTCCTCCATTCTTCTTCGGTATGATGTAAGAGGAAACCAGATGTAACTAGTAACCATATCAAGCCAAGACACGATAACCATCCCCTTCCACTACCAGTACCAGTACCACAGGGACTCTTCGAAGGGATGAATAGTTACAAAGTCAAAATGGCTGACACAGGGGGAATCTGGGTAGTGGTGGTGGTGGTGGCCAGGAAAAGAGCCACGGATAGCGAAACCCCGCACGATCGCTGCCGAATTGTTGGATAGAGTGGGGAACGGGCTGGCATGTGGGAATTCACCTACTTTTCAGGTTCCCTTCATGCCCCGGTCACTTACGCTTTACCGCGATATAATATAATATGATGGTTACTTATAGGGGTCTCGGGAGTACGTAGGTTAACTCGCGGTGGGTTTCGGGCTCAAGGAGCTCGGTCTCTCCAATCGGAGCATCTAGAAGAGGGGGTGGTTATCCGCGGAGGGATTAGAATGAGGTAAATGGCAATGGATGAGACCCGGAATTTCTCCCATGGATCCGACTAGACCAGTCCAATTGAACTAAACTAAACCCAGTGGACGAGGATGATCTCCGCTGGCGTTTCCCCCTCGCGCCTCGCAAGCTTCCCCTCCCTTCAACCATCAACCATCAACCGTCAAACCAACTTCTCTTTCCTCTTTCTCTCTCTTCCCCCCCACTTCCACCCCACCACTAGTACAAAGCAACTAAACTTCCTGTCTGCTTTATTAATTGATAGCTCTCCCCTCCCTCCGCTCTTCTTTCTTCTTCTCTTCCCTCTCTCTCTTTTTTTTTTTCTCTTCTAACCAACACCTCCTCTCCCATATCTCATCATGTCTGACCTCTTCACCACCATCACGACCCCCAACGGCGTCAAATACGAACAGCCTCTGGGCTTGTATGTTATCCCCGGCGTCCCGTCCTCTCGATATCGCGCTTTTGGAAACTAACCACTGTTTACTTTACAGGTTCATTGACGGCGAATTCGTCAAGGGCGCCGAAGGCAAGACCTTCGAGACTATCAACCCCAGCAACGAGAAGCCCATTGTCGCCGTTCACGAAGCCACGGAGAAGGATGTGGATACTGCCGTTGCCGCTGCTCGCAAGGCCTTCGAGGGCTCCTGGCGCCAGGTCACTCCTTCCACCCGTGGCCGCATGCTGACCAAGCTGGCCGACCTTTTCGAGCGCGATGCCGAGATCCTGGCTTCCATCGAAGCTCTGGACAATGGCAAGTCTATCACCATGGCCCACGGTGATATCGCTGGCGCCGCCGGTTGCCTGCGCTACTATGGTGGCTGGGCCGACAAGATCCATGGTCAGACCATCGACACCAACTCCGAGACCTTGAATTACACTCGCCACGAACCCATCGGTGTCTGCGGACAGATCATTCCCTGGAACTTCCCCTTGCTGATGTGGGCCTGGAAGATTGGTCCTGCCATCGCTACCGGTAACACTGTTGTTATTAAGACTGCTGAGCAGACTCCTCTGTCCGGTCTCTATGCCGCGAAGCTGATCAAGGAGGCTGGCATCCCCGCCGGTGTGGTTAACGTCATCTCCGGTTTCGGTCGTGTGGCCGGTTCCGCCATCTCTCACCACATGGACATCGACAAGGTCGCCTTCACTGGCTCCACCCTTGTTGGCCGTACTATCCTCCAGGCCGCCGCCAAGAGCAACCTCAAGAAGGTGACCCTCGAGCTGGGTGGCAAGTCCCCCAACATTGTCTTCAACGATGCCGACATTGACAACGCCATCTCCTGGGCCAACTTCGGTATCTTCTACAACCACGGTCAGTGCTGCTGTGCTGGTTCTCGTATCCTGGTTCAGGAAGGCATCTACGACAAGTTCATTGCCCGTCTCAAGGAGCGTGCTCTCCAGAACAAGGTCGGTGACCCCTTCGCCAAGGACACCTTCCAAGGTCCCCAGGTTTCGCAGCTCCAGTTCGACCGCATCATGGAATACATCCAGCACGGTAAGGACGCCGGTGCTACCGTGGCTGTTGGTGGTGAGCGTCACGGCACCGAGGGTTACTTCATCCAGCCTACCGTCTTCACCGACGTCACCTCCGACATGAAGATCAACCAGGAGGAGATCTTCGGCCCCGTCGTCACTGTCCAGAAGTTCAAGGACGTCGAGGACGCTATCAAGATCGGCAACAGCACTTCTTATGGTGAGTTCTTTTTCGCCACTAAATTGCAGTGTGTCAAGTGCTAATCTTTCGTCCTAGGTCTCGCTGCCGGTATCCACACCAAGGATGTCACCACCGCCATCCGTGTCTCCAACGCCCTCCGTGCTGGGTAAGCTATACTTAACACTACATTCCTGTATTCATTCACTAACATGCACATAGAACCGTCTGGGTCAACAGCTACAACTTGATCCAATACCAGGTTCCCTTCGGAGGATTCAAGGAGTCCGGTATCGGCCGCGAGCTCGGCTCGTACGCCCTCGAGAACTACACCCAGATCAAGGCCGTGCACTACCGTCTGGGCGACGCTCTCTTCTAATTTAATAATTGAAACCATGAGAAAATGGGGAGAGTTCGCTTCAGCGACGAGCTCGTGGATATTGGGTTACCTTCTTCGCAGATAGCCATGACTGGTTCATGCAAAACAATCAGGATACGAATTTACGATGATTACAAATTGTTCTTACATTGCAGTAACTGTAGACCTTTGTACATATAGTCTGTCTCAAGCTTCAACCCCCACATAATCTTGGTACTGGCTATAATCACTCCCCTGTGGTGAACTAGAACAAACCACCACCCCTCCCACTGGTTCATTTGCAATCGACCTCCATCAGGCCATTGCATATCGTACCCATTGTTACACGCCCAAATTCCCGGGACAACCACCGGCGAGTTTGAGTAGCCTGGGTCTAGTCTCGGGAGAATTACTACGCCGAGAAGAGAGACCCCCTCGGGTCGAAGATGGCCCGAAGCGAGGACATTCATCAGCGAATACACAAGGACCGAATGATTGGTTATGTCACCGATGTTGATGATGATCAGTCATTCAAAAAGACAGCTAATTTCATTCTTCAATACTCCATAGGTTGATTGATTACTTGCTGGTGCCGAAATTAGGTGTTCGGGAACTATACATTCATTATCTTATCGGTTCTGGTAGAATGCATCGATTTACATTTCATTCAACCTCCAAGTTCATATATTTGTGAGGACTCTACTATCTGGTAGTATTGCGATCTACGCGTCTATTTACTACTTAATATAGTTATTAAGTATCAACCATCATTGCATGACAATAGATCCGTCGCATGAATAGTAGCAGAGTTCTATCGCAACTTCTTATCCTTCTCGAAGTAATCCTTCACTTGGGCCGCGAAACTCTCGTCGGTCAGGACCTTGAGTCCGGCTACAGCCATGCCCTTTCCTACTGACATGGTTATGTTGTGGGCTTCTTCTGTCTTTGCTGAATCGCGGAAGGCCTCGGTGTGCATTGCTGTTCCGGGGGGTGTGGGGATGAAGTAGTGGCCGTGGAAGGAGGGGACTTCGTAACTTATATTACCTATAGTTGTTTCTGGTCAGCAAAGAAGAGATGGTGATGTTATGAAAGAGTTGACTGTGTGCATACCCATATCTGTGCTGAACGCACCGATATCCTTCTTTTGCAGATCGCAGTAGTATTTCATTCCCTTGGAACCCATGTACCGGGTAAATTCTTTACATAGGCCCTCGTTGGGTCGAATGTCCGCGTATGGGTCCATTCTGTTCAGGTGTTAGTCTCACTATCTTTCAATAAAATAGAAAGGAATAAGATCATACGCAGAAACAATATCGACTTCACAGCCCGTAGCTAGCGCCGCTCCTTTCATGCAATTCTCAACGCGCTCCCGCAAAGCATTCATCTCCTTCAACGTCTCAGATCGGACATTCACTCGAATCTGCGCCTTATCTGGAATGACGTTGTGAGCAGTACCCCCCTCCGGGATAATGATATTGATCCTATCAGTGGGCCTGATATGCTGTCTAAGCAAACCAACAGCCTGGTATGCCAATGATGCCGCATCAAGAGCATTAACACCCGCCCAGGGCATCTGAGCCGCGTGCGCAGGTTTCCCTTTGAAATCTGCTAGGAACCCCGTTGCCGCTAAGCAGGATCCAAATGCGACGCCCGCAGAGCCCGCAGGCATATGAGGGAATTGGGGTGTTGGGTGGCTCATTAACGAGGCAGTTGTGTTCTTCAGAGCGCCCGCTTCGATCAGTTTGATCTTACCGCCGCCGCCCTCTTCAGCGGGGGTTCCTAATAAGCGCACTTTCCCCGGGACCTTGATTCGCTTCATCACGTCAACGACACCCAGGAATGAGGCGATGGAAGAGACGGCGATGAGGTTATGGCCGCATCCGTGACCTATCTCTGGGAGAGCGTCGTACTCTGCGCAAAAGTCGACTGTTTCTCCGTCTTTGTCACCGTATTCGGCAACGAAGGAGGTCTCCTGGCCGTATGCTTGACGGATTACTGCTACACCTGCGGCCTCTAGGTAGTCGCAGATTGCGTTGTGGGCTTTGTGTTCTTTGAAGCACAGCTCTGGGTTGTCGTGAATCTGGACACTTGTTAGATGTTGAATGCTGAGATGGAAGATGGACTTTTCCTTGCCTTAACGCTCAGTTCACGAAGACCTGCGCTGGCCTGATCAATAACCTGTGAGATTATTCTCTCCATTTCTGTTGGCGTGCCTATCGTGCGTCCTATCATGCAGTCTTGAAGTTGGTGTAATCGTGACAGCAGGCAGCTTTGATAATGAACAATAAATAGGCAATTTCTTTCGTTTGACAGATGGTCTAAGACCTCATTTGAGGAAGACTTGCTGGGGGATAGAAAGCGTGAAGAAGGTAGATGCGCGGGAGAAGAATGATCAGCGAGAGGGGTCCGAGAAGGACTCTCTGGGGAACTGGTATGTCATTGGACCGGCGTTTGAAAAGTCACCAAATCGCCGATTGAAGATTCGGCTTAGGATATACTACTATTTTACTCACCAAGCCTCCGTCTAACAGTCTTGTTACATTTCCCCGCAAACCGACGATGGCACTTGACCTGAGCGTACTATACTCCAACTTCGGCGTTCTCTCTCGGCAAACCAAGAAGCCTCGCCGAATGGAAGATGACTTGCAAAGTGCCGGTCTCCTTTCCAGCCACAGGTGAATACACGACAGCTGGCTATGAATATCTTGTGCAAACATGTTGGGTTCCTTATATTCCTCTTTTAAGTTCTTGAGATTCCCCAAATTCCTCTTCTTTTTTCGGTTTGTATACAGGTACGGCTCCAGGAATAAAGTGCAGGAAATCAGGGCTACCAACAAAGGCAACCATTACCAGGTTGATCCACACACAATACAAGCATACTGACATTGGCGAGTGATATATGCAGTTACGGAATGGTTCAGAACTTCAACTAGTTGCTTGAAACACTTCAGCTAGGTGTCTATCTTGCAGGGGAAGTCACCCACATAGTCGATGTTGCGGAACCTTGCGGGAAAACATGATCGCCAACTACCACACCAGGTTACACCTGATTGATGGCAATGGAAATGGCTCACATTGCTCTCATAGCCGCAATACATTGCCTTGAGGCTGTTTCGTGAGATCTTGCACTTGGCAAACACCCTCTACGGCTCACATCCCCGAATGACGAATCCAGGCTTTGCCTCGAGATATTGGTTTAAATAAAGATGACCCCCTTCAATACCTTCTGTTCATCAAGGATGCTCGCCTGTTGTCGCACGAGAAAGTGGTGCGAGGCCTGCAGCTGTTACATGGGCATCCACCTGAGCCGTTAAAACCCGGCCCTTCCGCGCCCCTGATGGCACTGCCTCGAGGGTCAACGACTGTCTGGTCAGCAGCAGTCTCAAGACCTTCGACATATTCGTCTCAGCTGCCGATGCTTCAAACCACCAAGCGAGATGGCAACCTCACTGGACCTCCTTTGCACCATTGTAACTACACTTCAAAGCCTCATTACGGTCGCCCTCATCGCTAGAACGCCTCGGAACTCCTTCCTACGTTGGATATGCGTCCCTTCAATTACTTACATGGCCTATATCGAAGGCGTTCTGATCAAGATGACCGATCATCATACCTATGCCAAAGTCACTCTTAGTGGCATGCCATTCACTGTACTCATCCAACATATAAACCTGCTTCTGATTGCCAAAGTTGATCTAGCAGGGCAGCCGGGTACGAATGCAGGGAAACTTGCGTCTGCTTTTGCCTTACTCCAGTCTACCCGTGGTATCGGCACACCCTGGCAAGTCAAGAATATTCCGAGTCACCCGCTTGTGCTTCGAGCAAAACCACCCAGCCGAGGCCAGTTCATAAGAAGGCAGCTAGCGATTGCAATATGGGAAGTTCTGGCCTTGATTCTCGTGCTCACGTCATTAGCAACTCATGATGTGCAGGATGACGATGGGTCATACATATACGGATCAGGGCGCGAATTCCAGTTGGCAGATTCTAGCATGAAGCAGCTTCTCGGACGAGTCACAGTCACCTTTCTCTTTGGGTTCCCCGGATCGATGCTTTTCCTGGACGCTATGTACCGGATGGCATCTCTAATCTCAGTAGCGGCCAGAATGACAACAATTGCTTCGTGGCCCCCGGAGTTTGGGAGCCTGGCCGACACGTCTACTGTTCGTGGATTCTGGGGGTTAGTTCACATTTTCTGCCCTTCATTCCACTTCATCTCATTGTTGCTTCTTGAAGCGAGATAGCTCCTGCTGACATATAACAATACCCAGCAAATTTTGGCATCAAAACCTCCGCTGGTCATACACCGGTGTTTCAACAGCAATCACCTGCCGTATCCTCGGCCTTCCCAAGCCCTCCCTAACAGAGCGATATCTCAACCTGACCATAGTTTTCATTCTCTCCGGGTTAATGCATGTATTCACAAACGTCGCCAGTGGAATCGAAGGGGGAAACACCGGCGCAATGTTGTTTTTCATCGCACAAGCCGGTGCCATCATGTTTGAGGACGCGGTCCAACACTTATGGGCTATCTTGTCACGAGGAGAGAAAAACACTGCTGCTGAAACACCTTTCTGGCAGCGATGTGTTGGATTCATGTGGGTGTTTTGCTGGTTGGCTGCAACATTTCCCTGGTGGTGGTATCCTATCATACGGATGCTGGTGGCATATGACTGGACTGGGGTGTTGGATGTTGTTCAGGGTCTGGGAATGACCAAGTCTAATCTTTCTGTAGTGGTGACTGTTGGTGCGGTTGTTTTGCGGCTGGGGTTTGGTACTGAGATCTGAGGTTGGACGTTTAGTCTGGTATCTATAGTGTGACTGGTCCGACTGGGGTTGCATGTCATGAGTATCGGTTGGGATAAGTCGAACGCGGTGCGATAGTCCACTCAGGGACATGCCTCTTATCAGGCCGCTTTTTTTTGTATCAGAAAGTTTGTCGTCCAAATATTTTTCCATAATAGAAATAGGAAACAGTGTTGTATTATGTTAACTTAGTGGAGAAGACGGTTTTGTGTAGGAAGTTATGCAAAGCTCAAACGCACTACTCATGCATGTAATCCGTTTCAGGGGAAGCTTACAACCCTTACGAAGAATCCAATCATGAGAATCCATCTCCAAATTGTTGGCTCGGCGCAGAGTAAGCCCGTGTATGAGGTTAGGCAGGTTTTAACAGATTATATTTGCTATCTAGAAAAGCGTGATATATGAAATCTTTGCCACTGTGTATCAGGCTAGGGGTTTTTTCTCCCTCATATTTGGTATTAAAAAAAGGGAGATTTTGAGACCCAAGTACAAGACACCCAGCGACAAGTAGCATGATTGACTGTGGATATTTCAATTGGATGGTAAACCAACGTGAGAGAGCGTTCGTTTCAGGCAGCGTCTTGGTCCAGTTGCAAGTAATGCTCTAATGCAGCCTCGCTGACGACGTGAGAACTGTTCTAGTCATGCATAAAGCCATTCATAGTTAGGTCTAGTACCTATCACTGAGACCAAGCATCTATCTCCTGCTGCCATTAAGCTCATCTGAGCGTGTTTCTATCACTGGTCGGATATACCATTGTGCCTTAAGACGCGACAAGCTACCTTCCTGTTACACGATAGTGCAAGGCACATTCAACCCGGTGATCAAACAAAGGGGCCGTTTCCCTCATAATCGACTGGCAGGCCTTAATGTGCTGATCAGGTTCGAGAAAGGAGAAGACACCGGATCCGGGGAATGGTATGTCACCCATGTGGCTCGTATCCACTTCCGATTCCTTTGAGAGCCTTGTTGAGCTGACACAAATAGGAGATCCGGATGTGCTGGACTGAGATCTCCTCAGGCAATGTGTAGGTTCTTTTCGTGTTCAGAATATGTTGTGGCCGAGAATTAGGCGATCAATGGTTGAACTCCGTCCTCAAGCTTTCCATGTCAGTAACACTTAACGCAACTAAAGTCAGCCTGATGAGTAGGTACCTTAACATCACAGCTCCCTCCTTTCAAGACCAACTTCCTCCTTGCAACAGATTCTGGTGGGCGGTTTTCGCCCCAAAAACGAAACGGTTCCCCTGAAAGAACAACATCTGATGTCAGCTGGGACACGGAACGATCTGCTCCCTGATGTGCCTGGCCGGGTGGACTCTGCCACATGGCTATGTCGTAGGATAATCGCTTCTAGATCGGCTGAGACGGAAATGAAGTTGGATCGTCTCTGGGGGCGGAAGTTGAAGGTGGAAGGGAGGCTTTGCGAGAGAATCTCATCCGCCTTCTCTTTTGGCCCCTCCTCCACTCTCTCTTCTCTTCCGTTGCCTCTGAGAACATTTTCCCACCACATCCCACATCCACCATCATTTTTCGTTATGCGAATGTTTCTGCCCAGAGTGAGTCTGGTTCTCAAACCTGCTGCTGAGCTGAACAGTCACTAACTATTACTCAGTGTCGCGCTCGTCGCAATCCGGGTTCCTCGCAGATTCTGACGCGATTTGGCCCCAACGCCATCGCGAACTAGTTTCTCCAAGAGCACAAGTGCTCTAGCGACCGTGTTGTTGTGTTGCCTTTCTCAGTCAACTTGCTCCAAACACTGCCACGACCCTGCTAGCTGATCCTCCGTCAGCAGAGCACTTGTGCTTGCCTGTGCCCCAGTCGCCTGGTCATTGGTTGGGCTATGCTCTCGCAGGCACCCTTTTCATGGCCAGGTTCTAGCTTCTGGGCTTGCTGATACCGCAGGTCCGCGTGGGCCCTGTGACTAAATTCAAAACATTATGGACCCAAGCCCATGGCTTTCAGGATTCAAGCCCAGGGTGGGCTTGCGTATCAGTCGAAATCGGGTCCCAGGGGTATGTCATCCGCAGGCTGCGACGTATATCACCCTTGTCCGTCCCTCCCAAACTATTATAGACCTTTTTTCTGGACCTTTCTGGACCTATAGCGGTGATTCTTCATGATCGCCCTGCATACCATGTCCGACTATACCTCGGGTCCTTATGCACCCATTCGCTGCAGATCTCCAATAGCCCCTCCACGCGCCCCGTTCAGTAACCCGCAAGGCATAAAGTCAGTGGACAGCCTCGCCTCCTCCAGGTCTACTCTCTATTTTCTCCCAAACGATATTCTCGAGGACCACACCGAAGATAGCGCGGGTCGCGCCCAACACAACCAATTGAAAATGCCGCCCCCAGATGTTGACGACAAACTACTCCTCGCGGGACTGGAAACGACTTGGGACTCGGCAGATAGATTGGCTGTGCCACATCTACACATACCCAAGACAAGGGCAGATGAATACGGCCCGCCCAGCCCATGCTATTCATACACATCTAGCGCGAGTTCTGCGACGCGCTCACCATCAGCGTCCGAGTGGAGGTTCAAGCCTCTACCCCCGGTCCCTGGAGTAAGTGGCAGCGCGCATTCGAGAGGATCTGGTAGATCAAGTGGCGGGCAGAGCTCTCTCAGAGAGTCCCCTACGAGCTATACGCCTCAGCCTCTAGCACTTCGGCCTACGACACCCCGCCCTATAACTCCTGTATCTTCGACATCTAGACCAACTACACCTCAGCCTCACGCAGCGCCCTTTGGTGCAGTACCTCGGCCTACAACGCCACGTCCTCTTACGCCGGTGTCTTCAACATCCAGACCTACAACACCTCTTCCTCCAGCAGCACCTTTCGCTGCAGCATCGCGGCCGATGACACCCCCATCTATGTCTTACCGACCAGCAACCCCTCGGCCGACCACCCCCAGGCCTGTGACTCCTCTACCTACCATTCCTCAGCCTTCCACACCCCGATCTACAACTCCCCGTCCCACTACCCCGCGACCTACAGTGGCAATCCCAGACACGGGAACGGCCACGAACCTTAGGTATGAGCATGTGCCAGTGCTTACCGGCTCTTTACCAGCCGGAAAAGGGTCTAGGGATGCCCCTGAGTGGCCGCAAACATTCGGTATCAAAACTGAACAATTGCCGCCTGCCACGAGCAACCATGGCTACGGCCATAATCCAAAACGCTCGAGCCCGACAGACTTGCATGTCCAGCAAAAGCAGCCAGTGAAGAAGACATCAAAACAGGAGCTAAAGCCAGATGGTGACGACAGACCTCTGTGGCAGTCATTAAAGGCAGGGGTACGGCGTGTCCTAACCCGTAAAGCCGTTTCCCACGATGGTGGAGCGCTCAAGCACAGCAAAACGAAAAAGAACAAGTACCAGAATGTGCGCAGAGCATCAATCATTGTTCGCATGTCGACGATACCACCTGTTCAGCGCCCGCCGGAGGACGATAATGGCCAGGGTTTTCTTGACGGCCAGGAAGATGACGGTCACTATGAAGACGCCATAAAGCGAATGAAGAATGTCCTAGCGAGTTTGCTCGAGGATGGGTACACTATGGACATGATTTTGCAAGCAGAATCTAATCAGCAATTTCTCCGATCGCTTTTTACGAGGGTGCAGAACGAACCACTTCTTGGTGTTGACACTGCACCTTCTAACTCACCCCCACCGACTTCACACTCCTCCTTACCCCCAGACCATACATGCGAACTCCCTCCCCAGGATTTCCATCAGCCTGAGGCAGTTGACAAGCCGGTTGATCAGCCTGTGAGCCAGCTGTTTGACAAGCCAATTCGACGGCCTACGTTAGGTGATGACAATGAAAGCAGCTGGGAATACGTTGGCTACGACGAGGACGAAGCATTCACTGAAGGTGCACCCTCCGTGCGCTTCTTTACAGGTCCTGCGCTTGATGAAAGATCAGAGCCACGCAGTTCCGTTCCACCATTCGCGGCAGTCATGGCCGCCTTGGATGACGACCTGCAGCGCATGACATCCAACCGATGGAGCCTCTCCAAGTCCGGCATGGAAGACATGATCTTGAATATCCTTCTCCAGATCGACGACCTGGATGACCTCTTCTCCTTTGCTCAGACCAGCAAAGCCACCTACCACGTTTTCAAACGCCACGAACTCCCGTTGATGGAGAACACCATTAGACGCAGATCCCCTGCAGCCTGGGAACTCCGTCAGATGAGTGATATCCATGAAAATACAGATCCGCAGGATGTGCCCTCTGCAACGGTCTACTACCGTTCCGTAACCCGCGATCTCCGCGCCCTCGCCACCCTTAAGGGCTTGATGATGACCCATTGCAGAGGAGTCATGCGCACCAGCTCATACGCTGCCCTTGCCCGTCCGTCCAGTGCAGGCGCCCGCCGGCTAGACAACGCCATCTGGCGTGTTTGGACCTTCTGCTTCCTCTTCGGAATGCAGACAGGTAGAGAAACAGACATGGACGGACAAGTCAGCTGGCTCCGCGGGGAAACCGGATCCCCGTTCCAGCCCTGTCCAGACCCCAAGGACGTAGCCAGCATTCTGTTTGACCCTCCTCCGGGCTTCGGAGAGGGCAATCCCGGAGGCCTCACGGTGAGCGACATGCAAGACATGGACGAGGTATGGACGTGTATGAAGTACATGCTGGGATTCCTGCGCGGTGAAACCGAGCGCGCCCGCCGTTTCGGCGTGTTTCAGAGCGCTGGCGTCTCTCTAGAGCGGAATCAGGGCATGATCGTGCTGCATGAATGGATCAATTATCTGTTGACCCTGGGGCCGGAGGCCGTGGTGGAGCTGGCGCCTCTAGGGCCGGACACTCATGCGGAGACTACGTTCCAGCGAGCTATGTCGCGGGGGTGGACGACGTGGTCGGCTCCCGAGCCGGGGTCGACGCGAAGTGCGTTCCTGACGGATGCGCTGGGGCGGGTATCGGGAGGGTTGCGACGGTTGGAGGAGTTGCAGATGACGCTGTGGTATAGTTATGTGTGAGCCTATAGACTGATCTAATGAGTAATGACATATTAAGTGACTTGACTTGACTCAACTCCAACTGAATGATCAACAACGTGGCTGTAAATAATGGGTTACTACTATTCTAGATGTGGACTAAACTACTTGGACCCAGACACCACACTAAGATATATAGATTCCGCTTTGTCTAGTAGTTACCCAATAGTACCAGTAGAACAACCAAAACCATGGATTTTTCTAGAAAGTAAATATGTCTCTACCACTCTTAAATCCAGTCCTGATCCAGAGGGTTATCCCGCAGTCATCCAATGGTCCCAACACTAAGTACTTTCGTATATACTCGGGAATGACGGGACTCCCCAAACCCAACCACCACCACCACTCAAAGAATTAACCCAGGAACCACAATGCTACAAGGTACTCCCGATCGTCACCACTGACATCAATCTGACAATGACACCATTCCCACACTCCATTCATCATTCTGGCTAAATATAGTCTTGACTAAAGCAGATTGACCAATTACCACCCTGACGTCACTTCTACGCCATCCAATCCAACCCTACTATATCATATAAACAACCCCCAGCTCCCATACAGTCCCTCTTCCTCCAACAATTCATCTTTACAATTGACTATTCTATCAAATCCATCCAAACCAAACCAAACCAAGCAAAGAAAATCAACCAAAATGTCCTCCACAATCCCCACCACGAGCGGCACCCAGCCCCTCGACCCCTACAAAGCCAAATCCCTAGACGACGACCTCCCCCTCGCCCAAAAAATCACCGACCTGTCGACCTTCATCACAGAACAGAAATTCGGCATGCTCACGACAAAGTCCTCGGACGATGATTTGCTCACGAGTCGGTGTATGGCTCTTGCTGGGAAGGTAGCATAGCATTTCCCCCCGTCTCTCCCATACCTCATACATACCGAACCACATTTATGAATGAATGTCTTCCCCCAAACTAATACACATGAACGATGTAATAGGAAAGAGGCGACACCACCCTAATCTTCCACACGAACCTCTTCAGCCACAAGACTATGGATTTGACTGCCCACCCCACTGAAACCAACATGTCTTTCTTAGACCCAATCAGCGGGTCGTGGGCATCTATTTCCGGAACGGCGAGTATCGTGGCTGATAAGGAGACCGTCAAGAAGTATTACTCGCCGGCGCTGCAGGCGTGGTTGGGCGATTTGGGGGATGGCGTGCATGATGGTGGACCCGAGGATCCCCGGATCGGGGTGATTAAGCTGGAGGCGAAGACGGCGGTGTATGCGGTCTCCAGGAAGGGGGTTATTGGCCGTGCGGTGGAGACGGTGAAGAGTGTTGCTAGGGGGGATGTGCCCGCTGTTAATAGTATTAGGGAGATCGGGAGGGGGGAGTTTGATGAGTGTAAGTTTTTGTTCTTTCCTTTGGGAGTTGGGTTGGGGGTAGTTGCTGACTGATTGGGTTATAGGGAGACGGACGCATCCTGAGTAATTCTGTGGGTGTTGTTGGGTGAGTGCTGGTATGGGCTATGAGATATGAGCAGTATTATGTTAGTTCGGTGTCGGACTGTAAGATAATCAATCAATTATGTGCTAGCTTCAAGCTGCAAAGTAGATAACTTTGGTCAAGTAGGACCAGTCAACAAGAGAACGAGTATGAAAATAGCGCCAGGCTGTATCTGACAAGTTCAATCAAGACCGGTCGAACGAGACATGAAGGGAAAATAGCTAGTGATACAAGATGTTCAGTCAAGTATGACTAGATGGATGAGAAACAAAACAGAAAAAAAGAACAAGCAATCCATCAGATTCCATTATCCAAGATACAATGGATCAAGATTATCAAGACCATTCGAAAGACAACGACAAGCCCATCGGTCTGATAATCATATTGAATCAAATTGAATCAAATAAGTTCAATCAAGAGCAACAAAAATCAAGAAACCATGCTATCGTAACGCCAAGGGTATCTTGAGAATGAGGCACACGCCATCGCTAACGCCAATAATCCCTCAAATCTGTCATAGTTAGCACCTAACCACCAATTCAAAGATGAGGTAAGAACCTACCAATCGCAATGGCATCTTAGCTGGCAGGCGTCCATTATGCAGCAACATGGCAATATTCTTATTAGGAGTCGCCTGCAGCTTGCGATACGCTTCGCGAATATGTCTGGTCTCAACCGGGGTACGACCCTCCTCAGGGGGATCAAATAATCCAGTCTCGCGCGTACGTTTCTTACTGCTCTCGCCGTTTTCTCCGCCTCCACGACGGTTCTTCTCGCGATCCTCCCGCTCCTTGACCTTGAGTGCCTCCTCAGTCAGGGTCTGCACGATTTCGAATGTCAAGAATCCGAGAATATCAACAATATCGTCGTTTGGCTTGGACTCAGTCACGATACCGAATCCGGCCCACTCGCGGAACCGTTTGCTCTTGCGGTAGGTGAACGACGCCTGGCGACATTCTGACCAGAAGACGTACTCTTCCTTGGTCATGTTCTTGGTACGTTCGTCGGCGGCGGCAAGGCGCTGTAGCGTAGCGTAGTTCTGTTCCTCCTCTTCCTCGTCTTCTTCGTCCTCACGTTCAGGAACCTGCACGGAGTAAAAGCTATTTACGTCCCAGGCGAGACCCACACGAGCACGCTTATTCTTCGGCTTCGACGCAACATCCTGCGGTCCTGCGACGACTCCGCCGGCAATAGGGTCATCAGCTCCAGCAAAGTCTGCAGCATCGGCGCCGCCTTTGTCATCGGAGTCTTTGACGTTCTTGCGGACATCCTTCCAGGACAGGAACGTCTTGAGACGCGACACCTTGGCCTTGTCATGGCGAATGAGAAAGATCAAGTCATCAGTAGAGATCGATCGCACGCCGCGACGAGTCGCTAGGGCAGTGCTTCGCGCGAGCTGCAGAAGTTAGCGTAGTTCGCAAGAGAAGAGAAGAGAACATACAATTTCGACAACCTGCTGGCGTACAATATCCTCAATGAGAGTCGTGGTTTCAACGGACGGTTCGGCAGTTTCACCAGAGACGAACATCATCTTGCGAGCGAAATCAATTAGCATTTCTTTGAAAATCTCTTTGGTCTCCGTATCCATTCCCATGTACATGTCCAACGGTTCATCGTGTGTCTGCTGCTGGATTGCTGGGACTGCTGGGACTACTGGCACCGGTGGTGCAGTCGTCATCTGACCGTCTTCCAGATGTTCCCATCCATGCCATGAGATAGTAGCATCCGAATCGTATGGATCCGCAGACATGGTTGGAGATATCCGCCTCCAGCGACAAGCAGACACGCGATATCCAGGTAGACCCCAGTCATGCGAGTTGGCAGGAAGTAGAATAACACATCCAACAGAGGATCCTGATAATCCCATTTTGCAAAAGAGCAAACACCATCGCGTGCTAGAATTCACCATTCCATGCATGAGTGCTGCCTCGACGATGCCCCATAACTCACATCCATAAAGCGGAGCATCGCTTATCAGAGAGCAATGATGGGGATAGCATGTAGGCCACAGCATGACATCGCAAACAACACAGAACTAACACAGTCCCTTCCAGTAGACACGAAGCACAGATGCTCACAGAAACAGACCAGATACAAAATCAGAACAGTGCTTACCTGCTGGATCTCCTGCCGATACTTGGGGGTACGATCAGTCGACATGATGCAGGTGAGAGGAACACTGATCGAGCATGCTCCACTGCAAAGTCGTTGACAAGGGCAGTCCGGATCTCTGTCTGATCAGGATGAAGATGGGACGGATATTGACGATGTGGCATCCATTCGATCCAGTTGAAGTATGAGAAGAAGGAACAGTGCCTGGATGCTGGTTGGCGCACGTGAATCGCACCCCCAGGTGACTTTACAGTGCATATCCGGATCATCACATGATCCGATTTCCGGCTGCCCTCCGCCGCATTTGGTGGGGGAATGTCGAAAGTTTCCCGGCTGGTGTGAATATTCACGAACGCTCACAATTACAATTGTTGGTGATATTCTCATTCGCACATCACAATGCTTTACCTGGTAGGACTTGGTCTGGCTGACGAGACCGATATCACGGTCCGCGGTCTGGAAATCGTCAAGAAGGCCGAGCGTGTCTATCTGGAGGCATACACGGCTATTCTGCTCGTCGACAAGGAGAAACTAGTGAGTGTCGCCTGACGGATTACTACGCGATTTGTCTCCCTACGTACGGATTTGACTAACTGGAATGATTGGTTTAGTAGGAAGCTTTCTATGGACGTCCTGTTATCGAGGCCGACCGCGAAAAGGTCGAGAGTGGGAGCGATGAGATTCTCGCCGACGCAGACAAGGTCGATGTTGCTTTCCTCGTCGTTGGAGATCCATTTGGGTATGTACCAGCGTTCACTGTCATCTGGCGCTATATGGGCTTCGCTTCTGACAATCCATCAGCGCCACTACACACACAGATCTGGTCCTCCGCGCTCGCGAACTGGGCATCGAGTCCAAGGTCATCCCCAACGCATCCATCATGTCCGGTATCGGCTGCACGGGTCTGCAGCTGTACAACTTCGGCCAGACCGTCAGCATGGTCTTCTTCACTGAGAACTGGAAGCCCTCATCCTATTACGATCGGGTCAAGGAGAACGTTCAGCTGGGTCTGCACACGTTGGTTCTTCTGGATATCAAGGTTAAGGAGCCGTCGCTTGAGAACATGGCTCGGGGCCGCTTGGTCTACGAGCCCCCTCGCTTCATGACCGTTGCGCAGTGTGCCAGTCAGATGCTGGAGACTGAGGAGGAGCGCCAGGAAGGCGTCTGGGGACCGGACAGTCTTGCTGTCGGTGCCGCGCGTGTGGGTGCCGCGGATCAGAAGCTGGTCGCTGGTACCCTGAAGGAACTGGCCGAGGTCGAGATGGGCCGGCCTCTACACAGCTTGGTCCTGATTGGAAAGAGAGCGCACGACCTGGAGAAGGACTACATCCGGGAATTTGCTGTCGATCAGGCCACCTTCGACGCTAGCTGGCAGAAGGGCGGATACGGTACCATGTAAAGACCGTCGCTGATGAGGAACGAAACCAAAATAGATAGATATTCATCACGCCAAAAATGAACGTTGCTAATGAAATCACATGCACAAACCCAAAACACCCAAACCCGCTTTCTGGTGGAAAACAAAATGCTAGCAACTAGCGACGCGCAGATCATAAGCCGTAGAGAGGATTGCGATATAGCCATAGCCATGACCATCAAGCCGTTCGCCTAGCAAACAATCGAGTCAACCGTTCGGGGAATCGCATCTATACAATGAACTATTAGCCAAGTCAAACCTCATCAGAAGATCAACCGAAAGAATAAACCCACCGTAGCAGAAGAAGGCGTCTCCGGCGGTGTCTGCGTCTGATCACTCTCATACTCTCCACCATCAGCATAGCTCCCCTCTTCATCATACCCATCATCAAAACTATCCCCATCCTCCTCCTCGTCATGAGGGAACCACCTCTCCGGATCGCCATTGTACACAATCCACCAGCCAATACGCTCCCCAGCCGCATACTTATCCCTAAACTCCGTCAAGGCCTCCATGGCGTCCTTCTCCAACGGCTCCTCCTTGAATATGTCCTCTGGTTTCCAGCTCGTCTCGGGAGTAGGGCCGACATCCTCGGGGATGGAGATGACTTTCCCACCGACGTAGGCATACGGCTTGCTGACTGCGTCGTCGCTTGTGTCTTCCGGGTCGTATTGTTCGATGAAGCGGAGGTTGGGTAGACGAGAGATAATGCCGGGTTCAGTCTTCTTGAGCGATTCCAAGACCAGTTCGCTGGTTAGGGGCTGTTGGAGGTATTCGGCTGTTGCGTCTTCCAGGTTGTGGAGAACGATGTATACGCGGATGCCGGTAAAGCCGGCGCGCGGCCAGCGAAAGCCGTAGAGCATGTAAACGGGCATTTTATTTTAATCTGCCGTCTGCAGTAGTTCGTGGGTTGGTGATTGTGATGAGGAAGGGGGGTGTGGGGAGGGGGGTGGGAAATGAGGAGAGTGGGTGAAGCAAGGGAGGAGGGAGTTGTTTTATGAATGAGGTGATCGGTAGTATTGTGGGGAGGAGGAGTAGTTCATATTAAATCGGGATCTCGGGGAGGTGAGGAGACAGGTGGAGAGGAAGGATGTAGAAAGAAAGACAGAGAAGACAGTGTGAGTCTTAGGGGTTGCGCATGGCGGATTCGGGCTGGGGGAAATCTTGGTTGCACAGCGCGGGATGGGATAGATAATATGCAGGGGAAAGAATGAAAGAGAAGAAGGCGAAAAGAGCAAAAAAAGGCAGATGATATATGCAGGGTCTCTCCGTGAAGTCCGGATTTGAATGTTGGATTCTGTGTTTGTTCCTTGTTTACCACCTATCTAGAGAGAACTAATTATATAAGCTGGGCTGGACTAGAAGAAAGAGAAAAGTTGTAGAAGAGATTATTGATTCCAGTCCTATCGAGCAGTCGGTGGGAATAATGAATCAATCTCATTATGCTGGCATCTGCAGATTCGATCTGGAAAGCTTAAAGTCAATCGGTGACCCAACGGTCAAAGCGGTCAGCACTGGCAGTATGGAGTCGAGACTCGCATTGTCCGCCGGAGACACCGCGGAGAACAAGTGACGACTCCATTGCACTTACAGGCTTGCTTATCTACCCCCTCATCTCCCTCCTCCCTTGCAATTACTACATACGGGATGGTTCTCTCATTCATTCTTGTGCAGAATCGCCAGTAAGTCATACCCCGCGTTCCCCCGGAATGCCCCATCTCCATGCATGAAATACACCCCCTAACGCAGGAACAGGGGGAAGACGCGGCTCGCGAAATGGTATGCGCCGTATAGCGTAAGTGCACCTCTACTTGGATGGAATTGCATGACGGCTAATATTCTTGCTTTATGATAGGATGAAGAAAAAGTCAAGCTAAAGGGCGAGGTTCGTTATATGCCCCCGACCACTACTATCTACTACTACGGCACCCCGCCGCGGAACGACATAATAATGTATGCTGGATAGGTACATCGCCTGGTCGCCCCGCGAGATCAGAAATACCAGTCCAATTTCGTCGAATTCAAGCGGAGTACCAAGGTTGTCTACCGGAGATATGCGGGGTTGTTCTTCTGCGCCTGCGTCGACGCAACCGACAACGAACTAGCCTACCTCGAGGCGATCCACTTCTTCGTCGAGGTGTTGGATCAGTTCTTTGGAAACGTTTGTGAGCTGGACTTGGTGTTCAATTTCTACAAGGTGAGTGATGCTAGAGGCTGGTGAAGTGGTGCCACCGGAATTGTTTGGGACGGGAAAATAGGTAGCAGACGGATGAGCTGATGGTTGTACAGGTATACGCTATTCTGGACGAGGTATTCCTTGCAGGAGAGATCGAAGAAACAAGCAAGCAGGTCGTGTTGACGAGGTTGGAACACTTGGATAAGCTGGAATGAGGGAGATAATATGGGGGATATAGCAAGAAGGGGGAAGTATAAAGTATCGCTCTGTGGTGATACAATTGCATATATGACCACGGGACATGGTCAAGAGGAGTTAGGGGTTCATTAGGCTGATAAGTCTGGGCGTGTTTCTTTATATATCATTATTGCATGCGGTTGTTTTCAATGTTGTACCGGTTCGCGACTGTTCATACCCTTTCTGGAATACCTGCATCCCTACTGTCCAATCGAGTAGATTCCGTTCAACTAAGCGCCATGCAATGCTTGTCACAAGTGCAAATATAGCCATTCTCAGGGCCACTTTCAGGGTCTGCCAGGGTTTCACAGGGACCAAGTGTGTCCGCTATTTTTGCTGTCACACGGAGTTTGGCTGCTGCCTGACTTCCAACAGCCGAATTTCACTGCCGCGATGCTTGACAGCGGATCACCCGAGACATCTCACAACTGAGACCGGACCACTCAACGCAGCCAGCACGCAACGGCCGCGCCATCAAGACAATTTAAGCTTATCTTTGGAGAACGGAGCTAATAGGACTCCGTAGTTCGTCTCCATTCCAGAAATTGTGGTTGATTGTGGGTGCTATCGACTGGGGGAGGGCTAACTCCTGCCTGGGTCGACATGTCCCAAGGAGATGAGGTGATTGCGGGCGGCGATTGCGAGCCTGCCAACGACGATGGTGACAGCAGCTCTTGGCAATTCGTACATAAGTGGCCTCTCACCCTGCTTATACTCTTTTCTTCTGATGGATTTGCTCTGCTCGATGCACGACTGCACCGTTACCCTGCACCGTTATGGTTATCATCGCATCCAGCCTACCAAGATGGCCTGAGGACACCGTTTTCGCCAACCCTCCCATTTCGGAAGCACAACTCCTTGTTGGCCCTTATGATCCGACACGCACCGGCCTTGGATCGGTGAACTGTGAAGGGGATTGATTGACGGCGCGCCTGGGAACTACCTGCCTGCCGTCTCATCCCCGTTACACCGTCCATACGCAGGGAATGAATTACCGCTGTATCACCTCTGTCTCGGCTTCATGAACTGTGCAACAACGTCCAAGCTGGCCTATCTTGCTGATAATGCCGCATCGGCTCGTGCTCCGTAGCAAAAACCGGAAGGAGAGGGCAGATCCTCATCAGACTACGCTCAAAACATCCACCAGTCGTGTTGCGATCAACCATCGTGGAGATAAACCGCTGTGACAAGTTGATAACGTTACCTAACGCATCACCTTTTTGGTCGAGCGCATGCAGTTCGACGGAGATTTGGGGATTGGAATCCCATGGGTCCACAACCCCACGTCGGATGGCTCGCCAGTGATAGCGGTCCTTGATATGGGCAGGTTGATGGGGCTTACGACGATTCATTTATCGACTGGTCGTCTGATTGATTGATAGGGGACGGGATCCATGCCCACTTTGCCCAGATGACTATCAGTCGAGCTTTTGGCCTATCACTCCGCCAGACTCCAACTGACTTCCAACTTTGTCCCTAGGATGCGCGGTTTTTGAGAAAGGAAAAGGGGGAGGCAGGAAAAGAGAGAGAACAGGGAAATTCAAGAAACCTTTGGAAATACGAACTCTCGCTGAACTAATTTTCTCACCTTCTCAAGACCGCAAAGCCTTCGAGACTCTTCTGGCTTGCGGAGAGGGCGGCACTAGTCAATTTCCACTTTCACGGGGCAGTCGGACTAGTCGACCGTAGCACCAGCTTGGACTGGGTCGGGTAAGGCGAGTTTCAATTTTCTAGGCTCGGCCGTAACAACCAAGACGAGTCAAGTGAGAAGTGCGTGGGGATTGTCTGGTTATGCGTGTTCATAACATGTGGAGACTGGATTCGTCGATGGATCAGCTTCAGTTTGCCTCTTTGGTTCGGAAAGGACTATTGCAGTAAAGTTGACGCCGTCCACTTGCTGAGCCACCACCACACGTCACGTCGCAGGTACTTGCGAGGTAGACAGACAACTGAGGTGGCCAAATTGGCAGATGAGCAAGCGTAAGCAAAAAGGGCTCTTTGTCAAGCGTCGTATGACACGGTTTTGTCCAGATACACACGTTTTGAAGGGCACGCCGGGAAATTGTTTGCTCGATTATCTCCTGACGGTTAACCTTAGACAGCCCGTGCCTCGGAATATTGTGGGTACACAGCCTATACGGGAAACATATAGTCCACAGTCAGAGGTGATCACATCCCAAGGGTGGCGTTCCACGAGGAATCACACTATATTGTACCCTAATTCAGGCCAGTATGAGTCTAGAAATGCTTGCTCTGAAGGCTAATACCATGCACCATTGCCATTGGCGGAGAGGGATACAATCGATGAGGCTTGGACAAGTTACGCGGACGACGACGTGGAAGTGTACAGCCGCCACCAGATGGAGACAACCGTTCAAGCTCCAAGTTGTTCCACAGTGGAACAAAGGCACGGGTCGGTGTCAGAGCATCCGCACGGCAAGATTGTGGACACTGGACAGTATTATAGTGGATGGTGTCGGGCACTGGACCTCGCATCTCAAGCTCTAAAGCAGACGCTTAGATTGCCTACCTGGGATACTCGAAACATGATTTCTGGCAAGAACTGCCTATTTCGTGTTCTGTAGACCGTATAGGACCTTGATAGTTCGTAGAAAACGTGTCGATCTTTCTATAGATCCACAGTGAGATAGGACAAGTTCCAACACCGCCGTGAAGCTTCTCTGTAGTGGGATCAGGGTCATGTCCAACACACTTGAATGCAATGCACTTTGTATCAATTGTGACAGCTCATTTACTCACACGCTTTACTGAGGTTTCTCAAAGCAGCTTGCCTCCATTGTCGCAGCGGGTGTGGGGCTTCAACAGATGGATTCGGAGTCGAGAGCCGTATACTTCGTAGCGTCCGACACAGAACCAGTTCATACCGGGCAGCGCTGAACGAACAGGCAGCAATCCGGGTCGTCATGTGTCATAGCGCCATAGTTATTGTTGGAGAGATCCAAGCGGTCTTCCAACTGTCTGTCTGGCAATAGATCTGTATACCGAGCACTGGAGGGAAGAAAGGTCGTCAGAATTAGATGCTCATGGTGTTGACCAGGATGAGGGACTAGCCGGATTGGGATAGCATCACGGGAAGGAGTGAAATGGAGAGTAATGCCACTCCCAGCCATGCTAACTGCACACTACCTTTGTTACCAAGGAATTTCCATGGGTAAAACATTCCATGTCCGAAGTATACACATGGACAGGCTAATTTGTACTCTGCACATCTACTAAGTCTTACATATCTCAAAGCAGAATGGGTGTGCTGCTGCTGGTAAACACCGCAGCTCAGCATAGTTTGCAGAGATTTCCACCCTTACACCGCACAGGGAGGAATGCAGGGGCATACTGAGTATGATACGTAACAGAACAGACCCTGGAGTATGGTGGAGATGGAAGAAGAGGAGGATACGTTTCAGGCTTTTTCTTTGCTTCGCATTTCGTAACTCGTACCAATGTAACTATGTATCCCTGAGCGGAGACCATGCTGAAAATTGTCATGCACGGCTCTTTTCCTTTTATTTTCAGATGTTCGAAGTAGAAAGGTTCGACCATTATTCCCCTTTTTCTTTAGTTTCTTTTCTTTTCTTCATTATTACTTGCTGGAATGGCGTGGGTGGCTTAACATTAGCCCGGGCGGGGAGTGGCACTATCCAAGCAACAGACGGAGAAATGTACGCGTCGTCAACTGTGGCTACAACCAATGAGTGAGAGTCCGGGCACGGTTCGACAGCTGAGCCTATGAGGACAAGATCCAATCCAGAGAATCCAGAAGCTCAACGATCGACCGGCGAAACGCAGGCCTACGCGGCCGATCCCTGGGATGCAGCGACAGGCAGGCTTGGCATGTTTCCATCTTGTTCCCCTTCTGCTTCTGCTTCTGCTGGTGCCCCGCCGCGCCGCTGCTGGGCCTCCCTGAATGGAATCGATTGATTGATTCCCTGAATCCCCTCTCGCCTCCTGCTCGCTTGTGACTGGCCCAGCACCTCGGGTTTCCCCTTGGCGAGATTCGTGGAAATTCAACTGCTTCTTCATGTTGAGTGGAGGAGAACCAAATCCACCCCCTGACTATCCTTCTGGCTTTTCGGGTGAACGTCAGCCGGTGACGTCTATTTTTCTGTCGGGTAATCAAGGTTTCTTTTTTTGGGTGGGAGGGAGAGGGAGGGTTGGATGGTTATCCCCTTCGGTTATACTTTGTACCCCAGGAGTACTAACAGCCTACTCTATTATTGGACCTATAATACTATCGACAGGGTGGTTATCAATGTCACTTCCATCCTTGTGAGGAATGTTTGCAGAACGTGGGTTAGCAGCCGGCGGGTCTCCGCCGGGGAAAGGAAGGGATGGAAGTGAAATGTGTGATTGCAAAAGAGACAAGAATCAATTGATTCAAAGAAAAAACAAGACAATTATTATTACCATTACAACAAAAAAAGTATACTCGGGAAAAGAAAATAAACGCGCGCCGTTTCAGAAGTATTCATGTTTCCAATGGTCCAAGAGTGGATGAAGATCCAAAGGACCGGCCAGACCAATCCGAGGTTTCCCTTCGCGGATTTCCCCAGAGACAGGAGAGTTGCCACATTCAGTCTGGTCGTCATTTATTCTTCAAAATCCAGAAATTGTAAATGAATTTTAATTTACTCTTTCGGCGCAGAGGCG
This sequence comes from Aspergillus welwitschiae, assembly GCF_003344945.1. Classification (NCBI taxonomy): domain Eukaryota; kingdom Fungi; phylum Ascomycota; class Eurotiomycetes; order Eurotiales; family Aspergillaceae; genus Aspergillus; species Aspergillus welwitschiae. The sequence continues at coordinate 568,794 of NW_020798696.1, forward strand.
CCAAGATGCTTTTCCTAGTCTGATCTTATTATTACCCTCCCATCGAGTCTAGCCTTTCTGGGGGTTGCTGGGTTATCTACGACTCCATCACCTTGATTGTTCTTGATCTACTCCCGGGCTCCTTTTAATCTCTGCAACGCCTGCTCTGGAATCCACTTCTTTCTCTCTTTCTTTCTCTCTTACATTCTTTTTCTTGTCTCTATCCTCGTCTGTCTTCCTCTGGTTGGATTCAGTTCGTCTGCTGTCTTTAAGACCTGTTCCTTCCTTTGCGACCAGCGGTCCCTTGCAGAGTTACACCTTCATTACTACTACACTACACTACACCCCAGCGAGCCCCGGGTAGTACATCCAGTTCGCATTACTATACTTGAACCACACACGCATATTTCACCTATAGTCCATCATGTCTTTGATTCACGCCGACAACTTGGCTCCTCAGCCTATCACTGATATCTTCACCGATGACACCTGCATCGACCGCCGCAAGTGCCACCGCACCGTTCCCATGAAGGTGCTGGCTCTGGGTGTGGGAAGAACCGGAACTGCTTGTAGGTTTTACTTGGGAGGCAGACGACGGATTACATGACTGACTGGTTCCGTGAATAGCCCTCCGCATTGCCCTCGAACGTCTGGGCTACGTCAAGACCTACCACATGATGTCCGCCAGTATGGAGAACCCTCCCGACTGCTTGATGTGGCACGATGCTCTCGCTGCCAAGTACGACGGTGTCGGCGAGTTCGGTAGAAAGGAGTGGGATCAGCTTCTGGGAGACTGCCAGGTAGGTCGCTATTAGATCGCTCGCAACGAACTCGCACGCTAACTCTTCCAAAAGGCCGTCTGTGACTGGCCTGCCTGTGCCTTTGCTAAGGAGCTGATCGAGGCCTACCCCAACGCCAAGGTCATTCTGACTACCCGTGATGTTGAATCGTGGCATGCGTACGTTATACTCCGTTCTGAGATATAAAGATCATCAGTCTAATCCCTTTCCGCAGTTCCGTCATGAAGACCGTTTGGTGGCGTGTCTCCGACCCCGAGCACAAGTTCGTTTCGAACTTCAGCTGGGCCGCTAGCATGTACTACCCCATGCTCAACAAGTTCTTCCAGACCTTCTTCCGCGGCGACTTCCCCAACAAGGGCAAGCAGGTCTACCTTGACCACGTTGAGGAGGTCCGCAGCCTCGTTCCTCCTGAGAGGCTCCTCGAGTACAAGATCGGCGAGGGCTGGGGCCCGCTTTGCGAGTTCCTGGGTGAGGAGGTCCCCGACACTCCTTTCCCCCGCGGTAACGACATGGCCGACTTCTTCAAGCGCTGCCGCGGCCGCAACAGGCGCCAGATGCTGAACGCCGCTCTGCAGGCTGTCACCATGGGTGGTGCTCTGCTGGCGACGGGCTTGGTTGCCACCATGGCCTTCAAGCGTTTCTCTCGGTAGATGCGCTTCTTGCTTCGAACTTTCTTTCTTTCCTTCCCCCTTTGCAGCATGCGCTGGGCGCCAATGCTGCTGGTCGATGCTTTATTTTCCCTTAATTATTCCCAAAATTGCTTTTCTCATGTTGATATATACCGATGAACGTACCGCCTTCTCAGGGGTATTTGTTGCTAATATTGGGTGCACTGATGTTCTGCTATTTCCTTGGCTCTTGGCTGGGTTTCTCGCTCTATGGCTTACAGTGGGGGGGACATTTCTGGGCTATGTTGGTTAGACTTGTTGCGCAGGGACCGGTCATGGATTCTTGTTGCCTGGCGTGGATGGAGTCGACGAGAGATGAATATAGATTATTTAGCCTATTAGCATGGCTGCTTCCGTGTGGTGTATTCTTGGCCGGGGTTTGTAATCTGTAGGTAATCTGTAGGCGAGCCTCGGCATGCAGTGTCGCTGCCAACAACTTCAACCACCATCACCCCTCGCCCTCGCACGGTGGAAGGCGCCGAGCATCCGTCTTGGCCTGCATAGGGAGTTGTCGCGCGCCCTACAAGGCCATGGCGGTCGGTTGCTGACATGGGCTGTGCGACTTGGAGCCCGTTGTGCTTGGCACATCCTCGGCGGCGCGGTTCCCAGCCCAGCCTTGTATGCCAGCTGAGCCTGGCGGTAAGCAAGTACGTAGTACGTAGTTAGAGCATTGATGTTCATCCATCACATACTTGACTTTCTTAACTCCGTATTTCAGGCTTGCTTACAGCAGATCTATTGACCAAGGTGCATGCACAGGGCGCCCGCCCAGCGCATAACGGAAAATAACCACCCATACCAATAAGCCCGTACTCATTGCCAGTTGGCAACAACAACAACAACAAAGTGCAACATATCCTTATGCGCAATGTCGAGCAGCACGTGGAGCATAAACCATTGAGCCCGGCATAAGTCGATCAAAATCTCCGAATCACTAGCTAATCAGTGAACTAGCTGGTCGGTTAGTAAGTTATGCAAGCCATGACTCTCAAAAATGAGCGGCTCCTACACCCGCCGCCTCCGCCGCCTAAACTGAAGCTGTGCTGCGACGAAAGGGGTGGTGTGGCGGCGGCTAATAATAGAGTTCCGCTGATACAGCCAAGGATTCGGAGATGAGAGTGCAGCGCTTATGAACCTGTCTAAAATTATCTACGTAAGAGTGTTGTGTTGTATTGTGATGCATCCAATGCAGCATAAGGAAAGTACATGTTCTGCAAGCGCCAGGATTCGATGTCTGTGTGACCCATGACCCGGTGCCGTATTCGTTTAGTGTTTTTGTTTCTGTTTCTTCTGTTTGGGACTATTGGATTTCTGCCAAGCTATTCGGGCCTGTTTATTGTCGGGTTTGTCTCCATTGTTCATTTCATCCTTTCATATCCGATGACTAATCGTGGCTGTCTCTTTTTGCAATGTTAAGAGATGAATACGACCAGCCAGCCACGACATTCTCAGCCACATGCATAACCACTTATCTAGTAAGTACTCTCCAAGCAACAACTATCTACTAGATAATTAAGAATCAAGAATCCCATCCCCTATCACAGCCCTGACTCGCACTCCCAATTCCGGCCCGGCAAATAACTTACCTACCTCACTAGACAGGTACCTAGTGCAAAGGCCCAGCCCATCAACTAATCAATCAATCAGACTAAATGAGTGGAGAATCTCCTCCCCTCGCAACTCCACCAGTGTTTTTCCTTCTCCTGCTCCAACCACAACTGCGGCGTGACGTGGCGTCGGCATGGGCCCCCCTCTCAGTTCCCCTTGGTCTGGCCCTGGACATAACTAACTATTCATGAATTTTGCCTGTGGCAGCGTGGCGACTATTCCTGATTGGGTGTTAGGTTCGGCGTTAACGAAACACAACCAATTTCACCGGGGGTCAACTGGTTCCATGGTTTACCGGGTCGGTACGGATGTAAGTATACCCCCCGGTAATGGGTTACGCGTGTGTGTATATCTATCTTTATCTATTCCTTGATCCGCTGGCTAGTAGTAAGAGTAATTAGTGGTGTTATTTGAAGGGTTCAGGGAGGATCTAAGTATCTAGTGGGCGGCTGCTTTTATTAGCTAGCAGGAAGGGTAAGTAGGGAGTGCCCTCAATCGGTGCTGTGATTTGTGGTAGTTGGGATGTGAGGACTGGCGTGGATTGGACTAGATGGGTGTTGGGGGATGTACTACGTGGAGGGGGTACGTATGTTCCCTCTCCGCAAGTTGGTGGTCTAGTACGCCGTAGATGTGAGCTGAGGAGATGGGGTCGAATCGTTGCTTTTCATATCCTTTATTTCGGTGTGGTGGGATAGTAATTATTATCATTTGCTTGGTTAGGATTCGTTGGAGTGCTTCGTTGTGGTGGTGCTATACATACAAGGATTAAGCTCTGTCCAGGAGATAAAATGAGGATGGTCAGGAGGTGGTCATGTCTACGTAGTACTTCAACGTGTTCTGTAAATAAGTGCCCGAACTAAGCATTAGGATAGACAACTTTCCTAGTTACGAGGCAAGTGCCAAATGCGCCACAAGATCGTCTATCTTTCGCAACGTGATGACGATTAAAGTTGGATGAAATCACACGGCAGTTGTCTTCCTATTACTACGGTCCGCCTTAGAACAAACATCCTCTGACAGACCGAGTCTTATCTGTCATATGTCGGTATGGACCAACACATGTTGATTAACTCTGTATGCCATGCCAACATGGACCTTCTTGCCTAAGACGGTGCCTCTGAGGTATGGAGATATTTCTCCATCCCTGCTGCACGACTGCAATAAACATGAACAGCCAGTGCCGGATCGGGGTGGGGATCTTATCCTGTCCCCGCCCGATCAACCAATCACGGTTTGTAGTCACTACATTTCCAGAACTCCGGCTCGCTGTGGCTAATCCACTTTGGGTGTCATCGTACGTTGGCTGGGCTTGGCACGACTCCACCGGCGAAACGAAGAAATCGGGTGTAACGAACTGTGGCCAGCCTGAAGCATAAAGCAGGATTGCCAAAACGTTATCCCCGGGGGTTTGCGGGCAAAAAAAGGCAGAGGGAAAAAGAGGATTCAACAGAAGGAGAGAAAGTCGAGAAGCGTCCTGTGGTCCTCGTTTCGCCGCTTTCGTCTTCCTCTATCTCTCCCTCTCGCCCTCTCTTCCTCCCTTTATATCATCAACCGCTGATCCCTTCCCCTACTCTCCCCGAACCTTCCCCCCATTCTTTCATCCCTGTATACATACTTCGGTACATACCTTGACACCCCGATCAGGTGGCCCTGCATTGACTGTGGGATTTTCTCGCCATCTGCATCCTTATTTTCATCTTTTCATCGACATTCCTTTCTCTTTTCTCTCCTCTCGCTCATTCGATCTTCCTATCAACTTCCGAGCTCACTCCGAGCAAGTGATGTAAAGAATCCATGGTGCTCTTCACTCATATCGCCGGAGGATCGGCTCCGTCCTCCATAGTCGTCTGTGTGGCGCTATTACTACTCGCATGCCTACAGACCGTCGTCGCCGAGATCGATTCGGTCTTCAAATCTGTGAGTTGCGCCTCGCTTTAGCGTTATCGCAGCTTTCTTGCACGCAATAATAGCCAAGATGTTCGCCACCCCGGATCGCTAACCTTGTCTCAACGTCCACCTGCAGCGACCCGATCTCTATCCCCCAGTCCTTACTTTGGAACATAGAGTTCCCGACAAGCTTAGTCCGGGTTACATCTTTGTCGGCCCGTACGAAGCGTCCAATTCCGGCCCGTATATCTATGATGATGAGGGGGTATGCTTCTGATGTTCCTGCCCAAGTGTGTTGTATGATGTTGACCCCGTTGTAGAACCTAGTTTGGAGCGGCTGGGGTAACTCGGGCCCCGGAAATGCCCACGGCATGCACGTGTGCAAGTACAAGGGAAAGGATCACTTGTGTTTCTTCCAGGGTGTTCAGCAGAATGGGTATTGCCGAGGTCATGGGGTCATCATGGATGACCACTATCGCATCGTTCGAACCGTGGTTCCCGGAGGCGGCATGGCATCCAGCGATATGCACGAATTTATGCCTATCAATGACGGCAAGACTGCCTTGATGACAGTGTACCAGCAGCGACAGTTCGACATGTCCCCGTGGAACGTCAAGTCCGGCATGGGATGGGTGATGGAGAGTATCTTCCAGGAGGTGGATGTGGAGACCAACGAAGTTCTGTTCGAGTGGAAGTCCCTCGACCACGTCGACCCTTCGGACGCCTACACCTGGCCGAGTCACACGGATACGTCGGGCACTGGGCTGGACCCGCGCTCGCCCTGGGATTACTTCCATATCAACTCGATCGATAAGAACGCTGACGGCGATTATTTGATCTCCTCGCGCCACACGTGCGCGATCTACAAGATCTCCGGCAAGGATGGATCCATCATCTGGCGGTTGCATGGGGCGCATCCCACGTTCAAGAACATCAACTTCAGTTTCTCGCAGCAGCACGATGCGCGGTGGCTTGGTGAAAACTCCACCCACACTTTGCTGTCTCTGTATAACAACGGGTTCAATGGGTTCAACCGCACCCATGACTTCTCCTCGGGCATGATTATCCTTATCGACCACCAGGACAACACCGCCACCCAGCTCCACGACTACTCCCCTCCCGGCAAGACCATGATCAGCTCCAGTCAGGGTAACATGCAGGTCCTTCCGAACAAGAACGTATTCATTGGGTGGGGTAACAACGCCTATGTTTCCGAACATGACGAAGAAGGCAACGTGCTGCTCTGGGGTTATATCGACAAGGATCGCATCATGAACTACCGGGCGCAAAAGTTCGAGTGGGATGGAATGCCTACCGACGTGCCGGCGCTGTGGACGTACTCGCAATCCATCGACACCTTCTCCCCGACGACGTTCTATGTCAGCTGGAACGGAGCTACGCGGGTGAAGTACTGGCGGTTCTACGGCGCGACCAACTCGACCGGCCCGTATATGCTCATCAAGCAGGTTGAGAAGAGGGGATTCGAGACGAGCTACTCAGCACCACACTTCTACCGATGGACCTACGCGGAGGCGGTGGATGTGGAGGGCAAGGTTCTGGGCAAGTCGCGCAGCATGTTTACCTTCACGCCGTCGCCCGATCTGCAGGGCCACTGTGGTAGGGAATCATGTGAGAATGCGCAGACGTATGGAATGCCTGGCGAGGAGGGCGCTGGACCTGTGATTCCCCCAGCGGGTATCAACACCGTCCCTTGGGTCGATCCTGGTCACCCCGATGCGCACTTCGATTGGGGTCAGACCGGGGATGATTCGGAGGACAGTGAGAGCGGGTCCGGCAATCTGAAGAGTGTTTATGGTAAGCAGACTCCCGCTGACGGCAGGAAGAGTAACCCCGCTGACTATCGTAATCTAGATAACAACGTGGGATGGATCGCCCCGGTCTTCGGCTTTGTCGTTGCCATCGTGGCTATCTATACCATTATGCGGATATACCGGCGCCAGCAGCAATTTAGCCGGGTGAAGGAGAGGGCATCGACGGAGAGTGTAGATAGGGTCGAGAGGTCCAAGCCCTGGACGGAATCGGAGACCCCGTGGTGGCATTGGCGTCGCTGGACGAAGTCACAGGAGCCACCGCGGTACTTTCCGTTGGCAGAACAACGGAGTCCGTCCTGGCGACCGGATGGACATTATGCGCGATAGATAATTCCCGTTTTGGGAAACATTATAATAAGTGTGAACATTGATGTGCTTATATACATGAATATAAAGATGAATATTAGATATATGTATAGACAAGACATGATCAATCCCGTTCCTCGTCTCAAACATACCATCTAGTCAGTAGTAACTACAAACCATACCATACAGCGGATAATACACGGGACGGTCATCGGCTGACGATACATACACAAAGCCGAGTAAACCGGCAACGGGACAACGGGCAATAATACAGTAGAAATGGATGACGCCGACAACGAGAAAAGTAAGTCGCTGACAGGAAGAAACTGACTCGTGCGGACGCGCCCCGAACCAACAACCGAACTGCATGTCAACTTCCGTCACTTGCTACTAATCAATCCTATCTATCTACGCATCGAATTGCGTACGTCTGCCAGAAAGCTGACCTGAAGGCTTTGATGTCTGACGTCTGACGCAGCCTGCATAACTTCGTTTAGAAGTTAATCCCAAAAGAAAAAAAATTTTGTTTTCCCCAGCCCCATCCACATCAGCTGGTCGGAGTCGGAAGTTGCTACGTAGTCACTTTCTGAAAGAAGAATGTTTTGGCGCATGGATGGGGATTTGTTTCAAGGTAACGGGAAGAGAAAAAGATCCAGGTCGTCTGGATGAGACGCTGGTGAGGGTCTGTTTAGCCGGGGAAGAGATGGGTTTAGTTTACTATTTAGTTTACTACAGTGGAAGTATCATCCTCGTTAGTTCGTAGCAAGAGAAAGAGGAAAAAGTGGGTATTCAATTGTGTCGAAACAAAAATGAAAAAAATGAAAAAAAAAGAAAAGAGGAAAATTCAACGGGGGATAAAATGAGTGCCAAGACGCCAAAAGGCCGGACGAGGAAGGAACGGACGAGTTGAGGTGGAGAACCGACGAAAGAGTCGTCGCAAGCTCGGGGAATCGCTGCCGATCCGAATGAGGGAAGAAAAGAAAAAAAAGAAAAAGATTTAATTTATTCGATTTATTTTTAATTTCATGGATATTTCTTTTTTGGGCGTATACTTCATTAATTTTCCATTCAGTAACAATCAGTTGTTCAGTACATCCGACAGTAAGTAAAGTAATTCCCAGTTCTTACTGAGTACGGCAGTTCTCCTGATGGTCTTGACTGACTTTGACTGACTTTCTCTCCGTCTCTTCACGATCTTCTCTGCCTTTTCCCGTCCATTCCTTTCTTCCTCTCTCTCTCTCTTTCTTTTCTTACTGCTTCTTCTCCAGTCTCTCATTCTCGCTTCTTCTCTTTTCGTGGATCTGATCTGACCTGACCGAAACCCAACCACCAAGCAAGCCCCGGTCCGGCCCCTCCCTTCCTTCTAGTAGTTCAGTTGTTTCTCCTCCAGTACCGTGGGCTGCCCTATCATCATTCGCCGCCCGCCCCCAAAAGGTAACTCTCCAATGCCTGCGCCAAAATCCGGCTCTCAAGGAACCGCCGGGCGTCCGTCGTTACCCTCTTTATCGCTTTCCTCCACCACCCCTTCCTCGGCCATCTCTACTCCAGCGGCCACTCCCAACCCCCTCTCGGCCACCTCCTCCTCCTTCGCCCAATCCTCCAAGAGCCGGAATGCTCGTCATACCCGAGCTACTTCCTGGACATCCGGTCACGATCAAGGCGGCGAACCCGACCCCGCGGACTTAACCTCTTCTCAACAACGTCGTCGCAGAGAATCCAACATCTCATTAGCCGACGTCTCTGAGGGCTCTTCCGGCCGCTACGACGACGATTCCGACGACCATCGCTCGCACGCCGACATGGCCATGAGAAACACCTCCTTCGACTGGGGTCCTGGACACGCTCGCAGCCGCTCCCATTCCTACAGCCAGCCACAAATGTCGCTTTTACAACCTCAAGAACTGGCCGACTCGTCGGCTCCCCGGCCTCGTCCAGCACCGGTAACATGGATGTCCCTTCCGCGCAAAGGGCAGCTGGCTCTCTTGGGTCTCTGCCGTGTCTTCGACTTCCTTCAGATTGCCTCCCTGCAGGCGTACATGTTCTACCAACTGAAATCCTTCGATGAGAACCTCTCCGACGCCGATGTCTCCACCCAGGCCGGTATCCTCCAGGGTGCCTTTACCGCCGCGCAGTTTGCGACAGCCATCCCTTGGGGCCGTGTGGCCGATGCAGAATGGGGTGGTCGGAAATTCGTCTTGCTGGTTGGTCTTATCGGTACCGCACTGTCCTGTCTGGGTGTTGCCTATTCGACGTCTTTCGCGCAGGCCGTGTTCTGGCGTTCGTTTGGCGGTGCCATCAACGGAACAGTGGGTATTATTCGGACCATGATTGCGGAGAATGTCAAGGAGAAGAAATACCACTCGCGCGCGTTCCTGATTCTGCCTATCGGGTTTAATGTCGCTGCGCTGTTCGGACCGGGTAGGTACATCTTCTGTGATGTATGTGGCTACAAGCTAACGGTTTAGTGATGGGTGGTATGCTGGCTGATCCGGTCAAGGCTTATCCTCGACTCTTCGGTCCTGACTCTTCTTTTGGAGGCGCCGACGGTGTGCAGTGGCTTATTCGCTACCCGTATGCGCTGCCCATGCTGGCAAATGCCATTTTCCTGACGTTTGCTGCGGTCTGTGTCGCCATCGGTCTTGAAGAGGTAAGTCATTTTGCTAAGGTCGGCTATGCGCACTGCTAATTGGTGTTGTAGACTCTGGAAGCTTGCAAGGGCAAGCCCGGTCTGGGCGTGTTCTCGATGCGCATCTTTGCTCGCGGCATTCGGGCAGTGGTTCCCTCGAACTCTCCATTGTACCAGAGACTGCCGTTCGCGGACTACGACGAGGCTGGTCCTCTGCTGAACCGCAGAGACCCGGCCGAAAGTTACGAGATGGAAGAGAAGGCGACCAAGACAAGCCGCCAGGCTCGCACCTTGCCTTTCCGCCGGATCTGGACCAAGAACGTGCTGTGCACGCTGTTGGCGCAGGCGTTCTTTGACTTTCAGATGGGTGCTTTCAACAACCTCTGGTTGCTTTTCCTCTCTACTCCGCGTTATGATGCCAACGACCCGGCCAGCCCGGTCCAGAGACTGCCCTTCATCTTCACTGGCGGTTTGGGTATGCTGCCGCAAAGTGTTGGTTTCGCTACTGCCATTCTCGGCGTGATTGGAATGCTCCTCCAGTTCACCATCTACCCCAGTATCAACAACCGTCTGGGTACGGCCAAGAGTTACCAGTACTTCTTGACCCTCTTCCCTCTGGCGTATGCATTCGCGCCGTACATTGCTCTGGCTCCGTCGTCCGCACCCCCGCCGGGCCAGGCAAACGGCGGATGGGTGTGGTTCTCCATTATTGTGGTCTTGTTCCTGCAAGTGACCGCACGAACCTTTACTCTTCCCACCTCCATCATCCTTCTAAACAACTGCTCTCCGCACCCGTCCGTGCTCGGCACCATCCACGGCATCGGCCAGTCTGTGTCCTCGGCGTTCCGTACCATTGGACCGATCTTTTCCGGATCATGGTACGGCTACGGTCTGGAGATGGGCATGGTCGGATTTGCCTGGTGGCTGATTGCATTGGTGTCGGTATTTGGCTGTGTCGCAGCCATTTTTGTCTACGAGGGTTCCGGACATGAAGTCTTCCTTCCAGGCGAGGAAGAAGAGCGGGACTGATTAATCTTGCTTGTTTTTTCATTTCATTATTTTCATCTCATACTTCACTGCACAGGCGTTTGAATTGCTTCTTGTACATATATATAATGGACCCATTGCATAGCGGTGTCCGGACGTGTGCTTTGGATTGTTACTGGTTTCTGGGATTGTGAGCGGTTGCTGTTGACATATTATACCTGCTGTTACATTATGCATTGGATGACAAAAGAGAGAACAGAGAGGATAGATAGATGGATGCATGCATCTAATAGAAGTTGCTTTGCTCGTGCTGAATCTCATAACCGTCGTAAGTATGAATGGAGAGTGATTGTGCATGTCACCGTCTCAACGCCGCAAACCGTCTCGTCAACTCATCCAACTCGGGTATGTCACTCTTCGCCGGCTTCGACTTGCTTGCCTCTTTAGACACATCTTCCTCCCCGGGCACCTTCACCTTCGGATGCAGATTATCCACCCTCGGCCCCGGCGGTGCCACACTCACCGGACTCTTTCCCTCAGAATATAGCCCCCGCGGCGGCGTCGCCTTATTCAACTCCAGTGTCTCGGATGCCCGTCGCGCCTCCTCACTATCACCAGACTGGCCAATCTTCCTCGGGGTAGATGGCAACTTCATATCCCCCTCATCATCCTCCCCACCATCATCCCCTTCATCCCCTCCCGCCCCCTCATCAACAAAACTCGGCACATCCCCCTCCGGCGCATCATGAGACCCATCAGGCCAAGTAACCCCATACGCCCTCGCAATCTCCACAAGATAACTCTCCACCAACTCCTCGGACGGCGGCTTCACACGTAACCCTCTAATCAACCGTTCCGGAACCTTCACATCCTCCAGCTTATTCTCCTGCGCCAGCATCATGAAATCCTTCCCCCATCTATCCGTAAGCAATCCCCGCAGGATAGTCATCTCCCGAACATCATGCGGGAACCGCGCATACGAGTAGAATATCACCGCCGCGGCCTCATCGAGCGCCGGATCAATGTAGCCTTCTTTTTCCCCTCCTACTTCCCCACCTGGTACTTCCGGTTCTGGTCGCGGATCATGTTGTGTCTGTTTCCGACCACCGAATCCCCAGAACGAGAACCCCGACCCGGAGGAACTTTTCCCTGCAGCAGATGATGATGACGCAGTGGTCGAGGCATGTTGTTGTCGTTGTTGTTGTCTCTGGGCTTCCTCCCTGGCTCTACTTCTCGCGCGCGCGCCTTTCTCCCCGAAGGCTGATTGATCGAGGAGATTCGCGCGCGCGAGAAGCAGTTCGCAGTATAGTTCTACCATCTCCATGACTTCGACGGCGGTGTCGGTCGCGATTACATTCTCGACGCGGATGCGCGCGCTCGTAGACCGGTTCTCAGATAGTAGGGTGGAGAGGTCCCGGCGTTGGACGACGGAGCTGGCGGTGTCTTTCTTTTGAAGGAGGCGGAGGCGTGGGATTAGGAGGTGGAGGGTACTGGTTAGTTTTGCCTGGAGGGTTGGGTGGTTAGTTTGGGGGGTGTGGTTGGAGGGGTGCGGGGGGGAGGAGGGGAGGGGAAGGGGGTTGGTGAGGGTGGTGGATTGAGGGGAGAGGGTGGAAGGGATGGAAGGTATGGAGGGCTTACTGTTTGTGGTGAGGGAGGCATCTTGGTTGTGTTGTGCTGGTTCTCTGTGGAAGTGAGTGGGAGTTAGAGGTGGTGAGAGAGGTGGTGAGGAGATGGCGATGATGATGTTAGGCAGTGGAGGTGGAGGTGGAGGTGGGCCGATTGGTTTGCTCCCGCTTTGGCATTGACACAAGCTGGCTGCATCTTTGTGTTTTCGGTTCAACGCTACTCCACTTCGCTTGTGGTTATCTAGTATCTTCTGATCTGAGTGGCTATTTAATAATGATTGCATTGCTACTCATTTGAACTACAGATGGAAGCTCGTCTCTGAATGGGGACTGTTCTACCTCTACTCTGTGCTAAGTGGCACTTGGAATTTCACAGGAAATTAATGACTATATTAACAGTAAACATTATCGATAAATGCTCATCAATCAAGCATATACAAGAACGTCAATCATAAGGGTATAAGTATAAGTGTGAAAAAGGTTGCCCATCAGAAGTGAACCAAGAAAAATGATGATGGTGAGTGAGTATGCAACCGACACAGTTGATCGGTATGATGGTCAACATGGTCTATTGTCTAGACCATGACAATGGCTCCAAGAACGGCCACGATCAGACTCAGCTTCGACACGGCAGTGCTAACAGCAGCTCCCTCCGTCACAACCGCTGACTGCGTTGCTTGAGCAGTTCCAGTCGTCTGGCTCGAGCCCTCACTGGCAACAGCAGCAGCAGCTACAGGCTGCGTGTGCGAGGAGCCCGTCTCCACCATCACGTGTGGCTTGTACGTGTAGCTAGCCGACACGGTCCGGTTCAGTGCTGCGCTCGAGCTGATCTTCCAGCTGGAAGAGGGCGTCCAGCTGGGGGTGGGCCGGGGAGTTATGCTGCTGGAGCTGGTGGTGCTGATGGTGGAGCTGGAGCTGAGAGTGGTGCTGGAGATAGTAGTAGTAGTGCTGGACGGCGTCGGGGTCGGGGTGCTGCTGCTAGTGCTGCTGCTAGTGCTGGTGCTGGTGCTGGTGCTGGTGCTGACACTCGTCGGCGTGCTGCTCGTAGTAGGGACGATGCTGCTGGTCGAGGTGCTGCTGGTGCTGGCGCTGCTGCTCACGACGATGCTGCTGACACTGCTGCTGGACACCGGCACGCTGGTAGAGTCACCGCCGTCCTTGTCGAAGACAACGACATTGGCCTTTCCGCCCTTGGGCACCGTCACCACACAGAAGGATGCACCGCCTGCACCCACCGAGCTGTCGCCAGTCATCTCGTTTACGCCGTTCACGGATGGGTCGATCTTGCATGGCAGTCCATTGCAACCGTCTCCCTCACACTCAATCTCGACACCGAACTCGGGGACTTCGTTGCGGAACGGGGTAGTCGGTTCTAGGTAAATCGGGTTCCATCCGAGCTTCACATAGGTGTTGCCGTCGCCGTCGGTGTTGGCACCGGCAACATACGGGGACCAGTTGCCGTAGGGGTTCTCGGAGGTACCCCAGACACAGGCAGTCTCGGTGTTGTATCCCGGAGGGTTGATATAGAAGCTAGTACTGTCAGTATCATGTCCTCTCACGAAAAAAAGAGCAACAGAGAACATACTGCGCCGCAGTCTCACACCAGTAGCTCAGATCCGGAACAGCCAGGGTAGCCAATTCCTCAACAAGCGTGGGAATCAGCATGGCTTCATTGCCCGGAAGAACAGTCTGGCAGAAAGACACCTGCTCCTTGCACTTGTTCTTCGCGCTGACGACGCCCGTGCCGTCCTTGCAGTAGGGACGGTCCGGGAATGGCTTCTGTATTTCGCCATTCTCGTCGCAGTACAGTCCACCATTCTATCTCATCAGTCGCGAGTCACAGATATCTCCCAGGAGAAGCACTTACCATGGACATGGGGTAGGTGTACGAAGTAGCCTCCGGGTCCCACTGCATGGAGACCTGGCCGGCTGGACAAGCATACGGACAATATCCGCCAGGCTTGCACTCCTGATCAGGGCTCATCGCCCAACCACCATTGGTTTCGTGGGGAGTGATGGGGATCAAGCCAGCCCCGGAAGGGAACTGACACGAGGAACTCTTCTTGACCACGGGGCTATCCACCGAGCGATGGCTACGGTGGTGGCCATGGTCATGGGCGTGCTTGGCTGCTTGGACAGCAGCAATGGCCAGGAAAGCCACCGTTGCGCTAGTGGCCTTCATTGTTGTATGAGAGGTGTATATGTATGTATGAATGTATGTATATGTAACCAAAGGTGGAGAGATGTGATATGTATGGGTCAGTTTTTTGAGATATATAGCAGATAGGCAGAGGGATAGGTTAGAAGATAATAATAATCATATGATACGACACCACGACAGACCACGCGAAACGAAAGACTAGGGTCAGTAAAGACACAAGAACGAGAGACTGGACCGAAGCAGAGAAAGAAAGACGAGAGGAAAGAGAGAAGAACGAGGGAAGAGACAAGAGAAAAGAGAAACCCACAACCAGCAGCCAGCAGAACTAGAGAAGACTACTAGTCTACTGCTAGTAGCCTGAAAGTGATGCTCTCCCCGGGTTACCAAATATGGATAGCCTTAAAGCTTCGATCCCAATCAGGCATGACCCGCTCAGGGGGTCACGCCAATCAGCGGCCTTTGCACTGCGGCAGTTCATGGAATTCCCCCCGTAGATTACTTCTTTGGGGATAGTGGAATAGTGTAGGTTACCGTACTGTTCCTGATGGATGGATAAGGGGTCCGTGGACCCTTTGAGACACTCTTCCATACTTGGTGGAAACACTCACGAAAAGGATACAGTATAGACACAGAGAAGGGGATAGAGACTATACAGAAATTTCTATGAAATCTTATCCAGCTCAAATCTTTAATTATTGCCAGCTGTCAGCTCAACTCAACTCTACGGAATATGACACGGGACAAACTCTCAACCACTCCCTTCCTCTCCCAGTCAAGACATCACGATCAGCACCCGTCCAGACCGGATCAGCATCCTATTCCAGTATAAGCGAGAAAGTAGTGCTTGAGTCCAATCGAGTCAGTGCCTCTGCCTCTGAGCTAGTCTCAGTCACTGACCGGCACGGACTTTGGCAGTTTGGAAAAGGGGGAGACGCAAGCCAATTGTACACAGAGGCGGGGAGCTATGGTGCTAGCTTAGGCAATAGTCTATGTTTAGTCTGTCTCTCGCTTGCTCGTTCGCTCGTATCTACCGCCAAGTTCGATTGCACGAATAAAATGATTGCTAGGCAAACTGCCATTATAGCCTGTCGAGTACCATGAAATCAGGCAATAATCGTCAATAATAATTATTCAATAGACAGGGGTCCTGGAGGTGGTTGCATGCACGTTGCTTGGACTGCCGTGTTTTCCATCAGGATTCCACTTCTTCTCCTCTTTCTCGCCCCTTGGCCTGTGCGCTCCGAAGCGTTCAACGTGGATTTTCATTCATATATAATAATTATATGATAGTCTGGGGAACTACTTAGGTACAACAAACTAACTAGCTAGCTAGCCATCATGTATGATGCACACTAACTACACAGTAATACTCCATACCTCCTACTATACTCTTTACTCCTCCTGCCCTTCCATCTCCCTCCATCCCTCAAACACTCCACCCGGAACATCCCTCCACCCCCAAGCAACACAATAATGTCTTGCCAATAACTGCCACTCCTCCATCTCATCCAACATCTCCAACCCTGCCACCCGTGCCTTTTCCCGCTCACTCACCCACCTCTCCCAGATGAATTCCACATCCGCTGCCGCCTGCCCCCCGTCCAATCCCAACTCCCGTAACCTCCGTCGCTGCGCCCCCAGCGACGCATACTCCTGCAAGGTCTGCAACTGAATCCCCCTCGTGGCTAGATTCGCCACCATCGTGCGCCCGAACGCATCGTCTGGCCGGATGGGCTCATACAGAACCAACCCTACCGGTGTGGTCGCCGGGAAGATGGTTTCTGTGAAGTGGCGGACTACCAAGCTGGCTTCGCTGGGGGTGAGGTATATGAGACAACACTCAGACAGGAGGAGGGTGGGGAGAGTGGGATCGAGGCCTGGGAGGGCTGGGGAGGTGGGTAGATTGCGGAGATCGAGGGGGTGGAGGTGGTAGGAGGGCGAGTGGAGTGCGTCGTTGGTTGGAGAGATTTCGACCGTGTCACTACTGCTGCTGCTGAGGACGCGTTGGAGGAGAGGGGCGGCGCGGATGAGTTTGATCTTAGCGGAAGTGTTGACGGGGAAGTCGATCTCGTGGTAGACGAGATTCGATGCATCGTAGGTAGGGGAGGAAAGAAGACGGAAGATGCGCGTGTCGGTGCCGGCGCCCAGGGAGATGATTTGTTTCTTGGGGTGTGAAGGATGGGCGTTCAGAAAGCGGGTGACGAGGCGGTCGATGGCAGTGGTGCGGACGTAGGTACCTATGATGGTTAAACGATAAGTACTGTTGGGGAAAAAAAATGATGGTATCTGTTTAAAGGTAAGGTACCTCTGTTGATGATGGGAAGTCGTCGGGTTTCCATGCCCGGAGGCGTCAATGCAGGAGCGTAGACATCATCGAGATATCCCAGATTCACGGCGCTGAGGCGGGAGACGCTGGCGTCATTGTCGGTGCCCTGCACCACGCGGTCTTTGGCGCCATGAGACCCGTGGCCTGCATCACCAGTCTGGCCACCTCCGCGACTTCGAAATCGGCCGCGACCACCGCCGCGACGCAGGGTGTTCAGGTTGGGGATGTGCGAGGCGGACATTGGCGAGGAGATGGAGAAGCTCAAGTTGGAGCTCCGCGGCGGAAAGTTGGTTGTGCCCCGCCTCTCCGGCCCCCACGGGCTTCTACTTCTAATACTATACAAAGTAGTCCTGAGCTTACCCTGAAGCTGTCATTTCCACCATGAATCAGCTATCTTACAGATAATGTTTTTTTAAATAGACTGTCTAACTTGATAGTAGCATCAGGAGGAGCTGATCAAGGATAATTTTTTCCATACTATCATATCTATCTTTGTCTTCATAGAAGGAGAAGGTTCCCATCTGGCTTCCGAAAACGGAATGCGACAGATACTGAGAACCATCAAAAAATGCAGCATCGTAGTGATACTCTCAATATACTCTCTATGTACACCTATTCTACTACTTCCACTCCCTATACATAAACAAAATTGTTCCGGCACAGCGGGCACGTGCTCTGGTTACTGCTCTTGAACCACCGGAACAGACACACCGAGTGGAAGGTGTTCTTGCATGTCGCGCACCGCTTGTTCGGTGTCTGCATGTCCGTCGAGATAACCGAGTAGCAAATCGCGCACTCGCTCTGTCCCTTGAGCGCTCCCTGCACGTTCTTCCGGAACGCCAGCAGTCCGTCCACCAGGTTGCCGTTGGCAAACATAATCACGCCTTGGATGGTCAGCAACCAGCTGCGCCACTTCTTCTCGTCCACAAGCACACGACTTCGACTCACAACCAACGCTGGCTGCAGTGGATAAGCCGGAGGGAGTGACAGAGACAATGCCACTGGTGGCGACTCTTCATCCACCGGGATGCTGGCAATGATTTCCGCTGTCTTGGGCGAAATCTTCACGTTCAGCGCCCGCTCTTCATTCGGATCCTGGGTGGATGTCCATTCAGCGACTCCCCGAAGCGAGTCCTCAATAACCAAAGGTGAGATCTAGAACAATGTTAGTGTATACTGAGACAAGCCCGCTATCGGGACAGCTTACGAATTTCTCGGTCCAGGATTCCACTGGTCCCTTGATGCGCTTCTTCGTATCGAGCCACCAGCTCTTGGTCATGTTGGCCAGGTGCCTCAAGCACAAGAAATACAAGTGCACGAGAAGCCATTGGATCTCCTTCTCGGCGCTCTCGGATTGATCGAGTTCAAAGGAGCGGATGTCAAATTTAGATGCATCCACCATCTTCCCGCCTGATCGCTGGAGGAAGTCGAACATGAACTCCAAGAGTGGGCTGAGACTTTCGTTGTCCTTAATACTAGTCACGTAGTTTTCTTGGACAGTAAGAGACTGTAATGGTCAGCGAATCGGTCCCTACAGCAAGGCATCAATACATACCGCATTAACAAAGTGGTCGAAAACCACCTTCCAGCTTAGCAAGTACGACCGTAGTTCGGCCCACATCCTGTCGTCGCCATATGCGGCATTGACCCCTTCCATAGTTGGCGCTTCGAGCAGCAGAGACATTAGCTCATCGGGCAGACCGACAGTCGTCTTCGACAGTGCCACATCAAATGACACTTGCTCTTGTACACTAGGAATGTACCGATGGAGGACGGTGTAGGCGGCGCGTTGCACCGCAGGGCTCTGCGCTGTGATAAGCGGGAAGAACTTGCTCGCGTCTTCCAGGTGATCAACCGGGATGACATTGAGGAAGCGACACAACAGATCAACAGCTACATCTCGGGGTTGGTGGAAGGTGGTGGAAGAATCTGCCCTGTCAGCATACAACTTGATAACATATATCCACCGCACTCACCGAATTTCTGGAGCGTCGATATCAAGCTGTTAAAGAGCGTGTTTTTCCGATCAGACCACGCATCCTTCACATCATCGTTGCTCTCCTCGTCGCCTGCGATTGACCGAAGACGAGAGAAGAGTCTGAATGAAGACAACAGGGCAGGAATGGCTTCATCGCTACCACCGGTCTCTTGCCACGTGGTGCTAAGAATATCCATACAATCTTCCCAGTGAGAGCCGTAGATCTCCTGTAGGTTAGGAAGCATCACTGCCAGGACTTGGAATATCTCAGCCTTGATGCTCAAAGAAGCGCCTTCGGACTGAAGACATTGTATGAGGTGTTTGATCAAGAACACCAAACGCTGTGTGGGAATGGAAGCCGCTACCTCTTCCTCTCCAGATAACAGTAGGTTCAAAAGAACAAGCTTGCGAAGACCTAGTCTCTATTAGCGGATTGACATGACAGGTAAACCAGGCCTTGACAAACCATCTCTGCTCTCCTCATTGGGCTTCAGCCCCGTAGAGTCCGCCACAAACTCGTTACACAGTCGTGTGCCGGCAGGGTTGGAGAGTATGGCATTTCGCAGCACGCCCACCCAGGAGGCCGACCGAATGGCGTTCGCCTTTCGCATCTCCCTGCAAAGTTGTGTGATCTCTTCTGATGACCGACTCTTGTTTGACGAATCCACGGCATCCATGATCTTTACGAACGCCAGCCCAATTTGGTAGTTTAACGGAGAAAGGGAGTCCAGCTTCACGATCTGGCTTGCCCAGAAAGTGGAAAGCAAGGAACCGACTGACTGTCCTTTTCCGGCGTTCTGTTTCTGCGACTGGGCCCAGCTATTCACGGCTTTTCGGCCATCGCTGACTACTTCCATGTACTCCTCGCGTTGCTCGGGGTGTGTGATGCCGGTTATTCCATTGCAATTTTGAACGCTCAGATCGTCGTCAATAAGCTGCACCGTTAGGGGAACATGGTAGAACAGTGTCTCAAGCTCCTCAGTGTCCAGATGTTCGATGATGTCAAATGAAGACAGAATCTTGATGGTGTAAAATGCCAGCCGAAACGCCGACGAGCAATTATTGGAATCGCGCGGAATACGTGCGTAGCGTTCCCGGAATGCGTCTGACACACTGCGATCAACGAGATGCACAGTACCACCGAGCGGACTGGTAACGGCAGCCGATAGCCGTGGAGGCAGCTCGAGGAAGGGTCCAAGAGAATTCTCCCAGGATTGACGAGACGGCAGAATGTCCTTAGCTACTCTTCCAATGTCCGCAGAATCGACATTCTGTAGCAACTCTTCCGCGATGCCCAACATGGACTCGATGCTGTTTCCGTTAGCTCCTTTCTCTCCTCCCGTTAGTTACAACTTACGAAAGTGACAGTTCATTGACATTGTCGAACTGGTGCTGCAGAATCTCAAAACTCGATTTGGCGCTTGTCTCACTGACGACGGACTCTTTCACGGTCTTGGATAGCGACTCCGCGAGACTGGCTACTTCTTCGTCCGACGACTCAGCGAGGAACAGCAGCTTACCAGAGAGCTTTGAGCCGTGGCCTCCGCTCTGGAAGTTTCGGACAGCACTTGGGACCGAACTGGAGATGCGAGAAAGCCCATGCAGCGTGTCGAATATCTTGCTCTCTTCAGAGAGGGCATCAACAATAGACAGGAAAATTGAGTCCGTCAATTGCCCGTGAGAGGTATGGTTCTGTAGCACTGCAATAACAATAGACCAGTGAAGGTCGCTGCCCTTACAGGCTTGATCTAGGGCTCGCATAACCAGAGAAACCAGTCCACTCTTGTCGCCTAGCTCCTGGAAATCAAGAGTTGAAAGAAGCTTCTGAACAGCATGTACATTTGAGGACTCTGGATCCGATTGTGCCACACGCTCGACTACCTTCTCGAAGCTAGGTCCAAATCCTTCCCATGATCGGCAAGACATGATAATGGATACCAATCTATCAGCGGATGGCGATGCCAGGAGCTCAGGAGCATCTTCTTGAACAAAGTTCAACAGCGACTGCGAGCCTTGGGCGATTTGAGGGACTTTGCGTACTATTTCTTCCACAACCGCAGCCGCTCCGTAAGGCTTACCGTTTCTAGACCGCAAAACCTCCAAGCAGTTATCGAGCAATGTGAGGCCTGTATTCTTGAATACTTCCAAAATGCTTGTCTCATGGGCAGTACCATGCAGACGTGAAAGCAACAAGGCTTCCAAGGCCAACAAACGCTCGGCCTGCACACATACTGCGTTCTGTGAGGACTTGAAATCTTTGGACTGCTCTGGTGATGACAGCTTTACCGCTTCCAGTAGGTCATCAGCCAACTTCATCCACAGCTGCTCGACCACCGCTTTGTAGCCTTTCGCGGTCACTGCGACGAGACAATCCGTGCAGATAGATTCCGCCGACGAAGGGGGAAGTGTCCATTGGAGATGATCTTGTTCAGGCTTGACATATTGCATAACCAATGGGGCAAGCCTGTCCTGCAAAAATTTCACTCTGTCATCCTCAGCAAGTCGATGAGCAAGCCACATCGAGGTATCAATGTAAACCTTCCATCCAATCGCACGATTTTGCCGAGGTTCGTCCCTAGAAGTGAGTCCTTCCTGGAACGACTCTGTTAATGCAATCGCACTAGACAGTCCAAGAGTAGTATCGGGTGTAGATTGCGGGTCAATCTTGGCCAGTGTTTCGAAAGGGATCGTCTGAAGTAGTTGGCAAAGATTCGGCCAGAAGGAGCTTAGACCGCTTTGTGAGCCTTTCTGTATGTATTGAAGAAGTCTCTTTGAAGGAGATGATTTCCCAGAATAGTCCTCTGTCCATAATTGCGGTCTTGCAGATGTTACCTGCAAAATAGTTTCTGAAAGCTCCGATGCGGAGCCAAGTTGGGTACTGTGCAGAGCCTTGCCAATCAAGGCGGCACTGATGAGCTTCCAATCAAGCTCCTCAGGCTCTTTTGACACAGCTGATCGAGTGAGGATGTAGAGCGATTTGCGCACAAAAGGGTCATCGTGATAAGAAAGTGCCCATAGAGATTTGCTGCATAGGAGATTCTCGATGGTTGGCAGATCCTTCTGCAGATCTTCATGGGTTGAGTGTCCTGCATATGCCCATATTAGTAGCCATTTCGAACAATATGGCATGTACGCTTACCTAGAACCCGGTTGAATAACAAGAGCGCAGTACCAGCTACACGCGCATACTTTGCTTCTGCATCGTCAGGCTTGACCGTTCGCTCATCGCTCAATGTCAGAGCAGTCTGCTGCAGGATGACATCATCCACAAATTCTAGGATAGCGCTCTGGTAGACCTTCCACACGCCGCTTCTCTTCTCGTCAGTCGAGAAGACGCGGGTGAAAGATTCCAGAGCAGACTGGTGGACAGGTCTATCATTATCGTAGATCCCCGCCAGCCACGCGCCAATCACCTTGGGTAGGAAGCGAGCAATTCGCTTTCCCACCAGACTGGCGATTGACCCTTGAGTGGAATGAGCAGTCTGTCTCACCCTGCGGGACAGATCTATGGAAGCGCGGGGATAAATTTTGATCTGCCGACATTCCGAACCACGATCAACTTGCTGTTCCGGTGTGTATAAGGCGAAGATTGACCTACCCAGGCTTCCAGGAACCCGTCATCAAGCGTTCCGCTGCGACTCTCAACACTTAAAACATGATCTCGCAGATCATCCAGTGCTCTCGTTCTGGTAACTTCATCCTTTTTTAGG
The DNA here is from genome assembly GCF_003344945.1 of Aspergillus welwitschiae. Taxonomy (NCBI): domain Eukaryota; kingdom Fungi; phylum Ascomycota; class Eurotiomycetes; order Eurotiales; family Aspergillaceae; genus Aspergillus; species Aspergillus welwitschiae. The sequence continues at coordinate 591,287 of NW_020798696.1, forward strand.
AAGTTCTTGAACGCAATCGCCAATTGTGCTTCCGATATGCGGGAAAGATCCGGCGGTTCGGCCACATATGTAAGAGAAGATGGTTCCTTTCCTTGGCTAGAAAATGCGCCCGAGAATCCACCAAAACCGCCGAACGTGCCGGCAGCAGCTCGGCTGCTCGAGGCCTGAGATTTGAACTTCTTGCTCATAGTAGAGTGGGGGAAGCGGGATGTAAAGAAAATGACGGAATGCGCGTGTATAGCATGGAAGTAGAGCAGGTCACAACCATAGAAGAGAGGCTTAAGTGAACCTGGTCGTATTTGAGCTCCTAGCTAGCTGACCCAAGCTACCTGTTCAAGGGTCATTCATCCCACAATTCCCCTGGGATCCTGCAGATTCTTGCTTTGATATTGATAATCGATAATCGAGGCTCCCCGCCGTTAAAAGCGGCGTGATTACATTATCGGCGTCTCTATCGGGCAATTGCACGTGATCTGGTGTCATCGATTCCCGATTGGGCAAAAGTCGACGCGGTCTAGAAGATCGTCCGAAGGCGCCCAAAAGGCGATCCTCATCTTCTCTTGAGCATCACGCTCCTCTCTCACCATGAAATTCTTTATCGAGTATGTACTACCCTTGAGGTAGCTCTAGGCTTAACCCGAGAGCTATTCAACTGACTCTCCTCATCTTCTAGTGATCTCCCCGTCCTTTTCCCGTATCCTCGTATCTATCCCGAACAATATGCCTACATGTGCGATCTTAAAAAGACCCTCGATGCCGGGGGTCACTGTGTCCTGGAGATGCCCTCCGGGACCGGAAAGACAGTATCCCTCCTCTCGTTGATTGTCGCCTACCAACAACATTATCCGGAGCACCGAAAGCTCATCTACTGTTCTCGAACCATGTCCGAGATCGAGAAGGCCTTGGCCGAGCTGAAGGCGCTGATGAAGTTCCGGGCTAAGGAACTTGGGTATACCGAAGATTTTCGCGCACTCGGTCTGACAAGTCGAAAGAATTTGTGTCTGCATCCGTCTGTCAAGCGGGAAAAGAGTGGCGCTGTCGTCGATGCAAGGTGCCGGAGCTTAACTGCAGGCTTCGTCAAGGAGAAGAAAGAGCGGGGTGAGGACGTTGAACTTTGTGTGTATCATGAGGTATGGAGCTTGCGATTTGAATCTGGGCCGTCTCATAACGTTTTCACAGAACCTCGATCTGCTTGAGCCGCACAACCTCGTTCCTCCCGGTGTCTTCACCCTCGATGGTCTACTCAAATACGGAGAAGAGCATAAACAATGTCCTTACTTCTCAGCACGGCGCATGGTATGGCTCTCTCGAATATAAATGTAGTTGCTGCAAGCATACTCACAGATTGTCCAGATGCCTTTTTGCAACGTCATTATCTACTCTTACCACTACCTGCTGGACCCCAAGATCGCCGAGAGGGTATCGCGAGAGCTTTCTAAGGATTGTATCGTGGTTTTCGACGAGGCTCACAATATTGACAACGTCTGTATTGAATCGCTAAGTATCGACCTAACGGAGGACTCGTTACGGAAAGCGACAAGGGGGGCGAACAACCTGGAACGCAAGATCAACGAGATGAAAACTTCGGATGCGGAAAAGCTGCAGAATGAGTACTCAAAACTCGTTGAAGGCCTACAGGCAGCCGAACAAGCTAGGGAGGAGGATCAATTCATCTCAAACCCTGTCCTTCCGGATGATCTGCTCAAGGAAGCTGTGCCGGGAAATATTCGACGAGCGGAGCACTTCGTATCCTTCCTTAAAAGATTTATCGAATACCTCAAAACTCGAATGAAAGTCATGCATACCATATCCGAAACGCCTCCTTCCTTCTTAACGCACGTGAAGGATCTGACCTATATCGAGCGGAAGCCCCTTCGCTTCTGCGCTGAACGACTTACCTCGCTCGTGCGAACCCTAGAGCTTATCAACATAGAAGACTACCAACCGCTCCAGGAGGTAGCAACTTTCGCGACCCTAGTCGCCACATACGAAAAAGGATTCCTCCTGATCTTGGAGCCTTTCGAATCGGAAGCAGCAACTGTTCCCAACCCGGTATTGCATTTCACCTGCTTAGATGCCGCTATTGCCATCAAACCAGTGTTCGAACGATTTAGCTCCGTCATTATTACTTCAGGAACGCTATCCCCTCTTGAGATGTACCCCAAGATGCTTGGATTCAACGCTGTAATGCAGGAGTCTTACAGCATGACACTTGCGCGTCGATCCTTCTTACCCATGATCGTAACCCGCGGATCCGATCAGGCGCAGATATCCTCATCCTTCCAAATTCGCAACGATCCCGGAGTTGTCAGAAACTATGGCAACCTCGTCTTGGAATTCTCCCGAATCACCCCCGACGGTGTCGTTGTCTTCTTTCCCTCCTACCTGTACATGGAATCCATCATCAGCATGTGGCAAGGCATGGGCATTCTCGACTCAATCTGGAACTACAAACTGATCCTCGTTGAAACCCCCGACGCGCAAGAATCCTCCCTCGCCCTAGAAACCTACCGAACAGCCTGCTGCAACGGTCGAGGCGCCCTCCTCCTCTGTGTCGCACGAGGGAAAGTCTCCGAAGGAATCGATTTCGACCATCACTACGGCCGTGCCGTGATCAACATCGGCGTTCCCTTCCAATACACCGAGTCCCGCATCCTGAAAGCGCGCCTCGAATTCCTCCGCGAAAATTATCGCATCCGCGAAAATGACTTCCTCTCTTTCGATGCCATGCGTCATGCCGCTCAATGCTTGGGTCGCGTCCTCCGCGGAAAGGACGACTACGGAGTCATGGTGCTCGCCGATCGTCGATTCCAGAAAAAGCGCAACCAGCTCCCCAAATGGATCAATCAGGCCATGCTGGAAAGCGAAACCAACCTCAGTACCGATATGGCGGCGGCTACCGCCAAGAACTTCTTGCGGACGATGGCCCAGCCGTTCAAGGCTAGGGATCAAGAAGGAATCTCGACGTGGAGTTTGGCTGATATTGAAAGACATCGAGAGAAACAGAAGTTGGAAGAGGAACGGGCTCTGCGAGAAGTACCTCCAAATCTTGCTTATGGCGCTGCTGCGGCTGCTCCCCACAATGGAGTGCGTAATGGTGCTGGTGGTGCGGATGAGTTCGAAGATGAAATTGATAATGAAGATTTGATGATGTTGGATGCGCAGTAGAGCTGAATTTCTTATTGGCTTATTGTCAATATATTCACTCGTCCGGTTGCAGTCATTTCTGTTTGTTTTTGTCTTTCATCCCCTCAGCAGTCCTTGCATAAAAATGCATGCATGATACCACGGTTTCAAGTCTGGTGTTCAATTGGGTCATCACAGTGTACAATATACAAGGCGTGCTTTGATCAATAAAAATTGATATAATAATTCTACTTCAGTAGTAATCGGAATTTCTTCTATTGATTGCTTGTACTAGTTTAATAAAAGTAGATAGAGGATGCGATCTGCGTAAGAAAACTTCAACTTTTTTCTTATTCCCGCTGAAAGACAACTGCAGAGATCGTTGGACACGTCAGACAAGAACAATAGGAAAGGAAAGGAAGAATAGACATAGAAATACAGAAACTAATGATTTTGCACATATACAAAAAGATATGAAAAAGCTGATGAAATGCAACACGCCCATTATATTTACGCCACGGGAGCAAGGACATCGAAGGCGCCAGTACCGACGGTTCCGGTGCGACCAACGACGATTCTGGCACTGGGACTCCTGAGGTTATCAAAGTCTCTCTCAACGACGGCCTCCTTGAGGTATCCGACGGTGGTTTCGAAACTCATCTTGGCCAGCGGTGATGAGCCGTCCTTGACAAGACCATTACGGTTGAAGGGGCGGAAGCCACCAGACTGGGTCATCACGTCACCAATCAGGTTCAGATGACGGTTATCGACGGAGATACTGTGACCCTGGAAAACGTCGGACATTTCCTTAACGATCGAGGCACGCGCGGCTTCGACACCGTAGAGGTTGAGCATGTCGTGGATGGAGTTGGTGTAGAGGGAGTGAGGCTTGATGATGTCTTGGTAATCGCGCATGGCAAGCAGGTTAACACCATCGGTGATGACATGGGCAGGTTCACCCTTGATCGGGTCGGCTTCGACGAACGTGCAGTTTCCAAGGCCAGGGATGGACTGGATGACTGCGCTGCGGCAAGCATCCTCCACCAGAGGCAGGAGCAGGAGCTTGGGAGTGTCGATGTCGTACTGCAGCTGAATAGTGCAGGATCCTCCGTCGCGGGGGTTGAACTTGAACTGCGTGACCTCCTGGTACTGGTTCTTGATATCTTCTTCACGCAACTTCGAGTCCTTGGCCTCGCCCTCTGACTCTTCATCGGAAGCATCGTCCATCTCGACATCACGTTTCTCGCCGGCGTTATCCTCCTCGTCCTCGTCATCGTCTTCTTCAGCATCCTGTTGCCGGACCATATCCACCTCCTCGTCCTCGGGACCTTCATAAGAGACCTGGTTGGACCGGTTCTGAGTGCCCCGAGCACGCTTGGCGTCGTCCTCGTCGTCTTCAACGTCATCGTCAGCGGGCTCTGCGTCGGCATCGGCGCCGCGGGGTCCGTCCTGTACGGTGCCAACGGAGGCACCAATCTCAGGCTGAGCAGTGGAGTACTTCTTCAGAGTCTTCTCATCGACACGCTTCTTGAGTTCAGCCTTGGTGGATCGAACAAGCTTAGGAATGAGCTTCTTCTGCAGCGTGTTCTGCACATCCTTCGTTGTGATGGCGTATTCGGCAGTGTACTCGTCAGCAGGGAAGAATGTGATATCGATGTCATAAACCTTAGCCTTGACACTGCCCGAGGAGACTCGCTCTCTGACTTGAACCTTGTCGACAACCTCTGCGATGCTGAGCTTACTAATAGCCTTGGCAAATCTTTCGGAGTGCTCCTTGGACAGCTCGTCGTTCAGGATCAAAGTCATCGTAGGGGTCATGATATGGGCACTGGCGGTCATAACAATTTCACGCAGACGGGGAATACCCAGCGTCACGTTCTTGGCCGAGTGACCAGCCAAGTGGAAGGTGTTCAAGGTCATCTGAGTGGACGGTTCACCGATAGACTGACCGGCAACGATACCGATGGCCTCACCAGGCTCGACGACAGACTTCATGTACTTCATATTCATGAGAGTGTTGAATGCCTTCTTGCTGATGATACCGTTCACATCCTTCTTCTTGTCCTTGAGAAGCTTGTCCGGATTGGCATCCTCGTACTGGAAGCGGAATTGTCAGTCACAGTAGTTCGTCTCGTTTGGGTTCTGAATAGTCTTACCTTCTTAAGAGCTTGCGAGAAACTCTCCGAGATACTGCCCAAGTTACCTCCGGGGTGGTAGAGAGAAAGAACCGGGTCCATGGCATCGACCTTTCCTGTCTTGCGCACCTTCTTCATGGCATCCTTATGCCAGTTCGCGACCTCCTCCTTCTCCAAGTTGTGGAAGTCGCTGGTCAGGTTAACCTGAGACATGATAGACACGTAGTTCGATGCCAGGAAATCGAAGTCCTTCAGGTGCACCTGTTTCGTGATATCCAGACCATCCTCTCCATACAAGAACTGCACAATCGAGCCATCAGTGGCTTCACGGACGGAGCTGTCGTATTCCGCCTTCAAGCCTTCCATACCCTTGATCAGACAACGCTGCAGATATCCGGATCTAGAGGTTTTGACGGCAGTATCAATCAAACCTTCACGACCAGCCATGGCGTGGAAGTAGTATTCCTGGGGCTTGATACCAGTCAAGAAACGACCACAGACATAACCACCAGCCATAGGATTCGTGTCAAATGCTCTGAAAGATGGCAGAGTCTTACCGCTAACCATGACGGGTACACGGCGACCTTCCAAAACCTGTTGACCCAGGTTGCAGGAAATCAGGTTGGCATTGACGCTCGAACCCTTAGCTCCGGAAATTGTCATAGACTGCATCTGGTTCCACGGGAAGGGCTTAACCAGACCCTTCGGAAGACAGGCCTTGGTGATCTCGGTCGAGAGCTTCGCAGTGCGAGCGTTCGAAACACTATCAAGGCCGCCCTGCTTCTCATCGTCTCGGAGAACCTCCTCCATACGCCGCCGCAGCTCGGCATCCTGATCGGGCACAGTAGTCTGGTCGAGGGTGACATACTTCAATGCTACTTCCCGACCAATGGCAGCAGCTTCGCTAATCTTCTCTTTACGAACGCGGTCGCCCTCCGGGGTCAGTCGAAGATCGTCAATACCGCAAGTAAAGGCACGCATGTTCAGGTATCTCGTCAGAAGACGACCGAGAATACTGATCAGCCGACCAGCGATGGTATGTCCATAGATTTCGTGGATGGCATCGATCAAACCACCAGCTGTGGGACCAATCTGCTTCTTGTCTAGAATACCACAAAGCATCTCTCCATCCTTGAAGATAACTTCTCCTTCTTCGTTACCCTCGCCCCAACGGTCTCCAGGGGTTGAAGACTTGCTCTTCAGGTTGAGACCAGCCCTGTCGGAAGGCATGATATTTTTGAGAATGGTCGAGATAATCTGTTTACCGGTCCAGAGACGCTTGGGCCGAATTACCGTCGGGCCCACAGTCTGAATCCGATCAGTGATCGTGTGGGAGTTCTCGGGCCTCAAGCAGCTGTACAACAGCTGGTAGTACTCTTCCTCGTCGAAGAAACTGTCACGGCAAGTGAACCACGTTCCCATGGAGATGTGATCCTGAATCAGACCTCTCAGGGGTTTGCCGGATGTTGCGACAAGGTACTGGTGGTCTGCATCCGCAAGCATCATAGCCTCCGAACGAGCGAGCTCGTTCTGAGGGAAGTGCATGTTCATCTCATCACCATCGAAATCCGCGTTGTAGGTATTACAGTTAGCGTAGTGCATGCGAATAGTTCTTTCGTTAGGAAGAACGCGAGCTTTGTGACCCATGATAGAAGGCTTGTGGAGGGTAGGCTGACGGTTCATCAAAACGATATCACCGGTAGTGAGATGGCGGTAGACCTTTTTGTTGCGCGATCCTTTCATGCGCCAATTTGACGGGGCGAGCAGCTGGTTTGCCAAAGCCGTCCGCTCATCCAGACTCTTAAATCTAAGGTTGGTAACTTGGCCAAATTCGTTCTCAATAGCAGAAGCACCAGGGTATTTGTCAGGACCATTGATGACAGCCTGCTTCATCTCCCAAAAGTTATGGTTCGTCACCGGCTCGGGATAGGTCAACTTCTTCGCGAACACCATAGGGACACCGATTTCGTTGGTTTCAATGTTGGGGTCGGGAGAAATAACACTTCGAGCCGCAAAGTTGACACGCTTTCCCATCATGTTTTTCCGGAATAGACCCTCCTTCTTTTCGAGGTATTGCTTGATACCCATCGGAGCGGCGGCGGCGGCGGGTCCGCTGAGGTTACCACGGTCACGGTCGATTAGCATGTTGACGGTATCCTGGAGAGTGACGATCGAGTGAAGGAGATCGCGGTAGTCCCGCACGCGCGTAGTAGAGTCGGCGCCCGCGCTCTGCCTCTCCTTGCTGATCTGGTTGATGATGTCGCAATTCTTCAAGATCGCTGTGAAGGACTGGTTCTGCTGAGCCTCCATGATCTCACCGGGTCCTTGCGGTGCCGCGGGACGGAACTTGTTCGGTGGCACCAGGATGTTCTTGATGAAGAACATATCCGCGCTAACTTGAGACTCCTTCTTCGGCAAGGGTCGGGAGTTATAAACCAGGCTCAAGATTTCCTGCTCTTTCTCGAAAAGCAGCGTCATCGCGGCGTGGACTTCGGGAGAGGGCATGAACTGCTGGGTCTCGCCAACGGTCTGCTTTCTGCTCTCAGCTTGAGCCACAATTGCATTTCCACGCGCAACCTCTTCCTCTGCACCATGTGTTTCGGAAGTGGTGCTGACATTGTCAGACACTCCGTTAGCAAGCGCCGCCTTCTCCTTGGAGGTAAGCTTCTTGGCTTGCTGAAGAAGGACCAGTGAATTCGGTATTTGAAATCCAGCTTGCGTCATGGTAAGTCTAGACTTCTCGGGCAAAGCCTTTCGGAAAATCTTCGAGGACCGATCTTTCCGGTACGATGGGGAGAGTCTATGCGCCTGGATCAGTGACGAGGCCTTGCAAAAGTTTGCGCGTAGAGAATTCAGGAACGTACCCGCTGCAGCTGGCGCACTTTTTCACAGCACCAATGTCTTTGAAGAATTCTCTAACAAGTGCTCGTCTCTGCTCCGCAGCGAGCGGGTTCTTCGAGCCAGACATGAGACCCCGTAGCCTTCCATCTGCCTGCGCTTGGCGGATACATTTCTTGACATATGAATTTCTGCGGGCGATAATGTCATCGTCGTCCTCTTCCTCGCTGCTAGACCCTTCACCATCCTTGTTCGTCTTCTTCTTGTCGGATCCCTTGCCGCCAATCGTATCGATAACAGCTAGCTCATCGACCAAGCCATAGTGCAGCAGGCGCAATTTGCAGCTGTAGGAGTTGATGTTGGTTCGGCTCATCTGGAAACGGTGGCAGTAGACACACTGGCCCTTGAGCAAACGGTACAGCTGGTCGAAATGCGTAACATTGTACACATGGACTGGGAGTTCGATGTGTCCGGGATGGCCAGTACAAGACCATGAGGTTTGGCGGCATGTCGTGCAACTGGAGACTGTCAGCTACGATTCGCATACGCATGGTACGCGATGACAAGCAATGCGAAAGCAAGGAAGAGGAATTCTTACACATGGTCACCCCAAGCACCCATAGCCGGGTCATAGAGACCACCGGGAACGGGGTTGTTGAAAGAATCCAACGTCGGAGTATTATGGATTCGCTTTACCGAGATGGCCTTGATGTCCTCATCATTGTAGACACCAAACTCAATCCCCGCAATGGAGGAGGCCACGGGCCGAGCGAAAGTAGTCATGATTCCCCTGGCAGCCGCTTGAGCGACAAATGACGCTGGCGGTGCAAATTCTGGGACTCGTGGGGGGTTAAAGGCCTGGGAAGCAGAAAAGGCGGGTTCGTTGGTCTCGACGATGCGAAAAGTTTCACCCAACTTTTTTTCTGCCGTGCGACACCGCCGGCGGACCCACGTTGGCACTTGCAGCGCCCCGTGATTTGAGATCCTTTCCTTGTCTCGATTGTTGACGTCTTTTCGCGACCGGCTCCAGATCTTACTTATTGAGCTGCCTTTTTTCGCCCCTCTCTTCGATCTCATCACTAGTCTGTTGGTCGCTCTGCTGATATCCGTGGGTGAGTGGAGCATTTATTTGTCTCTCCGATCATGGCGGACATATCAGGCAACATGCTGAAGCGGCCTCACCCCGAGGACCAAGACAACAATACTCAGAAAAGACCTCGTTCCAATCATGGATCTCCAATGCCAGCCCAGGGCGCACCTGCCGCGGGCAAGGTTGATATTGAGAAGATGGTGGCCGAAGCAAGGGCAAAAGCAGAAGCTGTGCGTGCCAGACTTCAAGCGGCAAAGGGTATATCGCCATCACCTACACCGGCTGCATCAAGTGCCAGCCCTACACCACCTGCCGCCAGTCCAGCCATGTCGAGATTGGAACAAATGAAAGCTAGAGTGGCAGCAGCGACCAGTCGCGCCAACGCTGCTCCTCCGCAACGACCCGTCCCCACGCCGACTCCTCAACCTCCCCCATTCGAAGATGAAGATGATGGCTCGTCGCGAGCTCGAGGTGGTCTGGATGTCGGTCTTCACCCTGCTTTGCTCTCCGATACACTCGACTTTCGGGGTGCGAAAGGACGGCCAGCTTCTCAAAATAAAAACCGACGCACAGAATCACCAGCTACCGCGGGGAGGCCAGATCGAGCTGGACTTGATCTATCGGGGCCGTCTATAGAGGAAATCAAGAACAATCCATACTTTGATCCGAACCTTGGTCCGAAGGCAACAGTCGCAAAGCCCCGACAAACACGACAGCTCATCTTCAACCAGAAGGGCAAATATATACAGCAGGCCGCCGCTCTCCGTCGGCAGGCTCAGTTGGAAGCTATGAAGAAGCGGATTGCGGAAAGAGCACGGCAAGCGGGTATTGATGAAGACTTGGATGTTGAAAAGGCTTTCCTCGTGCCGGCCCCTCCCGCAATTGAATGGTGGGACGAAGGCCTAGTAGACGGCGAGGACTATTCGGGCATTGAAAATGAACAGAATCTCAAAATTGACACGCCTGACTCGATCATCACGCAATACGTACAACATCCAGTTCTTCTCGATCCTCCGCAGGAAAAGCTACTACCAGCACAGAAGCCTATGTATCTTACGCCAAAGGAACAGGCGAAGATCCGTCGCCAGCGCCGCATGGCAGATCTGAAGGAACAACAAGCGAAGATCCGACTGGGTCTCGAGCCAGCACCTCCACCGAAGGTCAAGAAATCGAACCTGATGCGAGTCCTGGGTGAACAAGCCGTCAAGGATCCCACGGCCGTGGAGGCACGCGTGAACCGGGAAATCGCAGAACGTCGAGAAAAGCACGAGACTGCGAATGCGGAGCGCAAACTCACCAAAGAAGAACGCCGAGAGAAGCTTGCTCGGCAACAGGAGGCCGATGCCGAGAAGGGTATCCAAATGACCGTTTATCGAATCGACAGCCTCGCCAACGGGCGGAACCGCTTCAAAATCAGCAAGAATGCTGAACAGAACGCTCTCACAGGGGTATGCGTCATGCACCCTCGCTTCAACCTCGTGATTGTCGAGGGAGGCTCCCACTCCATCAACAACTACAGAAAGCTCATGATGAACCGGATTGACTGGACTGAGAACGCAGGCCCGAACGCGGTGCGCGAGGGCAACCGCGAGGCCCAAGCCGCCTGGCTAGCAGCTGAAGATGAGCAAACAGGGGAACTGAAAGACCTTAGTTCCAATACCTGCGAACTCGTCTGGGAAGGTCAGGTCAAAGCCCGCGCGTTCCGGAAATGGCTGGGGGCACGAGTGTGTGAAACGGATTCCCAAGCTAAGGATGTCTTGGCCCGCGCGAAGCTGGAGAATTTCTGGGTTTTGGCGAAGAGTGCCAAACAGAACGAGTCGTAAGATCGATTTCACACGGCATGGCATGGCATAGCATTATCACGCTTTCTAATTACAATTTACTCTTCTGTATCATAAAGATAAACCCTGCGAATTTTCCCCCACATTAGATCAAGATCCATCAGTATCGTATTTCTGTACACTGTACGCCGTACATTCGACCATGATAATATTGAAAGTTCTAAAGAAGCGTGAAGCGATAGTAGTTCAAAAGAAACTTTTTGATTACCCATCCGGAACCGAATCCAAAAAAAAAAATGATGCCCAGTTAGTAGCTCCAAAAATGCAACCGAACCCAGATAACTAGACAAGCAAAGAGGACCGAAAGAATTGAGCATAGTCAAGGCCCATTCCCAAAATGAAACACATATATAGCAATTGATAGATCAATCAATCATATCATCACAAATCACGACCGAGGAGGCCCCTGGTTCTGGTTCTGGTTGTTACTTAAATGCCGCAGAAGATCCAACTGTGCTTTTACTTGGTCGAAATTCATCGTCGGTTGCTGGGGTTGTTGGGGTTGTCCTGGAACTTGTTGTTGTTGTTGCTGCTGCTGCTGTTGTTGCTGAAGGGCAGCCAAGAACAAGGGGTTGATGTGCACGTTAGCAGGAAGCTGCTGGTACGGGTTTGGTTGTTGATAGGCCTGTTGGAAGGGCATCTGGAAATTGAAAGGTGCTGTTGGCATGGCACCTTGTCCGTATGCCTGGGGTTGTTGCGGCTGGAAAGCTGCGAAGGGAGGGAACTGCTGAGGGAGAGCGTATGCACCCTGCGGGTTCGTGGGGTACGCTGCTTGAGGGTAGGGGTGGCTTTGAGGTTGAGACTGATGAGAGGCCTGCGCTTGGGGCTGGTAGTATGACTGTTGACGATCTTGATGATGAGGAGCCGAATCGTGGGAGGGACGGCCACCGCGGCCACCACCACCGCGACCTCCACGATCATACCCTCGGCCACGACCGCGTCCACTACCGCGGAAGCCAGAGTTGTTTCTGCTGGGGCCGGAGTGGCCGTCGGCTTCAACGGGGGCTTCCTGTTGGCGCATCATCTCGTGCAGGTTCTTGGGCCGGGCGAGCGGAGTGTAGCCGTCGTCGACGGGGTTGTCGTCGTAGTTCAATTCGCTTTGGCCGAGCTTGGAGGGTCCCGGGGGGTTCCTTCTGCCTCTTGCTGGGCCGTTTTCGTTCCGTGAGTCCTTCTTTTCCTGGCGCTTCTGCTTGAGCTTGCGCTTATACTCTGCTTCGGCTTCGTCGTCGGAGAACTCGACTTCATCCTCGGCAATCTCTTCGTCGTGGAAGTTAGAGGCATCACTTCCTTTCAGGCCCTTGAGGGGTTGAGTGAAGACGAAGGTGGAGTGTTCCTCGACGTAGTAGACATTCGTGCCCTTGGACAAGCCACGCTCGGCGATGTCAGCCGCGGTAGGGTACCGAACGGCATACAGAGGGTTCTCGACCCTTCCGAGAGTCTCAGAGACCACACCGGCGACACTGCGGTTCTCCAAACAGAGTAGGGAGCCGGCTTCGAGCACTTGGTACTCGCCGCTGGTGTTGGCAGTAATAAGGAGGGTGTTCTCAACGATCGCTTCCACCTGACCCAGATGCACAATTTTCATCTCTGGTGTGATGGTAACCTCAGGGATGGGAGGTGCTTCTTCGGGCATTTCGTTTGCCGTCCTCAAATGGCCGCCGGTCTTGCCTTTTCCATCACCTTCGTCGTCAGAGCCAAGCTCCGCCTGCATCAAAATCCGTGCTTGTTCTTCGGGGCTCAGGATGGGGTAGTCTTCGTCGTCATCGTCGCTGTCATCGGAAGAGTCTGTGGAGGAGTCGTCGGAAGAGGATTCGTAGGGAGAGGAATCAATTTCCCACTCGGGGTGCTCGTCATCTTCTTCGTCCTGAGCAGCTTCTGCGCCATTAGTGGCAGGGGCCTCCGCTGGTTGTTGGGGCCCCTGCTTCTCATTGGCATCCACATCCATAGCATCGGTAGTGGACTCTGCCTTAGTTTCCTCCATCTTCTCCGGTTCACCCTGGGCGGGAATAGACTGATTGGTAGAGACAGCATCGTTCTGCTCGCTGTTCAAATTTGTGGTCGCCTGTGATACAGTAGCCTCAGTTGCCTGCGGTTGTTGAAGATCTTGGACGTTATCATTGACCAGATTCAATCCCGGAATAGGTGGATGGACTTGTGCAGCGGCATCCGGCTCACTGGCCGGGTTCTGAGCGCCATCAACCTGGTCTTTCCCAGCGCTACTGTCCGCGGGTGTGCCGACAGCCAAGGGTGTATTGTAGAAGTCGCTTCCATCGTCGGCTGGCGTCAACGCAATCGGTGGCGTATCGATGGTGCAGGGTCTCTTGACAGGAGGACCCTCATTGGGGACTTCTGAAGAGGCCAGAGGCTGAGCAGGGAACTGATTATCACTCATATTAAAAGCCCTTAGGACCCACGAAGGACAGTCACCCCAAAAAAAAGAAGCGAAAGAGTGGAATGGAGGAGTGATGAAACTGCGACGGGAACTTTTTTTCGTTCTGGAGAAGCGGGTTGCCGTGGTGCCGCTTATCGATAAGCGGCGCTGCTCGCTTCTTCCGCCTCGCGGGACTCATTCCGGAGTCTCTCTCCGACCGCGTCAATTCTACGGCCTCAAGCACAAGTGGTACAAGAGGAGGGTTCATCATCCGTGAATCATTCCTGGAAGCTAAAATGGCACCTGCTCGGAGGACAGGCGAGGCTTCCTCAGAATCACAGGGGCCAGCTCCTGCTCCGCGCACCAAACAACGGTATGAATATTCCTCCAGCTGGCATCTTCCATCCGCAGTTGCTTATAAGTCGTGCTATTCCAAAGGCCGCCGCCGCCGCCTTTCTACCTACCATTGAATATCGCACTCTACCTTTGCATCATCACCAATGTGATTGCAGCTCTCTACGCACCAATTCAAGACTGTGATGAAGTCTTCAACTTCTGGGAGCCGACACATTATCTCAATCATGGATACGGGCTTCAGACGTGGGAGTACTCCCCGCTCTACTCGATCCGAAGCTGGCTGTATGTCTCTGCACATGCTGTGGTGGGTAAAATCGGATCGTTTGCATTCAGCAGCAAGTCTGCAGAGTTTTATGTGATCCGATGCTTCCTTGCGCTGGTGTGTGCTGCTTGCGAGACCCGTCTCTACTCCGCCATCTGTCGCACCTTGAGTCCCCGCATCGGCCTTCTCTTCCTCATGGTCGTCGCATTCACCCCGGGCATGTTCCATGCGTCAGCTGCCTTTCTACCATCAAGCTTCACCATGTATATGTCGATGCTGGGTCTAACGGCGTTCTTGGATTGGCGAGGTGGTCAGAAAACGGCGCAGGGAATCATGTGGTTCGGGCTCGGGGCGATTGTCGGCTGGCCGTTTGCTGGAGCTCTCATGCTTCCTCTTCTATTGGAGGAGGTTATCATCAGCTTGTTATCGTCAAACATGCGAGGGATGTTCTTAAGCGTTGTGGATGGCGCGCTGAGGTGTCTCGTAATTCTGGTATGACTGTTCAAAGGGCCTTTTCAGCTTGCGTTTTAGCTAACCCTGTCAGGCTCTGGAGATTGCCGTAGACTACGCTTTCCTGCGTAAACTTGTCATTGTACCGTGGAACATCGTTGCATACAACGTCTTTGGCGGAGAGGGCCGAGGTCCCGATATCTTCGGGGTCGAGCCTTGGACTTTCTACATCTGGAACCTGCTGCTCAACTTCAACATCTGGTTCGCATTTGCTATGGCCGCTGCGCCACTGCTTGCCCTTCAGGCACTCTTCCGCCCGAAGGCGACTAGCGTGCAGACTTTGCTAAGAACCGTGACTCTTATCACCCCGTTCTACATGTGGTTCGCCATTTTCATTGCTCAGCCGCATAAGGAAGAACGGTTCATGTTCCCAGCATATCCATTTCTCGCGCTCAATGCATCCATCGCCTTCCACATGGTTCTGTCGTTCGTTGGCTCCAGTAACCCGAAGGTGCCGGCTGGGAGCATGTTACCGAAGATCAAACTGGCAGTGATTATGTCAATCATTCTAGTGGCCCTCAATGCTGGCCTCCTGCGGATCGTCGGGATAATTAGCGCCTACAATGCTCCGCTGAAGATATTCGAACCGTTGGAACAGCCCGGAGTCGTCCAACCAGGCGATACGGTGTGTTTTGGCAAGGAGTGGTATAGGTTTCCCTCATCCTTCTTCCTCCCCAAGGACATGCGGGCCAAGTTTGTTCGCAGCGAGTTCCGGGGACTGCTTCCGGGCGAGTTTCCCGAGGCTGCGGACCTTTCTGCGCTCTTTGAGGGGACGTCGCAGATACCTGCAGGCATGAACGATCGCAATGAAGAAGATCTCGGAAAATACGTAAGTTCTCGGTCTTTCCTTTCCCTTTCCCTTTCCCTCGCATGCTTATCTTCTGAGTAGACCGACCTCTCGCAATGTTCTTTTCTGGTAGACTCGGAATTCCCGAGCCGGACGGTCACCGAGCTGGAGCCGGATTACATCCACGAAGACACGCAGTGGGAGCAGCTGGCATGCCATAGCTTCCTGGACGCGTACCAGACGGGTCTTCTGGGGCGGCTGATCTGGACTCCGGATTTGCCAATTCTCCCAGAGCCTCTTCGGCGGAAATGGGGCGAGTACTGTCTGCTGCGGAGACGCGGCGACGTCACAGCAAAGACTGCATAGGTTGGCTATGGAAACGTGGGGTTCAAGCTACTGTACATAGATATCTCCCCCGGTTACCCTTGTTCGTATGGTGGATGCGCGCCTGCAGAAGAGAAGAAGTCATGCTGATGCCCACGCTCGAATGAGCTTGGCTGGCGGTGTGGTGGCCCTTGCCGGATTGGGCAAAGATATCCTCGGATGATAAGAGACTTTGCAGGCAATGCAGCGTCAATCAATCCCGCTGGCTGTTATCTTAACTCATTGCTTGGCTGGAGTTCTACTTCGCATCGCATTAACCCTTCTGGCAACCCACCCAGCGCCCTTCTTCATTGGTGCGCTTACACCTTGCGCATCATCTGCATACTAGCTGTTCCTTCCCATACTCTCTCCTCCTTCGTATATATCATATATCATATCCCCCGGCATCCCGGGACTATTTCCGCCATGGTGGCACAGATTCTGCTTCCGACCATCGTGAATCATTTCTCATCATCATCATGTTTCCCAGATCGTTTCAATTTGGCCAATCTCCCATCTACGATATCGCCCTGATCAGTGCGGTGACTAGTATCAGCGTCTGGCTCATCACCCGAGCTTTCCACTGGTGGACGGCAACATCCAAGCCAGGTGTTTCGCGATCATCCACCCCAGATCTCGAGAAGAAGTCGGTCGCAGTTACCAGGAAACCGGGAGGTGAGCTATCTCCAGCACCTTCATAGGCAAGCTCAGGTAACTGATGCGAGTAATGTAGAATGGATCCCATCGGACTTCAGACGGCCTCCAGCATCCCCGTATCCCGACTGGGATGTGCACACGACAAAGCCCATTCCCTATCGACCATTTCGATATGGACCGTAAGTGATTCGCCAAGTGCACATCTACAACCAGTCAGTGATCTGACCATCCACAGCAAGTACTTCGTCACGATGGGCCTACGCAGCATGAAATGGGACGAATGGATTGGTGACCCTGTCCCTATCCCACCACTTCACCTTCTCAGACTAACGATACGCCATCTCACTAGAACTCGACAACCACTACCTCAAATATCACGCCGACAAGGCCCGTCGCATCGCAGAACGCGGCGACAAATGCTGCAAAACAGCCCCCGAAGCATGGGACGCAGCCATCGAGCTCCTCGAAGAGCTGTAAGCAACCCTCTTATCCCTCCTTCACCCTCCATACACACACTTACTAACCATCCTCCCCCCCAAAAAAAGAACCTCCTACCTCCCCGAGCGCTACCCAACCATGTTCCAAAAGACCCCCACAGGCCTAACCAACCTCATCACGCACGAAACCTTCAACATAACCCAACGTCCCCTCCCCGAAGACCCTATGACCATCGCCGCCCGCCTCATCCAAGACGACCTCGCCATCATGATCGAACGACCCGACGGCGAATACTACCTCCTAGCAGGCGCCGTCCTCCTCGCCGGTTTCTGGCGCCTGTCCGACAAATACGGCATGCGACTCTCGGAGATCCACACCTCCGGCTCCGTGCCCCAGTACACCGAGAAACTCGAAAAGGGAATGATGAATTTCTTCCGTCGGCTGAAACCCGAAGACCCTGTTGTCCGGAACAACTACTTCATTCAAGTTGATGACAGCTTGCCCTGGTCACATAGTATCGGCTCCGAAGACTCAGAGGCCGTATCGTGGAGCACGGCGCAGAAGAACAAGGCGATTGAGAATCACTGGTTCCGGTCTGAGAGGCAGAGTCTACGACGGTTGCCGAAGACGGGAGGCGTGGTGTTTACGATTCGGACGTACTTTGAGCCGATTACGGGGATTGTCGAGGAGGAGTATGTGCCTGGAAGGTTGGCTTCGGCGGTGAGGAGTTGGGGGAATGATGTGGCTGTTTATAAGGGACGGGAGAGGTATGGGGATGTGTTGTTGGAATTTTTGGATAGGAAGCATCAGGAACAGGTTGATAGGGGGTTGAGGGTGGAGTTGGAGGATGAGGTGAGGAAGTATCCTTTTTGATTTTGATGTAGTGTACATGATGATGTCTTTCTGGTTCTTTGTCGATATCCTTTATCGAGTAACGTTTTTTATGAACATCCATGAACAATTGAATGATCATTAGTATTAGTTCTAATACTGTTGTATTCTGTAGTTATATAGAGTAGTATATCACTGTACCAACACCATACCTCTTTTCTGATCACCATTCCATAACGCCAACCTCAATCCCCTAAAAAGTCACACATATATACTGGTCAAACACCAACCTCAACTCCCCCCTCAACCTTACTCTTCCTCCCCATTCTCCTATTCGCAAACAACCACTCCCTCTCCCTCCTCCACTCACACTCATCTCTAAACTCACAAATCCGGCATTTCCACGCCTCCATAACCTCCACGCCGCGCGGATCCCTTCCCCCGCGCCACCAATGCATCTGATCTGTCAAATACGACGACATAGACGTCGGATCGAACAGGAACGACCTACTCCCCAGAACACGGGGCGGTTGGAGATCCGCACTCGGCTTCGAGGAAAGATACCGCGCCGTGAGCAGCGGAGACAGGATGGTGGGGTAGGAGTCTAGACTGCGGGGTTGGAATTCGGAGGGAATGGAAGGTGAGGAGTGCGTTGCTGCTGATGAGGGGAGGAAGGTGAGTCGAAGGTGGGATTTCATGAGGGTCCAGAGGGTGGTGAGGGTGTTGTGGGTGGAGAGGATGGTGGCGGAGTCTTGGCTTGATGGGAGGGAATCAGGTTGAGATTGGGATGGATAGTGACGCTGGGGATGCTCGATGGCGTCTCGGGGGGTGGGGATATAGTCTGGGTCGAAATCTTGCGAGGACATAGCGTCGAAGAATTGTTCGTTCAGGCCGCCGACTTCGCTGATGAAGGCGTCGGTGAAAGGGCGGTTGGGGTCGAGGTTGTACCGCGAGGCGAGGAGGTCGATGGTTACGTCGTCGCTGAGGACGAGGCGGTTGAGCATGTGGTAGTAGAGTTGGAGTTGGAGGAGAGTAGGTCGGAATGAGGAGCTCTTGACGGTTGGGACGGAGCCGCTGCCGCGTGTCTTGACGTCGGTGAGATAGATCCGGGGCAGATGAGGAAGGTTATCGGACTCTTGGCTGCTGTTGGCCATGTCCACGTCCAAAGGATCTGCCTTGGGAGGCGTATCATCCTGCCCATACACCTCCGACAAAAGCCTCCCGCCCCCCGTCGGGGAGAGCAGGTAATCTGACAACGACATCTGATACTCGGGCAAAATAGCCCTCGACGCCTCAATGTCAGCATAATACGTCGCAGCGGTTGCCTCCAGCTCCGGGTCAGGGCAGTCATAAGAAAGCTGATCAATCACGCCCGTAACGAGCTCTCCATCCACCAAGCCCCAGACTTCCAATTCCCGAGTAATCCCAAACTCCCGCAGCATGCGCAGACCCTGGATGATATTCCAAATCCGCAAGGCCAGCGCATCCTCTTTGGTAGTAATATCCACCGGAACGGTCGTGTAGATCTCATCCTCAAGAGTCTTGTGGATATTACTTCCCAACTTCATCGCCGGTGTCCTCCGCTTGCGCCCAAACTTGGTCAGCGTATACCAATACTGTAGCTCACACCACGCCGGCGAGATCAGATCCGTGACTGAGAAGGCTTTATTCGGAGGCCGTCGAAACCTTTCCACAGGTGGCCTTGTGTCCACCTCAGCATTATCGTTATTATTGCTGTTGTTATTATCATTATTCTCCCTCTCTATCCGTTCCTGATGACGAGCTGCCTCGCGTTCGCGATCTCTCTCGCGCCCTTCTGTCGAATTCGGATGCTCGACTAAACGCTTCGAGGGAGTTCCAACGTCAGCCCAACTGTCCAATCAATCCACAAACAACTATAGCCATAGGGAAGGGGAAACTACCAGACGCGGCACGACCGTAGCCTGGAATCGCCGCTGCTCTTGCGCCGCCGCCACCCGGCCGATTCGCCCAATTCCGCTGCGGCCATGTAGGCTTCTCGCGCCCCAGGACCCTAGGTACCCAGCTATTCGAGGGATCCGCATACTGGTCTTCGATATCTCGAATGACGGGTGCGACCTGAGACGGAGGTGGATGCGCTGCTGCTTCTGCTGGGGCAGTGGTGGTAATCGCGTGGCGATCCGGGGCGATCTTGGCGAGCAGGTCGGTCAGCAGCGCGTCTTCTTCCGGGGAGAAGTCGGAGCCGTAGTCTGTGGTGCTGCTGCTGCTGTCGTCGCTGTCATCGAAGGCGCCGGGGATTATAGGAGATGCTGGTGGAGGGCAGGACATGCCTGCAATGCGAGGGAGGGGATCATACCGCGTGCGGTGGGAGATGGTGTTGAACGGAAGAGCGCAAGTCGTCGGGACGAGATCCAAAGTTCGGGTCTGGCGCTCGGATCCTCTCACGTCATATGATTATCAGGCCATAAATATTGTAGTGACAGTCGAAGCTACCATTTCTTCTTTTATTATCGTGATGTCTCAATCGTTAGCGAGGATATCTCTGCTAGTGGTCTCTATTCACGTCTATCTATGTACTGCTCATCTAAAACAGGTTGCCGGCTAATCCATAACCGAGGGAGTCTATATCTATACCAAACCAAATCCGCCATACATCGCAGGGATATCCGAGTCAAATTAATCACACAAAGGAAAATGGAAAGAAAGAGAGATCATCTGGCAATCATGCCTTCATAGCCACCGCACCAACCCCAGCATCAGCACCAGCACCCACCTCCACCGACGCCAATCTTTCCGCCTCGACCTTGCGCGCCGCCTTCTGATTCAACCAGCTCAGATACGTCTGCCACCCAACAGCAATGACTCCGGAAAAGATACTCCGGAACTGAGGCGCCACATACATGAAGCTGAAAGCCGTGACAGCCGGCCACAGCTTCACACTGTTCGAGATACTCGTCGGCAAAGCGACCTTGAGCCGTTCAAAAGTCTCCTCCAACGACTTGCCCGTCATCAACGACTGCAGACCAAAGAAATAGGTATTGAACACGGGAGTGAACACCGCCTGTTGCACGCAGACCTTGGTAAGGATGGAGAGGAACTTGGACGAGAAGTTGAAGTTGTTGTGCAGGAACATGAACCTAAATCCCCCTTCGTATAAGCCATCATCACATACATCCCCACCATACACTGCGACACTCACCATTTATACGTCGGGATTGCACTCCCCACTCCTACTGTTAAATGGCGCACCGTCCTCCACGGATCATACCCTCCTCCAATTCCTCCGGCATTATTTCCTGCTTCTTCCTTCTGATCACCTGCTTGCACATCCTGGGGTGAACCATTATCCGGCGGAAACAACAACTGCGCCCCCAAATCACCACACAGATACACCACAATCGTACTGATCACTTGTGTCCGGTAGGGTCGTCTCTCCTGCACGCGCGCATACGCTCGCGCCACTCGTCCTACCGGACCGGCCTGGATTCTCTGGATGAGTGCTCGCGATGCGGATACCGACCCGGGGGCGGCGGTGGTCGATGCGACCGGGCCAGGCACTGTGGGAGCCGGCTGTGGGTTGTTCGAAGGAGTGTGCTGTTTCTCAGGGACGGAATTATGGTGAGGTTCAGCGTTGCGAGGGGTGGAGGAGAGGTGTCTTCGTGGTGGTTGACGTCGCAGGGACCGGAGTGGTTGTATTCGGCGGATGAGGAGGGCGTGGTTGTTCATTGTGGTGGGGTTGTGATGTCGCTGAGGGAGGAGTAATGATGTATATATAGATTTGCGATATGAGCGAATATGTCTAAACGGAAGACGGTGTTTGGAGAAGTTGGGGATATGAAGGAAAGGCGAGTTGTAGATTGTCCTGCTGACGAACTTCCCCCAAGGAGAATAAGTTAATGACTCGACGGGCGCAAGGCGATAAGTATTAACTAGTTAGTCCCGAAGCAGAGCAGCCACGTCTTTGCTGCGTTAGCCACCAGCCAGCGAGAAGCCCGATGAGATGTATCGTTCAAAAAGAATATCAGGCAGACATGTGCAAGAAAAGGAAGAGGTGACAGATTAACGAATTAGTCTAACACTGCCTTGGGGAGAAAAAAAGTTTCGAAAGGCTATCAGCGTCGGCAGCGCATAAGCCCGCGGTAGCCGAAGGTCGGGGAGAGATTATCTCCCTCCGATCGGTCGGAGATAGCGATCGTCCCGGAGTCTCTTATCCGGGAGGCTTAACTTCGTTAACTACAAAGGAAGGATTCGATTGCTTACAGCCTTAAGAACAATAGTAGAGTCATACTATATATTGTCAAATTATACTGCAATTATCTCATTATATCACTGGTAGGGCTGTATGAACCCCCTAATGCGTTCAATAAAAATCACCGCCATCTATCGTGCTAATGCGAGCTGAAATGCCAAAGCAAACATCAAACTGGGTATATCAATCACCATGCAAGTCATCTAACAATTCACAGACTTTTCTTCTTGCCATCATTCGCATCTCGAGTTGACACAGGCCCATATATACATATGGAAGTGTCGAGGGTGAAGGTGTGGAGTAGGGTGTAATAAGTACTAAAGACTATTCACAAGGTCGGTAATAAACGTATGGCTGAGTCGGGTCCCGCAAAATGGAAACTAGACTCATTGCTTGAATGACTCGCGGGTGTGCACCCGGTCAATATCGTAGGGGTTGCCCTCGTAGAGGGACTGCTTGGCCGTCCGAACTGAAGCCTTGCTCTGAGTGCGGTGGGCCTCGGGCATGTGTGCTTCGGTGCTAGAGTCGGAGTCGTCAGCCTCTACCGCAGGAGCCGGGGCCTCGGTGCGGTCAAATTTCTCTTCCGCCGTAACCTCCTCCTCGGGCTCGGGCTTCTTCGTGAGCTGCGCCAGCATCTTGCGCATGAAGGCGTCGGACTCGGCGGCGTACTTGCAACGAGTGCGGATAGCAGGGCCGTACTTGTAGAAGAGGAAGGGGAACGGCACACAGGCAACAGCCAAGAAAGCCGGGACACAGGTAGCCCAGTGGATACCGAGGTTTTCGTACATGTAGGTGGTGAACAGAGGGAACACGGCACCGAAGATGGACCGCATGACTGAGTTGGCCGCCAGAACAGACGCGGCAAAGATAGTGTACGTGTCAATCAGGTAAGAGAGGTTGCTCAGGAACACCAGAACCAGTCCAAAGCCGAATGGAGCACCGGCAGCGATACTGGCCATCCAGTGAACTGAAGGAGCGTCAGTCCATGCGAACCAAAAGAGACCGATCGGGACAGCAAAAGAGGCCACCATGCAGGGGGGTAGACGGGCCTCCGGGGGCGCAAAGCCACCGTGCTTCTCCTGTACCCGGACATAGCGCTTGTTATCCCAGATGTTGTAGGCGACGGCAGCAAGCATGCCAACCATAATTCCCAAGAAAGGCAGACTGCCAACTCCCTGGTTCCAGCCACGGTACTCCTCGAAAACAATGGGGTAGGCATCAAACAACATGTACAGGGTACCGTAGACAATGGCAATATAAAGAGACAACAGGAACACAATTGGCTCCCGGAACAACAAAATCCACGGACGGGACAGGGCGGTCTTGAATGCTTGCTTGAGCGTCGTCTTGCCCTGGTCGATATCCAGCTTGCTCCGGTACACCTTACCAGTGAGCTTGCTCAGTCTCTCGGCGCGGCGACGAAGAAGCACTGGAGCATAGGTCTCGGGGACGGTGAGGGAACCAACGATCCAGACGAATCCAGAGAAGGCACCGAGGAAGCCCATCACCCATCTCCATCCCGCATTCATTCCCAGAAATCCGCCAATGATGGGGCCAAGAACGGGACCTAAAGTGATTATGTTAGCTGCAGGTGATAAGACTTGAGACATTCAGGAGTGGAGCCTACCAAGGAAAGGAGCCGCAGCGAACAGACTCGTGGCAATACCACGATCCTTGGCAGCAAACATATCGGCAATGACACCACCTGCATTGGTCATGGGAGACGATCCGAAGGAACCAGCGAAGAAGCGGAGGATGATCAAGGTCCACGTGTTTTGCGAGCCGGCACTGCCTGCGCTGAAGGCAGTAAGAGCCATGTACGTAAAGAAGAAGATGACCTGCCGGCCAAACATCTCACTGAGAGGGGCCCACAGCAAGGGGCCTAGTACTTGTTAGTTGTATGCGGGGGGCATTGCACAAGTATATGAAAGACATACCAACTGCGAAACCGAGGACGAAAAGAGAGACACCGAGCGTTGCGACTTCTGTGCCGATTCCAAATTGTTCTTCAATCTCAATGACACCACCAGTGTAACCTGACGAGACCAGAGCAACAGCCAGGGTTGCGAGGGCCATCACCATGGTGAAGGACCATTTCTTGACCGCGCTGAACTGCATCGGATTGCGAGGATCATTGGGAAGCCATGTTACCGCATAAGGATCCTCTTCCGTGCCAGAGCCAGGGTAGTGATGATCGATGATCTCCTGGGTTACTACACCTTGGTCGGTGAGTAGACGCCAGAACGGGATTGTGCGACTCTCAGGCGCCTCAATCACTGAGGGCCCGCTATCCCCCTTCTCGGTTGCCATATGGGAGGGCCGAAGTTTGCTTGCGATATGAGGGGGGATGAGTACGAGTGATGGTGAAATGGTTGCGGTGTTTAGTAAACAAGCGGAAGAGCCGAGGTGTAATTGGACGTCGAGAAAGATGTCAAGGTTTAGGAAGATGCTGGTCTGGATGTAGTAGGGGATGATCTCAAACGGCCGAAGACGTCAGATCAAGATAACCAGGCTGATCACTACCCTAAAACAAGGTTGCAAAAGTCTCCTCCATAGGGGTGATCGAGGATGGACCCCTGGTTATATATACAGATCAAATGGGGTCCACGAAATTTCTGTTGCTTCCCACCCCCCATCGAGCGCCAAGCGGCGTCACTTACGACTAATCGTTTGCATTCAGCCTCGGGATCAGCACCGGTTTCAATCAAGGCGAACGGAGACGAGCTGCGCGGTAGGCCCTTTGACCCAGGGAAGCACAGCCCACCCGAGACGGAAAAGGGGCATGCAGCCGATGTTTGTACATTAGACCGGAGTTATGCACCGCATTAGCTCGCGGTGGAGGCCATGTCGAGGGCCTCGAGATTGATCGGGCTCGGCTGAGGTGGACCGAACCAGCCCAGGCGGCTGAGGATCCATGGGCGAAACTGCGGACCTCGTGGCAGGAGGAGTCATTCGGGATAATTTCTTTCGCAATTTCGTTCCTCTATTAGTCCAGGTCCGATAGTGGGGCGTCATTCCCGTTGGGTAGGAAGTTTCTCGAGCTGTCTTTCGTCAACTTACCGAGGTTCAGAGATAAGTGAACCATATCGCTAGACATCTTCTAGACTCCCTGTTTCCAGGCCACGTAGCACAAACAGTGCTAACTGCGATGAAGACTGATAGTTACGAGCTCATGCCCGATTGTAGGTCAGATTGAGTTACGGTAAAAACTGCCGAGCAGAAGTTGTTCGGAGCCGGACAGAGAGAGCCCATTGTTGGAGCTGCAGGATGCCGATCATCAGAATTACCACTCCGTAGTGGCGTTAACTTCTTCATGACTCTCTATGCCCTCACCGCCCACACAAGAGAAAAACAAAAGGTTGATAAGCAAAGATTTTATGCACAGTCGCATATTGGCCTTTTTGTGGTTAGCGTGGCTTCTAGAAGGCAGATGATCCATGGGTCACTAAGCCAATCCGGGCCTGATGGGACCACTTCCTGCCTAGATTGGAAGGCGGGCAGGCCCAGCTGGCGGAGGGATTCCGACGGCATAAATCCAGTGATGCAGCAGTCATCTGCACAGCGTCAACGCATGCGCTCGTTTGGGTGATGTATCCGATGTCGTCTGATCCCAGGGTCATTCGCGGACCGTGTGACTGTCTGGGTGTGTGACAAGCTAGGCACCAGCTAGTCTGCTGGTCGACATTAATTATTGTCACCCTACTTATCGTAGTGAGACAAGGAATCATAACAAATCCTTGCTAACTTGGAGTCGAGCGTTTCAAAATTGCATAGCTTCCCCATCCTTGGACATGGGAGGTTGGCACTATCGCCAGGCACAGGTTGACACCATTGACCCCAATATCTAATGGACATGATTAAATATCCAAGTCCATGTTGCTGATCACTCAATCAAGGTTCATATCAAATCTGCCGAGGTTGCGATCTGTCGGCCATCCCGTTGACCCACTCCCCTTAAGGTTTGCTTCGAAGAGCTGATGAATCTTGTCTCACGCAGATGCGAGTCATTCAGTAGGGATTACTAATGCCTGGCATGAGTGGTAGAAGAGACCGATGAACTACTGAGAACAATCGACTCAGATTCATGGCCATATGTACGAACCGCATCAGCCTCAATGGCGCATGCATGTTGGAAATAAGAGTAGTGATATGGACGAATCTGCGACAGGTATAAGTTGGTCTGAAATTGGATTGCATTGGCCGATATTTGATCCTCCACTCTCGTGCTACGGGTTACGAGGCGGGACATGGCGACAATTCCAACAACGGGCTAAATCAGGCTCCGATCGCGCACGCCGTGTATGATTGTGATGTATCCAACTTCGGGCACTCGCGCTGGCAATCTATTCATGCTGTGGTCTCGTTGCTTTTTCAGGCAGCCAGGTTACAGACGCGGTCCGTGCTCAAATCGAAACTCCGGCCCCGGTCTCTCTGTGCAACATGTACTTCTTTTGTTGGGCCTATCGTAGAATTTATCGAGTATCTGCATCGCTTGTTGGGCCAGCGGAGATGCAATATCTTGGATAG
Source organism: Aspergillus welwitschiae (assembly GCF_003344945.1). Taxonomy (NCBI): domain Eukaryota; kingdom Fungi; phylum Ascomycota; class Eurotiomycetes; order Eurotiales; family Aspergillaceae; genus Aspergillus; species Aspergillus welwitschiae. The sequence goes on from NW_020798696.1 coordinate 617,648, forward strand.
CACAATGTCATTGGCTTTGGGTGATGGAGTTAGTTGTGGACGATCACTAGCTTAGCGCGATTTCGAAGTTTGTATTATCCGATTGCGTGTCGGTCATAGCCGGTGATATCTCGATACGCGAAGTTGTTCGTATTGCTCAGCTGAAGCGTCTGATCGTTCCGGCTAAATTCAAGTGACCGCAACTTGACCTTGAGTCATGGCAACAAAAACATTGTTGATCTTACTCAAAATGTCGATCATTGAAGTCAGACCAATTCCATCTCCCAGGCTACCTATAAACAGTTATTCAGTTCCAAGCCGAGCTTGGGGATTCCCGGAATGTATATATCGAATATTGTATCAGATACCTGACTGAAAATCTCGACATGTTTCGAAGACAAGGATTATTTATCGCGATACTGATCTGGCATTGAACGTGCTGGTCAACCTACAGATAAGCATGATGTGTGAGAAACAACATCAAGCAGTCAACTTGGCTCCTTGCCGATGCAGGACAGTATAACATACCTAAGATGTCTGTATTCTGTGTGTCCAAGATAATGCTGTGATCTACAGTCACAGATCTTACTTGTGGTCAGAAGTATCAATGTTCGCGTTGGTCAAAGAGAGCGGTGCCGGATAAGCAGCGCGCCTCACGCAAGGGGAATATTACCCCGGTCCGGCACGACCCAGTACTATGTGCCATGTTAGGTTCCTCCGAAGTTCCAACAATGCCTTAGGAGTTGCTAAACGGACAGGTTTGATGACATTTAGTTAGAGAAAATGTTGTATTTGTTTTTGATGTGGATTATTAGGAAACCAGTCTCTTTGCTTTCGAATCAGTGATAATACTCAAACTGTAGTTCCTGATGAGGGATGTGATCTGGCGCCTGCTGTATATATTTTCGCAACGGGCCCGCAGAGCGATTCCAATCCATGAATCGATGCTATTTGAGCTCTCACTAATCCATTGGGAGAAGATTGTAGTAGTATTCTCTTCTATCACTAGAATGCCATTATCGAAAATTGCCAACATATACAATTCTGGTTACGAATCGCCATACATAAATACGCTATTATCCGTGCTATCGCCCACCCCCGAGATTGCCTAAGATGCGGGTTAAGTCCGTCCCCGCCGCCCCGCCCGATATGCGCCTGAGCAAACGTCATGGTCATCCGTGCAGAACTACTACATATATCTGTAGAAAACTGATCGTGATCCGAGAAAATGAAGGAAAGAAGATAATATCATCAGAATCTAATGGACTCTCTTACATCATTGAGCCAAGAAGTCTATCCTATTCCCCATAATGACACACGCGCTGACCGTTTACTTGAAAGGGTACACGCTTCGATAGTGATCGCGTCAAGCACATCGAACATCCAGTAACCTCCGATAAGTTGCAATACAATCGACAGTACATTTAGGCAAATTTTCGACCTCAACATTGCCCATACCGTTATAGTGAATTCCCTCCCATGGTACCAAGGATATTTGTATAGGATAGTCAGTCAACGAATCTGCAGATGAACGGGATGCCGCGACCCGGCGGGCCGGGTTCAACCTACCTATCCACTGGCCTTCCAATTATATTCTCCGATGATGATCTTTGTCGTCTAAAGCTTCGATACATCATTCATCGCCCCTATATAACTTAGCATATCAAACGATTCGTTGCTGCTCGGTAATCCGTGCCTCTTATCGCATTGTAAGGGAGGGGTTACTTACGAGGTAGTGGTCGTGGCATCCCGAAAGGATTCGGTGGTCGTGGTGGCGAATCAACGAGTCTGGCCGTGTGATTGCCTCAGCGTACGAAGAATATTCGAGAGAGTCTTCTAAGTTGCCCGTCCAGCAAAGGTAGCAATCCGAAAAGAATAATCCTACTTAGGAGAAAACTCTGGTCCGGCAATGCACAGACTACGGAGTCCTCCGCAGGGAATCCCCATATGAGAGATTCGCCATTATAGAGCCGACTGAAAAGGAGAGATCCTACCTACGTGATTTCTCCAGGACAGCTGCAGATACCCGCTATTACTCCTTGAATTGCGAACCATCACTCAGTTCATTCAAGTTTTGGACAAGGAATGTCATCGGCGGCGGGCGCGTATGTAGGCTGCCTCCCACCCACTGCCCACTCTGCTCTCAAGCTACCTAGTGTAGACGCGAAATGTCCAATATGTAGAGAAGCCATTTCGTATCTAAGTTATAATCTATTATTCATCCAAGCTATACATGCAGAAATATTACCATAACCCGAGATTTTGATGGATGATTTTGCTGCTAGAATCACCCAGTAGACACCCAGAAACCAACTGACCCCTTACGGTGGCGACCCGGTGACTCGCAGGCAAATTCGGTTCTGCACCAAATGCCACATCACCCAGCCGTTCTTGCTGTCGTCATCCAGTTTTGGCTCAGAAGGTTGCAGTTAGCCATGGAAATTGTTAATGGCCTAATATCAGAGATGAATCTGGAATTCCATAATTGCAACATCATGATAAGGAGCGTAGATGATTAGACTGGAAAAGTAACGGAAACGGTGGTAAGAATCGAAGCATCACACGCCGACGTTACATTGCTGGAGGCATCTCACGGTCGCAGATTGACAGACCTTAGTTTGCTTCGTAGATCGAACGCAGGCTCTGGCAGCAAGGAGATCAAGTCAAATCACTAGTATCCGTACTTCCTAACTAGCATGTCTTCAACCTCACCAACCCTGCAGTGTAGATCTGCCGTCGTACTGTAGCCGACCGGGGTAGCGTGCGACCACCCACGGCAGGCAGCACCAGGCTGCGACCGTGTCACTAATTCTACGCATCTACAGGGTACAACATCGCGATCTCAAACCGGGTTGGATTGTTCCATAGATACTGCATTTCGCGTCTATGCCATCCGGTGGCGCTCCCGAAGGAAGTCACGTCGAATAAAAGCTTTCTTTAATGTACATATTCGGATGCATCCCCATGATCAATTCCACCCAGCCGCTGAATCGGCAGCTACTATTTATTGCGCAGCAAGAAATAACGAAAACCCAGTGCCGAAACCCGTTAAAATTCGCAAACCCATCATGTATCGCCAGTAGTCATGAAAATTGAAGAAAAAGAAACCCCGTTATCGCCTTCCCAACCAGAAAAAGAATCGACTCATTAGAAGTAAATCTAAGAGCGCTCACCACGGAGACGGCGGGCAAGCTGGATGTCCTTGGACTGGATGGTGACACGCTTGGCGTGGATGGCGCACAGGTTGGTGTCCTCGAAGAGGGAGACGAGGTAAGCCTCGACGGACTCCTGAAGAGCACCGATGGCGGAGGACTGGAAGCGGAGATCCGACTTGAAGTCCTGAGCAATTTCACGGACAAGACGCTGGAAGGGCAGCTTGCGGATCAGGAGCTCAGTGCTCTTCTGGTAACGACGGATTTCACGCAGAGCGACGGTACCTTTGGTAGACTGTTAGTCGACTGTTCGGATAGGCCATTTGCCACTTTGAATGATGGGTTTATACATACCGGGCTTGTAACGGTGAGGCTTCTTGACACCTCCGGTGGAGGGAGCGGCCTTACGGGCAGCCTTGGAGGCGAGCTGCTTACGGGGAGCCTTGCCACCAGTGGACTTACCTATATTGAGATGATAGTTAGTGATGATGTTCCTCATGTGAGGCACGGGCGTCGCGACCATGACGCGGTCGAACGACACGAGGAGATAAGGACAGTGAGGTTGCACTTACGGGCAGTCTGCTTAGTGCGGGCCATCTTAGTGGATTAGGTTTGATGGATTTAGTTGTTTTAGAGATGGAAAGATGACGTTGAGGATGAAAGATTGATGGAGGTTGATAGATAAGGGTGGACGGGATGAGGAGATGGAAGAAGGATGGAGGAGGCGGGTGGGGAGAGGTATTTGTAGTAAGCGAAAGGGTGGGTGGTGATCTGGGTTTGCCAGCAAAGGGAGGGGGCCTTAGCGTGCCGTTCCTTTGATCGAAAAAGTGTTCGGAAAGCAGCACACCATAAGCCGTGATTTCGGGGCTCACTTTTGGCTGGGAAAATCAAAAGTGCCCAAAGGCGGTCAGTCCCCTTTCTGCCTGCTCGGAGCGCTAAGCGAGCGCCCTAATGCCCGCCAGCCAATAGGAAGCCAGGATCACGGATCTAGAAGCTGCCCCTGCCTCACATTGATCCCAACCTCAGGCCCAGAATGTGATCCTATCAACCTGTTGCAGATGCTCATGGCCATCGACAGGAATGTCCCTGACACCCTCTGATTGCTGATCTGGGTGGTTGGGAGCATTCCCGTGGGAATCAGTCTCATCCCAGCGGAATCATCCCTGCCCGGTCACGTTGCCGCCAGATCAGTCCGCCGGCCGGGATCCTGCGCTCTGATTGGTCGATCCGCGCTCTAGCGTGTGATTCCAACGCCCTCCCCGCGGCGCGCCTTCTGCTATACAAATATCTCCCGTCCCATGGATGCTCTCTGCCCTCTTCCCTTTACATCCATCCTCACTCTAAAACGCTTAACTTATCTCCACCATCTTCACCCTCAACTTTAATTCAACTCTATTTCCGTTTACTTTTTAGACAACCTTCACAATGACTGGCCGTAAGTTCATCACTTCCCATCATGGGCTATCTATCATCTCGATAGATTGTCCACTGCCGTCTACTCCATGACCAACAGTGACTGACTTGACGCGTCTCAACAGGTGGAAAGGGTGGAAAGGGTCTCGGCAAGGGTGGCGCCAAGCGTCACCGCAAGATCTTGCGTGACAACATCCAGGGTATCACCAAGCCCGCTATCCGTCGTCTCGCTCGTCGTGGTGGTGTCAAGCGTATCTCTGCCATGATCTACGAGGAGACCCGTGGTGTCCTCAAGACCTTCCTTGAGGGTGTCATCCGTGACGCTGTCACCTACACTGAGCACGCCAAGCGCAAGACCGTCACCTCCCTCGACGTCGTCTATGCTCTTAAGAGACAGGGCCGTAAGTACCACACGTTTTGGCTTTTGTGTGTCCAACGCGTCTAACATGGAATTCCTCAGGTACCCTCTACGGTTTCGGTGGTTAAACGCCTTTTTTATTTTCCTGCTTGTTTCTTTTTAGCCATCCTGCGCGGTCGGCGCGTCAGTTGTCCTTCCGCAGCAGTGACGCGACGGGTTGCTTTTTCGGGTTGGTTCATGGTATGACTGGGACGTTGGGGTGTTCTTGATCTTTTTATTACAAGTATCATGGGTCTGGGTTTGCTTTGTCGTATTTTATTTACTATTACGCGTCCACTACCGGTCTGCTGGTGGTCGTGGTTGAATTTCTGTATCATAGCGGCCTTTTACGCTTCGGCTGGTGCCATAGGCTAAAGAGGATCGTGCGACCTTGACGCGATCCGATATGAATACGAACGGTCGAAAATGATCACATCTCTCCATTGTGCGTCCGTAGCTTCGTTATATCGTTTTTTCTCGCGGTGTGGGTGTCGTGTCTTTTTGTATGTTGCAGCTCGCGTGCTGTTCATACCCGAACAATGCGGTCGTGGTCGAGCGCGTAGGAGGTTCATGCCATGTCCATCAAATACGAGGGTGTCCATCGATAGTAGGAATCTTGGATGCTATACTTTAGTCTACAGTACTTGACTCAATACTATGTCAGCTTGAGAGTTTCGCATGTTGTGTGTCATAGTCTACGCGCTACGCGTTCTCCGGTAGTTCCGCTATTTGTTGGTGCCTTAGGCATCACATTATCATTATCGTCATCGTCATCACGACGAGGCCAGCGGTTTGATAGCAGCAGATGGTGCTTGTAATGTGTGCGTGCTGTATCTGGTTTTGCTTTTAATGAGTATGTTGTTCTGGCGGTTATAGATGGTGTATTTGCGGGTTTGTCATTCGGTGGTTGTGGTTTTGACAATTATCACCCTAAAGTTATACTGAACTACCCTACCGATATATATATCCAATATACTAGTTCACCCACATCGATTCGCCAACACAACGCATAGTAACCACACTAACATAGTAACCCACGAGACAATCATACAAAATCAATTACACAAGCTCCTCATTGGTCCCTAGATCAGCAATAAGATCGCCATGGTATCACGCAGGATCACTCTACGATAATTGACATCGGCGGCATGATACCAGCAGATCAAGACCGTCTATGGCATTCAGTGACAGAGTCATACGAAAATCGACACCAGTAGATACGACTAGATCGTACATATGAAACCCTCATATTCTACATCAAGCAAGATCACAGAATCGAATCCAGCGCGTTGATCCTGCTCTCCAAGTCTGTGATCTAGTACCTACAGTATATCAAGCTCCCTCCAAGTTGAACCCAGCTACGGGTTGAACCCCCGAAAAACACCGAAACACCCCGAGCCAGGGGACCAACCCGCCCCGACCCGACCGACAGGGGGGTTCAACTCAAAACCGCAGCTCTTCATACTGCGAACGCCGGTTGATGGCCATTTGAAATCATTGATGTCGCAACCCACACGCATTATGATAACATATAATTATTAGGATCGCATTATACACTATATAGGCAACCAGATTCTATAGCAGATCAGAAATAAAACGCGCGTTGTCGCTTGTGATCGGTCGCCTTTTGTATCCCTGGTATCCATCCATCCAGCTGCTGCCCCAGGCCAACAACACCCGCTTACCAGAAATTGAACCACGGTCACGGGGGCAGCAACGCGTCACGACACGTCTCTCGCGTTGGATTCTATATCATGACCCTAGAGGATGGATACCACGCCGTGCGATACGCCGCGGATCAAGAATTATAATGCAGAGTATGCCAATGACACCAAGACGATAGGATATCCATACCGATGCTTCAATGCCATGTTTCCAAGCAACAGCAGCACCAGCAACTGTAAATGCCAACACTTGCCGGTCAACGACCACAGACACTAGGTGACTTGGAACACGGCCTGGCTCAGTGGACGAAACCGGTCACGCATGAGGATAAATTATCCCGCGTGGAGCCGCGCGGGATTGTAGAGCGAGTCGTCTGCTACCAGAAAGTTGACTGATAGAATAACACGCTTTCACTTATCGTAATCCTCGGGAACCGACAAGGAAGACTTCAACGCACATGGATTGGAGCACTTGATTCATGCCATATCGGGATTAAGTATGATGGCAGGAATAGTAGTGCTTTACAAGGAGCCTTGCACATCTGACCCTATCTGGGTGACGGTATCATTGACCCTGGCCCCGAGAAGCTGGCCAGTAACGCTGGTACGTAATGGCAGCGGGTTGTATCTCGCAGTCGTTTCCAAAATCCAAAAATCTTTTCCGTCAAGAATGTTGAAGACAGCTGTATGGCCTCTTCAAAAGGGTCGTGGGTGTCCTATTCCGAAGTATAAGGGCACTTACCATACTTGGAACGCTCAATCTCAACTGGGGCTGAAAATAAAGAAAAACTGATGAGATCGGGTGAAAAAGGTCTTTGTTACAGTCATGAGCGCTGTGCCGATATGTGTGGTGTAGATATCTCCCAAGGGTATTTCCTACGTGTGTTCAAGGTCCCTAACATACATCAATCAATTGGGTCCAGGCGTCGTCAAATGTGCATTGGGATACTCCACTCCACCCTTTTCAGGCGAAGAGGCCGAGTTGACTAAACTCTCCGGGCCCCAAGGGATAGTCGGGCTGGTAAAGCGCATCCTTCGACCTCTTTTACCTACCATTCCTCTTCTTGGCGTATCTGGCTCGTATATGTATTGTTACAGGTGGATTGGATCACTTGGGCCCTGATGACCTCGGCTAATGGACTGAGCAAGATGAGCTCGCTCTTCCTGTATCGTCGATTTCTTGCACAGGACCAAGAGAGGCTTTTTGGCCTGATTAGTTGGGCTGTGGTCAGGCTCTGTGCTTTTTAAACCATTGCCTTCTTCTTCCCGACTATCTATGGCTGCGGATGACACTTCGCTTATCCTTGGGAACCGCTAGGCATAATTGGTAGCCGCAACATTAATGCACGCCTGGGGGCGATGATGAACATGGACCTGACCACAAACATGCTCATCTGAATCCTACCAGTGTATATGGCGAGTGAAATGCTAAGTCTGGACTAACAGCCCCGACGTGTTGCTCACTGATTTTCCCTTAGGTATGGTGGACGCAGAAAATTCGGGCACAAGTTAGCCGCGGCGGGAGTCCTACTATAATCTACCATGTAAATCAGTAACTTCCCTCACTAAGGCATCTGCACATAATCAGCTGAATGAATTGCTAGATCCGTCGCAGCTGCCGCTGTGCGGCTCATTGTCCAGGGACAGACTACCAACGGATCTTATGCGGCACATACCGACGTGCATTGTACGTTTTCCCTTTCCCTCTCACGATCCAAGAATTACTAAAGCCCCTGCAGAGACTTTGACCATAATTTTGTACTAGAGTATGATTGTATTCGGGCTGGCACTGATTGCGTCATGTCTGCCAACCATGTGACTCCATACGGCCCTGACAAAGACTATCACTATCGTCTTCGAGCGGAAAAGACTGATATTGCCCTCATCAGCAGACCAGAGAGTCACTCCAGTAGAGAACAGTGGCCGGAAAAGACGGATGTCAAGTTCCCTGGGCTCCATCTTGGTGCAGCATAGGAGCCAGTCCTCGCAACATTTGCCGCTTATTGAGATGAGGTGAGCCCAGGAACAAGGCTGTGACATCTAAGGACGAGCTAAGCATCCAGCCACTGGCTTATCTTTTGCTCATCTACCCTGTACCATTCACTTTGATTGGCTGGTTGCAATACCTACGGAGCGAGTGAGAACAGGCAGAACACGGGCTAATGTATACTAAGCCTTTTAGTCGTGTGTGATCCCGACATAATGTAACGTTTGTCTCCTTAAAGAACCACCCAGCCGAGGGTGGACGAAGCTATGATTCTAGATAAATAATCAAGTGGTTGTTCGACTACTGTCCGGACTCGAGTCTTTCCATGAATATTTCCCGAGCACGATGCCTAGCTCTGACTCACCCTCCATGCCCCCCTCTACCTCCCCAGCCAGCTTTCATCTGGCAGACGGGCTAGGCTATGCTCTTCAACAAAACCACCGGTCGGTAATCCGCCTACACGTGCAGCACTTCCTATGGCGGCAAGTATTTGGCTACAGCATCCACCCTTCAATTCCCACCACACCAGCGGCGCTTAAAAAAGTGGTCGATGTGGCTTGCGGCACGGCCCTCTGGCTGATCGATGTGGCCCACGAGTTTCACCATACCAACGAAAACCTCCAGCTGGACGGGTTAGATATCGATCTCACCCAAGCACCACATTCTGGGTGGCTGCCGTCCAACATCCATCTTGATCACTGGGACCTATTCACTCCGGTACCCCAGCAACTGCAGGAGCAGTATGATCTCGTGCACGTCCGACTATTAGTGTTGATTTTATCCGGGCTGGATCCGATGCCGGTTATCCGACGGCTCTTCCAGCTAGTCAAGCCCGGGGGTTATCTCCAGTGGGATGAGCTGAATTGTGCCAACCTGTGCATCAAGAAGACGGATCCGTCCATTGCTGCACCGGCCTTGGAGGAGATCCGTGTGGGTTCGCATGCTGATGGTCGCCATGATTGGGCTTTGGATCTGCCGCGGCTGTTGGCTGAAGTTGGCTTCCAGGAAGTGACCATCGATCACTACGATGAACCTCCGGAGATGGTTCGGGCCTTTAACGATCTGCATTTGTTGACCATGGAGGAGTTTGCCGCTAGACTGGCAGGCCAGGGCCAACACAAGGCTGCGGCGAGATTCACCCAGCTCATCCAGGCTGGCTATCAGGAGTCGGTTAATGGGGCCGCCCTTTCATTTCCGCGGGTGGTCGTCGTGGCTAAGCGACCGGAGTAAGGGCCTAATAACTAACCGAGATGGAGAATGACCAGGGTCCGTGTAGTAGTTACATATCTTGCTTACTTCGGGGTGTTGACCATGATTAGTTATTGAGTGAATGTGATTAGTAGCCTATGGTGACCTAAATTTTGCACTAAGCATCAGCGCTGGTGGCATGCATCTACTAACTATAAGAACTTCTCAACCCCAATGACCGCTACCCTCTCTCCCCACACCCTCCGGTACATACAAATATTCCGGGTTTAGATGGATAACTGTGGACCTGAGCAGATGGCTCACTATCCATCTGCCTCGGAAGCCTGCTGTGAGATGAAGCCCGAGAATCCTGAAATCACTCCATGCGGGGAAGAACAGCAGGCGATTGTGACCGATCCAACTTGGTGGCCACTTTGGCGAGAATAATCAATCGTCATTTGTATTGCCTTGATGTATATGCTGCACAAAAGGTCTATGACTGAAACCACTCTAGCAACTCCGGGACCAACATCATTGTACCTGAAGTTTCCCCAAGTTCTATCCGACTTCCGTGCCTCGCCCCCCCAAGACCAACTCAATGAGCCGCTCATCGTCTTAATTTTGGAGTTAGATGAAGGCGTTGGCTCCTTCCTATCAGCCTGTTTCTTTACGGCTGGTCAGCGTGCGAACGTATCCATTGAATTGCCCCCCTCACCGAAACGGGGATTGTAGGAGCAATTCCCATCCCCACCCGTCTCCCTACGGAGAATGATATCTTGTAGATGCATTCGATCTGCACGGTACGTCTGCATCAGTGTGCTGGCTGCCAATGCGGCGCTGGGTGCGCTGTTTGGGGCGTTGTTTTCCGCTTGCAGGACCTTCGCTGTATCGGGCACTTGAACAAAGGTAGGAGAGTTTATACTGGCATTTCTTCCACTGGCCTTTTTGGGCGAATTCGTGGTGTTGTGAAGGCATGGGGAGAGGTTGAAGCGGGAAGGATGAAGGTATATGTGGGTGGTTGTGATGGGGAAGCAGCAATGCTAGTGCTACTTACTACTGGACTATGTTCGTGCCAAGGTATGGAATGAATTAGAATTCCGTTTTGAATCATTCAGTGACTCTATTCTGTGCTGTTACACGCCCTTCAAAGCGTGTAAACAGTGTTGGTAAGTCTAATTTAATATAGCTCAAGCAGTGGTGCCGATGGAGTCAATTAGTAGCTGCTGATGATGTAGCCGCTTTACAAACAGATGGATTAACCAGAACTCACTCATATATAGTCTCATGATGCAGTTCATGCATTCTGTTCGTGCCAGAGAGGTGGATCACCTGATCAATTTCCCTCCACGGCCACTTCTCCCTTCCATCTTCCTTTATTCAGACAGATTTCACCATGCAGATTCATTGATTGACAATCAATGATCCATCAATATCTCCGACAGATTTCCTGACATTCAGTGTAGGCTGACAATGAGGCTGTAACCACCCACACCCCTCCTCTTGAATATCGACAAGACTGTTATTACTATACTAACAATGCCAGCTCCTAGCAGCGCGACATCAACGCGTCATTTCTCCAGCAGTCATCAGAAATTCAACCCTATATCTATGTCGTCCGATTAGCAAGCCTGGTTTGGAGCACCTTTGACTCGTACATATACAGGCCATCATCATCAAGGCTGTTGGTTGAAATCTGGCCACTACTGATCCCAGGATGTGGGTTATGCTTCTTGAAATTGCCCTTTGTTCTGGCCGTAAGCCCCCCGGTGGACACTTCTTGGTCGGTTATTCTACCCATGAACTGGATAACTATGTCCGCCTGCCGTTCTTGCAGGTTGAACTCCTAGAGCTACTTGGGCTACGATCTTGCTGCCATACACGGTCCAATTCTTTGCTCCTTCGTGACACAATTCTTTGCTCCTTCGTGACACACTAGAGCCAGAACGAAACCTTTCGGAACCTGCTTGGTTGGCGAGTAGAATTGACAGAGACACATTTCAAAGTGTTCCTGCTGGCAGACTGGGCCAATGGGGGTTACCTGGCCCCCAGTCTGTGAGACCAGGACGAGCATTGTCACCCTGTCCTTGCACTTTATCCATGATCTGGGAGAGTACCTGCGCTACCTGGACTTCTGTGGCGTCTTTTGTCCAATTTATTACACAGGTACGAGATGTGGGAGAGTTCCATGGGAGCTACGGAGGCGCGCTGCCTGCTCCTTCTCTTGCCTGTGCACAGATTGAAAGGCAAGTTATGGCCAAAGATGCGGTGCTATCGCGGATAGCGAAAGGCCTTGGGGCGTATATGGAGGGGTTTGACGGTTCAACCTCGAGCGAGATCATCGTGTTGACCATTCGACTGAAGTATGAATGGCAAGCGGCGGAGTCACTTGATAAGTTTCCGCATGTAAGTGCTTATATTCTTACAAAGAGGGTCAAGCTTGATGTACCAATGGCTAAAGAATGCTAACGAGGCCAGACATATGTCTCGTGCATCACAGAACCCAGCTCTCTCAGCTTTGTGAGGACTCGAAGTCTACATCGGCCTTGTATAACTATTGTCGTGAACCTGAATAACCGGTAGATAAGGTGGATAATAGGCTCATACCCCAGAGCACAGTCATGTGTTCAGAATCTATAAACATTCTGAACCGCAACCCATCGCTGTTTTGGTTGCCCCGAGACAGCCGTCTGCAATTAACCGTGCGCTCGAACATGACTGGAGAACTATCAACCGATGCCGAACTTATAGAGGATCGAATATCATGATACTTGCCTCCTGCTGAGATTGGTACGGCCTGTGCTCTCTGAACTCCCTCGATCTCGTGGCGTCAGGACGTCCAGTCCACCGCCTCGTACTCTTGGGTTCTAGTGACTCTGTGCCTATGTTGCCGTTCAATAAGCAGCACCTCAACACTTCCACATTCAAAGCCAATCGATTGCTTGTCTCTGACCCTCAATCCAAAATCCAGATAGCCTCCCCCATCAGCCCACTGGAGTTTTCCCAGTCTGCTATGCAGTTATGGGTCTTTCCTGTCGGAATAATTCCGAGGAGTTCTGAGCCATGCTTGCTAGGAGCCATGATTCTCACGAAGAAGTACCTTGTGAGGGTTTCACCACAGCCAGAGCTATCGGGTCTTACAGGGCGATCCTTTGGCGAAAAGCAAATTCTTCGAAAACTTCGTCGACGATAACAAACGTTTTGACAATGCTTTTCGCAAAATCCCTACCCAAAGAGACCGCCATCCTGGAACCCCAGCAAAGGATGCTCTTGGAGCTGTATCATACTTAACTCCAGTAGAAAGGATATTTGACCTCTCATAAACTCAGCACAGAAGACCCGGCTGCCTGCTTCATCGGAGACAGCACGAACAAGTATTTGGGAACATACTGCGTTTCATGCTCAGTCAGCATGTTACGCTATCCAGAGAGGAGACTGTGTCAGGTGGTAGGGACAGGTCGACCCGGGGTATCAGTTCTTGCAAGTGTTCACAATCAACCTACCCCAGGAGCAAGAGCAGCCGGAAACTAACGATAGCCGCGATGCTGGAGCAACTACAACCGATGAAATTCATGGCAAAGACGATCGTCCTATCCGGGAACCCTAACAGGAATACAACCTAGAACCACATCCAGAGCGCAGACGTGCTCCCAATCTAGTAACCTAGGATGGCTGCGACAACCCCACAAACCCTAAGATTGGAGTCTCAGCCGGAAATGGGCAGTCACCGCGATGGTCTCCAGCTTCAGCCTCGTCGCGCCCGCCTCCTCCATGATCGTCCCTGCGAAATGAATCCTGCCGGTTAATTTTTATAAAAGAAAGAGATTGTTAGCACAAAATTGTTGTTATTGTGATGAGTAGTAGTACTCAAGATACTCAAGGGTATAGAAATCAAAAGGTACAAGGAGTGTCTAATTACGAAAGTAGTTCTTCTAACCATTTACTTGAATAAAAGAGTATACATACGTGATTTCAATCGTGTATAACAAAAACAATAGTCAAGAATGTAAATTAGATACTGTGTACGATGTATGTAGATCCCATCCACCTCCTCCCCACCAACCTGATACGAAACACAAAACTATGCGACGAAGTTCCCGATTTCCCCCAAATTAGAGTGGATAACCGACCGATAAAACAGAACCACAGAAAATACCAACGGGGACCCCTTCAAAGTGGACTGAACAAAGTAACTGATTTACTGTGGATCCTTTTCCCCCCACCCACCCCAAAGAAAAGAAAAGAGGGGGGGAAGGGATTAACCCCATCAACTATGTGGGGAAGGATTTACTTGACCTCGGAAATGTGTGGTGACTGGTGAGTTGAGTCAGTGGGTTTAACATTCTAGGTAACTAGCTCAGTCATATACACACACATAAGCATAAACTCCGTAAACTAGGAGTAAAAGCGTACTACTATACAATAGCAATTCAGATAATTCGTATTTACTCAAATCTTTCAATTGAAGCTTTGTTAGTTAGTTAGTTGGTTAGTTATTTACTTACAAAGTAAGCTAACCTATTTTGTTATTGATAAATTAGTTACTAATCCCATATCCCACTGACTAACTAACATTAACTCATCATCCATAAACCACACAAAACTTCTGGTATGAGTCAAACAAAAGTACCTACATTTCAATTATCTTGCACCGCCACAAGAAAAAAAAAATCCTACTTCGGAGAATTATAAATGAAGCAAGGAAAGAAAAGAATTGGAAAGAATTTCCAGAGACATGCATGTTTTGTATGAATGATGTATGTATGTATGTATGGTGATGCCATGCATTACTCCGTTGTTCTACCGGACAGGGGTGCATATGTATGATGTCATATCTACTGGCTTTCCACTTTCAGTTCATTTTCTTCCGAAACCACAAAGGTACCACTACATCTACCTTGTGCATAGTAATGGTAAATCAGTATTTAATACTATTATTATTATTATTAGAGTTGACTATTGTATGTTTGGGCTTCAATGTCTTACTTTTGTAGCTGTTGGGTACCTGCCGATGACACCGGTCACCGTGCAGTGTGCAGCAAATGTTCATAGCTTCTTCGCTAGAGCTCCAAATTATCGAGAGCTTTCAGGGCTGACAGGTCCCGATAGCCCCTATTTTCTGAAACAATACTCTTAAAGTAGGCAAACTAAAGAAAAAAAAAAAGAAAAAGTAGCCATCATAATATGATATATGTCTTTCACGATATATGTATACATTTCGATACTGTACAAGTTTTTCATCACAATCTGCGCGCCAAACCCGTCACCAAATCCATGCCAACCCAATGCAAAGAAAAACAGCTGCAGCAATAAATCTCTCGTCACGTAACAATCATACAGGGGACAGTATAGTACAAAGCGTAAAAACCCCAGGAATTCGTAACAAGCTGGCTGGAAAGAAAACGCACACGCAACACACGGGACCTTTGCATATACACACGCGCAAAAAGAAGATTCTTTTTTTTTGATGCAAACCCCATTTCCGAAACCACCGTGACCCAATGAGAAGAATATCCACAGCAACACCGTTCACATCACAGATGATGAATAATGACAAAAGAAATCTAAGACCCATGGCATGTAATGCAAAACAAAGAAAAGCATCGCAAAAGAAAGAAGCCCAAAGAAGCAATAATAGGCCTGCTCGTTCGCTGAAAAAGAGATCAATACGTCATCGGCACGCTGATTGGTCCACGGGCGGGCCGCCCGTCCTAAAGGGTGCAGCCATGACGTCATGGATGCTGTATTGGGTGCACGTCCTCAGGCTCCACACCTGCCCTATGAAGCAGGTGCGACCGTTGATCCGGCCCCGTTAGCGAGTCCTTGCCTGAAGGGGACTAGCCCATGACGTCGGAGGCTTTTGGGATCCGTCATGGTGAGGGAAACACGGTGGATCTCATGCTGTCACCGCCGGGGCTGCTGAATGGCACTCACCATCCCCATCCTCCGCACACACCACACCCCCCCCCCCCTGGCTTACCTCTCAATTGAAATTCAGAGAGGGAGGAGTGGGGGAAGGGAAAAAAAGAAGGGGGGCTGGAAACTGGAGCTGATCCACTCAAGCTTCACTCCCGCCCTCTGCGCCGTTGCTTGCCGGGCCAGTCAACCTCCGGATGCACCACGCGCATGTGCCGGGTGAGCGCATCATTGCGCGAGAAGGTCTTCTCCTCCGTGCACAGATGACACCGCACCTTTTGCTTGCGAGCATTGTGGATCGTGTCCTCGTGCCTGGTAAGATCGTAGGGCCGTGAGAACACAGAGTTGCACGGCTTGCCCGTAGACGGATTGATGCGCTCACACTTGTGTGGTCCGGCCTGCGAATTGCGGGCCGACGTATCGCGAGTGACCAGATGACCGCCAGGGGTGGTCTGACGGTGCGCCTCACGCTTGTGCTTTTGTAGCTTGGCCGGAGTCTCAAAGCGTAGGGTGCAGCCGTGGTATGTGCAGGTGTAGGTACCTCCGTCGGCCGAGGTATTCTCCGGTCGACTGATCTCTTCCTTGACCGGCGGTGCCTGCATCGGCATCTTCGCCGATGCCTGTGGGGAGGTCATCTCAGTCGAGGGCAGCACATCACTACCCGTAGAGTCGAACCGAGGAAGAGATGCGGGGAACTCGGGAGTCTGGTGCAGCAGATTGGTGTTATGTTGCTGTGGCTGGCGGTGGTTCTGCTGCTGTTGACCAAAGGGGAACTGCTGGGATGTACCCTGCGTAGCGTACTGGCTGGGGAACGACTCCATCGATGTGAAATTTTGAGTCGGCTGGAATGAGCCGGAACTCTCCCGACGGAGTCCGCCCAGCGCATCGCCCAGATTGAAGTCGGGCTGTGACGAAGGGGGGAACAGAGGCAATCCAGTATCGTCGCCCTCGTTGAAGTCCAACAGTGCATCCTTGGGAGACATCGTCTTGGGCTCTCCCTGAGCCGCCTGGCCCATGTTCACCCCATTTTGAGATGTAGGGGCGCTGGTGGCCATCTGAGGCTGTTGCAAAGCCGCATGGTTGTACTCAGCGGCCAGGGGAGAGTTCTGACGGAAGGGCGAGCGATCGCGCGGCATGCTCACCATGGGAGACTGGGACCGTGCGGTCAAGTGGCCCTGGTTGGCAGCCTGAAGGCGATCGGCAATCACATTCCGGAACGACGGTGTCAGGAGATTTTGCTGGTTCGTCGCGGGCTTAGCCATCTGCGGAGTAGACATCATGGCGGGGTTGTAAAGCTCGTCCTGGTAAATGTCGGAAATCGTGCGGTTGAGCTTGGGAATGCCAATGGTCATGTTGTTGTTCGCGTTGTGGTTGGTGTAGTCTGAAAGCGCATCGAGGCGTAAGTAATCATCCATCCACTTGTCTACGTCGGGAAACCGGTTCTCACCATTTACAATCGCCTTCGATGCGTCATCAAGGTCTTCGAAGCCCGTGTGAGGAGTCACTGGCGAGTTGTGACTCACGCTCGATACAGAAGGCGCTAGTGAGTAGTCGCTAGACTGATGCTGGTGACGAGATTGCTTTTGCTGTTGCTGTTGCTGTTGCTGCTGCTGCTGCTGCTCTAGGAAGGCCCGTCTCATAGCAAGATCGGCGTCGGTCTGGCTACCATCTTGGAAGGTCTGGACGGGGGTCTGGACGGGAGTAGGCAGAGGCTTGGCCACACCGTTTGTCCTCGAGTAAGAACTGCCAGCAGGTGCAGATCGGCTCGATGATGGACTAGCAGAGGCTTTCAGTAAATTGTTCTGGAGGCGAGCTGGGCCCAACAGCTGCAAGTTGCCTTCCCAACCGTGGTTGTTCGCGACAGATTGTTGTGCCAACATCGGGTTACCGTTGAAGTAGTACGGCTGAGTATATTGGGGAAGGTAGGCTTGTGAAGGTGGTGATGCCGAGTGATGGATGTTGATGGAAGGGTTGTAGGAGGAGGAAGGTGTCATCGAAGGGGCCTCGAAGGAATTGCCGTCAAAGACGGCAGAAGAGTAATCTGCGGCAACCGCTGTTGTCGCAGGATAGTGGGAAATGGTGGAGGCGGGTGAGGAAGTAGGGGAGGAGGGAGCGGAAGACGGCGGAGAGACGAACTGCAAATCCGGCTGGTACTGGAAAGGAGTCTGCAGTCGAGGTTGTTGTTGGCCGAGAAAGTGGAGAGCGGTCTCTTGAGAGTAGTCGAGGATCTGGTCGTCTTGTATGCAAACGGGATCTTGGTAGTTGAGATACGGGATGGAAGTTGGTTCAGTGATCAAACCCTTACGTGCAGCAGGGTGCATGAACATAATGTGCTTGTTCGCGATTGGACGTCAAAGGGAGAATGACGCCGACGGGGGGGTGGTGGGCAGGTATAGACACGGAATTTGCCACCGGGTGTCGACTGAAGGTTATAATATAGGTAGGTAGGTTGTTGGCACCAGCGGCCCCCACTAAACTCTTTCAAGGGGCCAAGCGTATGAGTGCGAAGCGTGCCAACCGGAGAAATGAGTCAAACGAGAACAGCGAAACGGAATGATCCGGAGATTCAAAAGTAGACAGGCAATGCGTGTCGAAGAGTCTGGAAACGTCGAGTAGTGGGAGGTCCAATCAGGAAGACGGGAAGGTCGAGAGTGAAGGCTTTGTCGGTGAGAAACCCTTGGTAAGGACAAAAGCTAGAGATGAAGAAAGGCCTGGTTAGACTCAATCTGATCCAATGATGCAAAGACCAGGTAAGAAGAAAGGGAAGAAGAACAAGAGTAGTGAACAACGTAAGGATGGGGTAAGATTGGTACGAGCCAACTTACTGTAGATCGGACCACGGGTATTGGGTGGGAGGGAGGGAACACCAACTGTAGAAGGGGGAAGTTTGATGTAAGAGGGAAGACCGGTCGGGGTGGAGTGGCAGACCAGGGTATTTAATAAGATGAACAAGACTGATGTAAAAGAGTCATCAATTGGGATGATTTTAAATTGAGAGATAATGATGGGAGGGGAAAGGGAGAGCATAGCTGAAGCGGAGGGGGAGGAGGATGGCTCTTTTATTATGGAGATGACGTTGCTGCGCATCGTCAGTCAGTCAGTCCCGGACAGTAAGTAAGTCACTAAACTAACGGACAAGCCCGACGATCGCTTTCCTCTCTGACTCGATTAATATTTTTCGCCCGATCGGGTAAAGCGTCACTGGCTGGCCGGTAACATATTCAACCCATCTCTCATACTTTACTCCGTCATACCCGTACGTACGGTCGAACACGTAAAAGTTACCTGCCTTACCACCAGGCAGAGACCCACTTTGGCTTGCACTCGATCTGCATCTCCGGGGAGCTGGTTATCCAATGCGGTCCCACCCCCGAAAAAGCCCCCAAGCCACACTCTTCCAGTCCCCAAGTGGGTATTTTTCTTTTTCTCATTGGTTTTGGTGGGTTTTATTTTTTTTTTTGCTTTCCCCTCTTCCCCCTTCAGCATGCCTGCACTACCAACTTAGTAAACTTCTGCACCCGCTAAACCCTCAGCTGTATCGTCCGATAAGTCCAGGCATTGACTGACCCGAAATATCTCGCATGTTACGGGGTCAGAAATTTCTGGCAGTTTCTTGAATTCACTATTATTCAGAATAGTTCTAATTTGTTCCAGGCAGAAAAAGAAATTGACATGAGTACACCAACTTAGTACGGTATACTGTAGGACTGGCAGGGATCCTTCAGCTACTGTTTAGTTCGCAGTAATTAATCTATCTGATAAATCCATACCAGTCTACACAGGGCTACAAGTCCGATATAGTCGGGTAGACTAGTAATCCGTTAGTCGCACCAAAACACCAGACTTGGACTCCACCGTGTGTCAAAGAGGCATCGTTTGTTTTATTTTGTGGTTTTTAGTTTTTCCTCGTCTGGATCCGAGGCAGCCAATGGGACACGACTCAGCCACAATCCCGTTGCTTAAGTAAAACATGTGCATCTCAGAAGCAATGCAGAACCAAAAACCGATCTCGTGTTGTCTTGCGATCGGACCACCAAGAGAGAAAAACCCTTACAGATGACATGTACGACCAACAAAAAAAGGAGTGGGAAGGAGTCGGTGCGCGGCAAGCAAGAAAAGCTGAAGATCCTTTCTTCAGCATTGCCTGCCCTGGCTGGACGATGCATCAGGGTCTGCTCCGTAGTTGCCGATCATCGATACAGACAAAAACTAGTTCGATAGGGTGCCAACGCGAACAGGCACCCCCACAAGCCACAGACTGCCTGCGCCACAATACCACTATGATGTGGCTAGTGCATGTCTCATGGCTAGTTACACCTTAGTAATCCACTCATCATCCACCGCATGAACAATAGTAATCGGTCGGCCGCGAAACTTCACGGAGTTGCCCGAATCAAACCCGTCACAAGATGCTTTCTGGCAGACACTACTGCATTCCACCCACGCTTGTCAGCAATTGTAAGAGAGAATTGATAATGTGGTCGGTCATGTTGAACGTTGAGACGGTCGAGAACTGTTTGGGCCGGGAAAAGATCGGGCATACGCCGGCGCCAAGAGGATGACCCCGGCCTCGGAGACTGCGTATCGCCGACGCAGAAAACTGCAACTGGACAGGGTAGCTGGGCCGAGGTGCCTTAGTGCTGCCTCCAACGCTAGCAGCCTGATTTTCACGGCACATCTGTTCCGAACTGGTTCTCGGCCGGTGGTGGTCCCTCCTCTTCCCCTTCCCCCCCAGCAGCCCTGCCATGCAGCAAACTTGGTTTCTCTCTTGCAGCAATGCATCTACTTCTCTTTTTCCTCTCCACGCGTGATCGGGTCAGCTGATGCTCTTAGCATGGCATGACAGGTTATGTCTTGAGTGTTCCACGGTCCTGCGCGCTAACCGAAGCAGCACATGTCCTATATCGGAGGAAGTCATTCCCGTTGGGACCATCCGAGTTGCATCTAGTTACATCTGGCGTTGAGTCATTGTCTTCTGAATTAGTCTTAGCTAGTATTTACAAGAGTCATCTCTGCAATGATTCCCAGTCGCACGATTACGAATACGCAATCTTTTTTTTTTCGCCCCTTAGGCAATTGCAAATCATACTGCTGGATTACACCCAGTGCAAAAACAATGTGAGGTGACTTGCGGTGGTAGTGGTGTGACTGGTGGAAAGGTCTCCCTTTCCACAATCTAGATTGTGCTATCGCTTTCACATGCAAAAAGCAAGATTCTAAGGTTATTAGCACGTTCCTGCTTGCCCTGGAAAAAATTTTTCATCTTGGTTGTCTACGCGTGGCCGCCTCATATACGAAAGTACGCAACGTGGAGGGACGGGCGTTGATTCCGGTCCACACGCGCTCGACCATTCTGGTACATTGACACCTGTGATTGGGAAGGGTTAAATGCAACTACCTTTTGGCTTCAAGCCACGAGGTTCCACTACGACTCCATTCCAACTAAGCTATGGTCACCGAGCCCTGTCAAGGACCCCAAAACAAAAGCCCCAACTTGCGGGCCCACCACATGGGTAGACGAGACAGCTGAAACTGGTGGCAAAGACTCAAAGCTCGAGTTTAGGTAACAGCAAATGAGCTCTGCCCTGCTCCGGGGTGCCACTAACTCGACCCAGCTGGCTGGATCGTCTGCATTCAGCCGTAGCATTAATCCTGCGGCCTACACCTATACCATGTACGATCTTTTTCTACTCTGTATCGCGGATGTCGTCCGTAAGCAAAAGACAGCCGGAACAGGGAAAGACCCCAGCCTTCGCTGGTTGGATCTAGCTGGGGTAGACAATTCGCCCCAATTGTCCCGGGCGTTGATATCCAGTGTTTGACCTGGATGGGACCCCAGCGGGTCTGAGGGACGGGTATCTGGAAAGCCCCTCTCCCCCGGCCGGGGCAAAGGGAGGAAGACCGTGATCCGACGTCAATGGAGCTACATGATTTGACAGATGTCATGGACCCCCCAAGACTGAATCAGTTGAGCATGGAGATTAGAAAGTTTCAGCTCGTAATGCAAGACATCACCACTTCCACTCGTTTATCGGAACAAAGCGTCTAACCCTACTGCCGACGTATGTAGCCGAACAACAACCACCAAAGTCAATTTTAGATTTTTTCCAGTTGAAAGCCACGCCATGTGCTACAAGGGCGATCGGACCAATCCTTCGTCAGGAACCCTGCAAGACAAAGTGCATTATGAAAGGCCTTAGACGGCAGTGAAAAATTTTTCATTGGTAGGGGGGGAATGCCCAGTCAGCACTCTATGCTCGCACGGGGCGACGGATCTCGGGCTAGTAGCACGTACCAGCAACCCGGACGACAGTGTGCCAGACTCCCCTGCCTGCCACATGCTAACAGACGCAACTAGTGACAGACTAATGCATGGAAGGGAGAGAAAATTCTTCTCTCGGGATTCCATGATCCCTTTCTTTTCCCCCTGCAGCTGCTCAGGGATAAAGCCAGACGTGTGATTGGCTGGGGTCATGCGCACAGCCACACCCGGGTTGCCAGTTCATCGCCTTTTCTCCATTCAGGATTCTCCGCGGCCAGACACTAGGGCGTAACTCGGGCCACGTACTCCGTCCGTACGGCGTATTTTATCGTAACGTCCGCCGGTCCCATACGTCAAGAATATGCAAGGCCACGCCAAAACGGTTTAGTCTGCTTGAAATTCCATTCGGGGCAGCCGTATAGACTTCTTCCACGTCTTTTCTAGAACTTTTCTAATTTTGGGCCGTGCAAAGCCGAGTCCAGGGAAAAACCTTGCAAGCACTAACTTTTAGACTAGTCCCGGACTACTATCTCCCTGCCCTCTCTCTCTCTACCTACTCGGATAGGTTATACTATTTGCTTTTTTTGTTTTACCCACTTCCACTTCTTCCCAGTCGCAATCCTGTCTTTCCGACATCCGGATAGCAGACTCATTGATCCGTTACAACCTGTTTTTCCGGATCTTCTCCCCACTTCCCCCCCGGTGTCCCACGAGTCACTGGCTTGATTGCAACAAACTTCTCGGGGTATCTACTGAGTCTACTGTAGGCGATGCCCGATGACTTCTAAGATTTGCGGTTCCCCGACCGGGCTTGACATGGTTCTCGCGTGCATTAATGACGTGAAGATATCCATCATCAGATCCACCAGTCCTGGAAATCTCCCATTCCCCTTATCCTAATTTGTAAATGTGTGAAGTCTACTTCATGGATGATACTAGAAAGATATCAAGACTTGAGTACTACTGTATGTAGTCGTTGGGTCATCGGCCCGGTCGATCACTAGTTAGTGACTTGACTCCTCTTTCTGCTGTGTTTCTTGTGTTGTTTCGGCTACACGGCACCACGGGTCACCCGCATCCACTCACGACTTAACTTTTTCTCTCCGGTCGCAAGGATGCCACAGCCCAAGATTATGCTGATTGGGCTGCCATGGAGCAATTGCAGAATCTACACTACTTTGATAACGAACGAACTAAACTAAACTAGTATCTATTTTCTGCAAGTATGTAGGTACCCAACCGAACTGATTAATTGATCCATCGAAGGTTCTCGACCGAGCGAGCGACCGTTGAGCAAGCAAACCACTAAGTGTCTCGTGCCAGCTGGTGACCAATGTCTTAGTGGCAGCTGATCAATTGACAGCTAGTTAACGAACTAATAGTTACTAAGACTGACTTAGTCAATCCTGACAATGAATCAGAATCACCTTATCAATTATTGATGCGACATTTGTGAGACATTCTATAGTTTTAGCAACCGTTCGAGTCATGGCCAGGATCATAACTAACTAATCTGATGATGGATGATTAAAAATAGTAACCTTCCTCGGTTCAGAAGACTTTAGTGACACATTGTTATCGGGCTCTAGATAGTTAGTAGTTACTACCCCGCCAGCCACAAGATTGTGGTTTCTTTGAACTATACAATATGAACACTTGATATTATATGTGTCTTAATCTTGTTCAATAATATATGCATATGTATAATAAACACTAAGCCTTTGATCGGACATACGCGCACCAATTATTTACCTCCCGAATAACTCAGCCTCCCACGCTTAAAATATATTTAACCTACCACAACAACAACTACCAAAGAAAATATACTATCGAGTATATTCTACACATCGAAATACTATGAATAATAATAATAGTAAAAGACCCTTCTAGAATACCTACCTCCATATCAAAAACCTGCATTACATTAGTTAGCAACGAAGAATTTTCACTCCCCCCGGGGCGCACATGACCCCCTCAGCCTGACTCTTCCCACACACCCCCATCTAGATAGTAAGTAACTTAGTCGTAGTAGAAAGAATGCAGCAGGTGAACGGTCCAGACTCCCCCAGCCCGCCCCCGGTCGCGACCGACCGGTCGGTCTAGAACCCCAATTCCCCCACCAACATTCTCTCAACTGACCAGCACATCAAGAATTAATTTATCCGCTTGCTTTAGTATTAGTATTCAAAATCTGCATCTTCGCTTAGATTAATAAAATTAGTAGTTTTGCTATCTGATCATGGGTTCTAGATTCTTGTCAGAGTCATACTTGACTTTTTTTTTTCGTTGTATGTATGAATTGCATACATGAATGATCTGGCTAGCTGAGTAGTTACTTAGTAGTGGATATAGATTGCGAATCGTTTTACTAGTACTTACTTTACTAGCCTAGTCGAGTCACCGAGTACTTACTACATACATATTGTTTATCATTATTTGAGACATGTTTATTGATGTTGATATTCTTATATGAGGCTATGTGTAGTTAAGAGTATGATTATGCGTATACCTCCGATGTTTCTATTTATAGATAGATAGACATCGATCAATAAGGCAATTAAATTAGTAGTAGTCCAGTATCAGTGCAAATCTGTGGGGTTCTTGGAGATCAGGTGGTGCGTGTCCCATCTCGTATAACACTACGTATGACTCTAGACTCATACGAGTATGGATATTCGATGTTGGAGTGCGAGTCGGTGGGTATACGGTGGGTATAGGACGCGTATTGCTCTCTTTGTATTGCTTGTGTTTTGTCTACGAGATTCCTAGTGGGCATACCGAGTATTACAATGTGGAAAAATAATTGAAGGTATCAAAGAAAACTCCATTTATATCATCCAGCTCACTTTATCAAGTCAAAATTGATAATTATATCAAGTCGCCGTTGAAGGCAGAAGAATAAGGTTTTAGAAAAAAGAACCCGAGATCCTTCATGGGAATTATTGATTTCGCAGAATTTCATGCCGAGTTAGGGTCGGGAGATCCGATCACGGCTTCCTGTATTCCTTGCAGTCAGTCTTAAGTGTTTCTTTCTCATCAGATGCAGCACATTAAATCACTCACCCTGGCATCGTCGTAGAGAGGCGAGATACCGGTCCAGCGTTGGTACTAGTACACCACATTAGTCTTCACTCAATATCACATGTAATCACCCGGCAGAACCTACCTGGTACCATCCCTGGCCAACCAGAACCTCCAGACCAGGAACTGTGTGCCATCCTGCGTCGTTGGCCAGTTGCATCAGCGTCGTCACCGACGGCTTGTAGGCCATTTCCACCAGCACGCGAGGCACCTTCTCCACAGACTTGACAATATCAGCATCAATCTCCTGAGCCCGAGCGAACATGTGGCACAGCGTCTCGCGCATGCCCGAATCGATCGGCTTGTCGGCCGGGATCGTGCCAATGGCCACCTTGGGAATCGTATCCAGCGCATCGATGGTGTCGACGATGCGAATGTTGTAGCTGCTGGGGAAAGTCTGAACCATACTCTCAAGCTTTGCGGGGGTTCGACCAACGATGTAGATCGGGGAGTAGCCCATGTTGTGCAGAGCATAGATGGCGGCGCGAGCGGTGCCGCCACCACCCACCACCATGGCGCTGGCGTCTCCACTGCATCCGTACACACCCGCGTTGCGCAGCGACAGCGTCATGCCCTGCCAGTCCGTGTTGTAACCAACCAAGCGAGCCGGCTGGCCCTTACCCCTGGAAACAGGCACAATCGTGTTCACCGCACCGATGATCTCGGCGTCGGGTGCGATCTCGTCCAGCAGTGGCATGATGTCCAGCTTCAGGGGGATCGTGACCGAGGCACCGCCAAAGTTGGGGGAGCGGATGAAGTCCTTAACATCTTCGGCCTTGGCGGTTTCCAAGCGGCTGTACTCGTGAGGCAGACCACTCTGGGCAAACAGGGTGTTGTGGAGAGCAGGAGAACGGGACTGGGAGATGGGTGTGCCAAAAACGGCAAACTTCTTGGGCTGGATCTCTCCCATCAGAGACAGACCCCGGCGGATCTCAGCCGCGGAGAGCTGACCGGGCGCCGCCTTGAACGGAAGGCTGGGGTGGGACACGGGGGTCATGAAGCCGTTCAGGATGCGACTGAGCTGTCCGTTGTCGCCCATGTTGATGGCAATCAAGGGAACATCATGAGCACTGGCAGCCCAGTTCTTGAAGCTTCTCAGAGCGTTGTTGTCGTCCAGGTTCTTTGCAACTCCGACGAGCTTAATAACATCACCGTACTCCAACGCACGGTTGTAGTACTTCGTCCACGACATGTTACTCCAGGAGAGCTCACCCTTGGGGTCGTGGTGCGACGCAATGATGCGAGAATAGCCCTTCTGCTCCGTGACGGTGCGCAGCATCTCGTCGGGGAAAGCAATCTCCAGATCCACGAACTCAAGTCCAGATCGGAACGCAAGGCGGTAGAGCTCCAAGGCCTCAGCATGGGCGTCGTCAGGGAAGCGACCACCCTGACTCTTGGTGCGGATGGTGTAGATGACAGGGAGGGTGATGTGGCTGCGCAGGAAAGACAGCTGCTCGGCGACATAGTCGACGGAAGGAATGTCACCGTCCATCGTCGGATCTTCCAGAAGATCGACACGGAGCTCCACTGCATCGGAACCGACGCATACCTTCTTCAAAATATCGCTCGCATTACGGAGATCGGGCAGAGTCAAAGAGACAAAGAACGAATGTTCCTTGCGCTTGATGCTGCTAAGACTGTCGACCTCTCCGGTAACAGTCCGGAGGAAGCGCTTGAAGTCTTCAGATGCCCGAGCAAGACCGCCAGAGACGGCAGTCTGGCTGTAATACTGAATGTTGCTGCACTCCTGGAACCAGGGCTTCCGGCGCAGCCAGACTCCCATCATGTCTTCAACATAAGCGGGGCGGGTCTTGTCAATGGAGAGGAAGTCCATGACGTGCTTGATATCCCGCATAATGAGCAGAACGTTACCCTTGGTCTTGTGGTAATCGGTAAGCAACTTTCTCGCCTCGGGGATCTCCACGATACCGCCACCGCAAGCGAAGACATAGCCAGTTGAGCGGTCCTTCAACGTGCGCTGCAAAAGACTAAGCTCAGCATCTCTGAAACCCTGCCACCCACGTTGCTTGATAATGTCGGGGATACTCATTCCCTCCGAAGCCTCAAGCTCGGTGTCGAGGTCAAGGAATGGACGGTTGAGAGTCTTTGCAACCCACTGTCCGCTGGTGGTCTTTCCCGCGCCACGCATGCCGATAATGAAAATGGATGCACTGGACTTCTCAGCTTGCGTGAGAACCGCAGCTTCGTCCTCTTTCAGCTCCTTACCCTCCAGCTTCACGGAGAACAGCTGCTTCAGAGAGTCCCACCAGCCGGGCCAAGTCTTGCCGACACATTCTCTCTCCAGAATCAAAGTCGACTGAGGAGTGACGAGAGAAAGAACGCTGAAGCTGAACGCCACACGGTGGTCGTCGTAGCAGAAGACGCCTCCGGCAGGCTGACGCAGACTGGTGCGGTCAATGCCATCGATCTCAATGCCGTCGTCATGTTCACGACAGACGACACCGAACTTGGCGAGTTCATCCTTCATGGCCTTGATACGGTTGCATTCCTTCACACGCTGGTTGGCAATTCCGTAGATCCGGGTCGTGTGGTTTGAGCCATCGCCGCGTGCGACAGCCGCGAGCACGGAAGCCGTGAGGAAAGCGTCGGTCATAGGTTCCATATCGACATTGGGCAGGGGTCGCAAGACACCCCCAGGGGCTCCAGTGACGGTAGTGGAGCTGTCTGTTTGCTCAACAGTACAGCCCATGGGACGAAGAACATCGACGGCAAAGCGAGCATCACCCTGGAGGGACTTGGAACCGATGTTGGGCACAGTGCAGGTAGTGCCGGTGATCGCCGCAATGGCCAGGGGGTATGTAGCCGAACTGGCATCACTTTCCACCATATACTCAGCAGGGTTGACGTAACGGCCCTGAGGAATGTGGTAGGTGTGCTCCTCAGTGGTAGACTTCTTCACGTCGATGCCGAAAGATCGCATCATGGCCGTGGTCATGTCGATGTAGGGCTGGGAGATGGGCTTTCCGCCCACCAGCTTCAGGGTGACCGGCTCCTTGGCGTACGGAGCGCACATCAGCAACGAGGAGACATACTGGGAAGACACTTTCGCGGCAAGGTTAATCTGACCACCCGCGAAGCCACCCGAGGCAGCGATCTTCAGGGGAAGGCTACCCTTTCTCTCCATGTACTCGACCGAGGCACCGTTCGCGGTCAGGGCATCGACCAAGTCGCCAATCGGTCTCTGCTTCATGCGGTTGTTGCCCGTAAGCACGTTCGAGTCCACGTCAGTGGGAGTGGCAAGGGTAGCGACAGTGGTGAGGAATCTGGAAGCGGTACCAGCATTTCCTAGGTAGAGAGGGTGGGAAGTGGCCTGAAGGTCACCTCCCTTGCCGTTGACGACGAGCACCTCGCCTTCCTCTTCCCAGGAGAAGGTGCAAGCGCCCAGACGCTCCAAAGCGTTGAGCATCACCTCGGTGTCGTCGGAGTGCAGCAGGTTCTTGATACGGCAAGTACCCGAACCGAGAGCAGCCAGCACCAGAGCCCGGTTGGAAATACTCTTGGAGCCCGGAGGAGTGCAGACGACGTTCGAGGAGGTTGCGACGCCGGGGTAGACCTCGATACTGGGGGCCAGAACGACGCTGATGTCTTCATTCGGGACAACGCTGGCGTGTGGTTCGTAAGTGCGTCCGATGGCAGAGAGTAGAACGACCTTCTTCTTGGGACCGTCATTCTTCTTGTCCAGAGCCATGTTGAAGAGCAGCTGATCGACGGAGCAGTGCTTTCCTGCGGTGAGCTTCTTGATCCGGGCATCCTTCAGTGAGGTTGGCAGGCCATAGGCGGAAAGGCACTTAACAATGCGAGCCACGGCAACGCCCTTCAAGATGCCGAGATGGCGGGCCAATTCGGCCTCCTTCACCATACCAATGGCAACACATTCTCCGTGGAGAACCTGAGGGGTCAAGATGGCCTCAATGGCGTGACCAATGGAGTGACCCCAGTTCAACAAGTTCCGGAGACCACCTTCGCGCTCGTCCGCGGAAACGACGAACGCCTTGTGTCTAGCGGACGCCAGAATTCTAGCCTTCAGAATATCCTCAATGCCTTCGAAGCGGCGCTGTCCGGGTTGGATTACACGGCGGACGGCGGACAGTATCGTCTCGGCGTTGTCCTCCAGGGCTGTGAATTCCTCCTCGCTGGAGATGGCTGCGGTCTTGATCACCTCCGCCATACCATTGATGAACTCCCTAACCGGGAGCGTCTCCAGGAACTCCAGGTCAATGTAGATCCTCGACGGCTGCCAGATCGCACCGATCAAGTTCTTGCCCAATGGCGTGTCAATGGCGGTCTTTCCGCCGATCGAAGAGTCCACCATGGCGAGAAGTGTTGTGGGGACCTGGACATAGCGGACGCCACGCATGTAGGTCGAAGCGACAAAGCCGGTCAGATCACCAATGACACCGCCGCCCAGAGCGATGACCACCGTATCACGACCGCATGGCGGGCTCTGGCTCAACATCCAGTCTTCAATGTCGGCTTTTGTCTGTCTCGACTTGGAGACTTCACCGGGTGCGGCATGGTAGACGAGCAAACGAGGTTTGGGGGAGATGGCGGCAGCAGCCTCTTCGAAGGCCTTCTGGAAGCTCGGGGTATAGAGGGAGCCGATGTTGGTGTCGGTGACGAGGACGTAGGTCGTGGAGGACAAGCCGTTGATCAGGTCCTTGGCAACATAGTTGCGCCAGAGACCGAAATCAGCGACAATGCTCTCACGACCCAAGATGCTGATCTTCGTGGGTTCGGTCATCGTTCGGAGAATAGCAGGGAGGATGGAGACGTGGTCAACTCGGGGAATAAGATGCCAATGTGTCTCTCTAATTCATACTGTGGGGGATTTGCAACCGGTAAGCTTCTGGCAGGTGGGGGGAGAAGAGGGGGGGGGGGGGGGGGGGGAATGTAAGTCGTTCAATTGCGGATTATATGAAGGGGAGGAAATACTTCCTGTATGTATATATACGACGCAAGGGGAAGAGAGAGAGAGGAAGACGAAGGGAATTGTACCTGAGTAAGAAACGGAGCGAAGAAAGTCCTCGTCGACAGCGGGGCGCAACTCCGCTTTGACCGGTGAGGAAATAGACGAGACGAGATGCGAGCGAGGGAGAGAGTTCTTCCAAGTTGCCCGGATGGCTGGAAGTTGGGGGCCGGAACCACGAGGGATGGAGGGAGGATGGATGAATGAATAGATGGATAGTCACTTGAAACTAGAGAAGGAAGAGGAAGAATGGGGGAATTTTTATTGGGTTGGAGGGGATCGTAGACGGAGATCCACTGGCGGTCGCAATTGGAGTCGTTGACTCACAGTCTCCCTCCGTTACTTTTTTCTCTCCCTCCCGCTCCGATGTCGTCGCGCCCGTTTGGCTGTTCTTGTTCTTGGTTCGTTTGGCAACTCCGCCTCCGCCGGAGTTACTCTGCCCTGTCTGACATCTGAAGAACTTAATGTGGACCAAGCTGACTAGCTACGATTTTCCTCGTGTTGCTCAATCTCGATCTTACTATTTACAACACGAGGGGTCACCCCGTCTCTCAAAACGTGCTGTCAAGCTGACAAGCTGACACTTCCAGACTCCTTCCATCCTCATTCCGGATCCGCGAATTCTCCCTAACTTACTGACAACCCACCCCCGATCCGGATCCGAACGTTCTAAGACTGACTTCATTGCGGTCGGAAATCTTACCGGGCCAAAGATTACTATCAGCTGGCCGAGATCTATAAACTCATTTAGTGATTTGGCAAGCTGTTCTACATGGTTGAGAGGGAGAATTCGTTTCCATTCGCGATGCTCGCGAGATCTTTGATTGCTATACAGATGTAGATTGAAACCCGGCAAATCTTATCCAATCGAACGCCGTCCCTCCGACCATTTGGCCTCCCTTTTTTTTGCCCTTTTTTTTCTGGCCCCTAATCACAATGTGATAGAACTACCCATACAAAAAACAAGAAGAAGAAAGTAGTTTAACGTGGCATTGGCGCAATGGCCCTGGGAATCGTGCGTAATAGACATTCCCATGCACTCCGAATCTGTCATGTTCTCGAACATCCCCTTATCTAATACCGTCCATATCCACCACCACCGCCAGAGTTCCGGGACGAATAGTGGTCCCGACCTGAATAACCTCCGCGGCTATACCCACCACGCTGGTCGGAACCCCCGTAGTTGTTTGAGCGTCCACGGTACGCGTTATTGTGGTTGCTACCACCGTAGGATCCTTGCTGATAGTATCCTTGTTGACTACGTCCATAGTAGTCGTAATTGCCCGTGGGTTGGTTGTAGGAATCACCACCACCACCACCGCCATAGTGCGATCGCTGATGGTAACCTCCTCCTCCTCCTCCGCGGGGCGGAGGCGGTGGTCCGCGGTTGTAATTACCGCCTCCAGCGTTCGGAGGAACCCAGCCGGCAGGCATGCCCATCGGCGCTCCACCAGAGTTACCGGGCGGCATGAACTTGGGGTCCAGATGGGCCGCGAAAGGGTTTGGCCGCTCACTGGCATAGTTGATCCGGCCTCCCCGGTGTCCATTGCGAAGCGGAGCTCCTCCATGGGATCGGCCCGAGTGGTGTGCCTTGTTCTTGACGGCCTGAATATCCGCATTGTCCAGGGTCGGAGGTGGGAGCTTGGCACCCCGAAGGAGCATGGACTTGTGGACGTGCTTGGACTTGGGGATTTCGTAATTGACCCTAATCCATGGATTCGGATGATTAGCTCAACTGTTAACAGCACTTGGAGAGTAGGAAAGAAAACAAAGAAAAACTTACGTAAGAGATCGATCATCATCCAAACTCGGCATACCGTATTCTTCAAGAGACGATACTAAGGAGCTGTGCGGGATGTAGGAATCATTCCGCTCGACCTTACCGGCCAAACCTTCACTGATTCGCTGATTGATGGAGTACTTAGGGGCTCCCTGTTTCTTGGAATAGAAGTTGGCCACGAGATCGTGGTACAGTGGGTGGCTTTCGGAGATCAACAACACATCCCGACCCACGCAGTTGCGAAGCTTCTCGTCATCAGAAAGAAGAGGGTACTTCTTTTCCATCGCAGCCAGCAGTCGCTTTTCGTCGATGAAGGGAAGGAGAACGACACCCTGCCAAGCAAACTTCTTGCCGTTCAGGTCCACGGGGAAGTCTTCCGGGTAGAAATCGATGATCTCACTGTCCGGATCGCTCATCAGATCATGGAAGACCTCAGGGATAGCGTGGTTGGAAGAAGCCGGAAGAACCCCCATCAGCTGCTCGAAGGGCTTGAATGGGGTGCCCTTTTCAAATTGCAACTCCATGTCGCCAATGTCCACAAAATCAGCCGCGAATGGCGCATAGTGGTAAGGATAGTACCACGTCCACGAGGGGCATCCTTGGAAATAGTATCTCAAAACCCAAGCAAGACCCTCGGCATACGCTCGTGCAACCTTGTGGCGGAACTCCTTGTCTTCGGGATCAACGCCAAACTTCTGCTCGTAGTACCGATCAGCGTATCCTTCTTCCCAAAGGCGGACGGTGTCCGGAGGCAGTTCGTCGTTCTGAGAGTCGCCCGCGGATGGCTTCTTGGTCGGCGTCGTTGCGGCCTCCTCTGCCACCGCATCCGCCTTTCTCTTACCGAGAACCGAAGGCGAAGTCTGCTCTTCGGTCTTCTCCTCGGAGGGCTCTGGAGCTTCTGACCCGGATTCTCCGGTGTTATCGGAGGGCTCTTCAGCCTCCGGACCTTTCATGAGCTTGCTCTTCAGGATGGCCGCGGCACTCTTGTTCGCCATGTTAGCCTTATACACCGCACCGCGGTTAGTGACCATGCTGTGAGTCAATTGCCTCGCCTCCCGGGTCAGTTCTCCCCGTGCAGGCGTGATCAGTTCCACGGCATTGGGAGGCGCCGCATCTGCGGCACCCTTAGATCGACCGCCGGTAGGATTGGCCTCGGGTGTGTCGTAAGCTTCGTAGTTGGGAGAGCTTTTTCTCCGCTTCCTAGCACCTTCCTCACGCGCTTGTGCTTCCTGCTTGCGCCTCTTCTCGTTGGCGGCCCTCCTCTCTTCGGCCTGTCTACGACGACGGAAAATAGCATCCTCTTGCTTGGCCAAGCCTTGCAGAATGAGCTGGGCCCGCTTGAGGTCAACGTGTCCATCCTCGGTCAGGTACCCGCCCATGACGGGGATATTATCGCGCCAAATAGCTATCAGAGTGTCGATGCCATTTTCACGAATATCTAGGGACGGTAAGTGGGGAAGGAAATCATTTCCTACGAAGAAACACATAAAGACCCAGTCATCCAGAGCACGTTCCAAGTCGAAAGGAAACGGTTGTTGCGGAACATACAGTTCCGCAGCAAGGTATTCCCGAAGGATTGACACATTGAGCCAAATGAATGGCTTGAGAGAGGTTCCTTTACCCTTCTCATCGAACTGCCCATTCTTCTCCTTTGCCTGACCTTTGCATTCCTCTGCCTTGTGGCCTGCCTGTCCACATAGCCGGCATGTCCGAGCCCTTGACTCCTGGAAGAAAACATCCTCACGTAGAACCCGGAAGTATGGCTCATGAGTTGCGAGACCCAACATGATTAAATCTGCATCTAGTCCATAGATGACGTGGCGGGTGTTCGGGTCGTGCTCTGGCGACGCGCGCTGTGACCGGACGAACTCCATGATCTTGTGTTCACCCTCACCCGGAACCGTCGCGTCGGAAATGATGATTTTGAGCTGCTTAAGTCAGTAAAAAATATACCACGGTCACTGGGAAAGGGTGCGAACCTTCTCCCAAGCGGGGTCGGTGTTGAGCTTGTAAGCGATCCAGTAGCGCAAAGCTGCCGCAAGAATATCCATGAAAGGCGTTCCCGGAGTGATGACATTGCTATCCCACGTCTTCTGGATGACGTGCTCCTGCATATCCTCATCTTCCTTCTTGCCGTTTTGCTTCTCTAGCATCTTGCGGAACTCTTCCTTCTTCTCATCTGCCTCTCTGGCTTCCTGAGCGGAGCGGAACCGACGGGCTCGTTGCTGGTTCATCTTTGCGCGTGGCGCGACACCATCTGAGTTAGGAGAAGAGGCATGAGTCAGTTCAACGATTCAATCAGACGGGCGACGCGACAAAAGTTACAACATACCGACAGCGATCATCAGAAGCTTCCTCGGGCGGACCATGTTCACCACACGGTCGGTGTACTTGAAGATCTCCAGCATCATCTCCTGCTCGTTCGCCGGTGGCGGCTTTCCTTCCGGATGAGTACATGGGTGAACGATACCGTTCATATCCAGGTACAAATTATCCATCTCGTCTCCATTGGGGTTGGGACGCGTGGTGTCCACGGGAACCTCTTCGCCATTGATTTCTTGCGGAAACTCCTCGATAACGGGGGAGATGATCTTAGGATACTTGTTGGAGAGCCATCTGAAAAGCGCTGGGACACCCATGATTGCTAGTAGAATTTGACAAGGAGCGTATGAAGGTGTTTGTACAGAATATACGGAGTAGATCTATCGATTTAAGCCAGGTTCGCTGATGCGCTGCATCGGCTATCTCAACGTCTCCAAGTCTGCAGGAATGACCCGTAAATGATTACTTCCGTAGAAGGGTAAAGGATATAGGGGAAAGGATAACTCGCGATCCCACACAGTGGAAATGACTAGGAGCAAAAGACTGACCCTCTCGAGAGGTGAGGGGGAATGATGGAGGCGTGGAAGTCTCTGCGATCGCAATGGCCGGTCGACTTGCCCGCCCACGAAATCCGAGATCTCGGCGCTTCTTTTGTCGCGGTTCCGGCAGAACTTCCCCTTCTAGACACTAGGCTCAAAGCAGCAAGTAGTAAGCGGGCCCGAGACCTGACCAATGACCAGTCGGGACACGAGCAGTACAGCATTGTTGGCTCTGATTCTTTAAGTTAGGTATCGTTGCGGCTTATTTGGCTACTACTTACTCCATACTACGGACTACTGGGCACTATCCCGAGTGCTCTCGCCATCGTCACCACCACCACCACCCATTGCTGCCGCTGCAGCTTCGGAGAGAACAACTCAGCTGGCTGATCCACTAGCTTCTCTCCTCTCTTCCCCACCTCCGTTATTTCAATGCCTATAACTTGCTACGCCCCCGGCCGGCGGTGACCATGAAATTACGAGCTACCAGTTGCGATGTTCCGAATCCTCGAGTCGCAGGCGCCGGCCAAACAAACGGCCACAGACACAATTAATACTCTGACTGGTCGACTTCAGAGTGCAACTTTACTAGAAGATCGACGGGCAGCTATACAAGGATTGAGAAGCTTTGCAAAGTCCTTTCCTGCCTCTGTTGCATCGGGCGCACTACGCCCGTTGATCAACAGCCTCAAAGATGACCGTGAAGATGTGGATACGTTGAAGGTGGTCTTGGAAACCCTGTTGATGTTGTTTACTCCCGACGAGAATAGTGTTGGTGGCCTCCTCAGCCCACTGTGCCGCAATCCGTGCTGATATGCGCTATCTAGCCCGAAGCTTCAGATGAAATCGCCCTCTGGCTGTCCGATGAGTTTACGCAGGTTCGTACATATTATTGTGGGGGACATACATTTTCTGACAGGGTACACAGCGTCAAGACAACATTACTGCGCTCCTTGACCTCCTGGATACCCGTGACTTTTATTCTCGCTTGTATTCCCTGCAGTTGATGTTCCAGATCTCGAGCGCGCGGCCAGAAAGAACACAAGAATGTATTCTGACAGCACCGTTGGGTATACCGAGGCTTGTCAGTGCACTTGGAGATGCCAGAGAGCCGGTGCGCAATGGTATGTTAAGCTCACCCCCCTTATCGCGGAAGCGCCGTGTGCTACTGTTGCTAATTACGAGTGTGCATCGATTAGAAGCCTTAATCCTCCTGATCGCTCTCACCCCCGCCTCCGAAGAGTTCCAAAAGCTCGTTGCGTTCGAAAACGCGTTTGACCTTATCTTCTCCTTGATAGAGACTGAAGGTGCTTTGACGCACGGGTCGGAAGTGGTTGAAGACTGCCTTTCTCTGCTCGCGAACCTTCTAAGGCTCAACATCTCCAACCAGTCATATTTCCGGGAAACGGGATGTGTCAAGAGGCTAGCAAAGCTCCTCGCAGATGTCAACCAGGAACAGGACTTGGAAGAGCCTACCCCACAGTGGGCTCTCGCACATCGGGATAAGAACCTTTGGGGACTTTTGGTAATCGTCCAGCTATTTCTAATCAAAGGAGGAGTCAACACTCCTGCCAACCAGACAGCATTCTGGAACAATGGTGTCATGGAACAAGTCTTGAACACTGCTTTCGGCCAAAGGTTCAATGTCAATGTAACATCCAAGGTAGGTAAAACTGATCGTCCCTAAATTCGAAGCTAACAGTTCTAGGCTCTCGCGACGTGTGCCGACTTAATACGTAGCAACAAGCCATTGCAGGAGCGTTTTGGAGATGTCGAGGTCATTTGGGGCCCGAGTCCTACCCAGACTGCTCTCAATGGGGATTCGACACATAAAGAACTCCAGCGGATCAATGTTATCGAAGCGCTGCTGAAGTTGACTCTTGAGCCTGCTCCATTGTCGCTCCTTGATGCGCGACTTGCCGCTTGCGAATGTATCAAGGCATTCTTCGCAAACCACACCGGGATCCGCGTCCATGTGCTAGGAAGAGCGATTCAAGGCCATATCAGCGGAGAAGACCAAATCCCAAATATCCTGACTGTCCTTTTGATGCCGCCAGAAAGTCGAGGAAATGCCGACCCCTACCAAACTTGGATGGCATCTGTCTTGATGTATCAACTGCTGTTCGAGAATGCCGAAGCCAAATCGATCGCTATGGGTGTGACTGAGGGGGATGCTGAACAGGGCGAGGAAGTCGTTACCTGCATCCAGACGATAGTAGGTAACTTGATCACCGGTATTCAGAGAGGCGATGATGAAAGAATCACTCTTGGCTATCTGATGCTGCTCTGCGGTTGGCTCTTCGAAGAACCGGATGCTGTGAATGACTTCCTCGGCGAGGGAAGCAGCATACAGACCTTACTGCAAGAAATCAAGCACCGCGGGGCCACTTACGTACTTGTCCCAGGTCTATGCACTATTCTACTGGGAATTATATATGAATTCTCCTCTAAGGACTCGCCTATACCGCGGAAGACTTTGCGTAAATTGTTGATCGAACAGCTTGGACGAGAACAATACATTGATCGGATCACCCGATTCAGGGAAGACCCTCTGGTGCGCGATTTTGAGGTTCTACCACAGACCGTGGGGGCACATTACGATGGTGGCCTTCCTGAAATCTACTTCGACAGGACCTTTGTTGAATTTCTCAAAGACAATTTCAGCCGCTTGATACGTGCCATTGACCGTGAACCCGAGATCGAGATCTCCGTGATCACAAACGGCGTTGAAAGAGGAGTCTCTCGCGAACTTGTGGACTCCCTTCGGGCAGAACTAGAAGAAAAGGGCGCTGTGTCACAGAAGCTGGAGTCGGATCTGCTTGCCCTACAATCCAAGCTCGATCACGAGCAGGCTGAACACCGAAAGACGAGAGATGCCACCACATTGGAGTCTTCTAAACTGCAGCAAATCTGCGAGTCATTGAAGCGGAGTCACGAACAAGAACTGAATGTCCTGAAGGAGCAGCAGAAGCACGCTCAAAATGTGCTCTTGAAACAGCATGGCGAACAATTACGAGCCATTGATCGACAGCTGAAGGAAACATCTGCGGATCATGAGAGGATAAGTCTACAAGTGAAGAAGCATCATGAAGCCGAGGTGGCTGACCTGCAGAAGAAGATCCGTTCGCTCGAATCTGACCTCAAGCGCGGCAAGGAGCAATCCTCCGCTGAGATTGCTGACTTGAAGACGACTATACAGTTGTTGAAGTCGGAGGCTGAAAAGACCAAGGGACAGCATGTGGCCGAGGTTCTGGACTTGAACAGCACGCTTCAGAATCTTCAGTCGGCGCTTGATGCTGATAAGGGACAACATGCGGCCGAAATATCAGACCTGAATGCTACAATCCAGAGGTTGCAGTCAGAGCTTGAGACAGGTAAAGGACAGCATGCTACTGAAGTCTCTGGCCTGAACAAGACGATCGAGGAGCTCAAGTCGCAGATGGATTCCATTCAAGGGAAACATGAGTCTGAGATCTCCGACCTCAACAAGACAATTCAGAAGCTGCAGTCGGAGCTTGATGTCAGCAGCGGACAGAGCGCAGCGGAGGTTTCTGACCTGAAGAAGACAATCGAAACTCTGCAGTCGGAGCTTGATTCCAGCAATGGACAAAATGCGACTGAAGTGTCTGACTTGAAGAAGACGATCGAGAGCCTTCAGTCCGAACTGGAGAATGGTAAAGGAAATCAGGCAGCTGAAGTCTCCAGTCTTCAAGAAACCATCAAGACACTTCAGTCTGACATGGACGCCGCCAAAAAGCAGCATGAGACCGAGGTTGCGGAGCTCAAGTCCGCGTCAAAGGCCTTGCAATCGGAACTGGACACTGCTAAGGAGAAGTCTACGAAAGAATTACAGTCTACACGCGATGAACTGTCCAATAAGTGCACTGCCTCGGAAAAGCGAGCCGAGAAGGCCGAAGGTGAGGTAGCAAAGGCTGAGGAAGCTGCACGGAAGGCTAGCCAAGCACTTGAGGAGGCACGGAAACAGCTCGAGAAGGCCGAAGCGGAGGCCAAGGAGAAGGAGGAAGCTCGCAAGGCGGCACAGTCCGAGCTTGAGGATTTGTTAATCGTTTTCGGAGACCTGGAGGCCAAGAGAAACCAGGACAAGGTAAGTCCACTGACCCTGATACAATGGCTACGCGGATGACTAATATTTGTTCCTTAGCAACGTTTGAAGGATCTCGGTCAAGAAGTATCCGAGGCTGAAGATGATGATGAAGAAGAAGACGATGAGGACGAGGAAGAGGAAGAAGCCTAATGGTAAATACCAATTTTGGTCGTCCTTGCATGAGGCGCAGGGCGCAGGGCGTAGCAGCCATGAGTTACGACAGCCCTGGATCACATTCCAATGACAAAGAAAGCATGAGTGAGTCAGAGCCATGGGAAGGTACTCCCGAATTGTACATCAAGGATGGGAATTAGCCTTGTGACTAGCGTAGCCATTGTATAGTGTAACTGAGCTATAGTATCTACTACTTTAGTTAAATGTTCATGAGATCCGCATAGAAAGAAGAACAGTCACACCGGCTGATTCCGGCGGTAGGTGAGGCGGGCGCTGATTGGCCGGCGGGGACAAAAAAATGGTGCGCGGGGTGAGTCAAAACGATTCTGCCGCTTGTGCGCAACCTTCAATCGGGCTTAAATCTACCCCGCGGATCCCTCGCTGGAAGATCGCAAGTCGACAGATTTCCTCCCTGTCACCTCCTCTCCCCTTCCCCGCTCGCCCGTCATGTCCATTGATTTTCCCCGCGAGGAGGAGGCCATCCTCCAGAGGTGGAGGGAGATCAACGCCTTCCGGAGGCAGGTTGAGCTCTCCGAAGGCCGTAAACCATACACCTTCTACGATGGCCCTCCGTTCGCTACTGGTCTGCCTCACTATGGCCACTTGTTGGCCTCGACCATTAAGGATATCATTCCCCGCTATTGGTCCATGAAGGGTCACTATGTCGAGCGTCGCTTTGGCTGGGATACCCATGGTGTGCCCATCGAGTACGAGATCGACAAGAAGCTGGGCATGTCGGGTCTCGAGGCCGTCGAGAAAATTGGTATTGAGAAGTACAACGAGGAGTGCAGAGCCATTGTCATGAGATTCGCTTCGGAATGGCGTCAAACTATCGAGAGACTGGGTCGTTGGATTGACTTTGACAATGACTACAAGGTAGACAGGCCCATCATCTTCTACCCCTCGTCCTCTGAATATGCTGACCATGCATTGTAGACCATGAACGTGAGCTTCATGGAATCAGTGTGGTGGGTCTTCAAGCAGCTGTTCGACAAGGACCTTGTCTACAGAGGCTACCGCGTCATGCCTTACTCGACCGCCCTCAACACCCCCCTCAGTAACTTCGAGGCTCAACAAAACTACAAGGATGTGCAAGACCCCGCTGTCGTCGTCACATTCCCCCTTGTCCACGATCCCGAGACTTCCCTTCTTGCATGGACGACCACACCATGGACCTTGCCCTCGAACATTGCTCTGGCGGTCAACCCCACCTACGAATACATCAAGATCCTCGACGAGGCATCCGGAAAGCACTACATTCTGCTCGAGTCTCTGCTCCGGACGCTGTACAAGGACCCCAAGAAGGCCAAGTTCAAGATCGTCGACCGCTTCAAGGGTGCTACCATGAAAGACTGGAAGTACCAGCCCCTCTTCGATTACTTCTACGAAGAGTTCAAGGAGCACGGTTTCCGGGTCCTTAACGCCGAGTACGTTACTGCTGAGGACGGTACCGGTATTGTCCACCAGGCTCCTGCCTTTGGTGAGGACGATTACAGAGTTGGCATGGAGGGTGGTGTCATCAGTGAGACCCGTCTCCCCCCTAACCCTGTTGACGAAAAGGGTTGCTACACAGCCGAAGTGAGGGACTTCGAGGGCCAGCATGTCAAGGCTGCCGACAGGGGCATCATCAAGCACCTGAAGGCTGCTGGACGCCTGGTTGTCGACAGCCAGATTACTCACAGCTACCCCTTCTGCTGGCGTTCCGACACTCCCTTGATCTACCGGGCCGTGCCGGCTTGGTTCGTCAAGATTGGCCCTATCATCCCTCAGATGCTTCAGGGCATTGACGACTCCCACTGGGTGCCGAGCTTTGTCAAGGAGAGACGCTTCTCCAGCTGGATCCAGAATGCTCGCGACTGGAACATCTCGAGAAACCGCTTCTGGGGTACTCCTCTGCCCTTGTGGGTGAGCGATGACTTCAAGGAGGTTGTCGCCGTTGGTAGTGCCGAGGAACTCAAGCAGCTTAGTGGTTACGAAGGTGAACTCACCGACCTGCACCGCGACAAGGTCGACAAGATCACCATCCCCAGCAAGCAGGGCAAGGGCGTCCTTCGCCGTGTCAGCGAGGTGTTTGATTGCTGGTTTGAGTCTGGCAGCATGCCCTACGCATCCCAGCACTACCCCTTTGAGAACAAGGAACAGTTCGAGAACAGCTTCCCCGGTGATTTCATCGCCGAGGGTCTTGATCAGACTCGTGGTTGGTTCTACACCCTGACTGTGCTGGGTACCCACCTGTTCGGCAAGCTCCCGTTCAAGAACTGCGTCGTCAACGGTATTGTTCTCGCAGAGGATGGAAAGAAGATGTCCAAGAGACTTAAGAACTACCCCGATCCCGCCCTCGTCATGGAGCGCTACGGTTCCGATGCTCTTCGCCTCTACTTGATCAACTCCCCTGTTGTGCGCGCCGAGCCCCTTCGGTTCAAGGAGTCGGGCGTCAAGGAGATTGTCGCCAAGGTTCTCCTTCCTCTCTGGAACAGCTACAAGTTCTTCGAGGGTCAGGCCGCTCTGTTCAAGAAGACCCAGGGCTTCGATTATACCTTTGACCCCAAGGCGGAGGCTACTAACACCAACGTCATGGACCGCTGGATCCTGGCCAGTTGCCAGAGTCTTCTCAAGTTCGTCAACGAGGAGATGGCCGGATACCGCCTGTACACGGTCGTTCCCCGCCTGCTTGAGTTGATTGACAACACCACCAACTGGTACATTCGTTTCAACCGCAGACGTCTCAAGGGTGAGAACGGTGTCGATGATACCCAGCATGCCCTGAACACCCTCTTTGAGGTCCTGTACACTCTGGTCCGGGGCCTGGCTCCCTTCACTCCTTTCCTTACCGACACCATCTACCTGAAGCTTCTCCCTCACATTCCTGAGGCGCTCCGTAGCGAGGACAGCCGCAGTGTCCACTTCCTTCCCTTCCCCGAGGTTCGGGAAGAGCTTTTCGATGAGGTCGTCGAGAGGCGCGTGGCCCGGATGCAGAAGGTCATTGATATGGCTCGTATCTCCCGTGAACGTCGGAACATTGGTCTGAAGACGCCGCTGAAGACTCTCGTTGTCATTCACCAGGACCAGCAGTACCTGGACGATGTGAAGTCCCTGCAGGGATACATCCTCGAGGAGCTGAACGTTCTTGAGCTTGTCCTGTCCTCGGACGAGGAGAAGTACAACGTCCAGTACAGTGTGACCGCCGACTGGCCTACGTTGGGCAAGAAGCTTAAGAAGGAGGTCCAGAAGGTCAAGAAGGCCTTGCCCTCTCTCACCAGTGAGGACGTGAAGAAGTTCGTCGCCGATAAGAAGATGCTTGTTGACGGCATTGAGCTTGTTGAAGGTGACCTGGTCGTGAAGCGTGGAATGAAGGAGGACAGCGCGTCCGCGAACATGGAACCCAACACGGACAGCGACCTGCTGACCATCCTGGACGCTAACCTGTACCCCGAGTTGGCCGAGCAAGGGTTGGGTCGTGAG
This sequence comes from Aspergillus welwitschiae, assembly GCF_003344945.1. Taxonomy (NCBI): domain Eukaryota; kingdom Fungi; phylum Ascomycota; class Eurotiomycetes; order Eurotiales; family Aspergillaceae; genus Aspergillus; species Aspergillus welwitschiae. The sequence continues at coordinate 660,053 of NW_020798696.1, forward strand.
ATCATCAACCGTCTGCAGCGTCTTCGTAAGAAGGCTGGTCTTGTCCCCACCGACGATGTGAAGATGGAGTATGCTGTCCTGTCGGATCCTGAGGATGTGGGCATTAGCAAGGCGTTTGAGACGCAAGCCAAGGCCATCGAAAAGGTTGTGCGCAGACCGCTCGACCGCTACGAGCTTGTGGACGGCAAGGTGCCCAACGGAGAGGAGCCGGGAATGATCATCCAGGAAGAGCAGGAAGTACAAAAGGCCACCTTCCTGTTGCGCTTGCTTAAGTTGTAGAGGTTTGATTGATTCACACAGACAAGACGTTGATAGCTTAGACCATACAATTCCGGGTGGTTACGATGTTTTGACATTTCTTTGCGTTTAGTTTATGGATGAATAAAATTACACACGTTCATGATAATTTGTACATTTACCTGTAGAGACCTTTCCTATACAGACACCGCCATACATGCTAGTAAAAGCCAATCAGCCCAATGCGCCTAAACCATGTAGTTCACCTGCAACCCATCATCCACCATTAAACTTTCTTCGAGGCTGCCTGTTCAAGTGTGAATTAGCCATGTTACAGGTGAAGTCATCCCGGAGATGCGGTCTTCTTCCTACCAGAAAGCAGTCCTTGAGCTTTATGAACTCCTTGGCGCACATGTCTTTTTGCACGGCATTATAGTCCGCCACGACGCATTTGCCATACGCAGCGGCCTGAAAGCCCGTCCGTCAGCTGGAGCCAGAGGCAGAACACATAGCAGATTGAGGGGATTCGTCTCATATCATACCTCGACCGAGCACTTCGAGGCAGCCTTTGCAAATTTCTCAATGGGTCTTGTCTTTGTTGACGGCATTTTGCTTGTTCTCTTTGCCACACAGAGACAGAGAAGACTATCTACTACAAGTTACATTGTCTGTCTGTCTATCCAAATCGTGACTGATGGGACTCACCCCGTTACATAATACATCACATGACCCAGCACATTCCCATCGCCGGCGCGACACGAAAAGCAAAGCAAAGCAAAAACAACTTGGCTTTTTGACTGACAAAAAGTCAATGCCTTGTCGCCCGGCCGTGCCATTGGGTCCCACCGGTCCATTTGGGGATCTCTCTTGCGGTCTAACTTGACTTCGCGGCCTGGAGCACTGTGGGCCTCTGACAACCCACCTAGCAACACCACCCCCCGACCGTGTGCGTGTGTCTGTTCCGCGATGCTTAATGATTTCCTGTTCCGTCTCCATGAGCCATATGCGAAAAACGCGCCTTAGTTCGCGGACAGTTCGATGCCTCCCGTTCCCCTTCAGCGAAGACCTTTGTCCCATGAAGACCCGGCGCTTACTGACGAAGGTATGCTCTGTCGCATCTACTAATTCTCCCTCCCCACTCCTTTATAGTCGTGTTTACTGGTTGCTAATTGCTGGTTGCTTATTGTTGAACATAGATGTCGGCCTCCTCTACCAAGTCATTACCCGTGCGGAGAGGGATCCAGAAGTCGAGCGACTCCCGTACCGTGTGCTATTCAAGGCCTACGACGAGGTTATTGCCGAACATGGCGTCGATGCGGATCCAGGCTATGCCTGTATGCGCTTCTTGCTCAAAATGGGAAGCAAACATGCCGTAGGAGAGTCGCTCTTCGACAAGTTCGAGAACCTGCTTGAACGGATGGGCATCGTCATTGAATTTGGCGGCGAGGATGATACCTATGATGAGACGTACCCGGACAGTGTACCCTCCATCGAAAGCAGGCCTAGGCGGAGGATACGCGACTCCCGAGAGGACTCAACGCAGCCGCAGCCGCAAAATAAACCACAGACACCCCTACGAAGGCGAGCGTCCTTCAATTCCATGTACGATGTTGGCGACGATCCCACTCAAAGAAGCTTCATCAATCGTCCAAGCTCACGGTCGTCCATGTCGCGATTACAAGTCGGAAAGCCCGAGTATCCGTTTGCGAAGCCGTCGCCGTCCCCGAAGCGTGCGGTGGTTCCTCGAGAAGCGGAGTCCCCCGACAGGACTCAATTGATGGCACAGTTTATTGACGTGGGTCGCCGGCTCATGAGCCGGATGGACTTTCTGGCTGCGCAATCCTCGTCGGCTCAGCCTACGGCGGCTGACGAGAAGCCTCTTCCCAATGGACTGTATGCTCGGTCTGCCGTCGACCGCGATCGCTCAGAGAGAATAGCGGAAGCCTCACGAGCTCGGCGCTCAAAAACGTCCTCAAATGGCTCCGATGAAGAGGGAGAACAATCATCTTCAGTGTCCTCCAGTGACGACAGCATCAGTCATCTCGAACGGCCAGAATTGCCACCGGAAATGCTATATAGGCCATCACTTTCGGATCTGCTGCGAGATGCATCGACCTTCAATATGTACCGCCAACGGGCCATCAACCGTCGACTTCTTACACAGTGGGTTAAGAGGGCGATACAAGTCAGACAAAGCCATCATAATATGGAAATAGTCGCCGTGAATCGAGACCGAAATACCTTGCTTCGGCAAGCATTCCAAACGTGGCATACTATCATTCGCGACAGACGTCAGGAAGAGCGGACGGAGAGATTCTTCAAGCATCTGGAAGAGCGCGCGGGACGGGCTCGGGATCTCTATCTCCTCACCAAGGCGTTCTCTCACTGGGCGCAACTTACTGCAGAGGAACTTGCACGGACATCTGCAGCTCGACGCCGCATTCTTAGCGTCAAGTATTTCCATGCATGGCGCGAGATCACTGCAGTCAATGAGATGAAAGCCCAGCGCTTTGCTCTGCGAAAGCCTTTTGCTGCCTGGCTGAAAAGGACCAAGGAGGTCAAACAGGCGGAAGAGAAGGCGGTTGTCATTAGTAGTGAGAAGTCGAAACACACATTCTATTGGCAGTGGTTCTGGAGTTTCTGCGAACAGCGCGCCCCTCAATGGTACGACTATTGCCTCAAGAGACGCTCTCTGTTGTACTGGTTGCGCAAGTTTCGAACCAACAGAGAGTGCATTCATGAGATTGATGTCCGGAATAAGCAAAATGCTGTGGGATCCGTAATGCAACTATGGCATGAAAGGACTCAGGGTGTCATTGCGAGGGAGCAACAAGTAGCATCGATGGAGCGCCGGAAGGTTCTGGAGGAGAAGTTGATAGAATGGAGAGCTCAAGCTCACTTAGCCCCGGTTGCTAACCGTGTTACAAAAATGATTGACACACATATCCTTCAAGCGGCGTACTCACAGTGGGTACACCGCGCTCAAATGCTGAAGCAAGCACGGGAGATGGATCGGCAACGGATCATACGCAATGCGTGGACAACGTGGAACGACCAGCTTCGCTGTCAGGCTCTATATGCACGAATTGAGGAACGAATCAAGCTCGAAGCGATGTACAAATGGATTTTAGCAGAGAGATACCGTCTCATGCAGCGCATTAGGGAGCAGCGCATCAAGCAGGAAGTCTTCTCAGTCTTTGTGACTAACGTCCGGAGGACCTATGCCGAATTGCTTGACCGTGCGGAGGTATTCGAGGAGCAACGAAACGAAGATTTGCTCCGATCCAAGTTGGAACGCTGGCGGGATCAGCTATCGTTGCAACGCGAGAGGGAGATAGTTGCCTCTGAGTTTTACGCACCACGCTTAGCGCAGGAATCGCTTGTGGCCTGGCGTTCGAAGTATCAGCATGTGGTCAAGATACAGGGATGGGCTGACAACGCCAGGTACTACTTCTTGGCCACCAAGTTCACCAAAAAATGGCGTGTCGCGACGGTTGAATCTGCCAAGAAGCGTCGCCAACAAGCGTATATCCAGACTCGGAGGAAGATCAAGATCAATCTGGCATCGAAAGCTTTATCACATTGGCACTCCAGGTCCCTACATATGGCAAGTCTGGAACAGCAAGCTCTGCAGTTCTCACGACAACACTGCTTGACAATGGCATCCGAGCTTGTACCCCGGTGGCAAGAGAAAACCTTCAATCGCCTCCAGGATTGCGATGCGGCCGATGATCACTATGCGCGCCAGATTGTGGGCGAACAATTGACGCGCTGGGTCGAGGCCTTGCTTGTGTATCAGCGCCAGGAGCAACAAGCAAACAACGTGAATCGGGAGCATGTCCTCGGCCAAGCCAATATCCAGCTGCGGAAGCTCAGCTTCCGTGTTTTCCAAGTCAAGAGCTTCTCCGAGACTGCAGACGCGATGAAGGAGCGAAATTTAAGGAAACACTGTCGAAGCATGTTCCGCAGCTGGCTGGACAAAGCACGAGTGAAGTTCGAGTCGCGGGATCTACCAGGGCCTCTTATAAGTCCAACGAGAAACTATGATGGAGCGACAACCTTCGAAGCCGAGCCGAACCGACGCATTTTCGATCCCTGGTATCAAACCACGACTCCCTTCAAAACCAACGACCTAGCTGTGACTGCGAACAGCCAAATTCAACTGGCCTCGACTACGCCGCTGGCGACACCCAACTTCCTCACGTCGCCGTCGAAACGAGCCGCCAGGGCGCGGGCTATGGCGCAGGTTTCCACTACTCCGGCGACTCCCTCATACACTCCATTTGCCAGTCGACTATTGCGCGCCGGTGCTGTACTGCCTCGAACTGACTCGACTAGACGCCGTACTGGGCGAGCGAGTGCCCTGGGCACTAGCGTCCGGTTTGTGGATGAGGAACCGGGGTCTCCTTCCGATGGTAGAAGATCCTCTGGCCGACGGACGTGAGACCCGAAACCCTTCCGGTTTATACTTGTATAGGACTTTATGTACATTTTTGTTCTGGTTCCCTTTTTTTGCTCTTTTGGGGTTTTGGATGGGGCAGCTTTTTTTGGGGCGAAGGTTATGATAGATACCCATTTTGCATGGCAGGTACTGTGTGGATTAGCTTTGTCGGCTTGGATGATTGAACAATATACACCTTATGTTGGTTGAGACGTCTGAAAAATAATTTGAGTAAAATATCAATTGTATAATGATCCTCAAACTCATCTTCACCCCTATCACGTATACGATCCTGCAAAGACTCAAGTTCCCCATGTAACCGCTGATCAACAAACTCCAAATAAATCTAGTTTGGAGAGCTCGAGGGCTAGGATTGCTTTTTGTTCTTTTTCTTTTCTGCGATGGGATTGAATTCCATGTTTGGTTGGTTGGTGATTGGGGTTGTAGGGGGGGAATGGGATGTGAGGCAGTTGAAGGGAAGATAGTCCGCTTTTTCATGTCCAAACAATTAGATAGAGGGAAGTATTGAGTCGTGGCTATGAGTAACTACTGAAATTTAGGAAAAGGCTGAATTAGAGTAATATAAGGACAGCCAAGTACATATACTTGCTTGGGATCATATCCAGCAAGGGGCGGATCTCCATCTCTGTCTAGAGATATCGAGTCCCACTGAATGATAAGTAGTAGTATATCCCCACACCCGCTCTATCAATGCACAGCCCTACAATGAATGGGGATATGTAGCTGTATCGACACCAACTGAGAGACTGGCATAAGCAACTTTACTTGACTGCTCCAGGAGCTCGCATTATCAATTGTTTAGATAAGTTATTGCTTTACAAGGTGCGACAAAAAGCATCAGCGATGATATATACCTGGATTGGACGTGCCGGAAGAAGTTGGTCAACTGTATCCATATGCTATTGAACCATGGCTAATCAGGATTGCAGTTAGTTGCTAGTTCATTAGAAAGATCCCTGCTTACTTTGCAGCATTCTGGATCTCCGCAAGCCTAATTAGCGAGGTTAATCTAAATCTGATTCCCGGGGGGGATAACTTGTTCCTGAATGAACTGATTGGGCCAGATGGGAATTGTTGCTCAGAAGCGACAATGTGACAAAGCACCATTCAATCGTATGTCTGCCTGGATATCGGAATCACTTAGAAGCAAGAAGAGGATCATAGCGCAGAAACTCCGAGGCTATCCGGACAATAAGTAGCCGTAATCAAGGTTGATGATGATGATGAGTCTGGGCGGTGTGGATCACGGGGCCGACGATCGCAGTGCTCTTGCATCTTCGAGGTGAGCTGTCCCCTCCACCCGCATACAGCTCTATACTCTTTCTTTCTGGCAAACCCCGTCACATTGCTTAGTATCCAAGCCACTCTCTGCTCCTGTAACAGCGCACTGGCAATGGTGTAGCGCCATCGCGAGCGCATCCCCGCGCATCCACGTATTCTACCTCAAACCACCACCGCCTCCATGCGAGCGGTACTGCCGGGGAGGCCCCCAACGAAGCTCCAGGCTTACAGCACCGCGCTGTGGGATGGTCTTCGCATTGTGGTATGCTCTCTGCACGAACCTCTCCAGCTCCCTTAGTGTTCCATAAGCGTCCATGTGGCTGATTCGGCGCTTTCTGCGCACTCTCTTTACAGGTGTACATTTCCGGCCATGCACTGGTTATCCTCGGCGGTCCGCACAAGCTCCTACAAACCATCTATGTCGACGATACCGAAGCCCTGGAGGCTGTCACCATAGATGAACTCTCCGGAAAGATTGCCGTATGCGGCGGACCCGACGTATTCATCTATCAACCGTATGGCATCCAGCATGAAACCTTGAAGGTCCGTGGTCAATGAGATGGAGGAATGCAAGCTACACAGGAAGCGCATGCTGATGGATTTATGGGGTAGTGGTCTCTAGTCCAAACCTTTCGCAGCGAAGACGACGATGAGTCTATTCGTACCCTGTCCTGGGGCTCCTCTGAGGAGCTGCTTCTCGGCAACTCTCACCTCACTCTCTGGTTCTTGAACGATACCCCGCGCCAAGTTTGGAAGCAGAAGCTGGCTTCTCCGGTTAAATTCGCGCGCTTCTCACCCGATGCAACTCTCCTTGTCACCACTGGACATTACGACCGCATGGCTAAAGTATGGCGCCGACTCGCATTCGGGACGGACATTCGCTTCGAGGTGTCATATCTTCCCCACCCTACAGTCATTACCGGGATTCATTGGCGAAGACCGTACCATCGAGAGCAGTCCATGGACAACGTCTTCTATACCGTATGCGCCGACAATAAGATTCGGGTGTGGGCGACCGTGGATCACCATGCCCCGACCGCCTTGCAACTATGGGCGCAAATTGATATGGCCGCTTCTGTTCAGCCGAGGCATGCGACCGACAAGAGCGATCCGACCCGCCGATATGGCTTCATCGTGGACAGCCGGGACTTTTGCATGGCTACCGAGCGAGCTGTGCAGAGAAGTACGGGAAACAAGGACAATCACACTCTCGAGCATATCATCGAAGTGGCGAATAAGAGCCCCGAAGTCTGTGTCGTGATCGATGGCCAAGGGCATATGTCAGCCTGGGCTTTGGAAGATGTTGGGTCCAAGGTCAAATCCGAAATGCACATGTTCAATATTCTACATGTGGAAGGCCTTGATTTCGCATTTATGCCCGGTGTATCCCCGGAAGAAGACTATGCGCAGCTGCAGGCATTCCAGGGTGCGGAACCGGGCGACTCCATCAGCATACTAGTCCATCACTTTGACGGCCGGATTGAGTGGTTCGATTCCCCGGTAGATGTGCTTTTTGACCCTGCACCACGCAAGAACCGGGTATTCATGAAGGCGTCGTGGACTGGACACAACGGACCCATAAAGAAGATCGTTCGTAATGCCATTGGCCACACGCTTGCCTCGCGCACGGATGACAACAAGGCGTTGATTTGGAGGCAAAAGCAGCGAGAGAGTGGTACGGCGCTTCTTCGCCAGAGCGAGCTGTTCTCTGACGAGCATATACATCGCAGTTGCGTGCTAGAAGACGGCGACTTTCTGGTTAATCTCCATCATAACGGCATCTCCTTTTGGGATATCCGTCCATTCCACGCCAAAAAGCTGGCTTCCACAACATTCCAATTATCGAGCAAACCGCTCTGCGTCTTGCCCATTCCTACGGCGGAGCAGAACGGGGTGGTCTACGTAGCTACTATTGGAGCGAGCATGGATGGAATTGCTTGGGAATTTCGACTGCCGACCTCTAAGCAAACCAACGGAACTGCCAATGGTACCCAGTGTCAGCTGCGGAAGTTCTGTACCTTCCATCTAGGATTGGACGAGGACATAGCGTACATCTTGCCCGTCGACCCAGCCGGCCGCAAAGCCGAAATGCCCGGCTTCTTTGACCTCTTCTCGCCGGATATAGCGCTTTCATATACCAAGACTGGCATTGTCCGCACCTGGACGGCCAAGATCGACAGAGAGAAGAGCCGCGTTGAATGGCTCTTGACTTCGACCGTCGAGACGGGCATTAAGAACCCGTCCCTTGCTAGCGGGAGCTCCATCAAGAAAGCAGCGCTTGTGGATGAAGACCGCGGGCATTTGACGATATGGGATATGAATGATGCACAGCTGGAGTATGAAGAGCATTTCTCACAAGGCGACATCATCCGTGACTTAGATTGGACCTCAACGCCGGACATGCAGTCTATCCTAGCGGTTGGGTTTCCCCACAAAGTCATTCTGTTGTCCCAGCTCCGATACGACTACCTTGACTCGCGCCCGTCGTGGACGCAGATCCGCGAAATCTGGATCCGCGACCTTACTCCTCATCCGATCGGCGATTCTTGCTGGCTTAGCAATGGCTGTCTCGCCATTGGGGCTGGAAATCAACTCTTCGTATACGGAAACGAAATCGAAAGTTCTGATCATCTCGTATCTCAGTTACGCATACCAGTTCGCGGATCTTCTACTGTCGATCTCTTCGAGGTGGTGAGCCGGCTGAATGGACCGCTGCCCGTTTTCCACCCGCAATTCCTGGCGCAGTGCATTCTGAGCGGCAAAAACAACCTGGTACACGCTGTTCTGCTGAAACTCCATCGTATACTCAAGTTCTACACCGAGGGTGATGATATCGATGGCTTCTTGGACATGCCCTTGGAAAGCTTCTACCTTGAACATGATGTAAGGTCCTAAATGACAGCCACACAATTACGCAGCTAACCTTTCAGACGCCTCAACGAGCCACTTCCAAAGGGATGGATTCCTCATATGCAGATCCATCTATGGATGAAGAGTCGACAGTAGTAAATGAGGATACGGCCCTAGTACTCAACGAGAATCTGGCACGGTTTACCCTGCCCCAGCTTTCCAGCCAAGAGCAATTCCGCTTGGTGGACACGATCGAGTGTGTTGCAACCGTGGAGAAGCATCGCCGCTCGATGGATGACAATGCTGCGCGATATCTTCTTTTCTTCCGACAGCATATGCTGCGCCGGAGCCAAGGGGTAGCGAACAAAGATACGGTTTCCTGGCGAGAAATTGTCTGGGCGTTCCATAGCGGCAGTCAGGACATCTTAGTCGACCTTGCATCAAGACAATTTGGTGGCAAGATGACATGGAAAGCGGCCAGGGAGAGTGGGATGTTCATGTGGTTGTCGAATCCTACTTCTGTGGTAAGGGAATGTATCTCTGGGTAGTGATCAGACTGTGCTAACACTATCAGCGGGCACAACTGGAAGTCGTTGCTCGGAACGAGTATACTAAATCGGAAGAGAAGAACCCCATCGACTGTTCGTTGTACTATATCGCCCTGAGGAAGAAAAACGTCCTTCAGGGTCTCTGGCGGATGGCGCATTGGCATCGTGAACAAGGTGCAACACAACGGCTGCTTGCCAACAATTTTCAGGAAGAGCGGTGGAAAACGTCGGCATTGAAGAACGCATATGCTCTGCTTGGAAAGCGAAGATTCGGTGCGTATTGTAGAACTGAGCCCAGAACTTGGACTAACACAGTGTAGAATATGCTGCCACCTTCTTCCTTCTGGCAGACCATTTGCGTGACGCCGCTTTTGTGTGCCTGAACCAGGTCGGCGACTTACAGCTTGCCATCGCCATCACCCGTGCGTACGAGGGGGATGACGGTCCAGTGTTGAAGGAAATCCTGGAAGAAAGAGTGCTGCCCGAGGCTGCTACTGATGGAAACCGGTGGATGGCATCATGGGCTTTTTGGATGCTGGGTCGTCGTGGAATGGCAGTCCGATCGCTGATTGTGAGTATCACATTTGCTGTGGAATGCTGTATACTAATGCCATGTCTAGTCACCGGTTGAGTCACTTATCCCGGAGACGCCCGCGTCTCCAGGAAGTCCAGGGATGATACCACTGCAAGCCAAGTCGTATCTATCGAACGACCCTGCATTGGTTGTCCTTTACAAGCAACTCCGTGAGAAGACATTGCAGACACTGAAAGGAGCATCCAAAGTATCCGCGCAGTCAGAGTGGAGTTTCGTCATCCGCAATGCGCGTCTGTACGACCGCATGGGGTGTGATTTCTTGGCTTTAGATTTGGTACGCCACTGGGAGTTCCTGGGAGGGCCTCCTTCACCCCAACCGACCAAGGAGAGGCCACTCGATTTGCATGACGGGGTGGACTATCGCAAGATGCTGCGGCGACGAAGCAGTCTGGTTGTTGCGGACCTGCCGATTCGCGAGGATTTGAAGCAGAGTATCCAAGCTGCGGCAGCGCCGAAACCGAAGCCGCCTCCGACAACGTTCCAGGAGCCGGACGCCAACTCGTTGCTTGACAGCTTTGGCTTTTAGCCTGGCTGATTGTAGTTAGTTTCTGAACGACTTGTTGTATTATCATTGCGGACCAAATGTTAGGTGTGCATACATTGACTGCTTGCTACTTGATATTCCTTGGCGCATAAGCAAGTCTTCAGCATGTATATCGTTCAATTCATTCTGTAATTGCTAATAACAATCAACTAAGCATAACAGACATTTTATCATCCTCATAAGACATAATCCCATATAATTCATATTCAATCAGTAGATCGAGAACCTCCCCCTCTTCCTTCGGGGCATCAACTTCCACGACACCGTCTGGTTCAGCGGAGCATGCACCAAAGAACTAGTAGACGTGCCATTAATGCTCGTGCTATTACTCTTCTCCGCAACTGCTGCTGCTGCTGCTGAATTCATCTCAGCATGCAACGAAAGACTGGGCGACGTGGTGCTGTTCACTGCACTCGTCGTCCCATTCAGCCCAACACCAGGTAAAGAGCTGACCATGCCACCATGCGTAACAGTTCCCACTTTATCTTCCTCTTCCTTATCCTGCTGCTGTGTGGCATCAGCACCACTCTCATCTTCACCCTGATTGACCCCATGAACATCCCCATCCCCATCCCCATCCCCATCCCCAGAACCAGGAGAGCCGGGAGCATCCTCACACTCCAACAACACCCACAAATTCCCATTCCCATCCACATCCCCACCCCTACCACGACGATACCTCCCCCGAACAGGACCACGACGAGGATGCACCGCACACTCACTCCCCACCCATCTCCCAAACTCCCCCGCATGCACCGTCTGCGCAAGGAACGGATCATCCACGCACCCGGGCTGTTCATGCATGGTCACGTTACAGTGTTGGGGTATCCCTCCTTTCTCATTGATATCCTTGTCGTCGTTGTTGTTGTTATCCTCGCCATTAGGAGCCGGAGATACGAATGGCTCGATCTGGGCGTCGAAGGATACATGCGTGGATGTTATGGGGATAGGGTGGCATGTTCCTTCGTGGAGTTGGAGACTGGGGGTGTGATGGTGTGTGTGGGCGCGGGGAGATAGTGCTGGTGGACAGGTATCGTGGAAAGCTGGGTGGATGTTGGCGATGGTGGAGGCTGCTGTTGCTGTTGTGGAGAGGAGGGAAATGGTGGTGAGGAAGAGGTGGTGGTGTTGGTGGCGCATTGTTGGGTTTGTTTTTTTTCTGTTTGGTTGGAATTTGGTTTTTGGTTTCTTGTTGAGAGGTTGGGCTTAGTTTGATAAGTTCGTAGTAGTATAAGGGGGGTGGGTTTGGATGTAGTTGGGTTGATTGAATTGAATTGAATTGGAGGTTACTGATGAAGAATACTATACTGTATGCATTTCGAGCTGTCCACAGCCTTACTTATATCTCCTTCTTGCTGCTTTTCCCAGCCGCTGATTTACACGTCTACGCATGTCTACGCGCGAAGAATACAAGAGCCAAGCACGAGTATGCATGTAAATGGGAGGGAGTAATTGGCGTCGGGAGTGGCTAGCATTCAGCATTCCTGGGCGTGGATGTGGACATGTCATTGCCTATTGTGGATGGCTGGATGTTGTATCCGCATTCCTGAGACAATCAGCCTGTCTGTAATTGGAGTCTTGGGGATGATCTACAGATCAATCTGCACTGGATTTAGTCCATTGGTAGATAGAGTGGTTGTTTGTTTGTTGTGCTATGGTTACACATGTGGTCTGGAATTGAAATCCATAGTAGTACTCGGTAGCGTTTGATGGTGATACTACAATGGGCGGAAGTTTTAATATGTTCAGTCTCTTGCGCATAAAAATTCGAAGTTCAAATCTGAGATTAAAGTTATAATTTTCTAGACTACATTGGTTATAGCCCCGGTCAGTCGTGGCAACCTCCGCTTCATCGCACAATCAACCCGTACACGCTCAGCTCATGGCTATTCGCTCAGTTTGACTAGCCTACAAACCAAGACCAAGCCCGCCGAGTATGTTGCCGCCGCCATTGTTCTCAGTATCGTTAGGGTCCTTGGCGAGATCTTCGGCAGGGTTGTGCGATTCCACTTTCTTCAGGTCATCCGCGTTACCGTCACCCCCATCACACAGTAGCCTGACGTAGACGTATTTGTCGAACGGGTCATCCGGGATGCAGCCGCTCTCGGCATCCTCCTCTCCCGGGTAGAAGGGAACCACTGCGTTGGGGACGCCAATGCACTGGTCATTCGCATAGACACCCAGACCATGGCAGCGCTCAGAGGTATCTTTGGTGACGTCTTGAAGGCTCACCGAGTAGGCATCGATTGACAGGCTGTGCGAGATCTTGGCCTTTTCGCAAGTATCTTCGGTGGCGTACGTGGTTTCGGCATCTCCAATAAGCTTGTCATTGGCGGGAGCGCCAGGGTCGCAATCTTCGTGGGACTTCACTGTGACTTGTGCCACGCCATAGCCGTATACGGCTGGGGTCAGGCAGAGGGCCGAGGCGACGAGGAGCTGGTATCAATTAGCCATGGTGTGGGTGTATGGATGAGCGATACTTACGCTGGAGAAATGCATGGCGAAGAATAAGCGGTTTGGTGGATGCAAGAGGTTGCGGATGACGGGATGCAAGAACAAGAACAATTACTTCCAGAGGATCAAGCCATAATTTATATCACGGACGGAGAAAGGAACTGCAGCTCCTGGGTCTGTTGCTTTTCTGATTTTCCTTGATGTTCATTGTTGTGGAATGTAATGGGAGTTCGTGGGCGCGTCGGAATGGATCGTCCACATCACAAAGGATAGGGCCTGGGGCCCCGGCGGACTAGAAGGCGCGGAGAAAGCTCCCACACGAGAACCCTTTAGACTTGGTTTTTGTGGAACATTAAATGCCTTCCTAGCCTGGATTGTAGCTGGCGCTGCCCAGGAGGTCTGTGAAGGGATGGCAAGGACTGTTCGGCACGCAGGGGTGGATGCCGATTCTCCTACCATCCCAGCATCCGTCAACCCTGTTAGTGTCTTGGCCACGTCAAAATCAGCTTACCTCAGATTCGGAGAGACAAGGAGCAAGAGGCTCAGGAGGGCCCAAGGTAGAGGTAATTATACCTTGCCCTAAGTCGACCCTCCTCATCGCGACCAGAAGTCTTTAACTCTCTCTGGCTGCAAACCCGTCGGCTTAACGTGTCAAAACCACCCAGATACAGGAGACACCACATAAATTGGTGCAGATAAACCCGAAGTAGGGATGATCGTATCAGCGGCGCATGGCTGGCGGCCTGACACACAAGGTGCATGAACGAGCGCGGGGTTGCGACGCGATTATTGTAAGCCCGGACATCGCCTACTGTGTAGTTGCACCGGCGCCACCAACGCTAGTTTCTCGGTGATCGGAAGGAAAGCAAGCGGTAGTAAGCTATGGCCAGGTGGACTCGGTCTGGTCGCTGATCGACATGTCGAGTGGCCCATACGCAGCTGTGAATGCAGTGACAGTCCCGGCTCTTCCGATAATCCCGTCAGAATCAAGAGCAACGCCTCGAGGCTCTCCAGCAGATTGCCAAGGGAGTAGCTCTCATGTGTCTCTGCTTAGCAGACTTGGCTTGTGACAGCAATCCCCTTCTTGAGCTGCATCTCCGGATCCATGGCACAAGGGGCCTGTCAAGTGCGATGCGTCGACTTATCGTCTCTGTCAGCCACATTGACTCTGTTGCGGGGGCTTAAATGCAATGATCCGAGCTACATAAAACGTGCTGCCTATTGGCACTCAGATAAACCTTCCGAGCTGCGTGGTGGAGACAAGACGGCAGAGTCAAAGGCCCCCATTGGCCGTGTTAACTACCACGTATGAGTGACAGTCGGACCGGGATGCTGCATGCTGCAGTCTCACTATAGTATAAAGGGCAGATGGCTGTCATCTCCGACTTGAAAATTGTCGACACGCTCAGAATATTCCGACTCTCCCCGTCTCGCTTCCATCGTCGCCCATCATGACTGTCTCAATCGAATCTACAACCGATGTGCAAGTCTTCCCCGTCCGTCCCTCAGCTGCTACTACTGACCCAGATGCAGTCTCATCATTGGCGCGGGCCCATCAGGTCTGACTATTGCTTATTGGATGGCGCAGTATGGCATAAACGCTCGCATCATCGACAAGCGTAGCACGAAACTCTTTCGAGGTCATGCAGATGGCCTGAGGGGCCGAACGCTCGAACTTATCGATAGTATGGGGTTTGTCCACCGGATCTTGCAAGAAGGGTACCATGGAGCAGGTCTTAGGTATTGGGTAGGTCGTCTGATGACCTGTAAGTAGGACCGGTAATTAATGATGTACACTAGAGACCAGACGGAAAGGGGGTTTGATGCGGGCCGGAGAGCTGCGAAGCACAATCTGGAATTCCTCGCCCTATCGCATGGCCTTATTGTCCCAGGGCCGCATCGAACGATTCTTTCTCGATGTTATCCGGGATGCTTCCAGTATCGACGTAGAAAGAGGCGTCATAGGGGAGTCACTGAGCTATGATGAGAGCCTTGAGAACGATCCCCAGGCGTACCCCATCACGATCAAGTTGAGGACTCTAAGTGAGGAAGAAGCAACTCCAATCCCCAACCCGGGTATTACCCCCTACAAACCAGCCCGGGATGACCTGGAGGATCTGGTTCCAAAACGCAAGCACGATGTTGGGACGATCGAGACGGTTCGGGCCAAGTATCTCATTGGCTGCGATGGGGCGCACAGCTGGACAAGGAAACAGTTGAATATCCCCTTCGAGGGATCCCACACAGATCATATATGGTAGCCTACCATACCGTGCTTTGATAGTCCGTAGCTAACATGCATGCTCTAGGGGTGTTATGGATGTGGTCCCAATCACGGATTTCCGTAAGTTCAAAACCTGGGATGGAAAGAAAGACCTCTAATGTCAAACCACAGCGGACATCCGCTGGCCATCTTCGATTGACAGTCCGCATGGGCATCTGCTTGCCATCACGAGAGAAGGCAATACAGTGCGCTTCTATGTCCCTTTGCAAGAAGAAGATGAGATAACGCCCTCATTCGATCGGTCGGCGGTGACTCTGGACATGCTCCGCGAAAGAGTGAAAAGCATCATGTCTCCCTTTTATTTCGACTTCAAAGTCTGCCACTGGTGGGCTGCATATCAGGTATTACACCAACTCTCGCGTTTTCGGTAGGAAGCTTACTGATGATTGGTTAATGCAAATTATAGGTCGGTCGGAGACTCGCACCCGCCGTTAATAAAGGACGTATGTATCTCGTCGGTGATGCCGTCCATACCCACAGCCCTAAGATTGGGCTGGGAATGAACATGAGCATTCAGGACGGCTTTAACCTCGGTTGGAAACTTGCGCTGGCCGTGAAGGAGATGGCGTCTCCTTCCATTCTCGATACCTACAAGTCCGAGCGTCATCAGCTCGCCAAGATGCTCCTTGAGTTCGACCAGAAATGGGCTGCGTTCTTCCTGAAGCAGAAGAAAAAGCAGCAGCAGCTTGGACTTGAGGCTCCTCCGGAAGCAAACCCAGAAGACATCCAGGCCATGCAGGATGTTTTCAGCGAAAATGAGCTGTTCGCGGAGGGCCATGTATCGTTCTACAAGGCAAGCCCCATAGTACACAAAGGCAGTACAACAGTGGCCAAACACTTGACAGCAGGAGAAAGGTTTCCCGTGGCACTTATTCGCAAGCAAGCAGATGGTCAGCCATGGTGGACTTCGCGGCTCCTGAAGAGCGATGGTCGTTTTCGGATTCTGCTTCTGGTCGGAGACTGCCGGCTGAAAGATCAGAAAGGCCGCATATTGGCTCTCAATGAAGGGCTATTGGAGCTTCAGAAACGGTTCACGCCCCCCAAGCAGAAACTCGACTCTGTCATCGAAGTCAAGGCAATCCACAGTGCTCCGGTGGATGACGTTGAACTGAGTGACTTCCCCCCAATTTTGCGCCAGTTCGACGATATCACTGGTTGGGACTACACAAAGGTCTGGAGTGACAGTGAGTGCTTCTGGGACGAACAGTGCAAAGGCAACGCATATGAGATCTGGGGTGTGGACAGGTCAAGGGGTGCCATGGTTGCTTTACGACCCGATCAGTATATCGGATGGATTGGAGAGCTCGACGACGTGGCCGGCGTGACCACATACTTTGAAGGTTTCCTTCGCGAGCCTCGGCCAAGGGCGGTGCTGTAGCCTTCCGGCTTGCTATGGAGCAGTCGGAATAGTTTGTCTTTCGAGATAACCAAGGTGGATTAGCCAGAGTCCTACATTAGAGGTTCAAGTAGAAAGAGAGATTGAAAACTAGATAACTTGCCTCTTGCCCTGGTCACTTCTCGAAAGTAATGGAGTAATTGCGGGGGATGTTCGGCTGAGATCCGAGCGGATGTCTTGAGCTGCTTATCGCTTGGAGTTGCAGTGGGTCGCTGTCAATGGCAAGGCGCGCAGTCTGTACATAACAGCGGACCGACATATAACTTATTGCTGGTCCCAATATTTTTCTTGACTGGCCTACCTTCTTTCCAGTCCCCCACGAAAACTGCAAATCATCATGGCACCTCCCTCGTCTCCTACTGACCACCACATCGTGGCTCTGCAGGGCGATTTTATCAGAATCCCCAAGTTCGAACTACCCGCTCCTTATACTCACACCACAACAGTCTACGGGCTGACATCGCTCTCCGAACTTCATGAACGGATACACGATGCCTCTATCTTAGTTCTATCGGCGCTGCGAATCGATGCAGAGGCACTGTCTCCCGAAGTGACACCATACCTGAAACTGATCGTGATAGTCGCCGCAGGCAGCGACTGCGTGGATCTCGAAGCATGCAGAAAGAGGGGCATTACTGTGAGCAACTGTCCCGCAGCAAACACCGAGGCTGTTTCCGAGCATGCAATTGGACTATACTTCTCTGTACGCCGTAGAGTCCTGCGCGCGCACACATTGACCCGCGCGGGCGAATGGACCCGGAAAAAGACCCTCGTCTTCGATTGTGTGAATCACGACGGAACGCAACCCCTGACCTGCCAGGAGGAGGTGGCCGGAATTATCGGAAATGGCGCTGTCGGTACGTGCTTCCGGCGATCCGTGGTTTATAATTCGCTTGAATCCGAGCCTGACTGACTCAAATTCAGGGAAGCGGATCGCCCAATTAGCCCGTGGGCTGGGAATGAAGGTCATTATCGCAGGCCGCAAAGCACTCGGTGATGGTAGCACACCGACTCATGTTGGTGACGGTGAAGAGAGAGTTTCTTTCGCCGAAGTGATTAAGCGGAGCACGGTGATTTTCATTGCAGTTCCCCTTGCTCCTTCGACGCGGAATCTGCTATCAACTGCAGAATTTGAAGCCATGTCGCCTCATGCGGTCTTGGTCAATGTCTCGAGGGGAGGAGTGGTGGATGAAGTGGCACTCGTCCGAGCATTGCAGGAGAACCGCATCACCGGTGCTGCAACGGATGTGTTCGAAAAGGAACCTGCCGGACCGGAGAACTGTGCTCTGCTGGGTGAAGGGACCGAGGATCTGAACCTGGTTCTTACACCTCATATTGCATGGGCCACGCAGAAGACGTTGATCAACTATGAGCGGAAATTGAAGGAGACAGTCGAGAAGTGGATGGTGGGGGAATTCATGAATGTAGTGACATGACTTAGGATTTTCAATTTGGTAAATAGATAGATACCATGAATAACCATTTCGTTTACATAATAAAAGGCATCAAGCATCACATATTCGAGCTGATGGTGATTCTCTCTTTGTTTTGTTGCTTCTTATCGCAGGCTGAGTCAGCTGTTATCGTGCCTGCAAATGATGGCGAATCCTCAACTAATCATCGGATGAGCTGCGATGCTTCTCCATCGCGCTATCGATCGCTCCAGCAATCAGTTCCCCAGCCATCCTCGCGGCCTTTTTATCTCCCCGCTTTCCTCTCCGTCCCTTGCGTGATGGCTCGTTGACCCGCCTTTCCCTTCCTTCAGTGACAGGAGAGCCGTCCTCTCGTGCTGGCTCGACTAACCTGAATCGTGACGGCATCCGATGAACTACCAATCCATTACCATGGCAGGCAATGCCTCCAACAGCGACCATCCGGAGGATGGAGCAGTCCGAGATGGCTCTCCGCTAACATCCTCGGTCGACTTTGGTGACCGGTCAGCCTACGCCGATGATGCCCGCTCCTCCGCAACCTCCCCGCAAAGCTTCACCACGCGCTCCCTGCTCGTCGGCCTTCTTATCGGCGCTCTCATTACCTTCTCCAATACATACTTTGGACTGCAGACAGGATGGATCAGCACTATGGCCATGCCATCTGCCCTAATCGGCTTCTCCGTCTTCAAGGTCTTTTCCAAATACCTGTCGTATCCGTTTACACCCATCGAGAACGTCCTCATACAAACAGTAGCAGGAGCGGTGGGGACCATGCCGCTGGGCTGTGGGTTTGTCGGGGTCATCCCGGCATTGGAATTTCTGATCAAAGATGGCGAAGATGGCCCATCGGGGGATGGTGGTACCGGGGAAGGCGGACCTCTGAAGCTGAACTTTTGGAAGCTCGTTCTCTGGAGCTTGGGTGTCTGTCTGTTTGGCGTCGTGTTCGCTGTTCCGCTGAGGAAGGAGGTGATCGTTCGGGAAAAGTTGAAGTTCCCGAGTGGAACAGCCTCAGCGCTGATGCTGAGGGTGCTGCACGGAAGTGGTCAGGGCGACGAGAAGTCGAAGAAGCGAGTGGATGACGTCGAGGGTGTCATACGGCGTGAGGAGAGATCCTACGCATCGACTTTGGCGCATGAACCCGAGGAAACTGGCGTTTTGCTGAGAAATGCTAGCTCTGGCGATGAGAACAGTGTCCAAGAGGACTGGAGATCCAAGATGCGTCTCCTGGTGGGCGCCTTCGTGGTGTCCGGCATTTATGTAGGGCTCGTTGTCTGGGAACATTGGGACTCTAACTGACGACATGGCCAGACCCTTTTCTCCTATTTCGTCTCCCAAGTCCGAGATATTCCTATCCTGGGACTTTATCTCGCCAAAAACTGGCTCTGGACCCTTAATCCGTCTCCCGCATATGTTGGCCAGGGCATTATCATGGGACCTTCGACCTGTATGCATATGCTCTTCGGTGCGTTCTTGGGCTGGGGGATTCTTTCGCCGCTTGCAAAGGCCCGCGGATGGGCCCCGGGGCCTGTGGACAGCTGGGAAGATGGAAGTAAGGCTTGGATCGTCTGGATCTCACTGGCCATTATGCTTGCCGACTCCCTTGTCAGTCTTGGCTGGCTGGTCGTGAGGCCTCTTATACCCCGTGCTTCGCATATGAAAGACAAGCTCCTCCACAGCCGCGCTGGACGGCGGGTTCTATCTGGAGGCTCGACATCTTCCAATCATCACTCGTACATTTCCTATTCTGCCCTGAGTCCCATCACGGAGGAGTCTTCTGTGCCGAGCCATCCCGTCCCTTCCATCGGGAGACACAGCGCAATCGACGAGGCGGATGAAGATGCGCCTCCATCCCAGCTTAATTCTAACCGGACAGTCATCATCCTCCTCCCACTTACTTTGATCCTTAACGTTGTCTGCATGCACTTCGTATTCGGCGACATAATGTCTCCACTGCTTTCCAGCCTCGCCACCCTGCTGGCGGTCCTCCTTTCCATCATGGGCGTCCGCGCCCTTGGCGAAACAGACTTGAACCCCGTCTCTGGAATCAGCAAACTCACCCAGTTGCTCTTCTCCCTGGCTACTCCTGCCTCTCATTTTTCCCGCCGTACTGCCTTGGTCACCAACCTCCTCGCCGGCGCCGTATCCGAGTCCGGTGCCCTGCAAGCCGGAGACATGATGCAGGATCTTAAAACCGGACATCTCCTTGGTGCCAGCCCCAAGGCCCAATTCTACGGCCAAATGATCGGCAGTCTTGTTGGCGCCGTGCTTTCCACCGCCGTCTACAATATGTACGTCAGCGTATACGAAGTCCCCGGTCCGATGTTCCAAACTCCCACCGCATACGTCTGGATCTTCACGGCCCGCCTAGTCACCGGCCAAGGCCTCCCTCCAATGGCATGGCAAGCGTCCCTTGTCGCCGGAATCATCTTCGTAGCCGTCACCATCCTCCGCATTGTCGCCTCATCCCCAATCGCCAACGGCGGACGCAGAGATGTCACCGCCCCCTGGAAGGATTTTATTCCCGGCGGCATTGCCGTAGCGGTGGGAATTTTCAACGTTCCATCCTTCACTTTAGCCCGTGCCATCGGCGGCTTGATTGCCTGGTGGTGGGCCCGGGGACATTCTAACAAAGTCGCCGCCGGCGGGTCGGACCCGAGCACCGACGACATTCAAACAAATTTGTCCGACTCATGGACGGCTGATGGCCGTGCGGGATCCTCATCCGGATTTCATCATCATCAACCACAACAACACAGTCAGGCGGTCGCGAAGGAGGCGGATTCCGCCTCTTCATCTGTTGTGGTCCTTGCCTCGGGATTGATTCTTGGCGAGGGCATCATTAGTATTGTAAACTTGCTTCTGGCAAGTGGCGGGGTTCCGCATCTTTGATAGCGGAAAGACAGCAGAGGTGGTAGGTACATAGAGTACTCCTTGTTAGTTGCTGGGTTGTTTGTATCTATCTTGTTTGTTTCGGTACTGGGTGGAGATGAGGTGGATGATAGAATCTAGAAGTCTAGATAAATAAAAGCGGACTGACTATGAGGATTAGGGGTGTTGATGTCAGGCGAACTACGTCGCCATTATGAGCTGACTGTTCATATCAGTTGTCTGATCCAAAAACTACAGAAGGAGCATATTTCATGATTTAAAGACTGTATTTATTCTTGATTGATGGTCTAAACACTATGTAGCAATGTATACCCCATATTGAGCACATCATTAATCGCAAGACTTGAAAGCGCCCAAAACAGTGAATAGCTCAGTGTCCTGCCGACTTCGTGCCTTTCTTCACCTAGTATCAATTGTCTGTAAGTGTCCCGCAGAAGAAAGTCAAGAGAAAGGCCAGGCTCAGAGACGGTTAATTTACATGTTTGTTTGTGCATAGTGGTGAGAAAGGAAAGCAGGAGGTATCAAGGCAAATAGAAAAGTAACAAGTGGTATAAGAGTCATTCACATGAAGTAAAAGTAAAGATAGACGAAGAAGATAAAGTATCCAGACACATAGTCCCGTATGCTTCGATTATGAAATCAGAGCGTGTGGAAAGAAAAGAATTATGAGGGAACGCGTGACCGAAAGCGTTGGCAGCCCTTTTAAATCGAAAGGCAAACCAGTTAAAAAGCGTTCGTCGCAGACGCATACAGAGTTTATCGTGGCAGGTTCGTCCGCCCAGCGGCGTTCAGTTGACACTCATGGCATATGATGGTATCTCTCATGCTTGACATTAAGATGACCCATTACTCATGGCTATTTTCGGGGGCGACTGTCTCAATGGTTGCCGAAGCTGGTGCAGCGTTGACTGACGGATGCAGAGATGCTAGATGCATGGAAGTTGGTCCGAGCGGAGTTCCGAGAGGACTCGGTCCGGCTAGCCCTGCCATTCGAGCGTTCGGTCCAGCCACACCTCCTGTGCTGTTGCTGCGCATCCGTTGGTTGACTGGCATGCGGGGACCTTGCATTCCCGGGGGTCCGTAAGGCCCAGGACTCAAAGACCTAGGAACCATTGGACCGGGACCGGGAGAGAAAGATCTCGGAGGTTGTGGGAAATGTGCCGGAGACATAGGACGCTGAGGATAGGGCTGCGACTGCGGAGGACCAGCGTAACCGGGGTGAGCAGGAGGCATGGGGCGCGCCGGCGACATTGGACGTGCCGGCGACATGGGGCGAGCCGGCGACATGGGGCGAGCCGGTGACATGGGGCGAGCCGGTGACATGGGGCGAGCCGGTGACATGGGGCGAGCCGGTGACATTGGACGACCTTCCTGAGGGTAAAAGCGCGGAGTCGGCATCATGGTTCCAGCCGGCATGGGACTGTTAGGGCCCATCATTGGCGGTCCTCGCGGTCCAGGGGCTGCACCCGGGGGCGGGCCCATCCGGGGCATCAAAGGACGCGGGGAAAGACATGAGCGGGGGACAACACCTTGCTGAGAGCGGTCCATACGGATACATAGAGCCCATCCATCATCGTACTCGTGCAGTAGTCTGACAAGATCACCGGCATGTAGCTCCAGTTCATCGGCCATTGAAGGAGCGAAATCCAAGTGCACGCGATGCACATTGGATGAGGCAGGAGCAGGAGCAGGAGCAGAAACGGGAACTGGAACAGGAACAGGGACGGGCTCAGCTGATGCAGTTGATTGAACAGGAGAGACGGCAGGAGCAGCTGAAGCTGGGGCCGCATTGGCATCTGAAGGACCATCTGGACCAGGATTAGTCGAACTGGATTCGGAGGAGACACTAGATACGGAACTTTCAGGGCGGCTAGGCAGATCCTTATCTGACGCGCTGGAGGCTGCAACCGCGGCCACAGCAGCACCAGCTACAACACCAGTCACAGCGATTCCCGTTGCCGTGGCTGTTTCTGAAGCGGAATCAGCAACCGCAGGTTCTTCTGGGACAGGGCCAAGCTGAGTAACGGAGCCGTGTGATGTGGAAGGCGGCGAGACATCGGAAGGGTGATTGAATGGATTGACAGGATCAGTGAAGGGATCTGCGCTGGCGGTACTTGATTGTGGTGTGTGAACCGGTGAGTTTCCAGTCAGGTTCCGTGTACCAGCCGCACCTGAGGCAGCAGCTGCACCTGAAGCAGCGACTGCACCTGAGGCAACAGCAGCGTCGGCAGCAACCGTAGAGGGACCTGCAGCACCAGCACCAGCACTGAACTCTGATGCAAATGGCGCAAACTGTGTGACTGGACGGACTTGGAGCTGAGGTGGATCCAGAGAACTCATCGGCTCAGTCTTCGGAGGTGGTGGTGGTGGCGCGACAGGATCTGAGCCCCAGAACTTTTCATCTTCGGCTACTTCCTTTTGGATTTTCTGTTCCTGTTTCTTCTTCCGTACCCAGAGAAGGACGAGGCCTGCAACCAAGCCAACCGCCAATATCACACCGATAGCAATGCCGGCTTTCGCACCTCCAGAGAGCCCTCCTGATCCCGAAACTGCGGTTGCAGATGCCGACGCAGAAGACCCAGTGACGTCGGAACTCTCCAGTCCAGCCTTGCCTTGGGAGGATACCGAGGATGATTCCAAAGATGTAGCAGACGAAGTACTGGTCTGAAAGGTGGTCTTATTTGCCGAAGAAGTTTCCTCTTTGCTCGCACTTTGGGTCTCTTTGGTCGCCTCGGTTGTCGTTGGCTGGGGTGCCGTCGTGATTTCGGTCTCAGCAGTCTTCGTGGCGGTAGCATGAGTCTCTGCTTTTGTCTTTGTCGCTGCTGCCTCAGTGGCCCCGGTCGTCTCGGTCTCTTGTGCTGTCGAGGACGACTTCGATCCTTTGACAGGAGCGCCGATACCAACAGCCGTGTTTTTGCTGCTTTCTGAGGACGTCTTGCTCCCCGTGACATAGCCGCCGATTGGGCCATCGAAATCCGCACTCATAGTCACATAGACCACCGTCACCGCATCATTTTCCGGGCTTCTGCCCTTCAAACGGGGCACGCGGTCACGGTGCGCGTGTGCATGCACCATGGTTGAGATAGTTTAGGGCTGTGGCGCCTTGTATGTTGCAATTAGTTGGGCCTCTAGTAGTAAGCTAGAGTTGAGCCGAGTGTGACGGAAATATGATCGTACCCCGCGTACTTGTGCCAGTATCCACACAGAAGAGTGCACAGAGATGGGCAGGTATATGTTAACGCAGGCTCAATGTCAAAGAGAGTCTGTGAGTAGTTTCACTGGCATCAAAGAACGGATACAAATTGATATGATACGTGACACAGATCGCTATACTTTTTCTTTTCTCTGACACCACAATGAGATAAGCTAGTCGCGTAGTGGCGTGAAAGGGGCGCAAGCGCGTTAAAGAATGTGGGAGGGAAAAGAATGGAAGTCTGAGAATCCCCAGATATACTTCAAAAATGGCTGGGCCACATCCGATCTAGATCGGTCAAAACGAAAGACAGCGAGCTTCCAGGCCGCGAAGGTCAAAAGGAAGGACGAGAGGCACGAAGGAAGGGAGAGAAAAGGATGGATATGAGAGTGAGCACGCCCAAGCGTGGGCTTGCGAGAAGTGAAGGTGGTGAACCAACTAAAAAGAGAGTGAAGGGGACCCAAAGACGAGAGCAAGAGAGCATCGCTGCCAAATACGGGTAAATTACCATCTTACGGGAACCACAGTTAAACGAAATGAGGTCAAAGCATAAAAGAGGGGCTCTCCGCCAATCAGAACAGCGTATCAGCCCGTATGCCTTGGTGCGCGCTAACCTGCTGAGGCGGGGATCACGGGGTTTGTCCCGCTCACCCTCAGGCACTCCGTCCCTCTGATTCGTTCTCAGTTGATACGGTTCCTGGTTTTCTGACCGTCACAAGAGGAATTCACGAAGTTGCCGAACCTCCCGCTCTTTTTCCCCCAAACTCTCTCCTGCACAACTGCATCACAGGCAAAGAGAATTCTATACTGAGTGGGCCGAACCCCTCGATCATCATTTCTTCCCCCGACGCCCGAACCAGTACATTGTTGAAGTGATTCACACAGGGGGTACACAGTGTCATCAATGTACACTCACTGAGATAAATGCTAACTGCTCAGTCTTTCTATGACATGTAAATAAGTAGCTGGTCCAAGTCTACTGGAATCAATCTCTCTGGTACCTCTCTCTCGACTAACTAACTACTCAACGACATCAATCTCATGACTAACCTCCTTAGTGGAAATGCAAAGTTTTCGAAACTGAATGGATTTTGATCCAGCGCCGTTGCATTAAACGAGATCTTCACTTTCTCATTCATTGGGTGGTCCCTGAGCCACTGCTCATTAATTAGCCAAGCCCCTTCTTGAACTCCGGTCCTTCCTAGCGTTACCCACATCCACCCTCACCACGGCTCCTCCTGGCAAATGACAACCATCCAATGGCTGTGATAGTGGGGTGTCACGTTATTTTGTAGGTAGGTTCCCTCCGAGAGTCCGACCCTTGTGCGTGGTCGACAAATGGAAATGCCTTCCGCTGTTGAACATCTCGCCGACACTGGTTAGATAGCTGTGGTGCAACACCACACCACGTTCGTGCAGCCTCGCGAGCCATAACCTAAACAAAGCATGACTGCCCTTGCATGCGTCAAATATCTGGGATCAGATCCTAACTCCGATACACTATTCTCATACATAGTCTCAACTCTGTTTCCTCTTCCAAATTCTTTCTTTCTTTTTTTAGGTCTACACCGTCATCTGATTATTTCCCCCAGGGCTAACAGAACAATCGTGCCCCGTCAAATTTGGTTTGAAATCATTCCCAGGATTCGACCGGCGCTCCTCCGTTCGGTTCCGGCCTAGCAAACACGCTAGCCAGCTGTCTGGTTATCAGCCCACAACAATAATGCTCCCGCCTTCAGGAGTCCCCGGGCTCTTTCGCCTTACTACCGAGGCTAATGCCTGATGGGCGTTGGCAGCTCCATAGCTGTAGCTACAAGGTCTGCAGCACTTTAGTCTGTCGGGGTGCTGAAACGCCCAACCAGGTCTAAAGTGGGCACTAATGGGGCAGCCTGCGAACACTCAAGAGAAGCCCGTAAAGCCATGTAGATCGCATTTTTGCTGTGGTGTCGTCATGTGAAGGATCATCGCAGTACCCGTACCCTTCAATAAGGGGTTTGAAAAAGGGCATTGAAGGTCTAGGAACTCGAGAAATAAGGATGCTCCAAGGCCTGTTGCTCTTGTAAGAGATGGCTCGTCCAATCCGTCAGTTGGTCTTATCGTCTTCACTTACCTCTTTTGCGGACAGCCGCTGACCGCTCTCATAGCGCACCAGTTCGCTGACAAGGCTACGGGCTTTGGTAGAAGCCCCCCTAAGGATCTCGTCCCATTGTTTGCCAGGGTACTTGTAGAATTCCACCTTCCCCCAGTCTGGGAGACGCTGCGTCTCCTATGATTCCCTTCAATCAGCATGACATTCTGGTATGATCTCGAGAGGAGGTGGGGGAGGGTCGATTGCATACAGGCCAGGTCTTTTCATCCGGGGTCCCCAGGGTCGTAAAGATTGACTGGATCAATGAGAGGTCACTTCCAACAGGTCCCGAGTCGAATAATTGTGTGTGCCCAACAGCCACCGCTTCGGCAACAACACAACCGGCTGCCCAAAGATCAAGAGCAGTCCCATATCCCTTGAACCCAAATAGGATCTCAGGGGGGCGGTAACAGGTGGTTCCAACATCTGTGATTTTTTGATCCGCGGGTTCAGATCCCATACTTCCTTCCTTCCATGTAATACCAAAGTCTGCGAGGTAGGCCGGTCCCTCAGGAGAGTCAAGCAGTATATTGGAAGGCTTGATGTCTCGGTGTATAATTCCCAGCTCGTGAATATGTGCTAATGCGCTGAACATGTCCCGCAGATGAGACCTGGTCTGCGCCGCAGTCAATGCATCTCGTCGAAGTAGTTGCTCCAAGTCATATTTCATGAAGGGAAATACGAGAATCAATCGCCCTTCGTCTAGACTGACAGTTTCCAGCAAGGGTACTACACGAGGACTAGCCGCCTCACGAAGCAATTGAACCTCACGTTTGGCATCATGTGGTGGGGTTAACAGATGAGGTATAGTGACCTTGACAGCCACTAAGCTACCGTCCGTATTCCTGGACTTATAGATCATGGAATGGAGGCCATCGAAGTGATGGAGGCATGACTGATACGGGCCGATGGTTTGGCCCCCCTCCCAGTGGTCCGTGTCACTGTCGTTCTGAGGTTGGTCTGGGCTGCCGATGATGGGAGCAACCGATCCCGACGACTCTGCTTTGTCAATGGCATCCTGACATAGCCGGTCATATTCCTCCTATGATGCGGTTAGAGGGGGTGGTGGATGTCACAATGACTGGTCACAAACTCTTGACGCAGCTTGGTCATAAGCTTCATTCTCAAAGCGCTTCGCTTGAGACTGAGCTTCAGCGAACGCAGCAGAGGAAGACGCTCGTTGGTAAGCGGTAGTACTGGAGGGAATTAGTGTTATGTACTCCATATCGACACATGAGAGAGGCGCAATGCAGGGAGAGATCACCCGAGATAGCAGTAGACTTACAGCGATTGAATGGCTGACAATCGATCTGTGAAGCCAAGGGTCTTTTTCCAGTCAGGAGTGGCCATGATAGACAGATAGATATATATATCTATCAAATATATATTGATGGAGATGATAGATGATGATAGATCCAATCTATCCACTAGTTCCTAACTAGAGATGGCCCCGTTATCATTATTATTATTGTCATAACTCAAAAAAGAGGCGGGCAGACGGACATGTGACACTCCCGTGGCGCCTTACCGAGAGCGGCATGGGCCGATTCGGCACCTCCGCCCCAGTTGTTCCGGCGTTGCAACCCATCATCGTCATCAGCCATCAGCCATCGGCCATCACATCCTCTTCCCTCCGACTCCAGCTGTCCTCCGTTGCTTGTTGAACCTTCCCCCGGTTCGGCATCGTGCTTTCGTCCAATCGCCTCCCCCATTCGATGCTCACCCCTCCCAGTCTCATTCTTCCTTATTATGCGCCCCCGACTCTCGTTCTGCTAAGGTTGTGACCTATGTGTAGTGATGGAACTCTCACGGCAGGAGTATCCAGCGTTGCTGGTACGATGCCCTCGAACCCCAGACAACCCCACCTATCTTTTTTCTTCCTACCCCAACTTCCACTTCCTCCCATGCCCAATCACATCTAACCTAGCATTTTCTCGTCAATATTGCAGGCCTCTTTGCAGCCCGGCCAAGCTACAAGTGTACTTAATGATCGCATTCGCATCATAAACAAAGTCAATGCGGACATCGCGGACTGGCTCCAGGTAAGCGGCACGCTCTTCCACTTGGAGCTGGAAATGAGGTAGAATCCCTCTGGCTTACATGCATGTCCAATTCATAGGAACGTCGTCGCATTGAAGAATTGTATGCCCAAGGGTTGCGGAAACTTGCGCATCGGCCGCAGTTGGACAATGGCGCGGCGCTCGGGTACGACCGGCTTTTCGAGTTATTCTTCGGGCGTGCAAGCCTTGTACTAATAACGGTCCATAAACAGTGTCTTCCAGATACCTTGGCAGCGCATTGTTACTGCCACCGAATCAATTGCCTCTTCGCACGAAACTTTCGCCCACAAAATCGAGGAGGACGTAGAACGTCCACTGCGAGAGTATCACACCAAAAGCCGGGAATTGTCTTCCCTGCCTGGTATTCAGAGTGACCTTGCAGGATTGGCCAAGAACTACGAGGCATCCCAGAAGAAGGTAGAAAAGGCCAGGGAGAAGGGCCCGAAAGGTGCCGATAAGCTGGCTAGCGCCGTGGCCGCTGCAGAAGAAATTAGCCAGCAATGGGATTCCAGAGCGCCGTTCGTCTTCGAACAACTTCAGGCAGCAGATGAGGGCCGTCTCAATCACCTGCGGGATGCTCTTACTCAATTGGAGACTCATGAGACGGATCAGGTTGAGCGCTGCCGTCAGGCTGCTGAAAGCTGTCTGAACGTTCTTCTGAACGTAGAGACTGCAGACGAGATCAAGACATTTGCCGCGAAAGTCAATGGAGGAAGACCCGTCGTTCCGAGGAGACAACAAACTACCTCGCCTCCCCCAGTAGCACCTCTGTCGCCTCCACCACGCCTGCAGGATGATGCTGCTAGTCAGCGTTCGGAACATTCGGGTCCAGTTAGGACTCCTCCAGGTGAGCCTATCTTGAATTGTCGACAGCTCTAGCCCTGTATATTGGTACCGTTTTCTCGATGTGGAGTTCTGACGCCCTTTTCGTAGCACCCGAGCCCCGGCATAATACACCACTGGGTGGCCTTAAAAGGCTGGGAACCGTCATGAACCGACGGAGGAGCATTGTTCAGCCTTCTAGCGCTGGTCCCTTCTTCTCCGACAAGAAACACCGCAGTCCGTTTGCCTCCTTTAAGAGGGGTGATTCGCGCGAGCTGCAAATTCCGGAGACTCCAACCGAAGGAATGGAGCGCCCCAGCACTGCCATGTCTACTCAAGATACTGAACCTGCAGGTACCTCAAGTGAACCTCATGAGCATGAGAGTTTTACTGGCGCGACGTCCACTGCAATGCCCCAGTCAGCACCGGCTACCGCTAACGGAGCAACATCTCACGAAGCTCCTTCTGAAGAGATTACTGCTACTGCTGGCGTGTCACGCAACGAAGTAAGCAGAAAAGATTACTTGTCAGTTATTTCCGAAGCTAATCTACCGATCAGCCACGAGTCGACTCAGAAGGTTTCACGGAGCGTCCGGAGACCATTGACGAGATTACAAGGGCCCAAAGAGAGGCGGCCGGGTAAGCTGTCTTTCCGATTTGAGAATGGATTGTGTTTGCTAATCATTTCTTCAGATTGGAAGAGCCCGGGATGAATCTGACAATACGGGACCAGCCAATCTTCGAGGACGAGGATCAAGCCAAGCAAGCGATGGATGATATGGCTAATCAGCTCAGAATGGTGGGTTTCATGCACAAAATTCTTTGCTACCGCACGTTGCTAATGATACCATGCAGCGAGCTCAGCAGAGTGGTGTCCGACGAAATGCTGGAACCCTGCGTGGCCGTCGCGATGTCCGTAACACGGTCTTTATTCCTACACCTGCACCAGGAAATGATCTCCCTGCCATACCATCAACCCTGGATACGTCTGCACCAACCTCTCCATCTTTGCCAGCAAAGCATGTTGCCTCGCCTAGCACGGCTACAGACGACCATGCCATGTCTGACACGACCTCAATTCGCTCGTCTCATACTCTGCATAGTGCCCCGGGCCCTGTCTTGCATCCCGACCTTCACGAGCCAGGTCTGAACGCATCCATCATAGACACTGTCAGTGCATGGTTCACCGAGGGAGCAGTATCCAAATCGTTTGTTGTTGGAGAGCTTGCATTGGCATACAATGCTACACCGGATGTGACCCCAGGTAGCACACGAGTTCGCCTTGACAATTTCCAGATTCTTGAGAAGGTGGCTGCAAACCCACACTTCGTGACTGAAGATAAAGGCAAGGATCAGTCCGATGAAAAGAGGGGTGAGTATGATGTGAACCTGGCTAGCATTGCTCGGTCCTCGCCGACCGTGGCTTTCAAGTATCAAATCCACATGGAACCCTCCGTTGCCGCAGCCTATTGCCCGGTCATTTTCAGGCCGGTGTGGAACATCGAAGAGCACCAGGCCAGTGCGATCATCTACTATTCTATCAACTCTTCGTTCACATCCGCACCAGGAGGCACAGTCACCCTCAGGAATCTTGTCTTAACAGTCAATTTGGACACGTCTCCTGTGGAAGGGCGCGAAGTGGCTCATGCCACAGCAGCTGTCATGTACCCGAACACCGGTGCAACATTCCGTCGCAAGCAGTCTGCGGTAACCTGGAAGATTCCTGAACTTGAAGTCAAGGCTGGCTCTGACGCCAAGTTGCTGGTCCGGTTCTCGACAACAGCCAGTTGGCCACGACAGGGCAAGGTCGATGCCAAGTTTGAGGTCCACACGCTTGATGATGGATCTCGTCTGGGAATTAGTACCGCTTCACCGATTAATCAGGTGAAGGGCTCTGATCCCTTTGCAGACGAAGAGGCTGGTAGTCAGACTCCTGAACTGCAGCCATCCTTCGAATGGAAGAACGTCCCGACCGCCCGAAAGCTGCTTGGGGGTAAATATGTTTCATCTTAATGCTCGATTTGCATATGCGTTTACTTGCGCGCCACCCATGTACGAACAAAGGACACTACTTAAGCGCAAGAGCCTCGGCAAGCATGCGAGCCTACGTTCTGTGTCTTGTCGCCCTTTTGCACCTCATGATAAATATGCCAAAAGCCTCCCTGTCACGGTACACATCAACATCCCTCAGTACTTGTTACTGTGTCGCCCTATGTCCCTGCACTTCAATCCTCCTGTGCAAAGCAAGTCTATCTTTCCCTGCCGTTTCTGCTGTCTTTTCCTTTGTCTTTTCCGATATCCTTTTTTTCCCCTGGTCATGTAATCTCGTTGTCTGACCTTTTTTCCCGGCTCACTCTGAGCCTGGTCAATGGTCTGTAAATAAGCTGTTTGTTCATGTTATATTATTAGTTCCACTGTAATGGGTAATCAGGGCTGTACATGCTCTGTATATGAGCATCGACCAGGAAGGAGGATTGTCGAGGCCGTACCTACACCTACTAAGAAACCCTAATCAACTAGTACTGAAGACCCTGAAAGTCCTTTGGTGATTCTTGACTATATAAGGGGACGGGATATTGATTTGCGCTTGCCCATCCTGTCCTTCGAGCTTCTCGTATTGGATTTTGCCCCTCAATGCATACTTAGCATGCGATTGCAATTAAGAGCTACAACAGCACGTTGGCCTTGGAATAGCCATTATGTATACTGCGTCTTTGTTAGTAGTTGTATAGTAGTTCTGAGATTTGAAGCAGGACTAAGTATAGCCGTTGAGCGTAATAGTGACATACAGGAGACGTTGCCATGGATACGGATCAGACTACTGACTGCTGCGGGGGCGAGATAGACACTTTGACGCTAGAGCCTCCTGCTAAATCACTGTGAAAAAGAACTACAGGTCGCTATCAAATTAGAAATAATGGCGAGATGGGCAAGATCCTTCATGGACAGTGAAATGTTATAACATGGCACCATAATACGTGTGTGCCGGGGAATCACATTAAAATTTGCATGACCAAAATATAACTAAACCACATGCCCTTTGGGCAGAATCGTACATCTACATGCGTGCGGCTCTCGTGGTCTTATCAAAAAAGTCCAGCGTCATAGCGGCAAGGAAACAGGGAATATCCTTCCTCTCCTCGACCCAGAACTTGATGAGATGCTTGATCTCCATGGCAAAGAGGCTGTTGGGACCACCCGAGATCTTCATCGTACCGTTTTCTCCGTCGAAGATTATTGAGTTTTCCTCGCCGTTGCCCATGCTTCCTGGGCCCCGGGAGTCCGATGGAGCATCATGGTCACCATGTCTGTAAGCAGCTGATAGATGGAACATCGACGTGACTCGGACACGACCATTGGGAAGGAAATCCAGTTTATATCCCAGCAGGGACGCAACAGCTTCGCGGAATTCCGACGACTTCGCCGTCCAGATTTCCTTCAGTCGCCGCATACGCTTTTCCTTATCCGCAACTACTCGCTCCATATCTTGGACTTCCAGCTTCATGCTTTCTAGAGTGCTCACTGGAACGACCTTGACACCCGAATGGTCGCCGCGCAGTTGAGCAAGGAGATCCTGGTTCTCGGCCTTTAAGGTCCTGACAGTAGAGAGTTTAAGGTTTTCTGCTTCTGCGGTGGGGTTATCACGCAGCTCGAGAATCCTGGTACGCGATCTAGCCTTGAGGGACTTGATCTGGGACTTGCTTGCCTCGAGCTCCTTGCGCAGGAGTGTCGCGGCTTGTTCGGATTTCGAAAAGGACTCCTGCAGGGTTCTATACTTGCGCGTCAAAACAGAAAGACGTTCGCTTTCTGCATCGCTCTCTGCTGGAGAGAGAGGCCGTTTGATTCCGCGCGGTTGAGATTCATCCTGCTGGGAAGGCTCGCTTTTAGCCAGCTCTTCATGAGCTTTTTCAAGCTCGGCCCTATACTCATCAACGAGCTTCTCAAGATTGGCGATTTGCTCGGACTTTTGCTGATCGAATTGATTTTGTTCCGGATTCATAGTCACCTCTTCCGTGTCAAAGGCCTTAAGTTGGGCACGCAGATAGTCAACTTCTTTCACAGCGAGAGCCCGCTGTCGTTCGAGTCTTGCTTTCATACGGCTTTCTGCCATGGCTCCGCCCGCAACAGAACCGGCACTGCTCCGGAGTTTTTCAATTTCCTGTCGCAAGGTGGTCCGTTCCGTCTCCAAGTTCTTGATCGACTCGTCCTTCTCCAGAAACTGTGCCTCGACACTACCTATCTTATCAACAAGAGAGGCTTTCTCTATGCGCTCCTGTAGCAAAGCCTTCACGACCGCTTCTGGAGAATCGAACTCGGCTGGCTGATCATTGTCTTGCAAGAGACTAGTCCAAGAC
The DNA here is from genome assembly GCF_003344945.1 of Aspergillus welwitschiae. Classification (NCBI taxonomy): domain Eukaryota; kingdom Fungi; phylum Ascomycota; class Eurotiomycetes; order Eurotiales; family Aspergillaceae; genus Aspergillus; species Aspergillus welwitschiae. Next base: position 693,581 of record NW_020798696.1, read on the forward strand.
CGTCGCTCGTCTTCCAACATCTGAATCTGGATCTGAGCAGTCCCCAGTTGTGACTCCACATCCTTCATCAACTGCAGCTGATTTTCCAACGATCTCTTCTGCTCCTCCACAACTTCAACATTCTTCTGAATCTTCCGTAGGTGTCGTAGTTCGGTGCCTTGTTCACGGTTTGTGGTTTCCAGATTCCTGATATGGCTGACTTGTTCGGAAAGTTCGCGCTTGAGAACTGACAGCGTTTCACTATCTGTTCCTTCAGCTTTGAGCCGGAGATTTTCCGTTTCCAAATCAGCAACCTCTGCTTCCCGTTGACGCAGCTTTTCTTGTGCAGTCTGCATATCACGCTGAACAGTTTGGAGATCATTCTGCAATTCCTCGATCGTCTTTTGTAAAGACGAGCGTATGGTATCCAGTTCGCTGATCTGATATTTGTACTGTCTTTCTTGGTCGAGCGATTGTGCTTTTGAGTCTTCCACCTCCTCCTGAAGAGACTGGTTCTGATCCTGAAGACTTCTGACCTTTCGCTCAAGACCGGCTTTCTCATTGAGGGCATTGTCCTGGATTTCTTTCATCTCTTTCGCGAGAGTCTCGCTCTTGTGGGTTGCCCGGTGGCTGTTACTCTCTGCGGCCTATGGGACAGAAACATGGTCAGGTAAATACACGTCATGTAGTGGCTGAAGAACTGGACAAACCTGAGCTTTTCGAAAGTCCGAATCTGCCTTGAGCTGCAAATCCCGTAGTTCCTTCTCATGGCGTAGGACCATCAAATCCCTTTCTTGCTTGAAGTTCTCTAGCTCATACTTTAAGGTATTCACCTGTACTAACAGCTCCTCTTTTTCCGTGTCTAGAGGAGCATTAGTCTTAAAGCACACGCAGCCTGAGACACAGACAACATCAACCTACCTGGCTTTGAGGGGTAGACTGAGCGAACCGATTGGTGCAAAGCGTCTGGTGCCGGTGGGAGCGACAAAGGGGATTCTGCGCGCATAGTATCCCGTGAAGGACGTGAATTGATGCTTGAATTCATCTGAGGCGCATTAGGTTCCTTGAGCCAAACTAACTGCACTTGACGACTTACGATGGATTGATCTGGCAATACCAACTATCGTGCGACACGATTTCCCGGGAAGGTATCATTCAGAGAAGTCATCCCACAGCGAAATTCCGGATCGCCCAAAAATCCAGTCTTAGGCTGAGTATGAGGGCGCAAACATCAGGCCCGGCGCCGGCAAGTACCTCATTGTTTTTCGATAACAACAAGAGAGCGATGACATCCCGGATAGGCACGTGCTGAGTCAGCCGCCTCACCGCCCGCGCAAGCTTTGATTCTTAAAGAGGACTAGCGCCGAAATTTTGAAATGGATTTCGAATTTTTGCGGGTTTCGACGAGACCGACGACTATTCCTCCCCACGCCCGTCGCCATTCTCCTCGTCTCTTTCCCCCTCTTCCGGATTCAGTTCAACTCCCTGGGTGGGTCTAATATTCAAAATGGCTAAGGAAAGGACCGAGAAGAAGGACAAGCGCGAGAAGAAGGAGAAGCGCGCGGAGAAGGACGGCGTCTCCAAGACCAGCAAGAAGGAGAAGAAGGAGAAGAAGGACAAGGTCGCCCTCGCCGACGCGGTCGAGAAGGAGCTCACTACTAAGGTTCTCGATGGAATTGACCAGGCTGCCACTGAGGCTCCTGTCAATGGCGCTGAGGCCGAGCACATGGACGTCGACAGCCGCCCCGTTGGCGCCATTGTTCCTTTTGCCAGCCCTCTGGTGGAAGACAAGTCTGCCAAGAAGGTCCTGAAGAGCGTCAAGAAGGGTAAGAAACTTCCTTTTGTATTTTGCATATGTTTATTAAGAGCGCTCGGTCTGGGTCCTAAGGAGATGGAGTGTGGATTCGATCCGGTCTCAGCTTCTGGCCCTGAGAGATTACGATTGCCCCGTTTGGCATTGACTGCGCATCTATCTATCATCGAATGAATATGTGCTAATGTATTGACTTCTAATAGCTGCCGTCAACAAGTGCCTGAAGCGCGGTGTCAAGGAGGTTGTCAAGGCTCTCCGCAAGTCGCCCATCCCCGCTGCCAATGCCAGCATCGGTGTTCCCAACGGTGTCGTCATTCTCGCCGCCGATATCTCGCCGATGGACGTTATCTCGCACATCCCTGTCCTGTGTGAGGACCACGGTATCCCCTACGTCTTCGTCACATCCCGAGCTGAGCTCGGCAACTCCGCCGCCACGAAACGCCCCACCAGTGTTGTGATGGTCGTGCCCAAGTCGGCTTCCAAGGGCAAGAAGAAGGACGGTGAGGATGATGGAGAGGACTTCACCGAGGTGTTTGAGGAATTGGCCAAGCTCGCCCAGAAGGAGGCCAAGAAGGTGAACCTGTGAAGTTTCAGCTGGACTTCTGAATCCACCTTTCCTTTGCTCTGTTGTTTTCCTTTTTAATTTATACGGCTTCTTTATATGTCTTGTCACTTTGCTGCTATGGCTGTACAGTTCCACTTTGTTGTCTGACAAGGCAGTGCATGTCTTCGGGGTCTGGCCTTTGGGACGTGTTCATTGGGTTGATCTTTTATGATGTGTCCGTTGCAAATCCGGCGTTTTCACATGGTGTATGAAAAAAGGCAGGAAGTATCCAATAAAAAATCCCAATCTTGACCAGAGCCTTCGTAAGCTATTTTAAGTGTACAGAGCGTTTCGTTAAGGCGACCATTCTTGCCTCTTCCATTGCGATGGATACGGAAAGGTAAAGAACGAAACGAGGTGTAAGCGAGAGAGCCGGAATTATAATATCAACAGGACTCGAGGCTGTCAATGCTGAGTGAAAGTTGCTCATTTCTGTGTCCAAGATATCGTCGCCTTGATGGGTCTTTCGATACGGAAGAAATGCCCAAGGCGGCTTAGCGTGTGCCTTAACTCGGGAGGAAAGCCAATACGGAGTGAATGGAACATGCAACCAACCACCTCGAGGAGTTCAACCTTCTATGACCAGCAATGAAAACGAACTGGGATAAAGCGAGATAGTTAGTGGAACATGTCGTGGATTACACGAAGCTCCATCCGTCATCCCTATCGGTCTTTATTTTCCGTCTTTCTTCTCTGGAAGGCCTCATTGCTTCTCCTAGCCATCTTAACTCCCGGGTCCGGGTACGACACCTCCACGACTTTATTCCCCTGGCACAGGAACACCGATGAAATAGAAGGGCTTGTACCATCCATCTTGAGGCGCATATCTACCAAGCTGACGAGATGGGATTCCATCTATTTCAATGAGGCGGCCAGACGTGGCCATCTCTTCGAGCAAGAATGGGCGTTCAGTTATGCGTTCTCCAGGTTCATTAATCTGTTGGCCAGTGGTAGGCGTCTTTCATACACTACCTAAGTCCCATTTTTTCTGGGCTAATAGTTCTGCTAGGCTTTGCACATACAGGTGCTCTCCCGTATGAAATCAAAGAGAGTGTACTGGGTATCACCATTTCCCACGCAGCTCATGCCACCTCGGTGGTAGTTCTATATCATCTGGCATGCACTATATTTCCTGGGACCCAGGGACGCAAGCTGGCTTTTATCGCATCATGCTTGCACATTATTTCGCCTGCTGGACTTTTCCTATCAGCTCCCTGCACGGAGAGCACTTATTCTCTCCTAAGCTTCACAGGCACTCTTCTTTTTGCTCAAAGTTTTGGTGCCCGCGGCATCTCCACCAGCATCAAAGATAGTTTTCTAGTGCTTGCGGGTATCCTGTACGGCTTATCCACTGCTGTTCGTGGAAATGGTCTGCTCAATGGCATCCTCCTTCTCGAGGAAGCATGTCGGGTCTTGTATTCGTTAACGCAGGCTTTCAGCTTTGCCAAGTTACGCCGCCTGGTCGCGGTCGGTTGCGGAGGTATCTGCACCGGGGTTGGGTTTGTATTACCGCAATATGTTGCCTACCAGCAGTTCTGTAGTACACACACTGCCACCAACGAAGACTCGTCAAGAGAATGGTGCCATCGAACTCTTCCCAGTATTTACAGCTTCGTACAAGACCATTACTGGTATGTGCCTTTTCCGGCCATCGGCAATTCTTCGCTGACGCATGCAGGGACAATGGCTTTCTTCGTTATTGGACCTTGTCCAACGTGCCGTTATTCGCATTGGCCAGTCCAATGTTGGCCATCTTGGTGTGCTCTGCTTTCTGGACTCTCGGTGTGGGATACAGCCGAAAGAAAATGCCCACGAATACAGCGCAGCAAGAGTTCCCGAACGGCAAACTGACAGGCCGTCTATTGCGCAGCCTAGCGGCTCCTCAGATTACCCTTGCTGTCATGGTTTTTTTCTGCAATCATGTGCAGATTATCACACGATTAGCCTCAGGTTATCCTGTGTGGTATATATGGACAGCGACTTTGATTATGAACAGGTACATTGGTCCCTCATCTGCATCGAAGCGGCAGCTGGAGGAAAGGACCAATGGTGCAAATGGTTATTGGCAGATAATTGTTCAGTACATGGTGATATACGCTGCTGTGCAGGGCGTACTTTTCGCAGCGTTTCTACCTCCAGCCTAAGTCAGCACAGGTGAAGACAATGTATAAAACTAATACGGGTGTATAGCAATTCAGGGTCAGAGGCCGGCTATATGATACCAATATCGTCTCTTAGCAAATTAACATTTTCTCATTCTCCACTACAGCAACACGAGCATCATGGCAGACGTTGAGCTACATTGACGTTACGACGCAGAAGAGATGATCAATGATCGGGTCAGTCTCTGATTGTTCATATCATCTAGATAGATACACTAATACATGAAAGAAGGACACAGTCCTTCCCAAAGAATAAGTCCATTCCTTCCAAACCCCCCAAAACATTACATATGGGGAAGATTCATAAATATTAAACGCGCTTTGCTTTTCATAACATCATCCATCAATGGTGCAAATCAAGCCCTCTGGTCAGACTGCAAAATCTGGTACGGGTGCTGGTTATCCACACCCTTCTGTCTACCAGCATTGGTACCGGCAGGACCACTCTCCGCAGTCTTACGCTGGAAGCCACCCTGCGCCAACCGACCGGGGTCATTCTCACTACCAATATCAGTAGTGTAGCTAGCGTTCGGCGCATCATCAGGGATATCTCCCTCCTTCAAGTTGGCACCCTTGGGCTTGCTATCACCCAAGCGACCAGTCACATCATGAACGTAGGATGGCGCCGCTCCAGCATTGTGCTGGCTGCGGTAGCCGCTGCCACTAGCGGGAGCGGGCTGCTGCTGCTGGGAGTAGCTAGCACCACCGCTTCTTGCTCCTCCGGAGGGCTGTTGTTGCTGAGACAGCTTCTGGGAAGCAGGGTACTGGCCCTGACCGATACCAAGTTCCTTCTGAGCAGCAGTGGGACCACCAACATAGCCGGACTCGGAAACGTGAGCGCCAGGGTAGTTGCCCTGTCCGCCTAGACCCTCGGGATACCTATCCTGGGTGTCGGCGTTGGAGTCGAGCTTAGTGGCAGCACTGGTGTCGGTGGTACGGACGGTCGATTGACCTGCGGAAACGCCCATGGGCTGGGCTCCGCGGTTCTGAGAGAAAGCGCCGCCCTGAGTGGCTGACTCGGCGGCCAGGGAGTCGTTGGTAATGGGGCCAGAAGGCTCCTGGATGGGGTTGTTTCTGCGTTCGGGGTCGGAAGTGACCTTTGTCGAAGTCAGTTTTCTCCTGCCTTGATTGTAATCTGTGGGTTGTTGAGAAAATAACATACCTTGGTGCTTCTCTGGCCAGGGGGAATGGGCTGTCCTTGGAGATCCATGGTGATATTGGTTGTTATATGTGATATAGGACGTATAGGAAAAAGTAGCGTTAAGAGGATGGGATTACTCGAATGGTGTGTAGTTGTCAATTGTTAGACTGATAGAATTTAATCTGCTATCCCATTCAACAATCTGCAACGACAAGCCATCTATATACTCTACGATGAGTGAGCAAATGGAACGGATGGCGTCAAGCTGCTTGAGTTCTCCCAGCGCATGATGTCATACTGACATTACTACGAGCCCACCGAATTCGACAGAGAACAAGCGAACAGGTACGTCAACGAGCAGTATCTGCTCGCAGTTGTGGCGTCAATCAACTTACCATCTACCGATCGAAAAGAGAGTCAGCAAGTCAGGAATTTCAGGTCTGTTGTTGTTGCTGCTGCAGGGGGAACCCGCCGTCTAGAATCCCGCCCCCCCTTTCCTCTCCACCCCTTTGCCATATGTAGTTACCCGACGGTGTTGCCCTTGGGGGCCCAGACAACTTCGGTCGGGTCTATCCACATGCTTGGTTGCCCTTTCCGGTAGACGAATAGGGTATGAGACTTTCTATGGTTGTGCTATGATGTTTTTGTTCTCTCTATTGCGTAGATTGGGATTTTGGATGCTTTGCTGGCTTCTTGGTGATGCTGCTGGTATGACGTCATGGTGGTTGGGTGCATGAAGCGAATGCTCTCTACTCATCTTTTGTTATGAAGTATATGCTTGTAACGCATGGGATATTAATGCATTCATGAGTTGTTTCTAGTCTCTAGTTTCTTGTATCATAAAAATGTGCCGTTTAATTAAGGGAGCTCTAGGGTTTCTATCTGCAAGCCGATTGGACCGGCTGTGTTGTATTGCTTGGCCTACTTCATCCTAAGTAGTACTTACTAGTAGTTTCCCAGTGATAACTTTCATAAAACAAGGGGATGAGTTAGTAGCATAGTATGTAACGAAGTCTGCATAGGAAGTATACAGGTCAGTGTCTAACGTAGTTGATCAATCAGGCACAACTAATTCATGCTTCTATCAGTTCCCGCACGGGCAGATATATTCATACTAGCGTACAAGGAAAACGAACCTATCCCAATCAGCAATCTACGTTGGTATTACTTGTATACCACTAATCTGAATAGTGAAAGTGCATTACGGCCAGAGAAGGTTAGTAGTAAATAGTAGTGGTTATAGGACATTCATTTTGTTCATTAAATGCTCAAGTCATAAAAGTACACATAAAATAGGCCGTAGTCAATACGTCCCTCCAACATGAATTATGATACCAAATCACCTGTAAAGAGCATCCCGGGGCAGACCTTCAAGGTTGTCCTTGCCCTGGCGTCCAACGCCACTCATGGGTTGCGTGTTGGTGTGGTATTCTTCCCCAGATACTCGAACACTGCTGCTTGCAGTTGCGGGTTCTCTCAAGGCGCTGTTGTTCTCGCCCGAAACGGGTCCTTCGCGACCACCCGAACCGACGTTGACAGTTCTCTGGTCCATAGAGTTCCAGTCGCTAGCACGAGGGGGGTCTTCAGGCAATGGCAGATTGGACTGGGCCTTATCGATCTGAGCCTGCTTGTCGGTGTTCTGATCGATGATGGACTAAAGTTCATTATTAGTATATGTCATGGAGATAATAGGCCAGGTGGAAAATCACCTTCATGGCGGAGACGTTAGAGTTCTTGGGGGTTTTGCCATCATGGGCCTGGGAGACATGGGACTCAGGCTTGCGGATGTCCTGGGTGGTGGTGTGGAAAGTCTGTTCGGACATTTTGAATGAATTTGTGTTGTGTGTGAGAAAGACGGTGTTGTAGTAGAGAGTTATGGTTTGAAAGAGATGAGATTGTTTCTGAAAATGGATGTTGAGTTGATTGATTGTTAAAGTTATTTTGAAGGGATCAATGTACCTTTAATATATCGTTGCAGTGGACAAAAACCGATGGGCGTGGCTGGTGACGTTGGCCGCGACGACGTCATACAAGCCGGCCACACCTTGGTTCGCCTTGTAACCAACCCAGCATCATTGACCCCTTCACCACTGGGGCTACAGTGTCCACTCACTTATGGAGACTATGAGCGAATAAGACAAGTCATGTCCGGAAATCGTTCTATTGGATGAGGCAATATCAGCGGTTGACGGTGAAACAGCGTCCCCTGAAGCCTTGGAGTTGGCTGATCGATGATGGCAATAACGACGGTTCTCCGCATAGCAGGTCTCTGGTTTTGTGTACTTGGAATCTATCATTCCTTCTCATTCCTCTAACTTCCTTGACCCATTTTCGTTACATACTCATCTCTATTGTCGCCGCGGTGAGGTGACAGGAGCCGTTCTAAGCCAAGCCTCAGGTGCATGGGATCAGCATACCAATGATGCCATCTCAGATATGATACTGAAGATAGAAAAACACAGGAACATCACCATGCAGCCCTGATAGAGGTCAATGCTCACTGAGATGAGTATACATGCTAAGCAGACATCTTCCCCGATCGGACTAGTGACGTACCACCTCGGCGTCCAACGATTCTCGAGCAATACTGATGCATAAGTCTTTCAAGAGGCATGAAATTGCTATACAGCATGGATCAAATACGGAGCACTGCTCCCCGAATATGATGCAAACACATCTCAGCCGAGACTCAAATCGCGCCTATACTCGTGGTACATCTCTCTGCTTGATATAGGTGATGTTGGGCTTGACATTAGGCTAGTCTAATCCAGTGAGGGCGAGTCGTCAGCATCTTACTCAGAGTGACAAGCTTTCCCATATCGGCATTAAGAGTCATATAAACGTGATCTTAGGCTTGGTCTCCGTCTGTTTCAGAAAGGTGATACTATAAAGGGCGACTGCCAATCTGAGGACGGAAAGCGACGTTTGTCACAACACGTAGACTATTGCACCCCCACATATGTAGGATAGAACTACCAAATTCTGTGGCAGCCCCAAGCATCGTTAGGAGTGTCAAATATGCCATTGTCAATGCCTGAGAACCAAATCTGATCGAGAAGATCTTGCCCAAAGTCAGGGACAATCGGGGTCTCGATCGGGAACAGCAGCCTCAGACCGCCTTCCTAGGGAGGACGGCAGAAATTGATTGTCTCCCCGCTGATGCAGAAATGATTTCCCCAACGCTCCAGCGCTCAGATCGAAATTATTTCCCTTTAAGTCATTCTTGTCTTGCTCATATACCTTAGAATTGCTGCGCGCTTTGTAAGATGCCCAGAGATCCATTAATTGGGCTGGTTGGAAAGGTCTGGGATTCTTCTACCCCTCATACGAGACGCCGCTGATCGAAATGAGGGGCATGTAGCCATCCAGCGGAAAGTCGACCACATTAAATAGTCTGACAGACGCCTCTTCCAAAGTCGGTAAGCTAAATAAGCTCTGCGCTTTGAATTGTGTCGGAGCACAAACTCATGGCTTGTTTCGCATCCAGGAAATTTCCCGTATGTTTAATCCTACTGCCGTTATCGTCCTCCATCGATATCCATATCGCCCTTCGGACGCCGTAATGGACCGTTCATCGCTGACTGGCGAACCACAGTTTCACTACCATTGACCCTCAGCGTGCCATTGGCTACCTCCAGATAGAATGCGCCTGCCAACGATTCAATGTTTCCGATAAGTGCAAGCCGAACTACGGAGGATGTGTGGAGGGACGGCGCTCTGTTCCGATTGAACTTCTGGATGTCGCAGGTCTTGTACCAGGTGCCCACCAAGGACGTGGTTTGGGTAACAAGTTCCTGGATGACCTGCGTCACGCCGATGCTTTGATCCACGTTGTGGACGTTAGTGGAACCACCGATGCAGAAGGTCTCGAATATCAATATGTGGAATTATCTCGGGACAACATCACTGATGTCGCTCTCTACAAATACAGGCAAAGCTACACGAGGATACGACCCTTCACAAGATATCGAATGGCTGAGGTCAGAAATTGTACGCTGGGTTCTGGGAAATCTCATGCAGAAATGGTATGCTTGCACATCAGGAGCTACATAACCAGGGCTAATGCTGTGCAGGGGTTCCATCAAGAGGAGGCACATGGCAGTCAGTGAGTTTGGTGCCATATCAGCCAGCAAGATCTATCCGTACTAATCAGTATCAGAATCTACGGCCGTGGACACCTTGCAAGCCCAGTTTTCCGGTTACGGAGGTACAAGTGCGATTGTTGCTCGATGCCTGGATCGTATGGGGCTGAAGGAGCCTCTCGAGGAATGGTCTGATGAAACTATCGAGAAGGTTGTTGAAGCATTTATCGCAGAGAAGTTCCCGACGGTCTTTGCCCTGAACAAGATCGATCATCCGGATGCAGACAAGGTTGGTCATATGTCTCTCAAGTCACCTGTTGCTGTCGTCACTGACATGGTGAGCTTAGAACATTAGCAAAATCGCGAAAATGCAAGATCCTCAAACAATTGTACTCTGCTCCGCGATTTCAGAAGTTTTCCTCCGGAGGCTAGCAAAGCAGGGATACATTAAGTACGTTGAAGGAAGTGAGTTCTTGGATACGAGAGAGGATCTTATCGAAATGGGTGACCCCGATGGAGGCGGCCTCAAGGAGATGGACGAGAAGCTTACACAGTACGAAGACATTATATACGCCCTTCTAGTGGGATCATGCTAACATGCATATAGGCGCGTCGAGAATTTGAAAGACATGGTGCTTTACCGTTTCGGCTCTACAGGGGTTGTCCAGTGTCTCTCACGTGCTGCAGAACTGCTAGGACTTGTGCCGGTCTTCCCCGTTCGCAACATCTCCACTTTTTCTTCTGGTGCTGGAACGGCCGTGTTCCGTGATTGCGTTCTTGTTGGAAAGTGAGTCGCCCGGATAATACTGACACCAACTGGACCTTCTGACGCCGAGCAGGAATACCACTGTGGGCGACGTTGCTCGCAAGGTGATGGGCGATGTACCAATTTCCTACATTGAAGGAGTCGGTGGCATCCGTGTTTCAGAGGACGAAATAGTGGAAGTAGGAAAGCATGATGTAGGATCTCCTGGTCAAATTCATTTGCTTGCGCCAAAGCTAACCTTTCTATTTTTAGGTGCTGTCGTTCAAACCTGGCCGATAGATCCTGATATTCAAGATTTTATGTACAGTCAACATGATAATGAAACAAGTACTGAGATTATATAGCTCCAAGATTAGCGTCTTTCAATCCCATATAGACCGCTTTGAGCTTTTCGATTACCAATGAATAACCCTGGGCTTAGTGACCCTTCTATCAGAGCAGAACCAGTTAGCCGTTCTTGTCTCAAGAAACTGACCTTTGCGAACTTTATAGTAAATTGATAGGCTTGCATAGTTTTCATATTAACACTTACATGACCTCTCTCATCGTTCATCCCAATGATCGGCTCCGGTGCCTTCGGATGTTCCTGCTTCGCCTTCTTTCCATGCTGGCTACCTCCCTTTTCTGTTGCTCCCTGAGGTTTTGCGTCGTTACCCTCGCCCTCCTTCCTGTCCTGCATAACAGAAGCTGATGCATCTGTTGTTGGGTCCGTGGTATCATTCTTCTGTGTTCGATCAACTGCATGATCCTCCGCCCCAGTACCCTTCCAGTCTTTGCCTAGGCCGCTGTTTAGGCGTGCTTGCACGCTTCTTGGGGTATGGATCGCAGCCGGCTGCCAGATAGAGCGCAGTGGAAGCAGACACGGAGTTGGAGGCCGGGGTACGAGCAGATTATGAAGCTTTGAAGCCGAAGACTGAATGCGTGTATTGGCAGGCATGTTCGTGGTTGTAGTACTGAAGCAGCTAGTAGACCTTGTAGCAAAAGCGGTTATTTATTGACGTAGCACTATGTCTTCAGGTATAGCAATAATAACTCATCTGACTTGGTTAAGTCAGAAGAACATCCCCGCAGTCTGAATTAATACAAGCTAAGGTCCGGTCGATTTCGCCTGGAGAATCCGGCTCGATTGCTTTTGTATGACGTCTACATGCCGCAATGTACCCCGGCTGCCATCAACGGTCACGGATAGGGCTTAGGGCACATGGCTAGCTCTCCGCCTTCTTATCGATAAGGACAACAAACACCTGACCTGTACGTCGCAGCTGCAGCATGCACGCTTTATAGTGTTCGTATGCAATTGCTACGATAAAAGTAACACCCAGTAACTGAAGTTTGGCAAGATGAAACACGAATATTATCCGATCGAGACGCTTCCCTCCTGGATAAAGCTCAACGGAGTCTCCGTCAACGGTATCGCTTTCCGCAAATTGCAAGCAGATGATGGAACCGACAAGGGGTCTGCAATTGTTGGAACTGAGGTGAAACCTACCGGAAATGCAGAGGGGAGTGAGGTAGAGCCGGAGGTACTTCTTCGAGTACCGACCGATTTGGTACTGTCATTTGATTTTGTTGAGGAATACTCCAAATCGGATAGACAACTCCGCGAGGTATTAGAAGCTGTCGGGGACTTCGGAAGAGTAGGTCTATTTCCTCATTGTACTCCGATCTCGACCTAGCAGACACCATGTTTATGGCTTCTATGAGAGACGGATGAACTCGGGCTATTCCCATACTGATATGTACAGACAGCCAGGGGCGCCATATTAATCTTCCTTCTCGTCCAACTCACGCACTCTAGCCCAGATTATGCGAGTGAGCGGCATCAGATTGGACTATCGAGCCCTTGGACCGAATATATGAAGTACATGCCGTCTGCTATATCTTTACCTACTTTTTATAGTGAAGAGGAGCTGGAGCTTTTGCGCGGGTCCTCGTTGAGGTTGGCTGTGCATGCGAAGATTGCCTCTTTGGAGAAAGAATTCGAACACCTGCGTCAAAGTACAGAGGGCTTAGACTGGTGTGATAAGTATTGGTGGGACGAGGATACGGGGAAGCTGACGTTCAACGATTGGAAATATGTCGATGCATTGTACCGGTCACGCATGGTAGATCTGCCTCGGCATGGACATGCAATGGTTCCGTGTATTGATATGGCAAACCATGCGTCTGAGGGGACAGTCAAGGCGTTGTATGACGAGGATGCCGACGGGAATGCTGTGTTGCAGCTGCGGGAGGGACGGAGCTTGCGGGCTGATGAGGAGGTTACGATCTCGTAAGTATTTATCTTGACTACTACTTGTTGGTTGGATCTGCTCAAGTTGATGGTATAAAGGTATGGCGACGAAAAGTCTGCCTCAGAATTGATCTTCTCATATGGATTCCTCGACGAGCATACCACGGACGCAAAGCAGATCTTCCTTGACCTGGACATCCCAGATGACGATCCCTTGAAGATAGCAAAGAAAGCATTCTGCAAAGATACACCAGGAGTCAAGATATTAGCTACTTCCCCCGACAGCTCAGAAACAGTCGCAGCAACAACCTGGGACAGCCCCATCATCTGGTGGGCATGCGTAAACGAGGAGGACGGGCTGGACTTCAACGTTCTTCAAACCAACGACGGCGGCAGGGAACTTAAAGCCATTTGGAACGGGCAAGAAGTGAGCGACCCCGGCTGTCTCAGGGACCTCCTAGCCGCAGATCCCCGTTGGGATATCTACCAGCTTCGTGCGGCGGTGCTCATCCTCGAGCGACTGGAGACCCAATTCTTCGTGCTCCGCCAAACCGACATGATGATTAGTGAGATCCGCGAGAACGAAGACATGCGTGCTGTTTTCGACCCGTATGTGTTTCAGACAATCTTAAGGTTACGAGAGCTGGAGTCCAAGCTTATGGAACAGGCAATCGAGGACCTCGTTAACCAGGTGCGTTGTGTGATAGTCCCGTCTCTCCCCGTTCGCTACCCCCTTACCCCATATCGTTAACCCCACACAAAATATCAAACATAACCAAAAGATACTAATTGTCGATCCTTCAAACAACAGCGGGAAACTCTCATGTCAAGCCCCGCAGTCAGCGCCTACCTGACGCAACAATCAGGGGACATCGAAGAGGATTTCTCTTGAAAGTGAACTACGATCTTAAAAGTAACACCCACTTGCTTACATCTAGTCTAGCTAGTTAGACATCTCGAACCCACTATAGCTATGAAACAATCTAGCCAAACCAAAAAAAATCCCACCATCCGTCATCCGACCCTAATTAGTCGATAACTAACGAGTATTAACTAGAATAGTCTCTGACTAACTAACTTTTCAGTACATCCCCCCTCTATCTACCTGCAACCAACCACTTAAACCAGACAAAAGACACCCCAACCCCATGCATGCCGATCCTTCATCAAAAGTCCTATGTAGTAACTGGTTATAGTTTAAGTAATCTCGTATCAAACCCACTTAATACCCAACTCGTAACAACAGTAAAATAAACCTAACCATGGCCACAAAAACGTGGAGGTACCAGTATTCCAAGCGCCCCCCCGGAAGATCTGAGTTTGAGTGTCTTACCCACCGCGGGGTAAGCGATCCTTCCAAACGAGAGCGGCGGTTGGTTGGAAGAACTGACGAGAGAAGGATTTGGTAAACTCTAATACGATTTCTGGGCAAATGCCATTTGGTAACTAGTGAGAGGAGGGGAGTTGCTGAAGGATTGGCACGAGACTATTTATTTTAAATGAGTTAGTTGGACCAAATCGGGGGTTTAACACAGTAATTATGGGATTTGCTGTATTGATGACGTTTGCGGTGATTCATACTGGGGTTGCCAAGGGTTGCTTCAGCTGAGATACTGATTGGTAATTATTAGTGGTAAGTAGAGTTAGGTTTGGGGGGGCGCCGATGTCGCTGAGGTGGATGTCTACTATGTCTAGTACTGACTGAGATGGTTGAGTTGGTGTGTTGGTAAGATAATACAATAAGTTCACCTGAGGGATTCGGTGCTGCAGCCCTGTGGTATCCAACTAGACATCGAGCGGATAATTTTGGCGTGTTTTGGGTTTAATGAGTAGGAGTACTCACGTAAGAAGTTCTCAAGTACATACTAGGTACATACTAGTTACAGAGGGATGTGAGGTTGGATCTCAGCTCGTGGGGCCAGATTGATGCACGCTACAGCTACGGTCCGCCATGATCGACTGCTAGAGGCCAGGAGACCCTGGCTAAAGAGAAGGTGGTCCAGCCAGCCAGTCAGCCGGCCAACCTTCTGGCCCTGGGAGGATACATCGAGTGAGATATGCATGGTAGTTGCAGAAGGCCGAACTATCGACCAATGTGAATGCCAGACCGGTTGATTAACTGGCCCCAGAGCAGAGCTGACTAGTCAAAAATGGTCTTGCCTCAGGTATTCATCGCACCCATTTTAAAAATATCTGGGACAATAACAGTGGGCGAATCAAATCCCCCTTCCAGGCTTCAGTCATTGATGGTCCATGGATTTCCGCCTCCACCTCTGTGTTTTCTCGGCAAACGCTCGGCGCACGACCAACTTTCACCGAGCCACGGTCAACATAATCGAAAAAAAGCGCTCGGAGTACCCAGGACATATTATATTAATGAATGATAACCACTAGTCGCTGATAAGTTGTCGGATATCCCCGCCGGGCAGGGCGAGATAAAAAAAAAGTAATTAGAAAGAAGAAAAGAAAATTGCAGCTGAAGACCTTTATATGAGTGATATTGAATCCTCTAGGCGTTTCTCCACTGGGAATAAGCAGGCTCGATCCCGATCAGGCCTCGTGCCATTCGATCAATGGGAATACGAGCATAATAATCCAGAATCCAGAATCAGAAGCGCTTACTCTCCGCAATCTTCCAGCCGCGAACGCCGGGGGGAGATCAGTGGCGACACCGCATCAGGCAGTTCATATTCAGACCCAGGGGACGAGGCCCTGACTCAAACGGGAATGGTTCGGCAAACGCTCGGATTCCCCACCCTTGTTGGGCTGGAATTGGAGGCCAGGTTTGGTTTTCCATTGGAGACAATGGTGAGAGCACAGATCTGCGTTGCAGTTGCATGGAGAAAAATTCATCATCGGCATCATAGTCAACCTGTCTTTTCTCAGAAGCGCAGAAATGAAAAGAAAGGAGAAAACTGAGAACTGAAGATCGCTTGTGGATGAATACGTAACCTGTGTCTAAATTGCCTCCATTCACAATGTCACTTGGTAAATCAAGCGTCTGGGTGCCAGTTGGGTTCCGAATCGCGGGGAGGAGGAGGTGTTTGTTGTCCAACCACGGAAGAGAAGTGGTAATATTAGAGTCTGATGGTCTGGACAGTTGGCAAGATTGATCTCCATCGGGTCCCCATCCACTCCCACATTTGTCGGACCGCGAGCCCGGTGGAAACCGGCAAAGCTTTGCTGGCTCGGAATGCTCTGATCTTCAAGAGCCGGACCGCACTTGCGTTCTGCTAGTGTCGGTTTTGTCTGGTTCATCTACATACTAGTCATCGTGCATTCTCCATACTCACCCCGATAATCCGTGCTTGGAGGGGGAAAAGATTGCAACCATGGGCCTTGGCAACCAGCCGTGACGATATGATTAGATATGGTGATAGACGGGACGGACAACCTTGATAATACGAGAACCATCCTTGATCATAGTATCTGACTGGTTGCGTGTCTTTTGGCTCGCCAATCACTTGCCATTCTGGCACCCCTGTAAGGAGACTTAATGTAGGAATCTCCGGTGGAAAGAGGCCTTGATGCACCGGTACCATTAATCATACATTAGTGGCCGGCGCTGGTCGGAGCAGGTCTGCTGTGGACTTGCCTTTGGTGGAAGTTGTTCCTGCCGCCGCCTGTGCCGAGGCGTGGACGCGGGCGCCAGGGGCTGTCAGTGCCAACTTTTTTTCTTTTCTGATAAGGTGACAGCGAGGAGAATGATGCCGATGGAAAGGGCGTCATTTACAAACTACTTACTATCTACTACTAGTTCATAAATAAATTAATGCTGTTGTTACCTATTGGATACTACGTATCCTCTACTGAACACATAAGTACTCCTCGTTCTCCGATGCAATACTCCGCCTCGGCCCAGCTAGTCATATCTAGTATTTACCCGCGTAGCTAGGTAGACAGATACCAACTACTTACTACGCAGAGTAGTAGATGGAATGGCGAATCATGCAATGTAAGCCGGGGTTGAGACCAGTGCTGTGTGTCTCTTGATAGTATGTGCTGTTCTTCCCGTAGGTGGTTACACAGTCTGAATCAGCTGCTGTCAACCGACAAGTGCCGAGGAACGGGCGGGAGAGAGTTCACTCATTGTGAATAACCTCAGCGGCTCCAGACTTACCATACCGGTATTACTCCAACCCACGAAACCTTCCAAAGATTCCAGTCAACTTTTGGAAGCCCGCCGACTGTCGGCTGAGCGAATGAGCAAGTCCACAACGCGGATTGGCTGGCATCCCAACGCATGACCCACAATGAGCAGCCCCACCAGCCCCCCTTTTGAGCCGGTTCAGTCCTCAGGCCGCACCGCGGAACATTGGTTACCAGGCCTGATACCTTCGCCGTACTTACATCGAAAAGTTGCTGCTTCTGGTCGCTCTTCTTCTGCCCCGTCGGTCCTCTCCTCCATCCTCACCTACGCCTTACGTCCCATCTTGCCGCCACCACACACACTCTCTCGCTTTTCACCTTTTCCTCCCTTTCAAAAGTCCTTCAACCCCGCTATTATCCTCCGCTTACCTTAACTTCGAAACTACTCCGCCATCTCCACCTTCCTTCTTACACGGAGAGTTTCACCTAGGTTCTCCAGACCCATCTTAACTGGTGATCCGAAGGCGTTCGCATCAACTATAGTACTGAACGTCCTCGAGTGTACTGTCGAATTACTCCCCAAAGTCCGGTGCCAATCCGACCCAGTCCCAAGGCAGATGCGCCAAAGCATCCAGCCAACATGCCTGGAATTCTCCCGATGAAAGTGATCAAGGTCGGGAACGGCTCGCAGAGTCGTATCGCCCAGGCCTGTGATCGTTGCAGAAGCAAGAAGATCCGTTGCGACGGCGTCCGTCCCTGTTGTACACAATGCGCCAATGTCGGCTTCGAATGCAAAACCAGCGACAAGCTCAGTCGCCGTGCCTTCCCCCGTGGATACACCGAGTCGCTGGAGGAAAGAGTGCGCGCCCTGGAGTCCGAAGTTAGAGATCTCAAGAATTTACTGGACGAAAAGGATGAAAAGATAGATGTGCTCTCTCGCATTCATTCTTTCTCCCCTTCCTCGCGTCAGAGACCTAGTGTTGCAGCACCGTCGCCATCTGCGCCTGCAAGGTCCAACGCCCCCGATGTAGACGAGGGCGTAATTCAAATCCCACAATCGTTGCCGCCTACCGAGTCGACCTCGGCTGAGAGTACAGGAATATCCAGTACTCGTGGCTTTGTTGGTATGTTTAACCGTTCTTACCTGCACTCATAATGGGACTCACTTCACATAAACTTCGAATTAAATCGAAGCAGTCTGAGAGAGAAAGCATGTGGCTAACCCTGTTTAGATATCTTCACGAATAGACTCATAGAGCAGAACCGATTACCATCCAATGTCGCGATCAAGTCTTTGGCCACTCCCCCGGCCATCTCCCATTCCCGTGTCGACCAGGCTATTCGCACGGCGCCTCGGCTCGTATCCGATCAGCTCATCAACATCTTCTTCCAAGAATGGGCTCCTCTCTATCCGGTTGTTCACCGACCCACTATCCTCAAAGCTTATGAGCAATACCTTTCAGGCACCGAGTCTATGCAGGGCAGCAAGCACGACTTGGCACAACTGAATTTAATCTTCGGCATTGCCGCTCTTGCTTCAATGGTAAGCTTTAACCCTAATCCAGCCAGACCAGGTCGGGTATTCACTGGACTTTTGCAGTCGAGAACCAATCAGGACCCCACCTTTTTTGAAGACAATTGGTCTTCGATCCTCGAATCAATCGCAAGTGATATTTCTATTACAACAATGCAATGCTACGTGCTCGCTCAAATGTACTGCATGACGAAGGGCGATTACACAAGCCTCCTACGCTATCGGGGTCTTGCTGTCAGTCTGAGCCAACAGCTTAGACTACACCAGAGCCAGAAACGCTTCTCGTCGAATGCGCTTGTTGCCGAAACCCGAAAGAAGGTGTTCTGGTGCCAATATACTCTCGATCGGTGAGTGGGCCCCCTCTTAAGGCCTTTTCAAAGCGTATCTCCTCTAACCCATTGTCAGATTCACCGCCGCTTTGACGGGATTGCCTGTCCTGCTACGTGAAGAGGATATTAAGACTGAGTATCCTGAAGATATCGACGATGAAAATGTTACGGAAACGGGCTTCTTGCCCACTCTTCCTGGCGAGTCTACCCGGATCTCGAGTGCGATCGCGCTATTCGCCGGTTCGCGGGTGTTGAACAAGGTTTTGGAGGAAATCTATCCCTCTGACGGAGGGTATGATATTTCTCTGTCGAAGCTACGCTCGGTTGCAGAGCAATTGGATGATTGGGTGAAGGGCTTACCTGCTCACCTCCGCCTTGAGTTCTCTCAAGACAAGCCTAGCACCAATGTTACCAGTAGCCGGTCGCCACTTCTGGTAAGTAACCGAAAAGCAGGGTCTGACCATCACATGCGTTTACTGACTTCTTCCCAGTCCCTCGTCTATTACTTCATTCGTTCATTGATCCACCGCCCTGCGGTCTGCTTCGGCGAGGAGCACGTCCGATCGCCTTCTATCCTTACAGTTTCCGACTCAGCCAAGCATATTGTCCAGATTCTTCAATTGCTCGACGAGAGACGTCTCTGCCTCTCTGTGAGTATTAATCGGAAGGAGCTGGTTTTCGCCACAGGACTGGGTCTTCTTTGGCAAAGCATCGGTCTGAAGCGTGACAGCAAACTCGTCAAGGAGAGCCAAAAGTTACTCACCGCAGTCATCGATCAACTAGAGTCTGAGTCGTCATCCTCTGCCGCCGAGTTCAGCGCTTTGGCCAGTGTTTTTGTTTCCTTGAATAATAAGCACGTGGCGATTGGTAAGCCGCAGGACATGTCGCCGCCCTTGCAGAGACCTCTGAAGTCCCCGAAGAAGCAGCTGCAGTCGTGGAAATCGCGCTTGAGTGGATTGACCGGCTCAAACCACCACGAAACGCCAGATTCGCCATCTCGGAGGGCCACTATTTGCGGAGCGAGTCCTAATGCCGCTCAACGCCACATCAGGTCTTCCAGCTGGGCTAGCTTGCCACCGGACAACTTCCACGCGCTAGATGTGTCTACGAACAAGACAGTCTATCCTTCGTCTTCCGGCACGTACGATAGCAGTCATGTGCTTTCGAGCTCCGCACCCTC
This sequence comes from Aspergillus welwitschiae, assembly GCF_003344945.1. Classification (NCBI taxonomy): domain Eukaryota; kingdom Fungi; phylum Ascomycota; class Eurotiomycetes; order Eurotiales; family Aspergillaceae; genus Aspergillus; species Aspergillus welwitschiae. The sequence goes on from NW_020798696.1 coordinate 713,493, forward strand.
GGATCACCCGGGCGGACCGATCACGGTATCCGACTGGGAAGTAGTCCTGAGTGACATGGACCGCGGCTATTCGAACATCTTCACCGGGATCTACGGAGGAAGGGAGTGTGGTGAGGACAGCGGTCCCTTCGCTTCCCTCACGGCCGAGTTCGCCCACAAGGGGGATCCCATGGTAGCACCGTTATCAGCGCCACAAGCGGAGCTGCAAGGGTTGTCTCCCGAGGCATGGTCAGCAAGTAGCAATAGCGACGTGCCAGCCAATCAGGATCTCCCGGCACAGAGTGTCCTCAGCTACTCTGATGAAGGCAGTGCGGAAGACGGAGTGCCATACAACGACATGCGGCTGTCGCCGGAAGAGCAGGCCAATTTCTTGGGTTCGTTCCGGAATGTCATGATCCCAGCGGTGGAAGACGAAGTGGACGAGTTTGGGCTGATTAACGGCTGGGATCGACGACTGGCTGTCTGAGCTATAAAGCTCGGGACTACCGGTATTTCTCATGAACGCAATGACCTTAGGGTGTCGATGGAGTTTCATTTGTTTTCGGGATTGTAGGAGTGGAGCGAGAGGACTTCTATGTTTTTTCTTTTCTTTTTGTTTCTTCCGATACGTTTCGTTTGTGATACCTGGTCGGTGCAGGGAGTCTCGGTTTCCATTCGGCACTTACAAGAGTGTCTGTCGGGGGTCATGTCATGTCCCCTTGTCACTATAATGTTTGAGTATATATTGTGAATAATGGATTTTCAAGTATGTCTGTCTTTAGTAATCATATTCTTTTAAATCGGATGACTGCCGTCTCTTGCATTTCAGTTCAAATGATGTTTACTGCCCTGAGTCCAGGCTTTAGACGATGCTAGCCAGTGCTTGCTCTCCCAGCCAGGTTACCAAATAGTCAGTTGTAGTTGAGACTCACATGAATCAGATCACATGCACCTGCCAAGACAGAGTATGGCCATCCCTCACATGCTTATAGGGCAGCGCATAGTAGGATTACTTGCCCGCTTCAAATCAGATGCATTGTGACTGCAACGACCGAACAGAGCGAGCCTACCACTACTAAAGTATTCACACATGCCTCTCACAGCCCCATCCATCCGAGCCAAAAGTCCCGAGCGCATACCCCGAACGGCACGCGGATTAGACAAATTAGGGAAGCCGTTCGATCTGAGCGGCCATAAAAGTTGCAAGCTAATTAGCTTAGCTAGCTAGAACCACCTAGTAGTCGAAGTACGCCCGGAAATAAGTAACAACGTTTCAGTCGGTGACTGCACATCTCTAGCTGCATGAGATGATTTTCTAGTTGCAACAAGAACTGACATGGGCCTACTACTTACTAACTACTTACCACAGTGGAATAGTCATCGCTATGCCTTTTGACTGTTTTACTGTAACACACCTACTGACCTGCCTGGGATGGAAAGGGCATCGGAAATGCACACCTCCGAGAGCAAAGCAAAGAGAAGAAAATTTCTGCTGTGATGCGTGATCGATAATTGCCGCGCGTTGTTGCTTCATAATCAATCATTTGACTTGCTGAATAGTTATTTAGGAGATATGTGCTCCGAAAGCTAGACTAGATACAATGTGGTGGTTGTGGTTATTGATGGAGACTGGGGCTGGAATCCGGACTCCGTAAAGCGTAGGAAGGAAAAGAAAAGCGGAGTGAGTGCCTGCCTGCCTTATCCCCCGTTGGCGGAGCAGCGTCCTCCGGGACCCAGCGGACAGAAACACACGGGGTTACTAATGGGGCTCGTTTGTCTGAATAATGTTCGGAGAATTGCTGAGTTGGGGAAGGACCGCTAATTCTGTCATTTCTGGCTTGAAAATTGGTGGTTGATTACTATTGCTATAGAAACTAGTAGGAGAGGTAAGGTCAATGGCCGGCGGGGGAGTTATTTGGTAGAAATTGAGCATGTTATTTGAGTTGTAGGGCCAACTCAGAGATCTGCGTCGTTCGATATGACAGGTAAGACGTGTTATTATCTAGACAATTGGCTGAGGGGAGGAAAGTGGGAAGTATCAATGCACTCTGTCCCTGCAATTATCATGTATGTAATGGTTGTGAGAGGGAGGGGGGAGCTTCCTGGTGGCGTTTCGGAGGGATACTTCCAGGCCTCTCGTATAACTGGCAGCAGACTGGATAATAGCGAACAATCCCGAGCTCTTGCTACGCTTCGTCAATTTACTAGTCTAATATAGATAGGCTAACAATATCAAAATTGTTCTCTGTAGCTTGACAGTACTTCTGTTGAGAGCTGGAAAGGTTGCATTGAATTCCGGAGGGACCGCAGCTTGCCTGAGGCAGCGGGGGAGGGGCACATCGTGCATAACATCATCATCAAGTATACTACCTTGAGGACCTCGACAGCTTCCCCCAAGCCCCATGCCAACATCATATTCCGTTCACATCCTCCAGCTTTAGATCAAGTACCGCCCAAGGTCAGTCAATTGCCTGGCAATAGCCGACCAAGAAACGAAGGAGTAGAAAAGAATAGCCGTGGCCAGCGAGTTGTAACCCCCTCCGAGCAGCCGGTGAAAGAGTTGGTGCCCCACCACAGACATCATTGCCCCCCCACCTTCCCTTTCTCACCCTCTCGTTGCTGGTCGCTGCTTCCCATCCCACTCCGCCCGCCTGGCTGGCTCGCTTTTCCTCGCCCATTCCCCCTTCCTTGTCATCCTTTCTTCTCCTTCTCTCTTCTCTCTCTCCTTCTCCTTCTTCTTCTCCTCTCTCAGTCATCTTTTCCCCTCTTCATCTCGTGGTGGTCTTCCCATTTGTGTTGATTGTTTGTTGGATCATCCCGCTCAGATCCCACTAGAAGTAAAAAACAAGAACTTGGTTGGATTTAAATAGTATGGCCCCTCCCCTCATTTCTTCCCCAACAACTTTCACTGCCCCCCATTCAACCTCCCTCTAACCTTTCAACTCCTTCTCTAGACACAGCAATCATGGGTTACAACGACGTGGACCAATTGGCCATCAACACCATCCGCACTCTCGCGGTAGGCAACTCTTGCTCCCATTCTCTTTGCTTCTATTCCACTCCCATCCGATTCCGGTGTGACGGAGAGCTTCTCTAGAGCTCCGGCACCGGAAGGCCATCCCTGGTATCACGGGGACTCCGCGGAGCACAGTCTCCCACACTGAGGATCGGCTTTTTTGTAGCTGCTATCTCCTCGGAGCTCCTTGTTTTACTAGCTACGGATTGCGGAGTGGTCATATCTATCAGAACTATCACTCTTAGTCAACTTTGAAGCTAATCCTCCTCTAGGTTGATGCCACCTTCAAGGCCAACTCCGGTCACCCCGGTGCCCCTATGGGCATGGCCCCCGTGTCCCACGTCCTTTTCAACAAGTTCATGAGCTTCAACCCCCAAAATCCCGACTGGGCCAACCGTGACCGCTTCGTTCTCTCGTAAGCTTCAACTGGCAATCTTTGTGTCCAGGTGATCGTTTCACTAACTTTCTTCCCCAGCAACGGCCACGGCTGCATGCTCCAATATGCTCTCCTTCACCTTTTCGGCTACCAGGTCTCCATGGATGACCTGAAGTCCTTCAGAGTATGTATCCGCTGAGGGTTTCTGCGAGAGCCATTGTAGACATGTCCTAACTATCATGCTCGTGTAGCAACTCGACAGCATCACCCCCGGTCACCCCGAGGCTCACGACACCCCCGGTGTTGAGGTCACCACTGGTCCCCTGGGCCAGGGTTTCGCCAACGCCGTTGGTCTTGCTATTGCCGAGCGTCACTCCGCTGCTGTCTTCAACAAGCCCGGCTACACCCTCTTCAACAACTACACATACTGCTTCTTCGGTGATGGCTGCGCCATGGAGGGTATTGCCAGCGAGGCCGCCTCCATGGCTGGTCACCTGAAGCTCGGTAACCTCATTGCTATCTACGACGACAACGGAATCTCCATCGGTAAGCTTCATTCATCACCCCCTTTTCCTCATTATCACAGCTATACTAACGAGGGCTTGTTTTGCAGACGGTGACACCAAGTGCGCCTTCACTGAGGATGTTATGAAGCGTTTTGAGGCCTACGGCTGGCACACCGAGTACGTCAAGGACGGTGACAACGACCTCGAGGGCATTGAGGCTGCTATCAAGAAGTGCCAGGCTGTCACTGACAAGCCCTCCGTCATTCGTCTGACTACTACCATCGGTTTCGGTTCCAAGCTCCAGGGTACTGGCGGTGTCCACGGTAACCCCCTGAAGGCTGACGACTGCGAGGGTGTCAAGCAGCTCTTCGGCTTCGACCCCAAGCAGACCTTCGTCGTTCCCCAGCAGGTCTACGACCTCTACCACAAGCACGCCGCTGAGGGTGCTGCTAAGGAGCAGGAGTGGAACCAGCTCCTCCAGAAGTACGCTTCCGAGTACCCCAAGGAGCACGCTGAGCTCACCCGCCGTCTCTCCGGCAAGCTTGCCGAGGGCTGGGAGAAGAGCCTGCCCGTCTACAAGCCCACCGACGCTGCCGTTGCTACCCGTAAGCTCTCCGAGGCTGTCCTCGAGAAGATCCACGATGTCGTCCCCGAGCTTCTGTCCGGCTCTGCCGACTTGACTGGCTCCAACAACACCCGCTGGAAGAACGCCGTTGACTTCCAGCCCCCCGAGTACAACATCGGTGACTGGTCCGGCCGCTACCTCCGCTACGGTGTCCGTGAGCACGCCATGGCCGCCGTCATGAACGGTCTTGCCGCCTACGGCACCGTCATCCCCGCTGGTGGTACCTTCCTGAACTTCGTCTCCTACGCCGCCGGTGCTGTCCGTCTGTCGGCCCTCTCCCGTGTCCGCACCATCTACGTTGCCACCCACGACTCCATCGGTCTGGGTGAGGACGGTCCTACTCACCAGCCCATTGAGACTCTGGCTCACTTCCGTGCTCTGCCCAACTGCATGGTCTGGCGCCCTGCTGACGGCAACGAGACCAGCGCTGCCTACTACTCTGCTCTGACCTCCAAGCACACCCCCAGCATTCTGGCCCTCACCCGTCAGAACCTGCCCCAGCTCGAGGCTTCCACCATCGAGAAGGCCCTCAAGGGTGCCTACGTTGCCCTCGAGGCCCCCGACGCTGCCGTCACCCTCATCTCCACCGGTTCCGAGGTCAGCATCTGTATCGAGGCTGCCACCTACCTCAAGGAGAAGCACGGCATCGCTGCCCGCGTTGTCTCCGTTCCTTGCTTCGAGGTCTTCGATGCCCAGGACAAGGCCTACAAGCTCCAGGTCCTCCCCGACAACATCCCCGTCCTCTCCGTCGAGGCTCTCACCACCATGGGCTGGGAGCGCTACGCTCACGAGCAGTTCGGTCTCAACCGCTTCGGTGCCTCTGGCCCCTACAAGGATGTCTACAAGGTAAGCTACAAAATATGTCCACCTCTTTAAATAGCTGCATATGCTAATTCACTTCACTGCAGAAATTCGAGTTCACTCCTGAGGGCATTAGCAAGCGCGCTGTCGCCACCATCGACTTCTACAAGGGTCACACCGTGCGCTCCCCCATCAACCGTGCTTTCCAGCAGATTCTGTAAACGTCTTGCGGTAGCATCGTGATGGTTTGTACTGATTCATGTTTATGAGTATCTGGGACGATGTTGATCCCTGTGGGCAATGATACCCCGGGAGAAGTCCTATTTTAACGACTTTTTCTTTGAAGATAAAAATATATGCAATCTGTTTCATTCAATCTCTTGGTCTATAATCGTTCTAGTTTTCTTTGGGTAGATTTAGAGGGGAATTGGTCTATGACGGGAGAATACTATCACCAGTTTTGGCTTTCAAATTGGACTTGGCCAACCTGCACTGGCAGCAACACCGAACTAAGCACGTAAATATAAAATTTGCTTACGGGATAGTCATATCTTGTCCACTTATCCAAAGCGGATATTGGCTAGTATAGTTTCTTAGGAAGATCCTTTCGGAGTGCATCTCACGCTTCAAGCCATGTGAAGCATCGGGGGGATATTATGAGGAAGCAGCAGAAATCTTTTGTTATATTCGTCATCGTCAGATCATCATCGATTATCAGCCGCCGTGGGGCCTCGAAACGGAGGAGGCCACCACCCAAAGTATTAGAACGACAAAACTTCAGATAGTCTAAGCATCCAGAGCCTTGCGGGCGAAGTTGGGGAGAACGAAGCTGGCACGGTGGATGTCCTGGTTGTAGTAGCGGCAGAGCTTCTCCTCCTCCTCACGGGTCCAGCTGCGAACGGGCTCCTTGACGTTACGAGTGGCATCCTTGCAGCAGACCATGAAGCCGATCTGGCCGGAGGGGTAGGTGGGGATGGTGGTGTAGGCGTATTCGGCAACGGGGAAAACCTCCTTGCAGGCCTTCTTGAGGTCGGTGATCAGAGACAGGTGCAGCCATTGGTTCTCGGCTGTATGGGTAGAAAACACGAACCCAAACCGATCCCGGGTTAGGGGTCGGGTGGTTTGGGGCGTAACAAGGTTAGCTTCATAGTTCGCGACGAGAAAATACAAATAACACAAATAGTACGTAGAGATTAGGGGGGATATAGAGGAGTCAAGGAGGGGAGAGAGAAGTAAGATGTAAAGGGCAAGAAGGGATTAATGAAAGGCGACGAACAACCTTGTGTGGTGATGACACCTCCCTCACGGAGCGCATCGCGCAGAAGCTCGAAGTAGGGCTTCTGGAAGAGGCTCTCAGCGGGACCCTCGGGGTCAGAGCTGTCAGTGATGATAACATCGAACTCGTTCTGGCGCTCCTTGAGGAACTGGAAACCATCGCCAACGTGGACCTTGACGTTGGGGTGCTGGAAGCCAATGCTCATGCCAGGAAGGTACTTCTTGGAGACACGGATGACAGCCTAAGAAACCATGAGCCACATATTCACATACACAGCAAGAGCACACGGGGATTTCTTTTTGCTATTTTACCTCATCAATGTCGCACAGGGTAGCCTCCTCGACGGTCTCGTGCTTGACGACCTCACGGAGGACACCACCATCACCACCACCGATGACCAGGACCTTCTTGGGGTTGGGGTGGGAGTTCATGGCGAGGTGGGTGATCATCTCCTGGTAGCTATGGTCATATAACGTTAGCGCCAATGGTGCTTCCGGGTATAAATAGCTCGTGGTAAGAATTTCAACATACGAGAACTCATCGCGCTCAGTGCACTGGATGACATTGTCGAGGACGAGGACGGTGCCGTAGTCGCTGCTCTCGAAAACAAGAACATCCTGGTACTTGGACTTCTCGTGGTGGAGGATCTGGTTAACCTTAAGGTTCATGGCCTGGCCGGGCCACATGTCAGACTGCTCGGAGAACCAGCCATCTGCAGAAAATGGGAAGGACCAATGTTAGCGAGGGGTAAATTTCGTAAGAGGGGTAGCAAGTGGAATGACATCGTCTTGGGGCGAGATTGCGCTCATTGAGGCGTCATAAGCGGGCATTGATCCATTGAACAGATCTGGAGAGTAGGTTTGGGGATTGAGAAGAGAACAGGAGGTGGGGTAAACAGCGAGGTGATGGAGGGGTGGTGGATGGTGCGGATAAGGGAAATACTACATACCCTTGATGGTGGGGTGAGTGATGTCGCTCATGGTGATGGAGTGGTGGAAAGGACGGAAAAGACGAAGGTGAGGACGAGGACGGAGAGCAGACAGCGAAGAAGCAGCTGAGGGGAGACGAAAGAGAAGAGAGGAAGAGGAAGAGAGAGAGGAGGAAGGAGGAGAGAAGGAAAGCGAAAGGAAAGAAGCGACGAGAGACGAACGCATGCGGAGTGGGGGAAAAGGTGAAAACCAGAAACAGAAAAATTGTATGTACGGCTGGTGACCAGTGGTAATTTATCACCGGCGATGGCGGCCAGTCAGGTGGGGTTTTCTCTCTTTTGTCGCCTGTTTCGGTAATTTTCTCTTCTGGCCGATGGGTTTGGTTGCCGTATTGCTGGTATGGTATGGCCTGTCTGTAACATTAAGAGTAATAGCATCCACTTCAACTTGCCTCAAAAGAGTCTTTCTTTTCCTTATCTTGATCAAGAATTTCACGATACTCCTAATGGACAATGGACACTTGCGTAACTCAATTGGTCAACTCGCATTGTACTCCATCCAATCGTCTGGGCAATTGTGGTCCATCACGATGCGTAGTATCACGGCCAAGGCCATCCATCATCCCCATCCTGTACCACAATCATCACATTCGGGCATTCGGGCAGCACTCCTTCAACATCCCAATTATCTAAAGGGAAATCGTATGGCCAATTGACCTGCCCAGGAAGCGTGGGATACTTCCCGCGCTGGGAAAAAAAAAGGCTCAAACAATAGCCGCCGGTGATTGGCAGAACTACACTACGGGTTGGCTTCAAGCGGGTGTGGAATCCCTCCGGCCTATACGATGCCGCCCATTCTTGATTACAGATGCACCCCACGCGCGGTCAAGGCAACCAAAAACATTGCAACATACTCGATTGCTTCTAGTTACTGTACAGTGCAATCACACATCCAGCCCTTTCATATTGCCCAATGTCATCCCTTTCTTCCAAACATTCTCCGAGCTGGCACGTTACATTTACTCTTCACCACCCTCGAGAAGGCGGCCAGGCTTGGAGTTGAGGTACTCGTTCCTACAAGCAAGTCTAAGCGTCAGCTCTGGGGCAATCAATTGTACCGGAAACGTGTGTAATATAGGCCTTCATGTCCGCAGGTAAGGGGGAGGCATACCTCTCAACAGCCCAGTTCATGATGGCGTAGGCGGCAATGAAGGGAGGAGCGACGTAGAGGACCTGGTGTCTGAATCTGCGGAAAACGTTGAAGATGGCGGCGTGACCGGCACCAGCAAGAGGGCGCTGACGGTTAGGGGACATGGAGTAGGAGGTCACACGCTGGGGAGTAGGGCATCCTAGATGGGGCAAAGACATGCCATGTCAGCAAGGGTTCCGAAACGCAATTGCACATGCTGTCGTCTTTTATTGAAGCAGTGATTCGTCGGCAGTGCAGGCCCATAATCGAGTAACAAGCCCGGTGGCCCGATGTTGCTGACAGTCGAAAGGCTTCGCAGACAGCCAAATCAAGTTGATATTGTAGACATACCGAGATCACCCCACCAGCCGAGGAAGCTAAAAGAAACCACAAATTAGCCATCATGATTATCCAATATGCTACGACTCAACAAGAACCGGAGCCATTCGGGGTAGGGGACATGGGTAGATATCTCATCGCAGACGAGGCCGCATGGTACCCTTTCCCCCGGAAAAGCTAGGGAGCGGACAAGACGAGACAATGGGGCAAAAATACTCACACTCCATTCTTAGGATCGAGATGGCCACCCATTGTGAAGATATGCGAGGAGAATCAGCGACGAAAAGCGCGATGTGGGGAGTGAGAGATGAGGCGTGAGAGGAGAGAGAGAGAAGTCGTCGTCGGTGACCTTCGGACCAAAACGGACGAAAGTCGAAGTTGGAAGTTCAAACCACCGCCCAGCGCTAATCCGTTTCGGGACAGCATGCGAAAAGCCTCGACATCATCTCCAGCCAAACTCCCGCCCGCCTGATAATTACGGTCGTTTCTCTGTCGCTGCTGAAGTCCCCGTCCCCTCGCTCATCAATCTATCACCATGTCTACCTTCCTCCAGCAGATCTACCGCCTCGCGGTTCCCATCTCGGCGGGAGTCTACATCTTCAACTCCTCCATTTACGATGTTCGTGGTGGTACCCGCGCTGTCATCTTCGACCGATTGTCCGGAGTGCAGGAGAAGGTCATGAACGAGGGCACACACTTCCTCATCCCTTGGTTGCAGCGAGCTATTATCTATGATGTTCGCACCAAGCCCCGCAACATTTCCACCACCACGGGTAGTAAGGACTTGCAGATGGTCAGCTTGACTCTGCGTGTGCTGCACCGTCCTGAGGTCCCGAAGCTGCCGGCCATCTACCAGGTAAGATGCCTGTGCCCTTTTTATACCCGACTCTGAGTCCATTCCCTCTAACCATGCCTCTCCCAAATAGTCCTACGGTATCGACTACGATGAGCGTGTGCTCCCATCCATCGGAAACGAAGTTCTCAAAGCCATTGTCGCTCAGTTCGATGCCGCCGAACTGATCACCCAGCGTGAAGCTGTCTCCAACCGCATCCGCACAGACCTCATGAAGAGAGCTTCTCAGTTCAACGTCGCCCTTGAGGACGTCTCCATTACCCACATGACCTTCGGAAAGGAATTCACCCGTGCCGTCGAGCAGAAGCAGATCGCCCAGCAGGACGCCGAGCGGGCCCGTTTCATTGTCGAGAGGGCCGAGCAGGAACGTCAGGCCAATGTCATCCGCGCCGAGGGTGAAGCCGAGAGTGCCGATATTATCAGCAAGGCTGTTGCCAAGGCGGGCAGCGGCTTGATTGAGATTCGTCGTATCGATGCCAGCAAGGAGATCGCGACGACGCTTGCCAACAACCCCAACGTCACGTATCTGCCTGGTAACGATGGCAAGGAAGGCGGAAAGAGCACTAGCCTCTTGCTGGGCTTGAGAAACTAGAAGGCGCTGTGGCTTGGTAAATGGAATTACGTGTATTTCTTATTTCTCTTTTCTTTGTTGTTTTCCTTCAACCGGATGGATCTCAGGCGTGCATGATCTCCGTGGCGAATTAATGTCGTTTGGTCTTCTTTCTTCATCACTTCCTCTCTTACACACCCTCTCGCACGCATGCACTCCTACACGCATGAACCTGTAGCAATATCATACCCATTCCTCTCTCAAATATGCCTCTACATATCTAAACCTTATAGCAGGTAACGAACACCACGACATAGACTCCACGACGGTAGGTATCATTGTAAACCATGAACAAAATGCAACCATACAAAAGAACACAAGGCACAGAGTATTAACTCTACTCCCCCACCCTCCGATAAACATGAACCTGAAACCTCATATCCTCCAGCCCAGCCCCCTCCCCAACATCATACCTCAACCTGGCCGCATTTCTCCTCCACCACCTCGAATCCTCCGACATCAACCGTTCCCACTTGCCCTCCGCCACCGACAGCAGCGTATGATCCAACAAGAACTTCATCGGATACTGTCTCTCCCGCACTTCCCCATCACCACCCTTGCCCAACTTCAGCGTCGAATAACTCCCGGGGCTATCCACCACAAGCAGCACCGTTCCAGGCCGCAACATATCCGTCATGCGCAACAAAAACCCTGTAGCCTTGGCCATAGATGTCGAGAACAGTTCATTCAAAGTGAACATCAACGTTACCAGGACAGTAGAGCATGATTCCGCTTCCTGCCGCGAGAATAATCCCTGAAGTTCCTTCTCCCCCGTGGAGAGAACATCTAGCTTCTCAAAGCCAACGCTGAAGCTGGGTGTCTTCTTTTCTTCGTCTTTGTTGGAGGGTAACAATGGAGCAGGATGCGACTTTGACCCTGTCACTGTGGGAGATTGAATAGCGGTGGATAAGCGCTCAACTACCTTTGACCAGTCTGCGATGTCTACCGCCGTGACGGAGAGGCCGGGGTAGGTGGTAGTAGTAGTAGTAGAAGTGGTGGTAGAAGTTGGTTGTTTTACTGCTTCTTTGCTACCTTCTTCTTCTTTCCCATCGTCCAAAGATACCGCCTCAACAGCATCTGCAATCTGATCCTCATCTCTTGCAGAAGAAAATCGTAGTTCAGCACCATCCAGAAAATCCCTCCACGCAGCCGCAAGCGCAACAATCTCAGCACCCGCGCCACCTCCAATACACACGACATTATTCGTAGAAGTAGTAGCAGCAGCAGCAGTATGGTCAGAAACAGGCTTAACCACCTCCCTCAACAGCGCGCGAAAGATGCCCGCATACCCCAACGCCCTGGACGAGCTCCACCGCAACGCATAAGCACGAAGCAAGTCCTCATTGGCATCTGTAAAAGCGGAGTCAAAGTCACGATTATACAAATGGGTTTTGATTGTCTGGATCAGACTTTTGATGTCTAGTTGCTGCTGTTCCTGCTGTTGCTCTGCTGAATCAGCAGTGGTGGCTCCGGATTCATCATTGTCGTTCTTCTTCGTCTCCTCCCGGTTATGGAGATAATTGTGCCCGTTTGTGAGCAAGGCAGTTTTGAACACATTTAGTAACAGTTGCTGGAGAGTCAGCGGGATGGTGGTGGAGAGGTTGAGGTGATCTTGATGATGGTTGGGTTCGGTTTTGCTGGTGTTTCGGCGCGGTTGTGTTTGTGAGGAAGAGGACAGCTTCTTTTTACTACTCTCCTTTTTGTTGGGTTTTTTGGATGTGTTGCTGGATCGAGGTGCCATTTTTGAAGAGGTTGTGGTTTTTGTGATTTATTTCTTACATTAATCGTTAGGATATGTTGTCTGAACTTAGTTAAGAATTTGGGGAATTTTCGGTTTCGCCATTGGGACGGGCCTGTGGGGCCCCGTGGTTGGATATATATCGTCACTCTACACACCAGTACTGGCCGCCAGACGGTGTTTGGCACTTAGTTTGGAGTATGTGCTTCAATTTGCAAGATGAGCATTGCTAATATTGAACTACAACCAATCGTTGCGTGCTACAGCTGCTGTACTGACATCATGAATCCCTACTAATATAATTGATACATGACACACTACAAGGGCTCGAAATGGTTACTGAGTAGACGCCATCAATTTGATGACGCAGAGTGTAGATTGAATTGTCTGTTAGCAGCTCATACTGTACGCATGTAGCTCTGCACGCTCAAAGTGGCAAAGATGCTTGCACTTCGTGATTTGAAAGACATGCACCTCCCAAGGAAGTCGAATAAAAAAGGACCCCATTTCAGAATCGCCAACAAAACCAGTGAGCCCGTGTAAGAAGAGTCTCGTGGAAAAAAGAATGACACAAAGATGGATGCCATAATGAATGCAAGAAAAAAGAAAGATAGATGAATGTGAAATCAAAAGAAGCTGAGAAAGAAGAAGAATGAAACAGTAGAAGGGCCCTGAAACATTAGATAGCGAACGGAGATGAAGGCATTGTTCACAACTGCAACCGGCCATGAACGAGAGACAAGAAAGGAATAAACAAGATAGAGCTTTCATACTCTTACGCTTAACCACATATCGATGAAAAAGAGATTCGTCAGTTACCACCCAACACGCAGAAAGGTGAACCGGTCCGAGTAAAAATCAAAAAGAAAAGAAGTAAAAGGGAGAAAGAAGAAGGGGAAATAAAGATGAAAAAAAGTAGATCTTGCAAAGACCACGTCAAGAGAATCATAAGGTTAGATATGTACAAGGGGCAGACAATGGTCTCAGCAGCGATGGCTCAAGAGGGCCGCTGATCCCGAACACCATGTTCATGACAGGACTTGTCCTTGTCTTTAATTCGCCAGAAGTGCATGAGACGGCTGATCCGAAGACCCTTCTTCTTGGCTCTTTCAGGCTCATCTTCCGGTGGCTTCTCTTCGTAGCTAAGCTTGCTCCGTTCTGCGTGGGGCCCAACAACCAGCTTGGAGAGACTGGCGAGACTGGATCTTTTAGAGCTGTTGGCTTGGCTGGTACGACGGCGCACAGCGGCAGAAAAAGACGCCGAACGATCAGTGGACAAGCGAGGGCGAGTGAAGAATGTGCCGGAGATCCGGTTCAATGTGTTTGTCGTCGTTGATGCACTGCTGGTCAGTGAGGGCACATCCTCAACTGAACCCTGAGGAAGATCCACCGAGGGATTGTATGAGGGGTTCGAAAAATTACGGTCGGTCGTGGACGAAGTCGTGACTGAGCGAGGAACGTCGGAAGACAGTGTGAAGTCGGGAGATGGGAAAGAAGAGTTTGGAAGAGAGTTGTTGCCTTGGAGAGACAATGGAGGAATATTGGGGGTCAGTTCCAGTGGGGTGGTAGTTCGGTCAGCAGGCATAAATCGAGGCGAGATGTCAGGACTCGGTGGAACAGGCTTATGTTGCCATTCCTGTCTGTCCGTCTCTGTCGAACTCTGCAGCTGAGCAGAGAAAGGGTTAGCCGCATTGTGGAATTGAGCGAGCGAGGTCTGCTTTGCGGTGAGCTTCTGCTCCTCCTGATCCGGACGGGTAGCAACAATGTCCGTGGCATCGTTCGGTTCGTCCTTCTGTATACCCAGACCAGCGTGAGGTAAATCGCCCTTGTTAGTTTCTTGAGCAAGCGGCTGGTGTGTCAGGGTATCAGAGCTGTCTTTGCTATCCGCAGATTGCCTATCTGCATCAGCCGTGTCGGATGTGGCCACCTGCGGCCCTGATTGCTCAACAGATTCCTGTTGAGCATCGCCGGTGGCAGCAAGAAAAGCATCCTCCTCTTCTTCGTACAGAACATCAGGGTTCTCCAAGGTTGAAGTGGTGACAAATCGGTTGCCACCGAGAAAGCTGCGATCAAAGGGGGGCATTTCCGGAGCGCTCTCTGCACGGCGATGATAGCGCATCTCCGGACCTATGAATTCACCCCGTCGTCCACCACTGTACATCCGCTTCGTTGCCGCCGAGAAACCGCTCTCTGCAACACGACTAGACCGCATATCAGGGGTATTGAATGGACCCAGAGCTGCATCAAGATCTATCACTGGACTAAAGGCATCATTCTGAGTATTCTGTTCGTAGAAGCTCCTTGGCTTCCAAGAGTTATCCAGGCTAGGTTGTAGCTCCTCCTCTGGAGGCAGGTGACTCGACTCCGGTGTAGCCGGGTTGGTGGGTGTTCGCAAGACGACGATGTTGTCATCATCGAAATCGACGTCCAAGCCCGAACCAAGATCCGAATTTGTCCTGGTTAATGCAGGGGGAGAGGCAGTGGACTTTGATATCGGCATGTCCTTCTTCGTATGCCGCTTATTTTTACCTCTTGTCAGAAGAGCGCCCGCCCAAGACCGCACTTTCTTCTGCCTTTTCTTGGCTTTCGATTTCTTTTTGCCTGACGGAGATTCCGACGATTCATTTGTCTCGCTTACCGAGGTATTCGAGCTGCTTTCTGAACCACTGGAAGAGGAAGAGGAACGACGCGATGAGCCTGCAAGATGCTCGAGAATCCCCGAGGACAAGCTTTTGCGATTACGCGAGTGGCCTGCCGCAGACAATGGCCGTTTCATGGGCGATGCATCGTCCACGTTGGCGGTCTTGCTCGGGTCTAGCATGAAGGATGCATCCGCAGTTCGAGGTCTTGGCCTTGACTTCTCAGCCTTAGGTTGTGTGTTGTCGACTGCAGGAGAAAAGCAAGTATAGCCGCTATTTCTAGCGGAAGCACCAAATCCTGGTGTTGCCGCCGGCTCAATTTCTTTCGACAAAATTTCGGCCGAGTGGCGTTCGGGCGTGGGAACATAGCTAGGAGTACCAGGTTCAGCAGGCTCTGAGTGGTCTTCCTCAATCACGATGGTAGGCGATACTGGAGGAGATCGCCGGGTCAGAATGGTTGCAGACTGAGAGACTGGCCTGGGAGGTTCATTAGAAGCATGGCCTTCGCGCGTTGTGTCTGCCGGAAAGCATGGAGCACTTCCAATGGGTGGTTTCAAGTCTAGCGCATTCGAGATAGCCGTGAGATCCACGCTGGATATAGCAGCCGAGCGGCGATGGGCATGACGGCGTTTTCCTTGACTACCCGCACTGAAGCCGGGCCCTGGAGCGGGGAGTTTGGCGGGTGCTGGCGCTAAGTTGTCATCCTTGCCTTGAGTGGCCTCGATGGACCCAGCCGGAATGATCGGATGTTCTCCACCAACGAACTCACTGCATCGTCTGCGGTGTCCAGCTGGCCTACCTGGGGAAAGAGAGGGCATCGATGGTTGTGACGAATGTTGAGCGCCCGGATTGTAAGAGAACGCTGGGAGCGGCAGAGCAGTCCTCGCACCGGTCTCCGATGACTTGGGTGTCTCATCGCTAGGATCCCGGGCTGGAAAGACGAAGTGTGGGTTTGGAAGCGGAGCAGACATTCTCAGATTGCGGCGGCTGTGACCCTCAGGAGACCGATCAGCTGAGGGAAGATATGGAGAGAATGCCGGACTAGCTTGTGGCTGTGGAGGAAGGGATATCGAAGCCATAACGATATGCCGGGTTGATCAAGAGGTCTGGATGATACCGATTAAACCTTGATGCAATAATGACTTGAATCACGCCGTAACAAGTGATGGACACAGTTGATGTGACCTCGACGACGCACGGGGACCTCCAGACCTTGGTGACTTCCCTACAATGATTGGAAAGCCCGGTGTTGTCTGGAGGCCTTCAGTTCTGCAATGGTACCATTGAATCCTCAAATCCAAACTCTCAATAGTCGCACCGAGAAAGAAGCGAGGTCCCGAGATCCGAGAAATACGAGCCGAAAGAATACAAGTCGAAGTATATTGTTGCAAAAAACGGTCTGAAACCCAAGATACAAGAAGCCTCCACAATCGCTTTTGTAACTGATCGAGTGGTCGAACAACGCTTTAAAACAAGGCGAATCGAATGAATGTATCGAAATCGAGGGAGTTAAGGTTAAGGTGTCGTACTGGTTGACGAAGGAGACTGATGTTGTTGTAAGGAGCGGACGGCCACGGGAACGGGCCAAGGAGAGGATGGGCGGAAGTGTCGGGAGAGGGCGAAGTGAAGTTGAGAGAGTGAAAGGTTGAGGTGAATAAAAAGGTATAGTAGTGAAGAGGAGAAAGAAGAAAGAAGTGGAGGGGAAGGAGGAAGAGGGAGGAGGAGAGACAGGAGGAGGAAGAGAGAGGAGAGAGAGAGAAAGAGGATCAACCTGGAAAAAGGAAAATGAAGTTGAAGGAAGGAGAGGAAAGGCTGAGGTGCAGCAAAAGGCTTGGTGGTGGAGGAGGAGGAGAGGAGACGGCGACGTATGGAGGGCGGCAGGGGATGATTGGCTGGGTGGCCGGAGGGGCCGCGCTCGTACCGTTCAGGTTGGTTTAGTACCAAATTATCCGTACCGCGTATTACCAGGGCCATCCGATCGCCCAGCGCTCCAGTCAGCATGCGGAGGCGTGACCACCGAACGATGCGCACCGGTAAAGTACGGGAGGCCAGTCAATTAATTCTGGCAGACCTATCGCTCTCTCGCTCCTCTCTCGCGCTCTCTCTCTGTCTCTCTTGTCTCGCACTAGCCCGCTTTCGAGGCACACTACTAATTAAAGGTGATAGTAATAGGCTCCATCGTAGCATTAAAATCCATTAATACTAGACTAGACTAGTCTGGCCAGCGCCTTCATGGGGAAATTGCATACTTCCAGTTAGTCAGGCCTGCGGAGTTCTCGGATGAATACGTGCCTACTAACTAACTAACTTGCTACTGCGCCTACGTACGTAGTACCCTGTCGATGAAGTCGCAATACTCCGAATCTGCAGGCTTCCTTATTTATTTTTTTTTCTCGGCTTCGGTACAAAATCCGGATGGTCTAGCGAAGCCAATAGGCTTTACTGTAGAAGAACAATGCGGGTGGCAGATCTAATGTAGTAGTTCTCGCACTTTCCCATCTACACTCAAATGTTCGTCTTGCATTTCTTCATATATAAGACGTCATAGTGTTTGATTGCTACCAAGTGCGAATACGGTGCGCATCCCTGGTTGAGCTTGAGACATAAGCCAGACATGGAGGACGAGAGAGAAAGTCAGAGCCAGTGCCAGAGCCAGAGGTCTCCACTTTCCCACTGCCACCTGTTCATGCCGTCCGTTGCAATCAGGGTTCTTGCAGGGCGGCAATTTGGCCATTATGGAGCATAATAATCCCGCTGATATTAACGATCCATCTCCATCCTGAATTGATGGCCCGTGAATGGCTTGATTGTGCCTCCGAGCTATATTAACTTGTCACCAGCATGACTGCAATATGCGACGGAGGGGGGGGACCACCATTATTGGGTCAAATTCCGGAGAAAACCTCCCCAGGCACCAGTAGACTAAATTGGCCGTACCTGAACGGGCGGCCAATCCGCAACGCGAACAGGGGCATCGAAATCTCGCTTGTCTCGGTGGGGAAAGACCGACCGCCACCCACTAGACGCTTTGGGCTAACTGCATTCGAGCTAGTTTAATTAGCGCCTGTGACTCCTTGCCCGTCG
Organism: Aspergillus welwitschiae; assembly: GCF_003344945.1. Lineage (NCBI taxonomy): Eukaryota > Fungi > Ascomycota > Eurotiomycetes > Eurotiales > Aspergillaceae > Aspergillus > Aspergillus welwitschiae. Next base: position 731,452 of record NW_020798696.1, read on the forward strand.
CGCCGAAAAAGCAAGACTAAATACGGAGTTTGTCGACTAGCCGTATCTAGTACTGACTCGTTACTGTCCTCGTACTCTTACTCTTACTCTTACTGATCTCCTTAGTTACTCGCAACCTTTTCTCTCTTACAGTACATCGATACCAAACTAATCAATTTAGCCAGCCAGCCAGCGATCCCTGCAATGGTTGACACGTCCCGACATCCCAGGAGGGGAAAAGCCATGCAACTGAAACATCCCGCATGGGAGTCAGAGACAACCAAGAATAGATATCTCCCAAACTTGTTGTGTTGTTGTTCTCCCGTCCCCCTGGTGATCCTCTCCATCATCTGCGACTTCATCCCATGATCGCATCATCATCCTCGGTTGTTGCGAGCCTGTTGAGCATCCTGACGAAACATCTTCCACATAAGATAGAACTGACTAACTGACTAACAAGGTAATAATGGTGGCTTACTGTAAAAAGTCATGGATACGATACGGGGCTTGGAGTACCTACGTAAGTCCGTAGCTACTTGATGAAGGCGGGCGCCAATTCTTCCCTCCCAGAGCGCGAGGCACATCACTTGCCTGTGCCCATAATCCTCCCCCTCCCCTCTCCTCCCCTCCCCTGATAAGTGATAGACCAATACTTTTGTCAGGATCACTACTAGCCACATGAGTCTGGCGGCACATGTCACGCCTATCATTGGCTGCCAAGAAACTGTTAGTGAGGGACTAGATATCGCCCATGTGTTCCAGTTCCAGTTTCAATGCGGTTCAGCCACGTCGACCGATCTTGGTTGCGGCCTTCTATTTCAGGAACGGCCCATTGCATAGTACTACGGGATACGCCGCTGAGAATCCCGGATAAGGTCATCATGAAAGAGGTACGGAGTACTACTAGTCATTGTAGAAGCGCCAAGTGACCCGTCGAATTGCTTACACCCCAGACGCAATTCAGCTCCCGTCGACTTCCCGCGCCTACTACGATAGAAAAGATGTTTCAGCTTCGCCATGTCGCGGTCTAGATAATTCGATAACTAGTAACCATCCCAGTAGTCTGACTTATTCCTTCTCCTGGGAAAAGACCGGCGATCCTGAGCTGGTCGGAGCGCCAATAGAAGGAGGAGCTGACGACAACTGAGTCATGGGACGCTTATAACTACTTTTTCATCAATCGCGACTCATCCGTACGATGGACAAGCAATTCTATCATCACGACATCATTCGAGCTGCCTGTGGCGTTGCCCAAGGTCACTAGGAGTATCTACTATCTCTCAGCGATGTTGTGCAGCCAGGGACATCTATCTATTGGCTGAAGGGAAAAGATTGATATGCCCGAACCGTCGACGTACATGCGGCCTAGCCGGAAACCAGACATGGCTGTCTGACTGGCACAGGGAGTCCGTCAGACCCGATAGACCGTCACCGGACAGGGACCGGGCATCTTGGGCTAGTCGAGTCTACTCATGGTTTGAAATGTTGTGCATCTAACCAACCGTATCCCATATTTGGGCTTATCTGCATAGACGACTACGGAGCACAGTAAGTAGAGATGTATCCCTCGTTCCTTATCGCTTTTGTTTTCGGAACACGCCTTGAATCCTCAGAGAGGTAATAATATTGGAACCAGTAGGTCGATCTTGGGTCGGGTTGGTATAAGGCACCGACTGACTGATCCCAAGTGAAACAACAAACATTCAAAAGCAGTATCATGCTTACTGTACCTATCTTACCGCCGTGTCCTCCTCCTCGTTTACGATACAATAATAAGGGATAGAAAACCCTTTCCCCAATAGTCAATTCCAATGCAAGGGTCGATGCCTACCTGTTCTTGCCAATTTACCCTCCGAGACTGACCCTCTTTCAGCCCTCCACCCGATCAGATCTGTCTTCCGGAAACCTTCCCCAGGCTGAACTCTTTCGTTCGTACTTGCCTTCAAGTCAATAGTGCCTCGACTCAGCCGCGCCGATCCATGGTTCACAGCGGATATCGCTCTCATGTTCCAGAAAATCCGGACCGAAGCCCTGGACTTAGCCACATTGAAAATCGATCGGTCCACTTTGCTTTCTCGTTCGTGGAGTCGAAAACTTTGTGTACAATGTGATGTCAGTAGGCTCGGGGGCGTTGCACCGCATATGCCATCATTGGCATCATGATCCACGGCGCGGAGTAAGCCTCCGTCCGAGGCTCCTCGATGAGTTTTGGTAGGCTGCTCGGCGGACGGATTTGGTAGACGGCAAAGCCGAATCCATTCCGATGAATCCGAAGTGGCTCAAATCGCCCTTTCCAGCGCCATTGTTCACCCCATTGGGTTTCGTCGCCACCCTATGACAGCGGCACCCAGAATACTTTTATGTATGCCTCGAGATTATGGCAATGAAGCTATACCTCCTTGGGAAAGGGGTAATGGCTGCTCTGATAATTGGCGGTCAGTTTCTGCCGGTCAACACAAACCCATCTTATGTCATCGCGAGCGGTGTCAGATGACCGTGTCTGCTTATCATATTCTCGTCCGACGATAGCAGCAATCTTCCTGTCAGTTGTCGTCCGGCAAGGTCACTAGGACGATTGAATCGCGTTGACTTTCATAAGATATCGCTCAAAATGGCCTCACAAGTTTCTGTATCTAGTCCGGCACCGAAACCGAAGATTGACCTTTCCAAGAAGCTCTCGGAACTTCGTGCGAGTAAAGCCAAGTCTCAGACGTCCTCCCGCGAACCTGCTCCAGTCACCCCGCCTCTCCCTAGTCCTCCGGACCTGTCCTCCCATCAATATGCGCGCCCTGTGCGTCGGATATTATCGAAGCAAGACCATGGTCTATTTCTCTCTTCCTCAACCCACACCTTGATCCTCGCCTTCATCTTCGGCCTCTCCGATTCAGTGCGGGGGCGGGCAACCACGGACATTGGCAGCCCTTCCCCCATAATCAACCAAATTCAGTCTATCGTACTTCAAATCCGATCGCTTCTCGAGACACACCCGTCACTTGACCAAGGCGGCTCGCGATTTGGTAACCCAGCTTTTCGCGATCTATTTGACGATGTCGCAGTACAAAGTGCGGCGTGGCACAAGGACATACTCGGGTTTCAAGACCAAGCTCTCATAGAAGAAGCTTCGACCTATCTGATCAATTCGCTTGGGTCGCGCGACCGACTAGATTACGGTTCAGGCCACGAATTGAACTTCATGATGTGGTTGCTGTGTCTACGACAGGTGCACATGTTCTCCGCCACGGACTTCCCTGCGATCGTCTTCCATGTATATGTTAGCTACATGAATCTCATGCGTGATATCCAGACCACGTACTACCTGGAACCTGCTGGATCACATGGAGTGTGGGGTCTCGACGATTACCATTTCCTGCCATTCCTTTTCGGTGCCTCCCAGCTTGTTGCACATCCCTACATCACGCCACTGGCAATCCACAACATGGTAGTTCTCGAGGAAGAAAGTGACAATTACATCTACCTAAATCAGGTGCGATGGGTGGATAGTGTGAAAACAGTGAAGGGATTACGGTGGCACAGTCCAATGTTGGATGACATATCAGGAGCCAAGAATTGGAGCAAAATCGAGAGTGGTATGAAAAAGATGTTTGCCAAGGAGGTTTTGGGCAAGTTACCAATTATGCAGCACTTTCTTTTCGGTAGCTTGTTGCCGGCGGCTCCAGGGATGAGGGAGATCACGGATGACATGGAAGATGACGAGCACGACGATGAGCATGGCCATGGCCACAACCATGCCGACCACACAGACTACTTTGGTGACTGCTGCGGAATCAAGGTACCCAGCACGATTGCAGCCGGGGCTGAAATGCGAAAGCGAGGAGGCGGATCCGGGCTGCGCCCGATTCCATTCGATTAATGTGCATATGTTACGATGGAGTTTTAGGGATGGGATAACTGGGTTACTGAGGCTGAACTTGACATGAGAATAGCAGGGCATCAGGGAAACAATTTCTAGATAATAAATTAATAAAGCAAAAAGGACAGGTTAATCATGATATCACTCCCTACTCTGACATTTCCTCATAGACTTAGACGCATAGTGCCAGACAGAGAATACCGTAGATGTAGGGCACACCATCATAGCTACGAGACAACCATCCACATTGAACCATAAACCAACATAGCAAATTCGAATCTTACCAAATTCGAAGATCTTGTTTCTCTTATAATTGATAACAATAGCTCAAAACTACATAGTCTCACCAACTCATTAGCCTAACCAACCATCAATACAAAATGACACAAGTCACCTGACCAACCCGCTTGAAGCAGCAACCGAAATCGCCATCCAGTAGTGGTATCCACCCATCCATCTCATCATCATCATTCATACCTCCCCATCGACCTAACCATGCACCACCATCTAACCCCCAACATAGAACAAAAATAAAGATAATCAACTATATCCAAAGAGAGGGGGGAAATGGCACCAAGCGAATACTCCACCCCCGGTGGAGGCGGCAAACTAAAACTGAAAGGCTCCAAGACGAGCAACGGTCGAATAGAGAAGAAAAAGAAGAAGAGCAGCAAGAAAGGCAATGCGGAGGAGAATGAACAGCAGAAGCAGCAGGAGCAGCAGCAACTTACAACAACAACAACATCAGCAACAGCGAGTGGTGCTGAAGAGGAACCTCGCGCTAATGAGCATGAATCATCATCAGCAGGGGCTGGGAAGACCGAAGCGGAGAGAAAGTATGAGGAGATGAGGAAGAAGAGGGTATGTATTGATTATGGTTTTTCTTTTGGTTCTAGTATTATATATTTCGGTTTATTGATGTCTGTCTCTCATGTATGGGGTTGATCTACGTGCTGCTTCACTAGAAAGCTCCCATTACATGGAAAATGAATTGATAAGGGGTCTATGTAACAGACGAAAAGATAAGCTAACAATTTTATACAGCTGCAAGAGCGCCTGAAACGAGAAGGGGTCAAAACTCACAAAGAGCGCGTCGAAGAATTAAACAAGTATCTGAGCAGACTAAGCGAGCATCACGACATGTATGTTTGTTTCTTTTCCACTCCACCCCTTTTCCCCCTGCTGCAGTTACTGGTTGGTAGGTGGTTACGGTTTTTTTCCCTTTGGCTGACTGTGTGCGTGGTAGGCCGAAAATTGGACCGGGCTAAAAGGAGTGTCCTCCCCCGTGGTACGGATCGGTGGCTATCGTATCACTTTGTTTCAGACTCATTATGTACTAGTCGTAGTAGTGGGTGGGTGCTTTTGCTTTTAGGGAAGGAAGGAGGGGGGAAATGGGAGGGGGTCGAGATCTTCTTGTTCTCTGTTGCAGGGATTCTAGGTGTCAGGTTGGTTTCAACCTATGGGAGTTCAGGCTTGTTGGTTGGAGAGGTCGTAAGAGTGTTCGGGCTACTACTATCATATGACGCTTGCTACGTTCTGCACGCTCAGTGGTCAGAGCAGCGGGATAGCTACCTGAGCTTACAGCTACGTGGGTAGCTAGCACACGACTAATCTCCGACCACGCTGGGATGATGGCTATTACGTGGGGATTTGGATTTATGAGTTCAATTGATGGAAGGTGTGGACAATATGCATATATACCTATGACCGCTTGGCTATGTGACACGCCAATGGAAATAGCAACCATTCACAAACGGGAAAAGGTCCATCAATTCTATCCAAACGCAACTGGAAGATGGTGATGTTGTCTAGTATCGGTTCGTTGCCAACAACCGCCCGCGGGGAGTTTATGGATGAACACGATCACATGGAAAAAGATAAGGAAATATGCAGCAAATAGATACTTAAAAATATAGCCGTCGAAACTCCAGAGCTGTGAACGCCAAACAAAACAATATCAACATCAAAACTCCCTCCCCAACCCAAGGTGGCGAACTGTCGCGGAAAGCGTTACTGGCCATGCAGTACTTGCTAATGCCGGCAATACGTGTGTGTGTATGTGTGACGTAGGAACACCGCGCTAATATGTATGAGGTTTGCGACGCAGCGAAATGTAGAAGAAGAAAGATCAAGGAGAAGATCACAGGAGGAAAATTAAGGTGAAGTCTCCAGGGATGGGATCTCATACGCCCTTAATGACGTGAGTCCGCTCACTGTTGAGCTTATCGGCATTGCGGGCGTGGGACTCCTTCTTGCAGTCCTCGAGACCAGTGCAGGCATGAGCCTCCAACATGCGATGCTTAGAGCAGTAGTGACCACTGCAGAAGCTGCAGTCTCCGACGATGCGTTGAGCGGCTTCCTTGCACTCCTTGAAGTTGCAGCGAGGCTTGCGGGGCGCCATGATGAAAGTGGTGGCGAGAGTGGGAGAAGAGGCGGTGTCAAGAGTAGATAGTAGCCGCCGGGGCAGCAATGACGATAGGCCGACTGGAAATGAGGTGCTTGTTCCCCGGGGAGAACTGGTAGTGACAGTGAAAGACGCTCAAATGGCAAAGTAGTAGTAGTAGTTTATGCAGTCCGAAAGAGAGGACTGGTTGAGCACACCAAGAGTGTCGGACGTTGCGGGTGACGTGGAGAGCAGTAGTCCGGTGAGGAGAAAGAGGAGGTGAGTGAGGAGTGGTGATAAGGAGGCAGGCAGATAAGGATGGCGGTCTATGGATATTGGAAGGGGACCGAAGATCGGAGTTCAAGGTAGCTTAGCTGGATAGCGTGACAGGGGGATACGATCGAAAGCAGAGCAGAAAGAAGTCCGGGCTCGCTGATGAAGCAAAAGATAGAAAAGGTAGAGAGGGAGGAAGAGAACAAAGGACGGAGGAGGAAGCGAATAAATAGGTGGCAGCGGCAAAAGCGCAGTGCAAAGTCAATTTATACGGAATGGAGGCCGATGGGGGATGGGGAGTCATGGATGACTTGCTGAGTCAAAGAACGGCGCTGCAATGCGCTGATCCAGCATCGCAGCAACCCGCACCGCGTTACAGAGAGGCGCCGATGGGCTTATTCTTAGCCCAGCGAACAGCCAGAAAAGGCCCTGCGGACGCTTGGGACTATTCCTCCGACGGGCAACGACGACGACGCCCGGTGGAGGCAAATCGGCCTGGTGGACCCAGAAGCTTCCAGGATTCTTTGGGTTTCGCTGGTTACTCTCTCCTTTCACAGCCATTCATCCCCATTCATTTCATTCATCCATCCATCTTCCTCTTCGGTTTCCTTACTCTGCAGTCTCTGGTTCCCTTCCTCTTTTGTTTTACGCCTTCGGGTTTGACGGCTATCGAGTTCGGTTCATCCTGCTGCTGCGTTGGCCGGATGCGCACGAGGTTCCCGTTCGGTACCCGGCAAAAGGTTCTTTCTCTCTTTGCCTTTCCTTTCCTCTTATTCAGGCTCCGAAGTTAGTAAGTGGTAGTATTGGTTAGTAGTAGTAGTTAGTAGTAGCAGTAGTTGGTTACTAAGTCACATAGCAGCAGATGGCAAGTCGCTGGTCACTGGCAAAGTTTAACATTCCACCGGACCAGGGGACTGAGAAGAAAAAAAGAAAAAGAAAAAAAATGAAAATGACTCTATACTTAATAATTAATTTAATGGCTAGAAAAATAGGAGAAGGCAAAGAAAAGAAAAAGTAAAAAAAATAAATAAAAAATAAAAAGAGAAAATAGATCAAAGGTCATACAAGAGCCGTTTTCCTACGTGTCCATCCATGCTCTAAACCAACGCATCATCATCAACTGGCCGTTTTACCCTTTTCATTTTACAACCACCACCACCACCAGCACCATCACACCCCCTTTCTTCTTCTCAGCATCATCATCAGGTCGATCAATCCTGTCTAAGCGAGGGCAACCATGTCCACATCAGCTGCTTCTATTCCTCACGAGCCTTTTCCAACGTATATATCGCTGCCAAAAGTCCCCTCCTCCACCTCTTACCCCCTCCTAACCCAAAAGGTCGGCCACGCTTACTAGTCTACTGACCCGTTCAACGTTGCCTTCCCTTCCCTTCTTCCCCCCCGGTTTTCCCAAACTATCCGGCCCAACAATGCATGCAAGCCTGGGCCCTCTCCCTCCCTCTTTCTTCCTTCCATCCAGGCACCACCACGAAGGAGAGGAGAAAGGGAGGAGGGAGGGGGGAACAGAAGATCCCTTCACGGATGTCTGTGCACGCCAGTGAAGCTGCATCCTGAGGGTCGTACTACAGTAGTAAAGTGCACACCCTCCTGATTATTATGATTTCCAACCTTGCCATCTTGTTTCCAACCTGGGTTCCCCATACCTGGAAACCTAACCTTTTACCAAACTCTCCTCAACTTCATCACGTGAGAACTCATACCTTGCAGCCAGCATCCATCCTGATGACTTTTATTTATTGATCTCTTTTCACAATCAGGATTTCTGGATCATCATCAAGATCAAGTGGTCCTTCCGTACATAGTGATGATCTCATCGTAATATCCTGGAAGGCTTTCGTTTCCTTCCTCGAATCATCATCAACATACTATCGATCTATCTAGTAGTACAGAGTAGAGCACGGGAACCAGGACGGAACCCTTACCGATTCTACGGAGTAACCCCGGTAAGTAGTTATGGTCTTATTATCAGCATGCACCTACCCTTGGGTTTGCAGATTCCATGGAGTGCATAAATAAGCACATTCGAATTTTAATCCCCAACAAAGCCCTTTTTTGTTTGTTTCACGCAGCTGATTACCAAATCATGAATGGTGCAGATGGAGCACAGCCGTGGCCTCCGCACAGATCCATAAGATAGCAAGCACTGCATCAGTATGTCGACGTAGGTGAGTAGTACAAAATACCTGAACTGATAATAAAATTAGTATCTAGTACCTAGATTCCACAACCCCCCCTCCTCTCTCTCCGCGACCAATTTACTGGTCATTTAATGCCTGCAGCTACGTAAGCACCATATGCATGTCCAGTCGAGACAGACACAGACCACAGACCGCAGACCGATGGAACGAAATGAACCAACCGCATCCAAGGACCCCATCCTCCATGTCTCGAGCGCAATTGTCCTATGGGCGGGGAGGAAAGGGAATGGGCCATCCTACTACCTACAGAAGTACTACTTCCTCTCTTTTTAATATCATTACTAGTCATCTAATCTAGCTAGTACTATCTACCCCGGTCCCCATACTACTCTGTACTGCCTAAGCACAGGCAAAAGTAGGTACCCAAGTGGATCATCGTCCAACCATAACGCTTATGCATTTGATTTTCTCCTACTGGTCAGTCCTCTTTCTATCCGACTGATTTTGTTTGCATACAAGGTCCCCCGTCCCCCCTCCTTTACCCTCCCAAAGGGAAGGATGAATAGGAACACTGCTTAATTAGCTACTCTTATTTCATCTACTACTTTCTTAATTAATCACTACACCTACTCGCCTAACCAGTAAAACAGGAGTTCAAAGGGTGCCTTGACTCTCTGCAGCTTGAATCCGAGGCTTTAAGGCACCTATTTCCTACTCACAGGAGTACCCTAAGCCATACTGCTACCCCCTTCACCTTTGGGCACGAACCTATGCCCTCTTCTTAGTAGTCGGATCTTACTTCCCCCGCCTCACTATCGCCAGTTCACACCCACCTACCCTCAAGTGAAACCATGCTGAGAATGCTAGAGGGAAAAAAATCCAAATCCAGCCATACATGGACGAGACTCGGCTAGACTAGATCAATAGACCAGGTATGGTGGCGCGCACATTCTTCGAAACCGGTGTTTTCCCAATGCCATTGTTTTGCTTTAACTTCCTTCCTTTATTGCTGGGTTTCACCGACTGAGACATGAACTTTGTTTGTAAAATGAGTTAAATAACTTGTTTCTGGAAATTAACGGCGGAGACAAATGGCCCAAATAATGGCTGGCTGGGAAACCGGTCTATCTTGCAACAGGGAATTGGCGGTATAACATATATGTGGAATAGGATGCCTCGGGTTAGTGTAGTACTTGATTCAAAGAGGTTACACATTCGAATGTAGGGTAGGTACAATGTGGATTGGATACCTTGGGCATGGGTATGAGCACGGGCATGGGCCTGTGGGTCAGCGAATTTGGCCGTTGTTCTGTCTGGCTGGATGTGTGTTTCATCGGTTTGGTCGCCAGGATTATTACACAATTGTACGATGTGCCGAAGACAGGCACGTCAATTTTACGCAGTGCAAACCACTCAACATTTTTCTTGTTCATTAATAACGCGCCCAAGTCATAGCAATTCAAAAGATAAGGTATTCTGTTGCAACACAAATAATGAAAAGAGAAACGCCCTTGCCACTCGACACCGGTCAACCCTTGTAAGTCATGACGGGAAAATAAGAACAAGAAGAGGTATGAGGAAAGATGCAAGTGGGACATTAGATTGGACCAGCACAATCACAACCACACTCACACCCCCAACTCCTTCTCCTTTCCTGCATCTGGATCCAGGTAATCTTCCTTCTCCGCGGCTTCGTACTCGCCGACGAGATCCATCACCACTGCTCTGGCCTCGTCGAACTCGCCCAGGCCGTCCGAGAAGGGGCTCTCCTTCTTGTATTGTTCCAAGAAGGCGTTTCGCTTCCGCAGACGGTCGTATTGCTGGACAATTCGTTTAAACAGTGTCGCGACTGAGGTGTGGTTCGCCAGCATCAGACCGCTGACTCGGTGAGTGTTCTGCATGTAGGGAGATTTCTTTGTCAATGCGACTTGGATGCTCGCTGGTCCCCATGGGATGAAGGATGCCAGGCGTCGCTCCCGAATACGGAGGAGTGATTTGTGTACATCCGTCGGGTCTGCTTCTCCTTGAATTATGTTGAGGATACTGATGTAACAGCTGGATTTGCTGGGGTTGATGGAAACCATGCGGTTCTTCGGCTGCAGCAGACGGCGCATGACATCCAAAACAGTGGTCTTACGCACTGTCTTGGCCTGTTCGATGTTGTCGCCGGTGAATGGGGTGTATGAGGTGATCAGGAAGTGGCTGCGCGGTGTAGGGATGAGGGAAGCAATGATTCCCACGAGGTCATTGTGCATATATCCGGGGTAACGGAGGGTCGTCGTAGAAGCAGACATAACAGTAGAAACCTAAGAGTGATTAGTGCCAGTAGGCTTGCAGACGGGCGGTTACTTACGAGCTGGTTTGTCTGCTGGAAAGAAGGCTCTTGTACGTGGAGCCTATCCGCGACGATCCTCGAAAGAGCACCGTTATCCAATACCACCTAGAATGCAAATTTAGCGAAGCCCGTCATCAACTCATTGGAGTGACAGTGCCTTACCACAGAGTCCGCATTCTGTGTCAACCGCCTCATTGCAAGCAAACTATTGTATGGGTTGACCACGACGTCCGCAGACTGCGTATCGGGAAAGACGGAGTAAGTCTGTATCAATTTCTTGGGAAATCGATCATTCATGCGTTCCAGTATGAAACTGCCCAGCCCTGAGCCTGTACCGCCTGCAATTGAATGCAGAAACATGAATCCCTGCCGAAAAAAAAAAGACCATCAGCACCACGCTCAATCGCAAACCCAAGATTGCACACCATATATGTATCATGATTGCACCGGTATCATACCTCCAAAGAGTCACTGCCATCTGCTTCACGGTCAATCATGTCAAAGATCTCTTCTTGCACGACCTCGCCTGCAGAATAGCCTGCTCCCCAGTTGTTTCCCGCGCCAATACCCTGTTGCCCGATAAAGAAGTTCTCTGGATTGTAGATGTTTCGGTATGGACCAGCCTGGATGGCATTGAGGACCTAATCGGAAAATTCTCAGCTCACCGTTCGCGCGATCACACTGGTTCCTTCGAGATGGTCTTTCGCGGAAGGGGTCGTACCCTAGGTTCTAAATCGAGCAGGATCGCTCGAGGAATATAGCGGGTGTCATCACTCTAAGAAGCATGTTTCATCAGTTTCTTAGGTTATCGAAGCATAATGAGAGTGACAGGTATACCTGATAGAAGAAGACGTCTTTACGATCGCCGCCCTCGGTCGCGAAATCCTCCAGGTTTCCATCCTGGCTTATGCCGTGCTCAAGACAGAGCTGTTGCCAAAATTGAGCGCCGACTAACGCAAGTATAGGTTAGCGACGCCTCAAGATATGCCAAACGGTGTTTGTTCGAGAGCTATAATTGGAGCTGCTTCTCGTGGGAATCCGTACCATTGTTACCGCACTGGCCGGCTTGGATCGTTATGATTTCCCTAGATATAGAGATCAGATCCTGCTAGAACAATTCCATGTTTCTAAGCATATTGCAGGAAAGCTGTGATAGTCAAACTCACCTGGGCATCTTGTTTCTTGATCACCGCAAGTGATCGTGGATTATAGTCTACGCGTAGCGCGTTCCGCGGGGAAGTTCAAGTCTCGATTAGGTGTGTGGGGGCCTTAGGCCAAAACAGTTCCTTGTCGACGGCCTTGAAACCTTCCGCACCCCAAAAGTAAACCAGAAACAAGAAGACCATGGCCTACCGAATGTTCCTGGATTGAACTTCACTTTCAATGGTAAGTAGCCAGAAACGGCTGCCAGGTATGCTGCGAAGGTTAGATAGTGAAGTTTACGTCTAATCAAATCTATTTTATTGCTTTGGCTAAGGGATGAAAATTATTGAACTAGTCACACATAACACTGGGTTTCGCAGAAAACCATTGGAAACAAGGCTACTAGCTAAAATGACATGAAAGACTCTCTCTCCTCATAATAGTACAGACAGCGGCAGTTCGTTCTTCGTAGCTGGGTGCGTTGGCCGCAGCTCATGATAATACATAGCCTCAGTCTTAAATCGTCTTCACCATGGGAGATGGTGTACTGACTGCCGACAGGCCCTTAGAAACCGGCTTTGCAAGCCGTCGCAAGCATCCCTGCTCCAGCAATAACGCCGTCGACTATTCTGACTTGACTGCCTTTCTGTCGTCCGTATGCTCTGACACATCCCTCTCTTATTGCGTCTTCCATGCCCACCATACCGGCACAGCCCATGCATATCGCACCAACAGGATGGGTTGCTTTCTTCAATAGCCGTTCTGTCGCTTCAACAAGTCTCCTTCTCACTTCGCGAGGAGGGGTGGTGTGTAGTTCGACGGCAGTCAGTCCAGTTGTTTCCACCCCGGCAAACCGACCGGTGGATGTGGAATCTCCCGAGTTGCCGAGCATATCGGCGACCGCTTTGCTGAGTTCAGCCTCCCAGACTTTACCGGTCGAGATTATGCCAAACGTATCTCGAGATTGAGCCTTGCCGAGATCTGGGCCCGGAGTGGCTTGAAATGAACTGATCACGCCGAGGGCAGCGAGAACTGCCGCTTCAAAAATACCCGTCACGTACTTTTTCTTGACCTTGAGTTCCGAGGGAACTCCCGATGACTCTGCATCTTCGATGGATCTGACTTTTTCTTTGAGCATACCAACGAGGGGGTGAGCTGAGAAGCAGGCCACAATGAAGCCATCGTACTCGGACACCAGCTGCTCTATGAAGGGCATGCAATAAAAAGCCGACTTGACAGAGTCTTCACCGGAGTCGATACTGGGCACTCCTTCTACCACTCTTCCATCGGGAAGCGTGACTGATTCGGATGCTGGAGCTGTGAAGTAGTCGAATTGTATGCCACCATGCCCGAGATTATCCAGTATGGGTATCAAAGCATTAGTCATGTGCGTTGAAGTGTTGGGGTTGATGACAAGAATAGAATATTGAGTTTTTGTTGGCACAGTCATCTTGATTGATATGAATGTTTGTATGTATGTATGAATGAATGCAAGAGAGAGTGTTATGGAGTGCTGGACATGTAGAGAAAATGTTGAGTTGACCAGACAAGGAAGCTGCCGATGACGGGCTTGTTGGTTGGGCTACTACCACCGGCCTGCGGGGGAGCTACTAAGTAGTCTGGGCATCTCATCCACCATTCAGCATGGCCACCACGCTGACGGCCGGGATATATATCTCTCGGCTTACTCGGTTTGCAGTGGGAAATCACCTCATGTGTAACCGGGTAATATTAATCCAAGCTCGTCATCGACGCCTCAGATGATAGATATTGGTTCTTGTGCCATGGGACGGCCGGAGTTGCGTGCGACAAGAAGTGTGGGGGAGCCGGAAGTTCTTATCTATTTGAACCCCTCCCACCGGCTGGGTCTTTATCCCCTTCTTCCTCAGGCCTAAACCTTCCTGGCACCATCCAAACTCCGCTGTCCCTTGGAACAGACTACCTAAGATTTCCCGGATTCCTCTAACCGAGGTACGCATACATCTGATGCTTCCTATCCTCACTTGGTCATTCTCAGCTGAATTGTTCCAAGCAGCGTCTTCTTCGACTTCAATATGCCGCTCCTCGCACAGAACCCCGCACCTCGGGTTATCCTCGGCTTGATGACCTTTGGGCCTAATGAAGCTGAGGGTGCTCGTATCACCTCCCTTGAGGATTTCAACAAATGCCTGGACTATTTTCAACAGCAAGGTTTCAATGAGGTCGACACGGCAAGAATCTATGTTGGAGGAGAACAAGAAGCGTTCACTGCCCAAGCCAAGTGGAAGGAGCGTGGTCTGACCCTTGCAACAAAGGTGTATCCGAAGGCTCCGGGCATGCACAAGCCTAGTGTCTTGCGAGAGACCTTCGAAACGTCTTTGAAGCAACTGGGAACAGATAGTGTTGATATCTTCTACCTTCATGCACCTGACAGGTCGGTTCCCTTTGCGGAAACCTTGGAGGCTGTGAATGAACTGCACAAGGAAGGCAAATTCATAGAACTCGGTCTGAGTAACTACACTGCCTTCGAGGTTGCGGAGATTGTGACCATTTGCAACGAACGAGGCTGGGTCCGGCCGACAATCTACCAGGCCATGTACAATGCCATCAGTGAGTCAACCCCCTGCATACACGCTGAATTCTCGTATGGCCCGGAAAATTGTTTCTGACTATTTTCGCCATAGCACGCAGCATAGAGACCGAGCTAATCCACGCTTGCAAGCGCTACGGCATTGACATTGTAATTTACAACCCCCTTGCTGGTGGACTTCTCTCGGGCAAGTATAAGACCCAAGATGTGCCAGAAGAAGGTAGGTACAGTGATAAGGCCAACAGTGGATCATTGTACCGCAGTCGGTATTTCAAGGATGCGACATTTGACGCTCTACGAATTATCGAGCCTGTCGTGGAAAAGCATGGATTGACTTTGCCCGAGACTGCGTTTCGGTGGATCCGCCATCACTCTGCATTGAATATCAAAGAAAATGGCCGTGATGGAATTATTGTAGGAGTGAGTAGCCTTTCTCAACTGGAAAGCAACCTCAAGGATATCCAGAAAGGCCCGCTACCCGATGAAGTGGTTGAGGCTCTGGACAAGGCCTGGTTGGTTGCAAAGGCTTCGGCTCCCGACTATTGGCACCTTCAGCTAAAATATACATACGACACCAAAGAGGCGTTATTCAAGCCCAATGCTAAGGCTTGAATGCATACCAGGGTATCTGGCATGTCTGAAATTGTGAGATTGCAACAATAGGAATCAATGTTCATGAGAGCAAATCCAACTCGCTTCGCGACGAAAGCTCTTAGCACGTGTTCTAGCAACTATTTCCTGTAAGATAGAAGTAGAATGGGAAATGCAGAAACTCACCGGTCCAGGCCATGTAGCTATGCAGTGGTTGAACCGACTCGAAGATCGGTGGGTCTAGATCGAGATCCTCCTGCATGTTCTGCATATCTCCAGGCAGGTGACTGTGCCGCACATGTGAGAACCCACATTCCCCTTCTTTCCCCGCCTCATCCTGCTTACTCTTGGAACCAGATCCTTTCGCCTGCACGCATCCAGGTATTGTCCGATGTCTGCAGTCTGTCGGGTTCATGTTGCGAAGCCTGGATGGCGCTAATTATCAGCTGCCCAGGGATGATCCTCGCATAATACACAGTCAAGAATGGACTCTATAGGATTTATGCTGTACCCTTGCATGGCACTTAACCTAGACCATTGCCTAAGCTAATCTGGGGTAGGCGCCTGACAGCTACTGTGCCACATTCTATTACCATTGCGCCTAGAATCTCACCCAAAGTCTTATCTCCAACTCCTTACAAGTGCACATATCCCTTCATTGTGCTACCGCGGAAAGTATAGTTCTAAGAGAATTGAGGGCTTATCTCCAGTGGTGACACATCGGAGCGTTAAGGGCATAGGAGGTTGAAGTTCAGTCTTAACTGACCTTGAGGTATTTGAAGACAAGGTAAATTGCGCGACTATGCAGTCCTCACTTCATCCGATGAAATCGTGCAGAACCAAGTGGACGCTGCAATGACACCTTACTGTCATGCATCTGTGCCGACAGTTAGCCGCCTGACATCAATAACGGGCATGTACCAGTGGTATAGACTAGATACCAGGAGCTGTTCCAAGGAGTTCGCAGACCCGGTTGTCCTTGGACCTCGAGGCTTGGTCATCTAGACCCTGGTAACTTGGCAGGTTGCGTCCATGCTGTGATCTAGATCCCAACCTTGACGATGCAACAGTTGTAAGGGCCATGTGAGCTTAGAGCTGCGGTAGTTGCCCTAATCTATCTCCTTGCGTGTTGCGCAAGTCAAGGGTGGTCCAAATATAGAGCAAACTACGAGAAGATATAAAATGGACTTGCGGGCTTCATTGATCGTAATGGCGCAGAAGGAGTCACTTGGGCAAGTAGTTTGCTCTACAGCTACAATATGTCTCTTGTCATTGCCCGCTCGTTTACGGTCAAGAAGCATCCAGACGAGGAGGCAAGTGGTTACGCAACGCCAGACATCGAGAAGAAGACGGTGATAAGTGTGACGCAGCAGTCTACTGCCATCTCCGCCGATGAAGTACTCAGTGACCTCCACAAGAAGAAACAATCTTGGTTTCAGCGATCTCAGCCCCGTGATCCCGATGCCATTGCAACGCAACCCTCGGTGTACGATGACCCTGATCTTGTTGAGGAATACAAACCACGCCCCGATTGGGAAGGCATTCATCGCTTCGACCCGGCAGCAAGATGGACTTGGGCTGAAGAAGATGTATGTATGCGAGGCTCAATGCGAGCCGACGAGTGCTAATCTTATGTGTATCTAGAAAATCGTCAGGAAGCTGGACCTACGTATCATTATATGGGCTTGCATAATGATAACTGCCCTGGAGCTCGATAAGTCCAATATTCGTGGGTAAATCTACACATTGATCCCACCTGATCCACTGACGAAATCAGAGCAAGCCAATGCCGACAATTTCCTGGCCGATATTCGGCTAAGTCGTGATGGTCAGTATACTAATTCCCTTGAGTTGGTTTCCTATGTGATGAATCATGCCTTATACAATTTACAGATTACAATTTAGGGAATACATTGTACAGACTGTGTTTCATGTTCAGTGAAATACCCACCCAGATCATCAGCAAGAGAATTGGCTGCGACAGGTGGATTCCTATACAGATGATTTCGTGGTCGATTGTTGCTAGCTGCCAGTTCTGGCTTTCCAACAGAGTCTCCTTTTTAATTTGTCGAGCTTTGATAGGGTTGGTTTCAGGGGGCTTCACGCCCACTGTAAGTGGCTTTACTGTTTCTCGTCCTCGGTGTACCACTCTAATGCCGAGCAGGTCATCCTCTATCTCTCGTATTTCTATAAGCACCATGAGCTATCGATACGTCTTGGATACTGGTATGCAGCATCTTCTCTGGCTGACATGCTGGCGGGGTTACTGGCGTATGGGATCCTTCATCTGGGCGGTCATGGTGGGCAAGCTGGTTGGCGATGGCTTTTTTTGATTGAGGTATGTAAGCAATGTTTGTCTTTGCCACAGCGTCTGATTCAAGCGGAACAGGGACTCCTCACCCTCGCATTAGGCCTTCTTGCTATCATTCTCCTGCCACCTTCAGCGACACAAACAGCTCACTGGGCTCGTGGGAAGAAGGGCTGGTTTACAGCAAGGTGAGCCATAATATAGATGAAACGAGGAAGTACTTGGATACTGAGATGTAAACATGAACAGGGAGGAGACCATCATGGTCAATCGCCTGTTACGAGAAGACCCGAGTAAGGGCTCGATGCATAACCGCCAGCCACTAACGGCCAAGCTTGTATGGATGAGTATCAAAGACTTTGATTTGTGGCCGCTATACATTGTCGGAATTCTGTTCTCGGCACCCTATAGTAAGTATACCGCATTGTATATCCCATGCGCACGAATTTAGGGACGTCGTCGACTAAGCCTATGAACAGCTACTGTCTCGCAGTACTTTACATTACAATTGAAGGACTATGGGTTCAGCACCTTTAATACCATTCTACTATCTCTCCCCTACAGTGTAAGTAGAACGAGGGAAACCGAATCGCTCGTGCTATGACAGTTCTGACTGCCAGGCAGGCCATTGGAATCATAACAAGGATTCTCCTCACATATGCAGGGGAAATATTCGGCTCACTTGCCTGGATGGGAGTTTTGGCACAGCTTTGGTGCTTGCCATTCCTTATCTACATGAATGTGGTAGATCTCAGCCAAACCAACAAGTGGATCGTATGGAGTATCCTAACACTATTCCTCGGATTTCCTAATGGTAGGCAGATTGATGCTGAGGCCAAGCTCATTTGGTAGAAGAATACTGACGTGAAGTTTCAATAGCTCATGCACTCCAAGCTGGATGGGTGTCCCGCAATTCCAACAGTGTGCGAACTCGGGCTATTGCAGCTGCGATATACAACATGTCTACACAACTATCTGCCATCATAGCTTCGAACATCTACCAGGATTGTAAGTATCTTTCTCACCCATCAGCCTGCAATGCTGTATTCCTAGGCTGATCATGAATATTTTGCGCACTTTGATCTGTAGGGGATGCACCACGTTACGTGATTGGCAATCGAGTGCTCTTATCTATTGTGGGTGTAAACATGGCTATCTACATGGCGATCAAAGCGTACTATATGCTACGGAACCGCCAACGGGACCGAAAATGGAACGCCATGACTGAGGATCAACGGGTCGACTATGTCGCAACCACAAGAGATGAAGGAAATCAGCGGCTAGATTTCCGGTTTGCACACTGAGCGGGGAGTATTAGAGAATCCTTCTGAATTCTGGCGTTTCGTTTGAAGTCTGAGGGCGTAGATGCAATACGACTCAGATTGGTGATAGCTATTGATTTATGCATGGATGAAACCATGTTACTATAAATGAGAAGACGTTGATAACATATTTGAAAGGTTGAACCTGGAGAAAACCCACGGCATGTCCCAAAGCGGAAGGCACCCATGCGTCCCCGTGGAATCACGTGAGATGAGACGCGGCTTTCCCGATGTGGGATGAAACGGGGGTCCCGGTGGGCCAGTCCAATGCGAGAGTCGCATCTAATACGGAGTAAGTAAAGTAACCAACCCCGTATCAATGGACCGTCTGCGATTCCCTTCCGAACTGCTTGCAATTGCAATGTAACCGCATCAGCCAGATCTCGTTCCTCCTCCCTCTCCCTCTCCCTCTCCGCTGACACTTGCACTGCTGTGTTTCAATCTCATCTCACTCTTGCTCTTCCCTTTTTCCCTATCATCATCCTTCTCTGTTACTCCTCACTGCGGCCAAGTCTTGGCTACAGTTTCCTTGACATCCCCCTAACCCTGACGTACTTGGCAAACGTGGCCGCAGCGGCGGTGCTTCGCCCCGGAGCCGCCCATTATATACCGTGTTGCATGCCCTCGTCAGCCGGTCTTTTCCCCGGGGGCAACTGACCTGGATTCTTTCTGATTTCCATGCGCAATTTCCACATGAACAGTCTTTCTTATACTTGCATATTCCTACTGTCCTTTCCGTCTGTCTTATTCAGTTGCGACCCGCGGTAAACCAGCGGTCTCGTGCATCGTCGTTCTGTCAACGCGCAAAGTCCATTCTTTATTAACTGCAGGGTGTCAACCCTAAGAAAAGGTTTATACTTATTTTCTTTCTTTGCTTTCTGCATTCCTTCTTTATTGTTTCCCGCTTGAAGGGTTAAAACGGAAGATTAAGACAAGGTGGCTTCAGACAGTGCGCAACTTTCGGGTTCGAGGGAGGTTAGGGACCCCGAGCTGGTTCTCGACACTCACGATTCGGATGATGAAATGCCCTTGAATCGCCCATCTATGCATCGCCCAGCCGACACCCGAGCAAATCAATTCTTGCTCAAGGATGAGCACAGAGGGCGACTGTCAAACGCCAGCCTGGGCCATGGGGAGGCAGAGGGCAGGCCCATGCTACACCATTCACGGCGGCCCACAATCAGGGGCGTGAGCCCGGAGCGCAATGCGGAGCAGGAGACTCGGCGCAAGTACATGATCGCGTCCGGATTCCTGTTGTTGAGTCTGGCTAGTTTCGTTGTGCAGACGGAGACCGCGGTATATATTCAGCATGAGTTGCACTGGGATAAACCGTACTGCATGCTGTAAGTGGTGCACCAGTCGCATGGACCCGTTGACTGCCGGACGACGCTAACTCTTGACCTGATCTTAATATATAGCTATCTTACACATGGTTCCTGGTCCCTGCTCTGGCCGGCACAGCTCCTCATTCTCCGCTTGCAGCAACGGAAACTCTCATGGACGGCATTCTGGCGACGCCATGTCTATCTCCTTCGAACGACAGCTAAGATGGTGGAGGCTCAAGATCTACACCTCACTTCTCGTGACTCCCAGCGATCACCCGTTCGATACATGCTCAAAACGACCGCGTTCGTCACCACCGCCCTCACCATAGCCGGTGGCTCTTGGTATGTCGCGGTCAACATGACAACGGCCAGTGACTTGACCGCGATCTACAACTGCTCCGCCTTCTTTGCCTATGCGTTCTCCATACCCCTCCTCAACGACAAGCTTCGCTTTGACAAAGTGTTTGCCGTCGTGGTAGCGATTGTTGGGGTTCTTGTCGTCGCGTATGGAGATAGGGACGAAAGCAAGAAGACTGCAGATGGCACGGTCGGCAAAGCGCATGATGAGGCAGAAAATAGACTTTTCGGAAACATCATTATCGGAGTTGGCAGTGTGCTCTATGGATTGTACGAGGTGCTCTATAAAAGATATGCTTGCCCTCCGGAGGGCACGAGTCCCGGCCGGAGCATGATCTTTGCCAACACTTTTGGCAGTCTCATTGGGTGCTTCACCCTTCTTGTTCTCTGGATTCCGCTGCCCATTCTCCATATCCTGGGCCTGGAAACGTTCCGCTGGCCCACTGGTGAAGCCGCATGGATGCTTATGATATCCGTCCTTGCTAATGCTAGTAAGTCTTGCAGCCCTGATCTCCACTAACGTATAACGTCAAATAAATATGCTGATCAACCCTTCCTCGAATCAGCATTCTCCGGCTCATTCCTAGTTCTCATCTCGCTCACCTCTCCCGTCCTCTCATCTGTGGCAGCACTGCTTACCATCTTCCTCGTCGCCATCGCCGACTGGCTCCGGACCGGCCAGCCCCCTTCCGCTGCGGCCATTATTGGCGGTATTCTTATCATTGGGGCCTTCTTCCTGCTAAGCTGGAGCACATACCGAGAAATGAACGAAGAGCGCAAGAAGAGCATGGCAAATGACCAATCCGAGTCCGACATCGACGAATAGACATCACTTGTTAGACGGGTTATATATAGATATATATAACCCCTTCCTACCCACTGGTGGAGTTTTGTGTTGTTTCTATTGGTCGCGCGGATCGATTGATAGCTTTCTGATATCGGTTGCCTTCATCTGTGTATATGCATTTATTAGGAGTACTTTCACACTTTTGTTACTACAGTATATAGAAAGATATAGACTTGGGAGGAAACGGTTTCGGGTTAGTTGTACTACTGAATTATAAAAAGTCCCCACGCCGTGCTGATTCTCTTCGTCGTAATGATCTCCGGTTACTTTTGCCTGAGATTATTTACTAAAGGACACCAACTGGTTGTAAGGAGTGGCGTAATGAGCAGTTAGATATGACAAGAAGTAAACATACAAGACAGCTGAAGTTCGATCCCTTCTTTGTTTACATACTAGATGACATGACTTCAAGCCGGACCTTACTTCACTTGATCTCCCCGACACACCAGAAAAACCTGTAATAGTATGTACGTAGTATTTGAACAGAAGACGGGAGCTATGAGAATAGAGCATCTGGGTAAGGAAGGAGGGGGTTTGGGACAGAGGCTGCTCGGGGAATGCGTAAGATGGAGGCGTTTTGGTTCAACTCGCAAGGAGGGCGAAGAACTCCCGATAGATGGTAGGTAGTAATAGGTGGTAGGTCAGGTTGAAATGAAATATACAACGTATGTACTGAATGGAAGAGAAAAACTATCTAGGGCCGAGTTTGGCCAGGGCACGTGCACCCTGTTCCTGCCACTCTTGCTTGGTAACCCACATGTCCTCCTTGTCGGCAATCTAGGTAATTATGTTAGTTATGGTGTGACTTACGAACAGGAAAACGGGTGTACAGGGGAAGGAGGGAAGAAGTGAAGAAGCTTACCAGGTTGGCGAGGACGGCACCTCCCAGGAAGACCATGTGTCTTCGTCGCGGGGGGTCCTCGATGCGCACCTTGAACTTCTGTACCATGGAATTAGCTGTTGATTTCTTCTGGGGGGGTATGGTCCGCCAGTGAATGAGAATACGTACGTTCAACCTCTCCGGGTTGCCTTGCAGGACTCGTGTGAGCCACAATTGCTTGAGCTCCTTCTCCAACCGGGAAGGCAGACCGGGGTACATGCTGCTTCCTCCACTGAGCACAATAGCCTTGTAGAGACTGGAGCGCACATCGACATCGGCGCCCTGGATGGTGTTGAAGAGCAACTCGGCGATACCGGGCTGATCAACATCCACCAGGTGCGGCTGGAAGAGGCATTCGGGGGCTTCAAAGCGCTCGCTGCCGACGCGAATGACGCGACCATCGGGAAGGGTGTAGGACTCGACAAGGACGGTTGTGTCTTCGGAGAGCTTCTTGTCCAACTCGAGATCGTAGGATACATAGCAGAGCTTCTCCTTGATCTGGCGCACGGTTTCGAAATCGGCGGTACGGTTCAAGGCATAACCGCGACGGAGCAGGAGGGCGATGAGGTTACGGGTGACATCACGACCGGCGACATCAAGCCGGCGAATGTGGTGGTTAAGAACTGTGGATTCGTAGACGGGGATAATGTGGGTGACACCGTCACCGGAGTCAACGACCACACCACTGCTGAGACCTGCGGATTGCGAAAGAGCGGGCGATCAGAGCTGCGAGATAAGAGAGAGGATATGAAGCGTGCAAGACTTACCCTGAGCGTATAGTGCAAGCACAGCTTGAATAGCAACGTATACACCTCCAAAGTTGTAGCCTTCCAGCATAACCTCAGCCATTTGCTCCCGGTTCTTCAGGGGATTCATGGGGGGTTCGGTCAAGAGGATCTTGCGGCCCGTAGGATCGATCTTCATCTTCTCGTAAAAGGTGTAGTTCCATAGGTGTTGCATGTCGTCCCATCTCTTCACGATACCATTCTCCATCTGTATACCAAGTCGGGCCCAACGTTAACACGTCTGCCACACCTCCGGGGAGACAATGGAGCGATCGGGGGTGGGGGGAGAACGAAGGCACGCGAATGTAAATGACGTACAGGGTAGGTGATTTGCAGCATAGATCTGGCAGCAGCAGCTTCATCTCCGCACATGATATCCTTGACGACGATGTCGCCGGCCTGCTCCTCCGTTCGCAATATGGGCCGCCCCACTATCGAGGGGAACTGGTGCTCGGGGAAGTTCTATCCATGGGGAAGAAGAGGAGGTAAGTAAGAGTACGCAATGGGATGGGAGGTGATGACAGACCTGCGCAGCATATCCGACCTTGAGGAAACCAGTTCCTCCGTCGAGCACTGGGGGGCGTGGTTGGTTAGCTGGGAAGCACGGGAGGGACAGGCACCGACAAGGAGAACTTGGGGAGGGGGTAAGGGAAGATGAGAAGGTAAGGAAGAGGAGGGGGAACACGCATAAACATACCAATGGGCATGTCAGCCATGGTGAAGGGATGTAGATTGAGAGAGAGTTCGCAAGATCAATCAATTCCGGAGGGGTAAAAACAAAAGGAGCATGGGAGATGACGTCCAGAGAGCGGTAGGCTGGACGGGGTTGGGAAGCAGTTAGTAGTAAGTAGTAACTACGGAGTAAGTTCAGTTCAGGCAGTTCAGTTCCGTCCACTACTAATCGTCAGTCTGGCCTGTCCGTCTCTCTCTTTGGTTCTGAGTGGGTCCGTGACCGTCCGTCTCGTGTGGTCGGCCTGAGGCGGTGTCTCATTTATTGATGCCTGTATGCCTGTATGCCTGGCAGCCTTAACTGCCTTTGAACAGCCCATCATTACCAGGTCTTCTTAATCTCTTTAACTAATAACTATGTTAACAAGTAAATCTACAAACATAGATCTGCGAGAAAGATTGTATTCAAACCAATTGATTGATTATTATCCACTTATTAGCCACTGGAAGTAGCCACTGACTTAAAAAGTCCTACAATCAATTAGTAACCCTCTACTTCCATAAACAGCAGTAGTCGATCTTTAATGCTGTACTTGATGACCATAGCAACTCGCCGGCATCGGGCGCGCCCGATAGCATCAACGAAGTCTAATTACAACCACCGACGTCTATATAGACCCCCAAACATCCGCTCAATCCCCGCCCTACATCTCAGTCAGGCCCAAATTACTCCAGTCTAACATACAACATACATCATGACACGAATTGGTTGGGTACGTTATAAACGACGGGAAAGAGAGAAATGTCAGCTCAAGAACTAAACTTCAATTCCCAATCAGTTTGGCCTCGGCTCCATGGGCCTCGCCATGGCCAGCAATCTCCAAAGACATCTAGCCCGCAAAACAGCCCCAAGTCTCATATACTCCAACCGAACCATTTCCCGAGGTGACCCCCTCAAGAAACTAGGCGGTACGCCCGCAGACAACTTCTCAAAGCTTGTCTCGCAATGTGGGATTATTTTCACCATGGTATGTAAACAATCCATTGACTTGAACAGTTCCGATATCTCCACTAGAGCCTAAAAGGAACAAGAAAAGAACAGAAAAGAATCGATGCTTAAACAAAGAATAGGTCTCTAATGACGCCGTCCTGCAAGAATTGGTCACCACAGCTATTAACTCTGGCCACTCCCTCAAAGACAAGATCTTCGTTGACTGCTCAACGGTTCTCCCCGAGACTGTGGGTGCAACAGCCTCGAAGCTGAAAGAAAAGGAAGCGAAGTTCCTCTCCGCTCCTGTTTTCGGGGGCAACCCCATTGCTGTGGATGGGAAGCTAGTATTTGCCATCGGAGGGCCCAAGCAGGTGGCAGAGGTGGTGAAGCCGTTGATCCAGGACGTGATGGGAAGAAAGGTGATTGATTGCGGAGAGGACGCTATGAAGTATTCGCTTTTGAAGATTGCGGGGTATGTTGTTCTTACCATCTCAACTCGTACTGGGAACAGGTGATTTGAGTGGTTGCTAACAGTGGTATTGTTGCGTTTAGCAATATCATCACGGTGAACTTGATGGAGGCGGTTGGTGAAGCACAGGTCTTTGCTGAGAAGACGGGCTTGGGTACAGGGCCTATGGAGGACCTTATCGGAGAGGCTTTTGGAGGTGTAGCTGGTGGTTATTCCAAACGGTGAGTGTGCCAATCATGTTAGGTGTTGACTATCCATATTTATGGTAATCCATTGCTGACACTGTCAGATTGACTACTGGTGCCTATGCACCGCCATTGGACTCTCGCCCAGGCTTCGGGGTGTCTCTGGCCATCAAAGATGCAAAGCACGCGTTTGCCATGGCGAAACAGCATAACGTGGAATTGCCGGGTTTGCAGGTTTCTCTCGATAACATGGAGGCTGCCAGGGAGTACGCGGGCGAATGCTTGGACAGCAGCTCCATGTACGGCTATCTGCGGCAGAAGGCAGGCTTGGAGTTTTGGAATGAAAAGAGTCGACAGGGAAACTCTCAATAGACTAGACTACAGAGTAGATACAAGACCGGGCCAGTCGTGTTGATCTCTCTCCAAAGGGGCGACAATAGTAGTTACATTGTCCTATATAGTGATAAATATAACCGATGATAGTCATCCACCATTTAGATGGCCAAGAATGTGAAAGCCCTTCCAGACAGATAACCGCTGTCGGACTGTCCTCCTGCCCGCAGTCAGAGACATGCGCCTACGTGGTGGAGAGTTCGAGACCCCTCCATGAAGCCCTCTATTAAGGCATTCTTCGCAGCTAAGGGCCGGCCAGAATATGAGCTTTTTGGGTTGTTGCTGTGGTGCAAATGCCCACGCAGGACTAGTCCGTTTTGATAATCGCGCACGGACACTGGAATAGGAACATATTACACCACAGCCTGACGATGTGAGCACATCTTGGGACGATTGTCAATTGTCTGCCAGCATAGGTCATGGGTGACACGGTGTAGGGAGTACCGTGTGAGACGAAGGCACCAGGGGGAAAGGAGACCACTGTATGCGGTCCTGTTATTCAGCTCAACTTTTGTACGCTGTTTCGGCCAACGATATTGACCATCGTTAGCCAGCACCACCAGGGCAACCAAGTACAGCAAGAGGTGGCTGAAAGGGAGAAGTACATAAACTCCGAAGTCGATACTAGCTTATCACGCCCAGCATCTAAGTCATCAAGATGCGCCATTTATCATGATCACTGACGAGTGACGACTGGTAATCCGTCTGCATCAGTGTGAAGTTTTAATCCTTGTGGTTTCGACCAAGGAAGGATAGGCTTCCGCAAAAGCGGGCCCCAGCGACCAGTTACCGAGATTGCGGAAGTGTCTTTCAAAGACAGGGTTAACCATAAGCTCGTCACCGTCACCGGAAGACAAAAGGCAGTCTGTCGCTTCGTATGGCCAATTCACAGACAGGGTGCGTGTGAAGGGAATGAACCAGTTCTCAAAGGGGTAGTCCTGATACGACATCACCAGGCGATCTCGCATCCGCGGCCATGGCAGGTAGTCGATCCAAGCTGGATGGGCCGTGAGAAGCTGCGACGGGCGAGGGGTGAGCCACTCGGGCAACCGGTCATAATTTTCAGGGGTCGGATAAATCTGCCACCGCATGAGGAGGAACATGAGAAACAGCACGGCCACTTGTTCAGGGAGAGTGGATATATCCGGGAAGGTCCGCAGGATGTCGGTGAACACTTTCGACAAGGGATGCGAGTAAACGCTTTTCTCTGGGTTGAGAAGGGACGAGACGCTAGGATAAGAAGGTCCGACTAGGCTCTGCTTTGATACCCCTTTCGCTGCTTGGTGCTGTCGATTATGAAGAAAATCCAACAAAATGGCGTCCAGCGTGCATGTCGGAGCGATGTTGCGAATTGGGGTCAGGTAGGCAGGCAGTGGCTGCTCCGCCATAGAAGGATGAACACTCGATGGATAGGTTGGAGACGGATTCGACGGCGGCCTCAGTGTCTCCGAGGAGCGTCGAAAGCCCTCTACTTTGGGGACCTGCTGCGATGCGTCAAGCAAAAAGTTGAAGCCCATTCGTTCATCGGTCCCGCCAAAGTCCAGACCGTGAGCCAGATTGTGTCGCTGGTAGTCGAACGCGATGCGAAAAGAAGCTGGGCCGGTTGCTGTTATCTCACGGCGTGCCGTGCCAGACGCATAGGCCGCATGTGCGGTGGAAGAAGATGTCTCGGGATTGGTAGGGTGCTCGCCAGCGGCTGACCTCTGGCCATTGGCTGAGAAACGGAAGGCATCGGACAACGGCGGTGTCGATGTTATTGGGGGAATTCGATTGGTGGTTGAGGAAGGCGTCGCGGCCAAAGTATCTGGAAGAATGAACTGTTAATGCACCTGTCTCCCTGACGAGATGTGTAATTTTCATGGGAACATACTCGGCTTCTCTTGCTGCCCCAACAAAGGCTGAATTATATCCATGATCGCTTTCAGCCCATGTCGGATCTCCCGATTTTCAGCTTGAATGACTTCATTCTGCCTCAAAGCCGCCTGAAGATCCAGGAACGGCTTTTGCGACGAAAGATCCCGGACTCGTTGTTCCAGAGAATCAATATGAGCTTTCGTCCTTTCGCGAATGGCGCGCTGGGCCTGCCGGTCGTTCGCCCGCTTCTTCGCCAATTGCTCCGGGGTGAGATTCGCTACACCTCGCGCTGAGGTGCAGTTGAGCTTGCGTTTGCGACCTGCGCCTGTTGCCGGCGTTCCAATGTTATCCGGTACGGGTGTTTCTGCGTCTGCGGAGGTCAATGCGGACGGTGTGGGGGAGTCTTCCAATTTCACCACGTCGGATCCGGGAGTGGCGACCGGGGCAGCGGTGGATGGACCCTGAACTGACGAGGCCGGGGCAGTAGCAGTAGTAGCAGCAGCGGAGAAGGGAGCGGAGGGAACTGAGGAGGAAGAGTTAAGATTCGCCGAAGCAGCGACATCGGTTAGAGAAGGAAGGCGGGTGGCCATGGCCTCACTCGCGGGCTACGGGAACGCAGCGGCCATGCAATACGACGGGAAGGAGGAGCACAAGCAAGGCGGATCAGAATCCCAGACAATTAAGGAGGATCTGGGGTTTAACTGGAGGATGATCAGGGTGGCATCGAGAAGGGAAGCACAAGAGAGATAAAAAAATAAAAGGAGCAGCCGATCCGGACGAGTAAGGACTGGCACAAGGACCGGCGAGTCATTTGAGGGGGCAAGAGGAGAAAAATAGGGAAATGATCATTGGGGAAAAGGCAGCCTTCAGCTGTTAGTTCTGGTCGGAGGAGACAGTCAGTCTGGTTGGCTGCGGTGGAGTTGCCCCAAAGTCAATAATCGGCACCACGTTTTGCCTTTTTTTTTGCCCTCTCCTCTCCCTGACGGCAAGAAGACAAGAGTCTTGCAGAAATGCCAGGCTACGGCCGAGCCGGAGTGTCTTAGATCTTTGGGATGCTCTAAACTTCCATAGTTGTGGCGCTGCTCCGCTTTCTGTCCCGCGCATCCCGAAGAGAGGCAAGAGAAAAGTCCCTCGCCAAGGTTCTGGACCCCAGAGCTATAGAACTAGATACAGATACTAAATCCCTTCATGAATCGGTGAATCCAAAAGCTACGATGTGCTTGTCTCGGGTTGTCGGCACATGATACAATGACAGATCATTCTCCTCAATTGGCTTATCCTTTCACCTTTGGTGTCAATCAGATGGTATCAAAGTTAAAAGCCTCTTTCGGTATCCACAACCCTGGTGATGCCTAACCAAACCAGTGCACCAGATTAGTGAGAAAGCACGCAGACATAGACCACTCCGTCCTTCGTAAATGTTCGGAATCAAAAGGAACATAGGTACAGGAGTCCTGAGGGATAACGATATCCTCTTAGCTCATAAAATCAGTTCATAACTGTACAGCATTACCGAGACCCAACCCGAGGCCTCATATAGTACACCCGATCGACAAACGGCTATTTAGTGGGTGAAGCAGATAAGTGAGCAGATGCAACCATAATGAAAAAGAAAAGAAAAGAAAAGACATGTATTGAATCTAGCGACTTTATTCAATCATGTGTCCCATTTTCGCGATCTATTTGTACCCAAGAAAGTTAGCACCCCTGGCCAGAACAACATTACAAAAGTACCGCAACCGAACAACCGAGGCGGAGTGGGAAAAAGAAAAGAAAACAGCACAACCAGCCTCGGGAAGACCAGTTTAAAAGATAACATGGTGAGACAAGCAAAACTTACCTTGGTCCTGAGATAGCCCTCTACTTCTAGACTTTTGATGCCCTGCTTTCCCCCCGACCTCCATGCCAAAGGTATCATTGGCACACGCTCCTTAACCGCCACCTCCCGATTAGCACCCTCAATGGCTCGAACTTTGTCCGGATTATTCGTAAGGAGTCGGATGCCGTGAGGATTGGCATCCACACCCAACCCAAGATCGACCAGGATCGCGGTAGCCAGACCGTAGCTTCTCGCATCAGCAGGGTGTCGCAGGAGAAGGTTAGCTTCTACAGTGTCGGAGCCAAGATCCTGCAAATTATAGGCTTTGAGCTTCTCGCCCAATCCTATTCCGCGACCCTCTTGCCGCAGGTAGACAATCACCCCGCCAGAGGCATTGGAAGGCACCGGCACAGCCTGTTGGGAAGCCATTTCACTCAGAGTCTCCATGGGGAAGGACATCAGCCTGGCTGCTTCGTCCAGCTGTTCACCACAATCGCAGCGCGCAGACCAGGCGGTCTCTCCGGTATAGCATTCAGAGTGTATCCTCACCAGTGGCGCTTGGCTAGGCGAACTCTCCGTCGAAGTTGCGATTTCTGTTGATACAGGTCCACCGTCGGCAGCTGCACTGCTACCTTGCCCACCAGCTGCACTCTCAGCGTTCCCATCGTCATACCAACTGCTCACACGACCGGGATGCAATTTGCCCACATAAGCTCCACGTATCATACGATCCATTTCCGTTTCCCCTGGCCGAACCTTGTCCAGACTCCGACTTCGAATGGTGTTTCCAAAGACAATTGCCAAATGTTCTTTGTTGTCCAGGTTGTTGTGATAGAGGTGGAGAAACATCTCCGCGCCGGTGGTGGTCGGAATCCGTGCGCGAACGATGCATTCGACTTCGGGAAGGCAAGGAAGGAGTTTCGGAGCTTTCGTGTGTGGTAGCTGTTGAGTCTGTTGAAGCAATTTGGCTGGATTGAATGTGCCACCCGGGGTAGCTGGAGGGGTAAAGGAAGGGGAGAGAAGAGAGGCAGGCACGGCGGGGGTTACATCACCCCGATCGCTATCTGCGCTGTCGGACTGGGCGATAGCATTGTCACGAAGCTCGTCTACTCTACTACCTGAGGGCAGACTTGCTGTTTGATCTGTACCAATGGAAAGTTCTTCCACGGGGCGGGAGGGCGCATCTTGCGCCGTGAAGGTTGGGGAGGCGTGGGAAGGTAGGTTCGACATGATGAGCGCGGATGACAACGCGCAGATAGACGGAAGGCAAAGGGAGCGAGAGCTATAGGGGCGAAGATATAGCAGAGGACTTCAACAATAGGTTGGACTAAAATTGTAGCAGTGGGACGGCGAAAGGGGGGAACATGATCATAGAGAGCAGTTGTAAAGTATCACCATTGTCGTGGGATGACTATGGGCCAGTTATCCCGCACTTGCTCTTCTTCGGCGCCGCATGTGGTTTCGGACCCTCGGGATCAACGGCGGCCTCGGTGGGGGAGAAGTCGCTGACTCACCACCATTTGTCAGGCCTGACATGCCTTATGTAATTCTTACTGCAGAGGAAGCTTCTGGACCGGTTATTAGGCACCTTTAGTGTGTCTGTTAGACTAGCTGAATCTGAGAATAATACGGAGTAGACACTACATATAACCATAGGTGGCAAGTAGGTTGAACCCTGTCTATGCAGGGAATTTAAAGTGTCACCCAGGGTCTTACTCCAAACTGATAACTAAGTGACTATTGTACCTCCCGCATAAACCAGCAACTTGTGGCGATCATCCCACTCATCCAAAGCAAACCTAACTCCGTAAATCCGTAATTTTCCGCCTTACCCGCCAAATTGAAACATTCCAGCTCAATAAATGGGTATCAAATAGTGCGACCGATCATGGTGCAAATTATCTTTTTTTTTTCTCCCTCTGTCTTTTCCTGTCCCTCCTTTCTTTTCCCTCCGTCTTTTCTGCCTTGCCCCCTGTCTTGTTCGCCTGCCCTCTTGGGCAGTTTCCCTCTCTTACTGGCGCTGTCACTCGAGGAGAGACAGCGCTCCGTAGATCGCTCGTAGCGTAACGTTGACATCCCAAGACTTGTTCTACTTCCCAGGTATATCAAGTACGAAGCGTCGATCTACCTCCATCTCTTTGTCATCTTCTTCGCCCTCGAACTTGAGGCGGTAGACGTCCTTTTTGGAGCCCATGACTTCTGCACGATAGAACGTGGTCGTATCGGGATATCTCGCCAAAACTTGTTTCCCTACAGAAAATGAGGGCAAGGCTGACCCTATCTGGGGAATGGGGATCAGAGAGGCGGCAGTGGTTTTGTAAACAGCTCCCTGTTCACCATTCTCGTTTGGCTCCGGGTCCTGCACATCATACCTTGAAAGATACATCGGTCAATGATCCTGTGGAAGTGGACTGGGGCGTCACGCCGTACCGTTTTTTCACTCCATCCCCAGAGATCGCCTTGATAATGCACTGAATGCCCTCGCCTTCGACCCCTTGTTTGTTCTTGTTGTGTTTGAAGACAACCTCCGCCCCAACCACCAGGTGTCCGCTGCGCTCTGCAAGGGTACCCTTGGTACCCTCCGTGCCTTCTTCTACTTTGACATACACACCGCTGTCGCGGATGTCTCGGCTGTCACGGACCTGAGTGCTGGAAACACTGGTGCTACGCTGAACGCCGCCTTTCGTGCGACCAACCTTGTCTGGCAAGGCAGTAGTGGAGGGCCCAGGCGAATCAGTTGCTGACCCATCCAATTCATTTCGCTTCTTCCGCGACTTGGAAAATGTAGCAGCGCGATTTTGAGGGGCCTCCGCTTCGGAGGCCTGTCGAAGCGCGGTCAGGAGACCCAAGTTCTTGATAACATCGCTAGGCTCATCCTGGAGAATGGCTCTCTCCTCGTCGCACAGCTTAGACATTTGTCGATAGAGACTATCAAGCTGATCATGCTCGCTGAGCGAAGGTTCTGTTTCGTTGGTTAGCATCCATGATCTCAAGAGCAAGTAAAAGCCATGAGATGAACAAAGGCAAACAATGACAAGATGTTAAGAATGCAAGATAAGGTAAACGGGTTGAAACATCAGCCTGACAGTGAGGACAGGATAGCTAGAAGGTCTCATGCAAACTGTAGAACGGAACGAAGAAAGGAAAACCCCAGTGTCACAACACATTCAGCGATTCGGGGCTATGTTCAATTTGTGCAGGGCATACAGTATGTGGGTGAGGCGGATCAGAAAGAAAGTGTTATATAAGACTTACTTCCACCCTCTTTACCAATTTTCTCGTTCAAGGCGGCGATTTGCTCCGCCAGCGCCTTCTGCTTGTCATTCTTCTCCTTCGCCTTGCGCAGGTCCTGGAGGATCTTGTTCCACATGTCAGTCTCCTCATTGGCTGCCAGTCCGTTGTCCCTGGGGACTGGAGGACCTCTTGGCCGATTCCGGGACATGTTCTTGATCTTCTTGGAAGGTGAGCTTAGATCCCAAGCTGTAGCAGCAGCAGCAGCAGCAGTCGTAGTAGCCCTTGGTTGACTGTTCCTGGTTTTAGCCGAGGTTGCAACGGGCGCGGAGTCTCTAGATTTCTCGATAATTAGAGCCTCCCATTCGAAGGCGGAAAGGATAGCCTGCCGGGCAGAGCTTCGAGTACCACGGGCAGCACCTTGTCTGAGGTTGTGGGGACGAACAGCAAAGGCACTCTGAGGCTTTGCAGAAAACGGATTGTCCGGGGTGGAAAGCCTGTTGGGCCCGACTGATTGGGACGGAGGAGACACGGGAACCTGAGCTTCAGGGACCCCGTCATGCTGAGCGTCCGACTGCGAAGCTGTTCCTTGGGCGGAGAGCTTCCCTTCGCGGCTAGCCGGTAAGCGCTTTGCGCCCCAGGAGACTCTCTGATTGGCAGATTCCATTCCGGTTCACGTAACGGATGCGGCACACCCAATCGGGAATGGGGTAGTAATGATAATGATAATTAATGGTCGATAAACGAGTTGGGCGGGATGGAGGGGCTCACCCTCTGAGACACCGGGGGGACGAAAGCAAGAATTATTTGGTCGCTCAAGGACTCAAAAACCCAGTGTTGTGTCTCTGAGTTCTGTCTCTTTTTCCCTTCTCTGCTCTGCTGTGACAGATAAAACAAGTTTCAAGTGAGCGAGTGGATTTATTGAGTAGTATTCCACTTGAGCTGCCGTTGTTCCTCTCCCCCGCCATTCATTCACTAGTTCGCTCTTTCCTCCTGTCTATCCTCTCTTCCTTCCCCTTCACCACCAATACAGTACTTAGCTTATTAGCCCCCTCAGCAATATGCAGGTACCATTGCTTCGCCTTCAGTGTGGTGAGTATTCATTCCCTCGAGTCTTCCACTCGAAATTAGAGAATAATGTCACTAATAGTCCGTCTTCTTTATCCTCAGGTGTCAACAGCTATGACTGGGGTAGGACATCCCCGCATCCTGGATAGGTCCGCCCGTTGCGTTTATTGAAGCTGGTCTAGGCAAGATTGGTCATGAGTCTGCTGCCGCAAAGTATGCCGCCATTACTGCAGGCTCCGATTTCTCCATAGAACCTGAGAAGCCGTATGCAGAGGTTCGCCCCCTGAATTCTTGATGTTCTCATGGCGGTAAACTGACCCGGTGACGTATAGTTGTGGATGGGCACCCATCCTTCCCTTCCCTCCAAAGATGTCGAAACCCAGCGAACCCTCCTCGATATGGTCCAGGATAACCAGGCATTGATCTCCAAGGAAGTGAGCGAGCGATATGGAGGGAAATTGCCTTTCCTTTTCAAGGTTCTTTCTGTTCAAAAGGCTCTCAGTATCCAAGCCCATCCGAATAAGAAACTGGCTGAAAAGCTTCATGCCCGGGACGCCCGAAACTATCCAGGTAAACTATATAATTCTATCTGATAACAATCGCAACTCTGATCATCGCTTTATAGATGATAATCACAAACCCGAAATGACAATTGCGATCACCCCGTTCGAAGGACTGTGCGGCTTCCGACCGCTGGCCGAAATCGTTCACTTCCTTAACGCAGTCGCCCCTCTCCGCGAGTTAGTCGGCACGCAAGCAGTGAATCAATTCGAGAGTGTTGTCAAGGGATCTGAAGACTCGCAGGATTCTGACCAAATGGCAAGAAACAAGGACGCGTTACGCTCCCTATTCACATCGCTAATGAAGTCATCACCGGAAAGCATTGAGGCTGCCACCCAGAAGCTGATCTCTGCGGCTCAGGATTCTCCTGATACATTTGCTACTTCTACCAGCACTCCGGAGACGAATCCGAGCAACCCTGCCGAATTGGCTGCCATTATCGCTCGACTTAACGGACAATTCCCTAACGACATCGGGCTATTCGTGTTCTTCTTCCTGAATTTTGTCAAGCTGGCACCAGGTGAAGCCATGTTCTTGAAGGCTGATGACATCCATGCATACATCTCTGGAGACATTATCGAATGCATGGCGTCGTCTGATAACGTTGTGCGGGCGGGCTTCACTCCCAAGTTCAAGGACGTTGATACACTCACCGAAATGCTGACATACTCCTATGCGCCAATTGAAGAGCAAAAGCTGGAGCCGACCGACTATCCATATGCCGTTCTCAATGCCTCCGCCTACTCTAGTGGTTCATCGTCTCTTCTCTACGACCCTCCGATTGAAGAGTTTAGTGTGGTCAAGACGGATCTGAAGAGGGCTGGGGCCAAAGCAACTTTCGACGCACTGGTAGGTCCCAGCATCCTGATATGCACCGGCGGAACTGGGAAGATTACGGTCGGCCACAAGACTGAGGAAGTGAAAGAAGGCTATGTGTTCTTTGTGGGAGCCAACGCCGAGTGTATCGTCGAGAGTACGGGCAGTGGAGAGGAGGATGTGTTTACCACATATAAGGCATTCTGTGATCTGACGGGTAAGGAGGATATGGTGAACGGAAACTAGAATGTGTCTATATCTAAGCTATAATGCGTTAGAGGGAAATATCACATACTTCTGAATTAGTAGTTCCGAGCCGAGGTCATCTCTCCAGCTGCGGGGGCTGGCTTAAGCACAGTGGAAGAGCTGCTCCATTCTGCCTATCGGTGCATATGCACTCCACCTGCCCCTTGCTCTGGACGGTCAATCAATTGCCGGATATATCTACTATGTTTGCCTACCAATTTCAGCCGGCAGCACCTAGAAAGCGGGGGTATCGACCCTCACTTTTAAACCTTCAATTCCTCTCCACATCCTCCCCTCTCCTCTCACATACCACCTTCTCGCACCATGTCGTCCTGGAAGCAATCTCTAACCTTTTGGGAGAAGGTGCAGGAGGCATGGAACATATTGATTGTCTATAAGACTCTCCTTTCTGTTTCCATTACAGCTGCCTTTCGAGGCAAGGATGGCGCCAAGCAGTACAAGGTCCATGTGCTCAACGCTGTAACGCGCAAAGTTTGTGTCACCTTCACAGAGAGACAATTGCAGTGCGTTCTAATTCTCCTTACGACCGGGCACTGCCTGCTAACCACCATCCCAGGCTCCAGGACACCCCCACCGATGAAGTATACAGACAGTTCATGGCCAGCCGAGGTCTCCAGCCGCAGACTGTGCCTCTCAACCACGGCGCCAAAGGTCACTGGATTGGCAACAGAAATGCCAAAAATGTCATTGTCTACTATCATGGTGGGTCATTGCTGCCTCCCATTTCTACCCCCCTTGATCAAGTTGATTTTCCAATTGTACCATACTAACCCAGCTGTCCAGGAGGCGGATTCTTTCTCTTTGGTCGTCCCCATCATTACCAGCTACTAGCACATATACTTAACCGCCTGAACGAAGCTGGCCATGACGATCTTGCTATCTTCTTTCTCAGCTACTCTCTTACGCCGCACGCTGTTTATCCCGTTCAACTTCGCCAGTCTGTTGAAGCCCTCCGCTACATCCTCACGGAGACAGGCCGCTCCCCAGCCAACATCTTCCTGGGTGGTGATTCCGCTGGTGGAAACCTCTCTCTAGCTGTGCTTTTGCACCTCACCCATCCACACCCCGAGATCGAGCCTCTCAGTATCTCCCAACCCTTGGCAGGTGTATTTGGCTGCGCACCGTGGATCAGTTACAAGATGGACGGCCATAGTTTCCTGGAAAACGCTTACAAGGATGCCCTCTCTAAGGAAATTCTCGACCGTTGGTCTAATCAGTACCTGGCGGGTAAGGAAGGTGACCCTTGGAGTGAGCCAGCTCGAGCTCCCATGGATTGGTGGGAGGGATTAAAAGCAGAAGATTTCCTAATGACCGCCGGGAGAGATGAGATTTTACTCTCTCCAATCAATGAGTTTGTGGAGAGATTCAAGGTTCGTTCGTCACTTCTCGTACCCCTCCACCTTCCCCCCTCTCTTGGTTGACTGCTTCGTGTTTGTATTTTACCTTCTAAGTTACATTGCACAAACTGACCTTTTGCCACTATAAACAGAAAGTCGTACCCAATACTGTTTATGTTGTGGCACAAGACGAAACCCATGATTCGGCTGTCTTCGCTGCAGATATAGTTGGCTATGATACTCAGCAGACCCAGGCAATCATTAACTGGTTAGGTGCTCGGCTGTGAAATTAATTAGTAGTGTCAGCTGTCGGGTAGGTGACAACTACACATTTATTGTACAATGCAGATTGAAGGGTCCCGTTGCTAGCCACATTCTCTGGCTTTCGGTCGCTTTTCCTGTGAAAGTTCAGGTAACAAGTCTGTAATCCTTGGCTCAAATTGGGGAAGATACACCAAATAACGTACAACTAATATAATCTATCAGCCTGTCTGCTGATACTGGTAGATTCTTGTTCCCTCGTTATACACAGAAAACGGGCAAGTGCAGACTAGACGGGGCAAAATAGGATAAGGAAGGAAGCATTCGCTGGACAATAACTTGCTTACACATAGCTACGCCGTCGTATCAATTCATAATCGGAAACAATATCACGCCCAGGGAGCAAGAAGAGGGGTACAAGATGGAGATCAGGAGACAAAAACAATGCAAGCAGCACAAAAGTAAACAACGGATATCCTAGATTAAGCCGACACTCTGGGAGCATACTTCGCAGCCGCGGTATCGAACAATTCACTCTTTGCTTGGAGATCGGAGAGCAAGGGGTGCGCGGGGTTGATCTGTTCGAGGCGCCTATAGTAAGTGCAATGCATGCGTTAGCTACACATTCGTCCGCAGATCGATGGCTTAGGGATAGGAGGATGAACGTACTGCTCCAACTCTTCCGAGGGCTTGCCAGCCAAGACGTTCAGCACAACAGTGTTCGCAATCAGTTCCGCCTCGTCGGGATACTGCTGCAGAGCCGCAGTCAAGGCGGCCTCTGCCTCAGGCAACCGACCGAGATGGAGTTCTGCCACGGCCTGACCAACGATAGAGAGGGGCGCGGAGGTGCTAGGAGCGGATGCCAATTCCTCGTAGACGTAGAATGCAGCCTGGTATTTCTCGCCGCCCTAAAAGCCGAAGCAACAGCAAATTAGTTTCATCGCTTACCCTCGAACAAACAGCAAGGAGGCTGCATCAGGGTGTGACACATACAACTCTCATTCCCACCCACGACTCAGCCAAGTTAACCAAGAGGGAATCCTGCGCCCAGCGCTTTGCAGCCTGGACTTCCTTCAAGGCGAGATCAGAGCGGTTCTGCTGAAGATGAATCTGGACGATCAAGGCCACACTATATCATTGTCCATTAGCTTCCTGAGTTCCACCCATTATACAGACAGTGCACATGGCAAATTGACGGCTAAAACTCACGCCTCGAGGTTCCCCTGATGCTTGGTCAATAAAGCCAACGCATCCTCACTTTGTCCCTGAGCCTGCAGCAACGTCCCGCACAGAACCTGTACAGTAGCATTGTCGGGGTAATTCTCCGCAAGGTCCTGAGCCAGCTTCAATGCCGATTCGGCATCTCCAGTCGACTGCTGGGCCAGCGCTTTCACGGCCGCTAGATCGGGGGTCTCTTCCTCGCCTTCGACATCGGCGAGAACTTCGTCTGATTGGCCTAGGGCGATCTTGGCGCGAAGCTGGAGGACACGGGCAGGGAGTTGGTTCTCGGGGGATAGAGCGGAGGTGTCGAATTCGATTACGGCTTGGTATTGGCCTTGGTGAAAGGCATTGTGGATGTTGATTAGCTCTGTTATTGGGGGGATGAGGCAAGTTAGCGCTTTGAGGTCATAAGGGGGGATTGTATGTGTGTGTTTGCTCAATGGACAAAACATACCACCCTCTGCAGAAAAAGGATCCATTGCGACGGTTAAAAGGAGAGATTAAGGAAGAATGAATGAAAGAGAATGAATGGGTTTGGGGTGTATAGTTAGGCTTGGGATGGCCATCCGCGGAGGCGGAAGTCGTCACGTTGCCTTTACCGCGGGCGGTGGGAGGCAGGTGGCCCGCACTGGGGCAGGTTGGCCGAGTATGCGAGAGACCGGAGAGGAAATGAATTACTATACGGCATGACTGGCAGCTATTCAAGGAGGTTTTCGCGGGCTTCAAATTATTCAGCTGACCATTGTGGCTGCCAGTCAAGAGATTGTCGCATCCAGTAGTGCTGGAGGTCATATTTGGTCATTAAGCAAGCCATAATGCCTCTACTGTTAAAGGAGTGAATCTTACGCATACTGCAGACAAGAAGAAACAGTTGAAGGATATAAGCCAAACTTGGGTAAAGGCCCGGAATCGAAGCAAAGCGTCCCAGCCGCGAATTCATATTAACACACAAAAGTACAAAAATGTAAGCAACAGACCTGTCATGGGCTAGGATCTCTTCCGGATACTCTAGCGACAGTGGACCAAACCATGATAGCCAGCTTCCTCAAGAGGCCTTTAAACCTCGCTTCATAATGCATTGATCCCCCGCCAGTGATGCCGAATGATGCAACCGTTTCCTCGGTGACTCCCTCTTCCCTGAATATATCACCCCGATGCAACGACAAATGATCTCTGAAATGGCACATCGGACCCAAAGAAAAACCCCGAGACAGATGCTGAGTTAAATGGACATGCAAGCAAAACAGTAGAGAGAATGGAAAGTGGGTCTGCAATGATAATCACACAGCCATGCAACGCATAAGAGCAACACAAA
This sequence comes from Aspergillus welwitschiae, assembly GCF_003344945.1. NCBI lineage: Eukaryota > Fungi > Ascomycota > Eurotiomycetes > Eurotiales > Aspergillaceae > Aspergillus > Aspergillus welwitschiae. Next base: position 771,036 of record NW_020798696.1, read on the forward strand.
AACGTCCAGATTAAAAGGGTATCGCGGATAAATCAAGGCACTCAAGTGCCAACACAGACATACAGACACGCACACACACACAAGAGCTAGAACACAAGTAGTAAATAACACCAAGAACCCGCCTTCTCGGGACTTCCATGCGTCGCCCCAGATAGTTAACAAAAGGTAAAATCCGAAGATGTGAGATCATGCTTTCCATGTGAGCCCGCCTGTGGCTTCCGTTTTGCGACCGTGATGCGCCTCAGGCTCCCATAAGACATCAGGAAAGGATAAAAAGAAAATGCAAAAAGAGGCAGCCAAAGCTGACAGAACGCCAATCCCATACTTGCACATGAATGGAAACAGAATATGACAGCGTAATAGCAAAAGGAGATGTAGACAAGCCCCTAAGGGGCACAGCGAAGACTAGAAAGAGTGGAAATGACCTCACACTGTGCCGAAATCCCCTGAGGAGGGTGCTAAGGAGGCAGCGAAGAAGTAGATGCCGCTGACACTGTTGGCGTCAGAGTCGGAGACGTAGGAGAATGGTTGTCCTCTGAGCTCATCGGGATCTCACTACCCTTGTCGGAGAAAGAGTCCTTCTCCCGCTCCGTGGATGACGAGCGCTTGAACACGGTTTGACCGATTTGACGGAGAAGACCCAATCGCTCAGCGCGAAGGTCATCGGGATCGATTCGTCCAAAGTAGGCGGGAGTGATACCATCCTTAGTAATCTTGCAGAACAGAGTTGAAAAGAGATATTGGTCGCCGCCTGCATCATACAACGGCAGATAGCGGTATCCTTGAGAAAGGCTGGTAAGTTTGGCAGTAAAGGTGGCCAACTGGACACTGCTGTTGTTCCCTGCACTGCGGCCGTCCAGCGAGCTCCAGACCGTCCAACGGACAAACACAAGGTCGGGATACTTCGTGTCCAGCGCAAACTTGAAGCAATCATTGAAGATGGGGCTGTACCCATTGCTCTGCTCGATTTTCGTGCGCCGACGGTGCGGATAGCCAATGCCTGACACGCCACTGCGCGCCGAAGTGTTCAGGCCACCTTCCCCAAATACGAAGCTCTGACCTCGATCATCGGCACTAAATATCTCAACCTCCACGTACGGATTGATATTATCGTCCGGTCCAAGGCTGCGAGGGCGCGGTAGTTGCTGAGCAGAGACGACTTCGATCGTAAACCGAACGCATTTCCGCTCCGTGCTCTTTCTTCTATCTTCGCCAGTGGTCACTGTGCGAAGAGACTCGGGCTTAAGTACGTAGCCTGTCCGATCAGTCCCGGCGGCATACATGGCTTGGTTCAACTGCATTCCAACATCGTAGGTTTGCCAGTTCAAAGCGGCCATCTGCACTCCGCGACGCCAGAATTTGAGGGGATCGAAGTTAGAGGACCTCAGACGGAAGCCAGATGGATAGACCCTTGTCAGATACTTTCGATTGTGCTTCTCGAAAACAGCTTTGTTATCTGCATCGCGGCAGATACTCTCGAAAGAACGCTCTGCGAACGAGTACACGTGGTTATACCGCTGGCTTTCCGGGGACGTGAAGCTATGCCATTTGTAGCCTCGAGTATACACTCCCAAGTCCGACAATGGCTTGGTTATCTTGCTCTTCTGGCGTCGTTTCCGTTCCCTTTTCATGGACGTCAATGCGCCATCACTGTCTTCCGTGGCGCTGCTTATGCTGGTGGTTGTGAAGGACCGTCTATCCTGGGAAAGGAATGTATCGATACCATCCTGGCCAGCCGTGGAAGGCCCAGCAAGAGGTACAAGGTTGGAAACTGGAGGGTACTCAGGCACCGTCGGGTGCATAAATGGGGAGCTTGAGCTGCGCTTTCGACCGACGCTGATCGACGAACCCGTAGACTCTTGTCGCATGCCACCTTCTGTTTCATCGCAAGTTTTGACTTTCACAAGGATGCGACGCTTCAAATCCTCGGGCGACGGAAGGACGAACGTATTTGTAAGAAGGGGTTCCAAGACTAATTGGTCTTTGAAGGTCTCCTTCATGATTCTCACCATGGCCAGTTGTTGCTCGGGATTGCAGTGAACTTCGAGAGAGAGGATAAGCGGAAAGTCGGTGCTGATGAATGCGTATCTGTTGATGACTGTGATGCAGTCGGCGAACAGGACGCTGGTAGTCATGGTCCTTCCGTGAGAGACAATGGGTCGGCCATCAGCTCCGTCCCAGCAATCGATCTCCACACAACGACACCCTTGGGACAAAGCGCTGATGTATGCCTCGGTGCTGGACGCACCAGCTACCTGGCGACCTAGGAGGTACGTATTGTGCGAGCTGGAGATGAAGTATTCGTTCAATGGACGATCAAACCTGGACTGAGGGGCGCGGGAGGCATAGACCCCATTCCAAGAAGAAGATAGAAACGAGGTGAAAGCATCAAGACCCAGACGCGGAACTCCAGTGGGTCTTCCGTCCGGATGCTCTGGAAGACTGGGTGCACGGGGCCTTGATTTGCGCACAAGCCGATCAAAAATAGATACCCAGTAGCTTCGGTCAGACTCGACATCTTCGTTCTGCACGTCACGAAGGAATGCTAGGAATTCTTCCAAAGTAAAGCCTTCAGAACTTGCAACACGCTCTTTGAAGATAGCTTTGACATCTTTCCGCTCCTTCAAGCGAGCAACAAAATCACTGAACTCGGAGAAGTATAACTTGCCCTTGTTGTTATTGTCCGCCTTGGAGAATTGGGCGCGGAGCATATTCTTGGAGCAATTGATGTGCAAGCTGCGGCATACACTCTCAACCGCCTCGAAATCCAAGCTCTCGGGCTCGCCGAGCTTTAAACCCTTTGGATATAATCTGGTCATCTCACGCTGCCAGTGGGCTTTCAAGACCGCCTCACTCTGGCCAGAACCAGCTAGGCCAGCCATAAGACCAATTCTATAGCGTGAGATGTGTTCCAGGGTTGTCGTCCAAAGCTCAAGGGTATAATCACTCGGCGCAATCAGGTGCAGTGTCTTGACAGACCGTCCCTTCGATCGTTCTGCGTCGGCGATGACAACGGTGATCCATCTACTTTCGAAATCCTGTGAAACCTGATGTTCCTCACGATAATTGCGCGCATCGACACCCACGCGAATCTCCTTAATGTCATCGACATAAAACCTTTTCGTCGGATTCGAAAGATCCCAGTAAACTTTGCCAGCGTCGAGATCGAGAAAGAAGCGCACTTGCTTCCGTCGTTTCTTGGTGATTTTCGTGAAGATTACGCCGCGCTGAATCATTGCATCAACTTTCGGTGCAACTGCACTAACCGTGCGAGTAGGGGGAATAAACATCTCGTTCTGCAAGCTAGAAGCCTCAGAGCCACACCAAACTCCCAGAGAGTCCAGAGCGTCATTGCTGTCTTCTTCATTACTGGACTCAAGCGCACTTTCCCAGCTATTTTGTCCAGTTTTGCTGTCACTGCGTCTGCGCATGATAACGGGACCGGAGCTACGGTCCCGCTTATCATTTTGGGTCGCGGATTGCCGCCTCCGAGTGAGCTTGTTGGCTGCTCCTCGGGAGATTCTGCGCATCAATCCTGGGCCTTTGTTTGTCGTTTGAGTTGCCGCATCTCCCGACCCGGAAGCACTAGCACTCCCAGGAACAGCCATGATTGAATCTCCAAGCTCAAGATGGGCTGGGGGTATCAGAGGGAATGAGGGTATTCGACCACGGAGCGCGTCAGTAGCCGATTGTAGAGGGGTGCCGGAAGGGCTCGAAGCATTTGAGAAGGTGTATGAAGGACGTAATGAGTTAGGTGTATATGAGTAAAGAGAGGCACAGGGCGGAGCGGAGGAGGGATTGGGGGCGGGGGGAACAGATGTGTTGACATTATGTAGTTTTGGAGGTTTCGGGAGTGAGCCAGTAAGTTTTAAACTTGCTTGGGTGTCGCCATTTATGGTTGAAGGCGACGAAGCAGCGGCGTAAGCCATTGCGGATACCTGCCAGACGTACCACCCGGCTGCAAACGTGAGACTGTAGACCTGTCGTGAACCGTGCCAAAGCTGGAGTCACCTGGACTCTTCAGGGGACGAATGAACAGCGACGTGCAGTAACTAGGCGGCCGTGTTGACCCTGATATGGCGGCCTATAACAAGAATGCAATACGAGCCGAAAAGGGGAACGTGTCTGGCTGAGCGATGCAAAAGCCACTTGCTTAGCGGGATTGCTCTGTCTTTGATATCTGCATCTTGGCCTGCCTCTGATGCAATGCGGAGAGCCCTGCCGGAGAGCGCTCGCGAGAGTACGGGATCCGGGTTCCTGATAACAATTGAGACAGATACTGGCTTCGTGTAACAATGGCACTGCGTGGGTGGGGGGGAAAGGCTCTTTGATCGCTTGTCTTGCCGTCAACCCAAGTAAAGCCAAAAATGATGAATGACTTGGCACCCTCAGCCTTGGTCTCTTTTTTCTTTTCCGGAACCGATTTTCGTCAGGTTTTCCTGATATGATCTGATTTGCCCGCGTTGTATCCTATTCTGGTGCCCTAATTTTACCCCTCCTTGGTTGGCGGATCTCCTAATACGCGGGGAAAGCTGTCCCTCTGCAGCAAATATGCGAGGACGTGTGGAGCTCGAACCAATTGGCCGTAGTTGGTGCCGGCGGGTTGAGGTTCTTTTCCTGTGGGAGGCAGGAGGACCGAGGAACCCCCAAAGGCGAGTATCGAAAGGTAATGGGAACAGAAATTGGTGAGCGAAATTATGCAAGTCAATATCCGTATGCGCCGCGCATGTGCTTAGCTGTCAGCAGAGCCCCTCCGAACGTAGCTTCTACAGACGCCAAAGGGTGTGTGTGTGTGGGTGGGTGTGTGGAAAGGGTAAAGGAAAAAAAAAAGATATTATTGTTGGAATTGAGCAAGGAAATTCGGCCTTCGCGTCGATTGGCGTCACTCGCCGTCCGGAGACTAGAGAAAGGCTGCGCAAGAAGGGAAAATCGGCGACGAGGATCGGGAGAGCAAATGCAGGATTGCCTGCCAACGCAGTGATGCAGGTGGTCCAAAGGGGAAGGGTGATAATTTGAGCAATCGGAGATTGGACCGACAAGAGTAATCCTGAGGGTCGCGATTGTCTAGTGTGGTCCGATATGTAGCTTTTCCAGTTTGCTGCACGGTTACGTGGAGTGTAGTAGAGGACCTGCAGCAAAAGGCGCCAGGATGTGTGAGTAAGAGAGTTGATCATGCGACGGAGGAAACAGTGCCAGCGTTGTCCTTCGCCCGAGAGAGAAATTGGGATCTCCACTTGCGGAAGTCGAGGGAGCGAAAATGTCTGGAGTAAAGAGTGTCAACAAAAAGCTGGGGAGAGGGGGGAAGTCTTGGTGTTCGCCCTCTTAAGAGTCTCCCATCCAGGCGAGTGCGGTGTCGTACAGACAAGACAAGGGAGAAGTTCGGAGGGAAGGATTTTGGAAGTCGATTTCGAAGAAACCGATGGATGTTTCAATTGAAAGAAAGCTGGAGTGGGTACTTACTGACGTACTCCGTACCTGTGGTTTGGTAAGGTACGTATTTTTGTATTTTCAACTGGGAATTTCTGGTTACAAACTCCCACGCGTCTGCCCCTCGTCATATAACCACAAGTTAGGACCGTTTCCCACCCCACGTCAGACCAAGCCCAAAGATGGTAATCGGTATTCGGATACGGAGTAGTAGGGAACACTGTTCTTTTTCCTTCCTCTTCTAGCCTACCTGCGGGACCCGCACCGCAACAATAATCTGGGAAGCCAAGTCCTGGATGTCTTAGGAAGGTCTTGAAAAAAACGCGGGCTCCGGTTCTCTGGTACCAATGAAAACGCTCAGGTAATGATGATATAAGATCAGGATAATGATGATGGTAGTGGGCGGCAGTGATGATAACAGAGGCGTTTTTTTTTGTTGCGTTCTTGATATGCGTCTAGCCCCTGTGAAAAATGCGCAACGTCCTGTCAAGGAAATTTTTCCTGTCAAGCAAACCCAGGAGTACAACTTGGTGATAGCAGCAATGAAGTAGCCAAAAGGAAGAAATTCCAAGTCCTATATACTGTTGGCTAAGGGCTAGGAAAGGGATAGAGAGTATTATTAACCTTTAGTTCAGGTATGCCAATAAGGTAGTCTAATCAAACTGGGCCGTCATTGCTGGGCACCTGCTCCAAGATCAAAGTCTGTTAAACGGGTGAGCTGTCCACGACTCCACGAAGCATAGCAACGGCAGCCCAAGCGATAATGAGACTAGCCGCGATCATGAGATCCTATGAGGCTCCTCCAATCTACCCTCTGTCCTCTCTTCTGCCCTTCTACGAAGGCTGATTGGCATTCAGGGATAATATTGGGAAATAACTGCTGCCCTTTTCTGTTTCTTTTCCCGTTTCCTTTTCCTTTCCTTTCTTTCATTCTTTTCTTTTCTTTTATTTTTTTATTTTATTCTTCCAATAATATCCTTTTCTGTTTTCCTTTCCCTTCCGAGTTCTCCCAACGTTCGATCTCCCTGCATTTATCCACATCCTTACTATCTGGGCATCATAGCGTCTAATCCAACATTTTGTTACGGAGGAATCCATGTAGTATGTAGTCACGAGGATTCTGCTCTTCAACGCAATCGGTAAAGATGCTCAAGAGCTGTTCGCTCCACTTCCTACAGTAAATCATCCTCTTGGAGATCGTAGGCGGTGGCACAGTGAACGGACATGATCTATTGGATGATCATCTCCTTGTCGATGGTATCACTGTCAATCGTGGGGGCAGGCAAGCTGATAGGTATGTTGTTTCACCTTTTTCGGGAGGCGGCGGATTGGGGGGGAATCGTTTGGACAAGGCAGAAAAGGGAAAGAAAAAAAAAAAAATGGGGGGGAGAAGACGAACAGAGAACGTTAGTTGCTATGGAAGGTCGGTGGATACAATCCCCTCTTCAATCTCATCCCATAGCTAGTTGTAACGAGCTCTTTTCTCAGGCAAGAAGGTTAGCTTCCCCACGGATAATCCGTCCTGCATACACAGATACTCGGTACGGAGTACGGAGTTATCCACGTATCTGCCATCACTACGCGGGAGCAGGAGAATCCGAAGCATGCCTGACTGTCGATCCGCAAACACTATTACCGTGTTATCATCATTATTGATGTTACAGATCCTTCTTGAGGCACCGGCACGGCGGTCCCTATGGGGAGATATGTGGATCTTGGATTCCCGCCCGCTGGGGTCTCCCTTCGTTTCCCGTTTCTGGGTTTTGATGCCAACCTGCCTTATCCCTGTCACCCGAATTTTCCAAAAAGCCAGAGAATACAACGGGACTACTGTAGAGACTGCATGCAATAGCAAGGCCCCCTCCCCCAGGACGCTAGTTGCATGTACGACCGTGAGAAGAATTGGGCTCTTCCGACAATCGGGGGATTGTCACCTGATGCATTCAGACTAGGGATGTGCAGACCGCCTAAAACTTAAATACTATTTTTTGCTGGCAATAGTTGTCTTGTCCCGTTTCGTCATAGTGCCCTTTAATTTCCCTTGAGATGCAATCATGTTTCTTTCCCTCTAGGTATCGCGAGGAAAAGGGGGGCGGTAAAAAACCAACAAAAAAAGAAAAGAAAAGAAAAGAAAATTACGGAGAAAAGGAAGATAAGGGAGTTGGGCAATGTATGATTGCTGGTGCCGCTTTATCCTTACTCGACATTACTGTGGAGCTTGTGAGTGGTTCACTTGCATTTTCTAGGTTCGTAGTTGGTACAAGAATGCAAGCGCAAGAGAGAGAAGGAGGGGCGGTAATCTGTCGGTAAATTAAAGAGCAAGAAGATTTTCGATTGAGTCATCCCAGCCCTGTCCTCATTCAACGCGGGGGAGAAACGCGGCTAGTACCGTCGTAGTAATATTACACGCGTGTTTGCAAAGCTGAGGCTGAGGCAAGAGTGGCAGTGAAACCAGTCGGGGCGGTGCGGAAAGGGGGAAGGGGCCGGAAAGTGGAAACGCAGCACGGGATGGATGAAGTTGCCTAGGACTGCCACGGCTCCATCCCACGGTAAGAGATTGGAAGGTATCAATGATGCTTCGAAGCATGTAACCTGATGGGAAGATAAATCGGCACAGATGAAAATCAACGTTTTCTTCCTTGTTTACGGTGTGCTCCAAACACATGGATGCTTTCGAGCTCGTGGTGCATGTATTCTGGGCGAAATTCTTCAGCACATTCGCCAAGCTGTCTGAAGTCATTGGCCATTGGTAGCGCGCCCATGCACCTAGTAGGGCAATGCTTGGAGTTCCTCATGGCGCACGCTTCTGGACTACGACACCTTGATACCCAAGGTAGTACCAAGGCGGCGGCGGCAGCAGCAGCAGGAGGAGTTTGAAGAAGCGGTCAAAGAGCTTCTCTATTTCTCTCGAGCGGATAGAGAGGACAAAGACAATAGGCAGCTTATGGTAACGGCCGTGAACGGGGTAATAATATCACGGGTCCATCCAAACAGAATTCACTCAATGTGGATCTTACATTTCGAATCCATTTCTTCTTTCTCAAGTATCTGCCCTATGACACCATGGACTTGGGTTTTCCGTGGCTCCAGCTCCGGTCGCTCGAATTTCAATGACTTAGGCGAAGTAGTAGACTCTAACAGGCACTAGCAGATCAAACTACAGGCACTTATGTACCACCTGCCTACCAAGGTATTGAATGGACACTGCATGGCCCCCCTACATGTTAATGGACTACTTAAAATCCTTGGCCAGGATGAGATGGTGGTGATGAGACTGCCAATTCCGCAGTAGCCCGTTTGCTCATTCTTGATGGAAGGCAACCGTGAATAGTAAGCTGCGGGGCGTTTTCCCAACCCCGCACAAAGCTGAGCCATTTTGCTGAGTTGGCGATGCTGCTATCGTCGTCCTATCATCTAACCATCAGCCAATTCAAGTTTTTTACACTCAATCTATCCCTGGCCCTGCCATTGAATGGTGGGCTCGCGTTCTGACCACGGCTCTTTGAATCTAAAAAGCATTTCCCCGCTCGTCTCAGAACATTCCGTATCGGCCACAAAGGATCATCTACTTGGCATCAGTAGAGACACACTGGCTAGATGCTAGCGACTGATACTGTCATGTATTTTGGGAATTCACATCTGCCAGGATAATACTCAACATGGAGGTCCAAACTCTCAGCCTGGGCATTCACTGTCGATAGTGAAGCAGATGAGGGCTTCTTCATATCTATTGCGGTCAAATAGGCTATCGTGAGCTACCTTGCAACCACAAGCGTATCGGCCGGGCCGTCCGCGGATTACCTAGCCTTTCCTGAAATAGGAAATTTATCCCTCCAATGATGGAGGCTATGGTGATGCAAATGACCATGTGCGGTGGCAGGGTGTCAACGCTCTTGACTCCTACAGGAGGAGGGTGTGGGTTTCGAGCAGGTAATCATTTTGAGAGCCACGATATCAAACCCCGATCTTGCTCCGACCGATCCGTCCTAGATTGCAATGTATCGCGGCTGTGGCGGAAATATTCCTTTGTGATCACGGGACACCCAATCGGTTTCAAACGAACGCTTTCCAGCTGACGACGCAAGGTGGTATGCGCCCTTGATAATGAGCAGAATTCATAGGCTATCCCATTCATGCAAAGATAGCGCCGCGAAAGAGCGCTGAACTTTCTTGATAAGGAAAGATTGTAACGTTACTATAGTAGCGTCCGATTAGGTAGCTGAGTAAGTGCAGTGCGTGCTTGGAAGATATCCATACCATCATGGTGCATTTCGTATGCATGCACATACAATAGGCAGTTAGTGGGCTGTATTGAAATCCAAGACCCTCCCTTTTGCAGCCGCTGATGCTGCTGATCAGAAAGAGGGGAAGCTGAAGGATGACCCATGCTTTAGGTTATCGCCGTCTCGCGTGCATTGATGATTTTGACCGCTTCCTCTTCCCTGCGTTTGGTTCCGAACTAAATGCCTATGGATCAGGCAATAACCACCGTCCCAAGTTGAGATATGGAATCCAGTCAAGCTGGCTATGTATTACTTAGTCTACGGAGCAAAAAATGGCGCATCAAACGGGAATCGGTGAAGGAGGAGATGGATTCAGTCAAATTAGTTGACAGCTGCCAAAGTCATCATGATGGCTATTTACTACTTTAAACGTATGTTTAGTGACTACTCAGAATTGCTTGACTGCCCACGCACGTATTAGTATGTCAGTCGCACATATCCCCTTAGTAGGAAATAGACTCTTCTTCAGCTCCCCTGATACCTGAAATAAATTCCTTTTTTTTTTCTAATTGCAAGAGATAGAGGAAGGGAATAAAAATTCAAGGTATGGCCGAAAAAGCTACCTATCTACAATCAATAGCCAGCTAGAACAGCATGCTGACTAGTGCTGATTCCGTATTACTGCGAATTCCATGTTCAGCGCTTTAACCTAATTTTATTGAGTAGGCGCTGCAAGTCGGGTGCTGAATGCGGTTGAAGGTGGGGTGACTGCTCAGTGTTCACACGTGCAGACCTCATAGCAATATCATTGGTTCATAAGGAACATTATCGCATGCCAGACTGTCAACTACTTACTACTACGGAGTAGTACGAGTACTACTTAGGTACTTACTTCCTACTGCCTAAATCAATTCACAACCAAAAGGTACGATGCTCCATTGTTACTTGCCAAAAGAAAGTCCCACACTGCGGGAAAGTATGATGGGAAAGATAAAAGAAAAAAGGAAAAGAAAAAGAAAAAAGAGAGGAGTATTACCTGCTTGTAGCCAGCATTGTTTCCGTGCTTGCGCGTACTTGACCATTACATACATTTCAAGCAGTCTCACTGCACATAATTCTTCGTGAAAGAACTTATTTGCGTACCTATGCAGCGCCAGGGGTAACGGACAGCTATGGCTAATATCCGAAGTTGAGCCTTCTAATGAGTGCGGTCTACATAGAGCTTTGGTAGTTAAACACTATAGTACTACTATAACTTGATGTAGTATCTACTAATTACTATTCCATGCAGACTGCTTTCTGTCTGAAAGGCAAACTCGGCAACTGGCCGGGGGAAAAAGAGTCATACTGGGCAACCAACTTCACAGGGATGATTCCAAGCAGCCACTGCGATTGGATAAGACCACTGCCTCGTGGGGCTGTTTTCAAACGGCGACCCACTCTTGACAGGCTTCCAAGCCTTCGATTGCGGTTTCCTTTCGCCCAGGATCTTGCACCCGAGAACTCCTTGCTACGATCACACAGGCTGATGATGCAGTATGAAGCGACCCTTGCTACCCCTTATGCTTATGTTTTACTGCACTAGGCTTTAGTGTGTGGTGGCCGCTTTCAGCCGTAGTAACAAAGGAAGAGTTAGTGACCATTCATCATGTCTAGTAATTGACTAGAGCCTTCCTAAATCCCCCTTTACACCTAAAAGCAGGATCTAGTTGATTAATGCAATCCTCTCAGAGCCATGACTGAAAATCGAAGCATCTGTGCACATTTTACTACGTAGATCCTTACTAATACTAATGGGGGGGGAGCAGCACAGTAACTACGCTAGAATTTGTCACTGGTCAGATTCTTACTTTACGCAAAGAACCGGGTGAAACTATGACATCATAGTACTGAGGGCTAGTCGGAGACGTGCGCCAGAACAGCTTTGTCGAGTCGGTCAACCAGAGGGGAGAAAATGGCGCAGGAGCTCAATGTTACGAGCAAGCCTGAGATACATCTCTAAAGATATTTGAGAAATATAAGAACGGAGCGGTCATTGAATCACCCAGTGAAATGGAGATATCAAAGGCTGATCATGTTTCCGCCTTGCCGATGCTACAGTATGTCTCGTATTCAGGGTCTCGTTATCGTACAGGTAATAGTCATGGCTCGTTTGTATTGAATAATTCACACCCCGGGTGAGTTACCTTACTGTAATGTCTCGGGTGGTTGCCCTACTCTTCCTATGGGATGGGAAGAGCATGTCCCATCCCATAGCCCACGATCCATATCGTCAGACCAGAGCTCCCTTGTTAGTCCTCCTCCATCTCTCCTTTTATAGACCTTTGCCAAAACCCTAAGAGATCTCGTCTAATATATCAAATTCTGTGGTACGATATGTCATAGAGAAATTTTCACTTGTCTAAACAAAACATTAGGAATTCGATTCCCTTCAGAGTATATCTTGTTACCTGCCATCCATGTCATCTATCATGATGGAAATGTGGAAAGGTTTTCGGTTGCTGTGGCCGGCTGCAGTATCTAGGCTGGGTACCCAAGTAATTAACTTCAATGTCCTGAAGTTCAAAGAGAAGGCGGCCGAGAGAGCCGTTCCAACTGAGTGGAACGTTGCGCCCCCTATGCCGGGGTCTTCCCTTGATGGGCCGTAGTGGTTTCCGTGGCTGGTTAATAACAGATGATACTGGTATTACCGCCCTACAATGAAAAATACTGTTGCTCGTTACGAGCTTTCATACATTCACGGTACAATTTATTACACAGAGCATCATCATTAGTAACAACCACAGTACCTTGAGCATTTTGACTTTGGCATAGTGAGTCTTGCCGTACCTTAATCCGTCTTCGGCCTCGTTTCTTTTTTTCCCTGGAACTCTAAAGTTAATAAACCTGTCGCCTGCCACAGGCCACCTGTAGAACGAGGCTGCATATCCTGTGCGGCCATCCTTGTAGGTATTGGGGGAGCAGGCAAGGCTATACCAGCAAGCAGTTGGCGATAGAGGGGTAAGATGCAACTCCTTTACTTCCTGTAAGAGTGGACACAGTCTCAGCTGAGCCTCGTCGAGCCTGTTCCTTCGATGCGTCTTCGATGCTTCAACCTTCTTCGGTCTTTCCAATCCCCGGTCGCACGGCGCATGCTGCATGGTGTCATTTGGCCAACGCCTCAGTCTTGATCCCAACAATGCCGCTATCCGGCTCTGTTATGGATAATCCTTCCTATCAGCCAGCCAGCCAGCCAGCCAGGCAACGTGTTGTGGCTTGCTGATAGTCGAATGAGTCCTTCCAATTGACTATGCAGCACGCACGGGCAAAGGCCCTCCCTCCACTGCCAACTCCATTCATTATCAATTATGAAGCCTCGTGATTGTCAATAGTTTGGTTTCTTTCCCTCTTTCCTCTCCGTCTTTCTCTCCCAACCTCAGCCACTGGTCGTATCAGCACCACATTGGGATATAGTTCTTTTGACTGTCTTGATGCATCAGCCTGACTCCCGTCGCTCAGTATACCAGCGTGTAACTCCTGCGTCTGGTGAGATGTTAGAAACATTACTTGTGACCTGGGCCAAAGACACTTTTTTTTTTTTTTTTTTTTCTTTTGTCGGGACCGGACCCCGATCAGTTCTGAGACATTCTGACTTGGCATATTCTATTCGAATGATCGGGGATCTTGCGCCGTAGTCTGCGTGCCGTACAAAACATCCGGGCTAGGCGGGGACGGGACAGCAACTATTCTTGCATAGTGCTAAAGGAGACCCTGGTCCAGGTCCCTGGCCCCAAATTGAGGCTACTACTATTGGCATCGGCCGATTCGGCCCACTGCAGTGGCAATACGATATCCCAACCAACAGACTTGTTCGACCGCAAATCTGAATTCAATGGCTTGTAGGACTACTACTAAACAGGCTTAGCCTCAACTGCTAACTTCTTCTAGGTATGTACTATCGGTTGTCTCAACTCATCGAGATCGTCCAAAGATTTGAACCAGGAATCATCTATCAAATATCGTTGCGGATATGTGAAGTTCTTGGGTCAAATAAGTCAATTGTGTCCTTGACACTGCCTCAACCTCACAGTATGCACCCAGCTATTATGGCTGTTCAATCATGAGTCGCACCGTTACTTATCCCTATACCGGTCAAATACACGCGGAGCAGATGGCCCTTATGTTTGGAGTGCACCGCATCACAGAATGCGAGGGTCGCGTTGCTTAGCCACTGAACGATGAAGAACTTTCTGTTCTATTTCGCATCTGTGTCCAATATTTATAGGAATATCGTACCATTTCAAGCCACAGCGGCAAGTGATGACCTATCGAGACCCTCAAAAATGGAGCATATTCCATATGGAAAGTTGATTGTCTTGTAGTGATATCATGAATGCATGCAGAAGCCGGATCGCCATGGCTGCCAGCCAGACACTTTGGGAAATGGGGAAAAGGACGTCACATATTTCCTGACTGACAATAAAATCCCAGATGAGCTCAATGCTTCTGTGAACTTGATTTTGTTCCGTTTCCTGGAGTGATGACCTCAAAGGACTGCCCTCATATGTCATTCAACTCTTGCTTTGGTCTTCTCATTCTACATTTAATGCGACGAGTGATTCATGAGCACTGTCACTAGTAGCCCATTTTGCTGGAAAATCAGATATGAAATGGAGAAAGTGCAAACTAGATTGGTAAGTCGTCCAGAAAATAGCATATCGAGTCCGCTTTCTGAATTGAAATGAACAGATAGTAGGCGCACAACGACTATTCTTGAATTTCGGACGTCTTGTAGGTACAACGCTTGTGGGGTTACGGAACAAATCATCTGATTCCCTTTCTTACAAATTGGATCTTTCATGGGGTTTATTATTTAAAAACAGAAAAATTGGTACATTTGCCTACAGCAACTGATGTGGTTGTGTCGCGTCCAACCTGGTCTTGAATAAGAACAGGTCACCAAGGAGATTTTATGAGAACATTCTTCTCCGCTCTAAGCACCCAGTGGGTTCTCACATCATCCACACAATTGACCTCCAGACTCCCCACCGGAAGTGCATTTCATGGATTCCAATGATGCTGTCAAGGTTCGTAATGGCTCGGCTGCCCCTCTTAAATTGCGAAACTTCTCTCAAACAGACAAGGCCGAATACTCCCCACCCACAACAATGATGTCTTTCCAAGGTCTTCCCGACATCAGTACTCATTGGTAAATGATAATAAATTTATCTCAATCTTCCACAGCGAACAAACTTCACGATGCTGAATTGAACTTGAATATGGCATTGATGACGTTACGTCAAGGGCAAGCACTCGCCTCGGAATTGTGACCCACTCAGGGTTCACTAACTAGTTAGTGAATTAGTTTCAGTTATTAAGGGTTATTGAAAGCATCTCATTGAGTCACAGCACACAACCATTATTATTTTCGGGCTCCAAGCTGGATCATCGGCTAAAAATAAAACTGGAGACTGCTAGTACTCCGTGTTCCCACCATCCACCATTTTCCATTGGACGAGTCGTCTGTATATGGATTTCTCGAATCCTTCGAGAACCGGGCCAGACGATACAACCCTACAGAGAACCGTGACGGAGGCGAAACTGAGCTGCGGGTCTGCCTTTTCCGTGGAGATACAAAATACAGGCCAGATACACGATTAGTACAGTCCTCGCACAGCCGGTTAATTCCGCTTCGCAGATTCTCACTCCAATCTAGGTTACCGTGGTCAAACTCTCAAGCGAACGACCCCAGACAGGCCCTAAACAAGTGGGACAATTCCCGATCCAGCATATGCTGCCACTCCAATAAGAATGAAACTCGCACGGCGTCGCCGGCCGCCCTTGCCGTTATCAGATTGGACTCCGGTTTGCCCTGTGCTATTACTGCAGCCATCGGTGCGTACCACACAGACTCTCCCTGTCACTGGATGCTGCGTATGCAGGTAGCCTGACCTTCCTGCGCCGGTGCATGCATAGCCTTCAATTGCTACACTGGCGTAAGGAACTGCCTCGCGACACGTGTCACTCCTGTTCATGTCTATAATCTTTTTTTATTTTCCTTTTGAGTGCAAGCTGTTGTTTGACAGAGCCACTGGATTTGATTAGGGGCAGTAAGCCGAACTAACTGCCTGCACGGCGTACCAAATAGAGGCGGTATCTGCCTTGTTGTGTCTGTTCTCGCTTTGTTTCACGGCATTTTGACCCTGGTTTACATGGAATTTTGTGCCTCGTTGCATCATGTCGCGCCATTTGTGAAGGTGTAATTTTTATTTGTGTCCCTTTCACCTTCAATGACAATGCGTCTCGGGACCGGTTTTGATTGCCAGGCTATTCATTTGCCGCGAATCTCCCCACTTGAATTAGTGATACATTATCCGGATTCGCAGGGCCTCAATCTATACGAAACCTGATAAAGGAAGCAAGTAACGGACATTTATATGTCGCTCTCTCGAAAGATAGCCGATGTGAGAGAAGGGGCTGGTATCACCAGCTAAGATGATGCCAGAAATTCTGTCTCTCACGTCGGAGCACTCTTACAAGGCTGCGAGCAGCACGACAACACCCACTAGAACCACGCAACAATCAACAATGCTTCTGGAAATATGTGTGAGATAAACACCATCATTGGACCTGGTAACACAAGGCCCTGGCAAAAACTCAGGCGCAAGCCAGATCGGCGAGAAATGCTAGCAAGATTGACTACTAATCGCCTGATGTGGTACAGACGCCTGACACCCGCAGAGGACCAGGAAACTTGCCCTGGGCCGTGAGGACGAACCGAACGAGGCTCATTGGAAGTACTGAGTGGGCTCAGGTCTTTCTATTTTCTGCTTATTGCAGGTCACTCAGACGACGCTGGTCTACCCGGCACGGAAATTATTCCATGACGATGGATACGAAAGGTCCTCGTAGATAGCGGAATCACACGGCTCACTGGAGACCCCCCGTGACCCAAACATATCCTAAACCGAGTCAACAATCTGACGCCATACGGCTTATTCTTGTCCGCATCTCCTTGTCGGATTATTTTCATGGACTAATCGGATGGAAAGAGTTTCGAGTCTTGACACGTCAGAGACCCGTGCCGGAAGTGCTCGGTCTCGGGAGGACGGCCGTGCGCTGGATCTTGAATCTCGTTTATATGCCGTGTTTTAATTTGAGGCTCTAGGCACCATGTGGAGCTTGTGTGCGTCGAGCAACTGAGAGACTCGACTTAGGATAGCGGAATGAGCGGGCTTGCAGCGTGCTGTGTGCAATTTCCTGGTTTTAGAACAAAATATAGTTAGCCTGAGCGGTAGTCTGATCTGGTCATTGGTTCAGTCACGGCAGCGGAAGGCCAATAGATAGTTAATGTATCGATTGGAAAACCCTCAATTCTTCGAATCAGAGGGCATGTGTTCCATACTGTTATTCATGGCTTCAGAATGGTCGAAGGTGAGCGTAGATTCGTAACAAGTCAAGAAGGGCGCCTTGGGCAACCACGAGTGCAGCAAAAGTCACCTGCTCTTTCCCCAACTAACTGAACTCGCCAACTCATCCCATCCCACTTGGACTCCCCCTCCTTCTTCTCAACTTCCACCTCCATCCATCAATCAGAATCAACAAGATAGACGGACAGCCACTTAGACGCTTAGATCTACATCCTCAAGTCCGTGTACAACAGACACCTGACCAAAATCGACTATGGACCTCTCCAAAGCAGTCGATCGTTCCTTCACCAAATCCCTTCCTAAAATCGAGGCAAGTAAATACCCCGTGCAAACACGCTTCATTCGAATCGAACCACCCTCCAGAACCAGCAAATGAAGCACAAACAAGGTGGATCACTAATGTGTGTCGTCCCACAGCTCCATGCCCACCTCAGCGGCAGTATCAGCCGCCAATGTCTCCATGAGATCTGGCTCAAGAAGAAGGCCCAAGAACCCGGCTTCAGCATTGAAGATCCATGGGTAACCATGCCGCCTGGGAAGGTAGATTATTCGCTGCAAACGTGGGTAGTCCCTCCACTCTCATACATGCATTCAAAACACTTTCCACCAACCTTTAATATCCAGATTTTTTCAATCCTTCAACAAATCAATCTACAATCTAGTCAATGATCTTGCCAGCCTCACCTACGCCACCCATTCCGTGTTAACCGACTTCCAAAACGACGGCGTAACTTACCTTGAACTCCGCACAATTCCCCGTGCATCCCCCTCCTCCTCCTTCACCCGGGAGGAATATCTTACTACTGTTCTTGATGCAATCTCGGATTTTCAGGCCAATCAATCCCCCAGTTCCCCAAAGATGTCTGTATATCTGATTCTGGCTTTGGACAGGGGCCATCACACTACTGCTGAGGCCCTGGAAATTGTAGACTTGGCGCTAGCCCACCGCGCCCGTGGCATCGTGGGCATCGATGTCTGTGGCAACCCAACCAAGGGCGATGTTTCGGTGCTGCGAGAGGCTTTTGCGAAAGCCAAAGCTAATGGATTAGGCGTGACTGTGCATTTCGCCGAGATGAGGGAGGCGGCGACGCCTAGAGAATTAGAGACACTGTTGGAGTTTCAGCCGGATCGGCTGGGCCATGTGATTCATGTGCCCGAAGAGCTGAAACGGGAAATTGCGAGGAGACAGCTCGGACTGGAATTGTGCATGTCATGTAATGTGCACGCAAAGATGTTCGACGGTGGCTTTTTGGATCATCATTTCGGGTATTGGAGACGGAGACATCAGGACTGCCCGATTGTGCTTTGCGTGAGTCTCTGCCACTTTCATTTTGCCAAGTCGCTCTCGTTCTTTTACACGAACCGCCAGCTGATACTTGTGCAGACCGACGATGTAGGATTCTTTTGCAGCCCCGTATCGAATGAGTATCTGTTAGCTGCAGAGCACTTCCAGCTCACGCGGGCCGATGTGCTGGGCATCTGCAGAAAATCCTACGATGCGATCTTCGGAGGCGAAAAGGAGAAGGACCGTCTTCGACGTCTAGTATCTGACTTCGAGGCAAACTACAGCACATAGCCGTTGATCCAATTATTTATGTCATTATTATTGTACACCAGGCCTCCTTGGCAGAGTGAGTCAATCAGCAAGAAGCAATGTACACAAACAAGCACACCCTCCGAATCAGCTCTGCCATCTGAGTTTGCCTTCCTTCAGCGTCTTGACCACCCCCACAGGCATAGACTCCCTATTCACAGCTGCTAAATTCCCGTAAGTCTTTACCATCTCTTCCTGATACAACTCTGCCGTCCACTGCCAATATGCTGACATGCTATACCACATGTCCGAGATCGCCTTGCGGCCACTGGTATCCTTGGTAACGCTCTCGTCCAGAGACATCTGGTTTCGATGCAATTCTGGGGTCAGGCTGATGCTGATCTCCTTAGGAACACGGATCAATTCCGTGTATGCCTCCAAAAGTGGGCGGCTATAGGTTTCCGAGTACCGGGTGTATTCCTCCAGAGTCATGTCAGCCAAGTCGTCGTCAACTTCAGTTCTCAGCGAAGTAGATGGCTCAGCAGAAGTCCCTTCGTCAAATCGCCGCTTGCAATCGTGGTATTCCACCTCGTATTGCACAAAGGCCTTATGCAGCCGACCCTTAGGTGTTGCTTTAATATTCTCGCGCATGGCGAGGAAAGGTATATAAGGGTTCAGGAGCTCCAGCCCGCCGAATTCTACAGGAAAGTAGAAAAACCCTTCTGGGAGGTCCTCAACACCAAATCGATCTGCGATCACGTGGCGCAGATAGTCGGTTACTCCACTGGAGGTTTCGGGAAACAAAGTGCGTTCAATACGACTCAGTGTAGATATGGCCATATCTATATGGCTTCTCCCAAAGCACATGGCTGGTTTCGCAAAGTTGTTAGCGAAAAACCGCCCAAAGTAACTGTTCCATGCCTGGACCCATGAGAAGACACTCTTGCAGGATGAGAGCTGGCGCTGTAGTTCCGCAATGTGGCTGTCGACCTGTTCTTGATCGATGACAAACCGACCTTCTGAAGGATCCAGCTTCAGGAATCCCCAGCGGATATCTCCTCCAGGCAGGGGATCCGACTCTTCCTTCTCCTGGGAGCCACTAGGTCGACTTTGTTGATCTTCCACGTCTTTGCCCTTCAGGCGCACCGTTCCCGTTTTCTCCTCGTTTATCTCTAAGCCCATGACCTTGGTAAATTCTTCCATTGTAGCCCAGGCTTTGACACAAGTCTCTTCGTGACCCCAGAACCAGAAGTCATCATGCAGCCGATATAGATAAGCCCGTCTGTGCTTTGGTTCACCGCAAAATCCATGCAGAACAAGACGGCCTCCCCAAAACAAGTTGAAAGGGCATGGCTCATAGGAATTCCCCGGTTCCGAATTCGTCTGGAAGCACCTGAACCGTCGTGTACAAACGTTACTGGAGTTCTCAAAAATTTGTGGAAAAAGTCAAGCCAGAGTTGCGGAACGCCAAAGTACTCCAATACAACCAGTATTGTAGTATGCGAGAGAGAGGGCCCAAACCACTTGAAATCAGATCTAATAGCAGTGAATCGGCCGTGCAACGAGGTATATAGGAGAGATTCGGTAATCAGAAGATGTAGCAGCGAGTGCTTCGTTTCCAGTGGGTTCTTCTTTGCGTTATCAAGCTCCGTGTCCTCGCCATATGGGTTCATGTTCGCATCCACCGAGGAAGGTAGGAGGCTCATAAAGTAATCTTGTTTGTAAGTCTCCTTCCGGTGGTCGTTGACACTCGTTGTACCAAAGCCTTTGGCATTTGTCCCCGTGAATCGAGAACGACGAGACATTTCGCGCCTGGAAATTTGTTCGCGAAGAAACTTCCAAGCTGGCGTGTTGAGAAACGAGGTGAAGGCAGATTGAAATGTCACTGACCATTTCAACCCCAGGTATTCGAGCATAAGACCATCCAGCAGGTCTTCGTCCATGAATACCCGGTATTTACCATTCAGCTGGCGGCGCATTTCTACCGGGATACCCTCTGCGGGCCAGCTCCAGTTGTCAAGAGAGGCAAGGCGCATATTGAGAACATCCGCGACCTCCTGGGCGACTGCCGGGTTGCGCATGAACTCCTTCAGAACGGCCATCTTTTCTTTGGTGAGCAAATCGGACTTCAGCAATGAATCTGAAACCCACTTGAGGTCGCTGACCTCAAGCCAAGATTTCTTCGAAGCAAAGTCATTTCCGAATGTCCTGACTGCCTCCCGCAATTGCTTCAATGCTTGCTGTGAGGGCGTTGTTGCTTTGAATAGACTGTCAAGGTAGGCTTTGATGGCAGCCCCATCTACATCTGCCTCTGTGAAGACCAGGGACTCCCATGTGGCTCGCTGTTCGTGCATTTCTGACCGACCAATATTTTCGAAAGCCATTTCTTGCGACCCGTCCTCGTCCGTTGCGGAGCCAGAAGCAGCCACCTCTTCGAAGTCACGCAGCCATTCCGTGACCAGCTCGCTATAGAAGTCGGCATGCTTATGCCTTAGCTCAAGGTAACTGAGCTCCTTTTCGAGCTGGGCAATCCAACCTTTCAGGCTGCGGTCTGAGACAGAAGGATCATACTTGCTTTGCAGAAGAAAGCGACGAATATTAGCGTGAGTAGCGCGCTCAGTCTGATCTACAACGGCAGATTCCTCATTAGATGAGTCGTCCGTATCTAGGTCCTCCTGGTCAAGTGCATCATTAGGGAATCCCTTTAGCTTGGTTACACCTTCCAGGAGGACTTGGGCCTTTGATCGTAGACTGGGGGCATCCTCGGCAGCTTGTACAATCTCTGCTCTTCGCTTCTCGAACAGTGTTCGTTGTTTCGAGAGTTCCTTGATTTTGGTAGCAGTGATGGAACCCAGTGTTTGAGGAAGAGCCCCGCCAGACAACATTTCTTCAAAATGCGGTGGTGGTGAGCGTGCTTTGAGAGGACCGAGAAGGGAATAGTCCAAACTTGGTGACGACGACGTAGCAGCTGAAGGGTAGGTGAACAATGAATAAAGACCAGTTCAGAAAAGTTAAAATCTTTTTCACAATCCTTTGTCTTTGTGAAATGATTCGGAGCTAAATTTTGCTTAGGAGGTGAAATATGGGATCGATCGACTGAAGATGATCGGCACGGAGCAAGAGCGATATGCTCCATATAAATAGCCATATGTGGGACCCCGTGACTCAGGCAGAAAATCTTGACAACGAAGCTTTCAAGGCGATCCTAACCAACTGAGTTGGTCATTAGAGAGCCCAGTCCGACAGAATGCCATGGTGTGGACATTGTCGGTTCCAGAAAGGGACCCCGACCTTCCAGAAAGGGATCCCGACGCGCCGACCGAGTCATCATCGGCAGCCATCTACGGCGCTGTGGACAATCGTCTGAGTTCTAGCCAACAGTCGTCATACTGCATTTCCAGCCAGCTCTTTCCCCGCAGACTTCCTACGCTTCTGATCTGCCATTGTAGGATGAGTCCCATCACCGCTTTGGCCAGTACAATCAGTGCCAGGTCCTTCCCAACGCAGCCTCGCGGACCCTTGCTAAAGGCTACGAACTTTGTTTCCATCTGCCGCCTGTGTTCAGCATCTCCAATCCATCGCTCCGGAATCCATTGATCAGCATCGTCTCCCCAGATCTCTCGCGACCGACTCAAGACATAGGTATTCGCAGACACTGTAGTGCCGACCGGTAGCGGTGTTGACAGGCTGGGAATGACACGTTCAGCACTCGACATGATCACTCGAGGAAATGCTGTTGGAAAGACTCCTTGAAAACGCATCGCCTCTTTCATCACGGCCTGTAGCTCGAGGGGGATTGTGGCAGCCGTTATACTCTGACTCGAGACTGCTCCTTTCCTGCGAATTTTATCCTGCCAGACCTGTCCTTCTTCCGAACCCAAATGGTATACAATAGCCGTGAGAGCGGCCGCCATGCTCCCGGGACCTGCGAAGACCATATTCATAGCTTCAGCTAGGACCTCGGGCTGTCTCATACGATTTACGTCGTCAACAGGGACTTCGAGCCAGCTTTTCACGATTCCAGGCTTTGGAGATTGCATAGCATGTTGGGGATCCCGCATGATTGCCCTGTGAACGGCAGCCGCGAGCCCAGTCATCCCAGTCTGTGCCCCATCTCCGTTGTAAAAAAGGCTGCGAAGCAAGTAATTGATGGCCCAGCTATTCATAATCCGCCCGTAGATTGGCCAGAGAGAGTAACTCCATGCTCTCTTGGTCATCTTGCGAAGCTGCGAGCATATAGCACCGGCGGCGGCACTATCAGTATATGGGTTTGATGCTATAGCCGAGCCGAACAGGATTTCCAGCATTGTATCCAGGGTGAACCGAGATATCAAAGGAGCCACGTTTGCAGTTGCAATTGCTGTCCCTGCCGGTTGTCGTGATGCCTCCAATCGTGCCAAAAGGATTGCTACATGTTCTTCGATAACAGGCTCATACCTTGCTACTTTCGAACTGGAAAGAGCCGGCCCTAAAACCTTCCTTTTTTTGTGGCGGTGGATGGTATCCGACTTCGTTGAAAATATACTTGCTTCACGTTGGCTGGGACTCCGCCCAAACGCATAGAAGTCACCCTTCTCGACGGATTTGTTGAATCCATAGATGGCGTCAAAGTCTTCTAAGCTCGAAAAAGATAGCCAATTTGGGGCAACACGAACTACAGGACCGAATTTTTGATGAAGTTGCTGTTCGGCAAGATGGAGTCTGCCGGTCATGAACGTGAAAAACCGCCTTTAGACCCAACTAGTCAGCTCAAAGGCTTCAAGAATACGCAGGGGATATGAGTGGGTGAGCACGAACCACAGGTTCGTACAGCGGGCCCAGAAAGGGCCTGGGTAGGGTGCCAAAGGATGGAAGTAGCATAGGTAAACCATCCGACTAGCGAGAGTGAGCACTGTAAGCTGGGCTATAACGACAATTAGCGAGGCCATTGTGAGGTGTCATGACAGTCCTGATCCGGGCCAGCGACACGACGATTATCTGACGATGGTGATTTGGAAAGTTATGATGAGCAGCAGACTCCGGGTAGATAGGAGGTGAAGACAAGTAAGGCGAGACTAAAAGAGCTAGAGACCCCGCCACGTCACGCGATCTGTATGATGTACCTTAAAGCCCGCAGTCCAGTCGACACTAGCATAAACATCGATAATGATCTTTTTGGCTGGTGACGACAAGAGGTTTTTGGTGTTGATTCGCTCACTCTTTGCAAAGTAGGACTGGGCTCCAGGCACTGGAGGTCAGCTTGTCGATCCGCTAACCAGTATGGGCAAGTGTGAAGGACATCGACAGGCGACACTCAGAAATTGTACAATGATATCATATTGCTCATGTACTGTAGGCTGTTCGGTTCGCACGTAAGACCCCCATTTCCTGATTTATCTGTCTTCCTGTCAAACAGAGGTGGCACATCGGGGTTACAATTCTCAATTTCTCCGTCAAGCGCTCGTGATGATTTATCGGTCAGCAAGCCTTCGCTCGAGTATTCATTATTGTACCCGCATCATGCAATCTTATGCGTATATTCGGCTAAGAGTTCAAACCTTCAGAGCAATACCTGAGGCTCCTATTCCAGGCCGACAGGCCGACAGGCCGACCAAGCTGGCAAAGTCGCTTGGGCTGAGCAGTCTGCTGCATGGAGTCATTCTATGAGTTGACTGCCCGGTTAGCATTGAATTATTCCCAATTTCAAGTTGATTATAAAGAAAAAAGCAGAAGAGGATAGAGTAATGACAAGTAGGAGCTAAATAGGAAGAGCAATGAGGGTGTAAGAACTGGACATACCGCCTTCAACAATTTCATCTATTCCTTCAAAAGTCCTAAGCATAGCTGCTCTTGAACTGCGGAGCACTGTGTTGCTGATAAGAATTGAGAGTCAATAGCCCGCACACGTCAATACTACACACACATACAAGTTTCAGCAACAGGCCTGAGTAAAAGAGTGAGAGCGTACCTGGACAGATTACAGGGACGACCATCCTCGACAGTAAACAGCATTCTTGTCTTGTATGTGCATCACTCTGCACCGATGGCAATCAGCAACCATAGAGCAAGAAGTAGTACTGGAACGAACATTCGCTGCAGAGAGGTAGTAACTAGTAGATGCCACAGTGGTGAAGAACTGTCTCTCCCTCCTCGAGAACGCCGAAGAACCATGACATCCTAAAGGGGAAAGACCGATCTGAGCGGATCGCCAAGTGGGGAAGCAGCATCTGCACTATCTTTCCCCACCTACCTGATTGGGATGGACTTACTCTTTTACACATGGCATGGAATGCTACATTCCCCTCGGGTTCGATCACTTTGGCTAGAACTACAAGACCCTGGTAAGTATTGAGAAGTTGTTGCAGTATTGAAAGTGAAAAAAACAAGTTCGCTGGGTATGAGATTCTGGTCGTTCATGGCACTGTACTTATATGTACCTTCTCACGAAAAGTTATGCGTTCAGTCATTAGAATACAAATCAACAAACAAAGAAAAAGTCATGTCTCGTTCATTGCACTGATGAAGCGGTGGACTTCGGGTGCTTCTGGTCAACAGGAGCTTCGACGTCCAGCGGCTTGCCTGTCGGATGCTCATCCTCCAGATACACCTCTTGCCCATCCGCTACGGACAGACGGTCTTCGTCAGCGTCAATATCCGCCTCATGCCACTTGCTGCTGGTGGCAGGGAGGGGGAACAGCCGCGCCAATGCGTAATACATGACACAGGAGACGACGAACCCGGAAAAGTAGTTGATGTTGTAGATATACTGGGCTCCCACTGGCACGGTACGCCCAACTGCGCCGGCAAACCCGACAATATTAACAAGAATGCCTGCAAGGTACGAGGCGTATGCGTGCCAGGAGAAGCCGTAGGTGTAACGGTATGCTGAGTCATTTCCAACACTGTACAGATCTTTCACTCGCAGATACCCTTTCCGAACAAAGTAGTAGTCGGAGATCATGGGCCCGGCGATGGAAGAGAGGAAGATGGAGTAGGCTGAGAGGTAAGTGGTGAATGAATTGGATGAAGACGAAAGTTTCCACTAAGAGTCTATTAGCTTTTCTCAGACCACACAGACTATGAAAGAGAGAATAATCATACCGGACACATGCACAGGCCGATCGCGGCGCAGATATAACTACCCCGGCGGATGTTGAGGTATCGAGGCAGCAAGGCCGTCATATCGGTACCGGCAGAGACCGAGTTGGCAGAAATGTTGGTCCCCAGCTGGGCCAGAGCAAAGCCAGTCGAGATGACGAAGATTCCGAAGCGTTCGGCCGAGCTGGCGCCATCCAAAAACTGACCCAAAAGCGTCAACGGGTTCCACACAAAGTCACCGCCGAAGATGACAGCAGAAGAAGACGAAACGATGATGCCGATGAAGGAGGTGATGCCGAACCCGATCGGGATGGTGAGTAGCTGGGACCACAACGCGTCTTTCGGCGACCGAGAAAATCTCGAGAAATCCGGGTCATTTACAATCAGCGTAGCGAAGTTGCCCAGACAACTCATGATAGACTTGACTACCGCCCAGGCCAACGTGCTTCCGTGAGCTGTGGCGGGTTGGTGCACGATCGGGCCAATTCCGTTAGCACGGGAGATGGCCCAGGCAAAGAAGGCGATGGCGGCGATGGGAGAGTAGATGGCTTTGACGGTAAAGAGATGTCTGATCTTATGGACCGGGAACCAGAGAGCCGGCAGTGATAGGAGCCAGAACAGGAAGAAGCTCACAAAGTCCTTGGTGGTAACGCCAGAGCTTGCGGGAATATGATTGGGGATATTTCTATAACTTGGCCAGATGGCCTCGATCATCAAGGTCACGCACTCGCCTAGTACTCGGGGTTAGCTTTGCTCATCCGGAAGAAGATTGTTGTACTATGAGCTCTGGTGGAAAGGCTTACCTCCGATATAGCCCTGAACACCATACCAAACGACAGCCATTGCCGCCCGGTTGAAGACGGGCCAGAAAGAACCCCATATCCCAAAGCTAGCTCGACATGCGACCGGGAATGAGATGTGATAAACTGCACCGATGCGACCGGTCAAGCAGACAAAACAAGCGGCGATGAAATATCCGACCCAGACACAAATCCATGCCTGCCACCAGGACAGACCGTCGACAATCATCGAAGATGAAATCATCCATGTGTTCTGTTATATGCATAGTACTATGTTAGTTCAATGTACAGTGTATGAAGACTTGATTTGACACCACAGCAGCACGAGACACTCACAATGTTTAGAGAGTCTGCAATCCAAAAGGCGATAAAGTTGTACCATCTCCATTCACGACGCTCGTGTTCGACTGCAGAGGGCGGAAATCAAATTTGCACACGGTCAGCTTCCAGTGTCCTCTTGTTGAATCCGGCTGCACAAGCACGGAGCGTCTCAATGTGATCCGCCTGCCAGTTTCATGATCTCACCTGGCCGCAAGTCACGGTTCGTCAACATCAATTGCGTATTGGTCAACCCGGGCTCCGTAGGCACCTCGAGCTTTTCGATCCATTCTTTAATTCGAGGCATCTCTGGCCTATGTGGTATATTGACAAACGACAGAATTTGGAACTGAAAAACCAAATGACGCAGCGACAATATGTACCGGGGGTGGTCGGAGTAGTAGGTTTGGTTTGTTGGTTATGGGGGTGGGGTTGGAGGACAATATTTCTTTTAGGGTTGGATGGGAGGCAGAACGGAACCACCAGGGTTCTATATGCTCGCAACAGAAGCCACGGAGGATCAGAAGATAAGAGAAGAGAGGTAATAATTTCTTTCACCAGTGCAGTCCCGACAGTCCCAGGGGGGTGAACGACGAGATATAAACACTTTTGTCCGTCTGGGCGTATACTAAAAGGAAGAACTGGAAGGCACTACTATCGGCGTCATCGCCCGGCGATGGGCCAATCAAGGCGGGTGCTGGGACAGATATGGAGCGGGTTCCATCATGGATTCTGGGCTGATAATGGCTGGATACGCCAGCATGACACCGAAGGTGAGTTATTCATTCACCCATGTCTTATTTCTGTGCTTTAATTTTTCCTTTGCCCTTTTTGACACAAGATAAGGATAAGAAAATTGGTCAAAAGAGGGCCGGGATCGACCTGGCCAGCGCCACCCATGTGAAGCGAGCTTATCGCCCTCCATGGGCCGTTTGTCGGACGGACCAGGAGCGCCGAGCACAAAGGACGATAATCATTTTCCATTGCTCGATCGGGTCGAGTAAGCATGAACGTTATCAGTTGTTCAAGGGAAGATATCGGGGCTTGTCTGCTGTTCTGCATCTCCACTGGTCCTCCGCAATCAGTCCGAGCCCGGGGGTGCCCCAGTTCGACCAGCGACTCACAGTCGTTCACGGGTCCACTTAGTGGCTAGGGCCTATCTAATCGCCAGGCCGGCTGACTCGATGCCATCGAGTAACTAAAAGGTTTGATTTGGAGCCCATCAGCAGATGCCGATGTTCCTGGTTTGCTTTCTTCGTCCGTCCCCCATTGTCGGCTGATAACCGGTTCCTCTCCCGCAACTTGAACCCGAGGTTCTCCTGCAAATTCCTCCCGCATGAAGCTTAAGAGTTCCCCAATCAAAAGGGGGTGAAAAACACGTTGTGTAAGTGCGGTCAGGTGATAGTCACCTGATGTGTGCATGCAGTTTGACGAGTTCTTATACTATCTCAAAGTATTAGTGAGTTAACTAACTACTAATTGTAATGCTAATTAATCATTCTCAGTTGATTGATTAACTAAAGTAGTTAACCAAGCACTGGGGACACCTGAAGAGTAAGTCTAACTATATGATCGACCACAGGCGCCTTGAAATCCGTTCGCATGGTCTAGTTTGCCCTGACTACGACATCATACTACTACCATACTACCACCACAATCCATCCGGGGCCCCCAATACTATAGATCCATTCCCGTCATCTGCGCGCTGCTCCCTCCTCCCCCCTCCCCTTCGTGCACCACCATCTTACACACGCAAAGAGACGCTTGCATATCCAGTCTTGCCCATCGCAACTGAACCATGAAAGAAGAGGGAAGTAAAAAAAAAAAAAGCAAGAAAGAAAGGAAAGAAAAGAAAAGAAAAGAAAAGATATTTATCAGAATTTCTCCAACATATTCAAGAACGCTCTCTCCGTCTCATTTCGCTCATACTTACTACGTGACTGCTTCCCAAAACTAACCAGCAAACAATTTACACTTTCTTCCTTGACCACCACCACCCTCCCCTCCCTACCTTTATCTAGCCTCGACAAACTCAGATCCCAGTTCCCGAGAAGTCAAAACTGCGATCGGATGGCTGAAAACGTGGCTCAGGACGGCGCCAAACACGTCATCCCGAGCCTCTTGGAGGGGAAAAGGGGGGGTGTCATTCAAGGCAGTAGAGAAAGGGAGTGGTGTGCGAGAATTTTCTTTGGATCTGGACCTTGGAAAACCTAACCCTTTCTTTTTCTTCTTTTCCGGTGCGAGGTTTGGGAGTCTCGGAGTAGAAAAGCAAGGCATTCTTGTACTTTTGTACGTGAATATCAAATACAATAAAAGGGAAAGAATGACTGCATGTAGAAAGAAGTTCCGTGATTCAAGGAGTAAGCCAAGAAGGCTAGGTAGGTAAAGCGACCAGCAAAGGTACTACACACAAGTCTGGGGCATATTAGTAGTACTGTTGATGAGAGAATTGAACCTCTGTAGCGAGCAAGTCGCCCCGAGGTCTATGATCTATTGAGTTTACAAAGAGATACTATCGCACGAAGACCATCCATGTGTTTTAGAATAATTATGGATTTCGCGGTGCGCGCGAAGCACAGCACCCGCTGTAATAAGTAACTAAGTACAGAAGAAAGTGTCTATATGCAATCTACACCCGCCGTGCCTACCACCGAATCTATGCCATCGCTTAGCCCTTATTCCACTTGCCAAATTTCACATAATCATCGTACAGTGCCTTGAACACCGCCCGGCCAGACACGTCCAGTCCCGCGTTCATGGCACGCATCGTTTCGCGCGACATCACATCCAAGACTGCGTACAGACCAGGGACAATGGCGGCCTTCACTTCGGGGGCAAGTGTGCCGCGCAGGGAGCTCTGCGTATACTCCATTATCAGGTACTGAAGGTACTGTCCTGCGATTCGCTTGGCTTTTTTGGTCTGATCGGTCAGCCCCTCATAGCCACCTGCGGCCTGTGTCGGTCTTGACACTGCGGATACGGTAGGGTCGCACAATGACGTGAGGAGACGGGTGAAGTGAACTGCATGCGAGGCTTGCAAAGGAGCAAGCCAGTATGGTTGTTGACCGAGTTTCTTTTCATGGATCATGGATCGACTGCGCTTCTTAGACCGAGCAAACAAACAGTCCAGCAGTCGTTCGACAGCAGGCAGGATGAGGTGGAACCGGCCTCCGAGCTTCTGACGGTGGATACCCAAGAGAACACCCATCAGGCGACACAGGCGGATATAGACGGTTCCCGCATATTCGGGGTCGATGCAAGGTCCCGACTTGGAAGCGCACACTGCAATGGATCCCAGCATATTATCGACGTTCCATTGCGTGATACAGCGAGTGAAATTCCGAAGAAGGATGTCGAGGCATTCGGACGCAAGAGTAAACTGCTCGATAGATTTGTTGCGGGGAAGAGATTCGGTTACTGCGGTGCAAACCAACGATAATTCTTTGGCCGTGAGGCTTTCTTTGTCCTCGATTGGAGGCAACGAGGCAATCGCCAACCCGGCAATAAGCAAATGGTACTCCGCATTCTCGCCAACAAAGCCTAATTCCCGCACATCTTGGATCACTCGAGTCAGCTCTTCTACGGACATGGACTGAAACCTTCCAGAGGTGGACCGGATGAAGAGCCGCTGTTCCTCGCTGTACATATGCTGCAGCGGAAGGGCCTCGGCACATTGAATCACAGGTTGTGTAATACTCTTTTCAGAGCCGCGCCCGGCCAGGACGCGACGTCTTATAAGCCTTCTCAGCGAGGAGCCCGAATCAACCGACTTCTCCACGTAACTTTCGATCTTTGACAGGAACTTTTCGACTTCGGCATGATCCGTAGCAAGGTCCTCAAAGTCTTCCAGCGCATCAATGATCTTAATGAGGGTAATCGTCTCCTCCAGCTGTTGTTTCTTGCACTGATCCTTGACTGACTTCACTTCCACAACCACTAGGTCAAATACCTTCTGTCGGCAAGCTGCAAGATCTGTCTCGTCGAAGACAGTCACAAGCTGCTTACGGTGGTGCCATAGCTGAGACAGAGAGATCCTCAGATAAAAGCAATCCATGGAGTCACGGTCAAGGTTCTGTAGTTTAGATGCCTTTGATGAGACCTTGCGGTACATCTTCTTGAACAGCTTATGACGCTCTTCATCGGACAGAACAAGCAGCTTAGCTATGACTGCTCTGTGCAGATTGCGGAAGGCCTTCATGATTTGAAGATCAACCTCGTTTCCCTGCAGGGTGACAGCCTTGGCAATCGTCCAGACTGGCTCCCAATTGCTGGTGACGGCCGCGGCAGATTTAGGCATATCAGCCAGCTTGGCCATCAATGACAACATTCCAACAGTGACTTCAGGCGTGCTGTCTTCCTGGACAATCACCTCCTGTAAGAGATCCAGCAAAATTGCTCTCTGACGGCGCACGATAAGTGGGGCAGGAATCCTCTGCAAGCTCTCAACATAGAGTTTACGATTCGTGATGTCCGCCTTAACCCGGCTCGAAAGCACGGAGATTAGATCAGACGCGATGGCCGGAGCGTTGAGCAGATACTCATGGCAGACAACGCCAGCCCAGGCCTGAAGGTATCTGAGTTCAGGGCTAATAGTCTCCAAAGCCGACGGTGATGTCTTGTACTGAGATGTTGCCAAAAAGAGGATATGACCAAACAAAGAGCGTCTAGTTTCAGGCTCAACCCGATCCCAAACATCTGGACTTCTGACAAGCGTCAGAAAATACGCCAGGGCAAGAGTGTCCGGCCTATTTAGAGTCTCGATGCGCCCATTCCAGGGTGATACAATCGCATCCGAAGCATCTTTGTCGGAGATGGATTTGACCAGCTCTGTAATTTGGCTGGTAAGCGATTTGAACTGATCGTTGTCCAGTGACCCCTTGATGGCGGCAAGCGTAAATTGATATGCCTCGAAACATTCCAATGGAGCCCAAGGTTTCTGCAACCGATCCTTATGGTGACGCCGAATAGTCGCTGCACCTGTATCAACCAGGTGCATAATCGCAACCCCGAGATCATTGTCGGTGGACTGAACATTGTTTTCGAGAAGGTTTCGAGCAAGGCGCCACAGCCGCCATCGCCAATGCAAGGACTGCTTCGACGACAAGGTAGATGCCGCGGTCTGAATGACAGAGCTAAGAGACTCGTTCTTGTCCGCGAAGCTCAGATCACGATATCTGAAGCCAGACTCTAGGATAACGAACTGCGCATAGGCACCGGGCGCATCGGAAATCTTCCCATCCTCGCTCCTTATTTCCACCGCAGCTGCCTTTAACTGCGCAGCTGCAAATGTGTGAGTGAGGGGACTTCGCATTACATCGCCATATGCATTGCACACGTCATCGTCCTCCCAAACAATAAAGGAGTCCAAGTTTTTGTTTTGTGACCGTGCCTCTTCAACCTCGATGAGCTGCTCGTACCAGTACTCCATGAAGGTGGGCAAGTCTCGAGCGGCTACGAAACCACGCAGCAGAGGGATAACAATGCCGTTTTTGATGGTCTCATAGCTGCCGTCACGTTGGGGCGTACCGCTGCGCCAATGGGAGAAGATCTTCTCCAGCAGAGCCTTCAGCAATTTTGTTGAGTCACTGAGACCAGAGTTAGGGAGGAAGATATCAACACCGAGCTCAACAAGTAGAGATGTAAGATTCCATTCGATCTGCGACAAACCATCTTTGAGGAGTCCGGTGTAAGAAGCGTGAGTGAGCAACGTATGTAGAGACAACTGCACGTTGCGTACAAGAACCACACGGAAGAGACGCTCCAAAATGCCGACGAATTCAGGAAGGTAAGTGGTTGTATTTTCAGATTTTACAATTGAAAATGCCAGCTCTGCAATAGCAACGAACAGAGTCTCCAGCCATGGCGCCTCGTGTGTCTGTCTCCGGAAAGTATCTCTTGGGACCGAACGAACCGCTATGTCGAAGAATTCCGGGAGTAATTCTGCTGTTTTCCACATGATTTTCTTCTGCACAGTGGTGTCCTCTGCAGTCTCTGTCGGGCATTCTGGTCTGCAGAGGATAGGTCTAAGCGTATCAGAGATGGGTTTAACAGGACTCCAATCCGGTTCACTGGCTGAATAGTCAATACCCGCACCTCCTCGCTCGTAGAATCCCCCACGTGTCGGTATGACCACATGCAGAGCGATCAAGCGCTCTACCCCATGCAGTACGTGAGCCCTCTCATCGGTGTCGAGTCGGATCGAGCGAACAGAGACCTGAAGTCTGAGTGCGCTCTGGAAACAATGTTTTGCAAAGCACTCGTTACTCAGTCCCTTATCCGAGTCATCCCGACGAGAAGACCTCAACTCCCACAGCTCCAAGACCGCAGGAAATACGTATAGGAGGTGTTGTAGGTCCGTCGTCTTGCGCGCATGGGAAAATTGCGTCGAAATCACGGCAGCCAGTCGGAAAGACTTTTGCAGCGTCACTGCGTTTGACTCTGGCTCACCCTTCAGAGCATGCTTCAGATGGGAGCTTGCAACCTCATCCACCCCCAGAGTCCGATTCGCCAGCATAATCAGGCTATACAGGCAATCCAAGGCGCGAATGAAAGCCAGGAAACACGAAATCGGCGTGCGTGGCTGGTCGTCAACATCCATGGCGTCTGCTTCATCGTCGCCGGCCCTTTTTCTCTTCGTTCCCTTCTTATCGTAATCGCCATTGCGGTGCGGAGAATCGCTTAAGGTATGACTCGAATCCGAATCGGAGGGCAGTAGATCAGTCGTCCCCGCCTTCAACGCAGCGAATACATCCTCCTCCAGGTCGGCAACGGCTTGGTCGAAAATCGCGAGGAATTTCTGGTCCTTCAGTGTCGTAGCCAGGGTTTTTGGCGGAATCAGGTCGATCAACTGTCGGAGGAGGAGAAAAGAGGTAGAGTCGACGCGATAATTCTTGCCCGCTCGCAATTTCTTCAACAACCACCGGAGCACCCATTCCTCCTTCGGCGCGGCATTATTCTGAACATGAGGGGTTCTATTAATCTCAGGGTGACTCGCACACAGGGCAAGATCCAAGCCGATGATCTGAGCTGCTTCGTCCAGCTGTGTGGTCGGGGACGCGGTGCCTTTCTCGAGGCGGAGTAAAGCCTCCTGGGAGGAGCGCGGGCGCTGTATAGAGAGAAACAATCCCAGCAGGTTAGCCGAACACCCAAGTTGCATACAACCAAAAAATGCTCCAAAGACCGCGAGCCAACACATACCTCCGCGACCGAAGGCATCTCGGATGAGACGAGTCAGATCGTAAAGTACCGGTTTCCCCAAGATCCTCGGTGCCACCGCGTCAACACAAATCGAACATAGTCCGAGGGAAGTGGTTTCGTCTTTGACGTTTCTTCTGCGGGGGGCCACCAGTGAGGGATTCCTTAAAGTCGAAAAAGTTGAAGACTGACGCCAGAAAGCGGAGAGCGCTTTGCCTAGTTTTTCCGACCGCCTTTTAGCCCGGCAGAGCTCGAAACGTTCCTCCCGATCAGTTCGTCCGCCCATCGACTCTCCTTCTCTTTCTTGTTTCTCATTCCTTTGCTTGCATCTCTAACCCTCCCTTCTGTAGTCTGTTGCCGAAGGTCAGTCAAGTCCCTGTCGATCCAATTGACCCCTAATTTGGGTCTATGAATTAACTCTTGGACATTCAGCTCTTATCGCCATGGCCGACTCCAACGAATCCCAGCCGGTCGCACCGGTCCCACGCTCCACCAAGCCCGTCAGCGAGGCCCTGCTGAACGAAAAGGTACTTACACCACCATCTGAAGTTCCCATCGATCGCTTTGTTCCGTCTGGATGTTGAATGGTCTTGTTGGCTGGGCCTGTCATGGAGCCTCCGGACCTCTCCGCCCTTGAACAACCCCATCCGCAAATTGCAACTGCGGGACACACGCACATATGTCATCGGGAAGTGTAGTCAGTAGTGTTCGGGCTAATACGGAACTTCTCAATGCACAGTGGGATCGCGCCATCTCCTCCCTCATTATCCGCTCTTCCCTCGGTCTCTCCTTCGGTGTTGTCTTCTCCGTGCTCCTCTTCAAGCGGAGAGCTTGGCCCGCGTGGGTTGGTCTCGGCTTCGGTGCCGGACGTGCTTGGGAGGAAGCTGACGGTACGTTCATGCAACTGCATCCAAGATCCCTTTCCTCGCACTACGGGAAGGAATTGTCCTAGCTAACTTTCTGCAGCCTCCTTCCGTCGGGGCGACTCTCCGGTCAGAGATGCCCTGCGTAGGTAGAGCAGCTCGGCCTCCATTTCTGTATGATACCTGTATAGCTGGGAAGGAAAATGAGCTGCATCAAGAACATCTTTCGTCGTGTTTGAAATGGTCTCTCTAGACTTTTTCCTACTTTAGCATCCAATTCATCGTTATGCTACCACTCTTAAATCTGTCGAGGCATCTGTAATGTTGCTTTTATAGTAGCTATTCATTAGCATCAAGGACCGTCTGTCTGATCACACGATCACACTACAAGACACCTGGGCTTCTCTCCAGTTTGCTGCGTTAGGTCCAGACCTAAGTCTCTTTTACGATAGTTCTTACAGATGTTGTGCCAATCAGCATAGAACACAAGGCGATAAGAGAAAAACAAGGGCTCGCAGAGCTGGGGGAGGAGATTGGTCCGTGCTTTTGAGACTCTAGACAAACGCAAGTAATGGCTCAGGAATATATACAATAATAGAGAGGACGAAAAGACTTTTGTATCCTCTATCATCCAACGTCTATGTGAAAGGGGTATCATGAACAAGCATCGGTCATCCGAGTAAAAACTTGATCGCAGGAAAAGCAAAGGAAGGGCATAAGAGTGAGAGAAAGGTGGAGTCGCGTTGCATCCAACTGCAGCTGAAAAGCGGGGTACTACAGCATCGAGTTCGAATGAGCGACAAAGTTATCCATCACGGGCATCTGCGACGTGCTGTGCCCAGCGGCGTCCATGGAGAAACCTGGAAGATTCATGTGGTCCCAATTGCTCTCGGGCATGGCGGGCTCAAGAGGCAGCCCATTGTGTCCGCTGTGGGTGAGACAGCCAACACAGGTACAGTCATTCCCGCACTGGCAACTTCCAGTTGTATCGACGCAAGCACTAGGCAGCCCCACTGGGTACTCGAGAGTATAGTACTCTGACGGCACCATGAGCTGCTGTCCTAGATAATCCGCAGGTGGAGATGAATAGCCTTTATTTACGTGACCCGGATCCGTACTCTGTTGGGCATATGGGTGCATTGCAACGGGGTGAAAGCCTTCACCCAAAGGATTTCCGAAGTTTGTGAACGAATATTGTAATGATGAGAAGTCCGGTGGTTGACTTTGCAGAGGGGAGCCTCTATGACTGTTCAGCCTTTCGGGGCTTTGCTCATCATCATTCAGGGCCACCAGGAGGCCCATTTGTTGGACATGCTGTCGGGTAGTGTTGTTGAACGGGTGAGACGCGCAGCCCAGACATTGACAACCATCGCCACAGCTACAATCATGGGCGACTTCGCTAGCAGTACATTTTGGATCTGCAACGACATTCTGCGTATTCTCCGACGGCGGCTGCGAAGTCTGATTGCTGAAGAGATCATAGTTGTTGAAAGCATGCGGATGCTGGAAGTCTAGTGGCTTAGGACGAATATCTGCGGCAGGTCCGGCCATGGGAAGATAACCGGACTCGGATACGGGCAATGCGAAAGGCTGCATGTACTGGCTCTGCTTCGCTGCTTGGAAATCCTGCCATGTCGAAACTTGAGGAATAGAATTCGGGGTGTATCTTGCGTTATCAGTGTCAAAGACTGGAGGGTGGAAGTAATCAGAACTGTCAAGAATGCTGCCTTCCTTCTCGACGTCTTGTGCCGCCGGCTTGGACTTGCTACAACAGGAACGCTGAACTGCGGGAGCTTGAACATCCGGAGTTATAGTCTGTGGGGGTTGGGGCTTGCGAGAGCAACAGCTGCCGCCCTGCGGCGCCTTATCTTCGCTAGCGCGCTCGAAGGCCTTGTGCGAGGGAGTTGGTTCTTGCTTGATGATATCATATGAACTGCTCAAACGTTGTTCCTGAGCCGTATAAGGGGATGGTCGGCCCAATTTTCCATGTTCCAATTGCTGGTTTCCGAATTCTGATATGGAGTTCAAGGCTTTGGTAAGATTCTCTGGGGCCGTCTTGACCTGTCGTTTAATGGGTTTCTGAATTTTATTGGGAGCAGCAATCGGTATCGGAGGAGCAGGAATCGGGGTGGTTGAAGCAGATTCCGCTGCATCAGCAGGTACTTGGTACACTGGTCTGCACAAGCAAGTCGAGCCTACATGGAACAGTCGAAGTCAGTCACCAAAGACGCGACTGTAACCGAAGGATGAACGATAGGCCATATCCGTCGCATCTACCCACCTTTGGGAATGCGGATCATGAACGCATATAATTTCTGGCAGCTGCAAGTTCCCTTCGGATGAGGGCATCTAGCAAGCGGCCGTCCGGCCTTTGGGACCTTCATCATCATCCTGTCGAAGTGCTGGCATTTCGAGGACCGATGGCCACGGATACATGGCTCACTAGTGGAAGAATCTGGTTAGCAGAGAGCCTCTTCACCGGCGGAAAGAGTCATACCAAGACCATTTGGCCCCTTCTTCATCGAGAGGCATGATAACTAGCCCAGAGCAGCATCAGCTGAGAGTGTGCCGAGTAGTAAACCGAGCAGAGGGTCTGGGCTTATAGGTGAGATGAGTGTGCAAATGGCCTTACCCCGCCCGCAGGTAGGTCTGATCGTACCACGGCCGCAAGCAGGCTTTGGTAAGAACTCGGTCAATCACAACACGAGAAGAGAAGAAAAGAAATAAGCAGTGTGTTGGGCACAGGTAATTGCGGCGCAAGTCTCCTGAGGAAACAAGTTCTTCCCCTCGAAGCGAAGGTGGACCAGGATGCACACCACGAGTGGAATGACAAAGAGAGGCTGGAACGGGTTGGACCAGCGACGGATTCGAACGAGCGCAAGGTCACCCGGTGGGATGGATTCCAAAGGCGGGGAAGAGACGAAGGTCAACCCGGCGTGGCCGAGGGATTGCTGCTCGGGACAAGAAGAATGCTGCAGCAAGTGATTACAAACCCGCAAGAGATCAAGTAATTGGAATTGCTGAGGGGAATGCCGTGGGGAAGATCAAACCGAGAGAGAAAGAGAGAAAGGTGATGGAGGGCCTCCGTTGCCGTCCGAACGGCGGAGCAAAACTTAGCGATAAGCCGATAAGAGGCTTCAAACGCGTGGCATCCCATTGGCAACCTCAGGCAGCATTATCCTTTGTTCATGCCTGAGGCATAGAAAAGGGTGCTCCTGCGCGGGCTTGGCGGCCGGAGATTATCAGCCGGCGAATAACAAGATCAACTCGAATTTAACTAAGTAAATAGTTGGGCGAGAACGGATCTGTTCCTCTGTTCATCAAACACAAACAAACCTACATCGACCTCGGGTCTTCTAGCTGGCCCTGTCGCCAACTCCCCGGCTTTATCAAACTGGCCCCGAGCTCTTCCGCCGTGTCTCTTAAGCCCATTGCGCAGTCCCCTCCATCCATCCATTAATCCAATGACCCCCGAATACCGTGATGACCCCGGCCAGGCACCGGACAATGTGAGCACGGTGTCGCGCGCTCGAGACTTTTTCTCCGTTCCTGCACCAATCAAGCGCATCTTCGACCGTTTCCCCCTCGTCACCTACCCCTCCAATGATCTCCCGCACAGCCCATGGTCAGATAAACGTGGCAATCGACTGTATGTCTTCACCGATGCCGCAAGTGCCAGGCATGGCAGACCGTCGTTCAACCCACAGTGTCTCAAGTGGCAGGTACGTACTCCGAAATGCAGCATTACACCACGTCTCCAGTACATCATCACTAACCTGTTATTCCTCTGCGTCTCTTCAGGCATACTTAAGATTCGTTGGGATCGACGTCGACGTGATTCCTTCCAACAACCATGCATCTCCCTCTGGCGCCCTTCCTTTCTTAATCCCCGCCCACCCCATCAACAACAACGCCCCTATCCCTTCCAGCAAGCTCCAAAAATGGGCCATTGAGCAAGTGCACTGCGAGGAGGAGCAGCAGTTGGATCTGCGCTTCGAGGTATATGCGTCGTTGCTGGATCACCGGATACGAAATGCTTGGGTGCGTTGCGGTCCCCCTCCCCCGGAATGAGATGTCGATAGATGAAATGTGACTGACTGAAATGGCACTGGGGCAGCTATATACCTTATACCTGGACCCTGAGGAGTTCGAGGCCGTTGCTCGACCATTATACGTGAACCCGTCCAGTACGAATTCCGCCGTGCGGACCGCTCTCGCCCTGCAACTCCAGCAAGCTGCCCGGACAGAGATCCTAAAAACGTCATCTTATATCGATGTGGGCGCCTTGGAAGCCGAAGCCAACGATGCATTCGAGGCACTGTCTACGCTACTGGGCGACAACCAACACTTCTTCGACCGACCGAATCCGGGTCTGTTCGATGCTAGTGTTTTCGCATACACACACCTAATCCTGGAGGAGAAATTGGGGTGGCGACGGAACCGGCTGGGACAGTTGCTGCGCCAACACGAGAACCTTGTACAACATCGTGACAGACTCCTCAAGTTCTTCTAGACGGATGGATTTGTGACAGAATCCTCTAATTTTACTGTACAATAACACCTTATATGTGTCAATGCTACCTAACTAGAACTGAAACAGGCTTCCGCCTCAAAGAAATCAGTTATAGTCATATACCCCGATTAAACCATTTGGACAAGGTCCGGTCGAGCAATATCAATAATGTAGGGAACACTTTGGCCAGTCTCTGTCTGTGTTCCTGCCAGTGGGTGGGCTGGTAAAGTATTAACCTTCACGCTAGCCAAGGTCAATTCGCGTATAGGAAGCCAATCCGGGATATACGGGCATTACGTTGGCTTGACCCTCATACACCGACCGGCTCGGCATTAACGGAGGCACTAATAGGCATTCAATACATCGAATTTTCACGGATAGAATTCTCGAGCCTGATCCGACCTTCTCTGACTTTGGATGTCTCCATTGACATCGTCGAGTCACAGATCCCACACATTAGCCATCACGGCCCGGGCATCAAACATTACTGGCAGAGCTTGTCTCCCCATCCGCATAGGCTTTGGTAGTTGTGGTCAATTCTCCCTGCCCATATATTGGGGCAATGAACTCCTGGCTCTCACTTCTCTCGTAGGCCCTCTGGATTTCTGTCTTCTTTGTAATCCCAGTTATTGTCCAACTGTGCCGGTGCAGCTCGAAGTCCGATGTATAACTTTGCTGTGTCTTCGTTGAGCGGCTCGTGGGGAAAAGAGAGCCAAGCTTGAAAACTTTTCGCAAAGAGGGGAGAGACCCTGACATAAGGCCGAGATTGAATTCAATCTCCATCCAAATGAGGGACGTGGAAGCTGAATCTGAGGGAAGTCAGTTTTTTATCTCCCGCCGACATTGGAAGGAACCATACAGGTGAAATTCGTCGTATCATTGGCAAATTTTAGTGTCGAGAACCGCACGAGGGCAGCAACACATGCGGTGAAGCCTGGACAATACTTAATTATTGGACTATTGAATTTCCTCGAAAACTTACCAATGCAGAGCAGCCCCAGCACAAGTATTCGCCTCCTTATCGGCATCTGCAACTGCCAGATAGGCCGTATCGGAAGTACTAGGATCGATACATCTAGCACGAACATGATGACACCTTGCATCATAAGAATTGCGTACGAGGTCTCAGTGGGATAGCAGCTAGAATTGGTGATAGCCTTGTCGTAGGCCGCTTGGACTGGGCGACACTGAAAGACCAGCGCGAGGGTCCCCGAGAGGGTGAAGGCCGCGATGATACCAAGAAGAGCTTTCCCGGCAATGTGAACGAAACGAGTCGGGAACAGACGCATGATGAAGATGAGCAGGCTCGCTTTTACAGTCGCTGCGATGACTAGGTAGGCGCATTGTGAGGCATATTCGAGCTGCAAAGATCAGTTTGGGTAAAAGCTCTCGGCCTCGATGTACGAACCGTGAGAAACACAACCAGATGGTCTGTAGGAACATATTTCATAGGTCGGCCCAATCCATAGTATGTGATGATATACGCCAGGGCAGAGAACAGATCCACTCCGATCTAGTCAGTCAGTTATCATGCGCGGGGAAATATTACCGGCTGCGTAACTCACAAGAGCAACCAGCACCAACCAGTCATCAAGTCCGAAGTTATTAAGAACGAACTTGCGCAGATACAGCTACAACAGCTCAGTCATTTTGGCCTCCAGATTGCTTGCAGGAATTTCGAGGAAACATACTCGAAGCACACACACCAAGGTTGTCGGAATCGCCAGCACCAACACAATAATTCGCACCGCGATGGTCATGGACGATGTTGGCACATCGTCCTGTTGCTCGATAGACCCACCCATCCTGACCGGCTCTCACGCACCAAAGCAGAGGTGGTCATCAGGATGGACAGAGAAGAGAGTGCAAAATCGGGGAGAGCCATCATTTCTAGACTATTTGGCTGGGGTGCTGTGGACCACGAAGGAATGCAAGTCGATGATGCCAATACCTTTAACGTACAAATGAAACACGGACGTAGGATTTTCAGGCTCCAAATTCGAGGCTTGTCAAACATTGACAGGGGTTTGAATCCTGGGGGCAGGATCGCTCAAGACGCCGGCGCAGATAGCGTCTTGTCTGTTCCGAGCCGATATCCACCATTCGGATCACGGAAATCAAGTAACAGGAGCCTTCTTCTCAGTCTTCGTCGCCTTTCTTTTCTTTTACTTCCTCAAAATTTGGTGTGTGACAACTACCTGCATCTATAGCTCGTGCATAGATCACACAATGGCTGAGGTAGTCGCGGAGATCGTCGCCAACGCCTGCCATCTAGAGCAAGAGAAGGCCACGCATATAGAGACCCTCTTATCGCGATTTGACAGCCTGTCAGCTGCAGAACAAGACCAGGAACGGGCCTCTTACGTTGCTGCCGTCTTCCCCCTGTTCTTTGGCGCAGCTGCCGTCGTGCACGGGTCCAATGGCTATGAGCCGCAGCGTATAGTTCCCTGGTACGTCTTCAGTTTGGGAACGACCACCAAAAGAATGCCTTACCAACCACCACAATCGAGCCAGGTCTACCAACTGCTGGCTTCAACCTCGGGTAATTGTCCGTCCCGGATCTGCCCAACAAGTTGCAGCTGCGCTGGCGCTGTGCCGCTTTTTCCACGTCAAGTTCTCCATCCGGGGTGGGGGCCATTTGCAGATTCCGGGCTTCACCAGCAACCAGGACGGCGTGGTCATTTCCCTCGGAGCATTTGACCAAGTCCGTGTGGCTGAAGATAAATCCACGGCAGAAATTGGCGTCGGATTGAGATGGTTGGAAGTGTATCGCGCTCTTGAAGAGCACGGAGTGGCGGTTGCAGGAGGAAGAGTGCCTACCGTGGGGGTTTCCGGCTTGTTGCTCGGCGGCGGCATCTCCTTCCAGAATAGTCAGTATGGCGTCGGTGCCATGGGTGTCTGCAACTACGAAGTTAGTATAATCTCCTCGCTTCATCCCATGAAGAACACAGGAGCTAACAATCACTGAACAGGTCGTTCTCGCCAATTCCCAGATCATAAATGCCAATGCCCGCGAAAACTCCGATCTATTCTGGGCCCTCAAGGGTGGCGGGCCCAACTTCGGTACTATACCACCCACAATCACCCTAATCTATGACCAGCAACACCAGCATTTACGGTCGTATTACTACTCAGTA
Source organism: Aspergillus welwitschiae (assembly GCF_003344945.1). Classification (NCBI taxonomy): domain Eukaryota; kingdom Fungi; phylum Ascomycota; class Eurotiomycetes; order Eurotiales; family Aspergillaceae; genus Aspergillus; species Aspergillus welwitschiae. The sequence continues at coordinate 813,531 of NW_020798696.1, forward strand.
TCAAATGTCTAATCCACCATCTTCCAGGAATTGTCACTAAGATCGAAATGAACACTATCCCCAACCAGATATGGACCGAAGTTCGCATCTACCCCCTCACAGCAGCTGACCAACTGCGCGCCGCTCTAATGCAATACCACGAGGCCATTGAAACAGACAACAGGGCATCTCTCATCTGGAACGCCACAAACGACATCATTCTCATCGTCTATTTCTACTGCGCGCCCGTCGAGAATCCTCCCGTCTTCCAGGCCTTTTATGACATTCCTTTTCTCACTAGCTTCGTACCCCCGGGAATCCGCACCGTCTACGATCTAGTTCAGGCCGTGGCGTCCGTGAATGAAGCCGAGCCTACTGTGTATGCCATATATCCTCCCTTTACATGTTCTAAACATGAAAAGTATATCAAAGAAACAAACTAACCAAAGAACTCTTGCAGCCACGAATTCCGCACCGTGTCCAGCCGTCCCAGTCTAGAAGTCTACAAAGCCATCGAACAAGCTCATGCTGAGCAAGCCGAAGCTCTCAAGGACGTAGAAGGCATCGCCCTAACAACCGTCATTCAGCCCATGTCCTCGCTAGCCATGAGAGAAACGCTCAAGAATGGCGGAACTCCTCTAGGTTTGGAGCCCGTTGGACAGCAGTGTACGTATACCCCGAAGGGAGAACACGTCTTATGTTTCCTTCTGGTAGCTAATAGATCTATTCTTGTGGTACAGGGTTCCTCGCCCGAGCAGACTGGAAGAATATTCAAGATGAGGATCGCGTGCGCGAGGCAGTGCGCAAAATCGTGGATGCGGCGGAATCCGCGGCAAAGCAAACGGGCGTGTATCTCCCCTACAAGTATTCGAACTATGCAGCGTGGGATCAGGATCCGTTGGCGAGCTATGGTGCGGAGAACGTGAGACGGTTGAAGGAGGTAGCGAGGAAGTATGATCCCGAGGGGGTCTTTCAGACTTTGCAGAATGGAGGTTGGTTGTTGAGTAAGGTTGGGTTGGAATAACTACATAGACCTTCAAATAGACAGCTATGTAGGTAGGCGATATATTGTACATATACATCAGTAAGTATATATGGGATTGTACAAGAGATTCGTGGTTTCCATAGCGATGTGGCTCAGAAAGTTTGGATGAGATGTTGCCGGAGCTCGGGTCTAAGACATGCATTGGCCCGGCCCAGGCATGGCACTTTTTAATGGGAAAAAAGAGCCATTCTCGTTCATAACAATTCATTCAGGGTCGCATAAAATTATAAAGACATGATCGCAACGTGACACATGAGACATCAAGCGGATGCATGAGTCATATAGGAAAAGCGTTGACCAAAAAATGAGGGAAGAAATAGGTTAGAGGCTGTTGTGCCGGATGCATAGACCGTACCAGACGGGAAAGGCTGAAGAAGAGTAAACAAGAGACAAAGGAAATAGAGGAACAAAGGAAAAAAGAAACTTGAGGATATCAAGAAAAAAGAAACCATTGAAGAACGAGAACCCCAGCCATGATACCGTTATCCATGCACGCTCAACATAAACAAAGAGATTCAGAACCCAATGACGCTCGTAACACCGCTAATAAACTGTTGCTCCAAAGGGTGCTGTTTCTTTCAAATCCTCGACCAAATCCTCCACATTGTTCAAGTACCGGCCCAGCAATGCTTGCTTCTCGTCGGTCGTACGTGTATCCCGATGCGCCTTTCCGCCGCCGTGAGCGCCGGGAACATTAACACTCCGGGAGACCGGGGAAACACCAAGTTTACTTGGACTCCGTTGATGTCCAAGGACTGCCGTGTTAGGCGCACTGGCCGCGCTGGTGGGGATCATGGGTGTTTCCGGCATCAAGTAGAAGTAGAGAAACTCGACAAGTTTGAGCTTGACTTCGCGCGATGTTGCACGTTGTTTGAAAAGCGAGGTCACCGTGAGCAGTCCGTCAAGCACCTCGAACGTGCGGGTGTTGGCGGGATGGTCCAAAAGAGCCGTGACCAAGGTGAGAAGGGTCGCCGACTGGATGGCGGGGCAGTTGATTGGGTCGAGGAGGTCCAGCAGCAGGTTCATATAGATTTCGCGCGTGAATAGTGTGCGCGATGGAGGGTGGAGGAGGAGCACGCCCTGTATCAGATCGAGTGTGGAGACGATGAGAAGGTCATTGGTGCCATTGCTCCCCCGCCCAAGCAGGTGTTCGAGACATGTCACCAAGCGCATTGCGACTGGTTGCAGTGCATTAGTGCTGGGAACTCACATAATCGCGAGTCTGCGGATAGCGAAACTTACCATTCCATTGAAACCCCTCTTGGAGCTTGAAAAATTCCCTGAAGGCCGGATCATCTCGAAGTTCGGCCAAAGACTTGGGCACCGGTTGCGGAGCCCCAAAAGACAAAAGGGACCGCCGTTTGTCAGACGACGGGCGTTTCGTCTTGGATAAACAAATCTGTGCGAGAAGCCCTTCGACCTGCCGCAGCCCTTTGCGAACTTTGCTTGGTTCGTAAGAGGAAAGGTAATCGAACGAGTGTGCCAGCAAAGCCTCCATGGGTAATACAAGGCAGAAGTGATGAGTAGCACGGCTATTTCCAGAATTAACAAGGGGAAAAAAGGAACTAGGTTGCAGGTGAAGGGAAACGGGTGAAAAAGAAAAGGACGGGCCGTGATCTGTCAATCGCAAAGGACCCTGGGCCAAGAGATACGGCGCTATCTATATGTAGTACCTTAACTTAAGAGAGAGGAGCCAGAAAAATAATCGAACACGGCTGAGCCCAGGCGCTTGGAAAATGGGGGCCTTAATTAAAGGCTACAGTGATTGGTGAGCGATAGTCGGTGGGCTCGATCAACTAGCGAAGAAATAGTTGTTGTCATCGTGAGAAGCTGATCGAGCCGATTTAGACTCGGTCACTGGCCAGCCTTAGTGACTGCAGCTCCCCCACATCCGACAAAAACACCCGATGGTTGTCCCGGAGACGCACGATCGTGTTCCAATAGGCGTGCTACGTCGACGCCATGAAGAACAGGATCTCCTTGATAGCCTTCAGCTAATGATGTCAAGAAAGGGGATCCATTTTTCAGCTACGCCACTAAGTCAATCCCTGGCCATGATAAAGGCCTGATGGTTATCATGCCGTCACCCGTTGGGTTGCAAAGAGTTCCTTGAAGAAGTCGGTCAGTATAACAGCCAACACGGAAACAGTCTCCAGCATAGTTTGGGGACTGAATGTTTACAGGCCCACCGACCGTGCCCACGACAACCTGCTGCTCGTGGCTGGTGCAACCACTCAAACGTCACCACCCCTTGCAGACAGTGGAATTGAAAAAAAAATTCCGTCACACTCGTCACACTTGTCACACGGAATCACACAGGAGGGGAATCTGGTGTAACTTGAGAGAGAGAGGGGAGGGGGAGGAAGTGAGGAGAGGCATTCCAGCCTGTCACCGGATCGGAGTTTCCCAGTTTCGCCGACCCAGAGTCATGTGACCCCAGCTGGGGAAAGCAATATTGGCATGTGATGCTCCCTCGTCACTTGGCTGAGTTCCCCGCAGCGAAAGCGAAAGCAACCGCAGCCTGCAATCCACCCTTTTAAGGTTACTCTTCCCTTCATTCTCGCAGGGCGTGGAACTTACTTAGTGCAACTGCGCCCTATTCCTGATACCTGTAAGATGGGCTTGCTCACTCCTCCCTTTTCTCACGGTTGCCTGGTTGTTACAGCATTGTCCGCTCGCCGAAGACCCCCCCTCTCTCTCCGTTCGCGACGAGACCCCAGTGATCACCTGTAGAACACGCAAGCAGTTAACAATCAAGCCATGTCTGCAGGGCCGTTTCCAGATTTCTCTGCTAGCAGATCTTCTCAACCTGGATTATATTCCCTCACAGGCAATTCCATTGACGGCAAGGGCGGAGCTAGCCTAGGAAAGCCTGATCTCCTGGTGAGCCCAGCCATGGACCACACAGGCCCGGATGAAGATGGGCTCCCAACAAACACGAACCACTCGCGCATGCACAATCGTAATCGCTCCAGCGTCGATGGAACCAAATACAAGGATGGACAATGGTCGCCAGATAATGAGAGAATCGTTCTGGGGCCATACGATTATATGCTACAGCACCCCGGCAAAGACATACGGCGGCAGCTTATCAACGCTTTCAACGTATGGTTGAAGGTACCCCCGGAGAGCCTCTCAATCATCACAAAGGTGGTGGCCATGCTTCATACTGCATCGTTACTGTAAGCTGTTTTCATCATGCCTCGGTTTAGTCTGGACACCTACCTGACCTATGGCGTATGAGCCAGGATCGATGATGTCGAGGATAACTCAATTTTGCGACGCGGTATTCCCGTAGCTCATAACATATACGGCACCGCGCAAACCATCAACTCTGCGAACTATGTATATTTCCTTGCTCTGCAAGAGGTGCAAAAGTTGAACAACCCCGCTGCGATTGACATCTACGTCCAAGAGTTATTGAACCTACACCGCGGTCAAGGAATGGATCTCTTCTGGCGAGATACTCTGACTTGCCCCAGCGAGGACGAATATTTGGAAATGGTCGGTAACAAAACTGGGGGTTTGTTCCGACTTGCAGTGAAGTTGATGCAGGCTGAAAGTAGCTCCGGAAAGGACTGCGTGAGCCTCGTCAACGTCATGGGGCTGATTTTCCAAATCTGCGACGACTACCTCAACCTGTCCAACACTACGTACACCAAGAACAAAGGTCTTTGTGAAGATCTCACGGAGGGAAAGTTCTCCTTTCCCATCATTCATAGTATCCGATCCAACCCCGGAAACCACCAGCTCCTGAGTATTCTCAAGCAAAAGACGAAAGATGACGAAGTCAAACTGTATGCAGTCAGTTACATGGAGAGCACTGGCAGTTTTGCGCACACGCGGGACGTGGTCCGAGAATTGCGAGCCAAAGCACTGACCCTAATTCAAGCGATCGATGGTGACCAAGCAGATGGACGCGAAGATGGCGCCATGGTTCGGGCGATCCTCAACAAGATCACCGAGTCGACACTGGGGGAGTGTGGTCCCCAGTAGTGAGTTCATACAGGCGATGGTTAAGCGCTCATGCTCGGGGATAATTCGCTGCCCATCCCTGGTTGGTCGGTTTGGTCGATTGGATGGGATCTCGTATTTTATACAGGATGTTGAAACGTGATATATTTTAGCCTATTGATCAGATGCCTTATAATCTGAAACATTGCGCACTCATGGCGACTCTATACGAACTTCAATGATCTTATTCCCTTACTTAGCTTCTCCTCTTCTACTCCGGGAAAGATAAGAAACCAGAACATGTTAATCACCGTCTAGATACTGAATCCAACACACAGCCCGGGGTATATGTAATCTTCCGCCAAATGCCCAATTGCGCGAAAGTCCAATGATCAGTCGTGTCTGCTCACGCACCCTTCTTTGTCTATACCAACCACATATCATATCATGTATAGGCCAAAAAATACTCTTTTGCCCAAACAACATCTTTATCCCAGTGTCCCTCAAACCCTTTTCACATGACCACACAGCAAGCCTTCTCCAGCTTATTGAGAATCTTAGGCAGAACCGCATTAACCACCTGCTCGATCTCATCCTGGTTGCCCGCACCCTGTTGTTGCTGCTGTTGCTGCTGCTGTTGCGAACCGGGATATTGCTGCTGCTGCTGCTGCTGATGCGGGTGAGCATAGGTACCCGACGGATGCTGTTGATGCTGAGGATATTGCTGATAGTGAGGATGATTGGGCGTTGGCGCAGTCTCCATATCCGCCGGTCCACCAGTCAGATTCACATAAATGCGCCCTGCGTTCTCCTCAGTCGCGTACTGGAGACCGAGTTCCTGGCAGACTTGTTCTACTCGGGGCTTGATTTTCTGGATATGATTGGCGGAGTGGTTGCCTTTGCCGACAATTCTATTGATTGGGGAAAATTATAACAATTAGCGATCAGTGTCGAGGGTAAAGAAGAAGCCACAATATGTGAGAGTAACGTGAAAGGGAAGCTTACACATGAAGATGATCCTGACCGTGCGCTTTCGCATACTTAATCCTCTCCTCAATAATCTCCTCTGCCTCTTCGACGAATTGTCCGTGCAGATCGATGGTGTCTGCTGCGACACGCCCATTGGCGTTGTTCTCGCGGAAGATGAACTCCGACGCTTGCTTGTTGTATTCTTCCATCTTGCGACCGTGGGCTTTGCCTTGTTCGGAGAGTTCTTTGGCCTTGGCGCCATCGCCGCTGGAGTAGGCTTCTTGAGACTGACCATTAAATATTGGTTAGTTGTTTGTTTCTTTCTCTAATTTGGCGAGCGGTTGGGTGGTTGCGGCAGTGGTTGTCAATGGCGTACCCGTTGGAAACATGAGTTGCGCTTTGAAGCTTCTTGTCGGGCTAGGTTGCGGAGTCGGTCATATTCAGCCTCTGCATCTTGGCTCTGATCGTGACTGAAGGCTTCGGTATCGGTGCCGTTAGTTTATGGGGAGATTGTGGCTATGAAGGTAGGAAGGGATCATACCCCGAGGGCCCATGTAGGACATTTCATGCTCATGCATTTTGACGAATAAGGGGTGTCTATCGAATGAGACCGGATGTAATGATAACGTGATGGCTTATCTGCGACGGACAGTCAATCCCTACGGGTATCGTCTGTATGCGATATCCTCGATCGCAAAAAAAGTGTAGCGCAAAAGGCGAAGACTGCGAAGGAAGGCCGATCGCGCGAGTGGATGTTGCAGTCCCTGGGAGATGGATCGGGGATTGGATCCGTGGATGGATCAGTGGAGCGGCGATCGGATTGGCCGATGAGCCAGCCAGGGATCGTGGATGGAATCGCACAGGGAAAAGGCTGGGCTGGATTGGAGATCCATGGTCACCTTCTTTCTTAGATAACTTCATGCGGTAGGCGATAGTCTAGTTATCGGTTTGGGTTGAGTGTCTTACTCTGCACGGTCTTCCTCAATCTCTTTCTTCGTATTGACAGGATGCACGGTCAGCCACCCCCATCACGAGTTGCAACGGACTGGGAGACTTTGGAAAGCCTGTCAGCCCATTTCCGTGCTTACTTACTTACTTACAATCCTGCAGACCAGACCATCCTCCACCAATCCTTTGCCATTCGGCATTTCTGCAGCCTGAGCCGCCTCCATCAAGTCCTGTTCAGCACTGACCGTACTCAGCACTTCTTTCAGGCTATACAACCGAGTCAGTAAAAGCGTCTACATAATAAGGTGTCTACGCCAAGGTCACCAAGCCAGTGAAGAGTGGAAACCAAGTCAATAGTCTGGCCATGCTCCATGCGAAGATGGGGATAAGTCCAGTCCGAGCTGCCTTCTTAGGCTATCGGTCGACAGCGGCAGGAGTTCTCGATTATAAGCAGTTGCGATCCTCCAGGGGATATGTAACTTAAGTTACTCATCATAATTAGTATAACCCAGAGTGGTAGGAGAGTACATGTCAGGCAGCTCGCCACGAGGCCCTTCCCCAAGTCAAAGGGGGGTGAGGGGGAAAGACGCAATGGTAAGGAGACGACAATCATCATGAATAGCGCGGGCGGTAAAAGCAAGCGACTAAAGGCGACTAGACGGTGGAGAAGTTGGTCTCTAGTCGAGTGGCAGAACCACGGATTTCGGTTACCGACCTCCATTCCAGCAAGCAATATCTGAGCAGATTCCATCTTGCACGATTCAGGCGGGTCGTTCCGCCTGTGCATGCCCGGTGGTTATGGGAGACAAGTCGCTGAATCCTTCTTTTATCCATGGGAGACGTTGTCACAGCATGAGATGATGCGACTGAAGGAGAACATATTGGAATTCGATGTTGCCACAGGGCGAAACCACAAGCGTGTATCAGAACTCAGAAGATATGGGTGAGCAGCGAATGGGTCTTTGTGAATGCATGATTCTCATCTCCCTATCCATTTTTCTCCCTTTTGTGCGGAGAAGCGATCGACGGGCAGTTGCAAGTGGAGTTTTACCATACAGTACCTGGCCGTAGGAACAGGAACGACAATATTCCTCCGTACGCTAATGCCCATCCCAATCTTGAGGCCATCCACCTTTTCCACATGGTAGAGCTGCAGTAGTAGCCTCCGCTGGTTGCATTCTACCCCGTATATCATCACATCAGACATGCACGATACCGCCACGTTTGATTCCTCAGAATGTTCGGTCTATGAATAGACACTACGAGTAAAGCGTCACTGTCTCTTTTTCCAACTCAAGCCCCCAAGACATTCTGGAACAAGCCAACCGACCGCGTAACTTTGTGTGATGGAAAAGCCAGCCATGATGGCGCGGTGTACCTGGCGATCGGGCGCTGAGCGTGCCGGGCCTCCACCGCGTGGTGGGCACCTGAAACTGCAGGCGCCCTTCCAGCTTGCACCCTTTACCAGGTTTAGAAACGGTCGGCTACTACGAACTGTTGACGATGTCTTCTGCTGCTCCTGCTGCTGCTGTGGTCGTTATTACTGCGGCAGGATTAGTCTAGTCCGTTACTGATGAGCAGCAGAGACAAGAGAGATCTGGGATTGATTTCGTCACCAGTGGAGGTCAGCGCTTAATATGATTTGGAGAGTTTAAAAACAACACCTGATGGGCTGTCGAATGGCATCCCGGTCGCCATGGCCATCTCCTACAGGTGCGCACTGCAGATCTGCGTCATCCGGAAATTAATTCATGCAACTGAATCATTAATCATAATATCTACGGCACCGACAACTTTGGAAGTAGATTGGCACTCTATATGGGATTTAACTTTGAACCTCTTTCATGTCTCATAGTTTGCTGGATCATGCCTTATGCTACCGACATGCAGTATCTATAACGCAGTATCCAGTTTGTAGAGGATGGTGTGGTAGTAAATAGTCATAGGTGTGTCTGGGATGGGCTTTTCGGATTTAAGATGTAAGAGGCTATGCCCTTTTCGAATTGCCCTGGTCTTACCATCGGGAGAAGAATCCAAGTTGGAGCACCACAAACTTGGTACAAAGTAGAAGAAGAGCCGGACGTCGAAAAAGGGGAGAGCTACTCATTAAAATCGCAATTCCATTGGATCGTGCTGGATTTCCTCCACTGCCACCCCTTACCAGCAGAGCCAATCAGCAACCAAAGACTGGGTCGCCATCGCCTTTACCAAACGAGACGACTCCACTGCCCCTATTGAAGTGGTCCAGTTATCGTCACTCATAGGTTGGAACCGGGTCAGCTTATCGTTCCAGAAAAAAGCGGGAATGGTCAATGGCAGAAAGAAGAAGGAGGAGAAAAAGAAAAGGGTAAAAAAAAAAGGTTTATAAAAATTTTATTAGGGAAAATCAAAATCGAAATCGAAAAAGAAGAGGAAAAACCTTTTCCTCAGCCTTCACCCACACCCCCCCCCCAATACTCACTTGGTACTAGAATACCTACTTAGTTTACTAGTAGACTAGCAGCAGCAGGTACCGGCACCCGGTAGTGATGGAGTCGGCGTATCAGCCTGCTGCGTTCTCTTTAGTTAATCCCCTCTTCCTCAGGTTTTCCCCCAATCAGTCCCTCCTTTTCCCGGGTCTGTCTGCTCTCCAGGCTAGTTCGTCGTAGTCTCTCCCTCACTCTCACACACGCTCTCTTACTCGTCTTTTTTGGCACGCTCTCGGGACTGCCTCAGGATCTCGTCTTGGCCCCTCTTTTTCCGTTGCCCGACTCACTCACGCTGAAAGTCTGCCCCCCCTTACAACCTGTTGAGCTTAATCCTTTCCCTCCGGCCCTTCAGCCTCGCTCGCTTTACTCGCTCTCTCTCTCTCTCTCTCTTTTCTTTTCCCTTTCGATCTCTTGTCTCATCTACTCCCACCACCCACCCCCTCCCTCTTCCTCTTCTTCTTCCTTCTCCTCCTTTCAAACCCCAACTTTTTCAAACGGATCGGGATAGAACCAACATCTCCCCGAAGAATCCCTGGGTTTACTTTTCCATCCAATTCTTTTCTCTATTATTTACTTACTACTTCTCCTTTCGCTATCCTCTTCCATCCAACTTCTCTGGGTTATCCTTGCTGAAATCACCGCGATTGGTGTATTTCGCTGTTCCACCTTCCTTTCGCCTCCTTTCTGCCTACTAGTCCCAGACGCTCCGCGCTTATATTTGATTTTTCCCCTGCCGCCCGTTCCTTTGCGTCCGCTTGGCCTTTAGTAATAATATCATCCCCGGTTTAATTCCATTCTTCTCTTTCTCCTCCTCCCCAGTTGGAGTTTGATATATCAAGTTCTCGAGCAAAGTGAGTGGCCCCTTTCACGTCGTTGTTCCTTTTCCTCTTTGCGCTTCCTCTGTGCCCCGGAATCCCTCCCTCATGGTGAACGGTGCTCCCAAGCCTTCCGGTTGACGCATCAGCTGCACCTCCTTGCGTCAGCACGATCTCTGGGGAGACTGCTGCCTTTTGGTTCTGATCCTTTTCCGACACTCAAAAATCAAAATCGTGCATCGTTCATTCGATTGTTTTTCTTGGGGTGTCCGATTGTGGTTCTTTCCGCGTTCGCCCACGGTCGACGGGGCAAGGGGCTGGTTGAAATCCAATTTTACAATACACGGAGAATTCGCTTCCCATGGCTGACTGACATCTTTCCCTGCGGACAGGCTCGTTACTCTTGACGTTCACTACCACCCGCCCACCTACTCCTTTTCCCCCCGCTACACATTTAGACTTTTTCATCCATCACTCCCACGTTCATTAATAGCCGCCAAAATGGGTTGTGGAATGAGTACCGAAGACAAGGAGGGCAAGGCCCGCAACGAGGAGATTGAGAACCAGCTCAAGCGGGACAAGATGATGCAGCGGAACGAGATCAAGATGTTGTTGCTGGGTATGCGCCTCCTCTCCCCGTGCATGTTTCGCATTGCCTTCGCTGGGACGCAAGACTAACGATGTCTTGAAACAGGTGCTGGAGAGTCCGGAAAATCGACCATCCTCAAGCAGATGAAGCTGATCCATGAGGGCAGCTACTCCCGCGATGAGCGCGAGTCCTTCAAGGAAATCATCTACAGCAACACCGTCCAGTCTATGCGCGTCATCTTGGAGGCTATGGAGTCGCTGGAGCTGCCTCTGGAGGATGCTCGCAATGAGTACCACGTGCAGACCGTCTTCATGCAGCCTGCTCAGATCGAGGGCGACAACCTGCCCCCGGAGGTCGGCAATGCCATTGGCGCTCTGTGGCGCGACAGCGGTGTGCAGGAGTGCTTCAAGCGGTCTCGTGAATACCAGCTGAACGATTCCGCCAAGTAGTAAGTGCCCGCGTCTGTCTCGGGCTCATCGGGAGCCTTTGTTAACCGATTCCTTAGCTACTTCGATGCCATCGACCGTATCGCGCAGCCCGATTACCTCCCCACCGACCAGGATGTCCTCCGCTCTCGTGTCAAGACCACCGGTATCACCGAGACTACTTTCATCATCGGCGATCTGACCTACCGTATGTTCGACGTTGGTGGTCAGCGTTCGGAACGTAAGAAGTGGATCCACTGCTTCGAGAACGTCACTACCATCCTTTTCCTGGTCGCCATCTCCGAATACGACCAGCTGTTGTTCGAGGACGAGACCGTCAACCGTATGCAGGAAGCTCTTACCTTGTTCGACTCCATCTGCAACTCCCGGTGGTTTGTTAAGACTTCCATCATTCTCTTCCTGAACAAGATCGATCGTTTCAAGGAGAAGCTGCCCGTCAGCCCCATGAAGAACTACTTCCCCGACTACGAGGGTGGTGCCGACTACGCCGCCGCCTGCGACTACATCCTCAACCGCTTTGTCTCTCTCAACCAAGCCGAGCAGAAGCAGATTTACACTCACTTCACATGTGCTACGGATACCACACAGATCCGTTTCGTTATGGCCGCAGTTAACGGTATGTTTTGCATGCCCCTTTTAAATTGTTCCGTGCTTCCAGATACTGACTTCCTCTAGACATCATCATCCAAGAAAACCTGAGACTGTGTGGTCTGATCTAATGACCGGTATATTTCGCTCGAGTGAGAACTTCTCGACATTTAGACCGTATGCTATGTGACTTGTAATCTTGTCTGTTTTGCTTTTTGCCATACCATGTCGCAATCTGTTCTTTTTTTCCTCCCTTTTGAGAGATCCTGGCGTTGAGACATTCACTTGTCTATTTTACTAATTCCCTATTTCCTTTGTCTTGAAATGATATCTAGCCGGCTCTTTGTTATCAGCATTACCGATATCCATCCCATGACACAGAGCAGGAGTTGTTTTACCTTTGCACTTTCCATTCTGTTTCTCTTCTCTGTGAGCAGCGGGTCATCTGTGGTTCCATCGGAATTCATAGATAATTAGAGCCCGTGCTTGCGTGTCTTCTTTTTCCTTTTCACTTATATGGGATTCCCGCGTCGTTTTCTGGTCTACCTCCCTCCGTGTTCGCGTTACCCTCCACCCCCTCTTTCCGCTTTTCCTTTTCTATCCTGTGTCTTCTTTTCCCCAGCTGGATATCCCATCATCTCTTGGTGCCCCTCGTCCGCAATTCTGTGTGTAACCATATATCACGCATTCTTCCATATTGGTCTCACGTACATTGGAGGGCAATGAACGACGACAAGGCCACGGGCACGGGAGATTGACAGGGTACGCTGATATTCATGTCATTTTCTCATGTGTCATGCCGGGTCGGTCATTGGGTTATAGTCAGAGTTAAAGGATTGTGAAATATATCTTCTGTTAAAAAATTCGTGTTTCCGCGTAGAGTCGGTGTACAATGGAAGAACTTTTAAAATAAATGCTTGATCCGTTAAATAAATATTTGCATAAGATAGGAATAGTTTATCAATTATCAGCATGTATCTACACAAGGTGTCTAGGACTAGACCCAGGTTCAGCTTCAATCTCCGCCCAGCGGATAGTACTATCTACTACTGTTACTTGGCACTCCCTCCCCGATGGAGGACACCCACGCCTCCCATCAAAATCAAAACCTCAGCTTCGGCCCCAAGAACACGATCAGAATAGCCACCACCCACATCCCGAAGATCCACGCATACAGCATCATCCGTCCCCACCAGCCCTTCCCCTCCGTCATCCTCCGCAACATCCCCATACGCTGCTCCGCAACCTTCATATTCCCCGCCGTGCGATCAATCCCATCCACCGCGCGAGCCAGCACCGACTTCTCCGCCTCCAGGGAGGAGTGGAATGTCTGCGCTGAGGTCTTCAGTTGCGTTGCTAGCGCAAGCATAGATGATGTCAAGTTCTCTTGTTCCGCGCGATGGGATGAGAGCGTCTCTTCTGTCGCTTGTAATCGAGCGTCTGAGGATGTGGATGAGGATTGCTGTGGGGAAGGAGGGTTCTTCTGGATAGAGGAGCCGGTTGCGCTGGCTGTTGCGGTGGAGGGGGTGGTAGTGGGTGCATGTGATCTGTTTCGGAGAGTTGAAGGTTGTTCCTGTGTCGGGGCGGGAGTTGCTTCTGGGGTTTGTGAAGGTAGTTCGGTCGTTGTTGTTGTTGGTGCGGGTAAGGTAGTGGTGGGTGCTGTTGTTGCTGGTTCATGGTCGTCCGTTATGGTATCACGCTCCTTCTCTTCATGTTCGAATTGTTCGTCGGTGGTGCTTCCCTCCTCTGGGGTATCGAGGAGGTCTTCACCGTCTAGGGAGTCGTCTTCCTCTTCTTCGTCGGATTGAGGTTCCGCCTGGGAACTACTGATCTCGTCGAGGACATTCTGGAGCTGTTTGAGGATCTGCCGTTGGCGTGCGAGGTCGGTCTGCAGGTCATTTCGACGGTCGGTGGGCTTGATCTGGGGAAGGGTGCGTTCGAGGGTTTGGAGATTGGTGCGGGCGTATTCTAGGTTCTTTGGTGGAAGGTTAGTCAATAGTCAAGATGCTGGCTGTGACTGTGTTCCCCACGATGCAACACGATGGATAGTGTCGGGTAAAGGAAAGGCACGAGGACGTACTGCTCCGACTCTCATGCGCTGGTATTCTGACCGGCGTAATGGCTTCAGATCCGCGGCTGAAGAGAGGAGATTATGCTCTAAACGAGCAACCAGGCGCGAGAGGTTCAAAGCAGCGAGATCCGGAGAGTCCGGGTATGAGGCGTAGTCTGTGAGAGTCATCTTCTCTGCTTCTGCTAGGTGTGCTGCGAGAAGAGAGAGAGAGGAGGGGAAGGTTGGGCATGAAGCTCTTCTGGCCATTCCATCATGTGGTGTCGGGGAGGCCTGTAGATCTCTGCTGACTCATCCAGATCGAGCGGGTTGTTTGCACTAGTCCTAATCAGGCAATCGGGGACTATAGAGCGTCTCGGGATTCAGTCGCTTTCCCTCTTCTCGCTCTTGCAGGAGGGAAACTCGCTGCCTCGACAAAATGCTCGGAAAGGTACCAGATGATCATCTTCATGGAGGTCATCAATCGTCATTGAATGCTAAGCTAGGTAGGTGCCAAAAACAGAAAAAAAATAAAGGAAACTAAAGCACACACTGCCACCCTTTTGGGCGCTGTCGTTCGGGACAGACGCCCTATGGTACTAGCCCGAAAATCCTCATAAGCCGTCCCCGAGAGAGAAAAAAAAGAACAGGTAAACTGAACAGCGAAGCCCACAACTAAAAGAGGAAAGGTAAACAGAGGAAGCCAAATCCTGGAGGAAGAGCAAAAAAAACCCCCCACAATGCATCGTTCTCGAAGAGGAAACATCACACCATCAGTCAGCTTAGCTAGCTGTACTCGATCATCAACCGTCGCCAGGAGCGCACCCCCTCCTCATCTGCGTCGTGCAGGTATTGAACTGCGTAGCCACAATTTTGGGAAGGATGGGATCCGATAAGGTTTGCGATACTGGGGACCCCCTGTTCGTGGCTAGTAGCAATAGGGTTGGCATGGCACTGAACCGGCGCAGGAATCCCGGGCTGGCGCATAGGATCTGACACCACCATGGAACCATGAGTTGGCGCTTCAGATGACGAGTCACCGACGCGATCATCCATCCTCACCGCGGGGGGTGTAGCTGAACGATGGTCGTGGGCAGGGGCGGAGGCGGCACACCCGGGCGACAACGGCACCAGATGACCATCCGACCCAGATGCTTGCTTTGTCCAATGGCTCCGCTCGCGGGCCAGGACAGCCGCTAGATAACCACTAGAAGGTAAGGGAGACAGCTGGGAAAGTGGCTGCAGGACATCACAGGCTGAAGGGAATGGACCAACGCCCTGGGAGGCTGGGTCATTGAGATAGCCTACGCCGTAGCCGTGGCCCTGGACTAGGCCTAGGCCCACTGCTGCACTCCTGCCGACGGGCTCTTCGCCACCACTACCCACGATACCACCACGATCGCACTTCTCGGACGGCGTAAATGGTGGCGGGTCCATCATTTGCCTCTCTTGTGGTACGTAGGCGTAGGATCTATAGGGTGGTGGACGGCGAAGACGCTGAACTAGTAGGACTAGAATGCAGAATAGGCTGACAATCACGTATAGAATGGCGAGGGAGAGGATCCGAATGTCTTTTTTCGGAATTGACCATTCATTGTCCAAGCAGCTCATTGCAGGGTTTTCCTAAATGTGCTGGGTCCTAGGGCAGCACACCAAACACTCACACGCACACGCACTGCTTGCTCCCTTTCTCCTGCTGAGGGAAATAATGCAAAATGTATTTGTTCTCTAGGGTGTTTCAGTAAGTATTAGGAAAATCTATTTTGGGGAAGGGGAGGAGCTGTGTAACCCGCGCAATTGGGGAAACAATGGTTCTGTACCGAGTAGTATAGTTGGGATCTCTCTCTCTATAGTATTCTTCTTTCCGTGCCAGGAAGGTGAAGAGACGACGATTGCAGTAGAAGAGCTCAATAGAGAGACAGATAGTTACGCCCAAAACCAGTTGTGGTAGAGCAGTCGCAGAATATCACAGATGGAGTTGGAGGATGGGAGGTATAAGAGAGGAAGTAATGATGAAAGACAAGCCAAGTGGTTACAATTTCAAAAATCCAACGACTTCTTCTTTTTGCAAGGATGCGAATTGGAAGGTACTTATAACTAAGACCAGCATGGCGCAAGCACGGCGCATCAAACTAAATCAAAAAGAAAAAAATCAAGCACCAGTCCTGGAATGATCCGGTGAGGGAAATTCCCATAGTCTGTTGCTGATATTATATCCAGGGAGAAAAGGAAAGGTGCGCGCGACTCCACCATGCAGGGACATCTACAGTAAAAAAATCCCCGTATAGTGGGATCGCAGCGTGTTTTGAAGCTCGCATTGCAGCAGGTGTGATCTAAGCTATCTACGGACAGGGAAGAGAGAAAGAGAAAGAGAGGGGGGGGTGGGAATAATGTGAAAGTGGCCCCTCCAGGTCCAGCTCTGTCATGTTCAGCCACGAGAGCATAATGAAGGGAAGTTGAACCCACGGGAATGGGGACTCCAACTGTAATGCACCCCCGTCATAGGACCAGGAACGTCTCAACGCAAGGCAGGTTCAGCTGTCCTGATGAAGCGCCACATTCAGGATATCGGCTGGTGGAGGAAAGATGGGGGGGGGGGGAAAGGGAAAGGGCCCGCTAAATTCATTAGCGAGAAGCTCCCGACCCAGTAAAGATCAAGCAATCAGCAAGTATCGACGGTATAAGGCGACCTGGACCGGGTGAGGCTCGAACACTAGTCTCCTTGTCGGGACCAGAGATGGCGGACTGAAGAGAAGAGAGTCTAGTCTCGTCTTGAGTATCTAATTTGTCCGCTGAAGCCAGAGTAAGACCGAGCGTGTTGAAGTGGAGTCCCTTTAGTAGTAGTGCAGCGACCAAGACCGAGTGGAGAAAGAAGTCGTTGGACGGGATGAATATAGTAAGTAGTAGATAGATACTCATGACTACCAGGTACTACTGAACTGAACATATCTACTGTATGTATCTACTACTAGCTAGTACTACCACTACTCCTAATATGCGGGTGAAACAATCCATGCATCCGTTCATTGATCACTATAATTTTCCATACTACGTAGTAAAATCAAATCAAATCAAATCACGCCCAACTAGGGATTCTTCCGGTCAGGTGCCCGCGCGTATTATTACCTGTCCCACCCACATATACTATTCTGTCTTCTTTTTCCCCCCTGTAACTTACCGGCCTCGTGATCTAGAATGTAGTAAGAAGTTCGCTGGTTTACGACGAACTCACGCCTCTTTTCCCCTTTCTTTCCTTCCTTCCTTCTTTCCCTTCACACATCCTTCGCTTTCTCTCAACTATTTCGCCAGTCTGTTCATCACTTATTTGTGTCATCGCTCCCCATTACCCTTCATGGCCCGTCAATCCATCTCAGCTGCGCCTTCTCCCCCCAATTTCCCCCTCCAGAAAATGAAAGTGATCGTCTGGAGTACCGCAGATCCAGTTCGAACTCTCACAGTTTCCGGGTCCCGACCCGGTGGGGGTTCATGAATATAGTTCTCATCAGCTCGCCATTTGCAGAGTGGATTCATGCTTTATGAGACAGTCATGACATCTGACTCTGGACAGGCTGCCACTTTTTTTCTTTTTCGGTCTTTTCTTCCCGCCCCCCTTGGATTCTTCCCCCCCAAAGATGGGCGACTCAGGAACGAGATTCGTCTGGCGCCCCAGTGTGGCGGTGTTCTCGGCGATCAAGTGTGGCGCTAGATTTGCCCTGTCTTTGCCCTCTGACAGGCTCCTCGGCCGGCCTGGCCTCCAGTACCAACTACACTAAACATGCCGCGCCATTTTTTTTGGCCCCGGAAGCATTCTCCATTCACTGTTATTCATTCGCTCGTTCATCTGCATTGCTCGAATGGGTCTAGTACTATCACCGAGTATCGTCGGAATCTGATCGACTCTCTCTCTCCACCCCCATTCTTCCAAGCCCACGACCCAAGGACCGGGTTCGCTTCAAACGCACGTCGGCGATCTAGAGAGTTTCCATATCCATTCCAAATACTACGCTGCATGTACCCCACTAATGGCGATATCCGAATTTGACAACTCTCATCCTTACAGTTAGGTCAGCCAATGCGACTAGACGGGCAATTTGGCGTCCTGGGGCAAGTGCGGCATGTAATGAAGGGCCCCGCGGATTCGTCTACAGTTTAGCGGCGACAGTATCCTTCTGCATCTCCTCCTTAGCGCGATCGCGCAGCGCCTTGCGCAAGATCTTTCCTGAAGGATTCTTCGGGATCGCATCAAGGAACACCACTCCTCCGGTAAGTCTTTTGATCGCAGACACTTTGCCATCCATGAATGCCACAATATCTTTCTCGGTGGCGGTTTGTCCGGATTTTAGTACAATATAGGCCCGGGGACTCTCGTCGTCATTCCTATTCGTCAACACCGCATCAGCCTATTTGCTCACTAGGATGAAACCCTCTTGTTAACCCACCGTGGAACGCCAATGACTGCAGCATCGGCCACTCCGGGATGCTCCAACAGAAGAGCTTCCAGTTCAGCCGGTGCGACCTGGTTGCCTTTGACTTTGATTAACTCCTAGCGAAACCATGCCAGTTAGCATCATGCAACACGAGACAGAAGCAATGTATTGGATATTGGCCTGCATCGCAGGTGGCGACTCAGTGATTTTTTTTTTTTTTCTTGTTCGTTCAGCTCACCTTCTTTCGGTCGACTATGTGGAACTTGTTACTGTCGTCGACATAAGCGATGTCTCCTGTCTTCAGCCATCCATCCGCCGTCTTGGTCTCCCTTGTGGCTTGCGGATTCCTCCAGTAGCCCTTCATGACATTTTGACCTCGGACCCAGAGTTCACCGCGCTGATTGCGTCCTAATTCTGTCACGCCATCGTCGGCCATGATCTTCGCCTCGCAGTTTGGATTTGGCTCTCCTACTGACGCCGATTCGCTTATCTCATTGGGGTCCCAGCCCATCATAGAGCACGTAGCCCTTTAGGAGAAACACAAAGAGATTTCGTTAGCCTGCAGGTTGTTCGCCACTGAATATACACAAGAAATGGGTGGATAGCTTACTCGGTCATGCCCCATCCCTGTTTGACGTTGATGCGTCCAGGTTCCCACAATGCTTCTACCTCCACACAAACTTCCCTCCCTAGAGGTGCCGCGCCGCAGGATACGCTTTCCACGCTACTCAGATCGTATTGGCCGCTTCTGACTGCAGGATGCTTGGCCAGTGCCACCGCCACCGGTGGAACCAGGATGAGATCGCTGATGCGGAACTTCTCCGTGTACTCGAGGACTTTGAGAAAGTCAAACTTGGGCATGATATACACGGGTATATCGCGACTTAGGGCGGACGCGATGAAGATGTTCTGTGCCATGGCGTGATACATGGGAAGGAAACAGAGCCAGCGCGTGCGAGTCTGCTTGTCCTTCCAATCCGGATTGAGGTAGGAGAGGTGGTTGAACTGTCTGAGGTTGGCAACATAGTTCTTGTGCGTGATCTCTACCCCTTTGGGTCTGCCAGTGGTGCCACTGGAGTAGTTCAAGGCGAGAGTCCGATCGGCCAACTCCGCGCTGGACAAGTCATCCCATGCGAATCCGCTACCTTCGTCCTCAGACGCTATCAGGTCCCCCCAGTAGCGGCAGCCCTTGACAGCACCTCCTTGGCCATCATATATGGCATTACTAAAGACAAACACCCGATCGCGGTTGAGGCCAGCCAGTCCCGCGGCTTCGATTCCTGTGTCCAGACTGCCTTCGGCGCAGATCAGATAGGTTGCACCGGAATCCTGCAACTGATAGGCTAGTTCCCGAGCGACGTAGGATGGGTTTGCGCCGGTGAAGATGCCGCCAGCCATGATGGTGCCAAGAAAGACGACGGGGAAGAATAAGTCATTGCCGGAGTAAAGTAGTAGACGGTCACCCGGCTGTAGGCCATGCTTGCGCAAGCCTGCTGCAAAACGTTGACACCATAGACGGAAAACGTGAGGGGTGAAGTAGTGTGTGTCGGGACGAGCAGCCTCGGAGAAGCAGCGGTGCGTCTTGGAGAGGGGGTGAGTCGGCGAAGTCAGCAAAGCCGAGGCCAGATGGGTATTGGGGATGTCAATCTGCCAGCGCGACTTGAACGGCATGTTTGCCAACACTGTAAGACTACTACTGATCCTGGATAATGACTGAAATGTGTGGAAATGCACAAAAATTCACCGATTGAACGACTCAAACAGCCTGTTGTGACCCATACAGTGGATAACAAGTGGCCGTGAATAACAGTCGCAGTGATCCGGTGTTCGAGTTGGGAATGATGACTAGTAGTAATAGGGACTCCTTACACCCAAACCTTGCAGTATATAATAGTAGGACTCTGCAATACCAAGAAATATGGAACAATTCCTATGGCCAGATTGTAATCAAGAAGAAAGAAAGCAATAAAAAGAGAATGAGAGAGGAGAAAGAGAGGCGATTCTAGTTCCAAGTAGTAGTAGTAGTATATATGATATAACATCTTACTACTACTGCTGCTACTACATACCCACCGGGAAGTCAAATCTCCCTTCCCCCTCCCCCTATGCAGTCATTCCCCTTCATAAACTCTGTATGGGACCAGTCAAAGTCCCCCACAAACAAGGAACATAACAAGGAGGAACACAATCCATGCATCCACGTCAGCACGTAAGCAACAGCACAAAGAAAAAGAAATGACAAGGGACCGCATAATCCCTGCTCAATCCGGGATACCCGTTGTCCCCCAAAAGTCTAAGTATACTAGTTACCATTGGTTTACACTTGAAAGGCACTTACGAGTTCCTCCTTAGGTAAGATGAGGTGGAAAAAGAAGGGAAAGCTTTCCCCGCATTTGCAGTTGGTTTTGTTGGAAATGAAAAGGAAAGTTAACATCCGACCGAGCCAATCGGTTGTGGTGGTTTGGGACTCCTCGGTCCATCGAATGTTTCTGGGCCGAGGGAATAAGCCAAAAAAGAGGAAGGTAATTAGAGAGTAAGGAGGTAGTCTAGTAGTGTGTTGGTTGTCAGTGAGAAGCGGGGTTTGAGACTACTAACTATTACAGTAAGTATCTACGGTCAGTTGGAGCAAAATCTACTCCGTACCTCGCTCGGACGGTGGTGGTGGTGAAGGTGGTACTATATGTATGCACCTAATAAAGTAGGAGTTGTCTGTCTACGGAGTACCTTGGGGAACAATGGAAGTACACGTAGTGGTAGTAGTAGGATCCTTTGTGTGAGATGGATCAGATCACTACTATCACATCACATTTGTCGTACTGTTGGGAGGAACTATAAGTCACTATTAAGGTAGGCGAATTGTTACTAGTAAACACTGGTGCTTAAGTACTAGTTTGCTTTTTTTTTTTTTTTTTTTATGTTCTGTGCGAGTATTAAATGAACCCGACAAAAACAACTACTGAGCAAGGTGTGACAGGGATGGAAGGGAAAGGGGAGGGAGGGGTCCGCGGCTACGTGCAGTGCAGTCACATCCCTACATGCAGATTTGTGGAATGATGGATGTATATAGCTAGGATTTATGAGACATACTGAAACGCTTACCTCCGTACCTGGATATGCATGCTGGCTAGATGTAGACTGAAAACACGAAAACGGGAAATGAAGAAATGCATCATCCCCTTTGTAGTCATGGACCAGAATATCATCCGTTGTACACGAGAGAGAACCAAGAAGAAAAAGAAGTAAGGAAATCGATTGAACCATCCCCCGCACCCCTTATGAAAACAGCTATGAACACCCATTGTCACTTAAATGTCATTATGCCTCGTCACCATCTCCTCCCAGGCACGCCAACGTTGCCTTGAGCTCACTCACGATCTTCTCCTCCAGCCGACTCTGTGCTCCCGATGCTGCATCGACCGGCTTCTGACGCGACAACTCCAGCTCCTTGTCACTCGTCGCAACGATCCGCGCCCGCAGATTCTGCTTCCGTTCCAGAAGTTCTTCAATATCCTCCTTCACTTGAGCTTTGTCCCATTTGAGCTCCTGGATCGACTGCGCATCGATGCCAAGGCTGGCACCGGCTTCACGGAACCGGGTTAGGATGTATGAGATAAGCGCCAGTGAGTATGCCTCGGAGACCATGCTAAGACTGATTCGGTGGACCGACGCTGTCGTGCGACCGGCAGCGAAAGAGTCAGCGGCACGTTTGAGCTGGCCTTCGAACTGGTTGAGGAATGCCGCAACCTCGGGCGCAGTGCGAACAACGTGGTAAAGAAGGTTTAGGCACAGGGGAAGGATGCCACCGGTCCAGATGGAATACAGGCGGGGCACAGGGTCGAAAGGCCCGAATCCATTCGAATCGCGCAGGATGTTCGTGAGACGGCAGGTGGAGAGCCGAGACAGAACCACCTCGACCGCCAAATGTTCCGCCAGCATGGGGATTGTAGACATTTTAACCAGGAGCGACATGCTGAGCTCGCCGTATACGGAATCACCGGCCACAGCTAGCTGGTCAGCCCACGAAAATAGTGATGTCGCCAGTCTCGCGGTGTCATTGTCAGCGACATGGTAGACGATGTGCTCAAAGAGACGGTCGACGTGCTTCACTTGAAGTGAGCTCTGCAGAATTGCTATCAGGATGGCGAAATCTTTCGGCGTGCACTTGTCTGGCTGATCATGTAGGTAGGTTGTCAAAGCCTTGAACCCTTGCGCCACGACCACCTTCACAATCTCCACGATAATTCCCAGGTCGGACGATACCTCGGGTTTCTTGGTGATTGTTTCAGGGGCTGTTCGAGAGGGTGAATCCAGATGGAACTGGAGAGCGAGGAAGAGGACATTCAGAAGGGATCGGTAATATTCCGTGTCATCGTTGATCAATGCATCCTCGTAGGTGGCGCGGCGCGTGCGTAGAGCATCCCATACGACCTTGAGGAGACCAAAGAATTCGGCACCCTTGGCTCCGATCGCAACTAGTCGCTGAAGTAGAGCTTGGGCAAATTCTACCCGGGTCTGTTGTATCCTCTCGAAGATCGCTTCCTGCGGCACGCCTCGGGTGTTGGCTTCGAGGCAACTTTGCACAACAATGGCCATCGACTTTTGAACCTCACGGTCCGCCATGAAGTCCGCAGAGTGTTCGACGGCGAAGAATTTCCAACTATGAAGAAGGCTCTGCGAAACCCCAACGGTTAGAACAGCTCAGTTGATTGATATGGTCAGTACTTACCACTTGCGCCTCGACCAAAGACAAATTTAGGTTGGCCCGCTGGAATTCTTCCGCAAATCCCTGGTTGCGACTTCCAGTCCACGCGAAATCATAAGAGAGGAGCTTTTTGCCGAGTTGGATGTCGTAGTAATAGTCTTGACCGAGGTAGCGAGACTGCAGGGGTGTCCGCTTGAAGTCCACGAGCTTGCACCCGGGATACCTCATCTCGAAATTCTTCTTTAGATTAGCATGTAGCGAGGCATTATACCCAGCCACATCAACTGCGTCCTTGGAATACCAAGACACGAGCGGAATCAAAGTCTTGTAAAAGCCTCGGTCCTGCATCTCCTTGGCTGAATGGAGATACACGGCACAGATATCTGCCACAACAGCCGCAATACGGGTAGCAGAAATCTGTTCTCTGACGGTCAGGGAGGATATTTTCAGCTTTGAGACATAGTTCACCAGGCTAGTGAAGAAAAGGGAATGTTTCTTCAATTCTGGGGTGGCCCATGGCCAATTTTCCTGAGCATGAGAGACAAACTCCAGCAGCGCGACAGCCAGTTGAAGGTCAAGCTGCTCAATATGCGACAGCATATCAAGTGCTATCTTCAGGAACGGGGTACCCCTCATCGCTGCTCCCTTGTCATTGTCAGTTTTCCTCAGCGACTGGCGTGGTGAGGTGCCCGTAAGGATGTAGACGGCCAGCCACTGTTGGCGCTTGCTGACAAGGGTTGTTAGCAAGTGCCATATACCCAAACGCAGGTCGGAATCGCTGAGCGGCTTGTCAAACTGCGACATGACATCAAGGAAAAGACATGCGGATTCCGCTCCCAGGTGACCGACCAAGGACGGCGGCTCATTTGCCGGGTCCAGAGCTGCGCCTGTTATGAGAACATTGAGGAGCGAAGCCACCGGGAGCCGATAGGCATCATCCAAAGCATATAATTTGATCAGAGCGGGTGTAGCCTTGAACAGTTGGTCTTCCAGCAAGGATAGTGGCTGTTCGAGGAGCTGAGCCGCCTGTAGCAGCCTGATCGAGAGGTCCAAGGTCGCTAACACCTGCTTTTGCACAAAGATCATGTAGCGGAGATACAATGTCGACGGGGTTTGAAGGCCATCGACAATAAGGCGAAGGATGGAATTGAAGGGCAAATCCGCGGCCGACTGCGGCCGCAAGACACTGAGAAGATAGGTTGCCGACGAGGAAAAGACGCCCGTGATCTTGGTGTCTAGCTTGGTGATTTCATTCGTGCCATAAGCGTAGTAGAGTATCCTCTCAAACACCGTTGCGAGTTTCGTGCTGATTTCAAGCTTCTGTTCCGGAACATTGAACCTCCAATTGCCATTGCTATTGTAAACTTCCACCATCACCCGCACAAAATTCAGAAGAGTTCCTCTCATCATATGCGAGGGAACGCCCGCGGTGAAATCGGATGGAAGAATTACCTTCCCATTAGGACCGTTGGGGCTCCTTCTCAACACGGCTCGAGAAGCAGCGTCGTCAACAACTGCTTGGAACAGACGAACACAGCCCAGCAAGAAGGGATAGTCTCCCGATGTCACTTCTGTAGCTGAGACAATCGCAGTCAGGATGCCACCCTTACCATCAGAGCCCAGCAAGCTGCTGCGGGAAAGTAGGGGCCACACTCTGCCTGGCAGAACGTCGATGAGGACGCAGATGAATCGCAGGCAGGCAATCGTGGACTCCATCACCACATCAGATCCTGTTCTGGGTCCGATGTTGGGTAGATCGCGCTCAAAAATCTCAAAAACAAGCGAGATAATGTCGCTTTGGCGGGATAGACCATCGCTCGCGAGCTCCAAGATTCTCTTAGCACTCGAGCCATCGCCGCTTTGCACTTGCGAGTCTTTTGCTGCAAGAAGAAGATCGGCCAGAAGGCCGATCGAATCGGCCACGGAATCTTCTCCATAACCTGCTGAAAAGCCTCCATTCTCGTTCCACTCTTCTAGCCAGCTGCCGAGATAGCTCAGGCAGGAATACTGATGGTGCCACATGACCACCGCGGGCCTTGACTCGGAGACGACTTGTCCGATTGCTGAAGACGGTATCTGCGAAGAGCCCGTAACAACCAGGGCGTTACTGGTTTCCTGCTCAGTAAGCTGCCTTCGGGGAGATGTGCCGACCATGGGAAGTGACTGAACAAGTGTGACGAAATTTGCGTTCTCATCCTCTCGAATCGTTTCGTAGCCTTGGAATCCGGGGGGTACGACCTGCGTAAAGGAATCCATGTTCTCCAACTCTCCAAGTATAACCGGAAGGCCTTCCTCGTTGACCAGGTCTTTGCTGACCAATGCACGGCACAGCTGCAGGAAAGGCACTGTTTCATAGGGGAAGCGAGAACGCGCTATGCGGAAAATGTTGTCCATCAGAGCATCATCCTTGACGAAGACCGAACGCGGGTCGCTGACGGGGCTTAACGAGGCACCGTGAAACCATTGCGACTCTACCGGTGAGCCCTGAAGAACTGCTAGGGTAGACCCAACGATCTCCGGAGAATAGTCTAGGTACACGACGGTGGTCCGGATAAAATCTAGAAGCACGAGCTGAATCCATTGGCTTGTTAGGATGTCAGTGACTGCTGAGGTAGCCCCAACTTTCGTCGCCAGAACAAGGACAGTTTCGAACACCAGATCCCTCATCGCATCTGAGCTAAGAAGAGTTATCGCCTCATCCGCTGTGCAGGTTGGAGTACGTGCGTTCTCGAGCAACTCTTCATACAAAGTGATCTCCGAGGCTTTGGATGGATTCGAATGCGGTGTATTTGACTGGAAAGAATCCACTGCACTGTGGAATTGCTCCAACTCTCGGCTTTCCTTGTCGCTGAGTGCAAGCTCCCTCATAGTATGCATTATCAGTCCCCAGGAAAATGCAGCTGGATTAGCAATCTTGGATTCTACACCAGCCGACAAGAAAAGCTCGTTGATCTGGCCAATCTCTTCCTTTGAGAGGTAGTAAGGTGTCTCGACCGACGGGCCTTTGCGTGAAGAATTGCTGATGATCGATGGGACCGACAATGACAGCTTCAGAAAAGCTAGAGTTGTTAAAGAGACAAAGCCTTGAAGTGGCACCAACAGCTCCAGAGGATCCTGGCAAGGCTTCTTGTAGTCAGCAACAAGATCACGCGGTGAACATGATAAGGCAGTACTCACGACTCGGAGCGGCTCCAGAAAACTGTAGTCGACCATCAAACGAAGCCAAGAAAGCAGAAGCTCCGCACTAGGGATTTCTGTAGCCGCTTGAAGTTGCAGGAACAACATCTGTGTAATATGTACCACCTCTTCGATAAGAATTGTGGCCCATAATTCTTCCACTTCTTGGCTACTCTCGGTGGCGCCTAGCCAGCCACCACCACCGTCTAACGAAGACAGCCGACTCCGCACAGCTTCAATGCAGCTCTTGATAAACGTGCGCCAGCCTTCACCCTTGGACTTTTCTTTGAATATCGTGTCACCTAGTCTGGACAGCTGCTGAGAGGGACGGTCCGAAGGATCCTGGTTTTCTCTAAGATACAACGCAAGCAGCTTGCATGCCGCTTTGACGACATGGCTTCTCTCCGATAGGTATAAGCTGCGCAGCCGCAGGCGGCGGCTGGTCTCAGAATAGAAATCGGAAGCCTCGTCATCACGAGCTGCTTTTTGGTTGAAAATTTCGGCCAGGGCAGGTCCTGCGAGAGAGACACGAAGATTGTCACCTCCCGCCGCGCTTTGCAAGCTGGTTGTTTCCTCATCGGCGAATCGGTTGAGAAGGCGCGTGGCTGGTCGGGTTTGCCATTCTAATACTGTTAATCGGAGCGCGCTGATTTCATCAATACCCGCCTTCTCGCTCAGCCATAAAGCATCCGCTTTGATCTCCTTCAAATCATACGAAGATTGCGCATTTGTCTCGACATTAATTGCGGCTGTCTTAGATTCAAAGTCGGATTTCGATTTGGGGGAAGGAGAAGGAAAGCCGTTGAGGCAATTCGAGAGGACTTGGACGCTGTCGGGATGCGATAGAAAGGCATGGAGCCTTTCCACATCTTCGACGTTGCTATCGATTTTGCATGTGTGAAGGAAGGCTCTCTTCCAGGACCTAAGATCGCATAAACCATCAGTGGCTGCTCGTCAATTGGGAAGAGACGAATGTAAGCCCATACAGAAGCTGGACGTCCCCGGAGAAGCACTTGTCCAGGGACGGGAAATAGGCTTCCGGGACGGGAGCCATTGGCGAGACAATTATATCATTCTAGTTGCTCGATGTGATGCGAAATGGATGTGCTGCTCGCGAGGGTCCAAGGCGACAGAGACCCGGAGCAAAAGGGCAGGCAAGTCAAGAGTGTTAAGCAGAGAGCTCACAAGCTCAAAGGCGGGAACCCAAGAATATTATTCCAAGGAGCGGGTTTGGCTGGAGGTCAACAATGACTGCCTATCTGGGTTTAGTCCCAGGCGGTGAGCTGAAATTTTGCGCCGTTTGCTTTTCAACCCCGATCGGGAAGGGCGACTCGGTCCACCGAGGATCTGAGTCAGGCCGCAGCCACCGTCGATGTTTGCTCCGCTCTCACTTTACTCCGGCAGTTGACAGCTCGACTTCAAAAAGGTGAGTGTGTTTCTATGTGCATTGCCCTGGCTCCTCGCTCCTTATCGCATTGCTCTTCGATTCGTATCTAATTGGAAATTCCTGTCCTGCGCAGATTCTCGTCATGGCGGACTCCGGACTCGTCGATCATTCCCCCCACCATCCCACCAAGGCCGCCCAGTTGAACACGGCATCGAATGTCATCTTGATTGATAACTACGACTCGTTTACCTGGAACGTTTACCAGTACTTAGTCCTTGAGGGTGCTACTGTCAATGTATTTCGTAATGACCAGATCACTTTGGAGGAACTGATCGCCAAAAAACCCACCCAGCTGGTTATCAGTCCGGGTCCCGGTCACCCCGAGACTGACGCTGGTATCAGCAGTGCGGCCATCCAATACTTCAGTGGCAAGATTCCCATCTTCGGTGTGTGCATGGGCCAGCAATGTATTATTACTTGCTTTGGTGGAAAGGTTGATGTCACCGGCGAAATTCTTCACGGCAAGACGTCCGCGCTTAAACATGACGGTAAGGGCGCCTATGAAGGACTACCTGACTCGCTCGCCGTCACTCGTTACCACTCGCTAGCTGGTACACATGCGACAATTCCCGACTGTCTGGAGGTGTCCTCTTCCGTCCAGTTAACGGACGATAGCAACAAGGATGTCATCATGGGTGTGAGGCACAAGAAATTGGCTGTGGAGGGAGTCCAGTTCCACCCCGAGAGTATCCTCACTGAGTACGGCCGTACCATGTTCCGCAACTTCCTCAAACTTACTGCAGGCACCTGGGAAGGAAACGGGAAGCATTTTGATGAGCAGAGCAACACGACCAAGGCCACCGTTTCCTCAAACACTGCCCCGAAAACGGACAAGAAGTTGTCCATCCTCGAAAGGATTTACGACCATCGGAGAGCCGCTGTTGCCGTGCAAAAGACCATTCCCTCCCAGCGGCCAGCAGACCTCCAGGCTGCCTATGACCTTAACCTGGCCCCTCCCCAGGTCCCATTTCCGGCTCGTCTTAGACAATCGCCCTATCCACTGTCCCTTATGGCGGAAATCAAGCGTGCTTCTCCCTCCAAGGGTATGATAGCCGAAAACGCGTGTGCGCCCGCTCAGGCCAGGCAATACGCGAAGGCCGGTGCCAGTGTCATTTCTGTGCTCACAGAGCCTGAATGGTTCAAAGGCAGCATTGACGACTTGCGTGCCGTTCGCCAAAGTCTGGAGGGCTTGACGAACAGGCCCGCCATTCTGCGGAAGGAATTCGTTTTCGACGAATATCAGATCCTAGAGGCCCGTTTGGCCGGTGCTGACACGGTCTTGCTCATTGTGAAGATGCTTAGTGTTGAACTCCTCACTCGGTTGTATCACTACTCCCGTAGCCTTGGCATGGAGCCTTTGGTTGAAGTGAACACACCCGAAGAGATGAAGATTGCGGTCGATCTTGGAGCTGAGGTTATCGGTGTCAACAACAGAGACCTCACTAGTTTCGAGGTTGATCTCGGCACTACTAGCCGGCTCATGGATCAGGTGCCCAGCAGCACCATTGTGTGTGCCCTCAGTGGAATCTCCGGGCCTAAGGATGTGGAAGCTTACAAGAAGGAGGGTGTCAAAGCTATCCTAGTAGGAGAAGCCCTTATGCGGGCAGCAGACACGGCTGCTTTCATTGCTGAGCTTCTTGGAGGCAGCTCACAGAACGTTTCCAAAGAGTCCCGGAGTTCGCCGTTGGTAAAGATCTGCGGCACTCGTTCTGAAGAAGCAGCACGAGCGGCGATCGAGGCTGGAGCAGACCTAATTGGAATTATCATGGTTCAGGGACGAACGCGATGCGTCCCTGATGACGTGGCCCTCCGTATATCTCAAGTGGTCAAGTCCACCCCGAAGCCTGCTGGTCAAACTCCTCCCACATCTCAAGGAACTCCCGCTGCAGCATCTGTTGAGTATTTTGACCACTCAGCCAGAATCCTACGTCATCCTAGCCGGGCGCTTCTCGTGGGGGTCTTCCAGAACCAGCCCCTTGATTATATTTTGAGCCAGCAACAAAAGCTGGGACTCGATGTCGTGCAACTTCACGGATCTGAGCCGCTTGAATGGGCCAAATTGATCCCAGTTCCTGTCATCCGCAAGTTTGGGCTTGACGAGCCTGCGATCGCCCGCAGGGCTTATCACTCCCTACCATTACTGGATTCTGGCGTTGGGGGAACTGGTGAGTTGCTGGACCAATCCCGCGTTCAGAACGTCCTCGATAAGGATAGTGGTTTGCGCGTTATTCTGGCAGGTGGCTTAGATCCTACCAATGTTGCTGGCATTGTCCAGAAGCTTGGCGAATCCGGTCGCAAGGTCGTTGGCGTCGATGTCAGTTCTGGCGTAGAGTCAGACGGCGCTCAGGATGTTGGCAAAATTCGCGCCTTTGTGCAGGCCGTGAGGGGACTCTAGCTTTGTATTGTCTTTAAATTTACCAAGCATGGGATTTAAGGGCATCATTGGTCTTTTCACTTGATTTTCTTTCAGTTTTTAATTGTTTTCTACTTCGTTGATACCTTTCGGATCTATCATAGCAATGATGCCCAACAATGACACGGCCACTTCAGACATCACACTCTGCTTGCCAGCTTACAGTAACCTCACTATTCGTTGACGAGAAAGTCACCCTGAGCTCCGTTCGTAGTGTCATTCAACCATCTAATCGAAACGTACTATCCTCGTAATAGTATATATCATATTCTCCCCAAAGCTTTCTACTTACCATAATAGTCTCTGCGCTCGCTCTGGCATTCCTCAATTCACTCAACACGGCACCCTTCATATGGTCAGCTGAAAAGACTTAATCTCAGCTGTTACATCAGCATCCACTGGAATCTTTACCTCTCCCAATCTCCACAGAATGGGCAAAACCTTCAAAAGCATATATGCCAGCTCATTTGGCAAGTTCGATGGTAACTCGGACAAAATACCCCAATGGATACGGGCCAACGGAGGCCAATATTCCAAGGACATTAGCAAAAAGATCACTCATCTGATCACCACCAAGGAAGCCTTCAAGGATAATGCTGAAGCAGGTAGGCACTTCATGGATCCACCTTCTCTCGTCATGCTATATACCCCTGAAACTTTTGGACACAAGAAATGCATACATATCTGACAAAGACATCGAACAACAGTCCGCAAAGCTCAGCAACTAAGGACTATAAAAATTGTCTCCTACGACTGGCTGGAAGACTCTCTCTTATCTAAGAATCGGAGACCGAAGCGTGAGACGGAATACCTTCTCGCGAATATACTGAAGAATGAGAATAAGAAGAGGGAAAAAGATAGAGACAAGATAAGGAAAAAGGAGAAAGAAAAGTCTAGGAAAAAAGGTACGTTTGCTTCTTTGCTCTTGGGGCCAGTTGGTGATCGTTGGAGTTGGGTCCAACCGAGGAAGTGAATTCGGACGGTCTTGACTACATATATCACCGTAATGACTGACATGGTGCAACTAGGTAATCTGAAGAATCAGGATCCCTTTGGCAGGAAGAGAAAGGGCGTAAAGGCCGGCACTGCGGTGTGTATGTTATCGTCTATCCCCTTGTTCTGCGTGTTACGAAGGCTGATTCAGGCTGGCGATCTAGCGAGATATCACATTTATACAGATCAAGACGCAAGAGTGACGTACAATGCTACGCTTGTCCGGTCGATGCAGGGCAAAAACTACAAGGAGAGATATGTGGTCAGGGTGAGTTAGTCTTCTTTGCAATGCTGTGGATTCGCTCTCGTTTTGTCTCTCCAGACAGGTGGAGTATATGTATCACGAGAAGAAGGCTGATCGAGTAGCTGTATGTAGGTATATGAGTCTAATAAAGAACCCCATGTCTACGCTACACATCTCGAGTACAGTCGTATTGGCAAGCAGCAGAGTCAACTCCTGACACCGCTGAAAGCAGATCAAGACTCCGCAGTGAAGGCTTTCAAGAAGATTTTCAAGGACAAAACAGGTAAAGAGTGGGAAGAGCGACTGAACGGTGTTTTACCCTCTGGTAAGAGGGATGCTGATGGCAAATTACTGCTTCCTCACGAGAACTGGTTTTACTACGAGGATCGGGCTGGGATGTTGTCAAATTTCCTTCGGGGAGTTATGGATGCACCCGACGGCGATGGCTCGATGGTTGTCAAGCAAGAGCATCTGGATGCACCAATGCAAGGCATCAAGCACGAGTCACCGCAGGATGCGAATGATGAGAGGCCAGGAAGCGACGAGTCAATAATCGTATACGATCTGACTGGTTCGGACGTAGAGATTCTGAACTGTCCGCGAGACAAATATACCCGGTCGGCTAGCCCTAACTGTTTCCGAGGCTAAAACTTCAAGTCAATTGCATACAAGATTTTCAGTGTAGTACCACTGCGACCGCTACCTGGATGGCTACATGGTTTCTAGGCAGAAAGAAGAGAAGTAATATAATAAGTTCTTTCATATGGGTATACAATAGCGATCAGACATGCCAAATGTAAATGCCGCCCCTTTGAGCTCCTTCCTGAACACCTCATGCGCCGAATCAGACTTTTCTTTTGCCTTCGTAAATGATTATACACAGCCAACTGAAAGCCACAGGTGTCCTCAAGACTTAACACTGGCTCACAGATAATCCTTCTTCTTGCTCGTCCTAGTGTACTGGGTAAGAGCCCATTCAACATCACCACTAGAGCCTTTCTCCAGAGTTCCACCGCGGATTTCGAACAGTCGCATAGTCATACGAGGACCAACTTCCGCCAGCTCAACATCCCGGTATCCGGTCTTGACGAAAACATGGTGACGGACCTCAATGCTGTCTTCCTTGTTCACAAAGCTGACGACACGGTTTCCAACCTTGCCGGCCTCACGCGGAGGGAACAGGTGCTTCAAGATCTGAACCACACGAAGACCCAGCTTGGTCTTGAACCCTTCGAAGATGAGGTGAGGGTAGCTCTCTGACACAGTTCCGCGAGCAGCATTGGGTATATCCGCACGGAGAACGACGTTATGCAGGGAGAAACTAGCGGTCGGTCCATGAGGAAGGTGAGAGATCGTCATCGCAGTGGGTGTACCACGGTGTTCGTGCACGAGAATCATGTCGGTCAGCGCGGCGGCATTTGCGCTTGAGACCAAGTCCGGAAGAACGAGGTTACCACGGTTCAGGCGAATGGAAGTTGGAAGGAGCAGACGGATCTCCTTAGCGAATGTGCCCAGACGGACAGAAGGGGAGCGAGAGGTTGTCACGATAGGACGGGGGTCGGCGATGCCGGAGGTGAGGGCATATTCATCATCGAGATCGACGTCGCCATCTTTGTTCTGGTTATCCGGGGTAATGGATTCATCGTATTTGAAGTCTTCGCGCAGCGATTTGTCTTCAGCGATTGAGGGATCGAGGGGTTTTCCGGAGGCCAGCGACGCCTTCAGCTGGGCTCGCTTTTCAGCGATGGAGGCATCGCGGAGAGTAAGAGCTCTCCGGTAGAGATAATCGCGACGCTCACGGGCTTGACGACGCTGGATCAGAAGTAGTTAGCGATATACCGTCTGAGAGCACGGAGAATGGCTAATTTTAGACTCTCAAGCAGCGACATACCAACATCGTGTATATATGTGAAGAATGATGAGTAGATCAAAATAGGGTCTGGAACGCAAAAGGCGGGCAACTTTTTTTCTTGCGGCAACTGCCGGTCTGGTCCGCCTTGGCCACCGGAGTTGTGTGGGATTTGGCGGCAACGACTCCGAATGCCTTGGCCTGAGCCGATCGCAAATCATCCACCATCCGGTCCTGTGGATTGTCCATCATTCCCTGCCTTCCAGGACACGCCCCAATTCACTTGCGTCAAGCTCTTCAGTGGCGGCAGGGACTCTGTGGCGTGAAGGTAAGGCATCTTCTCCCCCGGTTGACTCGCTAAATTTGACGGACTGAAGTGAATCTGACTGGATTCTAGTCTAATCTCATATACAGTTGCCCCTCTGCTGTGGCACACTGGTGACCCCCCGACAAAGAGAACACAACATCCCCTGCCTCTGTCCTCGGACAGTCACGGCTGTTTCTTCCTCCACGCTCTTTTCGTCTTCTAAATCGCCTCGCGTGATATTTCAGACTCGTGTATGACCGCATAATCTTCGGTGTCCTGGGCTTCTTTCGCTTTCGCTTCCGCTAATTTCGCTCTTTCTGCCTTGATTTGGGGTAGCGATTATTGGGAGTTTAGCATCGGATTTTTATTTCCCTACCTCATTATGGCGGCACTTGTTGATGACAGGATTCCGCCGGAGATGGACGACGCAGCTTCCCAGTTTCGCCCGCGGAGACATGACGATGACGATGATGCTTCCGGAGACGACGATGTAGAGAGCACAACTAGTGCTCAGGCAGCCGACAACAAGAATCATCAGGGGCATTTTGAGGAGGAGAAGGAACTCCCGCCACATGCATGCGCGTGAGTATATCGTGGCGTTTGCTCTGTTACATCTTGACTGACTTGGAGCTCTTCCACAGGTATTGCGGCATTCATAACCCGAGCAGCGTAGTCAAGTGCCTGGCCTGCAGCAAGTGGTTCTGCAGCGCCCGCGGTAACACCTCGTCCTCCCATATTGTCAATCACCTCGTTCGGGCCCGCCACAAGGAAGTTCAGTTGCATCCGGCCTCATCGCTTGGGGATACGATATTGGAATGCTACAATTGCGGGACTAAGAACGTGTTCCTGCTTGGATTCATTCCGGCCAAGTCTGACACGGTCGTCGTATTGCTATGCCGTCAACCATGCGCCGCTATGCCATCTTCTAAGGATATGAACTGGGATACCTCCCGCTGGCAACCGTTGATTGAAGACCGTTCGTTCTTGCCATGGCTGGTTGCTGCGCCGTCCGACCAGGAACAGCTCCGCGCTCGCCACCTCAGTCCGCAGTTGATTGCTAAGCTGGAAGAGATGTGGAAGGAAAATTCTCAAGCGACTTTCTCGGATTTGGAGAAGGCCACGGCTGTGGACGATGAGCCAGCACCTGTGCTTCTGCGTTATGATGATGCTTTCCAGTATCAGAACATTTTTGGGCCTTTGGTCAAGATCGAGGCCGACTATGACCGCAAGTTGAAGGAATCCCAATCGCAGGATGGACTGATCGTGCGCTGGGACCTTGGTCTCAACAACAAGCATCTGGCTAGCTTCATTTTGCCTAAGCTTGAACTTGGCGATGTTAAATTGGCCGTGGGAGATGAAATGCGCCTCAAGTATACCGGCGAACTGCGGCCCAAATGGGAAGGAGTTGGATATGTCATTAAAATTCCGAACAACCAGTCCGATGAAGTGACGATTGAGTTGCGCGCAAAGGGTGATCATAAGTCTGTGCCTACAGAGTGCACGCACAATTTCACAGCTGACTACGTCTGGAAGTCTACATCATTTGATCGTATGCAGCTGGCTATGAAAACATTTGCCGTGGATGAGATGAGTGTGTCTGGTTACATTTTCCATCGCCTTCTCGGACACGAAGTCGCAGCCGCGCCGATGAAGACCCAAATGCCGAAGAAGTTCAGCGTTCCGGGACTTCCAGAACTCAACGGTAGTCAGATTAACGCTGTGAAGAGCGTGCTGCAGAGACCATTGAGTTTGATTCAAGGACCTCCGGGAACAGGAAAGACTGTGACCTCGGCTACGATCATCTACCATCTTGCGAAGATCAACGGTGGTCAGGTGTTGGTGTGCGCCCCCTCGAACGTTGCGGTTGACCAACTTTGTGAGCGTATCCATCGGACAGGTCTGAAGACTGTGCGTGTGACAGCTAAATCGCGAGAGGACGTTGAATCGCCGGTTGGCTTCTTGTCCTTGCACGAACAAGTCCGCATCAACGATACCAACATCGAACTCATTAAGCTCAATCAGCTCAAGGCCGAGCTTGGAGAGTTGTCCAGTCAAGATGAGAAACGACTGAAACAGCTAACCCGCTCGGCGGAGCGCGAGATCTTGAATAACGCCGACGTTATCTGCTGTACTTGCGTTGGTGCTGGTGATCCTCGTCTGGCGAAGCTCAAGTTCCGTACCGTCCTGATTGACGAATCGACCCAGTCGGCTGAGCCAGAATGTATGATTCCCTTGGTTCTCGGATGCAAGCAAGTAGTCCTTGTCGGCGATCACCAGCAGCTGGGACCTGTCATCATGAACAAGAAGGCAGCCAAGGCTGGTCTTAACCAGTCACTCTTTGAACGTCTCGTTATTCTTGGCTGCTCCCCTATTCGTCTTAACGTTCAGTACCGTATGCACCCGTGCCTGTCGGAGTTCCCGTCGAACATGTTCTATGAAGGTTCTCTACAGAACGGTATCTCTTCGTTTGAGCGTCTCCGCCGTGATGTCGACTTCCCCTGGCCCATTGCCGATAACCCTATGATGTTCTGGTCGAACCTGGGTAACGAGGAGATTTCGGCGTCCGGAACCTCTTACCTTAACCGCACTGAAGCCACGAACGTGGAGAAAATTGTCACCCGCTTCTTCAAAGCTGGAGTGCAGCCCCAGGACATTGGTATCATCACTCCTTATGAGGGTCAGCGCAGCTACATTGTTAGCTCTATGCAAGCTAATGGCACCTTTAAGAAAGAGCATTACAAGGAGATCGAGGTGGCTTCGGTCGATGCCTTCCAGGGTCGTGAGAAGGACTTCATTATCCTTTCTTGTGTGCGTTCCAACGACCACCAGGGTATTGGTTTCTTAAGTGATCCTCGCCGTCTCAACGTCGCTCTCACTCGTGCCAAGTATGGCCTGGCCATCCTTGGAAACCCGAAGGTCTTGTCGAAGCATCCTTTGTGGAACTGTCTCCTGCAGCATTTCAAGGAAAGGCACTGCCTGGTTGAGGGACCCTTGTCTAACCTGCAAGAGTCTTTGATCCAATTCAGCCGACCTAAGCAGGCATACCGGGGTCCCCAGCGGTTCCAGATGGCCTACAACCATGCTTCTAATGTTACCAGCGGGTTGATGAATGGAAGGAACG
The DNA here is from genome assembly GCF_003344945.1 of Aspergillus welwitschiae. Lineage (NCBI taxonomy): Eukaryota > Fungi > Ascomycota > Eurotiomycetes > Eurotiales > Aspergillaceae > Aspergillus > Aspergillus welwitschiae. Next base: position 850,059 of record NW_020798696.1, read on the forward strand.
GTCAGCGCAATGACTTCCATGACACTGGCTCAGTGGTTGGTTACATCCCCGATGATGTCTCTTCCGTCCACTCCTCTGCCCTGGGTGGGGTTGGCATACCCTCTGGTTATCCTCCCATGTTCCAGAATTTCGCGGACGCGTGGCCCGCTCTTCCCGGAGCCCGTCGGGCCAATGGTAACCGTATGAAGGGAGCACCTAGCATTGCCGGAGAATCTGTGGCAGCCACCGAGTCCGATGTTACTGGAAGCATCATTGATGGGAAGAGCGTCGACCAAGGTGGTGTCAGCCTTGCTGGCTTGAGCATCAACGATATGGGCAAGCAGCCCAGTCTCAGTCAGTCCGATCGGCTGAAGCGCTACGTGGAATCCGGAGGCCGGGAGCCTTACAAGCCCGGAGTTCCCGATAACGGCAGCATTTTTGGCGGAAGCTCTGCTAGCATTCGTGTCACTCGTGGTGTGCCAGGCCACATTCACGATGACGATGATACGCGCAGTGTTTCGACTGCATTCGCCAGTCAGGTTGGGGGCAACTATGATTGATCGGGGAGCACTTGTACCCTTCGCGGTTTAGAGCGGGCCCAGTTGCTTGCAGCCTTTCCCGAAGCTCGGGGGACAACCGTCCGTCGAATCATCAGGTCACTCCAACATGAATTGATTCCTGGGGATTCTGCTCGACGTCATCCATGTCACCATTAGGCATGAGACATCTGTAAGATTCAGGGAAGCGTTGGCGAGAGCCATCCCTCAACCATCTGGTGGGAAGTGAGGCATTCCTCGGATTCTTTCGCATTGCTTTTATCCATATGGAACGATGCCAGTCTACAGGAGCTACGTACGGTTACCTATCATCTAGACAAGTGATTCTCTCCAGTCAGATGACAGCATAGAACGCTCTGCGATATGGCATGCAATGGCAGCGATTATCCCGTGTACATGGCCCATTATCGATATGGTTTGTCGCCATCGACTATTTCCAATGGGAAAGGAGTCAGTGGTATGTCCCGGCAATTTTTCTGGCTTACGGCTGCACTCGGGTTCGACTTCATTCGAGGAAGCTGGTGAGTTCCAGCATTTTCGCGGACAGCTGGAAGAGGGTGGCTCATCACCGATGATGCTACACATTTCTATTTGTTGCCAATCCTGGTTTACCCGATACTATTTTAAAATCCTATGACTGCCTATTTTCTGTTTTGTTCTTCTTGCCCATTTCTTACTTTCGTCCTTCTCGCGTGTTCTGTGGCATTGCTATGGCGAAGCAGTAATTCTCTCTGGATTTTCGCAACTGAGGACCAGGAGGATGATTCCCCGAACACCGCCTGCCCAGTGTGTCTGTTTACGCGGATGTCTCGGACTTGGTGAGCCATGGCAATGCCGTATGTCGACTCGAATCGAGCTGTTTAGTCCCGCATCCCAATCAAACTACTGTCGTTCGTTGACCACACCGCCTCGTAGCTTCACCATGATACGTCTCAGTATGCGAGCCAAGTTGAGGATCGTCTGCAGGATGAGTAGGCATCCGCATATCTCGCATCCTTAGCAGCTGTCTGGCAGTTATTTGTAAATTGATGATGGCGGATACGGCCGCCGGTCGACCTTCGCCGAAGGATCCGCACATTCGATAGAAGACTCCGCCACGATCTTGTCTAGAATATCCGGTAGTAACCTGCATTCATTCTTCATCTAGTGGTGCTGTCAAGAGCAGCACGCGCGAATTAGAGCCAGGTAGCTGCAGGAGATGCATTTTAGGCACTACTCATTCACTGAAGGAAGACCTCTAAGCCACACGCGCATCCATCCCATCATTTCACGGAGACACCGGCCGTCTCGTTTGTGGAGAAGAAGGAAAGAAAGAGGGTGGGGGGGTTACAAGATCACTGAAGGATGCTTTAACTACTGGTCCATGCAGATCTCTCTCGGAGTGACAAGGATGGTCTTGCATACATCGTGGCGGGCGCTGCGCCACTGGCTGGGGAAGATCCGTCCTCTCACAAAAGGCGATCAGAACCCCTTCCCCTCATACGTCTGATGATGCTATTTTTAAGAAATGAAGATGCCTACGACGATCTGATATCGAAGGATTTGGTTTTATGATAATCACTCCCGTTTAGATGTGACGTAGACGATAAGTTCCTTTTTTTGTGGTTCGCGATTGTGGCCGTGCTTTGCAGGCAACAATACCAACAATAACCAACACCGACTAACAATTAACAACAATAACAAACAGTCTCAGCTTGATATGCGCGCCGGCTAACTAGGTTAGTAGTTTTAATTTGCTGGCAAACTAAACGAGGCAGGGAGCGATTCGCCCCGTCCAGGCATCTTGGGCGTGAATTGTCGCCTATGCAAGGGATGGGCGGCAGATATCTTGACGTTGACACGGGAAGGGCGATTGTCACGACAGGGATCAAGAGGGAGGGTGAGGAAAAGATCTATCTCTTCGATCAGCAGTATGCAGCTTAAGCATTACTACTGGTTAGAATGTATGATCTCTTGCCTGTCAGACGTGGGAAGATCCCGTCCGAGTGGATCAGGGTTGGCATACTTGGTACAAACAACCCTGTCAGTAAGCAGTAGAACTATTCTTTTTCCTTTCCTTTTCTGTTTTGCTTTTTGACATTAGCGTGGAAGGCAGGTAAAGCGTCTCAGCCTTCATTATTATTATTATTTTTCTCTCATTGCCTCGTGTTGGGAATTGGTTTTCCGAGGATTTCATTTGCCTTGGGCCCAGAGCGCTTAAGCAGGTTCTTTGCCTGACGGAACGCCGGGCTTGGGATTGGGCAAGAAACGCTACCGGAGTTATGCTTGCTGGGTACCTAAGGTACCTATCACCTACCAGTAGATACCTCTTTCCTCCACCTGCCACGCAGGAGTGATAGAAGGTATACTACGCTCTACGTTGTGATGTATACACTAGAAACCCGAAGAATGAACCAAAAACCCCCTCCTCCAAACACAGCAACAACCGGCATGTCCGAGGGGTTTGTAAGGCAGATCCCATGACTTCCGAGACGCCACAGTGGGAATTACCGAAACCGGCAATGTGGCTGGGGGGAAAGGCAGACCACGTGCTGGAGAGCCCTGATTGGCAGGCAGCAATGAGGCATGCAACCCGACGGGGATTGTGGCGGATGGGGCCTTGTCGAAGCTGAGCAAAGAAATTAAGGGAAGTAAAGAGAGAAGCCGACCTCTGGTAGATCCTAGTAATAGCATAGGAAGGAGTTAAGTTATCTGGTTGCCTGCCTAGCATGACTCACTAGTCGCAGCCTAAAGACCTTTCAAAGTTTTTGCCATCCATGCCGCAGTCAATCCATCGTGATTCGGCGCCCATCAAGGCTTGACTGATACATAGTACAAGACACATACGGCGTTGTCTCCGATCACACCACGTGTGCAGGCATGAATACTGGAGTCCTTCAAAAGAGTCCTAATCTGGGTTTTAAAAATAAATTGGAAGCTTGTTGCTGTTGCTGTTGCTGTTGGATTCTACGTACCAGTAACTGGGATTATTAATGTCATATAAATAAACCAACATCGACCGATCTTCTCTGTCATTCTCCTCTTTTTACAGATAAATTGCCCTCCCCAACCACTGCGACCTTCCCTTTTCAGTGGCGGATCCGCCAAGACATTTCCCAACTGGCCACATCGTATCACGTGCGCGTGTCGCTAGATGCCTTGTTTTCCGTCCTGAAAAATTTGGCAATCCGTCCTTCCGAACTGAGCAAACAACCATCCATCGCCCAGTGCCACCCGACGCGCATTGAGCTCGACGATCAAGCTAATATCAACTCCCTTTCCCTCCCATCTCCTCACCTGCTGCACTTGACCTTTCTTCATCTTTACCACCGTCTACCTATCTTCTATTCTCCGCCTCGTTTTCCGAACGCCACCAGGGCCAACCCCCTTCGCAATTGACGGCGGGGTTGTAGCTGCGCTATGGGTGACGGCTCTGATTATCCTAGTCCACGAAGTGAAGGTCCCGGTGGACCTACCTCTGTTCTCGTCACTGTTCAAGACTCGCTTTCTCCAGCTCCTAAGATGAACGACCAACTGTCTCCGAACTTCATGGAAGGGACGCGCCCGCGACTGTCGGTGAGAAGAGCGCGGGATCCGCCCAAGAACACTGCCGGTCAAATCTACTGCGACCATCCCGAGTGCCAGCACTCGCCCCCAACATTTCGCCGTCCGTGCGAATGGAAGTAAGTTCACCCTCATTATTGTGATTTAAAAAAAAAAAAAAAATTAGAAAAAAAGAAAAAAGACAAATCTACAAAATCCCCGAATCAAAAAAAAGCTAACGGTTTGCCACTTCAGCAAACACATGGACAAACACGACCGTCCGTACAAGTGCATGGAACCCGGCTGCGACAAGATTCAAGGTTTTACATACTCTGGCGGTCTGCTGAGGCATCAGCGCGAGGTGCATAAGAAGAACATCAATGCCAAGAAACCCTTGATGTGTCCGTACGCCGACTGCAATCGCAGCACAGGGAACGGATTTACGCGTCAGGAAAACTTGAAGGAGCACCTTCGCCGCCGCCACATGCACACTGAGAACGGACATGCGTCCGAGCTGCCCATCGCCCCGTCGCCCGATCTGGATGGCACCACGTCTCTTGCGACGGCATCCGCAGCCTTGAAGAGGAAGCGCGAATCTCTCGGAGATGATCCGGCCACTCTCGAGCTTCCTGAGGAGGAAGAGAATGGGGTGGATCTTCGCAATGAATTGAAGAGGCTGCGTCGTGAGGTCCAGGAAAAGGACCGCCGACTGGAGGAGTTGGAACGCATCGTGGCTGGACTACAGCAGGCGATTCCTCAGACCGCGACGTCACAGGGCTAGCTGGATGCGCAGGATCAAGTTTTCGACGAGTGGTATTGATTCATCGCTCTTTCACTTTCTTATCATTTGTTGCTTTTCCCTGTTTCGTGCTACTTTGGCTCTCCCCTTTCGCTTTGCCTACCTCCCCCTTCTTTTCTTTTCTTCTCTGGTTCAGAGTCATTTCACTTCATTCTCATGGTTTGCTGTATGAAATTTGCATTCAAAGGGCGTTCAAATTATGCAAATTATGGGCCATGGTTGATTTCGCGAAATTTGTCTACAACATCTACGGGTGGTTCATATGGGTCGGTCTACATCTCGGAACGCATGGATAAGATCAGGCAGCTCTGAAGATGATGGCGTTTGCTCGAGGTCGTTGATACAGACCAGGTGGTGTTTTTTTATTCTGATTTATCCTTGTGATTCTTACCCTTTGTCTCTTTCCCTATATCATTTCCTCCTCCATCTCCTTATTACCTATTATTCCCTGAAATATACCCAGGCGTTTTCACCCCGTTTCTTTTGTTGCCTCTGACCTTTCCATAATCTTGTCTCTTCAGTTGTGCCTTAAATCCTCCGATGCAAACGTAGCTGTCGATCCTGGGATGCGTAGTCCCTCCACCACGTCAGTGGGGTGAAATCATAAAATACGGCTCTCATCTATCTACCTGTCTGTCTTGACGGCAAGCTGGATGCCGCCAAGGGCTCCATTCGTAGTGAAATTGTAATAAAGACCGGCACATACATTCCTGGACACATGCATGGCCTGGTCCTCAGATTCTACTCGATCACGATCTCCTCCGTCTAGCCTAGGCAGGCAGACAGGCAGGCAGGTATCTATTGGCCTTGCATCCAAGGCTACCACCCCCATCATCCATTCATCCTTCCATCCCACTCCCGACTCCATTATTACCAAGCAAGTAACCGCAAGGCTAATAAGCACTCAAAATTACTCACCACGTATAACATATGACACATACCTCACGATCATCCTTCCTTCCTTCCATCCTTTCGTCCTTCTCACCACCTAACCAGCTAGCTAGCCAGCCATGTACAGCAGTAGTCCAGGTAACAAACAAGCCCCATACTAGTGAGTCTCAGTAGTTAGTCGTCGTCGTCACCCACTTCCTCATCTCCCCCCCCTTACATAGTACATAAGGTCCAGCCAGCCCCAACGTGGCTCCCTTCCAGGAAGGACACAGACACTATAGTACCCGGTCTAGATTACTGCGCGTGACTCTTCCGTGACTCATACTTTTGGGGTCTCGGTAGTAAGCACTCACTCTCGGTGGATATCTACTCCTGGACTAGCTTGTTGACTGGGTAGTTGGGTAGGTGCTTATCTGGGATGACTCAGGGAGGTAGCTCGGATTTCATGTGCTTGTTGCTCTGCTGGGTTTTTGGTTGGTTGGTTGGTTGTTAGCCTTGTGGATGGAGATAGTACTATGTCTGAACTTTAGGGGTAAGTTGTTGGTGTGAGAGAGCTAGCTGGTAGGGGGTATACTACGGTTGTGGTGAGGGTATAGATTACTGACTGGTGATTGGTTGTATGCATGCGCTGGGTAGTAGTAGTATACTCCGTCGGGTCTGTGGAGGATGCGATGTGTTGCGGTGTTGGTGCTGGGTGACGAGGGCATGCTTTAATTAACCTGAGGATCTACGGCCGTAAAATGAGACAGATGCGCTATGTAGAAGGATAGCTGAACTGATGGCTTATGGATGTCGCGCCGGATTCGGCGGTTATGTACTGTTAGGGATAGGCGCTGTGGTAGCGCGTAGGGATCCTGAGGTGGTATCGGTCGGGACTAAATTGGGGTAGCGCTTAGAGGTGGGTCTGAGAGGGCCGTGTGCAAAAGTAAATTGCTTTAGATATATCCATAGCATGTGATGGCAATGGTGAGAAGGAGGCTGATATTCAAGACTTTGGATGCCTGGTGCTGAAGGCAGCACCACATAGTACGAGTTGAGCTAGGTAATGCGGTGAATGATTGCTGTCTCCTATTTTTAATACTGAGCCGTATTATATCAATTAGTCAGTGTGGCCGAGTGGTTAAGGCGATAGACTAGAAATCTATTGGGTTCGCCCGCACAGGTTCGAGTCCTGTCGCTGACGTTTTTTGCTTTCGATAAGTTCAGCCGGGGAAATCAATTGTTCGGTTTCCTCCAATATAACCTTTTGGCTTTTATTTTTGCTTTCTTATATTCGCGTGGGTACGATGGGGAGCAGCGACTAGCTTATGTTTAGATATCTCACTTCAAAGCTTGACGAGATATAGCTGCATTGTCGTCCAGGTCTTCGCGGAAGGGAACTCTGTCTGGCATGAAACCTCAGTCATCGGCTTTCTATTTGGGGGTAGAATCTCGCCAGTGATACGATGGGCCATGGTAGTCAGCGCGTTTAGCAGGTCTGGCTGTGTTGTAGAAGCGGGTATCTTGTAATGTGCAGGGTTTATCTGGATTGTATTGTTTTGTTGGTGATTTGCTATGAACCCGGCTGTTTCGGAATAAGAGCGTTAACGCGGAATTTTCGGTGACCTATGCATCAACAATAATGGCAGCCTCCCTGAGAAGCCTATCTGTATGTGTCACTTTGCAAGGGCCAGCCTTGAACCGCACTAAGGTTGCACGAGAGGTACTTGTATGGCCTCTGGCCTGAAAACATCTTCGATGCGTGCTGACTCTACACACATGACTGGCTTTGATTACCTGTAAATATGGTCAGCTGCAAAGCACACAGTATGCAGTATATCTTCTGGTAAAGCTGTTAGTTCATCTGACTTGCATGTTGTTGTGTTCGCGATATAGGCAATCTCTTGAGGTCAAGCGCGGGACCTTTCTGCTGAAGCTATAAGCTAGAACAGAAAGTCCAGTATACTACAAGTCTTTATAGCTCACAGCTCAGCATGGAATAGGTAGGAGCTTGGTAGACTTCCCTGTAACTCCCGGATCGGGCGTAAGCTTATAAGGACCTCGTAGTTATCTTCCGCTATGCTATGAAGTCAATAGTACTCGCCCGCAACGTCACGGCCCGACTGGTGAATGACGATGGTCTGTACTTCAGGTCCACGGGACAAGTAACTCAGAGATTGATCTGATATGATCTGGCAGACCAATGGGAATGCTCAGCTGGGCGAGATGTTGAAACAATCGCGAAAATCCACTTCTTGCTCCTGTCCAATGGGGACGTGTCGAAAGTACGCGTTAAAAACTTTGTATTCACCTCATCCTGACATCTATACGCGTCTTGCGCGGTCTGTATTGTTGTTGTTAGTATGTATGACTTCATGCCGTGCTAGTGGAGGCTGCTATGGCACAGTCGTCTCGGGCTGAGGTTCGATGGCTGTTCTATGGGTGGAAAATAGGGGATAGGAGCTCTGAAAGGCTTCAAAAACTTCAAATGTCCCTGATTCGAAAGCTACCTAATAATCTGGAGAAAGAACGACGGCAATACGTTAAAGAATCGCTGGCATCCCTCCCTGATCGGGAAGGCGCGGGCATTGCCCACAGCATGCTACCGGAAGCAGCTCTTCGTGCGTTCCTGCCGCATGTAATTGCTTCTTTTATCCGGCAGCTGGAGATCATAAGGTTGACATATCGATTATTTTCATCCGAGTGCGATAAACAACATTCGTACCTATGAGAACGATTTGCTCTCTGCAACTGCAACCGTATCATTCTGGTATACGTGTTGGTAGTTTAGCAACTCCTCTTGCACCAGTCACTTTAATCAGGTTGTTTATACGGATCGATAGGTATGAATGCATCAATCATAGGGCCGGCAATCCAGAGTCATACATCGATGACTGATTAGGGCAAAGCTCTGAAAGTAATCCGAACTATATTGAAACCTACGACGTCTGGCACTCATGTCGTTCTCGCGGTGGTGAGGCAATGGTGTCCAAGCAGTTTTGAGGGAAGAGTCCATAGTCTGTTGGCTCTGGATACCGAGGATTGCAGGCATTCTTTGGGACTTAGATCCACCACCGACAATTGGGCAGTGATTGGATTGCAATTTTCCGATGTCCGACGCAGAGAACGTACGCTATGTTAGAGTTGAGATCCGCTGGAATTGTCTTGCTTGCCCCAGATTACCAGGGGGGTACAGAAGAAGATCCCTAAAGAAGGGGAGCTGGAGTTCTGCATGCTAGTCAAGGCAGGACAATGAAACAAGTCAGCATGAAAACTCCTTGATTGTGGCATCCTTCATTCGCACAGTACGGTCTCCCTGTGAATGAACGACATCGACAACTGCCCGCTAGAAGAACAGGCTATCGGCAAACTCCTTCGATGACAAAACGACTATGCGGCCTGGTTGTGTCGATGGGTATAGATCTGGGTCGAGAGGAACCAAAAAAAAAAAAAAAAAAAAACCAAAAAATAAACGTCAGCGACAGGACTCGAACCTGTGCGGGCGAACCCAATAGATTTCTAGTCTATCGCCTTAACCACTCGGCCACACTGACTGTTGCTTGTTTTGGACGCCATTATTTTCATACATGTCTAAAATGACACAGCTGTACATGTACTGACCTTAGGTTGCACATCTCCCATGCTATAGCCCCTACCAAGCGCGATATGAGAGTACTCGGTGGCAGGTTTAGCATTATTCACCGGTTTCGTTGTCTGATGTGTCGGGAATAAGTGTTTCAAGTGACAGTGGAGGTCATCAAAAAGAAGGCAACTTTCTGGCAGTTATTAAAGGGGTTTCTTCATGATCTTCATACCAAAATTACTTTGCCAGTATGCACAAGTTGCAGTCCTGTCTCCGTGGATTATTACCTTCTGCGTAGTCAATTCCCCGCAAGGTCCACTCCTCCGGGTGATTGTGGCTGACAAGGATTGGAACCAAAAAAGAACAAAAAAAGATCGTCAGCGACAGGACTCGAACCTGTGCGGGCGAACCCAATAGATTTCTAGTCTATCGCCTTAACCACTCGGCCACACTGACTTGTGATGTTGTTTTGTTCAGGATTCTTGTATCATGTTAGGAATGGATATCTTCGAGATAGCTTTCCCCATGTTGCATTCTGATGGGGTTATTTTGATGGTGCGGGTAGTGACGGGTACACATGGGAAGAGTTGTACCGGACCAAAATGTTTCTCATCATCGGAGTATTTGCAGCACATTGTAGTGAATGCTACTAGGCAACTTCTGTGACCCCCGATGACAGCTTGAATGAATATGTGCTCTGTCAGTGCTAGTACTACTAGGGTCGGCGTTGTTTCAGTGTCTCTCCAGTACACGGGCACAGCAGATTATATATCCTGGCAACGCCTTCCAATGATGTCCCGCAAATGGCATCCGCTGAATGACACGACAATAAACATATCAGTACCACTAGTATCACCTACGATTGAATCTACGCAGTGAACCCGCCCATGGCAATGTCGCACACAAGAAGAACGAATTTGAAAGAATCCCATAAAATCCTACCGAGTGACAAGGTGGTGGTATTAGAGTGCACCAACCGAGATCCAGCCACCGTAGATCAGTCGCAGACCAGACTGTCATAGTTGACTGAAATTTAGTATTCTCGATGCCTGCTGGGGCAAGTATTTAACCAGAAAACGTCAAAATCGAGGCAGAATGGGTAGTCATATCCTCTATTTCCTGAGACGAGAGCCCGGTCGTGTATACATCATCTCGACAACATAATCCTCACCTTATCATTAGCAGCTCAGGAGTTCCCCAGTCGCTGGTTGCAAAGTTTACTATCGATCCACGGGATATTCCCCCCCTTCCCAACACCCAAGCCTCCTTTCCGGGTGATACAGGAACATAAAGCAAAAGAGGCACAAAGTATTGTTTACATTAAGCCTCACAGAAGAGCCCAGCAATTGTCCAGTCGGAGACATCCTTGTGACTATAGAACCGAGCAAGCCAACTGCTACTTAGAGCGTCGCCATTTCTGGCATAGAGATACGTCGAGAAGCAACAAAAGCCGGACGAGTCGGGAAGAATCTCCGGCGGAGTGAACCAATATCGAACCTGTCCGAGGACTATGCCCCTTCTGGTAAGCTGGCATTATCCGAAAATACGAGATTGTGAGCAAAGAAAGTGCACTGGCTTCGGAAGCCTACAAAGAGATAAGGAAGAAACCAACTTGTCACACAATGAAAGTGAAAGAGAAACAAGACAAACACATGACGAGATGGCCTACAATGGTTGGAGTAGAATCCCTCCGCCTCCCCTAACGACTAGGCCCAATTCACTGAAATTTGACCCAGTCCCACTTTATAAGGGACGGTCCCCTCCTCCTCCTCCCCGAATCACTTCACATCTTCAAGCTTTTATTTCCCTAGCAGAGCCCGAAATAGTCATTGGTTTTCTATAACTGAATTTGGGCTGTGCTGTGCACGCAAGCCCCCGCGAAAACAATGGCTCAACCATGTCATCCGGCGGAGCTTCCCATGTCCCATAGCGCCAACGCCCAGTACACTGCAACTCAAGAGTACAGCTCGGGGAAATCCCACCTGCAGCCTTCAGTATACACGTGGTCGACTCTCGAGGATGTGAACTCACACCATTGTGACTCTGATAACCCTGCTGTGCATCAATTCCCAGAGGGGGAGTTTGTTCCGTCTGGTTTCTTTGACAAGGTCAACATAAGTCTCTTCAAAAATACAAACTCTCCAGGTGGCGATTGGAGATACGAGAAGCGCAGACAGGTCCATCAAATACTTCCCTTCCTACACCTGGGACCCTGGAGTTGCCTCGCGGACAGAGGTTGGCTTAATCAGGAGGGATTCACCCTGCTCCTAGGCATCCGACATAGTCGATTGGCCAAGGCAGGTCTTCTCTCCGGCAGCAAGGCAGCCGCGGCGCTTGATATAATGACAACTTCTGTTGATTATCGAGACAATCAAGAACTCATTGGCATGCTTCCTAGTGTAATTCGCTGCATCAACGAACACATCGCTTCCTCGGCTCCCCTTGGCCTGAGCCAGAGCACCGAGAAGAAGGTTCTCGTATTTTGTGAAACAGGCAACCATTCGTCGGCTGTGGTGGTGATGGCCTATTTGATGGTGATGCTCAATATCAGTCCAATGAAGGCCATGGACCTGGTCCAGTCGCAGCGATTAAGCATAATCGTGGACGAGCCGGCGTCGCAGTTACTGTTGGCATTTGAGGCCATCATCATGGCCAAACGGGATGTCGAAAGAGTGCGCCGAGCCAGCATCTTGGATACATCGTCTTCCTCGAAGAAGCGAACCAATAGCCAAGATACCGATGACATGGATATTGATGAGATTGGGACTTTGGACCCGGAGAGAAAGCCGTTGGCACCGTTTCAGGATCGTTCGGCCGACTGAAATCTAATGTTATTATCCGCTAGTAGTTGCCATAGGAGATAGACAGATCTAGCCTGGTAGCAGGCGATGAGTTAGAGAGTAAGGGTGGGAAATAGCAGTCTTCCATTTTTCCTTCTCGCGATTTCACGCATGATGTGCTTGTAATCAGATACCATACCGAGATGGAAGGCGCCGTGCTTTTATTGCCTCGTAAAGTCAACATCTGGCCCCAGAATCCAAGGAAAAATACAAAGTCGCATGTAAAGGCCATCGATATATATGTCTCATTTCTATTCGTCTTCTTTTCCGGATTTCTCCCTGAGAAGTTCATCACGCAGAGCAGCTGCTGTGAAGCCGAGTGAAGGCGCGCCTTCAGCCCGTCAACTATGAAATAGCATTCACTGCCCTGCTCAATGCCACTACTTCTGCCTTCACCTTCACCTCCCCACTCCATGAACTGATACATCAGATTGATGACACTTTAGCATCTCATCGTTATTCCACAGGGACTTTACATATCTCTAGCAATGTTTACTCCATTTTCACCCAAGAGCACCATGCAACTTCGAAGCAGCATTCGTCCACCGAAGCGCTTCAACCAAGACCAGTTCTACAGTCCATGTACACAGAAATCTTTACGTGCACCACAAAATCAAGAAAACCAGGACTGCATTCATAGCACTCAGTTCGATCCCAACCTACCTCCGGCAGCGTTTCCGACGCTAGATCATTCGTCTCCCCTCAGCCTACGCAATAAAGAAACGGAAAATTGGAATGAGCAAGAGGAAGACCCCTCCAAGCGCCCCAGGAAGCAGGAGAAAGGTGATGAAAAGACCGAGGACAAGCGTGTGGGGGAGGCAAATACAGGCGTACAGATCAGACCCTTAGAATCAGGAGAAAATTGTTTCTTAAGCAATGGGGACCTTAACCCAGTCTACAGGAGAAATATGACCATTCTTGCTGATATTGGCCGGGAGTCGTCAATTGAAAGATATCTAATGGACAGCGATGTGGATGAGATCATGGCCGATGCCCCTGGCGAGGAGAATATAGAGGTACGTCGAGCATAAACGGCTTTCCCCCCCTTCTTTCATCTTCTAACCACCAATCTCCTAACAAAATTTTATTTTACATAGACTTCTTCGGCACCACCTCCTTCCCGACCACGAGAATGGGGCGACCTTTCCCCAAGAATTCAAGTTGAGATCATCGACAATATGCTCCAAGAATTCAACTGGCCAACCGTATGCCATTTACTGGGGCTAACGGTAGGGGAGCGTGAGGAAATTCAGCAGAATATTCGCCAGTGGGATCAGCAAGCTAGGAAGGAAGATCTACAATTGGAAGATATGAGAGAAAGGCAACTGAGGGCACTCCTGCGAGTCGACAATACTATACGTGGACATAATCGTGTTCCTCACCAGGGTATCTTCAGCAAAATCTCTCGTCAGATTTCCGGCAAACTACAGGATAATCTCAACTCGGACATTTTATTATGCCAGGCAAGTGAGCTGCTAGATGCCGAATTGTTTCTGCGCACGCGTGGACTCGACCGCAAGTATGCAGGAGAATGGGGTAATGGTACGTCTGCTTGGCAGGCACTCGAAGACCATGACATTGAGCCGTGTCTAGATGGTGACCAGAGAACCCAGCAACGCGTTGTGGACAGTGCAACGATTAATGCAGATGTACCGGCAGGGGAGGATACAAACATCAATGTGCCTGACCCGAATGATAACTGCACGTTACAGGCGGAAATAATGGCGGCATACTGTCCGAACTCTGAGAGGAACAAGTACCTACACAAGTTCCGTTTTAACAAGCCCCGGCAATGCCACAAAGATAGTCAACCCAGACAAAAGGTAGTGTATCATGACCCTCGCGGGAGTGAACCGTGTCGCCTGAGTGTTGGCGCGGAGAAAGCTGCTCATGTTTGTGATATGAGATGGAGATATTCCAAACTGGCATTGAAACCCTGGGAGATGCCTCTGACGAGTCTCTCCATTAACGAGCCACGACCACTCCTTGGAACGTTTTATAATAGCCACGGCAACAAAACCAACGCCAGGAATTCTCATAATGCAGCCTTCGTTCCTCCGACCAGGTTTTCTTATGAAAACATAACCGACAGGCGTGCAGCCGAAACCGCCTTTTCTTCGAGGCTTGACCCACGACACGGAACTTCAGCATCGGAAGTACGTAAAGGGATACCTCCCAAGCCAAGCAGTGACAACACGTATATTACATTATCCGATTCAGGGAGAGCCTCTAGCCCCATTATCTGGACCCCCAAAGCCACCCCAGACACAGCAGTATCTACCACAAGCTCAGAGTGTCTTCCCACAGATGAGAACAAACAATCACCACGTGTAAGCAGAGCATTGCAGCCCCCACTGGAAGCAAGGAAGGACCTCAGAGAATCAGTCGACGAGGATTCTGGTCATGAGGTGCCAAGCGAAGACCCGAGGCCTGGAACACCCCCGAAACGTTCAGTTGAACCATCAGTCTCCAAAGAAGACATAGTGCACGCACCGGATAAAACGAGCGATGGGGATGACAACAGTGAGGATAGCCACGACGACGACGACTATGATGAGGTCGTACTTCTACCTGTATAGCCGCTCATAAGAATTTCTAGTGAGGACGCAAATTACGACGGAAGATCGAGTGTGCCCGTCCCCAGAGCAATGGTACCTGAATCAGACTGACCAGAAGATCTAGAATTTGCTAGGAGTAGACCCTTGCTGATGAAGACTCCTCACCACTTACCTTGCCCATATTTCCCGGTGTGCTCCTTCATCATCAAATGTAATTTGCACGCAGCAAAGAGTATTATCGACCGTAGTGAATAACTGGCCGCAAAAATGGATCTGAGCTACATCATACAACCTAGATCTTTGAATTTCTCCGTCCGAAAGGACATATCTCTATTACTGGTTTTCTTAGGTTTGTAGCCGCTCCCAGCGGATTAAGGCTTTCACATTTTTAAGCCGACGACTGCGAGCCCATCGAGAGTGATATTGTTGGCGATGGAAGTCCAAGATTGGCAACTACAAGTAGCCAGAAGCACGCGAGGTCAAGGAGAGCCCAGGACAGCACTCACTTCAAAATAATTGTGGATCTGGGGTGCGCAAGACAAAGCCAGGACACGCCGCGTGGTTTTATTCCACGACTCACGGGAGATCTCCTTGCTCATTCTCCGTCTCTTCACTTCTTCATCTTTGCACTCCCCATCTCATTTATCTAGGTATGCGGCCTATAGCCCATTAGGTTCAGGATTCATGATCCATGTCAGCGACCCCTCAATGACCTCCAGGTAAGAGCGTCTCGAGGACAAAACCTTGCTCATCGGGTACTGCCATTACTCTTCACTTCGAAGAGGCCTGCTGACCTTGTCCTCGGCCTGCTAGGTTTATTTCTTCGGATATGGTCGGCACAAGGGCAACTCTTCTCAATTCGAAAAAGCATACCTAATCAGTTTACAGGTGGCAAAGAATCCAATACGTGAAAGGCAGGAGCTGGGGTGGAACCATTACTTGATTTCAAGCCATTTGAGCCAGCAATCATGGCCCACTCCTACAAGCGGATGAACGGGTCATTGACATCAAGCGAGAGATGCAGTCGACAAGAGCCACTACTTCGAAGTGCCGAGCTGACAACAGGCCTCCAACTGAGCCCAGCCAAAAATTTATCTAGCCCCGAATGCTATTGAGACAGGAGGAAGGATAGCCAATTGGGGCTTGTGACCGAGGCCTGATTAAAGGAGTATTGCACCGTGATAATAGCCTGCCAGGAGAGAGGCGAGATGCTACCGGAGTATGCACAATTCCTCTGAAATCGTGTATCCACCAGAGCCCTCGCAGAATCAGAGGATTCTTCTCGGCGGTGTCATACCTGAGTTGTTAGGCTGGCTGTGCCCTTCTCTGTGGGTTCACTTCTCGGCAAACTTACTGAGCGTACATAATACCTACAAGGCCCAGATGATCAGGTGCTCAGTTTCAAGTAAGAGTGTGTACGAAGGTACTTGTATCCACAAGAAAGTTGATGGTACTTGAACCGATAACCTTAATCACCGCGACGCCACATGACGCTGGCCTAACAATGGGGATATTATCTGCAACGGGCAATAAACCTGTTTTGCTCGGCTGGACGACTTGGTTATTCGACAACAGTGGTGGCCTACGTACGCTGGAGCCCTCCACCCTAGGATCTAACAGCCACCAGCACCTATGATCTCAGTTCGGAGATAGATCTGGCGATAGTCTCCCAGTTTCTGGATACTTTTGGGAGGCCTATAAAGGTAGTTTAAAGCACCGAGAAAACGGGTCCATAGTGGGCATAAGGTCATCCCCTACTGATCAAAATCGAGATAGGTGGGTCTGTCAAGATCGAGTTGTGCGGTTTACGTTGAGTGCCCGGCCATTGTTTGCCTGGTATCCTTAATGGTATCACGTTGTTTTCGACTTGAACGATAAATCACTGCACCATACATAAGGACATTCATCTGCTTCTCTACGATTCCAATACCTTAGTCCACTCCCTAGAGGGTTGCATAAGCTGAAATAGCCGCGTTGGCACCCAGAATGCTCACCACTTCGTTTGATTGTGTTGTGCTGGATGGCACCGTCGTGACGGCCGCCGATGTTGGTCGGTATGACATCGGAATTAAGGATGGCAAGATTGCTATACTTGCTCCTGCGCGGTCCCTGGCTATAGCTCGCGCATCTCGAGTTATTGACGCCGAGGGTGCATATGTTATGGTATGTTCGATCCAAACAGTTTGCGCAGCGATGATTTCGATTTGCTGACAATTCACTACTAGCCAGGCGGCATTGATGCCCATGTCCACTTGGCTGAACCGCGAGGCCAGGGTCAAGCGTCCGATACTTTCACAACAGGAAGCCGCTCCGCCATTGCTGGTGGTACAACAAGCATTATCGCATTTGCTCCCCAGGATAAATCTGATCCATCTTTAGTCAAGGCGCTGGAAAAGGCGCAAAAGAAAGCCGACAATGCTGCATACTGTGATTATTCTCTTCACCTTATGATTTCAAACCCAAGCAGAGAGGTTCTCGACGAGTTTTCCATACTTCGCGAACGCGGCGTGTCCTCAGCCAAAATTTTCATGACCTACGAGTCTCTACAACTACGTGACAGCCAGGTCATGGATGTCTTGATGCAAGGCCGCATCGATGGAGTAACCATACTAGTCCATGCTGAAAACGGCGACATGCTCACCTGGATGACCGAGCAGCTTGAGAGACGCATGTTAACTGAACCAAAATACCATGCCGCCTCGCGACCCCAAATCCTAGAATGTGAAGCTACCAGCCGAGCCATATCTCTGAGCCAACTCATCGAAACACCAATTCTTATCGTCCACGTTTCCTCCCCAGTAGCCGCAAGCACCATCCGCACCGCCCAGACAAGCGGATGGCCTATTTTCGCTGAGACATGCCCGCAATATCTATTTCTGACCAGGAAAGACCTCGAAAAGCTCGGTTTCGAGGGCGCCAAATGCATATGTTCACCTCCACCACGCGAGGGTGAAGACGACCTAGAAAATATCTGGACAGGGCTGCAGAATGGGACATTCACGATCCTCTCTTCTGACCACAGCCCATACGTTTACGACGACGATGTCAACGGAAAGAAGATAGCCGTCACCGGCGAGGAACCTCTAGGCCGTTTCCGAAACGTCCCTAATGGCTGCCCGGGAGTTGAAACGCGCCTGCCCTTAGTTTGGAACTCCAACCGACTCACACCTCAGAAGTTCGTTGAAGTCGCGAGCACCAATCCGGCCAAATTGTACGGACTTTATCCGCAGAAAGGCTCGATCATCCCGGGTATATCCGATGCGGATCTCACGATCTGGTATCCTTCTGCTCAGGAGCCATTCCCTATTACGAATTCTGCTTTACATCACAATGTGGACTATACGCCGTATGAAGGGCACATGATAACCCAGTGGCCGCGATATACACTGCTGCGTGGGGAGGTCGTCTGGGATCGAGATAATGGAGGCGTTGTAGGCAGGAAGGGCTACGGGAAGTTTTTGAAGAGAGGGCGCAGTGCGTTTTGCCGTGAGCAGTCCGAGTTAGATTTTACGAGGTTTTAGTTTTTGCCTCTTAGAGTTAGAGGACTTATGGGGATAGTATGAAGATCACCCACTTACAGAGATGGACATTTGCCTAGTACAGTCAACTTTATAATATACGGGTAGTTAATATTGACCTAAAAAACAGCGAAGTGGTATTGAGATTCAGGCTCTAATCATAATTACAAGCTATGTTCGGACAGCTCTATATAATACCCAGCTACCACCACCAATTTAAGTTCAGAACCAATTCATGGATTCATTGACGGCCAAAATGACCCCGAGCATTTTAAACCTGACTTTCAATGCTTCAAGCCACCCATCGATCACTGGGTCTCGCTTGACCATATCGTACTTAGTAGAACGTTCGCCGCGACAGGCACTACATTGCTGCCCATTGATCTTCTCAAAACTGGAATACACGATGTACACCATATTAAGCAGAGAGAAATGTGTCTGGCAATGTGCTGCCAAGTCTTCCAGCTCGTCGCACAGCATATGCGAACTCTGCAAAAGACACCCGTATATGGATAGGGACTTGAGCGAGCTTGGGAGAGTCTCCCACAGAGGAGAAACCGGGACATGTGTGCCGGGATGAAAAGGCATTAGATTAACCATCGGCATTTTTAGGGTTTCCAGGACAGGAAAGTCACACAGGGGCCCGAAGTATGCTGGCTGGGGATACTCCAGATCGTGAAAGAGGGCCATGTTGCCACTGCACTCATAAGATATCATAGTAAGGTGCCGCAGCGTGGAGCGGGCTTCGTAAAGAGGAGCATACACGCAGTTAGGATTCCAGTGGTAAGCAGGACTGTGCGGGTCATTATAGAAATGATGTGTTGACTCCTCGAGCGCCCATGTGAAGGATTCGAGCTTTGAACACCCCGAGAGGAGGCGTGGCAATTGAGTGATGGTTTTATCACACTGTTCGATATCAATATGGGTTATTCCGCAGCTGAAGTCGCGAGGGAGAGCTTGCTTATTATTCTCAGTGAGCTGCCTAACACGTATACATCTCAGGGAAGGGATCCGAAGAAATGGTGTTAGCTGACTCAGGGGTATACCTGACCGCTTATGATGCCACTGTAAGTGAGCTTCGTTGATAGTGAGATGGGTCAAGCGGGGGAGGATCCCTGATCCGGGTTTTGCTGCCCCATGGATGACGCTGCCAAAATAAGGCGTCGCAGAGGTGTAGTTTAGTCCAGACACGCGTTCCTCGCATGGCAAATAAACAGAAAGACGCCGTAGATTCTTGAGCTGAAGCAATAGCAGGGCGAACCAGGGATTTCTCAGGGGCTGGCGAGAATCGAGTTTTTCGTCAGAATCAAGGGCCTTTTGCCAACACAGGATTGTCTGTCTGGTCACCGGATGGGGAGCAAGGAGTCTAGCCAATCTGTTTCTTGAAGAGCTCGTGACGGCTTGAGTTGTGGAGAACCCTGGTGTGCGAGTGGGAGCAACACCAGTGAGCGGACGAAACCAGCAAGGACTGGGTGTTCACTAAGGGCATAAGGGAGACATCGGCCAGGAGGGCGGCTCTTGCGCGTTACCGGGGCAGATGGCCAGTAGAAATTGGTGTTAGACTCCTGGTATTCTCCCGAAATCATGATCTCGCGGTAAAGCTCCGGGGTGAAAGTGGAATGATATGATTTTGAGACGAGAACCAGCTGGTATAAATCTTGGGTGCGCAGATGTCGGCCGATTCGTATATGCAGTTCGAGGGGCAATCGATCCATGATGCCTGAGCGTAGTCTATCTTGCGAAGAGTTGTTATTTCTTGCTTAGCTTGATTTCAGCGGGGCCTGCACTGAAATGAGCGAGCCGGAAGTTGAAGGGTTTAATGTTGTCCCTCAGTATCTTATATGTTGTAGCATGGATATGTGGAGGAAGCTCAGGTATCAAAGTCCACAGGAGTCCTTTGTATGTGGTATGCAATATTGATTGGAAGGCCCCTAGAGGATTCTATTGGATTAGTAGGAAACTGTCATTCAATGCAGTGACATCTCAGAAGGGCATCATGCCGCCATAAAGAGCAGATTGGAATATCCCTGATAGTATCCCAGCACTCATGGTGCTACAGAACTTCCATTTATGACAGAGAACAAATCAGTCTCAAAGATATACAAAGGAGACCTAAGAACTCCTTTCATGGTCCGGTGGTGTTCTTCATTTGTATGTTGAGGATACCGGCTTTCAGCCATGGTGGCAAATCCTTTGGAGTTCCCCATGGAAGACATCTCCCGCTCCTATCTTAGGAAGTGACAGGTGTAGTCCCTTCTAAGAGAAGCGATTTAGAGCTTAGCAAAGGGCGTCGAAGAACGTCAGCACCACGGCGTGGATTTCTTTCTGCATCAGGACAAAGAAGACATTTTGATGCTTGGAATGTTCCGATGCAAGGCAACGAAGGCGTCACTGGGGGAAGGAAAGAGGGTATAGGGTATGTTGGCTGTGCTTTGAAAGCAACTTGCACTTCACACAGCCATGCATGATTTAGATTGTTTATGTGCCGGGAAAATTCACAGATATGCACTGCTCTTTCGGGCCCTCCAGAACTAATTTTGCATACAACAGCACCACGATGCATTGTCAAATAACGATTCATTGTTAGAATGATCAGTGAGGCCCACAAGTACCTGGACTATGAAACATCCTTGGCATTACTACACCAAGCAGCGTGCTTTCATGTGAAAGAAGTGGTCGTTCATGTCAAAGGCAAAAAGCCCATTTAAAGATGGTCCGTGCGCTGACGCGAAAATCCGCGTGGGAGAACAAAGGCGCGCCGCCCGTCCGTCATGCGTGCAGGCTGTGCCCAGTGTTGATGCTCTGGTCCCATTCACAGGGCATCATTATCGTCTCTTGTTTTACGGAGTTGCAGGACACCGGGAAAGAAAGTCACCATAAGCTTTTTTAGTGAGCCTGCAATTGGACAGGTTCAACTCTGCTCCGGTTTTCGCTGTGGGAGGCGATTGCGACATCGATCGACTGCGCAGAAGGAAGTCCTAGCTGAACGACAGGGCTTATAAGCGATACACGTGAAACACGCAAAATCGAAGTGGAAAGATGTCGAATCCAGATACTCCCATTACCGGGACCGACTCCCTGGATGAATTCGCCCCCCGATCAGGCTCTTCGCATGCGTCCACGCCGATGACAGACGAACCCGGACAAGATCAGAAAACAGCGCCGCAGGACAAGATGGATATATCGGAGGACATTGAGGGGATGGATGTAAAGGCGAAGGCGCTGATGCACCTTCTGAACACTAGTGAGGTGCGATTGTTCGATCTTGGGCCTGGAGAAAATCTGGGTGGCGCAGAACTATTGCTGATGTGTTTGCTATCTCCTGATAGGTCTTCGTTGCGATCATGGCGGACAAAATGAAGAAACAGCAGGAGGAGGCGAGACTTGAAGCAGCCAAGCAGCAACAACAGCAACAAAAGCAAGTGAAAAAGACCGAAACCAAACCCAAGGGTGCTAGCGAGCCGGTGGGACGGCGACAGACGCGCACAAGTGCAAGGCAGTCAGCTGCCACGTCAACGGAAGCTACTGCTGGAGAAGGGAAGAAGGAGGAAGAACAGGAGACCAGTAAGACCAGGAGGGGCCGGGGAAGGAAGCCTACTTCTTCTGCGGCTGCGAATGGTAACACCATCTCCAGCTACTTCAAGAAGGCGGATGTGAAGGTCGACGAGGATAAGCCAACGGTCCAGGAAGCTTTGGAACATGCTGCAGATGAGTATGAAGCGAATCCAACCGCACTGGGTGGTCAGGAACTGGTTGCTACCCAGCAGCCGGAGTTGGTGACCGGAGGAACGATGAAGAAGTATCAATTGGAGGGGCTGGAGTGGCTCAAGTCCCTTTGGATGAACGGACTGTGTGGCATTCTGGCCGATGAGATGGGCCTTGGGAAGACTGTTCAGGCGATCTCTCTAATTGCTTTCTTCAAGGAGAAGAATATATCTGGCCCTTTCCTGATCGCTGCTCCTTTGAGCACGGTGAGCAATTGGGTGGACGAGTTCGCAAAGTGGACACCGGAAATCAAGACAGTCTTGTACCATGGGACAAGGGACGAACGTGCAACGATCAGGAGGAAGTTTATGAATATGAAGGACCAGAGAAGTGCGGATTTTCCTGTCGTCTGCACTTCCTATGAGATCTGCATGAACGATCGAAAATTCCTCGCGCAATATCAGTGGCGGTATATCATTGTGGTATGTTCTACTCCCCGTCGCAAGTCCATCTGGGATAATTTGATTCTCTAACATGTCTGCAGGATGAAGGACATCGCTTGAAGAACATGAATTGCAAATTGATCAAAGAACTGCTCACCTACAATTCGGCCAACAGACTCCTCATCACGGGCACGCCATTGCAGAACAACATCACGGAACTTTGGTCACTGCTACACTTCCTTCTACCTGAGATCTTCAATGATCTCAACAGCTTCCAGAGCTGGTTTGACTTCTCGTCCATGCTGGACAACAATGGCCAGACGGATGTCATGGAACGCCGAAAGCGCACGCTGGTCTCCACGATGCACTCGATCTTGAAGCCTTTCCTCCTCAGACGTGTGAAGACCGACGTTGAGACATCCCTTCCCAAGAAGCGGGAATACATCCTGTACGCGCCGTTAACAGCAGAACAGAAGGACCTCTACCGTGAAATTCTCAACGGCACTGGCCGCCAGTACCTCGAGGAAAAAGCCACAGAGCGTCTTATGGCCAAGAGCGGAAGACCGTCACGATCTCAGAGCCTGAAACGCAGCGCCGACACTAGCGGAGCTTCATCACCGAACAAGAGTCTCAAATCCAGCCGCTCATCCACACCAGCCAGTACAGCATTGCCCACATCCCGGAGACGCGGCAAGGTGTCGAGTTACAAGGAGCTGAGCGACCGCGAATTCAACTCTAGACTTCGCAGACTCGAGCAAGGGCTAGAAGAAGACCTGGACATTGCCGAAAAGCCCAGCGAGACAGAACAGGAAGAGCAAGAGAGAGCCAAAACCATCCGGCTTGCCAGTAAGCATTCCCCTTCCCCCTGCCCCCCTTCATCCCACACCCAAAAGCTAACCTCCCCCTCCCACCCCCCCAGAGAAAGAAATCGCTCAAAAGAAGATGCAAAACCCCATCATGCAAGCCCGACTTGCCTGCAACTCTCCGCACAACTTCTACTGGCCGTGGATGGACGACCCGACCTCCATCGACGAAACCCTCGTCACAGCCTCAGGCAAAATGCTCCTCCTCGACCGACTAGTTCCCTGCCTTCTCAACAAGGGCCACAAAATCCTCATCTTCTCCCAATTTAAAACCCAACTCGACATCCTCCAAGACTGGGCCACGCAACTCCGCTCCTGGAACTGCTGCCGCATCGACGGCGCCGTCAGCCAAGAAGACCGCCGTGCCCAAATCAAAGCCTTCAACACCGACAAAAACTACAAGCTCTTCCTCCTCAGCACCCGCGCCGGTGGCCAAGGAATCAACCTCATGGCCGCCGACACCGTCATCCTCTTCGACTCTGACTGGAACCCGCAGCAGGATCTCCAGGCGCAGGACCGGGCCCACCGCATCGGCCAAACGAAACCGGTCATTGTCTATCGGCTCGCGACAAAGGGAACTGTGGAGCAGACGCTGCTCGAGAAAGCGGACTCGAAGCGTCGTCTCGAACGTCTAGTTATCCAGAAGGGCAAGTTCCGGAGTCTGTTGGATCCGGGTAGCCTGAGCTCCAATGATGTTGATGACTTGAAGAAGGCGCTGGGGCAGGATGAATATGAGAGTTTTGAGGCTGGAGCGGATCCAGCCACTTTGCTTTCGAAGAAGGATTTGGATATTCTGACGGACCGGAGTGAGGAGGCGTATGTTCGTGCTGAGAAGGGGTTGGATACTACTGGACGGGCTTTTATGGCTGTCGAGACGAAGAGGGATGGGGATGGTTTGATGGCGCAGATCATTGGGAAGTAATTCTTTTTTCCTCTTTTTCTTTTCCCGTATGTTGGTTCTCCTCGATTTCTCTTTATTTTTCATTTCTCATCAAGGCGGGCGTTTAGGCGGTTTGTGCCTATCATCATCAAACATTTTGACCTACTTACTATGGGGTGGGCGTCAGGTCGAGGAAAAACGGAACCTAGGCTAGGCCTATAGGGCGTTCTTATTATGTACTGTACATTAGATAGAGGGGGTGACTAGAAGAGGAAGAGGAGTAATAGGCGGGTAATGCGAGAGCAAGTCCAAACCGAGGGACTTAATGGGTTGGGAGCAAATCACACCTCTAGTGAAAGCGAAGCATGTATGAAGAAGAATAGTAAACACACGAGACACGAATCGATCCATTAAGCGCCTGATGCTCCTCGCCAAGAAAATGGCTATACAACGACAACAACACAATAGAAAAGCTCGTAAGCGAACATTGCCTCACGGCGAGTGAAGAAAATACCGGAAACAACCCAGGTGAAAGTATATTCAAGAAAATGGATCAAGGACGGGAGAAGGTAGGTCGGGCGAGGAATAGATTAGATGATTATCGGGACAACTTTGCCTCTTCGACCTGTGCCCGCAGATCAGAGAGCACTTCCTTCCGTTGCGCCAGATGGCTCTTCAATCCCTCGACCTGCTCGCCAACGGTCTTGACATCATCTCTGAGACGTTCTACGTTCTGGCCGTCTTTAGATCGGCCTGCGCCTTCACGCAGCTCCCGTAGCTCCCGCTCCTTGTACTCCAGCAGCTGGAGTGCTTCTTTCTTGATCAACACCCAGTTGGGCCGACCGTCGTTTCGAGGTCGATCGCGTCGGCCTTCGGAGGCCTTCCTAGCGGAATCCAGCTTAGACTCCATCTCCGCCAGCTCGCGCCTCAACCGGACCTTCTCCCACTCTTCATCCTGGATGGTGTCGCTGAAATCCGTTCCCTTGGGTGTATAGGAGGTCTTTCCTCCAGCACCCAACCGACTCAGATAGGTATCTCCGAACTTGGCCTTCCGGCCTGTGAGGGTCTCCGTATCGCCGCTTGCGCCCCATTTCTGGGCGGGACGGGCATTGTCGACTTGGTAGTCAATATGGTTGTTCTCGAATGAAGCGCGCAGAGACGCAGGAATGGCGCGGGGAATGCGGAAGCCCTCGTGGCGGTAGTTGAGCATATGCAGAAATGCAAGGGTAGCGTCTTTGTTGATGGTCGGGGATGCAGAAGGGTTGACCAGGTTCCATGCAGAGCGGATGTCCGTGTCCGGGACGTCGAGGGAGTCGTAAAGAGGCTGTAATGATTCGACTATACAAGACCGCATCATGTCAGTTTCAAGGCTCGGGAGGTAGAAGTTGGGGGGTAGCTTGAATCCGGACATACATGAGATTTCCCCGCGGCGGTTTTTGTTCGCGAGATAGATTTCTTCATATTTAGACTTATCAGACGGGTTCATGTACCATTCAAACCCATCTTTCAAGCCGGGAGTATCGTCCTCGTCTTCTATCCGCTCGAATTGCTCCGGACGACCGCTCAGGGCTCGGGTCGCATGGACTAAATGAGCTTTGGATTCGGGCACGAGCCAGTCCGGCAGGACGTTTGGGACTGCTTGTAATTCCTTTGGGGGTTGGATACATTAGCATGGAACGTAATGGTGTGGGGGATCATTGAACTGCAGAAGCGGGCGGGAAAGGAGACATGCAGCACCAGGAGGGCCGGGAGGCGCCGCAGTAGGGGAGCTCACATACCCCGTTCACAAGGTCGAACACCAATCGCATGGCAACACAGAACTCCTCAAAGTCAAGTTCGCCATCGCCGTCGACATCTGCCAGGTCCCAGACCTTTTCCAGTTGGTCATCACGAAGCCGACTGTTCCTGAGTACCGAGGCCGCTTGGGAGTTGTTCAGACGCGGCTGGCCGCCTGCCAGCGATGCGAAGATCTCCCAGTACCGTTCGATTTCCCACTGCTCGATCTTCTTGGTTGACATGATTGGAGACAGAGTCGCTTGTCGACTTGGGGATTGAGCAGGACACCGAGCAATGGGAGACAAGAGGTAAGAGTGAAGGAAGTGAACAGGATGGGGGGAATCAATGGGGGGGAAGATGTTTGGCTGGATTGCTGGGCGTCATCCGGTTCGGGCGTCCCGCAATGGCTCCGCTGGTATTGCCGGAACAAGTTAGTTCCGTTCAGGTACTCCAGTTATCGACTTTATCGAGTTATCTAGATAGACAGTGAATAGCTTCAAAATTGATATTTATGAAGTGCTTCCCGAGTCGCGTGCTTTTCATTATTTTGCAAAAACGTCTAAATACTTCCTATCACTCTAATCGGGCGTGTGCTTCCAAGCCCCATTCGCCATGCACCATTTACAAAACACTATGTACTGACTCGACCTCGGAGGACCTGGGGCAGCCATGGGGGCCCTGATGGATGCCATGTAGGAATCCCACTTCTGGGAGTCACAAATCTCATGCACATTCCCATTACTCATGTATCTTTCTTTTCGGAAGCCCCATCCTCACCATCTTTCTTCGCTTCCGCCTTCAGCTTTTCCTCCACCTGTATAATGGCCCTCTCAGCTTCCAACGCAAGATCCGGCGCCTCGAGTATCGAAGCTAGTTTCTTCGCATCTGTCATGCGGAGAAGTAATCTGTCATCGCTCTTCTCAACGTCCTCTACCATCTCCGAAATGGGTTTATCCACCCCCGTATTCTCCAGTGCGTAGGATACGCGCTTTGCGTACAGTTCTTCAAGCCCAGGGTATGATATCGGATTCAGGATATCCTTCTCTAGAAGAAACTCTAAATGTTTGGAGCCGTTGAGTGCTTGGAATAGTCAGTCCTCGAACTATCACGGGTAGGAAAGAACCGGGGGAAATCAGCCTACCTCGTCCATGAGACCATGCTCGGTATACGAGATAGAAGAAAGGGACATTAGGTATACTATATCACAAGTATGGTTATGTGATTAGCATATGTGGGTAAAGCAAGTCCGTGAGATTAACGTAATCCAAGAGGGCTCCTTACAGAGGAATAAGCCCAACGGGAGCGGTCAAGGGCGTCGCAAGCAAGCTCAACCACATCCTTCGGCGATGCAGGTCCTGTCTCTCCGTCGCGATTGCTTGCAGCATCTTTTGAAGCTTTTCCGGTCGAATAGCATTTCCTGGGAAAAGTACGTCCACTTTCTTGGTCCCGTAGGATTCATCAAGTCGCCGCACCGCTGCGAGGGATGGGATACTTTTCAGACCCCATTCTTGATACGGGATGCGTTGCTGCACCCGATTACCCCAGGATACTAAATGCTTCTTCCACCCCTTATCGGCCTCCTCCCATTTCGCCCACGTTTCTGCAGCCTTTTGTATGACCCGATCATGTATCGAAGGCTTCTGCGACGGACCACGGCGGAGGGGTCGAGCGTAGATTAGAGCTTGTCGCGTCGAGATAGGGATGACGAAGAGTCGCATAGCAACTGAGGAAGGGATGCGTTTTGTGTGATTATTATGAATGCCGTGGCGTGTTTCCAAGGATCAGCGACAATGGCTGATTTGGGCAAATTTGGGAGGCAGCCAGGGAGAGCTAGCGATCGACTAGAGAAAATAACCGATTCAAGGGCGTATATGAAAGTGGCATGCCTTTCCTGTCTGTTGAGGATATGCGAAGGTCACGGGGCCTGAATTGGCTTTTTTGAGTGGTAAGTAGTTGTTACCGTTCTGTGAGTTGATATCAGAAAATGAATAAAGGTAGCGGGAGATGGATGCGTGGAGGTAGCCGGACCATTGATTGGCGGCGGTGATGATGATGATGCTTTGCTTAATTGCATCTCAGACGTCATTCAGCTTACTGTTGTGACGGTATGCGTGACACTGCATCTGCCAAATTTATGGAGAATCGTTGACTCCAGGCTGTACGGTAAGGTAAGTGCTAGGTGTACCTGGCTGTAAGTTACGCAGCTAACCGGTTGGGGCTTTAGCTCCCCCAGCTAAGATTACAGCCCGGACGAATTACTACGTAGGCTTCCATCATCCAAATTTCTTGAAACCAGCCTCCCAGCCTTTCGCTCTCTTTTCCCCTCCTTCTGCGCGCGGCGGCTGACTTCAGTTCATTGTCGCTCTGTTTCACCCGTCCTGCTCTTCTCTCGATGAGCCTATCTCTCCCAAGGGCCAAGGCTTCTCAAATTTCAGTCAAGCCCGGTGCCCGCTAATCTTCCGAGGGACATTGAGGCGATGCAGACTAGATCCGCGGCTTGCCCCCAGCTTCCGACCCGCCGACGCACCTTCGCCTGGAACTACCGCTGAACTGTACGGCAATGGCACACGATGTGCGCGACTCACATTTGCAGCCTCCGGATGCCGCTCCGCTCTCCGACGAACAGCTGTCGGAGCAACCATCCGCTACCGAATGGATGTCGGCGCAATCGAACCATTCGACTGGCGCGCTCCACAGCGACAACGATATCGTTCACCCACATGATGCAGTAGACTACTCGGCTGGACACTCACGTTCGCCAGAGAGTACAGTCGTGGGCGAATTCGACAACATCCCGGCAATGGGGAAGAAACCTCGGACTTTACCAGGTGAGTTTCCCTTTGTGTCCTGATCGATCTCGGATCCACCGGGTGAAGTCAGCTAACCAACGATAACCTGTATAGCATGGATCCGTTCGGTCGAGTATACGGAGGACGAGGCAGATGCAGCTGTCACAGATCGGCTGCTTCCATCACAGCCCGGAGAAGCCGTTGTCGCCCAGCACAACCATTCGCCGTATGCGGCATCAAGACCTACCCTTTCGAGTGGACAGGGCGAAAGTAGCAGAGGTATCGTCGGACGAGAGCGCGAGTCGCGCTGGAAGAACTTTTCCAGGGACATCGCATATCCCCGAGAACAAGGAGTTGAAGAGAAACCCGTCACGCCGGACTGGTTGAATGAGAATCTCGGTGATTATTCTGAACCTTGGCGAGGTCAGGGCGAACCGGATGAAGATACCGAAGACCCCTTGAGGATGAGACGACGACGAGAAATCTGGTTCAAGCGCTTCCACAACACGCTTCTCAAGAGTCCTATGGTCCCATTGATCTTTCGACTTACGGTGTGGTGTTTTTCCCTCACTGCATTGGCTCTTGGGGGCTCTATCCAACATCTCTCAGGGAAGTACCAGCATCCCCAAGGCCCCTCTGCGCTAATGGCGATTATCGTCGATGCGGTTGCCTTGGTCTACCTCGTTTACATTACATTTGACGAATACACATCCAAGCCGTTGGGTCTTCGCTCTCCATCCGCCAAGGCACGACTCATTCTTCTGGATATCTTTTTCATTGTGTTCGACTCCGCCAATCTCAGTTTGGCGTTCGAATCACTCTCGACCGTGAGGGGCGCATGTACAATGGCTGAAGTGAACCAAGAAGTTGCGCCGAAAAACGACGCAATATGCGACCGGCAGATCGCCCTAGCTTGTGTGCTGCTGATTGCGCTGCTAGCCTGGCTCACCACCTTTTCTATCAGTGTCCTCAGGTACGAGAATCTGCCATGCTACACAGATGTCGATACTGACAGCTTCGATCTAGACTTGTCGAACGAGTTGCTTCATGAAGTTGCAGCTCTACAGTATACCTATATCTCCCTTCTTCATTTCTCTATTATAGTCCCTCTGGGGCATTTTTATTTCCCCCCTTTCACCACATTAATACCCAAGTTGCTTTTCCAGTAGTTCTTTTCCTTCTCCTTTCTTGGCTTACCCCTTTCAACATCTTTCAATTTCTTCGCATTCCCCCGTTTACTTTGACTAGGCGCTATATCCTTGCTTCGTGAGCTTAATTAAGGAGTTTGTGTCTCTTGTGGTGGTCGGTTGGAGTTTCAAAGCATTGGGTCGGAAAGGGAAAATCTGATTTCTTTGTTTTTTGGATTACACGATCACTGTGCATATACGAGAAGAACATTATGTACATATGAGACTTTATGGTAAAGAATCCACGGCCGCTATTATCGTTCGAAATCCATCCCAAGGAATTTTTCAGACGTGCAGCACCGGCCCATCCTGCCCACACAAGGGGTCGCTGTGGAACCAACTCAAGGCATGGATATTCCGGGAAACCTTGTCTTCCTCCCTTGAGTCACCATAGCACATGTCCCATTGTTTCTGGGGCGGATAAGCGCCAACCATCTGGAAAGGGTCACCCTGGTCAGAGCCGAGCTCCTCCAGCAGCCGGTGTCCGACGCCGGCGGGCACGATAATCAGATCTCCTTTTTCGACGGTCGGCTCAAAGCGTTCGGGGTTCGCTTCCCCACCGAAGCAAAGCCGTGCACGGCCGGAAACCACCCCCAGTACCTCGTGAGTGGTGCTGTGGAAGTGCGTTTGACTGTACATGGAATAGACCCACTGTGGTCTGACCTCGCCAATTTCCTCCAGGTGCGTTGCGAGATCGCTAGCGGACGCGTTAAAAGCTTTGTGGTAGATCAGGAGTGGCTTAGACTGGATCGAGGTGTTGGGGATGCCACCGCATTTGGGGATCTGACGAGAGGTCACGGAAATTTCTGAAGGAGGAGTGAACGACATGGTTGATCGAGTCTAATCACGACCATATGTTCTGTCTTATCTTCTCTAAATTAGTGCACAAGCAACCGGAGTTATGGTGGTTTTGTTTTCTAAGGCCTCAAGATCAGTTCGTCCGTAATGAGTATATGTGACGTCATTGGTACTGCTTTGCCCCCTGCGAGGGACGAAGAATGCATGACAGTTAGCATTTCGTCACGCAATGAGCTGATTGTCTCGCATTCAAACGTGTCATTGCTTCCAGGAGATCCTAGATACGTCTTTCTAACGGCGGGAAGATGTGTCCAGTCAGATCAACGTTGACTGTGTGACAGATGGACATCTTTCGGGGGTGGTCAGGTAAAAAAAAAAAGGTAGGCGGTTACGTAGCGGTTGATCCAAGGGTCGGGTCCCGTGCCAGCCTACCCAAAGGGGTATTGTGATTGCATTTGGGGGAGATCTTGGGGAAAGATATTAAGCTGGACGAGACCAGAATGTAACACGATGCTGAAGACACCTGGAATGAACCTTCAAGTAGCCAAAAAGAAAGAATTACTCACAAGTACTAGTCTCGATCATCAGCAGGGCGGCCTGGGGAATCTAAATCTAGATCGTGAAATCTTGACCGCCTGCCGCAAACAGCGAGTAAACCCCCCTCCTCTGTTGGAGGAACCTCCACCAACTAACTTACTTAGTAACTAACCGCCAACCACCAGCCATCATCATCTTCCCCCATCTTAGTTCTTCCGCCCAACCGCCACGCCCTCTGCCTGCTTCAGTTCTCTTGCTCAAATCAGATCTCCTCCCGCCTTCGCTTCTCTGCCCTCCCCACCCTCTTCCCTCTCTCCCCCCCCTAAGGCGCGTCACTACCTAGTACTCTAGTCCCGGGCATTTGCAGTGCAATCCTCGTGGCTCGTTCCCCGAACTGTCCCTTTGGGTAGTCTCCCACAGCGCGCCAGCTTCTCTTCTGCCTTAACTGCTAGGCTGAGGTCCCGAAGCTGATATTTAGACTCATCACCGCTGCCTTAAAACTTAGCCGCCCACCGCTCATCGTGCGGTCACTCATTCTATCCGTGGGACGTTGAGGTAAGCTCCGTGTTCCCTTTCAACCTCACATGTCTTTGTGTCTGGTCGCTGTCGCCTCCTTGTCCGTTATTTTGTCCCATAACGAACCCTCCCATCCGCCCTGACTCTCTTGTTTAAAAGGAGTCGGTTATAATTCGCACAGGCTAATGCTGTCCCGTTTACTTCATAGACCTGTGCTCAAGGCTCGAACACGATTATCTATAGCTCGCAGAATGCCCGCTCTTATCCCTCAAACCCCTCACAAGGATGATCTGGATGAAACGTGAGTCCTTCCCCACTGGGCGACCGCTCTTGTCAGAGGGATCCCATAGCGGCTTCGGTCGGGGTCATGGCTGACGTGCGCAGATGGACGTTCCTAGAGAAGGGCATCGACAGCGTGATGCTCAAGTTGGAGGAAGGTGTGGACATGAAAACTGTATGCTGTTCAGTGCTCCTTTCCTGGCTTCCCCACCAGGTCCTGTCGAGCTGGATGGTTTGCTGACATATATCATTTTCGTTCTAGTACATGGCCCTGTATACGTATGTCCATGTCCGAAGGCGTCTCTCTCGTGCCTTTATGTATTGGCTAACCTGCAGAAACAAGCGCGGTCCACAACTTTTGCACGTCACAAAAGGCTATCGGCAGTAGTCAAAACATAAAAGCGCATCATGGCGGTCGGTCACAGCCATATAGATTCTTGAGTCTCAGAAACCCACAGCTGACGCCATCACCAGCACACCTGCTAGGAGAGGAACTGTACAAGTTGCTCGGGGAGTACCTCTCTCGTCACCTTGACGCGGTATACAAGGAATCCGAGGGCCATGCGGAAGAAGCCCTGCTAGGATTTTACATCCGCGAGTGGCTCCGTTACACGACGGCGGCTAAGTACATCAATCATCTTTTCCGGTATTTGAACCGTCACTGGGTCAAGCGGGAAATTGACGAAGGCAAGAAGAATGTATACGATGTGTATACCTTGCACTTGGTCAAGTGGAAGGATGACTTTTTCATGAAGGTCCATGAGAAGGTCATGGAAGCGGTGCTAAACTTGGTCGAGAAGCAGAGAAACGGCGAAACTATCGAGCAGTCTCAGATCAAGAGCATTGTTGACTCCTTCGTCTCCCTTGGCTTGGACGAGAGCGATTCCAGCAAATCAACCCTGGAGGTCTATCGGTACTACTTCGAGAAGCCCTTCATTGACGCCACCAGGGTTTATTATGAGAATGAATCACGCCAGTTTGTCGCAGAGAACAGTGTTGTTGAGTACATGAAGAAGGCGGAGGCTCGTCTGGACGAAGAAAAGGCCCGCGTGGGCTTGTATCTGCACCCCGATATTTCTAAGCACCTCACTGACACATGCCTGGATGTGCTTGTTACCGCTCACTCAGAACTCTTGCGGGACGAGTTCCAGGTCTTGCTGGATAATGAACGCCAAGAGGATCTGGCTCGGATGTACCGACTCTTGTCTCGCATCAAAGACGGCCTGGATCCTCTCCGCACGAAGTTTGAGGCCCACGTCAGGAAAGCAGGCTTGGCTGCCGTGGAAAAGGTTGCCGCCGATGGCGAATCCTTTGAGCCCAAGCTTTACGTCGATGCACTATTGCAGGTGCACACCCGGTATCAGAGTCTGGTAAGCGAAGCCTTCAACGGCGAGTCGGAGTTCGTCCGGTCTCTAGATAATGCTTGCCGTGAGTTTGTAAACCGCAATAAGATCTGCAAATCTGGTTCGACGAAGACCCCAGAACTACTGGCCCGGTACACCGATTCACTTCTCAAGAAGGGCTCTAAGGCAGCGGAGGAGTCTGAACTCGAAGAAATGCTGGTGCAGATCATGACCGTCTTCAAGTACATTGAAGACAAGGATGTATTCCAGAAGTTCTACTCCAAGATGCTGGCTAAACGTCTCGTTCACGTCAGCTCGGTCTCTGACGATGCGGAGACCAGTATGATTAGCAAGCTTAAGGAGGCGTGTGGATTCGAATACACCAACAAGCTGCAGCGTATGTTCCAAGATATCCAGATCTCAAAGGATCTCAACGCCAGCTACAGAGACTGGCAGGAGAAGATCCTCGACGATGACGATCGGAGGAAACTGGTAGATTCACACTTCCAGATCCTGGGAACTGGGTTCTGGCCCCTTAGTGCGCCTTCGACTGACTTCCTCGCGCCACCGGAAATCGTCAAGACTGCTGAGCGGTTCCAGAGTTTCTACTTTGACAAGCACAACGGCCGTAAGTTGACATGGCTCTGGCAGCTATGCAAAGGTGAAATCAAAACCAACTATATCAAGAACACCAAGGTTCCATACACGTTCCAGGTGTCAACCTTCCAGATGGGTATTCTCTTGCTGTTCAACGAGCATGACACTCTGTCCTACGAGGACATTCAGAAGGCCACATCCCTTGCTCCCGAGATCCTTGACCCGAACCTCAGCATCTTCCTGAAAGCCAAGGTGCTCACTATAAACCCTGAGGGATCGAAGCCAGAACCTGGTACATCCTTCTCACTGAACTACAACTTCAAGAACAAGAAGATCAAAGTCAACCTTAACATCCAGATCAAGTCTGAGCAGAAGGTAGAGTCCGATGATACGCACAAGACGATTGAGGAGGATCGGAAGCTGCTGCTTCAGGTATGTCCCCGGCAACCTCGTCCCATTAAAGAACCTCCAATGTCGCTAATATGTGGGTATTAGTCCGCCATTGTCCGTATCATGAAATCTCGCAAGAAGATGAAGCACGTGCAGCTTGTCCAAGAAGTGATCCAACAAGTCAAGTCACGTTTCCCTCCCAAGGTTCCCGACATCAAGAAGAACATCGAAGCACTTATGGAGAAGGATTACATAGAGCGGCTGGACGGTGATGAGATCGCCTACATCGCATGATCCCCCATACAACCCAGTTTCTCCATTTCCTCCCCCCCATCCTTCTCTTTCTCTGGCGGTTCCCTCCTCATCATGGATCAACATCACACCACATCAACCATCATCTCAAATGTCCTGTTAGCGCGGTAGCTTCCTTATTCTTATACTAGTCTTCTTTCATCTTGACTCATATTGTCCCAATGGCACATCAAGGAGCGGCGGATGGGAAACGTCGTGTTTTTCTTTTCTTTCACAGCGCTGCTACGACAAATGATAACCCAGACATACAATTAGACTGGATCCCACTTCCCACTTTTCTTTTCCAAGTCTAAAATCATCTAGATTGCAATCGAAACCGAGCTGGGCAGCAATTGCGTAGTGATCAGTAGATTCTATACATTAGATTTCATAGTATGTTAAAGACTGCCATTCATTATATAGACCGTACTACCAAGGAGTAACCTCTGAGTGTGTAATGCGACAATGATATTATGTATGATTTGGTATCAAAACACTATGAGCGTTATCTAGCTCCTATGCTATTACTATGTATCAGTTCACATGATGGGGAGAGAGCATACACGACAGTGTGATAGATGGCATGTCATATATACAGGCATTATTTGTGTCCTCTTCGGGTATCAGGAGCTCTCGATGATAATAGACAAGAGCGGGTGAGAGGGTGGGTTCCCAAGAGAAAGAAGCCTGTCGTGACATAAAGCGGAAGGCGTACATACAGGATTAGAACAAGGGGGAGAGAGAGAGGGAGGTGGAGGTTTGCTCCCGTGTTATCAAAATCGAGTAGACACAAGCACGGGAGCACATCGACGAATTGAATGTCTTATTTCTCGGCATGTGGCTCGATTTGTTCCGGAGACACTTCCTTAATGTCAGGAGATGGTTGCAAAAGTGTAGTAGGAGCCTCCGCTTGGTCTTCCGGTGACTTTGATTTAGAGGTTTCGGGTTCATCGGAAGATGGCGACTTGTTCGTACCTTCCGCTGCAGTGGTGGGTGTTGACTCGTTAATTTCTGGTGCGGAGTGAGTTGTGGGCTCAATAGGCAGTTGGGTTGATTCTATCGCCGGGACCTCGTCATCGTGCACCGACGAAGCTGTGCGAGACAAGGGTGATCTCGAATACGTGTCTTGTTCGCCATTGTTGCTGCTCTCGTCGTCCTTTCGGTAGGCGGAGCTGAACTCCCCGCTCTCCCGCCGCAGGAGGATATTGCTCCACCGCTTTCTTCTGCTTCCACTGCGAGAGATAGTGGAGTCTTCACTGCGACGAGACTGCATGGACCGCCGCCTTCCTCTGTCCGCCTCGCTGGCTTCTGTGATGCTATTTAGAGCCGGAGCAGATGGCGAATTGACGGAAGTTGGTGATGCCGGCGTGTTCTTCTTCTCTTGCCATTCCTTCCGCTTCTCACTGGCCCAAGAACCCCAGGAGCTGAGATAAGCACCTGCCTTCTGGCTTGCTGCACTGACGGATGCCTGTGCTTGGGTAAGGTCGACAGCAGGAGCTTTACGCGCAGAGAACCAGGAAGCACCGCTGGTGGAGTGTACCGATGCGGTATCGGAAGGTGAAAATGGAGGAGAATTTCGCGAGCCTTTATCCAAGGATGAACGTTGCGACTGGGAGGCTTTTTCTTCATTCTTTTTGCGTTGGGCCTCCCTCATGGATTCAATGTCCGCCCAGAAGCTGTTGAATGCCGCGCTCACTTTCTTCTGTCCTGTGGAAATGTGCCTGCTCAGAGCCTCGCGGCTTTCGCGAACCCTTTCGTCTAAGTGAAGCTCCGCGACTTGTTGAGACAAACGTCGTTGGACGTCATCAATGGTGAGCCCTCCTGCGCATGGATGGCGAGGCTCAACGATCGAAAAAAGAAGCGCATCAGAGGTCAGACGCTTGAACAGCGAATAATTCGGCGTATTCCTCCACTGTGCCAAGAATTCGGAATTAAATTCCAAAGCCGGGTCTCCCTCGATATTGAATGCTTCTAGATGAGCACGGCTCCTCCGACCTAACTCGTCGGCATTCAAGGAGTTGAGCTCTTCGTGATACTGCATGCAAGCGAGGAGCGCCAAAAGGTATTCTTCGAATTGCAGTCTGATGAATTCCTCCGACCCCATGTATCCGTGGGTCTTAGGCTGCTCTGGATGGGCCTCATCCCATGTGTCGTTGATGATTTGGGTGAGAAGGTCGATCCAGCGCCGGTCTGCGACAGAAAGTGCCAAGGCATTCCGGAGGGTGGGGGATGAGATATTAATGGTATCTTCGTCAAGCTAAGGAGACAAGATATTAGCAGAGAAATTGTAGAAGCGTCGAAATTATTCTCACATTAACTAGTATGTCGCTATAGCGATCTTTTTGCTGTAACAGTAATGAATTTGTCGAGCCGACGACATACGACTTTGTTCCATAATCCGCTAGCAGATCCAGCTGCTGCAATGGCGTGTAGGGCCCGAACATGCTCCCCTAGATAATGTTAGAAGCGCCTAAGCTCTACAAGTGGTGTTTAACAAACCTTGCCGAAAATCTGCAGAGGTAGGCCCATATATGCCAATACTGTAACACTATTAGTATAAAAGTGGTGGAGAAGAAGATGAAGAAATCAGATGACCTACATGAATTCCTATCGCTCGTCTTGAGGGACGTTGGCTGTTCAACAGTCTGTGCATAGGTGTCAAACGCTGGATCGGCACAGTCCTGTAGCTTATTCAAGAGCCCAGGAATTAGAGAAACGAGAGAGAACTGAATCATGCACAGCCGCTCGCATCGGGAGCCGAAGAAGAGCATCTGCGTAACATTAGTGTGTGATGTAGGCCACTGTGTCGGGCACGCGCTTACCTTCGGCTGTAGAAGCAGAGCCTTGAAAAGAACCAAAGTTTGATATTTGAATTCATGAATCATCTCCCGCAGGGAAAGACCTTGATACAAAACGTCAATCATAGGAACGCGCAACCAGATTGCAGGTCAGTCATACCTAGATTTTGGTCTTTTGACCCCTCATCCTTCCTCAGACTGATCACGAGACCTTCTCTGAATTTCTACCAGGGTGTGAGTAACGGTCGAGGCAGACTTCTATTTAGGAACGCACCTTTAGAATATCGATATCCGAAAAATCACTGTTAATGCTGTGTCAGCTAAGCCACCCCAGGATATTATCCGGTGGACTATTGTCCAATAGCAAGGGAGAGCAAATGGCCCCAAGAATTGGCGTCGGTTGATAGACATACCGCTGCGCAAACCAAGCCGAAGTCACAACAGACAGTTTCTCCCTCAGTTGTCCCAGGCTTCGAGGGTTATCCGTCACCACAACCACCGCTTTTTGAACCGTCGATCTCGTAACATCCGGGGGCCTATATAGGAGAAGGTTCGAATCGATCTGTCTAGAACAGGAGATGCCAAAGAGCGAAGTCGCCGGTTCGGTAGGAGCCTCCTTCCGCCGCACGGTGAAGTACGAGAACTCTTCGGTGGACCTAGAAGGCACAGCGTGTGTCAACGCAGCTCAGAGCGATTCCTCGGTAGTCGTATGGATTCACGAGGGAGGGATAAGACAATTCGGGTCGTACATATGCGCTCCATCAGATAAGGCCATAAATGGTAACAATGACCAGTCATTCTCCGCTGCAGGATCGCTTCCATCGTCTCCAACGCATAACTCTATTTCGGGACCCCTGGCAGAGTAAATGAATGTATGGTTAGCAAATTAGCTCGTGCCGCGGTGGATCATATGAGAAAAATAGAGTGAAACACAGGGAACAGAGATGAGGTACAGGTGCTGGTGCTTGACGCCGACCCAGTAACCGCTATAGCGGGGGGACGAGCACTACTAGTAGTAATGGGCGTGCAATCGAGGAATGTTGATAGTGGTTTGGGTCCAAGCCACTCCGTAGCCTCCCTTCTGGAACATGTTTCCTGCCCCTCCTGGGCTTGCTTCAGCCGACGACGAGTCACTCACCTTGCATGGTGAAAGTCTATGACCATGACAATGGGATCCTGACCACTGCGGATGCAAGACATGGCGTGGGGACGGTCATAGAAAACGGGGACTGGGAAGTGACACGTTCCAAGCCAATTTCCACCTTTTAAAAAAATAGGAGGAAGCCCCTCCTGTCTAGAAGAGAACCCAATAAAACGGACGAGGCCTCACGTGGGACGAGAGGGACGACAAACAATTAATGCAAGACTGGAGGAAGCGATCACTAGTCCGAGTCAGTCGGTAGTCTTGGAATTAAACTGGACCCCGACCAGGGGGGAAGCCAGCTGTTGGCAGATTGATCCAGATCCGCTGCAGATTGGTTCCCCCGGTCGGGCGGTGAGGGGAAGTTGGGGGGAAGAGACCGACTCCTTGGAAAAGGAGGGCCCCATACGCCCCGCTGGAAAGGCTCTCTCGGGATTAAGGTTGGCTATTTAAGGTGCTGATGGCTTCTATATAGGATAAGGAATTGAAGCCCTCTTCTTCCTCTTTAGGCCCACAAAGGAACCAGAAAGACCTCAACAATCAACCGTCAGAACATTAATATGTTTTTCGTATTCGATTCTATGGCGCACATACGAAAATCCAACAAGTTTCCTCAAGGGACACACACACACAATCTCTCACAGTAAAGAGAGAGGAACAGACACATCACACCCCAATACACTCAATTTAATCAAAAAGAGATTTATAACACGCATGCTCATCAATCGTGGACCAAGAAGAAGTGTATATATAGCATCAAGAATGGGTAACAAAAATAATTCAGTCGTGTTACAGACGGGTCCAATCTCCATTTCGTCCGACTCTCAGCGCGGGTGAAAATTTTCCAAAGCGCGGATCGTGTGTGAACGCCTGGAAGTAAGATTGGCGAAAGAGTAAAAAGAAAATTTGGGAAAGGAGTCACAAGAAAGACCCGTTTCGGGCAAAAAACACCATATCACAGTCCCCGCTTCCAGTCTACATACCAAGAGAAATCGAAGGAATTGACGACGTCATTATCATATCGCATCGCTGCCTGCGCCTTGTCCATGGCATTATATTGTGGAACCTCCTCATGCGAAGGCCTGTTGTCCATCTGCGACTGCTCCTTCAACAAGCACTTGGCCAGCATCGTTGGCTTGATCAATGTTGTGGAAGTCAAGGATCTCCGAGTACCTACACTAGGTTAGCATTCAACACTCTAACAGCTCTAACTCGCAAAAACCCACATCATGATCTTCCAAGTATCCACCGGCAGGTCGGCGTCATTAAAGGACCAATCGAACTTCTCTTCCGCCACGGGTTCGTCGGTGGGGTCGTGGTAGGGGGCGAGATACTCATGTGCAAGCGCTTCGCCGGCACGGATCCGCTTCTTGGGGTCGAAAACTAGCATTCTCTCGAGAAGATCAACAGCTATGATGATGTTAGAGATTGGCCCAGCGTCGACTAATTTGACTATTGGCAATATACATACCGTCGGGGTCGGCATTCTTGAACTTGCTAGCCAAAGGTTGCCGTTCGCGTTTCGGCAGCGACTTAACAAATCGCAAAGTCTAACACGGTAAAATATTAGCGATATCTCATCGAAAGAGCAGGATTCACAGTAGCGGAGAGTGGATGCTCACGTTCTCACTGCAGATGGTCTGAATAACGTCGTCCGGCGGGGTGCCCAAAAGCTCTGTAATAATCGAGAATTGGTTGACATGATCCTTTCCTGGAAACAGTGGCTTTCCCTCCAGCATCTCCGCAAAGATGCAGGCTGCACTCCAGATATCGACTTCCACATCGTATTTTTGCCATGTGAGCATGATCTCGGGAGCGCGATAATACCGGGTCGAGACATAGCCTGTCATTTGGGGGTCTTGAATACGGGCAAGGCCAAAGTCGCAGATTTTCAAATCACAGTTCTCGTTGATGAGGATGTTGCTCGGCTTAAGATCGCGATGAACGACACCGGCCGAGTGGACATATTTAAGTCCTCGCTGCGAATGGTCAGCGTACGCCAGGCGAAAGATCCACGATAGACAAAACGCGGAAATAAATGACAGAATGGCGTACCAAAATCTGGTAGAGGAAATACTGAATGAACTGCTTTTCCAGAGGTCGGGAAGTGAGGAGTCTATGGAGGTCGGTTCCCAGGAGTTCCGTGACGAAATAGCTGCGGCGATCGTCAGAAAAATAAGGCAACTCAGTGACAGCTCGAAGCAGGCAAAGTTTCTTACATATCTTCGAGCGGAGAAATGAAGATATCACTGAGACTGATTATCTGCTCATAGTCAGCATCGCGGTACGGCGGATGGCGGACCGCCTTTTGGTGGGGGGATTTTGGCTGACATTTTCGTGTCGTAGATGCTTCAACAGTTTCAACTCGCGGTACGTTCTCTTGGACAGAACTGGTGTGCTAAACGGCTTCATAATCTTCTTGACGGCGACTGGCTGTCCTGTCAATTGATCCCTCGCAGAGCTGAATTATACCATGACAGGCGTCAGTCCATGTGCTGTTCGGGCGGGCCACAGAAGCCATCCGCGTGGCGGGCGAAATCCAGAAGAGGGGTTGTCGAACTTACCAGACAAGACCAAAAGCGCCCATTCCCACAGGCTGCAGGTCTGTGTACCTGCGAGAGAATGAGTAAATGGTCGATAGATCATACTGATCTTCTTTAAATCGTCAAAAAGAGTCGCACCTGCTTGTAATTTCGAAGGTTGTGCCGAAGATCTGGGCACGCACGAATTCCGCCATTTTGGAGCAAGGATGACGGTACACCGCACTCAAAGAGGGGGGAAGTGGGAGCCTCGGAAGCTCTTTCTCAGGAGATCTGGAGATTAAGTGTGGAAGCCGAAAAAAGAGACAAGTGACCGAGGGGAGTGAGGTGAGAGAGGTAGTAGAGTTGAAGAAAAAAAAGTGAGGGCAGTAGCAGGAGAGGCTAAAGTGAACAACGACAAGAGCAAGAATGAAATGCGGGATGTAGGAACGAGGTACGACTGGTTGTTGGTGGTGTTGGAGAAAAGAAAGAGGCAGCAAAAGACCGTAGGTGGCGCCCAGCAGGGTGTGTGGGGAAAAC
Source organism: Aspergillus welwitschiae (assembly GCF_003344945.1). NCBI lineage: Eukaryota > Fungi > Ascomycota > Eurotiomycetes > Eurotiales > Aspergillaceae > Aspergillus > Aspergillus welwitschiae. The sequence continues at coordinate 891,677 of NW_020798696.1, forward strand.
GAGTCTCTCTCTAGTAATTCCTACTAGTCCGTTGAGTTCTCAGTCAGTCTCCGGAACGCCCAAAACAAGACCGATGACGTCCGCGACGGAAGCAGGGTATCGCAGAAAGGTCCGGCTGAGTGTGGGCACAACTACTAAGAGCAGCTTTGCAATTCTTAATTCTTTTCTCTCTCGCCTACTACCGATCGACTAGTGCCACTGCGACTGTGACGCGGTCCTGTCTAGACTCTTGAGTCATACCCATTGGTTGGATTGGTTGGAAGAGGGTTCCAAATTTCAGGGAAGAGGCCCGTCACGCTTACCTAACAGGCGATGGGAGAATTTCTCCCCAGAGGGGCACTACTATTATGGTCGGCATGTAATTGATATCTAGTTCTTACATTGAAGTCTTCTCTGATGGATCTCCTTACGATTCTCTGTATATAAAGAATTATCAATGCCCTGCGGGATCTACCAGGATCGTTGCTCAAGCGCCAGCAACGGTCAATGGGTAAAACTTCTGACCATGAAGCTGACTCCTGCTCTATGGGTATAAAACATATGTTAGGTATCCAGAGGCTGGCGAGATTCTATTGTGTGAAACAGATACTTATGAGCTTGTGCAGTATACCTCAAGGTCCCAAGTCAGCCCATTCAAACGGTCACTAACTAACTGATGATCGATGGATTGGACTACCATCGCGATCGATCCGAATACTACTGAGTATGATTCCAAGAAGGCGTCTACTACGTAATGCCCAACCGGGGCGAACCATACCATCAGTCCTACTAGTCGTAGTTAGCATCAAGCTGTGCTCCTCAATGTCATCATACCCCCTCGGTGGGGCTCAGCCGGTTCCAATCAATTCCACCAATTTCGTGACGAACAACCCATCATATTATTCTGTCCACTGATATAATTATATCTACATGTCGGCCGAACAACGATCGTCTCATACACTCAACTTAGTATCCGCCAAAGCTTCTAATTCTGTCTAAGGGGGGACCTGGGGCAAAAAAAAACGGAAGATGGGCAATTAGGTGATACTAACATTAGTACAGTAATCCGTGCTATGTATGGAAACTATATCCGGGTTTGTGTAAGGCTGTTCAGGCTGTCATGATGACTGTTTGACAGATTTCCCTCCTATGCCAATATTAGCATCGAGGAGTTTCAGCACAGGAAATTTGCACGGGGTGCCAACGCAGCTAGTGCTCGGCAGAGGCCATGCTGCCTGACAGGAGGGGAGAGGTCTTAGGATGATTACTATATGCCGATACCACCTAATTTACCCGAGATGGTCCAACCCCATCATCACCTGCGCTCTGACCTTAAAAGCTGTTTCTTCCAAACATAAAATGCTTAGTACACAAGACATCAAGTTCAGAGCAGCCGGTCAAAGTCCAGCTCTCATATCTGCAAGGAGTTGTTGCACAATGGCGGTACGTTTCGACAATGTGGGAAATACCACATGACACCCGCTTTGACACGGCCATCCCTGCTGAACTACAATAAACTGGTTTCATGTTGGCATGAAGAAAAGTAACGTCCTACAGCATGACCGTTCTATGTGAGGGGCTGCAAGGCTGATGCCAAAACATTGGATGAAGAGTTCCTGTCGTAGATTTCAATGTTGACAGTGTCTAAACCGATTTATTGGCTGCTTCTACATTCCTAGATATATGGTCTTCTGCATGTCTGATTTTCTAAGTAACAGTTAATACTAGTATGGATGCTGCAGTCAACATAAGTTAGCTCCGTTGGGAATGGGACGAGCGGGAGATTCGTTGGCATGCTACTACTACACGAGGTAACGTTTAAGCCAGGTAGGTTCATGAAGCCGCGTTCTATGTAACCTTGATCGTAGCCATTGAACGCGACCAGCGGTGTTGGACAATGTGTATGCTTCTGAGACTGAAAATCAATCAGCATATACAAGCTGCAAATTGTTGTTGTTGATATATATACACCATTACAAGTCAGGCGTAATAAAATTTGAGTCGAAGCCTACTGTCACCTGTCCACGTCTTCAAAGTCGAGAAACGAAGATGTCCGTAATCGACGGGCAATGCTAGTAGATCCGAGCGCGAATTGCTGACGTGCTATGGTTATAAGCAGTCTGATCGCATTGATGTTGGAGTCCACCCTCAGCCTTCTTTCAGCCGCATACCGACGCTCTCGTGGTGGATTTTGCTGTTGTGTAAAGAAATGTTTGGGTTTTAACCCGCCCTCTTCTGTTACTACAGCATAAAACTCTGATGGGTACGAGAATAGGGAGCCATGACCATGTAACTATGGTGAGGGGAAGAAAGAGGGCTAGGGGTGTCTTTAGCTGTGGTAGCTTCAGCCAGTGTTTCATGTCCACATGGTTGTTGTCTCAAAACATTTCTCCGAACCAAGTACCTATTATTAACGCAGGATTCGAGGGCAGCGGGGGGGGGGGGGGGGAAAGACGACTTCAAGACGGATACTAGTGTACTCCATAGTGAGAAAACGAGAAAACTTAGAATCAAGCCATTCATTTTCGGACACGTCCAAAACGATCATCCAGGACGGGATGCTCTACAAGGGGCACCCCTACACTAATACTCTCGATACGGTCGAAGAAAGCATGGTCATAAGATAAGTAGGTACTTTGTAGTAAATTGGGGGCTAAACCAATTCATATCGACAGGCCAGAGAATACTGGGTTCTATATGCTCAAGTGCAAAGTAGGTTGATAGGGATTAATGCTATTGGATGTAGCAACAAGTGACCAGGTAGCCTCATGAATTGCCCGGTTAGTCTGATGATCTTCTAAGCACAGTGTTCCACTCGGGTGCTGTTGTTAGCCACAGCCTCACTTCATGTGCTGCTGGACGAGATGATGCTCTGAAGGGTAAACGGAATGAGAAAAGACACCATCTATACGAAGAAGAAAAAACACAATAATTAACAAAAGAAGAAATGTATCATATCGAAGATCTAAGTATAAAAGGGGATCGACACTCACTCCCTGCGTCAAGAAAATATGCGAAAAATGTTTGTTTGGATCATCAGGAGCACGGGGTACCACCGAATCGGCTCTAGACCAGATGTGACACAATACCATCAAGAGGGAGAGTCAAACCCTTCACTTGGGGTTTATGGACGCACACAGTAGTAGAGTAGAGTTGGTTGGAGGAAGGGAAGAATAAAAGACACACGCTAAAATATTACGAGCGACAGAGAAAGCCTAGCTAGGCAAATTGAAGTGTGCCCTGTCTGGGCTGACTTGTTGTAACCGCTGCCACTGGCGTTTTGAGCTACTAGTAAGTTAGTCCCTTTTTTTGCCTCCCCCGGCCTGCCCACAAATTTGACCACAAGAATAGTACGTACTGTAGTAGTAGGCAAAGCGTGGGTTATTATTTTTTTAGGGGCAAATTAGAGGGGGTCTCAAAGAAGTAGGAGTATTTCAGACATCCTTTGGAGAGAGAACTTTGGCCATCAAGTGAACCCGGCCATTGACATAAAAGATCGGAATAGTAGAGGGTATTATTATTATTGTTATTTATTATTATTATTATTTCGAGTGACTATTATACTTACAACCCCCAGATCGATCAGATCCATTCATCCATTCAAACCCCCATTTAGCGCCAGTGTCTTTCTCCTCTTTTTTTTTTTTTCTCTGTCTCTTTCTCTCTCTCTCTCTTTCCAGGCTTCTGTCTCGCTCTCACTTGCTCTCCCTTTATGCCTTTCACTTGCGGTAAGCTTGGGTCGCCCGGTCCACGTTTTTCCCAAATACCCACCCGCGCCCCTACCGATCGAGCGAGTATGTAATCCTCCTCCGTCTTTCTGCCATCTCCACTTCCACCTGTCTAGATGACGATTGGGAAACATCCACAACTGGCCCATCCATCCCATCCCATCCCCATCCCATCCTCTCTCTACCAACCACTACGAATTAACCATCCATCAATCAATCACATCCTACCATTCACCTCCTCCTCTTCCTCCCTCCACCCCCTCATTTTCCCTTTTTCTACCATTTAACGCACACGAACTTATTCTCCTTTATAATGACCAGTAATAATACCTAATTCCCTTTCATATTCACGCCCGCGCATTCTGCCCCCCCATCCCATCCCATCCCATCCCATCTCATCTCCTTCCTCCCTTAACTACCCGCCTGATTGATCGACCCGACCGACGACTGATCCCCATTGCTTACATTATCTCACTCGAGATCCGCGCTCTCATCCACTCTCCCACATCATCCCCCCCCCGATCGACTTTAACTACCCTTTTTAGCGTCAGGTCGTCATTCTCGCTCGCTTTCCTGCTCCGCAGTTAGACCTCTTGACACCCCTCACCACTCGATCAAACCTCCAGCTAAACCATCCTACTCCGCGCTTGGGCTCGGCGTCTTTTCGTTGCTTCGCTGTCTCCCCTGCTTTCTTTCCACCTCCTGCGTCACGAGCCAACACCTCCGTCCCCCGGGAGCTTGCAGTTGTCGTCGCTCCGGCCTTCCCCGTTTCGACCTCGAGCCGTCTGTTGTGGCTCTGCCTCCGGCCACTACGCGCGCAAGCCTCGATCCCTGATCGAACCCCATTGTCGATCGCATATACGACTGTCTCTCTTTTGCTCTCCCAACCCGACCGCAGCAGCGATATCCTCTCCCCCCATTGCGCCGCTCATAAACCTCCGTCCGCAATCACATCTGTCTGTTTTGGTCGTTGGAGCTGCCACTAGTCTGGGAATTCGCTTCTCCCGTCGGCGTCGGGTCTCAGCGTCCTGACAGGTTGATGCCGTATCCTTCCGCAGGCAGCTAATGGGTTAGCTTTCCGCTGTCTGGGAATCATACCGAGAACATGGGTTCGTGTGTGAGTACGGAGGCGACAGGAGATGCGGAGTCGAAGCGGAGGAGCCAAGCAATCGACCGAAAACTAGAAGAGGACTCTAGGCGACTACGGCGAGAGTGCAAGATCCTATTACTTGGTTGGTTGCAATCCGCTCATCCGGCTATACAGGAGTCGATGGGCTTTCAAGGTCAACTCTCGCTAACTGTGATCTCTTGTTTTGATCGTAGGTTCTGGAGAGAGCGGCAAGTCGACCATCGTGAAGCAAATGAAAATCATCCACCAAAATGGCTACACAGTCGAAGAGCTGGCTTTATATCGCCTGACGGTTTACAAGAACCTCCTCGATTGTACCAAATCTCTCATAGCAGCTTATCATCAGTTCTCACTAGAACCCTCGAGTCAAAAAGTCCGCGACTACATCCAATTCCTTTCCGATTACAACATTGACCCTGATCCCAATATACCCCTGGATTCCAAGGTCGGCGATGCGATAACGTATCTCTGGAACGACCCTTGTACTTCCAATGTGCTGGAGCATCAGAACGAATTCTATCTGATGGATTCTGCGCCATAGTAAGTGCTTGCGTCAATCGAGTCCTTCCACAAGCGCAGCCGCTGACCGAGTCCTTCTAGTTTCTTTCAGGAAGCTAAGCGGATAGCTTCCCCGGATTACATACCTAACGTGAATGATGTACTCCGCGCGCGAACAAAAACGACAGGTATATATGAGACGCGATTCACAATGGGCCAACTTAGCATACAGTATGATCTGTCCTCTCTTTGAAGGGTCGACCCCTGTTTCACCGACCACTTTCTGACTTGTCACATAGTATGTTTGATGTTGGCGGCCAGCGGAGCGAGCGGAAGAAGTGGATCCATTGCTTTGAAAACGTAACATCCATCATCTTCTGCGTGGCGCTGAGTGAGTATGACCAAGTATTACTGGAGGAGAGCAACCAGGTATGTCTCTGAGCACTCCAAATCGCCTTGCCTATGCGCCCTGCTGATCTCGGTTTCAGAATCGCATGATGGAAAGCTTAGTCCTGTTCGATTCTGTGGTTAATTCTCGATGGTTTATGCGAACGAGCATAATTCTATTCCTGAATAAGGTCGATCTTTTCAAACAAAAGCTTCCTCGGTCTCCATTGAACCATTACTTTCCGGACTATTCAGGCGGTAATGACGTAAATCGGGCGGCCAAGTACCTTCTTTGGAGATTCAATCAAGTCAACAGAGCGCATCTGAATCTCTACCCTCAGTAAGTATTGATCAATCTTGTTCGTGTTGTATAGATCACTAATTCTCCACCAAGTCTGACTCAGGCCACCGACACGACGAATATCCGTCTAGTATTTGCCGCTGTAAAGGAAACAATACTGCAAAATGCCCTCAAGGATTCGGGTATTCTGTGAAATAGCCATCGTTCGATGAGCAACCAGACCCGGTTTAGGCGGCTTCCATCTCGATGACAATGTCCGCTCATTACCGAGATTCTCCACTTTGGCGATTGCCTATGTTGTGTAGAGGCCGACCTATCTGCCCTCTCACTAGTCCAAATTTCCGGCCCCGGTCTTACTGACGAACCTCATTTCTCTCTGAAACCTCGACCCTTCCGATTTGCACCCTATTCGCAGCTTTGGCGTTCGTTATCTTTCGATTTTCTTTGTTCATTTGTTTCACCACATTGTGTTCAGTCGGTAGGCATCGGCGTTACGGTGCTAAGTTGACCTCACAGTTCAATGTGCCTGGCGCTGGGTTGGTTCATGGTCATTGGAATTTGTGGCATGGTGTCAATTTTCTTTTTCTTTTTCATTTGTGATCATTTCAGGATGATATGTTTCTTGGGGCTTTTCTATCTGCATCGGCCATAACAGTCCACGTCCAACTTCTCGGGCTGACCATCAATCCATAAGCTCAACATCTTCAAGACCAGGAACAGCAAGCTACTGGCCTTGGCACTACTTTCTTTGCACGTGGACTGCGCAAAGCCTTTTGATATCCTGTCTCATGCCTCGGGGATTTCCTACAACCCTTTTCGTTTCTTTCCCCATGATCTTTGACTCTGCATCTAATGGCGATCTCTCTTTACACACTATCCTAATCTTTTATGCTATTGCTCGGCATTTTACTTTCCTCGTTGCTCTCGTCCCGTCTATACCACGCAGCTTGTTGTAGCGATCCTATGCATGCAATTGATCTCTTACCCATGAAGTGCCACCGTGCCCTTTGTACAGCGATATTGCCCATCGCGAGAGGAGTGGTTCCATCAGATGATGCTGTAATGCGTGCTGCTTACTGTCTTGGAGTCGGTGCTGCTTCCTTTGACGTTCTCTTACCCGCCCAAAAAGGCGAGCATATCTAGGCAAAGGCCCAGTCATGGCCAATGCCTTCAGGTACAACCACCGTCTTAGCCGGTGGTTAGAAGTGGGCCAGGCAAGTCGCAGCGCTGTTTACCGGGCGTGTGTAGGTATGCAAACCTACGAGCGCCGCTCATGTTGGTTCCTTTAGTTAGTTCATGGAGCCAATCAAGGGGACATTGGAGAGGGCTTGCACCGTGCGAGGGTCATGGGAAACGCATGGCTCGCGCGGAGTTCTTCGAGCTCAGACCGTCGATCCTAGCGCTCGAATGAGATGATGGATGGGCAGGACGTTGATGACCCGCCGATCGGACAGGAAGGTTGCAGTGCGGGGGTGGGGATGAGGCCGGAGATGGACTGGACCCGGAGGACTGAGCTGCGGCGGACGGTTAGATTGAAAGAGCTGTACTCTGTAGAAAGGAAGATGCAATCAAGAGGGAAAAGAAACGAGAAAAAAGAAGGAACAAACACATGTAGATTGATCCCAAAGGTAGTTTCACCTCTGTAATAGTTCTGGCGATCAAAGAAAGTAGCAATTGGGAGGAGTAAGTTATTCTAAGACAAGAGGACTCGTGTACGGTATCAATACACAGTCAAGTCACCAAGTCTCAGAGTCAATCCTCCAACTAGTGAGAACTTCCCAGCGATCACCATGCGTCATAGCGGCAGCTCCGGTCAGGCCAGACGGCGACAGTCAGACGAACGAGATGGTGGTGGAGCAGCGATGAATTATTTCAAGTTGTCTCTGTCGCCTAAAACCCCTCATCCAAGGAAACGTCGTGACTTCTATTGAGTTCAGGCCCAGTTCCGGACAATCCGTCAGTCAACACACCCTTCATCCAATGCTGGTCCAGCATCCAGGGAGCTACACGGCAGCTTGGGGCTTTGCCCAGTTACGCTGCTCAATTTGCGATTGAGCTAGTTGGAGTTCCATGGAAGCCTAGACACTTGCCTCGCACGACATTGCATGAGAAACCGGGGACAAACGTATGATCCCCCATTCCGGATTCCTGTTCGATCCCCCATCTATCGCCAACTGCGATCCCAGACTTCGATATTACCCCTCCCGGGTAGTCTCGCATGCCCTGCTTTGATCCCAGCATTGCGAGTTAGACACCCCTTGTGACGCAGTTGGTTGAGGGGAAGGAAGAGAAGTCACAGTCTGCTACTTTTGATTCTTACTATAGTGAAGTATAGTCAGTCAGTCAGTCAGTCAGTCCGTGGGTACTACTTACAATACCTCGTTCCCACCCCCCTCCCACTTCCTTCCTCTTCTTTGTCCTCTCCCTCCTCCCTCCCAAGTCTCAGCTTCCCCCTTTTTCTTTCGCCTTTTTCCACTACTATAGGATTCGAGGCGCTTCCCTGGTTCAGGCTTCTTTGTTATCGAATGCCCTACACTCAAATAGTTGGCTAGTCTATTGACCTATCCGCCATAGACTTCTTGAACTAGTGCCTCTGCCACCTCAACGCTTGTTCAGCTACAATGTCTTCGGAACAGCCTCGTCGTGAAAGAAAGCCTTCGGTTGGAGCTCCAGTTTCCGAGCTTCAGGGGCCCATTGGTCCCGGCTTCAGTCGTCCCAAGCACAGGCGGACCTTCACTGGCTTCGGACCCGCAGAGATCAAAAGCGTCGAAGCCAGTATTCCCGAGCATCTTAGGGAGGCGTGAGTACCCATTTTCATCCAACCCTTTGTCATAGACTATACCTCCAGCTCTTCATAGCTACAGGCTTGTCTGATGTTCTACGACCATGGGAGTATCGCTGACCTGCATTGTCTCTTAGATGGCGGAAGCACGTAGGATAATCAATGACGCGCTTTAGACCTGATATCACCTTGCTAAACCTGCGTTTGTTATAGTCCGCCAATGGATTCTCCAACAAAGAAGAGTTCGAAGTAAGTTGGATAACACAGAACCGTGCTGACAGAGTCGAGCATTTCACTTATTATGTGAATAGGATGAGCTGGTCCGCCACATTGAAACTACTTTGGCTCGTTCCCTGTACAACTGCGATGAATTGTATATTGACCCTTGTTGGACAGCGCTGGGGAACGCAAATGACTGACGAATTAGGGCCGCATACTCTGGGACCGCCCTAGCCTTTCGAGATCGCTTGATTATCGAATGGAATAAGACGCAACAGCGACAGGCTTCTGCTGACCAGAAGCGGGTGTATTGTGAGTGACATTTTGAACTTCATAGACCATATTTTACTTGATTGTCGTAATACTAACAATCCTTGACAGATCTTTCGCTCGAATTCCTCATGGGCAGAGCTCTGGATAATGCTATGCTCAATGTCGGCTTGAAGGACGTTGCAAGAGGTAGGAATCTTGGGGAAAAGATTGCTCAAAACATTTTACTGATTCTATGAAAAAAGAGGGTTTGAAGGATCTTGGCTTCCGAGTCGAAGATGTCATTAGCCAGGAGCATGATGCTGCGCTGGGAAATGGGGGTCTTGGACGCTTGGCTGCGTGTCTACTCGATAGTCTGGCGACATTGAACTATCCAGCCTGGGGTTACGGTCTACGCTACCGTTATGGTATTTTCAAGCAGGAAATTGTAGACGGGTACCAGATGGAAGTCCCCGACTACTGGCTTGACTTCAACCCATGGGAGTTCCCTCGGCACGAAATCACCGTCGATATCCAGTTTTATGGCTGGGTGAGGAAATACCAGGACGAGAATGGTAAAACCATCCACTCGTGGCAAGACGGCGAAACCGTGCAAGCAGTAGCATACGATGTTCCTGTTCCAGGCTATGGCACGCGGACCACGAATAACCTTCGGCTGTGGTCTTGCAAGGCTTCCAGCGGAGAGTTCAACTTCCAGAAGTTCAACGCTGGCGATTACGAAAGTGCTGTCGCAGAGCAACAACGTGCGGAAACCATCTCTGCGGTGCTCTACCCGAATGACAACCTTGACAGGGGTAAGGAGCTGAGATTAAAACAACAGTACTTTTGGTGTGCTGCCTCTCTGTTCGACATTGTCCGGAGATTCAAGAAGACCAAGAGAGCATGGAGCGAGTTCCCCGACCAAGTTGCCATCCAATTGAATGACACTCACCCAACCCTGGCTATAGTTGAACTGCAGCGCATTTTGATTGACAACGAAGGTCTCGAGTGGGACGAGGCGTGGGATATTGTGACCAAGACCTTTGGATACACGAATCACACGGTTTTGCCAGAGGCCTTGGAGAAGTGGTCTGTCCCGCTGGTGCAAAACCTGCTACCACGGCACATGCAGATTATTTTCGACATCAACTTATATTTCCTACAGCATGTCGAGAAGAACTTTCCTCAAGATAGAGATTTACTGTCCCGGGTGTCGATCATTGAAGAGTCCCACCCCAAGATGGTGAGAATGGCTTACATCGCGATAATTGGCTCCCATAAAGTCAACGGTGTCGCAGAATTACACTCAGATCTATTGCGGACCACCCTTTTCAAAGATTTCGTCACAATTTATGGCCCGGACAAGTTCACTAATGTCACCAATGGAGTTACTCCACGTCGCTGGCTACACCAGGCAAACCCACGATTGTCTGATCTAATCGCTTCCAGGCTCGGAGGATATCAGTTCTTAACTGACTTGACACTTCTAGACCGGCTCGAGGCTTTCGTCGATGACAAGGCATTCCAGCGTGAATGGGCCGAAATTAAAACCGCGAACAAGATCCGTCTGGCTAAACACATCAAGGAGACTACCGGATACAGTGTAAATCCACAGGCATTGTTTGATATTCAGGTGAAGCGTATCCATGAATATAAGCGGCAGCAGCTTAACATCTTCGGTGTCATCCACCGATACTTGAGGATCAAGTCCATGTCTGCGGAAGAGAAAAAGAAGGCGCTGCCGCGCGTGTCTATTTTTGGAGGCAAAGCAGCACCAGGCTATTGGATGGCAAAGACCGTCATTCACCTCATAAACAAAGTCGCATCGGTGGTAAACAATGACCCAGAAGTTGGTGACCTTTTGAAGGTGATTTTCATCGAAGACTACAACGTCAGTAAGGCCGAAATTATCTGCCCAGCGTCTGATATCAGCGAGCACATCTCTACAGCTGGTACCGAGGGAAGCGGTACTAGTAACATGAAATTTGTCATGAATGGCGGCTTGATCATTGGAACTTGCGACGGTGCTAACGTATGAGACCCTATTTACCGTGCGTAATGCCGATGCTAACCAGCACCCCTTTATAGATCGAGATTACCAGAGAAATTGGGGAGCAGAACATATTCCTCTTTGGAAATCTAGCAGAGGATGTGGAAGAGCTTCGTCACCGACATCTCTACGGCGATTTCCAGCTCGATCCTCACTTGGCTAAAGTTTTCGATGCAATCCGTGGCGGCGTGTTCGGTGATGTCAACAACTTCTCTGCACTCATTGCCTCTATTGTTGAGCACGGAGATTACTACCTAGTCTCTGACGACTTCAATTCGTATATCACCACGCAGGACCTGGTAGATGAGTCGTTCCAGAACCGCGAGGAGTGGTTAACCAAGTCCATCACCAGTGTGGCACGCATGGGTTTCTTCTCGACGGACCGCGTGATCAATGAGTACGCTGAGAGCATTTGGAACGTAGAGCCCCTCGATGTGGAGAAATAGACGGTGGCGATTGAAGTTGGACTTTTGCATCGTCTGGTCTCTCCTTTTCAGTTTGCCTTTTCGTCACCCGCTTCACTTTCTCGCTTTTCTTTCCTCTTGGCGAGTTATATTGAGCTTCTAGTATTACATGAATCCTACACTCGTAATGCTGTCCGATAAAGAGAGGAGAGATGCTTATGACGGAGCCATTCACTCACTCGGCAGTAACTAATTGTTTGGATCAGCAATTGCCAAACAGCTATATTCATGCAACTAAATGTTCTTACAAACTTCATACGCCTTCTACATTCATATTGAACCTGTAAGTTGCCCCAGACGCGCTACGCACGCATAACGCAAATCTTGCACGGCAAGTGACACTACGACGACAACCATTAAGCCCCATATATACTCTATATTCCTTCAAGAGAATCGGACATGGATAAATCATAGTCCTAAGCGCTCAATTCAGCCATGCGCCTCTGCAACTCTGGTACCATGCGAAGTTGGAGGTCCAGCTCCTCCTTCTCACTGTAAGAATCGCAGCGTTAGCTCAATTCCCATGATGCAGCCGCCAAAACAACTCGGAGCGAAGCAACTTACTCTTCCAACTTTAATCTCCTTTCCCAGTCCAGGCCAGTGAAGATGTAGCTTCCCTGTCCATCAAACTGCAGAATCTTCTTGTGATACTTCCAAAGACTCCGTCGATGGGACACAGTCATCAGCGTAGTACCTAGTTTCTTGGCTGTTTCATACATGACTCTTTCAATCTCCAGAGTCACAGAGGATGTGCACTCGTCCAAAATGGCGAACTTTGGCCGATGATAGAATAGCCTAGCCATGGCTATCCGTTGTTGCAGACCGCCGGATAAGACATCGCGCCATTCCTCCTCGGCGTCCCACCCACCAGGGCGATCAACGACGGAAGCAATCTCCACAACTGATAGGATGTCGTAGAGATCATCGTCGGTAACACCCTTGGCGCGCATTTCGCGGACACCGTCTGGGTAGATAACTTGTTGGCGAAGTGTTCCTCGCGAAAGATACGGGCGCTGAGGGATGTAGAATATGTCGTCAAATCGGGGTTTCTTGACTTGACCTCCGTAGACAGGCCATAGGCCGCCGAGGATGCGGAACAGAGAGGACTTTCCGCATCCGTTTGGTCCAACAATCAGAAGGTGGTCGCCTGGGTGTACGGTAAAGGACAGTTTGCGGACTAAAACATCGCCGTTTGGTGAAACGATAGGCACGTCGGTGAATTCAATGGAATCACTTTCCTCGACAACTCCACGGCCCGATAAGATGGCTGTGTTTTCTTCTGTGGAGGCGGAAGACACCAGCTTCTTCTCGAACCGGCCGGCTAAGAGGTCGTCCATAACCTCTAGCAAAGAGGAGACGCGGGCTGTGTGACCGGCTAGTTCGGAGATTTCTTTGTAGGAGAACATTAGGCGCCCAAAGGCGTCTGAGGAAGAAAGTAGCATTCTCCGATTTGTAACAAAGCCTGTTGATGCATGTCAGTCGTCATGCTGATGAATAGGGTTATAGTCTGGGTTCAAATACTCACTTTCGGTACGGTCGCCCATGGTTTGAGTGACTTGGCCGGGAATACGGAAGAAGACAGGAATACTGCAGAGGATCAGTCCCAAGGCGCCCCAGAAGTACTTGATGACGAAGTCCTCCATAAATCCGTGGTACAAGCGTCTGCGAAGAATGCGGTTCACATGTTTAATCAAAGTGAAGTAGCCCTTATCCAAGGTATCCTTTTCTGCCTCATGACCGTGATATAGAGCCACCTCTTCGCTGTAGTCGATCAGACGCGAGTGCAAGAACCGAAACTCGCCTTCCAGGCGGGCTTCGTCGGCCACATATTTGCCGAATGGAGGCGTCAAGGCTCGCATGACATTGGCGGACAATTGCACCAAGAGGCTCATGATGAATAGGCCTTCTCCGCCCACACTCTTGGAGAGAGAGTAGTTGTAGATGGCCATGTCGAGGATTGGCTTGGCCAGATTGGAGTACAGCTCTGCTAGGCTGTCGGAGAACCGCGAGACATCTACGGTGATAAGCTGGTCGGGGTTCTTAACCCGATCATCCAGAGCGGATATTGCATAGAACGTCATGTTCGATAAATACTTGTCATGGATGTAGTCTGTCAGGCGCTTGCGGTAAGAGAGGGCGAGTTTGCATTGGTGATAAGATAGCTATAGCAACACAAAAGGGACTTAGCTCCCGGTCCTTTCTCATCTGTGGATTATAAAGCCACTTACCATGGAGTTCGTGAATGTCGCAGGAACTGCAACTATCATCCACCATACCAGTCCCAGCAAGAACTCCTTGCCTCTCCCTCTCACCAGATTGCTAACCAGCCGGCCATCCAGTTCGGCCACATACAGACTCAGCAGTGTCCGCAGCACCAGGAAGACACTGTGCCCAAAGAGTAGCCGTAACTCCTTGCTCCGCCAACCGGGGATCACGATCTTCAATAGACGAAGCAGGTTGCGAAAGAACTCCCGGTTGACTTCGACCTTTTTGCGCGGACGATCGCCGCCTTCGCCAAGACTACTGGTTCCAGGGCGCCGGCGCAGTTCTTCCTGGTGCTGGGAGGCGGCCTTTTGCTCGGAGATGGCATTATGGACGCGTTTCACAAGGGCAGCGAAGAGGGCTAGATACACAGTACGGGATATTTGTTTACGATGACGGAGGTAGGTGGCAGCCAGGCGGGAGAAGAGGTGTCGGATGGACCTCTCGGGCGGAAATAACTTGGACTGCGCAGCCATAGTTGCGACGTAAATCCGGAAGTGTATTTAGCCGAAGTCGATGACGGCTAACATGACCGGTGAGGAGGATAAATGGAGAGAAAGGGAGACAAAGAGAAGGAGGAGAAGGAAGATGAAGAGGGAGAGGGAGAGAGATATGATGGGGGGGACGAGCGAGGGGATGACGATGGATGGATTGGATGGGGGCTTGACATGTGAACAGGCCCGGGGGCTCCTTCCCTCCCCGGATTCTCGGGGCCTGCCGAGGATGTCTGCCTTATCTAAGCGGGGAACTGTTTACAACTCCATGTAACTAACTGTTGATTGATTGATTTAATTGACTGATTCATCACTCGTTTACCATCGCTAATAACTCATCCCCTAATAACAACAACCCGCCTCATTTCATCCCGTAATACTTAACCTCCTTTATGCTCCAGATTCGCCCATGCACCTTTGGCGCCAACGCCTTTGCTCACCCCTAGCCCAGATTTCCCCCCTCCAAACGTGAAAGCAAACAATTGGTGAAACGAAAGGAGATTGCCACCGCAGATACACATCGCATATGCAAAGTAGATTAAAATACAGACAATAATGTCACGCTCGCCGGTGACCTATATACAAACAAGGGCCATCCTCTGCCGGCAGAGATCCCAGTCATCCGTCCATTCAGAAATAGTAGCCCCGTCGCCAGCTAGACGAGGGGAAAAGCATCTGTAGGTATTAACAAAAGCCATAAGTAGGCTATGATCAACCCAGTCAACTCAGGCTCCAACTTAGAAAGAAGCCTGCTGATCTGGTTCGGTATCGTCGTTCCCATTGCTCCTGCTAGACGATGTCCTTTTACCACTGTTGAATTGCGCAGCGATCTGGCTTTGCCGGAATTTCTCAAAGGTTTCCGCATCGTTCTTACGAGCGGCCCATAACTCCTCCACCGTGGTACCCAGACTTCCCAGCGCTTTGTCCGCATCCACACTCTCAAATGGTGAATGGGTCTGTTCCTCTTGCAGACGATCAAGTTTATCACGTAAGGCGGCCATATGAGACTCGTCAAACGAGAATGCCGACATATCATCGTCGGCCTGATCGAACGAAGGTCGGAGGAAATCGCGCCGAATGTTTTGTCCGAGACGGTGAATATGGCCTTCCTCGGAGGTCATGGCGCGTGAATGAAGGGACGTAATCGAGCTTGACCGCGATAGTCGGACGGCATATTGCTCCTCCTCATCATCTGCCACGGCTTCGGCATCATTGAAGGTACCATTCAGCTGGGTGTTGTCGGACACAGGCCCGTTCCATCCGTCGTCGTTAGAACCCTGTGAGCTAGTATCCTGAATTGCATACGATGGGACGGACTGGGGTATGATGCGGGTCTCAGGATACTCGTCTTCAAATCGTTGGATCATGCGCTGTAAGGTGAAGTCAAGGAATTGAAGACGTCCTGCAGTGGAAAAGTTGGTTAGCATCACTACCCAAGAAAGGGGGGGGGGGAGTAAGAGAAACAACATACGGTAATTGGTGTCATTGCCGGCCTTATCTTCGCGCACAAGGGCCGACTGGATTCGCGACCGGATATTACGTGCCGACTCCAACAAATTCTTGGACATGTCACGGGGTCGTTTGGTGACATAGGACCTGGACTTTCTATGCCTGGGTGTAGTTGTGCCACTTGGGGGTCCGGAGTGGTCTCCTGGCATATGGCGATCCACGTTACCGAGGCAAACACCGAGAGCTTTAACCACGCCGGTCCCTCCAATGACATAGTCCTCATCGGGTGCAGCCTCGTCGTCTTCCTCCACCTCATCTCCAGTACCGTGGCCGACAATATGCTGCAAGATCTCCGGAACATGGACAGCTGACCTCGTTGGTAAATCTGTTGGATCGGAAAATTCTGCTGCTATGGCACCTTGCTCCAGGTTTTTGAGAGAATAGGCAACTATCTGGGAAGCCAGAGCCTTCACAACCTCGTTGTTTTCGGCAGTTGGAACTTCTATTTCCACGGCTATAATCGTTCTGGATACACGAACTGCCGCCATCAAGGATGCATAAACAGCGCAGGCCTCTTCTTGATTGGCAGGGTCCGTTGCAGATGCCAACGCGGTGATGGCTGGGTTTTCGAGGATGTTCAAGTGGCATAAGCTGGGACATTCGGGGAGGACCTCAGCCAGAGCAATGGTTTGGTCAGGAGACAAGTTGACGTCGGCCAGATGAATGCGTTTGAGGGCCGGCATCTTGGGAAGAAATCGTCTGAAAGTTGCTAGCGCATCGGGCTGCATTGTGAAAAGACCTGGGTTGTGGGAGAAATCAACAAAGCGGAGGTCCGGCAATCTTGTCAGTCCTTGGAACAAGGGGTAGACAGTAGAAGGTGTGAGGGAACAGTCGGCCAAGCTAAGAGCATATAGGGGATGATCATCCGTGAAAGAAGATATGATCAAGTCCAGCTGGTCTTGAATGGGATTCCCACCCAGATCTAGCCCCTCGCACTTCCCTGCCTTGAGGTATCCAACGATGTGCTCCAAGCCTTCCCTGCTCAGCTCGTTGTTGGCGAAGCCAAGCCTCCTCAAGCCAAGGGTTGTGGCTGCATCACAAATTTTTTTCACATCTTCGGTCGTAGGTCGGCATTCGCTCAGCAGCAATTCTTCGAGGTGGTCCCCGCCAAAGCGTTGTGCAAGCGAATTCGCGAAGAGGGTCGCTACGTTGGTGACGTTTTGGGTTTGCGAGGCTCCTTTGTTGGAGCAATTGACAGGAATGGATGTCCTGGGAAGAGGAATGCCCGACAAGTCGATCGCCTTCAGAGATTTTGAAAGGTGAACGAATAGGCAGATATGACGCCATCCTTCTGGTCCGATTTTGGGGTTGTCTTTTAGCGATACCTTCTCAACGACGCTGAACCGCTGTTCTTTCTCGGAAGTTACCACCTCGGCCTTTCTTCCCTTCCTACGCCGCTGCATTATCTGTTCCACAGTTCTAGTAGAAAGAAGTGCAGCAAGAATAGATCGCACCGAGTCGTCATTCAATGCGCATCTTTCAATGATGAGCTTCCGAACGGGTACAATAGCGAGCCAATCGCAAAAAGTAGCAATATCCTCGGCCGTCATAGGAAAGTCACTGAGGTCAAGTACAGCCACAGTTCCAGGAGACTCAGCTAACGTGGAAGAGGGTGATGAGATCTCGTCAACAATCCGCTTGAGCACGGGCGTCTCGCGCAATTGACAACAGCGTCTATATATTCGGACAGGATCTGTCGTCGGATGACTCTGTGTCTTAGTACGGTTTGCGTTAGACGCAGGTGTTCGGCAGCCATACTCTTGGCCGTCAGCTGTCAGTTGCATGGGTATGGAGCCATTTGCTTCTGCCTGTCTGCGTCTTCTTTCCCTCCGCTCACGCCTCTCTTCTTCTGACCTCTTCTTCTTTTCCTGCTTTCGTGTTGGCTCTTTGGCCTCACCATTGGCGTTCGCGTCGGCTGGCGGTGTTTCTGGTGACCCAGAACTCTTTCCGTCCGCCCCATTTGTTGGGCTACTCTTGTCCTTGGAAGAGACTGCAGCCTGGGGATTCTTCAACGCTGCAGCTTCATCCTTCTCTTTCGACTTGATATGCGATCGTTTGGACTTTTGATTGTTAACCTCCGGGACAGGACGTCGCCTACTACTCGCAGGGGGGCTGTCCTCATCAGATTCTCGATAGGATATCCCAGCAATCTCCACGTCCACACAGAAAGCGACACGGCGCAGTTTGGCAGGATTCAGATCGGGGATCTTGCACCTATCTCGATCCTGATCAATATTCATTACGCGACGTTGGCAGATCGTCCCAGTAGAGGCGGCTTTACCAGTGCCACCAGATGCGGATGACGAGAGTTTTCGGAAGGCGCTCTGCAAAAACGAAGGACCCTTCGGGGACGCCGAAGCAAAAGGGCTGTTCTCATTCGTCCTTTCCTCTTCCTTGTCCTTTGGAGAATACGCCGCACCGAAAGGATTATGCGTGTCCATCTTCGAAACAGGAGAACTTGCCTTCGGGTTCTGCTGTGCCTTCATATTCGACTGCGATGGCGGGGTAGAGCCAGAGGAGAACTTGGAGCTCAGGCTCGATATCCATGAGTTTCTTCTTCCGGTGACCGGCCTAGGCGCGGTTTTCGGAGTAGCTGGCGATGTGCCAGTAGGCTTTCCCTCCACTGACTTGTCTTCATTTTTGACCTCCTTCGTGGCCTTTGCACTATCTTCTTGTAACGATCCCTTGGATACGGTAGGAGTGACGGGGGCTGGTGCTGAAGAGGTATTATCGGTAGTGCTTGATTTTTCGAGACTTCGTTCTTGGGCAATTGTGGCATCTGAATCCGCAACAGACTTATCGCTAACCACTGATGATGCCGACTTACAGCGGGACAGATGGTCTTGGGGTCGAGTTAGGAGAGGGTACGCACAATTGAGCGATGTCCGGCTTACCTTTTTGCGAGTGATGCAGCCAGCTGACATCCACAGTCTCAATCCCTTCCATCTTGAGTCCGTATGCGATTTGATCACAGTATGCTAGATAAAACAGGTGTAAAGAGGGACGACGTCAGCTCGCTGATGAACAGCAAAGCAGCCGTCCTCAGGCGAAAGCTGAGCCCGGTTGAGCGCGATAGTGGGATACAGATCGTATTTCGGAGGCTATATCGCTGCGCGTGTAGTCCAAATTAGAATGAACCGACAGATCGACTATGCCTCGCGACGAGAATTAAAAAATCACAGTTTCAGCCAGCGGATGATTAGGAACGGTGACGGTGGGTACATTCCATCATGGTACTGCGGCGAAGTACTGCGGACATGGTGACACAGCGGAGAAACGGGGACAAGAACGTAAGACGGGCGACGTCAAGGGGGTGAAAAGGATATGACGAAGGAAAGGGGAATGCAATGAGGCACGGGGATGTCAAGGAGGAAGAGAGAGCTACTTTTTCAAAAGGGTCTAGAAGAAAAAAGGGAGAGAGGAAGAAAAGGGTTGCGGGCAAAGCAGACCAGTGAACTGAAGGCGATCGGGATGAGGAGGGAAGTGGCTCAACTGGGACTAGTGGACATAGCATGATTCCCGCCAGTGGGGAGTTCGGCGATTACATACTCGAGTCCGTTGCGGAGAAATTACTAGACGGTATTAGAAATGGTATTACTTGTGACCATTTCTTACAGAGTCCAGTCAGTTCCCCCAATCCACGGAGAAGTACTTTGGCTCCCCCTCCCCTGTCGACGCTGTTGAACTAAGACAACCTTAGCACTGCGCTTTGTCCTGCACACTGCACACATTACAGAAGTACTTCAGATCAGAAAGAAAAATACAATGGGTTGACTGATGATAGCCTCACCCGATGCCTGCATCGAATGATGACCCTTTTGCCTTATCCCACCCCCCAAAAAATTGGACTGACGGGGTCTTCTTGCCACTTCCACACATCTTCCGCATATTCCGCCTGATTTGTTTGCCGAGGAGAATTAGAGGGAAGACTCACACGACACCCTGCCAAGCCCACCCTCAACCGGTGCTGAAATTACAAGTGCGTACGCGAACCCGCAAATCATCGATTTCCAGATAATCCTAAACCTGGGCGGGTTAGTACCGTTCGTTTGGAGCTGATGGTCGCATTCAGCGCCCGACACTACCAGAAAGTATGGGTGCCGTGTACACAGTATGCAGTAGATCTTGGAGTTATTCTGGTGTGAGTTGTCCGTCCATCTCGCAATGCCTTTACCTTCTCCTGGGTTACGACGAATTGTGTGTATACGTGATAGGTTCCAGAAACTCCTCTTCAGCACCTGACCCGATCGACTGCGATCCTACAGCTGCTTAGATCCTGTATTTAGTCAATAATATAATATACTTTAGCTATGAGTCCATGTCAGTCCAACAGCAAGAACTGATCGAATGATAAGCCATGCGATCTCCTTTCCTGACACTCTCCTTTCTCCAGCTGCCCCTAGTTATTCACGATGTTCACCGTCATCCCAAGTCCCGCCCTTCAGTTTCCCTTTCGGGTGGCGTTCTCACCATGGACCATATGCCCATGATCATCACTCCTGCTTCTCACCGGACAACCATAAGATAGTGAGATTATTTCTCCGATCCATCTGAACGAAAGCAGACCGAAGTCCCAAAGAGTTGGTTCGGATGGCAAATAACCCGGATAACAACTAGAAGTATAGTTACCCATGTTCCCATAGTACGTGGTGCCTTGATCCATTGAACTTAACGCGATCCACTTTATGGAACCCGAGAGGAGAACATGTTGATCATACACTGTAACCAGCAAAGCGCACCTCTTTTTGCCATTCTTACTCAAGTAGCCAAGTTAGTTAGTACTGAGTGCCCTTGGTGGGATACTAGCTCCGACGTATGAGGCTTGAGAGAGTGAAGAAAAGGATGAAAATGTCATACGGTGTTACACAGATCGGCCTGAAGCATGGATGATCTTTGCGCACAATATGCTTAAGTAGAGGAGCGGATGACATCATCTGCCAGGTGGGTTTGTCTTTTTTTTCGCTTAAGGAATGACATGTCATTCACTCATTCACTCTGTCAGATTAGCCTGGGGTTGAATATCTACCCACTTGTACTTGGTACAAAGTAGTACTATACAGTAGCGTCCGATCTACTGGGGTTGGGTCGTTGTTGTTGTCTGTCTGCCATCAACCAACAAGTGCCTAACTCACTAACTAGTTACTAGTAACAGGCATTGTCTTCGTACGACCATGCCGAAGCATCCGCATTCATTCGGAATATCAACTCGTCATGGACTGTGTCAAAGCAGCATTAGTTCGATGAAGACAAAAATTTTCTTCCTGGCCCCATCAGACAACAAATGGGATAGGTTACATTCTCCGAGGAGGTATGCGAGACTGTCCAGCCAGTCTCATCATCTCGAAGCAATTGGCCGGACAGAGCAACATGTTCCGAGAGTGACGGCACAGGGATGGCAGTTAGGGCTTCAGGGCTAGACTGAAAGAGGACTAGTGCGCGATGCATGTTACCTAGAGCGGGAAGATGCTCCTGGAGGGGCTACACAAACGCTGGACTATGTACCGAAATTTGCTTGTTCCCCCACATATCCGAGCGGTCTTCGAACAATCCATCGATGAGGGCGAATCCACTTGGAATGAGAAAGTAGGACAGTTGAAGGATGACAGGAACTTGTGTTGGTCCACTGTGATACTAACATAGCATATATTGTTGTGAAATCTACGATTTGTCTACACTTGCCATTTACCGGAGCACTTTTTAGATGGTCAATTAATATCCCATTGTGCGCGTTCCTTAATTGCTCCGAACGCAAAAAACTCAACCCTGCCATATAAACTCCGGTCATGAAGATTTCATCAAGACTACTGGATATCACAAAAAAAAAGTAGTAGTGGGCAAGAAGAACCTTAATTCCCCTATATTTCAAAGAGAATTATCAAACTTTTTGACTATCGCACTCAAAGTTTCTTTTTTTGGGTAAAACCATCAAGCACGATCGGCCTTAGAAGTCCGACATTTAAGCAGCAAGCTCACGGATCTTCTGCTCAACACGCTCCTTGCGCTGCTCGCGGGTGAGGCGCTGCTGGCGGAACTTCTTGCTCTCAGCCTTCCACTCCTCCTTGGTCTTCTTCTCACCAGCATCCTCGTCCTTCTTGAAGGGGTCCTCACGGATGGCCTTGTGGGCCTCAGTGTAGAGCTCCTCAATGTCACCAGCCTCAATACCAGCCTCCTGGTACTTGTGGAACTGGGAGGTGAAACGCTCCTCATCATCGTCGGCAAGACCCTCCATGTACTCAGCGACGTGGCCACCGAAGATGTAGTTGCGGAGAGTCTCAGCGTCGAGCTCCTCGGACTCGATGTCGAAACCGGGGAAGCGGCTCTCGGAGTGGGGGACGAAGATACCACCGTCGGAGGCACCCTTCATGGCACCGAAGACACGGGCACCAGTGGAGGTACGGGCAAGACCAACATCAAGGAAAGCCTTGAAGGGGCGGCGGGAGCCCTCGTCGGTCTCAGCAGCCTCGGTGAGGGTGTACTCACCATCGGCCTCCTCAACACCGGGGAACTGCTCATCCAGGCCGAGCTTCTTGAGGGTACGGCGGGCAAGGAGGAGACCGGTGGCGTAGGCGGCAGCCCAGTTGGTCAGACCGTTGGTGATGCCATAGCGCTTGAGCTCGTGGGAGTAGGCGCTGGCGAAGACCTTGTCACCGGAGATCTCAGAGTAGACGATCTGGGTGATGATGTCGCGGTTGGTGAAGCGGACGACCAGGCGGTACTTGGGGGCGTTGTACTTGTTCTTGGCCTGGGTGATCAAGCGCTTACGGGCATAGTAGTCGGTCTTACCCTCACGGCGACGACGGTACTTGGTCTGGTAGCGGCTGTAGAAGGAGTTTTATTAGTTTATGCCAAATTTTTGCCAAATGAGGGGTCTTGTGGATTTCTTACCTGTAGTAAGCGCTGTTCTTGACGAGCTTGTGGAAAGGCTACAAGACACAGTCGAGTCAGCAATTTGCGCTTCAGAGAAAGACCGTCCGAAGCATCTTGCAAAGACCCGTTTCCAATCCCACAGTGCGGTCGCCCATGTGGGATGACCTGAAATTTACGTTCAGGCGAGGGGGGAATTTGCGTTGAAGTCGGTTCCCAGTCTCTTGAGAATTACAGCAAAACTCACCATCTTGACGGTTGCCGCTGGTTGATGACGGGGTTTGTCGACGGTGGCTGCAAAGGAAGAGGTGGGAAATTTCGTGGGATGTCTTTTGTGGAAGGCTTCGCTTAGCGTGGCTGCATCCCGGCGCCAGACTGCGGTTGGCCACGAGCGGCCGAAGGACCGAAGTATGTACCACCACCACTACCAACCACCAAAACCACCTCTTCTCTTTCAGCATCTTTTATGGGGAGAATTCTCACATCTAGAAAACGGTAGGCTGACCGAATATGATCTATCTGGCTGTCTGAAGTATATGATTTACAGCCGGGGTTTCTCTGGACTTTCTAACAATTGAAGACCCGTCATCTTCTCCAACTCCTTGACAGCATCCTGGGTCCGCCCCAAATTTACCTTCAGGGTTCGCATGCCAGCTTTCTTTGCGCCCTTGAGGTTCTCTCCAATGTCATCGAGGAACACAATGTCAGATGGGCGAATTCCACCTAGGCCCTTCTTTCTTGCTACATTTTCCATCTCTTGCAGCGCAACCTGATATATTTTCCCATCTGGTTTCCTGAGACCCGTATGCGCAGATGAGATAAAGAAGTCAAATTGCGACTTCTTATCATCAATGTCTGTGTTGTAGGGATGTCCATCGGGAAAGATGACTGTGTTAGACAGAGCCCCCATGATGAACTGTCCTGACTGCTTCAGTTTCTTCAGAGCAGGAAACATGTAAGGATCCGGTGTCCTCGACACCCTCATCATCTCCCAGAAGAGGAACTCCGCGTCCAGGGCGGGTAATGGAGGAACCGATGTTGGCGCACTATCCGGGCGCTGTTTCTGAAGTCTCTCATGGAAAGCCTTCCACAGGTCGGGGTTTCGTAGATCCTTATTGAACTCCGTGAAGAAGTCGGCATCCATCTTGATCTCCCCGCGCTCGAGTCTGTGCCAACTGCCGTTCGGCGACGTACGAGAGATGCTGAAGTTTACCCATCCTGGGGGAATGTTGTGGGCCAGCTCATAGTCCAGAATAGCCTGAAAGGGAGAAACGACCTGCAGCTTAATCAACAGACTGTTATTTTTGGGTTGGGCAATGGCGCAGCCTTACACACACTCCTCCGATGTCGAACAGCAGGCCTATAGGCCGTTGGTTGTCAGCCATAGTAGCAATACACTGGTCGGTAAAAGTTCTGGGGTAAAGTAGATGAACAGCGATAGCAGCGACAAGGGTGATCTAGATGCGAGACGAAGATGTCGCTTGATGTTTGTTCTTTGGTGGAGTAGTTAGTAGTAGACCTGGGGTCCAAGTTACCGAGGTTAGATACGACAGATCGGTTGCTGCTTATGGTTTGCAGTCAAGGTCCGAGGCAATGAAAGCTGCAGGGGTATTCCAGACCCTGGAGGCCAAACCTGCGCCGCAGAAGCCCTGCAATATCAGCGATTTGAAACGTACAAATCATCAAGAAGCAAGGAGACTATTGACTCAATTTCTTGCAATGATGGGCGATCGATGGCAGGTTGGCGGAAGGGGGCACTGCGTATCCGTCACGTGGATGCTTATCGATAGCGCCGGACGCGTTCAGTGAAGCTGAAATCGCGATGGTCCTCTTTTATCCTCTGGGCCGATCACAATCCCTCACTATGGAGCCATGGAATCTACTCGTACCATCTCCGAGCTGAAGTCGTCCTTTATCAGGGCGCAAGTCCGAATTCTATCTGAAGGCCTCGAGCCAGCCGAGGACTGGCGAAACTACGCCGCTGAGACCGAAGAGGATGATCTCAGTGATAAGGTGGTCGGTGATGTCCTACAAAAGTGTAAGTGCAAGCATCCAGAATTGAGTCTTCACTTTTACCAGCCTGTAATTTCAGCACAAGCTTGCTCACCCTGTACCGTGGTCAATAAGCATATCATTCTTCAATTTGCGTATGTTTCTAATGAACCTATGGGACACCAGTAAACGCCGCTTTGAAACAACACAGCCGCATCGTCTATTCCTCTCAAGCTGTTCAGCATGTCGCTCAGCAAATTACCAGCCTATACTGGTCATCGGTGACCCAGGCAATCCCCAACCCGGGATCTTTGTTAAAAGGGGTCGAGAGATCAGTGGATCTATCCAGTCATCTGTGAGCCCTGGAATTCCGCTACTGGGAAATGGGATAGATCTAATATCGCAGGAATATCGCACAACTCCCGTTGGAGCTGGAAAACCAATCCGCGAGCGAAGCACAGCGGGCTAGGTCTGGGATACCCCTCGCACCGATCGCAGTTTCAGCTGGTTAATTGTGATACAGATACCAAGAACTACGGGAGCGTCTGACGGATCTGGATCGTTTACGGCAACAGCGACAACGGCGCCTAGATCAATTACGACAGTTGCAGCAATTACTGGAGCCGTTCCGGGAACCGCAGAAAAACATCCAGCCTAATCTGGTGACGAGAGATGGCGAGCTAGTCCAGGAGTTAGACAAGATGAGGATGCTGGTTGCGCGAGTTGGCGGTCGAGTCGAGCAGGGAAAGAAGAAACTGGGCGCTCAGGAGCAAGACAAGCCGTATCTGGGGTGCGACCAGAAACTAGATGCCTTATTGGACATGACGTGATGACAAATAAAGAGGAAGGGCCCGGCTAGAATGACTTCATGCATTGAATGGAATGGAAGGATGCCCGAATACCTAAATCGCATGCCTTGCCTACATTTATGAGAGCGTTGCGCCTCCGTACATAATAACCTTTGAAGATTGAGAGTGCGGCATTGCCGGCAAAGAGGTTGCACAGATGCATGGCAACCATTGCAGCTGGATAATCAATCAGTAGATCTCAATTTTCTTGGACTCTTCGCCGCGGGTCTCCTTGGGCAGCTATAATTAGACGATTTCCCATGCAATTACCGGAACTTTGAGAAGTTGCAAGGGGGGGACCAAGCGATTGACTGCGGCTGCAACGATCATAGCAAGTGCCCGTGACAGACCAGAAGGAGGGAGAAGAACGAGAGCCAAACGGTTGTTTGGGACTACAGAGTAGTAGCAGCAGCAGCAGCAGCACTTGCTCTGTTCCTTCTCTTTCACTGGCTCCCCCATTTTAATTTCCTACCCATCTATCGATTTCCCTTCCTCTTATTGTTCCTTCATTCACCACACTCTTTTTGTCCTTTTTTCCCCCTTTGGCATAACTACCACAAGTTAGTTTACCTATTGTCACTTGACTTGCAAATGGAGAATTCTGGCGCGGCCACCGCCCCAAGTTGTGGCGCTGCCGAGGCTGGTGCTCGGCTGGAATCCTCCGAATTCCCGACGCTTGACTGTTTTGGCTTCTCCGCGGCCACGGTTCACTATCAGGACGAGGTGGATGACCCTCATCGACCAGCTTTACCTGCGGCTTCTCCATTGTCTGCTGCTGCTCTCACCGCAACGGTTCCTTTCCCTAGTCTTGACGATTTGACTCCGACCGCGCACACCAATAGCTACAGCAAAAGTGAGCCCTCTTCACCCGGCATCATCAGCGCGTCTACGCCTTCCCCTGATTCCAAGGCACCCTTTGTGCGTGGGCATCGCCGCCGTTCCACCCACGTTACTCGTCGTGACCTTGAGAAATTCAGAAAAGAAGTGTTGGGATTAGAGACCTCTGGGTTCGGCTTTGACGACGACCATAACCTCCCTAAACCGGATCCTGCCGTCGATCCCGAGTTCACCCTATTAAACAACGCTTTTGACACCGCAAACATGTCGATGAACAGCAGTGGGGGCATGACTGGTAGTAGCCCTGGGTCGGCCATGTTTGCCAGCTACGGCGATGGCTCCGGCGGTGCTTCGGGCATGCCCAATGTTCCCCGTCCCTCGATGTCGCCTGCGATGCCTCACCCACCGGCTCAGGTCAACGGCGGCGGAATGCCTGGTATGAACGGCGCAGTTCCTATGAACGCGGGCCATCAGATGGACCTGCATCACCTCTACGATATGGTATTGGAGTTGAGCGACGTGTTGAAGAACAACCGTGAAATGACGAAAAGTATAGTAACTAGTGCTGAAGAGATTATGGTATGTCTTCCATGGAAGTATATAAATAGTCTGGTTTAACCTGGCTGACAGGGACAGAAACGTTCTGGATCGGAAGGTGCCAACCCGACCCTGCAGCAAGTGAATGGGGAAATCACTGGTAAGGGGTTGCTTGGATGTTCCTGTGTGGACGGCTGCTGACACGCTTAGGTGCCCGTATTACCGAGCTCGAGCGTGCCCTCGCCAAAGAGAGACGTTTAGTTGAGGTCTTACGAACCGAGCAGGCGGAGAATGCCAAATTGATCGGTGAATATGAGGCGACCCTCGGGACGATGGTCGAGCAAATCCGCAACTACTGCCAAAACAACAACATGCACTATCTGTCTCAGAAACGCCACTACAACAACCTGCTCCAAGCGGAGCGTGACTCCCACTTGGAGAGCCGCTTAGACCGTGACTACTGGCATGCGCAGACCATGAAGTGTGCCGAAATGATTCGGACGGCGTACCGTCTCCGCTCCGAGGAGGAAGAGCTGCCTATCCGAATCGTTGCAGGCCTACAGAACGAGGTGCGGGCGTACCGCAATGCGCTTGGTATGGAGCCCGAGAGGCCAGAGGACGAATTTGGATGGGAGATCCTGAAGGATGTCCCCGGCAGCGCCGAATGAGACCGACACCGTGGGCTGCCCATACCCTGGTGGTTGGCATTGACTTTGGTGGTGTTACACGAGCTATAACGATTGGTTACCGATATATTTGCGTTAGAGGGAGCAGGCGTTTTTGGAGCAGCTGATTTGCGGCTACGGATTTTCCCGGCGAAGATACCCATTGTTGCATGGCTTGTATATGGGATCCGAATGAGATCCGTTAAGTAGTTTTATGTATTTCTATACCTGTGAGAAGTGGAAAAAAGAAGGAAATTCAATATTCGTACAATTTATTCAGTATAGAACACCTCGTCCAATACCTTCCACCACCCAGGACCTTCAGCACTTCCAACAGCCCCAGGCACTGGACTCTCCTACACACAATAGTATGTAAGCATCACTAACTTCCTCTTCATCTCGATAAAGTGATTGAATGATGAACATACCTGCATCCCATCCGTCAAAGCCCACCACTCCCTGACCTTCGGATTCGCCTTCATGCGCTGCATATCCCCCTCAAAGTCCTCTCCAACATACTTGAATGTTGCGAACAACGTCCGCTCATTATCGAAGAATATAGAGTCTGCATATAGCCCCATATCAGCTTTACACTTGTTTTATATATATATATATAAATGGGAGAATTCTGGGGGGAAATGTACAATCGCAAATATTACACTCCTTGATCTGTTGCAGAACTTCGGGCCATACGTTCGCGTGACATTCTTTGTATGCGGCGATGGCGGACGGCTTGAGGTGGACGATTTGGGCGATGCGGCGGGTGGGCATTTTTGCAGTTGGTGGATCGGGGAGGTGGATTGAGAGTGAGGTTCAATGCTGGGTAAAGTATGAATGCTGGGAAGTGAGGATAGGGGATGATGGTATGGTGGTGTATATGTATGCTTTTATGTGAATTCGGGGTGATGATGGCCCGAATTGGGGGATGTGATGGGCCGAAGGGAGGGGTAGTTAGTTAGTTGTTAGTTCATTGTTATAGTTGGAGTGGGGGGATGATGTTTATTTGATGTGTAGTAGGATAGAGTTGTTTGTATAGCAGATATAGATACATATTCTAGTTTGGGTATAATAGTTGTTTTATGAACTACTTACTAGTAAGTGGTAGTATTTTGTTTACCTTTAGCGGTGGCCTCGTTTTAGTATCTGCGGTACTAGTACTAATTTACTACTACTAGTATTCTGTCTGCTCTTGGATCTTCACTGTGATAGTGGTAACATGCATGATCTACTACAGGATCTGTAGATTAGTGGTAGCATCAACGACTACTACTACTACTACTACTACTAGCTTGGATAAGAATATGGTACTAATTCCCAGGTAAATATGATATTTATATAAATTCTTTCACTCGACATCCTCCCACCCATCCCAATTGAATATACAGAACCAGCAACTTAGTATATTTCCTACTGATTCCATACATTACAAACTACCCACACTACCATACTCCATCCAACATAGTAACAAATAGTTACACCCAAACACCTTATTCGAATTAACGATCCCCAATCCATCCTCATACAACACCACCACAAAAAATAAAAGTAATCACATTAACCCCCCATAGGTCTGGCCCTCCTTCTCCAACTCCTCATCCTCCTTAATATAATCCTCAAACCTATTCACCACCCCCTCTTCTTCTCCATGATGCGAGGGTTGACTTTCCTCTTCGTGCAGGTTGCTCTGCTGAGAGGCGTATTGGGCGCTGTCGTTCTTCCCTTGGCTGGCACTCTGCTGGGAGTCTTGGTGTTTGTGGTGGTGGAACATTTTGTCGAAGATGTTTTCGTGGTCTATAACATATAGTATTATATTAGTAAATAAATACTATTTATATAAGGGGATGGTGGTGGTGGTGGAAATGAGGGATGGGGTCACGTACGTTGAGACATTTTCGGTGGTATCTCGGATATTTATATCGTAGAAGTAGTGTACTATGTAGTTAATTCAATTTCAAGTTAGATAGGATAAATGGAAGAATCAAGTTATATCAATTGTAGTCAGGTAGAATGGTTCTCCCGACCATATGGTTAGCTTCATATAAACGGGCCCGAAACTCAAAGTATTCGCTATGCCATCATCATTGCGCTTTGACTTTCCGCTGTCTTCCGGGGATCTATTATCCGATCTACATTTGTGCGGTGTGTGCTGTATATGGCTTCTAGAATTTGGGTTCCATGGTTACTTCGACTGCTTCATGAGTTGCTAACTCGGGCAGACGGGGCTACTATACGCGTGCGCAGACTTGGTGGAGGAACTAAAGCCACGACGAAGATCAGAAGAACAGCAAAGTAGAAGCTCATTCCCATATATATCGATTACTATATAGACATGAAATCGCATGTGCTAGACTATCATCAAGATCTTTTCATAAACAAATAGTAAATGCATCACTGCCTCACAACCGGGTTCTTCGCCACCGGCCGGATCCACGAGATGCATACGTTCGCTGCCAGCGAAATCACCCCGATGATCCAGAGTGATCGAGCATAGTGCGACCCATTGTAGCGGAAGATAATGGCGAAGATGATTCCGCCAAAATTGCCCATGCCGCCGACGGCACCCGACACGACACCTATCATCATTAGTACAGAGTCATTCAAAATAAGTATCAACGGGAACTCACCATTGGCAAATGGGTATACGTGAGGCACCAAAGAAAAGATGGCACCGTTGCAGGCTTCGAGGAAGAAGGCAAGCCCGGCCATGAGGCCGAACATGGTTGCCTCGGATTTGGGGTTGGTCAGTCCGATCGCGAGTTGGAAAGCTCCCGTGACGAGTCCCAAGCAGACCAGCAGGATCTTCTTTGACCATAGGCTTTGTGTGGCCCGATACAGAAAGTCGGCCAGGAAGCCACCGGCCGGTCGGCAGATAATATTCAGTAGTCCGAACATGGCGGCCCATCGTCCGGACTCAGTTTGTCCCATGCTGGGAAAATTCGCTACATAGTAGTTTGCCAGAACGGACTCGATGGCAAGTTCTGCACCGAACGTGCAGGCGTATGGGATGGCGACGGCTGCAGTGAACATACTGAAGAGCACGTTCAGGGCCTCTTTGCGTGTGGGTGCTACGACCGTGTCCGTCCTCAGCGCGTCGAACTGGCCAATTTGCTGGGACTCGGCTCCCAGGGAGATGGGGGTTTGGGCGCCGCCTTTCTTTTCCACATCCGCCATCATATCGGACACCGAGGGGGCTTTAGACGGAATCCCCGAGTTGACATTAATAATCTTGCCCTCGGACTCAGTGGCCTCCTTCACCCAGAGATGACGCTCCGACCATTTCCCCGTTGGCGTGTCCTCACATACGAAGAGCATGGTCAGGGCAACCCCGACGATGATGATGAACGGCACGATATATGCCACGCGCCATGCTTTGTGTGGTGTCAAGCCTTGGACTTTGACCAGGGAATCGAACACAGCGGGCATAACGAAGCTGAGACAAGTAAGCCAAATGATCAAACAGGTACAGTGTTCAACGTACAATGTGATTCCACCACCAGCATTGCCCCAGCCACCAGCCAGAGCATTTGCAGTCCCAACAATCTTCTTGTCAAAGAACCCCGTGCACCAGACCTGGCATGGGACAAAGGTACCTCCGAGGATACCCACGAAGAAGCGCAGGGCAATCAGGCCATTAGGAGTGGTGACAAGACCCGCCATGGCAGTTGGAATTGACCCACAAAGCAGCAGCCCGATAAACACCAGACGAGGACCGAATTTGTCACAGAGGGGTCCTGCTACGAATCTCACAAGCAGACTAGCACATGGTCAACGGATGTCTATATATCACCAGGAGTGTTGAGGCGGGCAAGGCTTACGTCGCAAGCAGAGCAACAATGTTCGAGTTTGCTACCTGCGTCTCTGTCATGTTAAGATCTTGGCGAATTGTGTCGGTCAACTAGATGAGGAACCTATGTCAGCCTTTATTCATGCATGCATCCGGGTTAGGAATCACTTACCAACGGTGGAAAGGCATACCACGACAGGAAAGCCACCATAAATCCCAGCCATGAGAAGAAGAAAACCCGACCATACTTGTCAAACGGGTTGAGGACGGGAATGGACTGTGCTTTGCGATTACTCGGGTTAATCTCCGGAGAGGCAAAGAGGAGCTTGACGCGATCCATCGCCAGACAAATTCCGTCGATGGAAGATCAATTGATGGTAAACTGTGTCACTGATGAGACAGCAAGGATGTAAAGTACAGGAGGGCTTCAAGTATGCACAGAGAGGAAGGGTATCACGACAACGACGAAAAACCACCACCAGGGTGTATTAGATGCAAGCAGACAAATGGACGACTGGGTCCCCACGGAAGAGCAATGAGACTGGAGGGTGTGGTATAGGGCAATACAGGAGAATTAAGACCGAATTAGATCGATGGAGAGGCCGTGTATATATAGACCGGTGCTTCGGATAGTGTCTCAAGAAGTGGAAACGTTCTTCTCAGACGTAGGAAACGCTCCGACACCCCCGTGTGGGAGGCCTCATTCAAGGCATCAATCTATCTAGTTATCTATCTCCTAGGAGGGTCAGCGGTCTGATTACCATTTGATTGATGCGTGTGGCTTGCTTGTGATAAAATTAAACGACACAACATTCAAGGAAACATAAATCAGTATCTCCTAGGAAATGGGTCAAGCCCAACACAGTGTGGCAGCAAGAAAAAAAAAAAAAAAATTAAATAAAATATTATCAGCAGCAACAGCAGCGAAATAAACAGAACCAAGGCAAGCGTGTGAACTCAATCTAGGAGCAATGGCCGGGGATCCACAGCTGGTAGTCGGGTTGAGCGTGGCTGTGGATACTGGGTCGCGCGGTAAGAGAAACCGTCCAGCGTTGAAAGCCGGAGTCACTAGTCATGGACCTAAGCAGGAAGATGACCTCAGGGTTCATGGCATGGCGATCGAGGCCCAGTTCATGACCCTCATCAGGAGGCGTGGGCCAACGAGACCAGTGCTGGAGATAAGCAAGGGTCTCTGCACGGCAGTTTGGGGCATGATTGGCATGGTTCTGGGGAACTGATAAGGATAAGGTAGAAGATCTGGAGAAGTAACTCCGCGGGATTGTAGATGGGAAGAAGGATGACTGTTTGTGTATTTCCGGGGGGGATGTGGGCGTTGAGGGATAGGGAGGGGAGGAATGGTAGAGAGAGATTGGCGAGAGATAGACTAGTCATACGGAATAGATAGGGAGGGAGACCCAAGGGAAAGAGGCAGCCACACTCACTCTCTCACTCATTTACTCACTTACTCCTCCTACTAGACTAACGGTAACTGTATCACGGGATGGAGACGCGGCCTCAGGAAGCGACGCGGTCACTTTCAATTTCTCTCATCCTGAAATAGACATTCATAACCAAAGAAGAAATACAAATAAGAAAAAAAATAATATTCAAACCCACCGGCAAGTGGGCCATCGTCACCGCAAGTCATCCTCCTCAAACCTCCGGCTGAAATACTTTGCAAGTCCTAGTAGTATCCATTTCCCCTTCGTCTACGAGCTAGCAAAAAATTTTCCCTCCTGAAGCTTGCCATTGCTTGACCTTGCGAGAGTCTACAACATACATCCCCAGTCGGGTATAGTAGGAGGTGCCAGCTACTATTCCGTACTATAGACTACTCCCGTAGTGGCCAGCCAGATGGGGCGGCTGTAAATTAATAACGGGGGCCACTACCTCCTTACGTATTCCTCGCCTCTTTGGCAGGTGGATATCCAGTCATCTAGTACTGTACGTCGTTGTCTCGACCCGGTTTCGAACTGCTTCAGGGATCCATCTCTCTTCCGTCCGGATGGAAGATGTACAAAGGGAAAGCAGAAAAAAAGAAAAGGGGGTTGCAGATCAACTGTCTACGTAGTACAATGATACTTCTTCACTCCCGATATAGGAACCCTCGGCATCCGATTTCGTATCAGACACTGGAGAGATAGGCTGAAACTGGCCGATAAGGAGACCCAAACAATGAGAAAGCAATCCCAGTTGGGAAAAATTGTAAAAGAGGAAAAAAGAAATGTAATGCACGGGCCACCTCGTGGGCTGATCCTTGATAACTCCCTCGTCCCAGCCAATCAGCACTCGCCCATTAGGGGGGCCCGGACAAGTTGACAGCCGCTGCCCTAAATCGGAACGCCGGGCTGCTTTTGGTGCAAAACTGGAATTGGCCATGCAAGGCACGCAAGGTAAAACCACAAAATACAACGAACGCTCCTCGGCTACGAACGGCTGCCCCGGGCCCCCAGTGTAAGCTCCTGGAGGCCGGACTAGCACCTGCTCACTTATGTATGGCGTCCCCGAGCATGGACTAACAGCAATTAATATAGGCAGCAGTTGCATCGGGCAGAATATGGCACCATCTTAATATCCACGATGGGTTCCAGTCGTCCAGTCGTGTGTGTCGTCTGGGGGCTCCCTGGGCCACCACTAAGGATTAAGTGTAATACGAATAGTAGACAGTGTGGAACTGGTATTGGAAGATACATAGAATAGATTACATGGTGTGCTGTGGATGAACGTCCGAATCCAGTCAAAGAAGCCCTAGCTCCAATCATAACATCATCATCATCATTATCACCGTCGCCACAGACGAACCGGCTACCAGTCAATCACGGTGGACGGCGCAGCCGTACCGCACCCGGATGCCTTCTCGCCCGCCTTCTTCCCTCGCATCCCCTTATACTTCTTGTCATGCTTCTTGAAAGGATCGGGCGCCTCGCCCTTTCGCACCTTCCACTTCTCCGTTCCCAGAACCGAGTCGAGCTCCTCGACAGGCGGCAGCTTCAGGTAGATCCACCCGTCATCCCGTTCCTCAATCGGAAACGTTGCGATGTTCATGCTCTCGTCATTCGAGCATCGGCCTGCCTGCTCCCCGTTGAGCTCGAAATTGCGCTTGTGGTAGGGGCATGACACCCAATACTTGCCGGCGTCGTCGTCGCCAATCAACCCGTCTGACAGGACAAACGCCCGTTTGTGAGGGCACATCTGCTGCGTCGCGTAGTACTTGCCCTTGACCTTGAAGATAGCCAGCTGCGTGTCCCCACGCTTCACATTGGCGGATGACATCTGTGGCGAGCCATCCGAGAAATAGTCAGCCTTGATGATCGGCTGCCACGAGAGAGTGGACCATTGGTGACCCTTGAAGTCTTCCTTGGCCGGTTCGCTAGGCCAGTAGGTCGGGCGCTCTTGATCGCGCTCCCTGATCACCTCCACGGTGTCGACCGTGTCGTCCGTGTTGGCAAATTGTTGGAAGTATTTGCGCCGCTTGGGGTTTCGCACTGTTTCGGTCCACTCGCAGAAATAACTGTCAACCAGATCCTGCATCTGCTGTTCCATCTCCGCCCCAATGCCCAATTTATCTTCCACGACTACCTCACGTAGATATTCAATACCACCCGGGAGGTTTTCAATCCAGCGAGCTGTCCGTTGCAGCTTGTCTGCTGTGCGGATGTAGAATATAAGATACCGATCGATCATCGGGATGACCTTCTCGGGCGGAACATCTTTGGCGAGGATCTCGGAATGCCGAGGTTTGGCACCTCCGTTGCCTCCAACGAAGATGTTGAAGCCTTTGTCGGTGGAAATGAGACCGAAACTGAAGCAGATTAGCCAGATGCCCTAAGGATAACTAACAGGTATGTAAAACTCACTCTTTGTTCTGTGCCTCTGCGCATTCGCGCACGCAGCCGGAAACAGCGCCCTTTAGCTTGTGCGGGGAGCGGATACTCTTGTAGCGCTCTTCTAGCCGGATGGCCATGCCAACACTGTCGCCAATACCGAACCGGCACCATGTGGTCCCCACGCAGCTCTGAGAAGCGTTAGTATGTTCTCAGACCCAACATAATCAGCGAATCATCATGGAGATACATACCTTGATAGTGCGAAGTGACTTGGCGTACGCATGCCCGCTCTCCATACCCGCATCGACCAATTCCGTCCAGATGTCAAGCAGATCCTGCTTCTTAGCCCCAAACAAATCGATACGCTGACCTCCAGTAATCTTGCAATAAAGGTTGTATTTTTTAGCGACTTGCCCGATCGTGATCAATTTGTCCGCGGTGATTTCCCCTCCAGGCACTCGAGGAACAACCGAGAAGGTCCCATTGCGCTGAATGTTGGCAAGGAACCGATCGTTGGTTTCTTGTAATTCGTGTAAATCCTTATCCATGATGTGTCTGTTGAAAAGACTGGAGAGGATCGAGGCAATTGCAGGCTTACACAGCTCGCAGCCAAGCGAGTCGGGGTTCTTGCCGACCGTCCTCATGACATCCTCGAACGTCTTCAGTTGCTTAATGGCAATGATATTGTAGAGATCGGCCCGCGCGTGTGGAATATGAGCACATACTACATACACGTTAGAAGAATACCGACAGCCCCAAATAGGTGGATACATACAGTTGTTCGAGACTTCTTGTCCCATGTCCAGCATGGTCTTGTTGAAGATCGATTGCACTAGCGGCATACAGCCGCCACAGCCGGTTCCCGCTTTAGTGCACGACTTGACCTCCGCAACGGTTTTGCAGGTGCCATTTTTAATGTTTGAAACCAAGTCGCCTTTGGTAACATTATGGCAGGCGCAAATTTGAGTGCTGTCATCCCTATAAACGCAATGAGTAATTAGCAAATTACTTCGGAGTCTGACCGGATTGAATGACTTACAGATCGTCGGCGTTTTCCTCTCCGCCGCTCTGAGCTCCCAGAATGAACTGGCTGGGAGGTACGTCCAGCTCTTTTTGGGACTTGACCATCTGATTCAACTTGAGGTAGTCCTTTGTATCTCCGATCATCATGCCACCCAGGAGATATTTGCCGTCCATTGTAAAGAGATATTTCTTGTAGACACCGCCAAAAGGATCCTTGTAAGTAAGGGCCTTTACAGGCGGCTCATCTTCAGCTACATCTCCGGAGGGCATTGACGGCCGCTGACCGGGGAGGAACTTGGGTCCATCCCGATCGGCGAAGAAATCTCCAAAGCTGGCCACATCTACACCTAGCAGCTTTAGCTTGGTGCTGAGGTCTGGTCGCTTGAAGCTCTTGCGTTCCTTGTCGGGGTTGGTGAGGTTGTATGCGAGCACATCGGCCATCTCGATGCCGGGGGCGATGATACCAAAGGTTTGGTTCTCCCAACTAGCACATTCGCCGATCGCATAAATGTCTTCGATGGATGTTTGGAGACTGTTGTAGTGTGTTAGTATGTATCAAAATAAAATTCAAGCAGTGACTATACCTTTCATCGATAACGAAACCTCCTCTTCCAGCACACTGGATTCCCGCAGACTCGCCCAGCTCATCTCGTGGCCTGACTCCGATCTATTCTGAGAGTTAGCGCGTCAAAAGCAGCTGGCGTTGGCAAACAGGAGCGTACAGCAAAACAGATGCACGAGCAGCTGAGCTCTTCCCCATCCTCGAAGACAATTCCAGTAACATTGTTGTCATCATCCGTATTTATGCGTGCAACCCGCTTCTCATGTAGCACATCCAATCCCAGCTCTCGGATTTTGCGGGTCACAAGGGTGCCAGCATCTCCATCGAGCTGTCTCGCTAACACCCACTTGTTGCGATCGACGAGTTTGACACTACCAAAGTCTTGCAGGTCTGTCATCGCTTTGGCTGCTTCTAGACCCAACAGACCACCTCCTACAGTAACGCCCGTCTCACCTTTATGCTTTGACGCAAACTCTATGAGCTTTTCCAGATCCGAGATCGTCCGGTAAACAAAGATGCCTTTGGCATCGTGTCCTGGGGTGCGCGTGGGCAGCACGGCATCCGAGCCCGTAGCCAGGATCAGGATATCGTAGGGGATAACATCATCAGTCGAGGTTTTGACCGTCTTGCGGTCGGGGAAGATGTCGGTTACCCGAGTGTTGAGATGATAGTCAAAGGATCGGTCTTTGATGGAACCGTACTAGTTAGGGCACCGGCGTCGGCGTTAGTGTCTGAACCAAGACCGCCCATCCCGAACGCGGATCGGAAACTCTGCGGACTCGGAGTACTCACCCATTCTCTCGGGTTCAGGTAAAGATCCTCGATCTTGCGATGTTCGAAAAACGACGAGAGGCCGACTCGGTTGTAGGCGATGTGTGGCTCTTCGCCAATTACAACGATATCATACTTTCGTCGCTCAGAGTCCTGCTTGACGAGCTTCTCACTAAGAACAAACAGGAGTAGTCAGTATTCCGAGTTTCGGCGCCAATAAACAGTGTTCGACTACCCAAACATACATGAAGGAGATAGCCACCATGCCCAAGCCGACCACCACGATCTTCTGGCGTCTATTCGAAGCCGATCGGCGAATAGCCGGGTCTGGTAGGGAATCAACTGCGGGAGAGAGAACACTGGGGACGCTGTCCATGACGACAGCGTCACCGTTCCCAGACCCATCCAACAGAGGCATTGTTGATGACAGAGGATAATCAAGGAATCCTACGTCGATGACAGTGGCCAAGAGGAATCCAGCGCGGTTTTGTTTGTGCCACAGGGGAAAGGGAACCCGAGCGGCACCGGAGTTGCGCTACACAGCCATAGGCAACAAACCACCATCATTGTATCTATCTCGCCGAGAGGCGAACGATAACTGCGCGGAGTTACGGTCGATAGGGCGTTTGGATTGTGTTTCTCCGTGGGACTTGACTGGAGGGGTGACTATGACCTCTGAGGTAATCGGTTGAGAGAGGGGGGGTCCATGCTCGATCGTACTGTAATCAGGGACCTCTTGACCCGCCATGCAGATCATAGAGGAGCCACCGTTCGTGGAGAGGGGGAAAGACGGATAAGAACCGGGAATGCGATGGGTTCGATCGGTAATTGGGGAGTGGCTGCATGAATTGAGCGAGCGAGCACGACTCCGCGGAGATGCGATGGAGAAACGAAGGCATTGAGGCTGTTGCTTATCGCGACTTCCTTATCGGTTCCTGATAAGCGTCTGATTGGCCGCAATCGGAAGTATACGTACCAGAGATGCGGGTGGGAAAGAGACTGGAGCTCCTTGCAGTTGCTGGAGTCACATCATTGTGAGGGAATTCGATGGATGGTTTGAGGATGCGTTGGGTTTCCAGCAGCAGGTGCATGCTACATACTAACGGCTTACTACTCACATACTACCGGTTGTTCTAGACGTCCACTCACTGACTACTGACTACTGACTACTGACTGACTAGTAGTCGGCCGATGGGACCATTTCTTTTCTTCCATCTTTTTCCTGCTCGCCCCCCCACTGCGGCAAAAAGCACAACAGTCCCAGGCAATATTACTTGCTCAATAATCCCCGATACCGTGAATACACGATTAATCACGGTCAACTGGAGACTTCGTAATCCTGCTGCATTTAATGGGCAATTAATCGGCGGTGGAGCCCTTTGGAAAAAAGTGGATCTGGCCGCTGTCCTCCTGGGGCTTGTTTTTCCATTACAGCACAAATTGTCACTAGTATCGAGTTTAGTTTAGTGAGTCTGCTTGCTGCTCGGGAGAGGCTTGTTTCCAGTTTTTTTTTCATGCCTGGTTTTTTATACTTTTTTTTTTTCGGGACCAGGTCTCAAGTTCCCACATTCCCGGTAGGAATGTTCGAATGAGAAGCCCGTGTTCTCCCTGTCTACCCGACTGGAGGACACACCAGGCCATGACTAGACCTGCTGGAGAGTACGGAGTAATACTATTACATATCTCTGCTTGTTAGTTCACTCATTGTTCGAATCCACCGGCTCCCGCGGAAATCTCTCCGGCCGAATGTTGGCCCTCACTCACGCCCTCCCCCCCAAAATAGATCTCAAACGAGGTGGAATACCTCCTGTTTCTTCTCCGTGGACTTAGTACCAGGTCCCGGCCGTTGCTGGTCACACCCCGTTGAGCTAATCCAAAAGCCGGCAGTTTTGAGGGTTCATCTGTCATCTGGTTTTTGAGCGATTAATTTTCCCGTAGCTAACCCTGGTCTTCCCCGGATGAGTGTCTTGCTCCTCTCATCTGCCTTCTGCATGCTCTGTATCGGTCCTAAGCTATACTCGTCTTCATCCCTGATATTGTCTCATGCCTTATTTGGCACCTCGAGGCCATTGAACCACATAAACACATACCATGGCGACTGTCACTGAGGTGCTGACAGAGCCTTTCACCGCTCAAGGGGTCACCCTCAAGTCGGGTCCGATCAAGGTCCACCAAGAGGAGTTGCCTGCCGTGGAACTTTCAGACATTCCTCTGCCGCCCCCGTCAAAAGAGCCAACCGAGGTCCTCAGTATAGACAAGCCAACCCCCGATTATCATGTTCCGCGCGACCCTCGCCTTATCAGACTGACCGGTGTTCATCCCTTCAATGTCGAGCCTCCACTCACGGCGCTGTACGACGAAGGTACTCAACGTCTTTCCTGCTGCCCTGTTCTTTTTGAACTCGGCGCAAAATTCCTTGTATTCGTAGCGATGCTCACCTGCCAATAGGCTTCTTGACCTCCCCGGAACTGTTCTATGTGAGAAATCATGGCCCGGTACCATTGGTGAAGGACGAAGATATCCCCAATTGGGAGATTAGCATTGAAGGGTAAGGAATCTCGACTTCCTCAAACATCGCGTCATCATCTGACAATGTATATGCAGCCTGGTGGAGAAGCCGCTTGTCCTCAACTTCCGGGACATTTTGCAGCAATACGATCAGATCACAGCACCAATCACTCTCGTCTGTGCGGGAAACAGACGGAAGGAGCAGAATGTGGTCAGGAAGACCAAAGGTTTCTCATGGGGTTCTGCCGGCCTGTCGACGGCTCTCTGGACTGGCCCAATGATGGCAGATATCCTACGGAGTGCGAAGCCTTTGAGGAAAGCCAAGTATGTCTGCATGGAGGGAGCTGATAAGCTGGTAAGTTACCTTATCCATCCATGCATGCAGTGCTCTGACAGTTTGCTTTCAGCCAAACGGGTATTACGGGACCTCGATCAAACTCAATTGGGCCATGGATCCCAATAGGGGAATCATGCTGGCCCACAAAATGAATGGCGAGGATCTCCGTCCTGATCACGGCCGTCCCTTGAGAGCTGTCGTACCCGGCCAGATCGGTGGCCGAAGTGTCAAATGGCTGAAGAAGCTCATTCTCACTGATGCGCCCAGTGATAACTGGTACCACATCTATGACAACCGAGTATTACCGTAAGACTTGCCTATCCGACCACAAGAGTACGTTGTCTAACTGTTATCCAGGACAATGGTTTCGCCTGAAATGTCGTCCAGTGACCCAAACTGGTGGCGCGACGACCGATATGCGATTTATGATCTTAACGTGAACTCTTCTGTTGTATACCCCGAGCATAAGGAGGTGCTGGATCTTGCGTCGGCAGGCCCGTCGTACAACGTGAAAGGATATGCCTATGCAGGAGGCGGTCGGAGGATTACGAGAGTCGAAATATCTTTAGATAAAGGCAAATGTACGACGATCATCGCGCAAATGTGTTGAGGCAGAGCTAACATGATTTTAGCCTGGCGATTGGCCAACATCTCATATGCCGAAGACAAGTATCGTGACTTTGAAGGGGACTTGTTCGGTGGTAGAGTAGACATGTCCTGGCGCGAGACTTGTTTCTGCTGGTGCTTCTGGTCGCTGGATATCGCCATTCCTGAGCTAGAGAATACAGATGCCATTCTCGTGCGAGCCATGGATGAGGCTTTGGCTCTCCAACCACGCGATATGTATTGGTCTGTTCTGGGCATGATGAACAATCCTTGGTTCCGGGTTACCATCACGAAGGAGAACGGGACTCTCAGGTTCGAGCACCCAACAGATCCTACTGGGCCCGGCGGATGGATGGAGCGCGTCAAAAAGGCCGGGGGTGATCTGGTCAATGGTTACTGGGGAGAACGACAAGCAGGAGAGGAACCGACAGAGCCTGAGCCTGAGAAGGAGATCAACATGAAGAAAGAGGGCGTGAACCGGATTATCGACCTTCAAGAATTCAAGAAGAACTCAAGCGATGAGAAGCCCTGGTTCATCGTGAACGGTGAAGTGTACGACGGCACGGCATTCCTGGAGGGTCATCCGGGAGGAGCTCAGAGTATCATCTCGTCTGCTGGCATCGACGTTTCTGAGGAATTTTTGGCAATCCGTACGTCCTAGGGACCTTCGAACAATGGAAATTAGAATGCTGACACACCCACAGATAGCGAAACAGCCAAAGCCATGATGCCCGATTACCATATCGGAACCATGGATAAGGCGTCCTTGGAAGCGCTCAAGAACGACAACGCACCACAATCGGATGAACCTCGCGCAACATTCCTTCAGTCGAAATCATGGACAAAGACAACACTTGTAAAGAGGACGGACGTGTCCTGGGACACGCGCATTTTCACTTTCCAGCTCCAACACGACAAACAAACCCTGGGTCTGCCCATTGGCCAGCATCTCATGATCAAGGTCGCCGACCCTACCAGCAAAGAAGCCATCATCCGCTCATACACCCCTATTTCCGATACCAACCAGGAAGGCACCATGGACTTGCTGGTCAAAATTTACTTCGACACGCCCACAGTCAAAGGTGGCAAGATGACCATGGCCTTAGAGAAGCTCGCGTTGGGATCAGAGATCGACTGCAAGGGTCCCACTGGTAGGTTCGAGTACCTTGGGAACGGCAAGATCTTGGTGAGCGGGAAAGAGCGCCATGTTAGTTCTTTCAAGATGATTTGCGGAGGAACTGGTATCACGCCAATCTTCCAAGTGCTACGTGCGGTGATGCAGGACAAGCAGGACCCTACGTCATGCGTGGTCCTGGATGGCAATAGACAGGAAGAGGACATCCTCTGCCGCGCCGATCTGGACGCCTATGAAGCGTTGGATAGCAAGAAGTGTAAGGTGGTACACACTTTAACCAAGGCTCCGGACAGTTGGACTGGACGCCGTGGACGTATATCAGAAGACCTGCTGAAGGAGCACGCCATTCCCGATGGCAAGAGCATGGTGCTTATCTGTGGTCCAGAGGCCATGGAAGAGTCCGCCAGGAAGATCCTTCTGGAGCAAGGATGGGCGCAGTCGGACCTTCATTTCTTCTAAGGGGAGCGCCTCCTCAGTACTGGAAATAGCCTTCGTCGCTAGTATAGGAAGACGACATTGTTAGATGTATATAAGAACGCTAATTTCACAAGAACTATGTACGGACCGTGATGTTCTTCAAGTGAAAGGATAAAATTGGCTTTGAAGTGCGCCTGCAATATGCGCGAGTCAGACGTAGGATAGTCTACTAGTGTCAGAATCGAATCGTTCGTTTACTCACGTCACTCAATTAAGACAAGTAGTCGGCCCTGCTTTACAAGGACAGCGACTGTCAACTAAATGGCGTCGCACTATAGTCACCTCATCTCCAAACGGGCCACACGAAGACAGTCGCTGGCGCTTTTCTGAATGTAAATCCTATACCCGACGTTTTTAAGAACCTTGGACACGTTCTATGCCGCGTAAGCAGCGAATAGAGGTAGAAGTTTTGTTTCACTCATCCGACGACTGACAGGTTCAACGTCGTGGCGCACACCAAGATTCCATTCAGCGGAGAGCGAGCGTAGGGAACCCTTCAAAGACATAACGAAGAGGTTTCGTACGTTCATCGTACTTTATTCTGAAACATTTCCCTGCCGCATCTGTGAATTGCACTCGAAATGACACTTGAAACAATTCGCAGTCCGAACCTATTAATGATGTCTTTCAGCATATGGTTAGTAGTATGGAGCAGACAACTTCTCCCACGGCAACAGCTTCAATTGATGCAGGAACCGCCAGATAAACCTGTCAATCATCCACAGACCATGACCATACAGTGGGCCAATAGTGGAGTCTCCCGTATTCATCGTTCTTACTCGAACACAGCCCACCAAAACCTCGTGGGAATCTCAAGTGACAACCACCAGACGACGCGTTGGCAGCGCGAGATCACGCCTCACTAAACCCGAACCAGACTAGTGCCTCTCCCCGTCCAACGCCCGGACCACCGCTTGTTCGGGAAACCGAAGCGGCAGGAATTCGCCGCGGTTCAACCAACCCGCGGACGAGAGCTCTCCCCTCCGTCCCTTCAGAAATAACATTATTTACCTTATCCACCTCTACACACAGTCTCTCTTTACGCACCAATCAATCGCCATGCCCCCGCGCAAGAAAGCCAAACTTACCCCCCAAAGCGAGAATGCCGAGCCGTCCGCAAGCACCGCTGATCAGCCAACAACCGCGGATTACGACCCAGTGACAGATCCCTGGACGGACGAGCAAGAGACCGCGTTATTGAAGGGGATTATAAAATGGAAGCCTGTCGGTACGTTGATCGCAACCCTTCTCCCCGCGCGCGCAGGGGAAACACTATCATCGGAGCAGTGTGACGCTAACGCGGCCCTCTTTCTCTTTCAAAAGGCATGCACAAGCACTTCCGTATGATCGCGATTTCGGAGTTCATGAAAAGCCAAGGCTATGCGCCCGCGCACGCAGAACACACACGGATACCGGGGATATGGAAGAAGCTGGGGACATTATACAATCTTCCGGCTTTGGATGAACGGGTGGGTTGATGCCTTCTTTCATCCATGGAGATTACGTCCTTTGGATTCTGGCTCGTGCTAACATTCATCTAATATTACGGGGTGAGCAGGAAGATTCATTGATAACAGACACCGCCGAGGACTCAAAGGAATTCTACTGCCCGTTCGAATTACCCCAGGATGAATATGGAGAATTGATGTTCGAACGGCGGCTGGCGATGGAAGGAACCGCGTCTCCTGATCCTAGTACGCATGCGGGATCGAGAAGGGGGAGCACGG
Organism: Aspergillus welwitschiae; assembly: GCF_003344945.1. Classification (NCBI taxonomy): domain Eukaryota; kingdom Fungi; phylum Ascomycota; class Eurotiomycetes; order Eurotiales; family Aspergillaceae; genus Aspergillus; species Aspergillus welwitschiae. Next base: position 936,228 of record NW_020798696.1, read on the forward strand.
TGGCTGATACGGACGGTGCGTATATAATATCTCTGCCTTGGTTGTCAACTGGTTGTTGGGGAAAGCATACTAATCGCGATCTATTCATCTCATACAGAACCTCGCTCTTCCCCCGCGCCATCACGAGGACGGAAGTCAGGTCGTGGCGGGCGTCCAGCGGGACGAGGGACGCGTTCGTCGCGTCTTCATGTCGAGGTCGAACCGCCGGCGAAGGGTTCCGGAGCTGCGGAGGAAGAAGCGGATTCTGGCGAGGAGACAGGCGCAAATGAAGAAGGCGATGAAGATGGTTCGGACGCTGCGAAGGATGATAGTGAGGTCGATGAGGAAGCGGAGGGGGGCTCGCCTACGACGCGAAGTACGCGTGCCCAGACATCGAGGACGAAGCAGAAGGGCAGAGGTACAGCAGGCACGGGAACTCGGAGGGGTCGACGGCGTCAGCCTTGATATTGATATGTGCTTTCTGCTGACGTTCGTTGGCTCTGTCTGTAACAAATACGTCGATAATGATACCTTGGGAGAAATAGGCGTTTTGGTGGGGCTTTGTTTGTATGATTACTTTTCTCTTTCTTTGTTCTACCATCCATTGTTCTTTTGCCGGACGATATACTATGCATAGTCCGTTGATCAAGCTATTTGACTTGTATCTTTCTATCTCCAACGACGACAGTTGGAGAGCAGGAAATCCGAGGTAGGAAGTAAAACAACATAGATGGCATCTAAATACATGGGAGCACATACAGTAGATCACTACATATTTGGGTCTAGAGTCATTCACAGGCTAAAAAGGAAACAATTTAGGGGAATAGTACAGGCATGTTCCAATCCCTTACAGACGCTTCATGATGGCCTCAGCATACTCGTGGGTCTTGGCGGAACCACCCAAGTCACCGGTGAGGGCCTAAAATCGCAATTGTTAGCATCGTGTCTCGCAATGGTACCGTCACTTTGATAAAATGCTAGCTTACCTTTCCTTCGGCGAGGGTGTCGAAAGTAGCCTTCTGGATACGAGTGGCGTGCTCATTCAGACCCATGTGCTGAAGCATCATGATACTGCTCAGAAGCAGAGCAGTGGGGTTGGCAAGACCCTTGCCAGCAATGTCGGGGGCGGAACCGTGGACAGCCTCGAAGATGGAGCACTCGTCACCAATGTTACCGGAGGGGGTCAGACCAAGACCACCGATCAGACCGGCGCACATGTCGGACAGAATGTCACCGTACAGGTTGGGCATGACAAGGACCTTGTCGTTGTAGGGGGTGGGGTCGGTAACGATCTTCAGGCAAGAGTTGTCCAGCAGCTCAGCATCGAACTCGACGTCGGGGAACTCCTTGGCAATGTCACGAGCAAGGTTGAGGAAGAGACCGTCGGACATCTTCATGATGGTGGCCTTGTGCACGACACGGACCTTCTTCTTGTTGATGGAACGAGCGTACTGGAAGGCGAAGCGGAGCACTCTCTCGGAGGCCTCCTTGGTGATGAGCTTGATGCTCTGGACAACACCGTCGACGACGACGTGCTCAATGCCGGAGTATTCACCCTCGGTGTTCTCACGGATCAGGACAGTGTCGACATTGTCGTAGGGGGTCTTGTAACCGGCAACGGAGCGGCAGGGACGGACGTTGGCGAAGAGGTTGAAAGTACGACGGAGGGTCAGGTTCAGAGAGACGTGTCCCTTGCCGACGGGGGTCTATGTGACAAAGCGTTTAGAGAAAGACTTATCGCAAAACAGTCTAGGAAGCATGGACATACAGCAAGAGGACCCTTGAGCGCAACGTAGTTCTTCTGGACGCTCTTGATGGCGTCGTCGGGGATGGCGGTCTTGCCGTCCTTCAGGATGGGAGTAACATCGACGGGCTCCCACTTGATAGGGGCCTGCACACAGGTAATTTAGCATCGCTGGATTGGTATACTAGAGGCGATCGGAAGTAGCGGGAGGCGTACGTTTGCGGCAGCGAAGATATCCTTCACCGACTGGGAGATCTCGGGACCGATACCGTCACCCTCGATCAGAGTAACAGTGTATTTTCCCTATCAGGACACATAATGTCAACAACGCCATTCAGAAATGATCCATCCTTCGGAAGAGCTGTTGAATAAAGGCCGTTGTCGCAGGTTGCGGCGGAAGCTACCGGACCAAAGGATGGAAGCAAAAAAATGTTTCAGGCGTTGCCCGGGACGCGACATACATCAGTATCCTTCTGACCCTTGAACTTAGCGACGCGCTCATCGGCAGCAGCGGAGTAAGTGCGGAGCTAAAAGTGCAGTTAGATCGAGATTCCTTCCAGGCCATGTTGTCGAGGAAAGCGGTCGGTAGATTACCTGCGAGAAGGGCGAGGCAATGCGAGGGGACACACGTGTTGTCCGCAAGCATTGACGGGCGGGAGCGACAAAGTTCCTGGCGGCAATCATTGTGAAAAAGTCCCCGAGATCGACGTCAAACGGTCAAGGGTGAAATAAAAAGAAGGAATTGGGGTGTGGTGAGAAGGAAGAGAGGAGAGTGAGGAAGAAAAGGGAAGAGAGGAGAGAGAGAGAGGTGGAAAAGGCGGCGGCGGGTTTGCTTGTGCGGGAACGAAGAGAGCAAGTCGCGGCGAAGAAAGGCACTTTAATCCATCCAGTGATTCTCGGCACCGCCGCTCCCGGACCGACCGAACAAAAGACAGACTTGCGAGTTACCGTCAGTCCACCGGCTCTAGTCTTGCTTCCCGTGCTTGATCTGATAACTCCCAAGCTAACCCAACGTCCCAAACGTTTCCTCCGAACTGCCTGTCCTGGCTGTGCCTATCCTTTTCTATAGTTAACACCCTAATTTGAACCCACCCCCCATCTTCCCCACCCTTGCTGCTGCGCATTTTCCTGCATGTGGCCTCCCTAATCCCTCCCCTCCGTGCTTAATCGCTCTCCCCATAATAACAACCTCCGTTATCGCCGATTTCCCAGACACCCACCCAAACCCCCCAACATGGCTGACGTCGACGTGGCCAGTTACTATAACTTGCCCTCGGCTTTCCCCGAAGAATGGCCCGCTGAGCTGGATGAAAGCGACCATTCCGAAGACGAAGCTTTAGAACGTCGTGGCTCGCGCTCGGAGAAATCCCGATACTTTGCTCTGGAGCGCAACAATAGCACGCGGAAGGGGGTCACTTTAGGCTCCTTCAAAGCGAACAATGGTCGGGAGAACCTCGTGAAGATGGATGAGCCTGATCCCCTGGGAACGGGGGACAGTGTGCTCAAGATTCTCAAAATGCGAGGCTTGTCTCTAGACGAGGAAAGCCGCCTGCGGAATCGTTTCCTGCTCTCATCGACCTCCTTCTCCCCGGCGCTCTTCCTTTCCCAAGTCCATTCCGATGCGTCGATACGGTCCCTTCTCGAAGGTCTCAACATCCTCTCTCAATCAATTGATCAGAAATCCGCGTCGCTGAAAGTCCTCGTCGAAGCGAACTTCGAACGATTCGTTCGAGCCAAAGCGACTATCGACAGTGTATATACAGAAATGAGGAATCAGGGCAAGAAAGAGGAGTATTTGAGCCCTCATGCCAACCGCCGGTCGGTTGGTCATTTGCGCAGCCTCTCGGGAAGCAAACAGAGTATAGCCACGTCGGCCCTTTCCGATGTAGGTCCCGGCAAGAACGCTCTGACGAAAGAGAGTGAATACGGCATGAAGGGTATTCGTGTTCCGTTGCTCGAGGCATCCGTCAAAGCAGAGGAGGTGTGGGGTCCGGCATTGGGAGGTCGCGAAAGAGAGCAGGTGCTCAAGTCGGTCGTCGACACTATGGAAAAACATAGAGATATCTACGAAATAGGCGGTCATCTTTCCAAGTCCATTAAGCAGAGAGACTATGACTCTGTCTTTGAGCAGTACCGGAAAGCGAGGGCCCTCTCCAAGACTGCTAGGGATATTGCCGATACCGCAACGAGCAAGGGTCAGCCATTGACGGATGAAGAGGCCCATGTTATTCTGGCTATGGGGAGAATGTGGATCGATGTTGATTCACAAATTCAAGCGTTCAAACGCGACCTGTGGAGGCGCCTCAGCGATGCGCCTACTACCTCGACCACTGTTACTGCTACAGGTCCCGTAGAAGAGCACATGGAGCTCATCGGTGCTCTCCTGGAGCTAGGGGTCGAGGACAATCCTATCTGGGTCTGGCTTCTCAGTCGCTACGACTTTTTGAAGAAGAAAATCACGGCCTTCTGTGACCGTTGCAAGGTCGAGATAGAAATTCTGAGGCGTCGACTAGCTAGTGGGGAGAAACCGACGCCTCAAACAGTGGCATCATATCTGCGGTTGGCACCACGCGACGGCGCTCTGGACACTCAAACCATGCGCGATAGCGACCAAGTGATCGAGCTCTGGGAATGTATACATACGTATCTGAGCAGACTGTTGTCCTCTGAAGGAGGTCTTCTTGGCGAGGTTTTCGATTTCTGGGAAGTAGCACAATCCTTCATCGACGGCAGCAGGCAAAAGCTTCTTCCCGCTGGGTTCGAGGGAGAAAGTCGCAAACACCATCGGCTCTCTTCCAACGATGCCCGGGAGCTGCAAAAGGGTGTCGTCGAGCTGCTCAATCTCATCCGCGAGAGCGTTCTCTCACTGTTCGCCGACCCCCCTGTGGACGATGTATCCCTCCTCACCTCGCCCGTCTCCACCGCCAGTCCCAGCAGCCCTGGGAGTCGGGGTGTGACCCCAACGGAGTCGCGATTCAAGCTTGATCCGAAGAACATGCCCTTCCCTACACCGAAGCGTGGGGAACATTGGGAAGACTATGCCTTCTGGCCACCATTTTCAAATTCTCTTAGCGGCATTCACTATCTCAGTCAGTGTCTAGTGCTCATTGGCACAGCGGCTAGCGAGATGGCCGCCTTGGAGCCTGTGATGCACAGTACTAACACCCGTGATCTTCTCAAATCCCTTGTGAGTGTAGCACGCGAACGCTCAGTACGTGTGGCATGCGCAGCTTGGGGAAAGGACGCCGAAATTTGTAAGATGCTGGAAGACTGGACTCGGGACCCGGAGAAGAGAGATCTGACCAAGATGCCTGGTCTATTTGTTGCCTTTGAGAACGCAATCATCGCGGGTATGCAGAAGATCCTCTACATTCCGGAGGCCATGGCAAGATCTGGTTCTGTAGATGTTGTGGCCCAGCCTCCTGCCAAACTACTACAGATGGTTCGCACTCAGTTTGTGTCTAGCGTCTACAAAGCTCTGAGTGGCCTGGTTGAGAATGCGGAGCATCCTACATCGTCGGAAGATGAGGATGAATGGATCGCAGCTGGCTCCACGGCGACACGAAACCAGTTTGATACATCTCCATCGCTACTCATCGCGGATGCGGTCGATTCTCGGAATAGAGTAAGTAGTTTGTCATTTTTTTTTTTTTTTTTTTTTAACACTCGGATATGCTGGTAGTTCATTGGCTAATGCGTCTATAGAATGTGCGCATCCTCTTGACTTTGTCAAACATCAAAGCATTCCAGGCCGATCTCGTCCCGCAGCTGGTTGCCAACTTTGAGAACTCATTCTCGGTCCGGTTGACCGAGGAGGCCAAGACAGTACGCGATGTGCTCAACCAGATCGACGATCGGTTGTTCCAGTCATACACTAAGCCGACCATCAATGCGTTGAACACGACAATTGTCAACAGCATCACTGCCCCCGACTGGGAACCGGCATCGTCCCGCCCGGATCAGGTCCGCCCATACGTCTACACTACCATGCTGGACCTGGTGCTGGTACACACGGAGATCACCACTACCATCCCTTCGACGTTGACGGCCGTGCCGAGCCGTTCCTCATCCGCCGCCCAGTCTTCATTACTCTCCGTCGTTCTTACGTATTTGCTGACCCAAGTGTCGACATCGCTTCTGAACGCCTTTAGTTCTCGGTCCTCGTACAGTCTGCCAGCCCTCATGCAGGCCACACTGGATACCGAGTTCATCGCGCAGACCATGTCCCAGTTTTCGACCGATGAAGCATCCGCGATACAAAGTCAGATCTATGTTGAGCTGGATCGGCGGACCACCCACGAGGCACGTGCGCGGCTTCAGTCCGAGCTGGGGGAAATGAGAGGCATCCTAAAGCGCTTGAGAGAGAGGACCAAAGGAGAGTTTGCATGCTTCAGAAAGCCGCGGAGTGGCAACGGGCACAAACCATCCGCCTAGATCGATCTTCATCTTCACGAAAGAAATCTACAAATCATCTTGACAGTAGTAGCAGCCCAATCCCTATAAAGAAGATCAAAAATCGTAGCCATTACTACCTAGTGGGTATCATATTCAAACTTTTGAACACCATCGCAATCAATATTGAAACTGCCCTGCCATCCAGCATCATCATCATCATCTTATGCCTTCCCAACCATGCGTTCCACCCGACCCAACAACACCTTACTCTCCCTCCCCAATCTCCTCTTCCCCGTCTGATCCGGCCGTTTCGCACGCGCCATCGCCTCGCGATCCTTCTGCCTGAACTCGCGCTCCTCCCTACGCTTCTCAGCCTCCTTCCTCCGCTGCTCCGCAATTTCCATCTCCCGAGCAAACGCAGAGGGCTTGGGCTTTCTCTCACGACGACCCTTCGCATTGCGCTTCTCCCCACGCTGCGGTCTAGCAGGAGTAGGCTCCGGCTCTGGCGCAGGCTGGTCTAGCATAGCCTGTCGGTCCGGGTGAAGTTCCAACGATGCCGGGGCCGGGTCCGCGCGCTTGTTATCCTCGTCTTGATTCTGGGCATCGTCGGTGTAGATAGGTCTGGATGGAGCGGCGGCAAGCTCGGCGGCGCGAACTTTGGCGTAAGCCTTTTTGACTTTGGCTTTTTGGATTAGGTCATTTTTGATTTTTTGGGCTATATTTGGGTTCTCTAGTTAGCTTTCTAGGTCTTGGATTTGAGGGAGGGGTAGGGGAAATAAAGGACTCACTCTTGCGACGGTATGTTCCATCTGGGAGGTTTGCAGGGCCAACGCTGAAACCCTTTCTCTTCTTCACGGGGGCATCGCTAGTGGTTTCCCGCTTCTCGTCGGCGGTGGTGGTATCGTCGCGGGAGCGTTTCGGGGCCATGGTTGGTCGGGCGATTTGAAGTAGTTGTCTATTGAGATCTGCTTTCTTTTTCTTGTTCCTTGTAATCGACTCCGGTCGCGGAGGGTAAGGAGCGGTGTATTGGGCAGGAATTTAATCAAGCGACAACGTGGCGGGGGTGGGATGCGTTGTTCGTTGACCTTTTAAGAGCTGCAGAAGAGAAAAAAAAAAAAGGTTTGGACGGAAGAGGCCGAGCGGGTGCAGGAACTCGAGTTAGCGGGTGATGGGCTCTTGCAGGATGTTTCCAAGCAAGCTGCGTTGTCTCCACCGGGAATGGCGGGATTTTAGTGAAATTATCTGAAAAGTTGCAGGAAATAATTCTGCAGGTGTAAGGTTACAATGGAGGGGGAGAATAGAAAATCTAGAGTTGGGCAGTGAAACTGATTTGAGGGTCGGCGATGATGGAATCGAAAGCGTTGCCTCCGCATCTTCTCTCTTTCTGTCTCGTCTTTTTTCTCCTCTTCCGCATTTCTCTCCCCCTCACGTCTACTACTAACTGCTTGCTCTTCTTTCTCTACTTGCGCCCGATTGATCCTCTAGTCGTTTCAGATACCCTGTTAAATTTCATCGCTCATTATCCCCGGTCAGTCTTGCTGTCTTATCGTCTATAGTACTAAATATATATATATCACCTCTTTTTCCCTCTGGTTCCCCACGCCCAAAAACAACTTACCCACTCGGAGCCAGTCTTCCAAAAGGCAGATCAAGTCATCGTCGACTCCACCGTGACTCTTCCTCTTCCGCCACTTCGGTTTCGGCGGATCATCGCAACCTCTGCAATCCCCTCCCTCTTGCGTTATCAGAGGTCCTCGCTGCCCGTCTCCCTGCTCTCGACTCCTGAGGTTGCGATGTTTGCCCTCGTTTCCCGTCATTCTGCCCATCCCCTCTCCCGGTGACCATGCCTATCTTCCAGGATCCGGAACACCAGCGGCTCCAGGATTCGTGGTCTGATGATCACCAGCCACGGCTTAATGGTCGACGTCAGACCATTTCCCCTTGGAAACACCCTCCTGGGGAGCCCCTGGGAAGCCACCCCCTCACGGGGCCTCACAATGTCCCATATGAGGGTCCCTCCCTGGATCTAAGCCGGCCGGGAATGCATGCAACAAATCGCGAGGAACTGATCCAGTATATCAAAAGCGCTGATGCGCCGCGATGGGCATCACATCACTCCGTATGTCCTGCCACTGTAAAACCCACTTAGTGTCTCGGATTCTTCTTTTTCTTTTCTTTGTTCTCTCTTATCTAAAACAGCAAAAGTTTCATTGTCATGTATCCGAGACGTTACTGACCCTGTCACTTGATATAGGCGGGAAACAGTCCGAACCCCACCCCCCAGACGTCCGATGTACCTTCCGCCAATATGAAAGATAAAGCACCTGCAAGTGCTGGTCCCAGCGACCAGTCTGGCTCGAGTGATCAGCACTTAGCATCGCCGGCCGATATTGAACGCCCTCGCTCAGCTTTACATTCAGGAGACTTCAGGGAAGGAAGCTCTCAAGCCCAGAGCCAGCAGCACACCCCGTCATCGTCGGTGCCTGGTCGCACCGTTAACGCACACTTTCCACTACTGAGCTCCTCACCAACCACGCCTTGGTTCAGTACTCCCGTTTTCCCTGCCTCTCTACGAGGCCAATCCTTATCCGTTCAGACGGCAGCCCCGGCAGCCCGTTCCCGGGCTCCCTCTTTCGGCTCGTTTTCTTCGAGCTATATATTGAAAGCCCCAACGAGCCCTCTTGTTCACCAAGCAAACAACACAGACCTGGATTTCTCTCCTCGACCGGAGTGTGTCGGTCACTCGAACGCCATCGACAAAGTTAGTCGTCGCCGTACCCTTCCCCCGGAAACATTTCAGCACTTGCAAGCATCTTCCCAGGGTCATGCGGAGGGGATCTACTTCCAGTCTGACGCTCACCACTCACGATGGGATACGACCACATCCAATCAGTTTCACTCCCCTCGGCGGTCCTTGACCTCAGCATACAGCCTTCAGCTTGCATCCTCGGTTCAAACTCCGATCGCGAGGGTCCGAAGGCCCTCGGTGGGCTCGGAAGTCTCTTCCAGAGCGCATGCGCCAATGGTTGGCTCATACGAAGAGTCCATCCTCCGTGGAAGAATGTCAATGAGCCCTTCCAAACCGTTGGACTTCACCGCGCAAATCGGCGTCCTCGGTAAAGGCAAATGCAAAGCCAACCTCAAATGCCCACCGCATGTGACAATCCCATTTCCGGCGGTGTTCTACAGCTACCCCACGTCAGGCAGCGGCCGCTCAATCGCGGACGATAGCCCCAGTCCTTATGTTGGCTTGATCGATCTGGACAATTTTCTTCCTCGGGACACGTCCAGTGGTAGCAGTCGACGTCGCAGGCGCCATCAGAGCCCTGCAGGAACACACAACGACTGTGTCATGGGAAATACCACAGATCCTAGGTCGACTGACCAGGAAACTTTGCGCAGGCGCGAGAAGAGGCACAGAAGGGCGGAATCGCCCAAAAGTCCACCAGGTGGTTGTTACCGAATCCCACAACACGGTCAGTTACAGATCATGATCAAGAACCCCAACAAGACAGCTGTGAAGCTGTTCCTCGTACCTTACGACCTCAGCGACATGGAACCGGGGACAAAGACGTTCATCCGACAACGAAGCTATTCGGTGGGTCCCATCATTGATATGCCTCTGAGTGCTCGAAAGAATTATGGGACCGATCGCCCCGAAGCGTCGCTGAACGCTTCTGAGGATCCCAAAGACAAGCCTACACTACGGTACTTGATCCATCTGAACATATGTTGTCCTTCTCGGGGCCGATTTTATCTTCACTCTAGCATTCGTGTTGTATTTGCCAACCGAGTTCCCGACGGTAAGGAAAAACTGCGCAATGAAATCCAATGCCCTGATCCCCGTTATACGCCTTACAAACCCTCGCGGGACTCCAGTCATACGCACGCAGCTACACAGTCCTCGACAGACCAAATACCACACAAAGCGCCCACTGGTCGAGAGCCATTATCAATGCTGAGCCCATCGGAGGCTATGACCTCACGAGAGCCCCCCTACTCTGGGAGCTCCTCTACGCGTGCTCAAGAAGACCCGTTCTCGGGTCGCACACTTGCAGGACGAGAAGGTGCCCCGCGAGGCACCTCCAGCCTCTTCAGTCCACCCGATACTTCCTCACATCCTTTCCGGCCCATCCCGTCACTGTCTCCAGGGCCCAAACTCGACTCGAGTTTTGCGGAACAGTGTAATATGGAGCGTGGGCTCTATGGTAAACTCAGTAAGGGTGAGACCGGCTATGGCGGGTATCCGTTCGCTTTCAACGGTTCGGAGGCTGGTGACAGCCTCCTGGCCAGAAAGCTTAGGGGTTTGGACGTGCACAAGCACGACTCTCCCGACCTCACAAAGGCCCGCGAATAACGCCAGCACGCTTCCGAGCCAGCATGACTTCGACCGTATCGTGATGGTAAACTTGTTATTTCTGTTTCCTCTTCTTCATTTCTTTCATACATCTCATTTAAGTGTGCATTTTCCTCCTCAAGCAGGACGACACAGCGCATCAGGACAAACCCATCGTCTTCCTCAACTAACAGCACAGTACCATATTTGAAGCGCAGATGCAGGATCATCGCATTCATTATAATGTTCAATCCTGCCGTTCCCCCAAATTAAATACGCACGGCAAGGCGCACAGGTCAACCATACAGTACGGGAACTAGCAAATATACCCACCTCAAGTCACCTTCTCTGCTCTTTACATATTCCACTATTCTAGATATCTTGAACAAGTCTTCTTTTCTCTCTCTCTCTCTCTCTTACTCCCTCTTTATCTGCTCTAGCCGATCCCTTCAAATTTTCATAACCCTCGATTGAACACTGGTCAAGCAACTGATGAGCACAGCGCGTTCAGCACTTTCACTTTGTTCTACTATTGTTTAAATATGCGGTGTCATGCGGTCTGGTAATTGTTTCAGGGTTTTGAATAATACGGAGACAATTCTGTTTCAGTCAGGGCGAAACACGAATGCCTGACTGAGTCTGCACTATGCTTGCGGGTGTTATATAACATATGTCACATACTTGTTGTAGATTTGATGTGTGGTAATTGAGATTATCTCCTCTTTCGCATCTCCCTTTACACCCAGTTATATACTATTCTGTAGTTCACCAAAAAGACAGATTACCAGTTGCAGAATCATCCCGGGGCGAAGGTGGAGCGGGGAAAGGGGAAGGACCACTTGAGGCTCTTTCTCCCTCGTTCTATACAAGTTCTTACACGTACTATTAACGGAAGACGAAAACTGAGTGTAGAATGGAATGGAAAAATAGATTTATCTACAGGAAGTGAGTGGAATAAAACACAGCACTGAAGTCCAGAAACTAGATTTCCAACTGCCGTATATTATCGCCTCGATTTTGAATGGTGGTAGTGATAGTGGTAGGTTGTTGTCGGAGGGGGAGGTCTATCCAAAGAGATTTCTACATGCACATCTGGGCATATCTAACCAGCGTGCTCGACAATCTCGTTAACGAGAACGCCGTTCTTCACGTACGTCTTGATCTGCTCAGGGATAGGACATTCCTTGGTATCCTCGTCGGTTCCCTCCTTGGGAGGAAGCATGATGTTGACTGCAGTGCACTTGCTGGAGAAGACCTCGGTGGCCAGGCTCTGCTGGCCCAGGTAGACGGTGGCACCATCGACCTGGTCCAGGAGAAGGGTGGGGACGACACCGTCTATTTGGAGGGCGAACTTGGGGGACTTGATGACGTCAAGGCTGCTGACCAGGGAGTCGACGATGATGGAGAGGCCGGTGCAGTTGTCGATGGAGATGGCGTTGGCCTTGTTGTTGATCTTGATGATGGTCTTGTTGCACCGCGAGATGAGGATGGAGTGGTTCTGCTGCGCGTTGATCTCAACGATCTCGCCGGGGTTCTCGAAGTTCTCGATGAACCATTTGTTGCCTTCCAGGTCCTTGCGCGGGGGCTTGCGGGCGCGCATGCTCTCCGGCTTGGGTTTCTTGCTCGGAGCAGGCGACTTGCCCCGAACGGCGCTGCCTGCGGAGGTTGGACTATCGGGAACCATGGAGCTGGCGCGAAGGTTCGGGTTCTTGTGCGTCATCTGCGATTTGTCGACCTTCCGGAGGCCGGCGGTGACGGATTCGCCTTGGTTCAGCTGGTCAAAGACAGCTGACATGTCTGGTGCAGCTGGGGCTGCTGCAGGCGGAGGAGGGACGCCGGGCGGCGGGGGAGGAGGGGGAGGAACACCACCAGGCACGTTCAGAGTCGGAACTGGAGGGGGTGGCGGGGGAGGAGGAGCAGCACCGCCAGCGGCAGGGCCAGAGCCACCAGCCTTGACCTGTCTGAGAGCTTCTTGGGCGTCGATTCCATCCTTGTCGTTCCAGGTCAGGCCCTTCGGGTAGTGCTTCTTCAGGTATGCAGCGAGGGACTTGTAGATCTGGTAGTAGGCCTGGATGTATTGGACGTGGGTACGGTCCCTGCAGCATGGGTCAGCTCCCATTGGGGATTATAGAGAATAGTTAGGTTGCGCACTTCTCCTTGTACTCCTTCAGGACCTTGTTTCCGTAGTATTCGACACCTCCAGCCATCTCAGTGACAAAATCGGCGGGCTTGTCCGCGAAGAACCATCCCAGGGCAACAATACCCTCCGCGACCGCACTGAAGTGGTTGAAGAGAGGAGAAGCTCTGTTCGACTCCCGAATGTTGTTGATGCTGTCCGAAGCATTGTGAAGGCCCGTCATGAGCTCCGGGGGCTGCTGCTCGGGCTTTCTAGCTTTCGTGGCCACGAGGAGGTAGGTACGCTCGGCTTCGAAGGCTTGAAGGACTACCTTGGACTGCGGGGAATTGTAAGCGACGCACTCGGCTTGACATGCGCTTCTCTTCCTACCTGTTCTCCGACCAAGCCATTGATCTTCTGGCCCAACTCCACAAAGTTCCGGACATCCTCGTTGATCAGGGTGTCGAAGTCCTGGATTTGCGGCGGGATGGGGGGCGGTGCGGGAGCCGCAGCTGCGGCTGGTTTGGGGGGCTCAGGAGTAGCTGCTTCAGGCACAGCAGGGGGAGCTATGGTCTTGGGCGAGTTGGGGTCATCCAGTGACATAGCCATATCCTCCAAGCGGGAGGTTGCGGCTTCCAACCTGTTGGCATTTCCAGCTGGTTAGAAACACATGTAATCGGGAACACATTGTGGTGGTGATGAAGGAATGTATAAAAGAATAGAAGAGAGCATAGCGCTATAGTCTCGAGCGCATCTGTTTCTTCAAGACTTACCGCTTGATAAGGGTGGTAAGATTATGCATGTGGCTTCCTGTCGCCATCTTGACGGCCCCTGTCGAAGTAAGGAGGGAGGGAGCTATTAGAGACAGTCGAAGGAAAGGAGGGCAAAGGGAGCTATTAATGGGCACGGGCTACCGTGTGCCACGATTGAGAGATAGAAGAATGGTCAGTAGCGACCTGTAGGCAAAGAAAGTAAGATGCTGAGGAGGGAGAGGATCAAGGCAGCCGTTGGAATTGCATGAGACGGCGATGCTCCTGACCCGTGCCTGAGGCCTGGAGCTCCTGATAGTGGGTCATACCGTACGGTACGCCAGCGTGGCCGTTATCCGCCCGTCTCCCATGACGTTGGTGGTATCAGCCGGTAATCCGATAAGGCCGCCATGACGGAGACTCAAGCGGCGGCTGGATTGAATCCCTCGAACCCCGCCAGAGTACAGGATCTCACCAGTCATTCTCCTTTGAAGGTAATTGAGCGCTTCCGTAACCATGTTGGAAGGCCATAGCTCTTCGGAGCACTCTAGAAACAATGTGGACTTCTGCACAATGGGCATGTTCATTCTTGGTACGCCATGATCTACCCATATGGAAGTCGAAATCGCACTATGTACTTACGGAAACCCCCTTCCCTGTGATATAGACGATATAGACTTCGATGGAACAAGACCCAATGTAAAGAACGTTCTAGGAGGCGCTGCATCATTTGCCGTCGTTGGTGCCCGCTTGGTAACCGGAAGAGAACACTCGCAGGCTGTGAGCTGGATTGTGGATGTTGGCTCCGACTTCCCTCCAGATGTTCTCGATCTGCTCAAGTCGTGGGATACCAACTGCGTATTCCGAGAGGATCAAAGTCGTTTGACCACCAGAGCCTGGAATGGTTACGGTCCAAATGAGAAGCGAGGTCGGTGTCTATTCTTATCATCTGCGACTACAACGACCACTAACCCCTGTCGCAGACTTCAAATACCTGACTCCGAAGTTGCGCTTGGAACCAGAAATGCTGTCTGATTCTCAGGTGTTCTCCAAGACTTTCCACATGGTCTGCTCCTCCTCTCGTTGTATTTCAATCGTGGAAACGATCTTGCGCAGACGGGAGGAGCTACAGCGAGCAGGCAAAGCTCCCCCAGCGAAGCACGCTGCGCAAAGACCTATTTTTGTTTGGGAACCTGTGCCGGATCTATGCACGCCAGAGGAGCAAGAGAGGTTCCTTGCTGCGAACCAAGTAGTAGACGTTGTGAGCCCCAACGAACTGGAACTCGGAATGATGTTTGGCCAGCCTGGTTGGAGCGAGGAGACCGACTATGGGAAAAACATCGTCAAGAAGATTCTTGAGTCAGGTATTGGTCCTGATGGGAACGGGCATTTGGTTATCAGAGCCGGCAAAGACGGCAGCTACTCTTACTCTAGATCCCAGAGGGTCTGGCTGCCCGCCTACCATCAGCCCAGTGCTTCAGGGGCGTCAGCGGTGATTGACCCCACTGGCGCGGGCAATTCTTTTCTGGGTGCCCTGACACAAGGCATGGTCAGTGCAGGCAGAGAACCGGCCAACCTTGTCGACTCGGTCCTCGCAGGGTCTACGGCATGGCAGGAAGCGATCCAAGCTGCTGCACAGCATAGCCAAGTCTTGACGGCCTTGATTTTCGCTACTGTGGCGGCCAGCTTCGTGGTTGAGCAGATCGGAGTGCCTCGCATGTCTACATCCAGTGATGGGAAGGAGCTTTGGAACGAGACTGAGTTCACGGAACGGGTCCGTCTGTACACACAGCGCTTGTATCGAACATTGGAAGAGTCTCCTCAGAAGCACTTTCAGATCAACTGACCGTATGGAAGAACGCCCTTCTATTGTCGTACAGCCCACAAAATTATGAAACAAAACCTGTCATGCCATAGAAAACCACCACGGGTACTCATTTTCCCACAACTACCTCTTCATTCTGTTGCCGCTCTATGACTGGTTCTGGGCGGCCAGCTGCTTTTCGTGTTCTCTAATTTCCCGGCTCCAGCTAGATAGAAGCAATATAAAGTCAATGACTGCTGCTTAGAAACACATGACACGAGATTGGCTGAGGGGACTGACTAGCGACTAGGGAAGAATCTGCCCGGCTCGGGCATCTTGTCACGGTGCTCACGGTCGGCACTGATGCTCCAGGTCACAGCGACAACTCCAAGAACAGCCGCGCCAATGATGGCAGTGTTGACCCTCCAGTTTGCGGGCTGAGCGTACCAGCCACCCGCGGGAGACCAGACTTCCTTGGGATACCTGCGGAAAGAATTCAGTCAACTTCAGATGCAATGGCAGTACCGGGTGGGAGAAGAGTCGCATACGGGATCTTGCCGCCTCCACCCATGGTGAATTGAGGGTATGTAGAGTAAACGTAGGGAAAAGACGTGGACAATGGCTCGCTGAGAAGCTCGTCGTTATTCTGGGCGGGTTGGAAGCCGAAATGGCCGTCGTTCGTCCCTCGTCCCAGACCCCGTGACGCTATATCCCTATTGGGTTTAGCGCCACCTGGCCGATTCTCACACGACCGCCAGACCCCGTGACTTTCTCCGAAGCTCGACTTTTCTCTACCGACCAAAAGTTCGTGCCGGCTCAAGTTGGATCTGCCCCCGTCTTGAACACTCCACGCCACGTCCCCGGGCGGTCATTCCTATTGAATTCGGTCTTTTTCTAATTTACGGCCTTATATCCACACAGTTGCCCAGATGAAGAGGCTGCAGCTCCAACGATGGAGCAGTTCGGTCCTTTCGGCGCAGGCCCGGACTGGTGGCCGCCTGCAGCACCGTCTCTACACTGGCATCCGGCATCAATCGACCGCTTCGCCTGCTGCGCCGGCTGCCAATGATCAATTGATCGAGGAAGACCCTCTAGCATCATCTATTCGCCCCCCTACCTCCCGACAGTCGAAGTACCAACTCCCGTCTCCCCCGGTCGAGGCCGCACGCGAGTCCGCCAAACTGGCTGCGCTGCACGCACGACTTTACCTTCCTTCACGATTACCGCTCGAGACCCTTGCTCGCTCTCTCGTGGACGCCTCGGCTGATCCGAACCCTAAATTCAACAATGAATCTTTGGCCACCCTCGGTCACGATTTGTTGACACACTACACCTCCGAATACCTCATCTGCACGTATCCCCGACTCCCCTTGACCGTTATATTCGCAGCCATGTATGCGTATGTCGGGCCAAAGACATTGGCCGCAATGGCGAGAGAATGGGGTGTGGAGTCCGCTGCTGCCCCTGGTGGAGAAGTTGACCCCGGCTACCTGCAGTTCAACAGAGTACTCCCGGGAGTTGACGTGCACTCGAAGCCTGTCACTGGCACAGCGAGACCTCACGAAGATCAGACGCATTGGCGGAAGTCCATCACGTCAAGTGTCGTCTACGACAATGAGTTCGGAGACCCGGTCAAGGGGCCCAAGGATCCCTCGGAACAGTCCAAGCAGGACGTCCAGAACACCCAGGGCGTGACTGCCGAACAGGCTAACGCAACCTTTGTGCGTGCTGTGATGGGTGCTATCTACCTACACGCAGGCCGCCCTGCTGCCAAGCGGTTCTTCGAGCAGCACTTCCTCTCTCGTCACCTCAACATCTCCGACCTGTTCAACTTCTCCCAACCCGCTCGGGACCTTGCTCGCCTGTGTGCTCGAGAGAACTTCGAGCAGCCCGTTGCCCGGATCATCAGTGAAACCGGTCGCAAGAGCAGACACCCCGTGTTTGTCGTTGGCATCTACTCTGGTCAGGATAAGTTGGGCGAGGGCGCTGGCGCCAGTCTGCTCGAGGCTCGTTCCAGGGCTGCTGTCGCCGCCCTGAAGGGATGGTACCTGTACAGTCCGCTGAACGTGCGCGTGCCTAGTTCGATGGAGGAAGAGGGAGCCGCTCCCTGGAAGCCGGTGCACGTGGACTTGGGCGAGGTGATTGTGTAGAGTGGGCATGAGAGAGATTTCAAGAAACGGCGTCACACATTATATCTGTTATAGATGTTGTCAATGCGGGATTGACAGCGATGCAACATTACATACTGCTACCCCCTCATCTATTCACCATTGCAAGGATTTGTACAATATGGGAAATTTATTTTTCTTCTGATGTTATTTCTATGTTCATGTTATCCGATTTAAAACGTTCCATTTGTATTGCATCTTTGAAGACTGGCTAGAGATGGAATTGGGATTACGCTGTTGACAGACAGTAGGTATATAGAGGTATGTACTCTATTGAAATCAATGGACCTTTGCGCACAACGGATAAGCATAGACCGGTCAAGGGCACTTAGCAGTTGCACCAAAGTACCCTTCTTGGACAAGACCCTGACGCCATTCAACCATCACCATTCCCACAACACCACCAGCCAACCCAGACTGCTCACTCCGTACAGCAAAGTAATAATACCCATTCATACCCGATCAACAATCTCATCCTCCCAGCACCCACCCGTAGTACCATCCCCTACTCCCCCCCGATCCAACCACGCTCCATACTCCTCCCAAAGCTCCAAAACCCCCATCCCAAAAAGGCCCTCCCAGAACCCATTCCCATACCCCACCCTCAACAACCGGTCATTCAGCATCCCGACCGCCCCCCGTCCAATCTTAACATCCTCCAACCAAGCCAAGAAGTACGCTGTATGCTGATATCCCTGGTCCCACTTGCTCGCTCTCTCCTTCGCCGACGCAGGGCGCTTCCAATGCGGCGGTTCTAGACCTGCCTTGAGGCGCACGAAATCCGCGATGCCCTCGATAAGGCCGCCTGGGGGTGGTGGGGTAGTAGTGGAGTCTGGGGGCGCGGTGTGCTGGTAGCAGTGGACGAGCTCGTGGGTGAGGACGCCGGTTAGTTCGGCGGTGGGATTGGGATTGCTATTGGTGGTAATGGTTCGAATGTAGGAGAGGGACAGGTGGATTTCTTTGTGGTCGTTGTCGAGCTCCGTGCCGGTTGTGTAGGCTACGCCGTCGATGGCGCGGAGGAAGAGCGTTACGGAGCGGGTTGGGGGTGGGGAGGGGGTGAATGTTGGTGTTTGTTGGTCGTGGTGAGGGTGTGAGGGGGGTGTGTAGAGGTGCTGGATTATGGTGGAGAGGGCGGTTGTGAGTGTGGAGTTTAGGTCGGGGAGGAGGGTTAGGAAAGCTTTCGAGGCTGGATGGCGAAGGTCGTTGATTTGAAGGCGGAGGGTGGGTTGGGGGATATCCTGGTCTTGAGGGAGGGGTGGTTTGGAGCTGGGTGGTGGTGGTGGTTGTTGTTGCGGTGGGAGTGGTGAGGGTGTAGCTTGGGGTGCGGACGTTGACATTGTTCAATGGGTATAGTATAACTAGTACTAGTGGTGTATGGATGATCTATAGGGTGAAGAGGGGATAGGAATGTAGTAGAAGTCGAAACAATCTAAGACGGAGGATTACTACGTCGCTTATAGCAAGGTTGAAGGCTTGAGGCATGGCGTCGTCTAGTCAGTAGCGCATGCAGCATAGCCGCCGCAGGGGTCGCGGAAGCCCGCCAATCAAGCGCAGACCAGACTATGGACAATTCATCGTGAAGAATCCGAATTAAAGTTGATCAATCGATGCTTGACGCGAGCCCCTCCACCGACCGTCAGGTTCGCTTGTTGCATCGCGCTTGCGCGCGCTGTGACACACCGAAGCTGGTCCAAGTGCCCGCCGTCTTTTTGAGTGATCCACCGCGCGGCGCGGCGATCGAGTGGAGTTGCTGCAGTCTAATTAAATCCACTTGCAGTGTGACTGGCTGTGGTATGTGATTAGTTTCAAAAGCAGGATTTAACCTATTTAATACTATTCATTGTTCTGATTCTCTAGATATTTTGGTCTCAAGGTTAGCTATAGACTCTGCGCTGTTGTACATGGCGTTTAGTAACTAGTAATTAGTAGTAGTACAGTAATCAATGATGACTCACCTTCAGTGTTTGGTTGCTCGGGCTGCGGGTGTTTACTACTAGTACTCGTCGTGATTATATATTTTCAGGGGCGAAGGAAAGAGCAAAAAGGAACACGTAGGCGCAGTTTCACGCTCGATCGCGTGGAGCAATTAGTATGCAGCGCGCTTTTTTACTCCGAATCTGATGTGTTATTTCAAATTACCAGTCATTAATAAGGGTCTACTGCTATTCTCGAATCAAATAGAACGTACTAGTAGCATGTATGCTAAGTTGTAGAGTTATCTTGGCCGTGGAGTTGACTATCGATAAGACTGCATCCGAAAACGAGTCTACTACTGTCCCCACGGTCCACCCTTAGTTAAGAGGTCACCCGCACCTTCCGTCCAAAACCCAAGGGGAGAAAGGAAAATAGGGGCAGATGAGAGGGATACTAGTACTACGCGTAGTGCGGCGGAGAACCAAGAATCAGGGCAGATGGAGAAGGAAAAAAAAAAGGGGGGGAGAAAGAGATTATTAGGATTAGTGAGGCTCAGAACAACAATCATTTAGAGCACAAGTCATAGAGTCCAGAACTCCAGTTCGTCAACAACAGTTGGGCAGCTGCCATAACAACAATCGATTCGTGGCTGCAGACGAAAAAGTTCCAGTCCCCCACTTGTTTACCCAAAACGGGGTGAATCATTGCGGGTAAACAAAGCGAGGAAAAAAAAATAAGAAGATTCAGGGACAGCGCGCCGCCCGATCATCGACCACCCCTCATTTGCGATCATCCAACGAAACAAACCACCCACATCTTTCCATGCATTATTGTAACACTCTGCACTCTGATATACCCCTACATACCGATCGCCTCGCTGTCATCGTTGGAAGTGAACCAGGCTGGTGGAGTCGCGTCGGCCCGATAAGCGAAACAGGCGCGGCGATAAGCGCTGAGAAGTTTCCCCGTCACTGCGTCACTTTGCAACCCTCGTCGCTACTTCATCCTCCTCTTTCCAGATCAGAGCTCATATTGTAACAACTCCCTCCCTCCCTGCCTGCCTCCCCCGTTCACCGTCTCCGTCATCTTCTCATCGCGACTACCCAATATAGCAGGTATGTGCACTTTCCTCAGCGCCATCATGTTGTTGTTGGTTTATGAACTCCCCCCGACTCCCCCTCTTCTCTTCTCTTCTTCTTCCCTACCACCCTCTTCTTCTCCTCCAAACTGTCAAAATCGAAACACTCTTCCAACGCTATTACATTGTCTGCCCTGAACTTTGTGCTTTGTATCGAAAAAAAAGAATCCTTTAACTTACCAAAAAAATTGTTCTGTTGTTTTGTTTTTCTCGTTTCATCTTGTCTCTGAACAGTGATTTCTTTCTAACAATGTTGTTCAGATTTGAGATTACTCTCGGCCCTGCTGAGCTGAGCTTTGTGCTTGTCTTTCTCGCGTTTTTCGGTATTTTGCGGCTGTTTTTGTTTGCTTTGTGCTTCCTGTGTACCTTTTATCTCATCGAAAAGTATGCTTCCAGTGTGAAAGACTGGATTAAGAGTATGGAACCCAAGGCTACCGAGTTGGTAGCAACTTTGAAAAACCTGAACCTGGCCATAGATGCCAAGGTCAGCTTCTTAAATTCTGTTAAGTCAGACATCAAGCAGAAGAATGTTTCAGAGGGCGCAATTCCACCGATCTTTGAATCGTTGCGTCTGTCAATTGCCTCTTCTCACTCCACACTTCTGTCTGCTGGTTTCTCCACCTTGGGTCACTTTTTGAAGCGACTGTTCATTCAAGAACAGCATAGTATAGTTGCTTCGCAGGCTCGCCACCTTTACCCGTTGCTCTTGGAACGCCTGGGCGATCACAAGGAGCGAGTCAGAGCACAGGCGGCCCAAGCGTTCACTGACTTTTGGCCTGCAGCTAGCCATGAAGTTGAACAACATGTCCTGGGAACGGCCCTTGTCGGCAAAAACAACAGAGCTAGGGAAATGAGCATGATCTGGCTAGCTAATGTAAGTCTCCCCCCTATCGATCCTGAGCAAAGCTGACCGAACTCCACTGGCAGATGGCTAAGCAGTATGGCTTGCTCTTCCGTCCATATGTCCCTAGTCTTGTGGCATGTCTCGAGGACGCCGATAGTGCCGTCAGAGATACAGCCAAGGCGACCATTGTCGAGCTGTTCCAGTAAGTTTCGTTGGTCTTTTCCTCGAGCCTCTGCCGCTAACTTGACTTAGGAATGCACCCGCACATGCGAAGGCAGATCTCAAAAAGCAACTGAGTGAACTCAATGTCAGAAAGTCTATTGTCAGCATCATTCTGACGAATCTTGGCCTTGAATCTGATGAGTCTGATCATCTTTCACGACCGGCCTCGCGTATTGACCAGAGATCGGCCTCACGTGTTGATCAAAGACCAGTCTCACGTGTTGATCAAAGACCGGCCTCACGAATTGACCAGAGACCGGCTTCACGTGTTGATCAAAGACCGGCCTCACGTGTTGATCAGAGACCGACCTTGCGAATGGACCAGGGACCAGCCTCGCGTGTTGACCAGGGACCGGCTTCGCGTGTTGAGCAGAAAATGGCCTCGCGTGTTGAGCAGAAAACGGCCTCGCGGGTTGATCAGAGACCGACCTTGCGAATTGATCAGGCACCGACCTCGCGTGTTGAGCAGAAAACGGCCTCGCGTGTCGAGCAGAGACCGGCCTCGCGTGCTGACCAGAAACCAACCTTGCGAATTGACCACAGACCGGCCTCTCGCGTCGACACCGTCACTCAAGATAGTCTAATCAGACCGGCTTCTCAGCTCAGCAAACAGCCAGAAGTGCCTGCTCCTTCCGATGTGGAACCAATCATCGTTTCATCCGCTCGGGAGATAGATGAATTCGTGCGTCTAATGACACCATATTTCGAAGGACGTGAGTCCGAAGATAACTGGGTGCATCGTGAAAAGAGTGTCATTACTCTACGCCGACTTACGCATGGCAATGCGCCCCATGCATACTCTCAGACTTTTGTCGCTGCTATCAAGTCGATTCTGGATGGCATTTTCAAAGTCGTGAACTCGCTCCGAACTACTATGGGAACAAACGGATGTCTGCTCATTCAGGATCTCGCCCGAAAGTGTGGCCCTAGAATCGATCCGATGATGGAGATTATCCTGCAAAATCTCATCAAACTTTGCGCCGGTATGAAGAAAATAACGGCCGAAAATGGGAATCTGACCGTTGACATTGTTATTGGAAACGTGACATACACTCATCGAATTCTCCAGCATGTCTACGCCGCTTCCCAAGACAAGAACGTCCAGTTGCGTCTGTTCTCAGCTGGATGGTACAACACTCTTATCAACAAACAGGCTGGTCATAAGTCCTCCATTGAACACGGCGGTGGAATCGAGCTCATCGAGAGAAGTCTTAAGAAAGGACTTGGTGATGCTAATCCGGGTGTTCGTGAGGCAATGAGGAAGACTTTCTGGACATACTACAGCGTCTGGCCTCAGAAAGCCAAATTGTGGGTTTCCACTATCATACTGTTTTGTGACCTTGGTGAATAAACTGGCTAACAGACTACAGTATCATGTCTGACCTTGACCCAAAGTCACGGTCGCTATTGGAGAAAGATCCAGCTAACCCGGCTGCTGGCAACATGCAAACTGCAGACCGACATGCTTCGAAATCTTCTACAACGTCTCAGAAAGCCACTACAAGCAGCACCAACGTTATTCCGGGAAGAAGTGCATTGAAACAGGCGATCGCAGCGCAGAAGAAAGCACACCTCGCACCAAAAACTGCTATGACCCCGCGGCCTGAGTCGGCTCCTCAGGTCTCATCTTTGTCCTCCGCACCTATGCGGCCGATGGGGAAGAGCCGACGGCTTGAGCCGACTCGCCCGGCCACGCCAGATCAGAAGGAACCTGTAGACAAGGCGACAAATCAGGTCGTCATATACGAAGACACGAAGGAAAAGAGCGATGAAATTGCGGATGAAGCCGCAGAGCGGTCTGTCAGCCTATCTTCCACTGTTGTACACCATCCTATCGTAGTGACAGACCCTCTGAGACTGCGCGAGATCCCTTTGCCCAAACCATCATCTCCTATTGCGAAGGGCAATGAAAATTCTGTCCCGAAAGAGACAAAACCACCTACCACTCCGTCAGTCCCTCGCGATGCACCGAAAAACAATGCTCTAGAGGAACTGTCGAAAAATGAGCCAGATCATCGTGACAATAGGTCACCACAGACTTCTTTGCCACGTCTACCTTCGTTACATGTGCCGCGCACACGTCCCTCTACCGGACCGAGTAACGACACGGCGACGCATCGCTGTCCTAAATTTGAGGCAGCACAAAAACGCTTCGAGGAGAGACGTCGAAGCATCAGTCCCCGCTCCAAGGACCCAATGAAAGCGAGACAGACTCTTGAGAAGGGAATCCCCAGGATTCACTCTAAGAGTATGGACATTCATGGGTACCACAAATTGCAGGGGCTAATTGAATTTCACGATAGGCTGTTCGAAAACGAAGAGCAGTACTCCGAGCTTCTAGATGCCCTTTTGGGCGAACTTGAGAGACCACCTGACGAAAAGCAACAATACTTCGGGCGCCCGCTTGACCCCAAAGCCCAGGTGCTTATTACAGTGCGTTACACATTCAGACACATGAAACGACTCGTGGACAATGGTGGTTCCACGATGTCATTGGGGGAATATGCATCTCGTATAATCAAATCCATCATCAGAGCCCGAAAAAATTACGACACAACTTGCTACATGGCGATTGTTATGAATGAGGCCGCGGAGGAGATGGTGAGCGCGGCAGAGTTTGGGGACATTGTTAAGGCTGTCGTGGACGTCGTCTCTGCGGAGGAAGCGTCGCTTAATGACCGTGCCATTTTTATGGTATTCAACATTCTTACGGATATCCTGCGTCAGATGACCTCTCGTGCAGCTCACTTCCCTATGGATGTCCTGGAGAGGCTGGGTGATCTTGCCAGCAAGTATCTAACATCCGAGCAAGCGAATATCCGGCAAAAAGTGACGCAGCTGTGTGTACACTTGCATACTATGACTGCCGATGATGAGAAGTTTTGGAAAATCATTGGTCAGGTTTCTGAGAACACTCGGAACTTACTTTTATATTTCATTGCTATGGAGCAGTTGTGAATGAGACCTGCACTGTGTTGTATTATTAGCATCGCTATTGTTAGCATCCTTCTTGTGAGCATTGTTATTGTTAAGACCCAATCCGTTATTGATAGGACTCAATGAATCATATTAGTATCTCTGATGGAAATTACTGTGCATTGTGCAGAATTTGAGCTGCGCCTGCATCTCTCCAAGAGATGACTCAAGCTTGGGCCAAGGGACTCCAAGGAACCCTTCGTCCCAGACTTGTCTCCGGGTCATTTTAAGCACACGCACACTCCATGTCTCACTTGTGGCCATCTCGTTGGGTGGAATCTGCGCACTACGAAGGAAGATCTGGTGGCTGATTATCCGAACGGGTGAAGAAAGACCGGAAACGTGATGGGTGATCCAAGACAGAGAAATCCTCATTATAGTAGAATCCCACCAGTGTTGGACGTAACCCAGCGTCTTCAGCATCTCTCCCCATGCGCCGGCTTCTAGTGCCCCATATCTGGTGGAATTATCGGAGGAGACTTTTTACGTGTCTCTAAAAAAGCCTTTCATGTTCCCTTATCCCAAGTGTACTTTCTCGCATCTGCTTCGCTGTGTTGCTCATATCTCCTCTCTTCATGTCCGCAGACTATATCGCACTTCCCTTTTACTAACACTCCTCAGGCTTCCTGCGAACTTCCTCCACACTCCTCCCCCGTCTTGCTTCTATATTACCTCGCCGCTAGCTGTAGTTCTTCCTTGGCTACTAGATCGTCTTATCTACCTCGTGAACACCTCCTGGCGCAGTGAAGAACGTGCCCTTCCCTTCTCATCTTCTCTTCTTCTCTTCTTCTCTTCTTCTCTTCTTCTCTTCTTCTCTTCTTCTCTTCTTCTCTTCTTCTCTTCTTCTCTTCTTCTCTACAGCACCTCTCTTCTTCTCAACAATCCACAAAATCTTCCGGTTTTCTGAGATTTCTTCCCAAACCAATAACACTTCCAAAAACATTGCTTGCCTGTTTTTCTCGACCCCTTTTTCAGGGCTCCCTACGAGCAAACTTATAGGGGATATGTATTGTGAGCCTCTGGGCTCAGATCTCGGTCCTTTGCCGGATGGTGAGCCGTCTTAACACCCTTTTGTCGTGTTCTGCCCAAGGCTTTACTTACAAAATCCCGTCTAGAACCAGGTTTGATGTTACTGTCGGAAGTGCAGAGCTGGCACATCTGGTCAGTTTGATGCCTTGTTTTGATATCTTCTGCCTCTGTTTGTTTGCAAGATCATCTCGAACTTGCAAAGGGCTGTGTGATTTCCCTGGAGAATCCTCTCTCCTTTCTCCTCTCAATCCTCTCCTTCTTTCGTTTTGTTCTTCGTCTTCACCATATTCCGTTTTATACCGACCCATATTTCAGTGACAGATCTCTACTCCGTACTTTACCACTCTCAAAAAACTTACTTATTTTCCTGGGCTGTTTGTAAGCTCATCTTACAAATGCTTGAGACTTTCCCCGACGTCTTCCTCTTCTTTTCTCCTCTTCTTCTCCACAACACCCTCTACTCTGCATATCAAACTAATTACTTTCACAACTCCAACGCTTTACTACCCGCTCTGTTCTCCTGAAATTTCCTGAGAAAATCAAAACTTGTTAGAGATTATTTCGTCGTCTTGTTTTGCTCTTCTTTTGTCACACGCTTGCAATGAAGTTCAGGTTCGAACTTACTCTCGGCTCCGCTGAGTTGGCTTTTCTTATTTTCTTGCTTTTCTTCAGAAAAACTCAGGTAATCTTATTCAATTTCACCTTTTTGCTTGCCTTCTTTGCTACTGAAAGATATGTGTCCAGTGTAAGAGACTGGATAGAAAGCATGAAGCCTAAAGTTACGGAATAGTGGCTATTCAAGATTATAATACCTACTCGGGTTTGATTCACTTCGCTTCATATTCCTTGTCTAAGAAAGCCTGCTTCCATCCAGATACAAAAAGATTTTTTAATCAGAAAAATCCTTCTCTACACCTCTGCCGCAATGAACAAGATACTTATTGATTGCATCACCAACCCCCCTCCTGGTCCCCGGGAAGGGGTGGAATATTCTCTTCATGTTTTTTTCTTCCATATTTCTTCATTTTTTTCTTCGTTTATTTGCTTCTCCATTTCTTCTTTGGTCATTCTCTTCTTCTTTTCTTCTCTTCTTCTTCTCTACAACGCCTCCCTACTACAAACCCCCTCAAGCCAACGTCTTGTAAGAGCGAATTTTCACACTCTCATACCGCATCTGTTTCCTCTTGAGCTAGAGAAGAAAGAAAGCAACAGAAAAAAATTGTCTCATGATCTTGTTTTAACATTCTGTTTGTATTGTTCTGCTTTATTTCTTCACATTATCGACTGCTCCTAACCGGCTAAGTGCAGTGGAAGGTCATCAGGCGAGAAGGACAAGGCAAATGTGCCGAGTGAAGCCCCAAGAACAGGCCGGGGAAATGATAGGAACACACCAGCGACCTAAGAAGGAATCTGTACACATTAGCCATGCAGTTCGATCTAGTAGAAAAGAAAGATCGATTCACTCAACTGAGTCTCCAATCGGTGGCCATCAAACAAGCCATAGAAGATGCCACATGTAGAAGGGTAAGATGGATAGTAGCATAGATTGACAGGAGATAGGTAATGAAACAGGGTAGTAGACTATCAGGAAGTGGCAAAAACAAATATTACCAAAGGAAGCAACTACACACGCGTTGAGGCAAGTGCGTATCGTTGGCGGGTGTGTACAGCAGCAGCAGAGACGTGTTAGATATGATACACGAATACGATGCGCGAATCCGCAGCTACGCGTCAGATCGGGCGACACATCACAGTGAATGCTTGAACAAGAACACAGATTGTCGCTTGTCCCTTACATTACTCTGGTCGATCGTCTGGGCAAGAATGGAAGGTCAAACACGCAGGAACTATCTAATCAGATCTGCATCTAATCAGAGGAACTCAGGGGGAGTGTTGATTGATCAGATTAGATAAAGGAAATTGGAACCAAGGCTGACTACGGAGTAAACTAACAAGGTAGAACTATGTCATATTTCCGCCCCCCTGGAATCAGAAATAGAAACAAGAGTCGCTGCTTGTCGCAAACTAACTAGTGTGCAAAGTAAATAGTCAGGAGGTGCGAGCAGAAATTACTGGTGGTGCCCGATGGATGGGGGTTACTTAAGTGAGAACTGGGAGGAACACGCCGCGCCATCTGATAACTTGGACTGCTCCATCGGCGAACCCCATCAGAAGTGGGATTGTGGATAAGTTGTGGTTAGTATTTTACTTATTCTGGGATAGAACGGACGCTACATAATTCTAGAATCATGGAAGGCTTCGTAACTAATTTATGCAATTTAAATCAATTGTAGTCTCTTGTTTCTTATATTGCTATGGTATACACGATAGTAAGTGAGTTCACGGGATTTGACTGCTACAGCGGAATGCTGTCTCGTTTCAGTTCTGTGTTGAACGGGTAACACAACAGTGTTGCAGTGGTCATGCCTGCCCGAGCGGGGCTGAAAGAGTCCAAAATACTGGTGGGGGTGGATACTCACTCAGTACACAATCTGCATTTGTGGATTTGACCTATGAAGTAACCCAAAAATGGCGTTATACGAAAACCGACCTATGAAGGTTTCATCTGAAGGTTCGTGAGAGAAGATGAAGATTTACACCGCAGAGAAGGAGAAGAAGGAAGAAGACGGCAGAAGATGAAAAATTTCCCGCGGCGGCACCAGAATAGGCAGGTGATTGGGCTGCGGGTCTGCAGGTGATGGAGCGAACCTCGACAACAGAGTTATCAGATGAGCCCGACGACATGTCGATCCATCCAGCCACGTCCCACGCCCAGATCCTTAGCGCTTGTTGCCTCGTTTTCAGTTCCAGTTGAGTTTTGATTCATGCATATCACACAACGAGACCCTTTTTTCTTTTCTTTTTTTACTTTTCTTTTCTCTCTCTCTCCTGGTGCTTTTGTCGTGTATTTGAAGCCCTTGAAGATGAGCACCTGCCCTTTCTCTATGAGTAGTTGTAGTTGGAAGCCTCAGTCTGGCTGTTGAACGGTAGAAATAGCATTCTCCGAGAGCCACTTGATATTATTATTGTTTTTTTCGTGGGTTCCTTGAGATTAAAAGACGATCATAAGCGTTAGGTGACTAGCCAGCGTAGACTTAGTCGACTAGTATAGCCTCGGTTAGTACTTTTTCTTAGTGTTACACAGATCCCAGGAACCGCCGAACTGGCCTCCCACTTTGGCTCCACTACGTCTGGAACAAAAACATCCAATGATTGATTCTCCTCGCCGTTCCTCAATCCAAGTCGTGAACTTTCAACGGCAGTCCGGTGTTTGCTGCAATTACTCACACCCGCAGTACATCCTATTGGGATCGATTGTCTGCAGTACTTGTGAGGTACATGTGTCCACTGGGCGAAAATCATGTCGTTGCTGGGTCATTCTCCGGTTCCTCGTCCTCCTCTTTCCCTGTCGAGTGACGATCCATACCTCTTTCTCCGGTACAATTCCCCCTTCGTAGGTTTTGATCTTCTCCGCTCAGTCAACCAGCTGGAACGGGACCCTCTTTTCCGATGGTGGATTCTTTGGGGGTTACCGGGTTTCTCTTACTCATGGCCTTCCCCTCCATTGACTGGCCTTTGGGCTCAAGCACACCATGGCGTCAACTGCTGCTCGGCCCCAAGTCTTAGCTCTTTCAGGGCCGCAACCGGAGCAATTATAAGGAGCAATTCGGGTCTTGAAGTTTAGTGTGTCCCTGCTCTGTACGAACTATGCTAGCTCCTTTTCTATTTTTTTCTTGTGGACATTCTCTCTTTAAACTCCCGTCCTCCTTCTTTCTCCCCTCCGCTTTCTCCAGATCTGGTGAATTACTCACTTGAATAGAGTATTGTCGACATTGGCGGGGATGCTTTTTGGGGGACGTCTGTCTGAGTGTATCGGTTCACTCTTGCCCCATTGCCGGTCGATCCGTTCCGCGGGGATTTCGACTCATACCCTTCCAATTGAGGGACTCTGGAGCACCAGCGCCCTGGCTCCCCGTGCGCCTCTTTCGTTGACACATTGCGACTGAAGTTTAGAGTCGCGACAGCAGGTCCTGTCATATAACAGGATCCATACTTAACTACTCGAGCCTTGCCCTGCCGCTTCCAACCGAGACTGCGCACACCTATAAGTCACAATGGCAGACCCAGAACCATTGTCTGATGGGCGGGCAGACTCTAATGGTGTCTATGGTTTGGTATGTCAAGTCCAATTCGCTCGTTCGAAGGATGGGCATCAGGTACTGACTTGGGTGAACCCTCTCTTTGCATCTAGATGCGATCTGTCAAAGGACTAATCCCAACCAAAGCACACCTGAAGCAGTTCTTTGCCTACGTGCACCTTCTATTTTCTTTGGATTACACCATATTCGACGTATTTCTCATTGTATGCGGCGTGATATTCGGGATAGCTGGAGGAATCCCCTTCCCTCTGCTTGGGATTGTATTTGGTAATCTGATCAACAACCTCAATTCGACAACTTGTTCCACTTCAGACAATGCTTCGTCAAATTTGTCGTCCAGTGTACGCACCGAGGTTCTCTATGTGATTTACATCACCATAGCGAACTTCTTCATCATCTATATCTACACGTCATGTTGGTGCTTGGTGAGCGAACGTCTGGCGCGCCGCTATCGCAGGCGATACTTTGAAAGTATCATTAGGCAGGACATGAATTTCATCGAGTCTCTTCCTTCGGGCGATGTGATCTCCCGGTTGGTCAGTGACATTGAGACAGTGCAAATGGGGACCTCGGAGAAGGTGGGCCTGGTAATCTCCACTGTTTCATACTTTGTGACCGCCTATATCGTGGCTTTCATTAAGGCGCCAAA
The DNA here is from genome assembly GCF_003344945.1 of Aspergillus welwitschiae. NCBI lineage: Eukaryota > Fungi > Ascomycota > Eurotiomycetes > Eurotiales > Aspergillaceae > Aspergillus > Aspergillus welwitschiae. The sequence goes on from NW_020798696.1 coordinate 966,451, forward strand.
GATTGCGGGCATGCTGGTTTCAGTGGTGCCTTGCTTTCTCCTCATGTCCCTGGTAGGAGGTCACTTCATCAAAAAATATGCGAGCCGGATTACTGCCAATATCAATGCGGCTACATCGATTGCCTCGTCCAGTCTATCGCATTTGACCCTGGTTCATGCTTTCAATGCCAACGACCGCTTGGAGCAGCGATTTGCCACTTATCTCTCCAGGTCATCGATGGATGCACTCAAAAAGGCAGGTACGCATGCTACGCAACTTGGATTCTTGTACTTTGTGGCATACTCAGCCAACGCCTTGGCTTTCTGGGAGGGTTCCGAGATGATTTCCAACTCGGTTGCCCACGATAACTCAGGTATTTCTGTGGGTGCTGTATACACTGTCATTTTCGTTCTCATCGATGCTTCCTTCATCTTAAGTCAAGTTGCCCCCTTTATCCATGTCTTTGCGTCCGCAGCCGGTGCCTCGGAGCGACTTCTAGCCGTGATCAATCGTCGTTCTGCCATTGATGGAACCGCAGACGAAGGTGATAAGAAGACTGCCTTCGGAGAGGAGAACATTGAGTTTCATAATGTTCACTTTTCGTACCCGGCTCGACCAGACGTTCCAGTACTCCGGGGAATGAGTTTTGTCATTCCTCCTAGGAAGCATACCGCCATTGTTGGACCCTCCGGCGGTGGAAAGTCAACCGTGGTTTCTCTCCTAGAACGGTTCTATGACCCTGCATCAGGCGATGTGACCATCGGAGGAAAGAGTTTCCGAAATATCAATGTTCGACATTTGCGAGGCAATATTGGTTTCGTTCAACAAGAACCGGCTTTATTGGATCGAACAATTCTGGAGAATATTGCGTACGGCCTGGTGTCCTCATCCTCAGAGAAGCATCAACGGCTCGCCCCGTTCATTCTCGATGAAAGTCTTTCGGATCTTGCTTTCAAGATCAGGGAAGGCATGTCCGAGAATGCTGCTCTTACTGGCTTCGACAGTTGTGTGGCCGAGATTTTAGAACTCGTCAGGGAGGCAGCCGCCAGCGCTAATGCGTTGAACTTCATTGATGCTTTGCCTCACGGATTCGCAACCCTCGTTGGAACAGCAGGAAATCAGCTGAGTGGAGGTCAGAGGCAGCGAATTGCCCTTGCTCGTGCTCTTGTGCGAGAACCGTGTTTACTCATTCTCGATGAGGCTACGGCTGCCTTGGATTCCACCAGCGAACAACTTATCCAGGCTGCACTGGCCAAAGTCTCCGAAACGGTAACCACGGTTTCGATCGCACATCGACTAGCCACTGCCAAAAATGCACACAAGATTGTTGTCGTACAGACTGGACGTGTCACAGAGGAAGGATCTCATGCGGAGCTCGTGGCGCAGGGCGGCGTGTACGCAGAAATGGTACGGCTGCAAAACCTGGGTAAATTGAGTATTGAAGATCTGAAGAGCCCTCACGATATGATCACCACGAGCAGTCTTCATGAGAGTGTGCAGCCGGCAGACGAAAAGGAACCCTTGGTAGGCATTGGGGGCTCAGACATCACTGAAGACACGGTGGTTGGTGAGGTGTCCCCTGGTTCCAAAAATGGTGATGGGAGCAAAGACAAGAAGAGAAGCCGTTCGGGCTGGTTCACCATTAAGTATACGTTCTCGCTAGTGCGGGCCAACCTGCCGTTGATTTGCCTCGGCCTCTGTATGTCCGTCATCATTGGAGGTAGCTACTCGGCCGAGGCGATCGTCTTTGGCCACACAGTTGGTAGTCTGAGCCCCTGCAGATCTTCTGATGCCATCAGTGACAGTGGCAACCTTTATGGGTTGCTGTTTTTCATCCTTGCCCTGGTTGAGCTTACGGCAAATGTGGTGGGCGGCTGCGCCTTTGGCTGGGCAGCGGATAAGATCCTGTATCGGCTCCGAGTGCTATCGCTACGATCGCTGCTTAGCCAGACCATACAATGGCATGGTATGGAGGACCGGACACCAGGAACTTTGATCACATATATCACTGGGGATGCTGCTTCGCTGAGTGGCATTACCGGATCAACTATCGGTCTCCTCCTTGCTACAGCCGTCAACCTGGTAGCCGGGCTGGTGATATCGTTTGCTATCGCGTGGAAGATCACTATTGTCTTATTTCCGACCATACCCGTCCTACTTATAGCAGGCATGATGAAGCTCCGTGTCCAAGCCAAGTTTACCGAGCGGCATCAGAAGGCATTTGCCAAGGCAACGGCCATCACAGTCGAGGCCGTCGATAACATTCGTGCTGTTGCAGCATTCTCCCTCGAGAAGCAATCTCAGGAAGTGTTCGTTCGAGCCCTGCGCCGTCCCTACCGGGACACAATGAAGGCTATTGCACACGGCAACGCCTGGTTGGCATTGGCGTTTAGCATCAGCAACTTGGTGTATGCCCTCGCATATTGGTGGGGATCGAGGCAGGTGGCATCGGGGCTCTACTCCCAGACTCAGTTCTTTATTGTCCTCCCTTGCCTGCTATTCAGTACGCAGTCTTGTGGTCAAATGTTTGCTCTGGCGCCAGATATCTCCAAGGCCCGTCTGGCGTCGTCCAACATTGTTGATCTGCTCACTACCCGCTCTGCGGAGGAGGAGCTGACTCCGGGTTCCATGCAGAGCATGCAACCCTCAAGCAGGCTGCTTGAGGAAAAGGCCGCCACACAGGACGTGGAGGCCGCAGAGAAGCCCCGTACGGGTGTGCGCCAGACGAATGGCAACGGTATCGGCGCCCAGCTTCGTGGGGTGCACTTCACCTACCCCAATCGGCCTGAACGTCCAATCTTACGAGGACTTAACCTGGACATCAAGCCCGGTCAGTTCTGTGCGCTGGTCGGACCTAGCGGATCGGGCAAATCGACGACCTTTGCCATGCTGGAGCGATTTTACCGTCCTTCAGCCGGGTCGGTGATCATCGACGGAGTTGACGTGACTCGGCAACTAGGCACTGAGTTTCGGGATGATATCGCATTGGTGCCGCAAGAGAATGTTCTGTTCGAAGGCACGGTCGCGTTCAACATTGGCCTGGGTGCTTGCCCTGGGCATGAACCAACACAAGAAGAGATCGAAGCAGCGTGTCGCATGGCGCACATCCACGACGTGATCATGGCCCTGCCGGACGGGTACCAGACGATGTGCAGCCACGACGGCAAGCAATTCTCAGGCGGGCAGCGCCAGCGCCTGTCAATTGCACGCGCGCTGGTGCGCAAGCCACGGCTGCTGCTGCTGGACGAGTCGACGAGCGCACTGGATGTGGAGTCGGAAAAGAAGATCCAAGAAGCCCTGACAACACTAGCGGGCCGCACGACCATTGTCGCGATCGCGCATCGACTGAACACGATCCACCGTGCGGATCAGATCTATCTGATTGAGGAGGGCCGCTGTGCGGAGCAAGGAACCCATCAGGAGCTGATCCAGCGCAGTGAGACGTATCGAACGAGTGTGATCCACCAGTCGCTGGAGACCTAACGAAGATGGGCGACTGAAACACGGCACTGCTGCATCAGAACGCACCAAAAAAGAACAAGGGCACTCCTTCATTATGAGATGGTGTTGCCCGTTCATCTACAGCGTGTCTTCCGTTACTGTTGGGAGTGGAACTTGACTGCATCTTTCCTCTCTATACGCGACTCAAATAGGTAGCATCTGGTAAGATCATTGATTGGTTTGAAGAATTGGCGCAATCTCACCCGGGTATTTGGTAAACCAGGGATTTTGTTGTGTTTGAAAGGCGTTTATGGAAGTGATTGGATAGTGTACATAGAAGCGTTAATTTACACCTACAACAAGTATTTGCTGGCTTGGGATAGACTTCCGAGTCAGTGGCTGCCTGAGGCGCTGACAACTGACCGGTACCGTATCAGCCATACCATCAATACCATAGATACCGGCGGAAACACAGCCCATGCCCTGCCAGATTGGGAAGGTGGCCAGTATCGTATTCGGGGAGCCTCGTATCGCGGGTGTCTCATCCAAGGAGGTCTCCTTTTAAGGCAGTCGATTCAGAATAAAACGAGTGGATTCACTTGGAATGAATGGGACGATTCAATTCCCTCGAAAAGTCTTATTGTTCCAGACAATAGAGCTCTGACCACAATCATCCTCGCTAATATCATGGCGGGAGGAGGATAGTAAGAATAGGATAGGACGATGGGGTTCCGCGCGGCGAGTCTATCTGAAACGACGCTCCCCGTTTGGTGTGTTTCATTTCGGCCTCAAACTCTCTTTCGTCTCGATCTCATCTCTCACTCACCTCTTCTACTCTACTTCCGCCCTCCTCCTCCCCTGCTCGATTATCCGCCCCGTTGACTGGCTCTTATTCTTCCTTCTCTTATTTTCGTTGTTTCTTTTCCTTTTAGTCTGACGTGGTGCTTGGTGATTATAGTTTTATTGCTTTCCGTCCGCGGTCAGTTAGTTGGTTAGTGATAGGCCTCCCTGCCCCCCCGTCTTTTTGCCCCTGGTCGGCATTGCTGCTGGTCTGGTCCGGCGGCCTTTTTCGCGCTGCTCATCAACCAAATTCCCAGCAGCTGCTACTATTATTTGCTCTCCCTGTCTTTTCCCACGTCCCCCCCTCTCTCCCCTCCCCCCTTCCCCTCCTCCACCATGTTGACCCTGGTCGATCTGCGACTAACCCTGTTATTAATCTAATCACACCTACTAGACTCGTTCGTCATTCTATCATTCTGTTGCTCTCTGTTGGTGGTGGGAGTTAATTGCATTTCCATTCTGCGCGCGGACTCGTGTCCTCCCTCCCGCACCATCCCTCCCGGCACTACAGCCCTTGTACCCCCCCGTCCTGACAAGCCCCCGTTTCGCATTTCACTCGCTGTATGATATTCTAGCGATATTCCTTTTCATCGAACGAGACCGGCATTTACGCCTTCACTTCGACTTCGTCGCATGCGTAACGGGACATTGAGACCCCTTGACGACTTGAACGAAGCACCCTGACTTTAGCATCGCGGGCGAATCCCCGGATTCACATTATCGTTGACCTCCTTGATCAACTCGCCGTACATAGCTTGTTTGCCTCGGTCGCTACTAGAGCGAGGAGTACAGGATGGAGTCTCCCGCGTATCCAGAATCGCCGATGGACCAGGATGATATCCCGTATCCTTGCAAGGGCTGTGGAGAGGTATGCATGAGGCTCTGACTGGGGTAACAATGTTTATCGCATGCTAACCTAGCACTCTTCGCAAACAGATTCTAGAAGAGGGCAAAGCTTTCGAACTTGGTAGGTTTGCATTGAGTCCTCTTGACCCCTGTTTTGACAAGTGGCTGACCGCTCCTTTCTTGACTTCCCGTGTAGCGGGCAATCGATGGCACATTGAATGTTTTTGCTGCAGCACCTGCGGTACTCTTCTCGATTCCGACGCACACCTGCTACTCCTGGGAGATGGATCGTTGATTTGCAGCAACTGCACGTACAGCTGCAGTTCGTGTGGGAACAAGATCGAAGACCTTGCCATCTTGACGGGCGAGCAGGCTTTCTGCGCACAATGCTTTCGATGCCGGAACTGCAAAAGGAAGATCGAGAATCTGCGCTATGCTCGAACCTCGCAGGGTATATTCTGTATGGACTGCCATGAATCCCTCATGCAGCGTCGAAGAAAGAGGAACCGGAATGTCGCACCGTCGAGGAAGCAGACGCCGGCGAACATGAAACTGGACAAATCACTCCCTTCCTTGCCCTCGGAGGACCCCGAACCGATGCCTCGTGGCTCCGACGAGCCAGCTGCCGATGCGTATTCAGATGCAACCCCCGATACGACGATGCGAGGAGCTGCGCCTGCGCTGGACGCAGGAAGGGGCAGAAGCGCTTCTGCTACCGGTGCGGCTGCAGATAATCAAGGTAGGATACTCTGTGGTGTCCTGGATGTCGTAGTGTGCGTGCAGGGACTAACTCATGAAATGTTTCTAGATAACCTAATTCTCCCTTCGAGCACCTACCGAAGCAACCGACACTCAGTCATACCTCAACCAGAGGCAGATGGCGGTGGTGAATTCTTGATCCCTGTTGCGTTCGACCCCTCCGAAGAACAACGGTCCGCGCGCGGACAGTTACCCGCCACAACGTACGGGAAATCGCCTCATGGGTCGGAAAGCTCGTCTCCGCATATTGCGTACCAGGAAAAGGGCCGGGACCGCGGTGACCTTGACACGGCACGTTGGCGTCAGGATGACCTCGTCAACGGCACAAACACCGCCAGATCGGCTTCCGCTCGCAGTTCCAGGTCTGACCTGGGTCGTAAGGAGACCAGCACTTTCTCCACACCCAGCCCCGAAAGTACGAAATCGGCAACCGTTCAAAGAGAGGGCTTGGCTCCGGAGCTTCAGAGAACAGCCAGTGACAATACCACCACACTTCCGACTCGGCCTTCGCATGAGCTGCGTCGGTTGCACGAAACTACAGGGTCGGTGGACTCTGCACAGTCGTTCTTGTCCTCCACGAGCGTGCAGCATCCGAAACGGGCTGATTCCCTGGAGAGCAGGCTGCATCAGCTATCGAGAAAGGAGCCCGGAACGTCTCCTCGGCCGTCCTCTGTTACCCCCAGTGACCAGTGGAGCGAGCGATCCACCGACAGGACTGGTGTGAGCAGGAGTACACCTCGGACTGGCGACTCCGCGTGGACCCCGCGCAGTGAATTGAACGAACAGACTAAGCCCCCCGCGCGTCCCAACTCTATTAGCACTCTTCAGCAGGTAGAGGCCTATCGTCAAACTGACGGTGCGGGTTCTCCCTCGTTGCTGCGGTACAGCGGTGGCGGCGACTTCACCATGGACGAAGATATGGCCCGTATCATGGGCTCGGACGATGGCAACAATGCACAGACGAGTGAGTCTTTCCTACGACGCGTTTCGAACTCTGTTCGCCATGGCCGCAGCTACAGCGATAAAGGTTCTCGCCTATCAAGGGACGCCAAATGGCCGAAGTCGCCTGTTAACGGATCTGCAGCGATACCCGACCTGGCGAGCCCGTCTCTGATTTCTCCTGACAACGCAGGACCTGAGGAAGTGACATGGCTGCGTAATGAGCTGCGCAAGGAACGGCAGCGTGTGTCCGATCGGGAACAGAAGATCGCCGAGATGGAGGCGATGCTGAATGCAAGTGCCGATGTCAAGCAGGTTAACACTGAACTTCACGAGAAGCGCTCCACCATGGTGGTATTGGATGCACAGAAAGAGATTGCCATGCGTGAACTCACCGTGCTAACCGAGCACCTCGAGGCTGAGAAACGTGGCAACGGTGGATCACTCGACCTTGGAAAGCTGACCAACCATGTCTTGCGGGAATTCGTGGAATCGATACAGAAGCTGAAGGATACCTTTACGCCACAGATCGAAGAACTGGTGCAGAAACGCAACGATGCCGCGGAGGAATTGGCCAACTTGAACCGTATGAAGGACAAGAGTTTCCAGGAATTCGAGCAGCTATCCTCCAAGAACGCTCAACTGGCGGAGCTGAACAACCAGCTGGTGCATCAGATCCAGGAGCTCTACAAGGCCAACCCGACGGACGGCCGTGGGGCTAACGGTCTTGGTATCTACTCTCATGGCAAGGAGAAGTCTCTCTCTGCTATCGATGCTCTCAAGGCGGCCAACAGCGATCTGGTTCCTACAGTAGCGACGACAAACATTTCAGAGGAGGCTGAGCCAGCCACGATCGTTCCCGGACCCCAAGTGGTTAGCATCAGAAAGGGACAGCCTCGCAAGTTCAACTGGAAGAAGGGTGGTCAGAACGTCGCCAAGGGTGTCACCAAGGGTCTCAAGGGTGCCTTCATGTCGAGCGAAGCGACCCCAGCTGAGGGTAACCCGGGTCTGCCGCGCTCCCAAACGCAGGACCCAAGTCGCCCCGGTTTTGGCTTCTTCGGTAACCAGCGGAGCAAACAAACAGGACTACGGATGCCGCAAACCGACAGCGTCCCGGCCCTGGCTGAGACTCCTGCTCCTGGAGGTAAGTATTTAGCTTCCTTCGTTCCAGTTGCACGCAAGCAGATAACTAATATGGTTGAGCAGGACTCTTTGGCACAGATTTGGAACAACGCATGGAGCAGGAGAAGAGCATCATCCCTGCCATCATTACTCGCTGTATTCAGGAGGTCGAACTACGAGGTATGTGGTGCCAATTACGGTCGTGCGCTTGGGATGCTAACCGTCTGCCTAGGTATGGATATGGAAGGTATCTACCGGAAGTCCGGCGCCAGCTCTGCAATTCAGACTATTCGGGAAGGATTCGAGCGCTCTCCACAGGATTACGATATTTCCGACCCTGACCTCGATATCCATGCCGTGACCTCCGCGTTGAAGCAGTACTTCCGCAAGCTGCCCATGCCGCTTATCACGTTCGACGTCTATGAGAAGATCATCGATTCGGGCGAGATCACTTCTCAACCCGCCCGGGTCGAACACCTACAGAAAAATCTGCGCGAGCTGCCGCGCGTTCACCAGGATGTGCTCGAGTTCCTCGTGTTCCACTTGAAGCGCGTGGTCGAGCGCGAGAAGGAGAACCTGATGACCAGCCAGAACATTGCCGTGGTGTTTGCGCCAACCATCATGCGGCCCGAGAGTCTTGCACGAGAAATGACTGATGTGCAGAAGAAGAATGAGGTTTTGAAATTCTTGGTTGAGAACTGTCAGGAAATCTTCATGGGTTTGCAGGGTTAGAACGCCATCAGTTTCGTTTTTGATTGGACCATCAGCCTGGTCCAGAGGGCGCGAGGATGCGAACGGTACATTTCCATTTTCTTTTGCTTCTCGAATCTCTCTTCCCGCTTTTGGCTATTGGAGTGATATCCACCCCATTCCCATTTTCCTTTCTTCGTTAGAATACCCCGAACCCTGTCAGTTCGACAGTTGTACATATATCGCGGCGGCATGGGTGTCTTGGTCTTTTCATTCTCCCTCCCCCCATCCCCTTCCATTTCATCATGCCTCATCATACCTTCAAAAGCCCTGCTACCGTCATTCTCGAATGATATATCTGATCAGCGCCTTGCCTCCCGTCGATACCCTTATGTGTCTCAGTTTTCCTTTTCTTCCCAATCCTGTTGCCCCCTCAAGTTTATTCCATGTAATCTGTCTCATTTCCTCTCCCCGCTTGCTTGCTTGATTTATCCCGCAGGTTCGAAGCTAGTTCTTAGTCCATGGTGATGTGATATTGCTCTCCCTGAAGCCCGAAGCAGTCGATCTGTCTCTCGTATCCTCCTGTCTGCTGAGTGTGGGGACCACCGTCGGGTAAGTACCTGGCCGGTGTCGTCCTTCAGTCTTCATCACTCCCTGTCTCCTCATACTTATCTCTATAAACTCATTTGCCATTGTGGATCGTGGTGTGCTTTCTAGGGGATTTGGAAGTTATCGATGAGAATGAGAGTGAGCGTTGGCGTCTTGTCGTTAGGGGTGTGTGTGATTAGCTAGTTTGTTCCTGCTTGCTTGCTTGATAGATAGATCGAGTTATGGTGTTGTAGTATGTGATTGATTGTGCTTTAGTTGCTTGTCTTGTCTACTTGTATCAGTTGTAGGGGTGTTTTGTTTATCGTGTGTGTATCCGATCGTGTAGTTGTGTCACGTTCTAGCGTGTTTATCTTACGGTCATTAAATACAATGGGTAGTAAGGATGAATCTTGTCTTCTATTTTGGGTAATGGCCATCTAGAATGTCTCATCTTCCAGTCGCTCCACCCGTTGGATGATACTCGGACTTTGTTCGATGGGTAGATCGTCTGCTCTATCGTTGGCTCCGGCGGTGAAGAGCAGGTCTTCCACGATGCGTTTTGATGCTTCCTTGGCTGTTATAGCATACATTGGTTAGCATGTACTGCATTTTTGGACGTACAAACCAAGTAAGGAAAATAGGAACAGGGGGAACGTGTTAACTCACCAGGCGTCTTCATCAACCGACTCTGCGGTATATGAAACTGCATCGTCTTAGGAGGACTCGGTCCCATATCCTCATCATCCCCGTCATCAAAGTCATCATCACTGTCCCAAGCCGATCGCCTCGCACCACCACCGCCGCCGCGTGCAGGAGTCAGCACACTTATCCCGGGCTTCGGGGTAATCCGCAGCTGATTCGCACTGGGTCTCCTCTTGCGGCCCGTATTCGGCGTTTCCACGCCCTTCATAGGAGACGAAAAGATCTCCGCATGCAATTTGGGGGCTTCCGGCTCCGGACTGGAGATAGGAGAGTCATCGTACGCGTACTTCTTGCTGTTGTTTGTTGTCTTGGGTGTAACGGTAAACTTGGATCTGGACTCGTATCCGTATCCCTTTCCGAGCGGGGTGGCTTGCACGCGGTATGTTTTGTCGGCCATCTGGTGCATGATTGGGTCCTCAGCGGGAGGAATAAAGGGTGATGATGACATTGGAGTATGGGATTGGTTGTGGGAGTAGTCGTCGGTGTAGTGATGGGTTCTGGCGGAGGAGTATTTGGCTGGGGTGGTCGGGAGGTAGGGGTCGTTTTCGTCGTCGTCATCGTCGCGGAAGCGGGTATCTGGGGTTGGGTGCGCGATGGACGAGGTGTCATCGTCATTGGCGGCGTAGCGGTTGTCATGACCGGTGACACGAGGGGTGCTGTGGGAGGAGAGGCTGAGGGAAGTGAGCTCGATGTCGTCGGCTCGGTGGAGTTGGTGGTGGCTGTCGTCTTCGCCGGCTGTTTCGGTAACGGTTTGATCTTCTTCGGCCGTTAGGTTCGTCGGTTCTTGGACGGTGGTATCTCCGTCGGGCTTCTCTTCGTAGCCGGAGAGGGAGACATTGGCACTGGCTTCGAAGAATTGTTTCCAGAACTGGTGGGGAGTTAGAGTGCCTGCAGGGGTCGTTGTTGGGGGTATGGAAGGTGATGTACCTTTGTGCCATCCCAGACATCGCGGGAGCTCTCTGCGTATTGCTCGACCAAGGGGAGAATATTTGTCGTGACGATGCGGTGGGCTTGGCTAAAGTTGTGGTCGATTTCTGGTGAGGACTAATGTCAGAGGGGTATGCAGGAGCTATATCAAGTGATGTTGTTACCTTGGAGGGTCAGGGTGATGGACTGCTCGAGCTTCTCGAGCTCCTCTGTAAGCGTGAGGGGGCGCTGCGCCATGGAGGATGGGCGAGACATGATGACTGTCTAGTGTGTAGCAAATTGGACGCCGTTAATGACTGCACAGATGCGCAAAGGCAATGTGACTGCTAAAGTTGTTGATGTTGATGTTGATGTTTTGATCGGGCGGAGGGGAAACGCGGGATGCCGGATCGGGTTGCAAGGTAGGGCAGCCGGATAAGGGCAGAGGCGGGTCACATGTGGCGGGCGGCGGGGAAAATGAACCCGGATCTCCGCCTGATCAAGGCTGGAGGTGACGCCGACACTCACTTACTACCGCTGCCTGCTGCTTTTCACCCAGATCTGTCTTGGACGCGACTGAGGGTGTTTCGCCATGCCTACGCCGGTTGCCAAAGGTATGCTTGCTATATAGGGCCATTTCATTGTTTCCTAAATGCTTAAACAGCCCTGCTTTTGTTGTATTACCCGGGCGGTGTGCTTATCAGGAAAATGACCATGATCTATGAGCTGCTCGAGCCCGGCTCGATCGGCATCGTCTGTGAGATGATTTCATTGTAGTTGCTTTCTTTTCACATGTGAAAGAGCTATTCTACGCAAGTGCTTTCAGCTCGGAAGCGGTGGTACTGACCTCTCAGGCATTATTATCACCGTGTCGGCGCTTGTCGCTGCAGGTATCGCGGTTTACGAATCGCCCCAGTTCCGACAATGGGTCAATAGCTCACGACGAAAGATCGCCCTGGCGCTCCACCATCTCGGTGATGAGATCCATCCACAAGACGCAGCCGCTCTAAGGCAGGATATCTCAATGACGGAAGAGGTGGGCGCTGCGGCTGAGGAGCGACGGCGGTTAGCGGTGGAAGAGCTTCAGCGGCGACGCAGCGTACTCGAATCCCGTCGCAAGGCTCGAGATGGAGCCCCAGCAAGCAGCTTTGACGCTTTGGTGGATGAAAGTGGCCGACTTCTGGATAGTCCAGAGCCCCCAGTGAATGATTCAATGGCGAACTCGACGGCAGTAGAAGTGACAACGTCGCAGCCTGTTCAACGTGGCAAGCAGACTGGAACGTCAACTCCTATGGCTGAAGCTGATGGCTCAAACAACGTGGGGAGTCGCCTACAGGTTGCGATCCCGTCACCTGGCTCTCACACCCCGTCGCTTGTTGAGTTCACTCCTACGTCGGAAGCACCGGAAAGGCTTGCGACCTCGTTCCATTCCCAGTTTAGTGAGGGCGAACACTTCGTAGGATCGGATAGCTACCATCGTCCCGACACACCTGCGTCTAGCCACACCGAAGATTATTCTCAGGTTATCTATGCCCATCCGGAGGATCATGCCGTCAATGGTACTGGTCGGGACCTGAGATCTCCATTTTCAGACCTGTCCGACCTGCACTCCGAGGGTCATCACGTTGAGCGCCCATCTACACCGTCTACTGCCGGTAGCTTCAGCCAAATCTATGAGTCCGCGCTGGATGGGTCGGAAGGTACTCTGAGCGACTTTGAGCGGTCCGGTGCAGCTACTCCGGCTAGCTGGTCGGAGATTGGAAGCGTTATCAGCAACGACGAGCAGCATCATCATTTGTAGGCATGGAATTGGTTGACTAATTTTGAGGGAACTTTTGCTGGACGTATGGTCATGGGCAGGCGATAGGGTGTTAAGCTTGCTTGGATTGGTTTGCTTATTCGGGCGCAATGTGGCAATGGTCACGCTGTACATATATTGCTTTTCGTTAGAAACACAGTGGATTTGATAAAGTAAGTTTTAGACTGTAACGGTGATCATCGTCGCCGAGGTTGGAGCATATCGGAGGTACTTCCAACTCCTCATAAATTGGCCGAGAGGCAAAGTACTGTTAGTGCTGATCGGCCCTCCCAGAGGGGAAAGAACCTCGGCTGTTCGGCTGGATTGGAGGACCACCGCATTTACTCCTTCATTATATCATCCTCCTCTCCCCTCTTCTGCTCCGCTCCTTGCTTATCCCTCTTGATCTTTTAGCGATATCTCTATTATCACAGGTACGTACATACCCATCGATGTGTCGAACAGCTGCACCGGTCCTTTCAACACCAATTTGCGCCCGACAGACTCATCTCTTTCATGCTATCAGCTCCCCCAACCAATCCACCTCTAAGAAACTGACCGCTGAATCTCACAACAGCTACTCAAAACATCATGGCAGCAGATCGTCTAAACTCTATTCTCAGTCACCTGAAGCCGACAGGCAATAGTGGACTCGCCGCAATGTAAGCTTCAGACCGTTTCCGACAAACAAACACCGCTAATCAGCACCCACCAGCACTCAAAAGAACCCAGACGATGTAGTCATCACCCTTGCGCTGCGCACGCCCCTCGCAAAGGCCGTTAAGGGTGGATTCAAGGATACAGAGCTGGATTACATCCTCTACGCACTGTTGAAGGAAGTGCTCTCTAAATCTAAGCTGGATCCCGCTTTAGTTGAGGATGTGTGCCTGGGAAATGTGAGCACCAACTTGTCCTCCTTACGGATACCGGGCTACTAATCCTCATACTATTATTCTAGGTCGGCGACGGCAAAGCAGCCTACCTCGTCCGCGCTGCCTCCCTCGCAGCCGGCATCCCTCACACTGCCGGTGGATCCTCCGTGAACCGCTTCTGCTCGTCTGGTCTGAAGGCCGTACAGGACATCGCGAATCAGATTCAGCTTGGAGCCATTGATGTTGGTATCGCTGTCGGTGCGGAGTTGATGTCTGCTGGTGGCGACCGGCTGCCGCGTCCGTTCAACGAGGAGGTCCTTCGCAACCAGGAAGCGGCGGACTGCATGCAGCCCATGGGTCAGACGTCGGAGAATGTTGGTGCGGACTTCAACATCACGCGCGAGCAGCAGGACAAGTACGCTGCGGAATCTTTCCGTCGGGCAGAGGAGGCTCAGAAGGCGGGCTGGTTCGATGACGAGATCGTCCCCATTACCACAAAGGTCAAGGACCCGAAGACTGGGGAGCTGAAGCAGGTTACGTTGACGAAGGATGAGGGTATTCGCTATGGTACGACGCCAGAGTCGCTGGCCAAGATCCGTCCTGCTTTCCCGCAGTTCGGTAATCGGAGCACGGGAGGAAACTCGAGTCAGGTTACGGATGGTGGTAAGTAATATTCATGATGGTTGAGTTATGAGGATTGTGCTAACTATGTCTGTGTGTGAACAGCCGCCGCTGTTCTTCTCATGCGCCGCTCCAAGGCTATTGAGCTGAACCAGCCCATTCTGGCCAAGTTCTGCGGTGCCACCGTCGCGGGAGTGCCGCCCCGGATCATGGGTATTGGTCCCACGGCAGCGATCCCCAAGCTGCTGTCCCAGTTCAACTTGAACAAGGACGACATTGACATCTACGAGATTAACGAGGCCTTCGCCTCCATGGCTGTCTACTGCCTTAACAACCTTGGTCTGGAGCACGCCAAGGTGAACCCGCGCGGTGGTGCCATTGCCCTTGGCCACCCTCTGGGCGCAACGGGCGCACGCCAGATCTGCACGATTCTCAGTGAGGCGCGCCGGACGAAGAAGAAGATCCTGGTGACAAGTATGTGCATTGGCACGGGCCAGGGTATGGCGGGTTTGTTTGTGAATGAGCAGGTGTAAAAGTAGATAGTATGGTATCATATCATATCATTTCATGTCATTAAATGCTGGTGTCAGCAATGGAGTGGATACTATGATGCTACGCGAATCCAGAAACTATACACAAGCCACTCAACCAAAACTAACAAGATCCATCATGGTATATCACGACTTGCCCTCCCCTTCTCTCTCTCTCGCCCTCTTCATCCTCTCCTCCGCCGCCTTCGCCAAAACCTCCCTCCGACTCTCTCCTCCCCCATCACCACCACCCCCACCCCCAAGCACAAACTGCCCCCCAGTCCATCCCTTCTCATCAACCACCAAACCATGCTCCCTAACCCCCTCCCAATCCCCCGGATTATAAAACTCCTGATCCCCCACCGTCCTCCCACTCTTCGTCCAATCCCCCCTCTCAACCTCCTTCTCAATCTGGGACGTCAAATCCCAGAAATCACGATCATGTTCACTAAACACACAATGCGCCAGCTCATGACACAGCGTCTTCCGTATCGTGCGATAATCCCTATACCCATCATACGCATCCGTCCTCAGCCTTAACTCAATCACCTCGCCCTTATTCCGATTCAGACCCAATGTTCTCGACTCGCTCGTCGTATGCTCAGCCGGATCCATCTCCGTTAACAGGGGCACAGAGAACTTATGTTTCTGCATCGCGGATTTAATCCCGGGGTCGTCGCGGAGGCGTTCAAGAAACGTCAATGATTTAGAAGGGTTAGGGAGATGCGGGAGCGGAACGCATCGGTGGAAAGTGTAGGAGCCGCTGCCGTTGGCGCTGTTGGCGAGGGTGTGGATTTTGCTGATGTTGGAGGAGGTGCTGGACGGGGTGGGTTTCGCGGCGTAGAGACGGTGTGCGCGATCGCGGGCTTCAGCGCGGGCTTTGAGTTCTGTGCCGTGCGTGTTGAGGGACTCGATGTCGCGCGGGGGTGTGCCCAGCAGGGTGAGTTTGAATTTGGGGGACGTGAGGGGGAGGAGGTCCTGGAGGGGCGTTGGTGGGAATGGATGTTTGAGCATGCCGGGGGAGGGAGATATGAGGAGCTTTTGGTGGGTTGGGGGGATTTGGAGTGTCGAGGAGATTAGCTCTGTTAGGTCTGTGAGGGTGCTGGTGGTTGGGAGGGTGAGGGAGTGGGAGGCGTTGCGGTGGTGGATTTGGAGGGTTAGGGTGGCCCCTGTTGGGGATTCGGTGTCGGTCATGGTTGGGGGTTGTATCTGTGAATGTGGCGCGTGAAATGGGGGGGTTTTGTGGGGGAGAAAGTTGGATTATATACAAAGACGCAGAAGTGGTGATGATCTTCGATGGAGTTCGATCTTGTTTTGTCAGCGATAAGGCGATAAGCATGATTTTTATCACGTGGTGATAGGTGATAAGAGCTAGTCGATTAAGGTTAGTGTGGTTTCACCTTTTTTTACTGGTATGTAATGGAAGGGCCCCTGGTTACTGGTGCCTCAGGTAGCGAGCGGATCGTCGCTGCTTAATTTCGGCTGGTCCGAGGCTGTTTGGCGTTGAGAGATGCTGTCTGGGATTGATCACCCCGCGGGTCCTACTCTGTTACAAGTGTACTACGCCTGATTTAGCTTGTGCAGAATGATGCAGAAAGATTGTATGACCACTAGATTGACTCTGCAGAACGCTGACTGTCCACAACGCCGCCTGTACCCTGAACTCCGATCCTTATATGATTATTTACCAAAAATGACCATGACACCATCCAATGATGCACTTATGACAGTCGATAGCGAGAATATGCAGCCGGTATGACTGGCTCACTCATATTGCCGGTCGTCCATTGCGGCCGGCACATCCAGCACCCACTCTTCGAGTTCCGCATCCCACGTATGACTATCACATGTCAGCATAAGGCGGCTCTCGGCTAGAGGGGATTTACTCACTTGTGAAATTGCGTGTTCGTCAACGCCTTCTTTGTATACTCTTCTGTTAGCACCCCATCGTACCTAAATGGCACCTTGGCTGGCACGCCCTCAAACGTCGATCTCCGCAGTGGATAGATATCGTGTGTCTGATATTTGTGCCCATTCTTGCACTCCCATTCTGTGGGCTTTTCGGCCGTCAGTCGGCTTAGCCCTGTGATATCGATGTATAGCCCCGTGCTGATGTCGATCCAGCGCGCATCAATTATATTCAGTCCCATGCCGCGATCACGCTGGCGCGCCCACGGGTTTATATCGAGGAGGTACCGGCGCTCGACGTTGGGGTCGGTAGTGGTATACTGGACAACAGTCTGATTGAAGTGGTCGGCGAGATGGAATAGTGTGGTGTCCATGACTTGAGTGTCGATGTCCCAGTCCCAGGGCATGATCTGAAAAGAAGAAGGGTTAAAACGGCCAAAACTAACCATGTCTGGTGCATCAGGACTAGCCCACCTTGCCATTCCACCACCACCCCAGCAATGTTCCATGCGCAATCCATGTTTCCAATCCATTATCCTCAAAGAAGTTCAGATATGCTCGGATCATATGCGTCAATGTGATAGATCGCTCCGCGTCCGGAACCGGCTCCCCCTGGAAAAATCGCGAGTCATAGTGGCCCAAGGTATCGTCACGACCTGGCTCATGGAAATACTTGAATTCGTCTGACTTGTTCAGCCCGTACTTCTGCCACAGCGGGTCTGGGTCATTGCGGTTGACGAAACTGCCGTGGTTACTGTGCTCTGCGGGGCTGGGGCGTGCTGTGGCCACTGCTGACCAGATCGCGCAGGTGAGGACGGCCAGCAGGCCCCGAGGGTTCATGTCCGGCGGCAGATGTCAACGTTGTGTGTTTGAAAAGGGTTTTTATTTTGAACAGTTCGGGAGGTCAATCATGCCCCTGCTTGCATTCTGGACCGGGTAGGTGATGTTTGGGTGAGTATGATAAGTTGATCCGGTTGATGCGGGGGATCAGAACAGGGCTGCCAAGTCGTTGCTCGAATGCGTTATAGCCGCATACGTCGAACCATACAATTCGCGTGGTGCATCGGACGAGAGAAAAGAAGGCCACCGGTGCTAACAATGAGAGCAGCCAAGTAAGTGCCAGCCTGACTCGACACGCCAATCAGGCATGGACAAGACAGGGGGGGAGAAGATAGACTGAGGGGGGGAAAGATACAAGGAAAAGGAAAGGAAGATCAGGAGAGAAAAGCACGGGGAACGGTTCTTGATAGTCCGACTAGACAGGCTTCGAGAACCACACGAGCCCGCAAATCAAACCGGAAGATCCGACGAATCCGTACAGTTAACACAGGACGGGAAAAAGCTTTGCACCTCTGGGGGCGAGGGAAAATTGGTTAAGGCCGAGGAAGAATAGAATCAAATACGACTCCGTACTAACGGGGTGACTTCAACAGCCAGCCAAGCGGGGCGACATTTGGGAGGCCCACTGAGGACCCTCATTAGATAGATTATTACATTGGCACAAGTTGGGAATAGGCCTTGGACCCTTTCCGTGGATGACGCTCTGCAGGTCCAGATCGGCAAGGATAACAGCCATGACGACAGGGAGCTGGTTGGCTGCGCGAAGCACGCCGGCATGCCAATGCTCCATTCCCATGAGGACAAAGAGAGCTACTTGTTATACTTTTGTAGGAGAGTGTCAGGATGGATGGTCTTCTCTTCGGAATCACGAGAGTAATAGTTCCTAGGCAACCATCAAAGAATCCACCCAAAGGCGACGGCGCTCCATAATTGATTGATTGATTTTGGCCGAATTCAGGGAAGAAAGAGGAAAAGAGTCGGGCCTCGCGTGCCATCTTTCCCGACGTGTCTTTGGCTCTCTTTTTTTTTGTTTCCCACTCCCTCCCCACTTATCTTCCCTCCCAGGGATGTTTGTTACTACTGCTTACATACGGGAACGCCTTCCGTACCATCCGCTTACCGTATCACCAACCAGCTTCAGCAAAGCAGCCAACTGAATCATAGGGCTACACACCCACCCCCCTTGGTCTTCCCTGGTCGCAATGTCCATGACTCCATTGTGTCTAGTAGTCAGCACAGCACAGATGCAGGATGGCTTTGGCTAATTATCCGTGCCACGGTGACACCATCTTGGAAATCTCCCCATTGTATTTTAGTGTCCGTGTCCCTCCCTTCCCTGCAAGCAGGACAATTTGGAGGCGCCGGACGGCTGGTTCTCAGACGATGACCTGCAGTGTTGAAACTCCCCTAAAGCACAAGGGGGCAGTGTGTTGGCACGAATCATATATGGGATTCCGCTCCTGCTATGAGGCCAAGAATTAAAAGGATGCTGAGGCCAAGAGACGTATTAATAATGTCCAGCGAGATCGATACATCATGCACCTCGTAGGGCAGACAAATGCCCTACAGTACGCCCTGCATTATCGACCAACAACTACTGGATACACACCATCGAGCGCTAACGATCCTTGCACCTGACTCGAGTCAAGCAAGTCCTTCTATATACATACGTACGAGCATAGTACCTACCTCCAACTTCCACCTGCTATCCGCCCCCAAATTAAATCCCCCATAAAAGATGAAAAGAGTACTAGACTCCGCTACCGAGTATATTGTCAGAATCTTATCGCGCATCTGAAACAGTCCGGTTGCTTCCAGGGAGATACAGAAGTAGTAGGTGGTCGTAGTAGTACATACATACCACCATCGTACGACATCCATACACCCACCCCTAACTCCCAATACCGTAACGAACTGCCCCTTATTCGGAAGAACCAAGGTTGCTTTCCAACCATCAGGTTAGGTTAACCCCCCTGGACTTTCCTGACTAGTCGTCGTCCCCACAGAAATGCTACTTTAGTCTTGATGGCTGAACCCAAGCAGAACCAATTCGCTCACTTCTCTCCGACGCATCTGCGCGGAAGGGAACAGGACCCTGCCAATCTCGGAGCTATCAAATGCCTCCGTGCAGGTATTGATTGTTGCCTATCAAAGTACAGGGGCAGGAGGAGAGCCGAGTTTTCAACTACGGAGTACTTTTTAATATACCGACCTATCAGGTGGCTAGCTAAATTTTGGTGCTGAGACCTGTTTATAAGAAATATGCCAAGGAGTATCGAATAGTCGGACAGGTCTGTCTGCCAAGGGGTGGGAGTAATTGGTGGCATCCGGTGATTCCGCTCGTACTCGTTTTTGTATGGATTGTTTTGGGGGGATCAGACCTTCATGCCGGGTCACTTGACTAGTCTGTTTTCGGGTCTGCCAAGCCTACTGCCGGGTCACATGATGATGCTCAGGGTCTTGGATTTCTTGGTTCGGTATTTTCATAACATTTTCCGCTTACTAATACGTTATGTCCATTCATAACTGCATAGTCCAACTATGTGCTAACCGGGCATATACAACTTCCACAGTTCATGCTTCTCCCATCACCTGCTGTAACCTGGCCATCTGCCAGTATTCGCCCTCGAGTTGCATCAACTCCTTGTGGGTCCCACTTTCTACAATATGTCCATGCTTGAATACCAAGATTTCATCAGCATCGACAATTGTCTTCAGTCGATGGGCAACAGCGATGACCGTTCGCCCCTTCATCACACGTTGAAGTGTCCTCTGAACTAGTTCCTCTGAGGCGGAGTCTAGTGCTGAAGTTGCTTCATCAAGCAGACTGACAGGAGTTAGGATCCACTAATCACGGATTTTCTATGAAGGGGCCCCTTACAGAATCTTTGGCCGACATAGAAGCGCCTTCGCGATGGCCATGCGCTGGCGCTGGCCCCCGGACAGGGTCGATCCGTTGGCCATGACTGGAGTGCTTAAGCCTTGAGGGAGTGATAGCTGACAAATTATCAAGATAGTCAGGATATGTAACAAGGATATTTGAGGGGTTGAAGGCCCGTACCACATAATCGGCTAACCCAACGTCCTCCAAAGCGGCCAAGATCTCATCGTCTAATACAACCAGCTCACCACTCTGCAGGCAATCGCTCAGAGTTTCTCCGATTAAGGATTTTGGTCGACCAGCGCTAGATACCCTCGGTAACTGTCGAGGTTATATTGTTCAATGGGCATATCATCTAGTGCTATTGCGCCAGTTTCACCGGTGTAGAAGCGCTCCAGCAGATTTATGACCGAACTCTTTCCGCTGCCTGTAGCACCCACGAGAGCAATGAAGGCACCCGCTGGAGCGTTCAGACTCACATCTTTCAATGCTAATTGAGATGAATGGCTTGGATATCTGAAGTTGACGCGTCGTAGCGAAACGTTAGCGGTAATACTTGGCACGTCAGCGTCGCCATTATTGAGCTTTCTGTGGGTGGCTGCTGATATTCCGGCGCGCATCAGCTCCTCCAGTCTAGCAGCAGCAGCTTGAGAACCTGCAATGTCAGGAGCATGTGCGAAAAAGCACGGACGCAGACTGAGATCCCCACATCGTGGCTGCGAAGCAGATGAAGAACTGCTGGACATTGTATTCGCCAGTTGCGATTAGGTGTGTGCCGCCGTACCAGAAAACGAAAGCGATGCTCAACGCCCGGAGGGAGGTAGTGCACGCATATGTCGCAGCAAACATCAGCCAGTATTTGCGTTGGCTGTCTCGATGGCTTGCACTTTCGAACGATGCACTGATGGCCTTCTGCAGACCAAGAACCGTCACAGTCTTGATGGCAGAAAGGGCTTCATGTGCAATAGCCACAGCACTAGTGTCACGCTTGATGTATTCCTGTACTCGCGCCACAGTGTGGTATTGCATAAAGCCGGAAACAACTACTAATGGGACCGTTGCTGTCGCAGCAAGACCAAGCTTCCACCCAAAGATACACCCGATGGTAATTCCTGTCGCGAGCATCACAATGCTTTCAGCCACAAGCCCCAGTGATGTTCCCGAAACACCAGTGATTTGCCGAGGCCCAGATGCAAGGAAGCTGACCAATGCACCAATCGAATTGTCCTTGTCTTGGAAGAAGGGGAGATCGTTCACAAGCAGATGTTTGAACAACTGCGAGCGGGCTCGGAGAACCAACTGTGATGCGGACACGGCAAAGCAATATCCCCGTACCGAATAAACGACAAATGCGATAATACCGAGGGTAAGGTACATGGTGGCCCAGAATTCAACATTATGTCCACCGGTACTGAGGCTAGGATTAATCATTGACATGATCCCGTTACCAAAGAAGATTGCTTGAACAGGATATGTTATTCCAGCCAGAACGCTGAAGCTCACGCCAGCGGCTATGTAAGGAAACTCTGGTCTATTGAGACTCCAAACACGCCCGACACTGCTACTGGACGACCGTACTGCTAATAGGCCGTCCTCTGGTATGTCCACCGTATCAAATTTGACCAGGATATCTTTGGAATGTTCTTCATGAGTGCTCAACGAGTGCGGCCGTTGTCTGATAAGCCTGTCTCCCTCTGATCGATGGAATGCTTCAAGTGCCTGATGCCTCACTAATTCTCGATACATCGCAGATGTACTCAACAACTCCGCATGGGAGCCTTGGCCTAGGATCTGATTGTCCTTCATGACGATGATATTGTCAGCATTCTGGACTGTCGACAGCCGGTGGGCTATTATCAAGGTAGTTCGTCCTTTGACGACTTTGTCCAGCGCCTCCTGAACTGCTTTTTCACACTGACTGTCAAGTGCAGCCGTGGCCTCATCCAGCAGTAATATAGCTGGTTGAGAGATGATTGCACGGGCAATGGCAAGACGCTGCTTCTGACCCCCTGAGAGATTTGATCCTTGTGCCTCAATCATGGTGTTGTACTCCTTGGGCATACTCGCAACGAAATCGTGAATTTGGGCAACTTTGGCAGCCTCGATTACGAGCTTTCGTATCTCGTATGCGTCCTTTTTCTACCTCACAAAATCAGTATCAGAACTGGAAGGCAAAAGATAGTGGTCGTGAAGCACCTCAGCGGCAGCTTTGGGAAGCCCATATGCGATATTATCGTGTATTGATGCACGGAACAAGGTGACGTCCTGACCGACATACCCAATCTGCGACCTTAGCCGCGCGACGTTCATGGCATCAATCGGCTCGCCATCCAGCATGATCCGACCACTGTGTGGATGGTACAGTCGTTCTAAAAGGGCAAACACGGTTGATTTCCCAGACCCAGATGGTCCAACAAACGCTACAGTGTGTCCAGCAGGTACAACAAAATCGACACCTTTCAAAACCTTCCCTTCAGGCCGCGAAGGATACGTAAAGTGTATATCTTCGAAGCTAATATCTCCTCTGACCCGACTATGCGTCACCCCGGTACTTGCAGAAGGATCTATCGGTGATTCCCGCTCAATGACCGAAAAGACACGGCTGACAGCCGCGTTGGCCTGGGTGATATTGACAATGGATGGCAATGCTTGGCTTAGCATTCCACCCGCAACGGCCATTGCATACAGAATTGTCAAGACTTCCGAAATAGTGCAATGCCCTTGGCGGAGGAGATGGTCAGCCTGCCAGAACTTGGCAATCATTAGCGTGGCTGGAGCAAGAAACTGGAAGGGGACTAACTATATACATACGCCCAACCCGTTCGCCCAGTGCATAACCATGAAAGACCCTGCAACAAGCATACCGAAGATAAAGCGCTCCCGAAAGTCCAATTCTGCTGGATGTCGCAACGCTTCGTAATACCTTTTGCCATACCTTTCCTGGCTTCGAGAAGCAATGACGCTTCTCATGGCGCTGAGCACTTCCTGGGCCAAATTGTCTGCTCTGACGTACTGAGCTAGACTCCTTCGCTGTGTTAAACTTAAAAATCCCCCCATCACGCCGATGAGTGTAAGCAGGGCAATCGGTTGAGAGATCATGATGCCTGCAAAGCGCCCATTCTGGATGAACGCGCAGATAATTGCAACAACAAAGCCAGACAACCCAGAAAGAAGCTCACCAACTTTTTGCGAGATACCAGCTTGGATAAGCTTCATATCCTGATCCATATGAGACGTCAACTCGCCAATACCGACCACATCGAAATAAGCCATATTCTGCCGCAAGGCTGAAGCGAGGTATTTCTGCTGAAGCTGGCGCGAGATTTGCTCTCCGATGGTGTTGAAGCCAAATGTGCTGATGGCAGTCGTGATCAGAGACCCGATTGCTGCGCTGCTGCGTCAGATGGTGACAGATAACGGATTAATCCAGATCTGCCTACCAATATACACCAAGTAGAGCGCGAGACTCTGAACACGGTCTCGAATTTCGTCCGGTGCATTGTTATCTCCGGTGATGAACTCGCGTGCAAAGTTTCCATACACGACTATCACTAGAGGCATTGCTGCGCCCGCGACTATTGCGCAGCATCCTGATAGAAACAGCAGACATAGCTGCGATGTGTTGGCGGTTCGGTAAATGGTAAAGATATTGGCAGTGCTGCGCACTATATGAATTTGGGACTGGAGGGCCTCTGCCTTATGCGTTGTGTCGGCAGTCGGCTGGATAACCTTGAGTGGGATTCCCTGGCTGGACATGCTCATGAGTAGCTTAATCCCAAAGTGCTGAACTAAGGCTAAATGCTCCGGGCGACCGGCTTATTTATAAGGACTAAGATGTTATCGACTAAAATGGATTGGACTAAGATGCGATTGCTACGTGGGTCACGGCATTGACATGGTTCTTTCCAAATCCAGAACCCCTGGTCTCAAGTTTAACGTATAGCTAATCCGCTTAACATACATCATTTCTGCTCATCCAGCTCCAGCAATGCTACCAACTGTCTATGGATTGCTGCCCACGCCCCAGGTCGGGTTTTGAACAGAAGCCAATAATCCCCCGCAGCATCCTTCCCGATAATCCTGACTACGTTCCGGGTCGGATAACCCTGACAAGTCTCAATGTCGTTGATATACGACGGTCTACCTAGAGCATGTGGTCGTTCGCTCAGAGGTACTCCTGGAGCCACCACGGCGGCCGAGAAGTCCAGTTCAAAATATCTGGCCTTGTGTTGATTGGTGCATGCCATGAACAGCAAATTGGCATCTCCGACAACTGGTGGTGTCCGAGTGAACGATGCCCTCTGCATGGAGGTCAAGGCTTGAACCTGTTCCTTTGTCCGGTGCTCCATGAGGGCTTTACGGTTCTTGGACGCCACATACGCGAGGCTAGCATCCTGGATAACCTGGCTTGCAACCAGCAGTGTGTAGGAGTAGAAAAAGGCGTTTCCAATGAACCCCGCTCCGCCAGTCGGAAACCATTCTTCCAAAAGTGCCCATACGTTGAAGACGTTCATGACCATGATGGTTCGATTTGGCGCAGGATTCAGAGCTGTGATGATGGTCCTCACCCACCACGCCATTACAACATCGCCTTCACTCAGGAAGGGTGCCTTTGCCTCATTATCCGGACTCATTGCAGCAAGCTCCTTTCGAGCAGATTCCTTCAGCCGTTCCACGCATCGTCTTGGCAGGCGAATAGGATGTTCCTCCTCTTTCTGGTACCACAGTAGCTCCCACAGATACCGCAGCCCAAATATCACTAGGCTAAGTCCGCTAAGAGCGCGGCCAAAATTACTATACGGCTTCACCGGGGCTTCTGTACCCAGTGTGCGCAGAGGATCATGTTCAAAAGGGATGAAAGGTGGTACTTCGTCTTCTCGACCCCGCAGAACAGCTATCCACGCCTTGAAGAAGGTTGTCCGCGCAATAGCATCAAAAAGCGTATGAACATAGCTGACCGTCACGAGAGTTGCGTCTTGAAAGACAGAAACATGGATATGAAGTTGTGGCCGATCAGTGTAAATCCAATCAGCCAATTTACGAGGACTATCCGGATGGCGGACAATAGGAGCGAAGACAGCGGGCGAAGGCGAAAGAACCGATTGATCTTGGCCTGCTTTTGGTAGCTGCTTACCGAGTGCGTGCTCGGAGATGCGCAACCCATACTCATTGGTGGTGAAGTTGTATGCAGGCCGCGCCTTGGTATACTCAGCAGGAATGTGGTATTCGAGGCGATTTTGATCCTGGTTTGGAGAGAGCGTTAGCCTTGTTGATACCAGCAGGAATTGATATGAGAATGGAGGAATCTTCATATTCATACGTTCAGGCGCAGACGAGCTCCCAACTGGCCCCAGTTTCCAATCTCTGTCAAACGTGCCAGAGCAGCATCGAGTTTGGAGGCGTCCAGTACGTCGTCAAAGCGAAAGGTGAAATCATGGCAGAGACGACGGAGGTAGTCTAGGTCATCCCAATACCGTAGGGGGACAACCTTGTCAGTGGGCACAGTTGCTGGCCGGGCACGGTTGAAGATCGGGAAAAAATCCATCATTTTGTTGGGCTATCGTGCAAGGCGTGGGCCAAACAAGAAAGGAGGAGCGGAATGCAGAGAAAGTCAGGCATGCCACGGCTCTCTGGTTTTCTGCACAAGCTGTCATCTTCATCTCCATCTGCATCATAAAGTCACACGAATGCCAACCGGGAAGAGGGGGGGGTTCAAGCAGGGAAGGAGCTGCTCAGAGTCCCGATCCAATCCAATATATCCGACAAACAAACAGTATGCACGCTACGTGTCTCGTGCTTGTTCACTCGAGTTCCTTGTTGTCATCAATTCATGTGCTAGTTAGTTAATAATTATCCCGGGACTACTCTCTGGCCGCTTTGACCAAGTAAGGATCCACATACGGAGTATCTACTAGTGATATCTAGCTGCATTATGCAGTTGTGCTCGGCTAATTGAATAAATTAAAATGGTGGCGATGGCCAGGAATTGTCTCGCTTTCATGAGTGTCTCATGCATGATCTGATAGCTTTTGTCACAATTCGTTGAGCATCAGCTCTCTCCGATTTTTGGTGGTTATACAGCATGGTAATGCTGCCGCGTTTCTTCATGATTACGCATAATGAGACGTTGATAAGTTTGTTCTTGAAGAATGATACGGTTGTAAAGTTAATCTTGGGTTGGCACACGTGTCAGCAGTACTGAAAAAAGAAAGTTCCTACAATTTTAAGGTTGTGTTGCTACTATGCTGCAAGGACGTACCAGGAACTAGTCGAAGCTAAAAAGTACTACAGGTGAAAACACTCAGATAGCCCTGGTAAATACTAAAAATATGATATATATACTAGTTGCGGTGACTGCCTCACCATCTCTGTCTACATAGTTATCCAAGTTATTGTTCAAAGGCGCAGACGCATGTGATCGATCGGTTGGCTGCGAAACACCTCCTTGCGGCATCTTCAAGCCCGGGCTTGACTCGCCTGCAAATAGCGCCCAAGAGCCATCATGGGGAAGTAATGCCGATAATAGTCGTAGCCCAAATAAAAATGATTGGGAAATCCTGTTCCCGTGTAGACCGCTTCGGGCCAGGAAGCTCCATTGCCCTTTTCCGGCTGCTGTGAGCATATCAGCCACCGAATCCCCCGCTCAATCGCAGGGTCAGTGAGGGGAAGGTGGGCCAATAGTCCCATTAGCGCCCATGCAGTCTGTGATGGAGTTGATTGCTGCTGCAGCTGAGTGCCCGGTGTTCGGTACGATAGTAGCGGTTCGCCCCAACCGCCGTCGTCATTCTGCTTGGATTTTAGCCACTGTAGCGCTGGCGCCACCAGCCCACTGACTCGCTTGTCGTCTTCCATGTAATATGCCAATCCGCACAGCGCATGAGACGTCCCATAGATGTAATTACATCCCCATCGTCCGAACCAGGCTCCGTTGGACTCTTGTGTGGATGCAAGGTAAGTGATCCCCCGAATGCATGCATGCCGTAGCATTGGAGAAAGGACGGGTCTTTTCAGTTCACGCTTCATCATTAAACCGAAGGCTTCCAGAATCCGCCCAGTAATATCGGCACAGGAGGTGTCACATAAGCTGTCCATATCACTGAAGGGAATTTTGTTGAGGAACAGCTTATCATTTTCCACGTCAAAGGCGGCCCAGCCTCCATCGGGGTTCTGCATGCCTAGGATCCATGTTGCTGCTGCAATCACCGAGTCCGAAGCGACAGACTGGGGATCCTGCTTAAGCTGAGCCAAAATGATGGCCGCGGTGTCGTCCACATCGGGATAGTGGCTATTCTCGTACTCAAAGCTAAACCCTCCAGGGGCTAGCTTAGGGCGGTAGATGCGCCAGTCCCCGCAGGGCTTCAGCAATTGGCGATTCCGGATCCAAGTGATGGCCTGCTGGAGGATCTGCTTATCGGGCGACATGGCATCGCAAAGCCCGATCGACATCAAAGCTGTGTCCCACACGGGAGACACACATGCTTGGATTCGTTTGCCCTTCTCGTCTTCCCAAGCAAAGTTTTCCAATGCTTGGATTCCAAGGCGGACCGGAGGGTCATCCAGCTCGTAGCCCTCCAGCACGAACGCATAAATACTGGCATGCATTGGAGGAAAGATCCCAGCCCAGTCACCAGTAGGTTCCTGGCGCTCGAGGATCCACTGTATGCATTTTCGTCGAGCGTATGATCGGAGCAAAGGGACGGAACGCAGACCGTTCAGATAGTAGAGCAAGTTGTCCACGACACTAAATGCAAGTCCAGTAATGTCTCCCTGAGACAGCAGATCCCGGAGTGACGAGCCATACGGCACATTTTTGTCCGTCGGATCGAGCCATAACTCATCTAGGTAGTCCTCCGGTAGCGCGTACACGGGCTGATGGTGGCAGATAATCAGCAGCGGGGCAATCGTTCCTCGGGCCCAGGACGCTAAAGTGTACATGTTGATTGGACAACTGGAAGGCAAAAGAATTAGCTCCACGGGTAGCTGGGGCACTGCATCCCATGGAAATAAGCCGAAGGTTGCCAGGAATATGCGAGTGAAAACGCGAACTTTTTCAGCACCGCCTGCTTTGAGAACAAATGCACGAGCTTGTTGCATGGCCGGCATGTCTGGACTCGTCCCCAGCAACTTGAGTGCTAAGTAGGCTTCAGTCGTGGTCGATACGTCACCTGGATACTCAGGTGCTAGGCCCCATGAACCATCGCAGTTCTGCTGTGATAGTATATAGCGGCAGTAAGCCGCATTGTCGGTCCTCAAATCCAGGCCCAAAGCGTGTCGAAGGAAGATATACTCGGCCGTGATAGTAACATTGGACCTTAACTCCCCGCACCAATGCCCATCAGAGCGTATCGAACTGAGAGCATATTCAGTTGCAAGCTTCAGAGTATGCTCTATATCTGAAGTAATTTGCTCTTCCCCGGGAGTTATGCCTTCTTTGTGGCCTTCTCCCAAAGTCATCATCACAAAGCTGGGGTGGGTTTCGAGAGTGAAAGTAGCAAAGTAGCAATTATAAAGTTGTAGTAGAGGTAACAGCAAATAACTGCCTGTCGGACAACTTGAAGAGACGATCTATATCGGTTTTCCAGCTCTGTAGTAAGGAGAAACTATGCATATTTATAGCAGTCGAGCATGTTTAGCGTATTCTAGTAGCATGGATATTGGTGGGTCGCATGTGAGGGCGCGGGGTCTCTCTTTCCTTCCTTGATTCCCCTGTGAATCACTCTCGTCAAGGATTCCAGGTCTGCTTACCTGCAATCTCTTTTCACTCGATAGACCAGTCATCTGAGCATGACTTACTGTTACCCAGCGTAACCGTTCCCCGTCAGCATATGGCCTCTGCTTTGTCCTTGCTTTGTCACCATGCAGGATGTCCAAAGGTCCAATTCAAACATGACAGCACTGCTGCTATCCGGACCCTCCAAGTCAAACGGCCTTCTCCTAGCTTTGGCTGTAATTGCCGTTGGTGTCGCGATCACCCTCTTGGCAAATAATTTCAACCAGCGCCGAAGATCGCGACACCTTGAGCAACTTCATGGCTGTGAGAAGCCGCCCAACGAAAGCGACCGCTTCCGATATGACATTTTTGGCATCGCTAAATCAATCGAGTTGGCATATCATTTTCGCCGTCGAACGTCTCTCTCGTACACAAATGCACTCTTCGAGAGATATGGGGAGACGTATGCCTCCAAT
Organism: Aspergillus welwitschiae; assembly: GCF_003344945.1. Taxonomy (NCBI): domain Eukaryota; kingdom Fungi; phylum Ascomycota; class Eurotiomycetes; order Eurotiales; family Aspergillaceae; genus Aspergillus; species Aspergillus welwitschiae. Next base: position 995,900 of record NW_020798696.1, read on the forward strand.
ATCTTAGGGTTTCGGCTGCTATTTACCTGCAACGCGGACAATATCAAACATCTGCTTTCAGCGGCATTTATTGACTTCGATAGTTCTCCGTTGCGAAGGCCATTGTTTGAGCCAATCACACCACATGGCATATTCACCCTTGACGGTGCGGCCTGGAAAACAAGCCGGGAACAGTTGCGAAGTCGGCTCTCCAACCTTCGCAAGGCCATCGATCTTAGCCTGTGTGAGCAGCACTTCCAAGCTTTTCTTCGGCACATCCCTCTAAATGGGCGGCCCTTCGATATCCAGTCCTGCGCGTTTGGTCTGTCTCTAGATATGCAGACCTTGTTTTCCCTGGGAGAGTCTGTTGATGCTCTCAGCTTCACCCAATCCCAAGAAAAGAAGCAATTTTTCGAGGATCTGCTTCTTGTTAAGAATAGAATCGTGCAAGATGGCTTCCGTGGCCCGCTTCGTCATTTAGTACCCAAACGAAGCTTCCTGCAGGCTTGCAAGAGCTCACGAGCATATGTGATGACTCGGGTTGTTAGGGATCTGGAAAGACAAGGCAGTGTGGACAAAGAGGCGGATGAACTGCCTACGCTCAAATCATGCTTCGATATAGATCGGGTATCACAGCTTACCGATCAAGCTTTGAGTATCTTACTCGCAAACGATAGCATGAGCACGACACTCTCAGGCCTTTTCTACTGTCTTGCCCAGAACGAGCGCGTTGTGCATAAGCTGCGAGCAAGCATCATTGACGCCATTGGATTGACACCTCCAACGTGGGGACAACTCGGGACGCTGCATTATGTCCGCTGGGTCCTTCAAGAAGGTTCGACACCTCTTTTGGCCATCTCAGTTGGGTCATGCACTAATATCATTGTACAGCGATGAGACTATTCCCCCCAGTTGTTTTGAATGCGAGAGTGGCAAACAAGGAATCAACCCTGCCAACTGGAGGTGGAGCTCATGGTGATAAGCCGGTTCTTGTTATGAAAGGAGACCTTGTGGTTTTTTCTACCTGGGCTAGGCATCGTTTAGGGAAGGATTTTGGGGAGGATCCTGAGGAATTCCGTCCAGAGCGGTGGGAACAGCTAAGCGGAGACATGGCTGGCTATTTACCGTTCAATAAGGGTCCTAGAATCTGCCCTGGCCGTAAGCTTTCGTTCATTCATGGTGATGCGCAAGATGCACTGGCTAACAAAGGAGCAGAACATTATGCTATGACTGTGCTCACATATATTGTGGCTCGCATATTCCAAACCTTCTCAACCGTGTCAGATTATAATACTAGGCCATGGACGGAACGCATTAGCATGACTTTCGAGAATGAGAATGGGGTGCTAGTTGGGCTTAGCTAGGCCTCCCCATAGATGTATAGTCTTGGATAATGATCGTCTGGCTGATAAGCGAAGAGATACTGGATGAGTGCTGGCTCTTGCATTGGTGAGTTTGGTCAAAAGACAAGAAAACTGGTGAGATGCGATGGTTTAGTGTATGCAAACGAGGAAAGGACTCCAGAGCTCATCAGGTGAGTATAATTGTATAGGCTAAAAGCGACTACTATATAAATGATACCAAATTCTGGGGGAAAAAAAAGCATACACAATTACTCTGAGAATAATAGCACGGCGACTGCGTAACCCCAGCTAGGCAGTCAAGACGGTTGCGCAGCTATTATACGACTTTAGGCGTCTTTCTTCACCCCAGCTTCGATTGTTCCAAACACAGGAAACATTTTCCTCATCATCAAATCCTACCAAAGCAATTAGTACATCATCTTCATCGATGCCACGTAGGTACTCTGCAGCAAACAAGAGAAGGATACCTACCACACCCCATTGCGGCAATAACCACAGTGCCCATTTCGCAGGAACAGCGCCTCCACCAACCCACAGCTTTCCTGATTCCTTCCTCTCGACCGCCTGAAACACTTTAGAGGCATATAAGTACCTATCGATGCCGCTATCCTGCAAGCTCCCATCTCCCATTTTCTGAACAGCATCCTTTGCTCCAATGTAATATGAGTTCTCCGGAACCTGGCGAGGAACGTAGTTGTCAAAGAACTTGGTCTTCACACCACCAGTAATGAGAGTGATGGTCCGAACACCCAGCGGAGCCAGCTCCATACGCCAAGTCTCGCTGGCGTTCATAAAGGCCGCTTTTGAGGAATTGTACATGCCTTAAGTGAGATATACTAGTTAGAGAATGCCAGGCTCTGTGACTGTATTTGGAGAGGGACTGGACTCACTCATGAATACAAATGGTAGAGCTCCATTCACTGATGTATTGTTTACAAGACAACCTTTGGACCTGATCAGTAGAGGAGCAAAGGCCTGCGTCACAGCTAAGGGCGCCCAGAAATTCAAGTCGAATAACTTTTTGCCGTCTTCGATTGAAGTATCCAAAGCGGGGAGAATAATGCTGCCTCCACTATTGTTTACTAAAACGTCAAGCTTGCCGCCAGTGGCTTTCGTCACCTTTTCCACTGCATCAGAGATAGACGTCGAGTCCAGCACATCCAGGGTGAGGACGGTGGCATTGGGAGAGTTGATGAGAGACTTGGGGGCCTTTGATGGCGTGCGCACAGTGGCAAAGACATGATAACGGTGATCGTGGAAGGTCTCAGCCAGTGCAGCTCCGATGCCTCCATCGGAGCAGCCCGTGATGAGGACGGTCTTTCGATCTGTGGACATGGTGCGAATTGCAAAAGAGTAAGAATATATCAGGAATTTCTGGTAATTGGAGAGAGAAAGAAACTCACCATGGGAGACATCTTGAGAAGATATTTATCTTGCTTCCAGCTTCCCAAGAAGGAAAATAGTATTGTAGATATGGTGTCGCCGAGTGAATCCAGCAGGAAGTATACCAAGGCCGGTGACTATACCGGAATCGGCAAATGATATTAGAAGCAGCGACACGCCATCGGTTCCTGTCAGCATCACCAGCTGACAAACCAACCATGAAAGCCCCCTTCACCCTCTTCAAGTTCCTGTTCGGGTAAATGATATTAAGACCCTGAATGTCATTCTACTTTTATGATTTCACATCACAGCCAGCATCTCGACCGAGCTCCCCGTTTCACATCCTACTAAATCGCGCATACAACTGGAGCTATCTCCACCAAATCATGCACTTCATTATATCAACAGATAACAAAAAGCCCGACAGAAGTACCCGTCGACTTATCCGAAGCCATGTAATGCAAGGCATAAACAAAGGGCGGCCTCGATACGACCGACGGAAAAAACCCAGTCCGATACAGCAGGATCAGCTTCCATCGCCACAATTAACGAAAATGTATCAGGACTCCGACATCATCCAGTCGAATAAACTAGTCGTGGGGCCTGATCCGTCTTTCGCTCAATTCGCCGTTCAAGTGGACTCCCGCACCTTCGCTGATATACTACGATGTAAGTAGGTTCTCCCGTATCCTAACCCATCGTTCGTTTGCGTAGCTAACGCGAATACCATTTAGTCGCCAAATTATCAATGCAAATGTTCTTCCCATTGGGTTTCTTGATTGATTTCGACTGTAGGGATAAATCCTGGTTCCACGACTCTATACGCTCCGATGCAGCGTATCTGCATCTCACCGTGTCCGCATCAGAGGTGTTCATGGGCTCGGTTCACGGCCGACAGAATGCCGATGAACTACTTGCTAATCGCAGGACCATGCTCCATTTTGCAAAGGGCGTGCAGATCCTCCGCGAGAGACTGACGGGCGTCGATCTCCAGACAAAAATATCCGACTTCACTGTACGAACCGTACTAATGCTAGCCATGACAGCGCATCTGATGGGCGAATCGGAGGTCGCGCAGAAACACATGGAGGGCATTCGAACAATCATGGATCTTCGAGGAGGTCTGCGCTTATTTGAAAGCCAGAAGATTCTCATCGAGCTGTTCAGGTAAGCCACCTACTTCCCCATAACAGCCAACCTACTACAATAGTTGACCACCATTAGATGGGACCTAGGCCTCGCCCTCCAAAACAACACCACGCCCATGTTCTTCAGAGACAAATTCCTCGAGCCACTCACTCCATTCCCCACCATCTTCAACCCCACCTTGAACCAAATTAACAATCCCCTCCTCCCCCAACTTCATTTAGACCCAACCCTAAAGACAACCTTTCACGTCCTCCAAAACTTTTGCACCCTAATCAACACAAGCATCACCGAGACCCCCCAACGCCGCCTCTCCCCAGACATCATCCCTTCCACGCTCTCCTCCGTAATGTATCGTCTTCTCCAAATGCCTTTCCCCATGAACAGCAACAACGAAGCCTTCCGTCTAGGTCTCCTCACCTTCTGCCATCATACCTTCCTTCAGTGGCAGGATAAGACACTGCCTTTCGTATATTTCCCTGCCTCGTATCAATCATGTCTTTTGTCGTTGATGGAACAATGCCAACGTCGTCAAGATGAGGAGGAGGATTCCTCGGAACTTATCCTCTGGCTTTTGATGGTCGGGATCCTTGCATTGCCGCCGCTGCCGTCGTTTCTGGGGACGGATCTCTGGATGAGGGGGTATTTGCGGGAATGGTTGGAGAAGTTGGAGATCAGGACGTGGGGGGAGTTGCGAGGGATTATGAAGAGGTGGGTGTGGGTGGATTTGATGCATGATCTTGCTGGGGAGGGAGTGTTGGGTGATGTGCTAAAAGTATAATTGGTGCCGAAAGTAGTTCATTTGGTATTCTGTTGTTTATCGGCATCAAACACTAAGAGTAATACTCTCAGGTGTTTGAAATCGGGGAATAGCAGTAAAAATTTATTTGTCTTCATTGGAAAGGTGGCGAACGACTTGGACTGTCGTGTCATAACTGACTTAATATGTGGCGCTGTTACTCCGATTAAGGGTAATCTTTACCCTACTGGGCTCACTCTGTCCACTACTACTAATTAAACACCGAGAAGCATCCTGTAAGATCAAGCATACTGCATGGGCAAAGATACTATATTCTGTATTACCAATCATATACTTTTCAAGCAGGTCTATCCACATCGCCATGGCATATCTCTAGTTCTTTTGCCCCTGCCAGTTTGCTTCCACCGTTTGACCTGGCCATCATCTCCAGGCCGACCATAAATAAACGCGGTGAGGGAAAGCAAGTACTGAAAGGGGAGATCATGTCGTTCTACATCACAGTGCCGACACCCGGCCAGAATAAAGTGAAGAAAAAAATAAGAGAAAATAATAAAAAGAAATCCGTAATAAACAACTGAAGGGGTTCAACATGATTGCATTGTTCGTGACCACATTGTCATCAAGCTGCGATCCCACAGCTGGGCTCACCGTTATCTACCAATTGAGCAAATTTACTGCTCAGCGGGCTTCTCGCCCTCAGCCGGAGCGTCCTTCATCTCAGCGTCGGGCTTCTCCTCGGCCTTCTTAGCCTCCTCTTCGGCCTTCTTGGCCTCCTCCTCGGCCTTACGCTTGGCCTCTTCTTCGGCACGCTTCTTGTTGGCGGCCTCCTCCTGGGCCTGGCGCTCGGCCTCCTGCTTCTCGCGGTAGCGCTGGATGATGGGACCGGCGACGAAGCGGATCTCGTCCATCTTGGCCACGTAGACCGACTTGGTGGTGTCCTCACCCTCCTCGTAGAGCCAGTCCTGAACAACTCAATTAGTTTCTGGTAAACGACAGATGGAACGAACGTTCTGAAAACTTACCTCGGTGTCGGTCAGCTTAGCCCGCAGCTTGTCCTTCTCCTCTTCGTTGGCGAACTCGGAGTAGACGCCGTCGATCTTGTCACGCAGCTCGTAGATGCTAGACTCGAGCTCGTTCTTCTTCTCATCGGTCTCGGCAATGAGCTTGTCCTCCATGTACATGGAGTTCTCACGCTCAGTCCAGGCGTTCAGGACGGACTCATCGGTGGAGGTAGTGCCAGTCGAGATGGGCAGATCGCCCTTGCGAACCTGCTTCTTGACCTTGCGAGTCTTCTTGGGCTGCTCACCATCCTTGCCATCGGTGTCCATGGCCTAATCAGTTGTCAGTAATCGGAACATCTCGCGAAAATGACCTCGGGGGTTTATCACTCACATCACCCTCCTCGGGAACAGGCTCCTCGACTTCCATGTCCTCAACGTAGTATCCGGACTCCAGGTTGAGGATACCGTGAAGGTTCAGACGAGCCTTGAGCTTGCAAATCATGAAATCGTCGTTGGCATCAGCCTTGACACCCTTGACGGAGAAGCGGCCAACCCAGGGGTTGACCTTGCCGGGCAGCATCTCGGGCTTGGCGTAGCGGGCCTCAAGATCGAAGGGCTGCTTGCGGTAGAAGGTAAGGATCTTGGTCGAAGGCATAACGTTGCCGCGGTTGAAAACGGTCAGGCTGGTGTCCTCGTCGGGGATGTCGGCAGACTGCTCCCAGGTGAATTCGATGGGGTAGTTGACGATGTCGTGAACGGAGAAGTCACGCACACGGAAGACGGGGGAGAGGATGGCACAGCTGAAAGCACAGCCGCGAGCAATGGCCTCATCCTGGTTGAGGGTGAAAGAGAGGGTCTTGCCGAAGAACTTGGCGACGGCGTCCTTGATGGCGGGCACACGGGTGCAGCCACCAACCATCTCGACGAAGTCAATGTCCTCGGGCTTGAGCTTGGCCTCAGCCAGGGCCTCCTCAATGGGAACGGTGACCCGGTCCAGAAGGGGCTTGACCATGGTCTCGAGCTCCTCACGCTTAACGATGGCGCGGACGTCGACGTCCTCCATCAGAGACTCAATGCTCATGGGGGCAGCAGGGTTGGCCGACAGGACCTTCTTCATCTTCTCGGCAGCGGCCAGGGTACGAGACCAGGCCTTGGGGTGAGAGCGGACATCGATCTTGAACTTCTCCTTGAACTCATCGGCGAAGTGCTCGGTCAGGGCACGGTCGAAGTTGCGACCACCGAAGTGACGGTCGTAGGCAGTAGCCTTGACGTTGAGCTCACCCTTGCGGAACTCGACGATGGAGGCAGTGTAGTCGCTGTAGCCGATATCGACGAACATGACCCGACGGGGCTTCTCCTCAGGGCCGGGCAGGTCGAGCTTAGTGATACCGTAACCGAGAGCGGTGGCGGTGGTGTCGTTGATCAGGCGGAGAACCTTGAGGCCAGCGATTTCACCGGCATCGAGCATGGCGCGGCGCTGGACGTCGGTGAACCAAGCGGGAACGCTGATAGTGACGTCGGAGACAGGAAGCTTCAGCTCCTTAGAGGTGATGTCCCGGATCTTGGTCAGGTACATGGCGACCAGCTGAGTAGCCGAGAACTTCTCCTTCTTTCCGAGGTAGCTGACCTCGGCACCGGCCTGGCCATTGACATCGCAAAGCTGAGCCGTGGTGTACTCCTGCTCGATCGCAACATCGGGGTCGCTGAATGTGCGGCCGATCAGGCGCTTCAGGTTGCCGACCGTGTTCTTGAGGTTGGAAGTCTCTTGCGTCTTAGCGGCCTCACCGAGAGCTCTGCAGCGGGCATTGAAGCCAACAAGGGAACTGTGTGGGAGAAAACCAAGTCAGTACACGGCTGGGTAACAGGTATACTGGTGAGGGCAGCGAATATGGCGCCGACATAAAAAATCATGATAAGCAAGTGAATGGGCGAACTTACGGAGTAGATCTGTTGGAAACTTCGTTGGTGATCTGTAAGCCATCACAATGGACCAGTTAGTAATTACTTGAGATCAATATGACGAGCGGATGGGCAGCGCTCGGAGGGGAAGAGAAAATTGGGTAGAGGGGGAAGAGTGACGCACAATATCAATACCCTTGTTACGGGCAACACCGACCTTGGTGCTCTGGGCACCGAAATCTATACCGACGACAGACATTGTCTAGATGAGGAAGAGGTAGAGAGGGGGGAGAAGAGAGTGGGGGGAAGAAAAAGAGGAGAGAGGGGAAAGAAGAAGAAGTAGAAGAGTGATGGAGAGGATGAAAGAGGAAAAAAGTGGAAGATGGGACTGAGGGGGAGAGGTTGGGGGAGGATCCAAAGAGGGCAGAGAAAAGAGCGAGACGGAGGGGGAGAATTTGCACTGCGAGAACTGCAGGACCCGCCACTAAAGCTCGCGGGCGGTGAGGCGTCGATTTTCCAACGTGGGCACCGCTGGCTCGTCAGTCACTGAAACTAGTAGTATCTATCAGGCAGATACTATCTAGGCGCAAATTCGATGGGGGGTTCCACTTGGGAGACAAATTAAAAATGTATAATTACGCACTAGAGGAGATCAATGCAGACAGATATATATATATAAGAAGCAGGTGTTCCCGGGTCGGAGGATTACAGGAATAAATAAGGGACCTGGCGCTCGCAAGCATCCCAGCTCAGCTTCACCGGCTTCTTTGGGCGCTCGTCGAACCTTCTGGCTGCTGCTCGACGCCTCCCACCTTTCACCGCTCCCCGTGTGCCGGCAGAACCCTACCTGACCGCTTTGGCGGGGCTTATCGATAGTTCAGAGTTTTTCTCCCGTTGGTGATGACTCATCATGTGCATATCTTTTTGGCCACTCCTGCGTTTCAGTTAACTACGAGGGTGTGTTTGGCACTCTATAGCTGTTGTTAAACGTCTGATAGACCCGGATACTGCAGCTGGTATATCGGTATCTTACGGTCTCGTTGGTTTGCAGACTTCTGTCGAGAAGAATCATCCGATCATCATATCCAAATTGTTGTGTCATGCTTGGTAACATGTAAATATCCATTTGTCTTACTCTACTGGTTATCAAGACCAAGTAGAGTAGACACGACTTTACCATACGCACATCCATGATTTCAGAGAATAGTAACTTCGGCTTGGTTGATAATGCGAGAAAAAGTTATTAGAATACAAAGGATGTGAATAGGCAACGGATCGAAAAGCCATGACTGAAAGAGAATCGAGTAACTAGTTCATTACACATGTGTGCATGAAGACAGGCTCTAGTACTCTGGTCAGTCGGGCTCTATTCCCAAGTCACTCTCATGCACTGCCTTTCGGTTCAAACCATTTGTTCTGGTTGCATATATCTCCTCTTCTGCCTCGGAATCCTGCTAGGACGCTTTGTATATTTTGGCTGTGGCAAGTGTTCATGGGGCTGAGACATATTCCCAGGAACAGCTCCAGATTGTTGCATCCCAGATTGCGGCACGCTTGACGATAGTACCGGGGCTTTTCCGCTCGGAATGCCGCTCCCTGACTCAATAGTATGCATTTCATACGCCCGGTTGTCTTCCAGGTCCTCGTTAGACTGCACGTCCAGGCCACGCTCTCCACCGTCTGCCTCCTGTGTGTGTAGAAGTCCGGTGGACTCCTGCGCCTGGCTACCAATGTAGAGTTTTGCTCGTTCCTCGGCACTCATCAAGGTTTCCACATGCTGGGGCAAAGAAATTGAATTACCGCCAGAGTCGGATGTCGCGACCGAGTCAGATGAGCAATGTGGATGAAGGCCGATGCGAGGCACGTCTGGAAGGGGGGTCAGGTATTTAGCGAGACTGGTCCCCAGAGCACCTTGATAGTCATAATACCGATCTGGAAGCTGTGGCGCAAATGAGAGGCGACCATTGACCTTGGATGAAGGCCGGATTGGAACGCCTTTCTCTTCAGTTTTCGTTCGAAAGGTGTCTACCTGGACATTTAGCTCATCCCCCTGGACCCTAGCCTTCTCGACCGCTTCCTCTGGTGTAGTATGCTCATCAGCTTTGGCTGCGTCAGCTCGAGGCCCGCCCCACGTTCGCTGGCCTGCAGTAAAAATCCCGTACACTATGTAAAGCCAATTGAAGAAAGGATTCAGGATGAACATCAGGGGATAGAGCCAGGCTTTGAATCGTTTGAGTCTTATCCCAAAATAAACCATGAGGATGTAATTGAGACCGAGCGAAACTGCAATGAAGCCAACAGGCAGGTTCTTGATCTTGCTGGAAGTTGTGATGATCGAGATCGCCAGAATGAAGAATAGCAATGCAGTCGTCCGGATTGTGTTCTGCATGAAGCGCACCAGACACAATAGTGGGTAGCGTTTCCACAATCTGACATCAGTCAGCATACACACTTCGTTGGTTATGTAGCCGAGAAACCATCGGCGTCGTTGTTTAAGCAGGCTACAGAACGTCTGTACCGCCTCTGTCTTGCAGAAAGCACTTGTGCACATCTGAATCTGATAGCGTTCAATCGCCCCGATCATAAATAAGTGCGTTAACCAGCGATCTTCTCCCAAGTGACACTTGCCATAGTCGAAGAGATCCTCACATTGCTCAGCTTTGTCTGCGAAGTAGTATCTCGCCATCTTGCGGAAAGCTGAGAATCGTAGGATTGTCAGTGCTCCCGGTAGGCAGGTTACAGCGCCGCAACCAGACTCCACAGTACGTTCAACAAGCTGCCCATGAATGTATTCCATGTCCTGCAGAACAGTTATCAGGGAAATTCTCTCTGTGGTCGAAGTGATGATGCCTGTCATCGCTAACATATTATGCTGACTCCCTGGTTTCAATTCCATGTCGTACATGAAGTTCTGCAGACATAGTTTGTCAAGAATGCAGTCTGAATCGATGAACAACAGAAATAGATCGTCATGATGCTTTAGATAGTCGGCATAAACCTTGTCAATCAGCCTGAAGGTCTGTTTCTGGCAATGGCGTTTGCCACCGTGCTTGAATCTTGACACAGTGATTCTTGCTCCTTGGTATGTCACATCAATGCTCTGCGGGTAACTCTCCAGCGAAATCGGAATTCCAAGATGATTGATCACTTGGAGATAAGGTTCGTCGATGTTGCATCCATCATAGGACAGAAAGACATGGATGCAATAACTAGGATAGTCACTGTTAACGACTGAGTCAATTGCCTTGATCAGAACGACGGGGTCTTCTTTGTATACTGGCATGACGATGACAGTTTTCGGTGCGGTGCGGTCATCCAAAGCCTCCTTCACCCTTTTGGTTCGCCCTAAGGAGTGAATCACGAATCTATTGACACAAAATAGCCAGGGAATGATGAGAAGCGCAGAGAATGCCCAGAATGCGAACCATTGTAGTACCGACACGAGCTGATGAGGAAAATATTGCGTGATCTGCGGTGGTAGTGGAAGAATAGCAATCATCACCGGAAGGAAGATTCCCCTACATGAGTGTTATGATAGTTCCTTTCATGAAACTTTGCACTTACACAAGCTCACCTACACAGCGTGATGAGAAGGGCCATGATGACTGCGAGAACTCGAATACTCCAGTGATCGGCCTTCTGATATACTTTGATCAGACAGTAAATAAACGCAGCAAGGAAAAGAAACCACTCCAATAGCGCTGCAAGCAACAACGGTCCGAGGATTGAAATGTAAATGATCTAAGCCCATAGTAAGTGTACTTGTCTTCCAATATTTTGGCTTCAAGCCTACATCTCTAGTAGGCCATGCGACTAACACCTCGGACACTAGTTCCTCGGCCATGATGAGGCGAGCTGGCGTTTCGTTTCGGCTTGACCAGTTCAAATCCTCCGCAGGTCTCTATAAATGCTAAATTTATAAGTTTAACACTCGCGAAGAACCGTCAAAGGTGCCCGAAGCAAACCGTATTCGTTGAAAAGCAAGTGGTCTTTCGTACACTACTCGGATAGAAGGAGCTCTCTTTTCGGTCGCCGCGGGTTCCAGCAACTATCAACATGCCTTGCTGATGAGGGTTGATCCTGTTAGCTTCTTCCCTGGTAGAATATGGAAATAGCAGCAAAAGCACACTTTCACATACCTTAGAATATTGTATGACATATTGGCTTGGATGAACGGCTTAGGAGAGCGAAACAATCGCACAACCTCTGTGAAATAATGCAATGTGGTAGTCCGAAGTATATCAACAAAACCCGTCTGACACCTAGATATTATGTTGCGGACATGATACCGAAGGAAAGGTTAGGCTGGAGTCAGTAACTATGAAAAAAAGGTTATGGTGCTGACAGCCTGAAAGGCTCCAACGGAGCTGAACCAAAACGGAAAGGGCAGGTGCTCTCAGTCCAAAGTGCAGTAGTACATACCCCCTTCTGGGGAAGTGCCGGGCATCTGCTTTGCTTTTTTCTAGTTTTATCTCAACTCGAAGTATTCCAACCCATATTCATTGACTTTGTTTGATAGCAATGTCTCTCGGGTTGCCTTCACTAGTGGTAGCTAGGAGCCAAGACTTTCCAAGTCATACATCCATTAATACTTTGTTCTTGCATCACTTTGGATATCCCCCTCAGACTAAGCGTCGTTCAGAAGGCTGCAAACCGAATCCATGGGCTGGCGAATCACGTTTCGATTGGACAATCTGAACCGCTTTCTCCTCAAGTAGACCCCGAACAACCAGATGACGAATAAACTCCATAGTCCACTCTTGACATCTCCTGTTGGTGGTCTGTGCATGTCAGGCTGGAGCACCGGCAGTGAGGTTCTCAACTATTACTCACGTCATTAACAGGTGCCATGAAATTCTCACTGACACGGGAGGCCGGTATCTGACTGGCTGCGATTTCAAGATCATCCCTCGGGGCATGGTCTACGAACATACTCCTCTCTCCTGGGGAGTCCGCAATATGGTGAGAGTCGACATATCCAAGCAATGCCGTCTCATATGGCTCTGCGTTTGAAGATAGGGAGTGATTCCGTTTGAACTCGAGTTGATAGCCCATCATAGGCGCACCCACAACGTGTATCGAAGTACCTATAGTGGAACAAGCGACTGACGGAACGAAGATTGAGAAATGGGCACGCTGGCTCGGGCTATTTCGGGATGATACGAGGAATATTGCTCTGGGAGGCATAACGGTAGTATACGATGGAGTAGAAGAGCAACAACTTTCGGTTGGAACGGTCTATAGTAAACCAGGGTGTTGAGGCCAGTCTGCTAAGTACTTGGACGATATTCAATATTGCTTCTGAGGGGTTGATATTGACCGCCTGCGCTTGAAAGCCGGCTAGGCAACAACAGCAGATGCATGTCTGATTGGTACCTACTACGGTGATTGTCGTCTGTTGTAGCAGCATGCCACATGTTTTGGGACTTTCCGAATTTCCAAGTATATACCTAACTGGTAAAATAAGAACCCAAGCACCTGTTCCAACCCAGCTTCACTTTTCCCTCAAGCGGCCTATTCGGCTATGCAGGATTCGTGAGGGAGTAGTCATGATGTGACCAAACACTGTGCTTCTTTCGACTTTGTAAAAGAGGTCAGTCCGGCTACTTTCCTAAAGCGGCCAAGTCAGCTGTTTGCGCCACACAAACACGGCCGCCTGGCTGCCTGAGGCGAGCAAGACAGTTGCTCCGCTGCGGCGCTCAGAAAATTTCCCCCGCCGCGCATTAATTGGCCTGGCCATTTTCCCTCTCGCATCTGGAGCTCGTCTTTAAATTACTTGCAGGTGTCTTTTCCCGGGCGATTCCTCTTTTCCGCTTATATTTCTATCTTGCGCTCGCGCATTCTAGGTAAGATACAAGTGCCCTGCTTGCTTCCTTCATTCTATTCTCCGCATCGCCGTCGCGCGGTTCTCCGTCCATCATTGGCCAAATCGGTCCGTATCATGGTTCTGACGCGGGATTGCACCCTGCCCTCATCTTGGACTTATTTGCCTGTGGCACTCTGCTTTTGACGATATGTAGGAATTACTGACTGATATATTTCAACTCTAGTATAGACCCTATAAATCAATTTCCTTCCTTATCCCCTTATCCTCCTACAACACAGCTCCGTGACCATGTCCGAAGAGCAAAAGCCCGTCGCCCAGCCCAACGCTGAGGCTGAGAAGGATGTCCAGAACGTCCTCGCCGAGCTGAAGGGCGAGAACGAAGCCCCCGCCAACGGTACTGAGAAGAAGGAGGCCGAAGATGCCGAGGAAGCCCGCATTGTCGAGGCCGCCGCCAAGCTGGGCGAGAAGTCTGAGAAGGCTGAAGAGCAGAAGGAATCCAAAACACAGGAATCTCGCAACGACAACCGGGGTCGCGAGGGCCGCTTCAACCGCCGCAACAACGCCAAGTTTGACCCCTCCACGCAGCAGGTGACTGATGACCCGGTCGAGATTCGCAAGCAGGTTGAGTTCTACTTCTCTGACTCCAACCTGCCCATGGACAAGTTCCTGTTCTCCAAGGTTGGCGGCAGCGCCAACCGTTCCGTTCCTCTGGAGCTTCTGCACTCCTTCAAGCGCATGCGCCGCTTCCAGCCCTTCAGCGCCGTGGTTGAAGCCCTCAAGTCGTCCGAGACGCTTGAGCTGACCGATAACGATACCTCCGTGCGCCGGAAGACGCCCCTTCCGGAGTCCGTGTCGCAGACTCACGACCACAACGTGGTCAAGGTGTTCGAGGACCAGGCCATGAGCCGTAGCATCTACGCCAAGGGTTTCGGCGACGAGGAGCCGACTACCCAGCTTGACATCGAAGCTTTCTTCGCCCCCTACGGACCCGTCAACGCCATCCGTCTGCGTCGTGCCTATGACAAGACCTTCAAGGGCAGTGTTTTCGTTGAGTTCGAGTCGGAGGAGAAGCAGAAGGCTTTCCTGGCCCTGGACCCCAAGCCCCAGTGGAAGGGACAGGACCTGCTCATCAAGAGCAAGAAGGATTACTGCGACGAGAAGGTGCGCGAAATTGAGGCTGGCCGCGTGAAGCCCAGCGGCTCTCGTGGACGCGGTGGCTTCCAGCGCGGTCGCGGCCGTGGCCGTGGTGGAAACCGTGGCCGTGACAACCGCGACTGGAGGGAACGCCGCGCGGCTGACCAGAAGAACGGCTTCAACGACAAGAAGAGTGAGCCCAAGGAGGAGCGCACTGAGGTTCAGAAGGATGCTCGGTATGTATTGATTTCTGCTTCCCCCCGATCACCACCTTCCCTACCCCATCTCTCAAAGCAAATGTATACTAACAAAACACCCCAGCGGCGTCCCCATTGTTCAGAGCACCGCCGAAACCGGCCAGAAGCGTGCCGCCGAAGACGAGGCGAACGGCGACCACCCGGCCAAGAAGGTGGACGCCAAGGAGTAAACGAAATAACGTCATCTAAATCAAAAAAACGAAAAGTTGCAATTCTCATCAAGGACAACAGTTGCTTATTTATTCGTTGCTTCGAGAGAAAATGGGAATAAGGGATGGGATACAAAAAGCATGACTTTGGCTCGAATTACTACCCCCGGACTTTGAAGACCATAGTACCATAATGGCGTTGTATAATTTCATTATTTTTTTTTTCTCCTTTTAAGGGTTATTCTTATTGATCGGTTTTCTTTCTTCGGTGGATATTACATTCTAGATACTCGAAATAGAATGTTCTGGAATCCATCTTTACCATTTAGTTTCCTCTTTCTGGCTGGTGAGTATGCCATTGTAAAGAATCCATGACAAGGCTAGAAACAGAACTAGGTAAGCAAAATTGCGACTGGTTATATGATGGAATTACAATGCTTAGCAGCAGCACCCTATACTAATGCAGTGCACAACTAGTGATACCCAGAGCTACATTACTTGAGTTCCTTCCAAGTAGTAGAGATATCGAGGGCAATAGCCAGGTTTGCACATATATCCATCAACTACTGCACGTATAGAACGGTAACATATGTAAAACCATCACTCTTTCAGCCCTTTTTATCCCGATTGCTTATTTCTTCTTCTTCGTCTTATCCACAACATCAATCCACTGCGTCCTCAACCCACGTCTCACCAACGCCGTCTCTAACGCGCGTCGCTGGTCTCCCTGGACAAGCACCTCCATAACGCCCTTCGGCGCGCCAGTAGCCTGCGTCACGCTGGTGCTGCTAGCACACTTCTTCTGCAGCTCTTCGGCCAGAAGACTAGGGATGATGCCGAACACTTCGAGGTTCCAGACCTTGGTGACGGTCTTGGAGCCGGTGCGGCGTTCGAGAATTACGTTGACCTTGGGGGCGGCGCCTGCTTTGGGCTTCACGTCGGAGAGGGTTTGACCTGGCCGTAGGATGACGTAGTGGGCTGTCATGAGGGAGTGGTCATCGATGAGACGCTTGAGGAGGCCGTCGCGGGTGGTCTTGCCGCGGGCGAGAGTGCTTTTGTCATCGGCGGAGGAAGAGGTGAAGATGGTGTTGGCGAGGTAGGGGTTGAGGGTGATGATGCGTTTGTTTTTGGGGTCGACGAGTGGGGGATTTTGAGATTGGATGTATTGGTCGAGGTGAGTGGAGATGTCGGTGTACTTGTAGTAGTTGCTGGGGTGGGTGCTGGATAGAGCAGGGAAGATGGTTGGCGTGAGTTTGTTGGTTGGGCGATATACAGTCTGCACGGTCAGGGTTTGGCCGACTGAGGGGTCACCGCTCTGTGTAGATGCGGTTTTGGCGTTATTTGCCTGAGTGGCAGGCTTTCCTGCGTTCTCAACGGTATTCTTGGATGGGAGTCTGTAAGGGATGAACTGTTCAACACGATGGTCGTTGAAGTCCACGTCGAGGATGACGGTCTCTTGGCCGTTGCGGTCTTTGGACTTGACCAGGCGCTGCTTGTCCAGATATTTGATGAACTTTTTCACATTTTTCCAGCTGGTCTTCTTGATTTGATAGTATTGGGCTTGCTTGGCAGTGTATATGGGCAGGTGGGGTGTGATCATGTTTGATATCAGAGCAGATGGTTGGACAGGTAGAGATAGACCGTGGTTGGTAGCAGATGGATTATCTTGCTTGAGCTTGTAGAGGGAGTAGAGGAAGGCCTTTTCGAAAGCCTCGTCAATCTCTTCAAGCGGTCAGTATAGCTACACTCAGGTTGTATTGAGCGAGACTCACCTTTGGTTGTGGGCTCCTTCTCTTCAACTTCAGGTGCCTCCTCCTGCGGGACATCAGGCGCCTCATCTGATGCTTCCTCGCCTCCAGTTGCTTGAACTGCATCGTCACCTCCTACTGCTAGGCCCTGCACTCCCTCTTCAATCTCTCCTACATCTTCGTCCTCTTCCAGTTCATCATCCCACCCCTCTAGATATTCTGGAGCGGGCTGACCCGGCTTGGAAGACGAGCTCCAAGCCCACAACTCATCGCCTTCCCAGTGCAGACCCCGAACAGCATGTCCCTTCGTACCCTGAACCTCTCCAAGTGCAGAGATGTCAATCTCACACACGCCCACAAACAATGGTACCGTATGCCTGTTCAGACTAGCGACAGCAACCACTGCGCCCTTGACGGCACGCTCGTCGAAAGGCGGGTCATTGGCCAGACCCGGAGTCATCAGGTCTGCTCCTCCGTGCAGTTTCTGCATGACCATTTGTGGAGTATGGAGCAGTGGCACCAGATCTGGGTTGTGCCAAAGTGTATATACCGTAGGGTAGAGGCGTCCATCGGCGCCGGGCCCATGGTCGACTCTGAACCACAGGATCCTTTCGTCGGCCCCCGGATGTGTTCCAACATACACTGTCCCTTGTACTTCGCGAAGCTGGGGCCCGGCGGTCGTAGTAAAGCGTGCGGTCAAGCAATCCTCGGGAAGTAAGGCATTTCGGATGGAGGTGAGGTTTGGCGCCGTTGAGTTGGATGCGCCTGGAGCTGAGTCGTCGCCGCTGGTTTCAACTGGCGCACTTTGCGGGACCTCGATCTTGTAATCTCTGATTATCTGATCGGCAATCTTCCGACGGTCGGAAGACCGCAGGGGAGAAAGGTTCTTGATCTGCGTTTGGCTAGCGTGAGTAATGAGCTCTAAAGGCACGATTGACCTTTCCGTGTTGTGACCGATCCCAGAGTGGTGCGGGGGAGGGGTAACGTACCGTGGGCTTCTTCTTGAACATGATGGAGGAACGAGGGTGCAGTGCTCCGATAGACGAGTATCAAATGGCAATATAATCCATGCAGCCCACGCCAGTAGGAATGGAGGGTCCGGGAGTGGATAAAGGGAAGAAGATGCTATTCGGAGATCTGCTGAGGGGGACGAACGAATGGATTTGACTACCGCAACAACAATCGCCCGCGTGGTCCCCGCTTCCGAGGTTTCAAAACATTCTCCGGATACATCACCGACTAACATCATCACTAGCAATCAAAGCGTGAACTCCTTGAGAGTGCCAAAGACCCTTAACGTCCACTATAAACACAATTCAGTTTTCTGTCCTGTATCATGTAGAACGATAGCGGTAGTACCTGCCGGAGAGTCTTACCGAAACCTTTTCAGGTCAAGTCCTGTTGTATACTTCGCCGGCATCTAGGTAGAGCAAAAGCACAAAATAGAGGCCTACTCACCAGTTCTTGGCTCAATCATAATAATCATCGCAAAACCCATCATCCACCCCATAGTCTGACTGGTCATAGCATTCCTCGACCGGCTCACGGTATCTACCTCGCAGTCCTCGTAGTCGTGGTGGCTCTGGTCTCCCTCGTAACCTTCATACTGATCGTGATAGAATTGACTAGTCCTTCCTCCCAAGCCTCACATTTTTGCCCAGCCAGTTCTGCTCCCCAGTACTCGCAATATCCCGGGCTGGGTTCGCAACGTCCTGCTTCCTGATCCTCGTAGTGCTCTTGGTAACGTTCCTGCTGCCCGGCCTCCCAATACTCCTGATCATACCGTCTCATGGTGTCTATGGTCGGATTCACTTCACCGTAGTCCTCAAAGTAGTACGCGTTCAATCCATGAGATAACATGAAGTCATGCATGTTGTTAAATTCGGCTTCCTTGATCATTCGATACTGACTCTTCTCATTTGGGGGGAGGAGGGGAGGGATGTCATCCGGCTGCTGAGGTGCGACCTGCGAGGGCGACATGATGGCTTGGGCAGAGAGGGAAAGAAGATGATAAGCAGCACTTTGGATACTCTAATATGAGAGAGAAACTTGAAGGTGGGGAGAGGTAATAGTCTATCCGAAGCAAGGCAGTAAATTACTCTGTAGCAGTCCCTTCCTTTTTGGGTGAGAATCGGTCACCGGGTATCATCATGATTATTGGGGAGGAATCTACCAAGTTAGTATGCTGGTAACCACATCAATAAGGATCATTTGAGCCATTCGGTAGGCTATTGTTGTCCTTATTACGAGCGTCAACAAATAACTACCAACGACTACGGAGAGTCGATTCTATTTCTAGAGCAATACAAACAATGCGCAAGAATACGACAAGAGAACGGTACAGTTGAAAGTCTCAGCTTCAATATTGATTTTTTATAGGTACATAAGTGGATACCCGATCCGGAGCGAAAAGAGCATCAGACGGCTGCTCGTGTAGCCGTCAGATAGAAACAAGAAGGAATGTCTATATGATCCGAACTTCCACGTCTGGCTGGGCGCTTAGGCGTTGAGGTCACGGGCGTGCTTCTTCTCAGTGACCAGCCAAGAGAAGGTCTCCTTCAGGACGCTGAGGAACTGGTCGGCGCTCAGAGAGCTGAAGTAGCTGGTGAGGTTGTCGCTGGAGACGGCGACACTGGAGCTGCTGGGGGTGGAAGCAGCGGCGCTGGAGCTGGCGACCTGGATGTGGGTCTGCTGGGGGGCGCTGCCAGTGACAGTGACCTGCACAACGTCAGTCGAAGTCTGGTAAGCAGTGGCGACCGCAGTCTGAACGGTGGTTTCAACGTCGGTGACAACGGCAGCAGCAGCAGTGGTGGTGGCGCTTACGGCGGAGCTAGTCGCAGCGGCAGCGCTGGTGGTGGGGGTGGAAGCGCTGGAAGTCGAGGCACTGGAAGTAGTGGCGGCGGCAGCGGCAGCGGAGCTGGTAGAAGAGGCACCGGAGGAGCTGCCAGAAGAGCTGCTGGAGGAAGTGGCGTTGTACATAGCAGGACCGGGGATGTCGTAGGAGCTCAGGGTCTCGTAGATGTTGACCAGGATACCCGGGTCGGTGTCCTTGTAGAGGGCTTCACCCTTGGTGCCGGAGTAGGTGGAGCTACCACTGCCGGTAACCTTCAGGTTGAGACACTGGGGGTAGTTCTGGGCGCCATCCTTGTTCTCAGCGGAGTGCAGGGCAATGATCTCGTGGCGCAGGACGTAGTTACCAGCCTCGAGGGTCGAGGGAATGGTCACAGTCCAGCTGTTGTTGTTGGAGATCAAGTTGTCAGTGGCCCAGGTTCCGGGGACTTCAGTGTCGCTAATGAGGCCGCTCTCGTCGATCTTGAAGAACTCAAGGTCAGTCTTGGTGACATCGGAGCAGTCACCGTTGCAGTTGGCAAGGTAAGTCAGGACGGGACCGTGGTGGCTGGAAGGCCAGTCAGTCCACTGAAGCTCAACAGTACCACCGGCCTTGACGTCAGCGGAGATAGCACCAGGCTTAGCGCTCTTGTGGCAGATGATGTCAGGGTCCGAGTATTCAGAGCCGTCGACGAAGCCAAGGTCAGTGGCTGTGGTAGACCAGGCAATGGTCTCCGGAGGGTCACTCTCATAGGGGTAGGAGGAGACGATGTATCCTCCGTAGTACTCGCCGTCGATGACAGCACCAGACACATAACCGTGGCCAGCAACAAGGGCGGCCGAGCCGAGGACGACACCAGCAATCTTAGCGACAGACATCTTGCAGGCTTTGGGTTAATCAACGCACAGCGTGATCGTGGGTAAGAGGGATCGGTTGGGAAAGAAAGAGTGACGAAGCAAACGGTCTTCAATCAATGAAGCCAGGAAAGGAAAGTAAGAGAATGGATGGTTCTAAGACCCCGGGAAAGAAATGAATGAGAAGCTGATGAGGAGGAAAGGAAGAAAGGTCGAAGCAAGACGTGAATCCAGCGCCTTTATATAATGCTAGCCATGGTCGCCGTTCTATCAAGTCTCCGCCCAGAGCTCAGACCGAACGGTTTCGAACCAGGATAAATGAAAGGTTCACTCCCCGATAGCCATGCTGCAACTAGATTTTCTTGGCAGCTGTCAGGTTCCCACAGAATACAGGGCCGACTGAGACGCGGAATTGATTGGGATAGGGTCGTCGCAGGCGGAGAGTCTGGGATTGATGAAAAGCAGGCACTAGACCACAGACCACAAACACGCCGGTAGGTTCCAGAGTTGGAGGTCGAGACACCCTTGCAGGAGCCAGTTACTACTTAGGCATTAGCGTTGTCCAAAAAGGGGAGACGGAGAGGCGCCGAAAAGGGCCCAGCGGATTTAGCTACTCACCAGAGCAGAAGAGTGGACCGAATCCCGGCGCCCCTCTGGCCGTCCGGCGGCAGTCTGCGACATGGCGAGTTTCAACCTGGAGCTATTCTGGCTCCAACTCCGCCCTGCCAAGAAATGCCATTGTTGCAAGTCCGCCGGAAGTGGCTTGTTTAGGTTATGTCAGTCGTTGAAGATAGAGGAATCCGTTCAATTTGGATTGAATGAAGAGAAGGCATTCGAAGCCGGGGGTGAAGTACTGCCATCCAACCATTGTTACAGAGTAGTTCGATAGTCAGTTGTAGTCAGGTGGTATTGCAGTAACAAGCGATCAACCACGTGCGCACTAGTCCCTTTTGAACCCTCGCTCACCTCCCTCAGTGGCTTTTCACTTCTATTATGGGAGCTTCTCCATGTACTGTGTAAAAAGTGCCGGAAAAAAAAAATAAGCAGCGACAAGTTTAGATCTCAGGTGGAGGGGCGCAATAATGCCACCTGCCACCCAATAGAGATGGTGCCATCCCGTCACATACATAGTGATGATAACTGGGGCCGGGGCCCATCCGACAATTAGATTGAGACCGCCGATTTAATTGCAGGGAGGGCCGCATTGGACTTGGTCTTGGCAAAGACATTACGAAGTAGAGTCAAGCTTCCCATGATTGATTCGTTCACCTTCTCAGCTTTGATTAATACTCCCCTTGGAGGCTAATAAGCAACAGCCCTGTATTGATTGGATGCAGCCAGCTTCTGCTGTATGGAGTTGGTGTGGATTGCTGGCTAGTCCTTGAGTTGAAAACACATTCGTGGCCGCAAGAGCTCCTTTCGATAGGACCCTAAGGGTCCACGCGCCACATGCAGGGACCGCTATTGCTTCTTGAAGCGCCCGACTTTGTCCAGTAGTACAATCCCTTACTGATTCTCATCAGCTTTTGGGAGTCTGGGCGCTCACTGGTGGTAGTCTGTTACTGGTAGATAGGTGGGACCCCTAACCAAGTTGCACCGTTGGGGTCTTCAATCCGAAACACACCCATTGGCGGAGTTCGCTATCCACATGTACCAGCGACCAACCAAGCTTTTTTCTACGACGGCCATCGGTATGCTTGTTTGATAGAGGGACTCCTGTGGAATAATTTTTCTCCCGCGGATCTTTCGTATCTTGCCAGAATAAGAATGTCAGGTGTTGCAGATGATATGAACGGTCGTCTTGTCCTAGCTGCGAACCTCCTTGGGACCGTGGCTATTCGCCTAAGCATACTTGAATACTGAACTCCAGCCCCAAATTGAAATGCTTGGGCTGGACATACACTCAATAGGTTTCCTACGCCTGGCTTTAGGCTTATGACTAGCGAAAACTTCTTGTTGTGTATAACCAGCCAGCCATTCAGCGCTGATTCGAAATTCACGTTCCTATGTACTCCGTATGCATAGTATAAATATAGATAATGCGACTTATCATATAACACAAACGTTTATTGAGCGAGGAACCTTGTATTCTTGCCTCGGGATTTTGTCATGCGCTCATCTCGCTACTACTCTAATCTGCACTACGTGGCGTCATGATCCCTATGTACTTCTGTAGCTTGGGATCTGACTGCGTTCACTGTGCGACATCATGACCCTACATAGATCAGGCGGCTGTTGGTAAATGCAGTCCTTGCATATTTTGAACACAAGGCTTTGTAATATCACGCAACACATCTGCACCCAGCTTTTGAAGGAAAGACTATGTAGGGCATGGTATTTTTCATAGTACTGACTCATGTACCGCCCGAAGTTATCGCTTTATGTCAGTACCATAGAACCTTGAATATATATAGCCATCGATTTACGATGTTATCTATTTACTACTGGTTTGGGCATCAACAAGTCAGAAAGACACTATCAACAATAATCTCTGGCGCCTACGCTGAAGGGATAAACTTGCAGTGACTGCGAGAGCATCCTGAAATTCGCTATTTCCATATAAGGTCTCCACCACTAGCAATTCGATCTGCTTCAGCTATGTGAATGACAGACTTTTCATGAATAGTTGTTTCTCCCTGGAATGGCTGATCGACACCGCTTGGTAATCCTCGAAAGACCAGCCATCCAAGAAAGTACTCCATGAGGAAATAGACCCCCACGTAGATCGGTACACTTTTGATATTTTCCCGTCTACTTCCGTATAGTTCATACATATATATTTTCTCTTTTGATGTCCTTGCGCTAGTGAAAATCGGCTTGCCGTGAGATCTTCGCTGCGGAAGTACCGTTATAGGCACATTGCAATTACTCCATACATCGCGTGGACATGCAGTTGTTTTAGGACGCCCAAATGGTTGTGACTGCCGAAGATAATTTGGCTTTTTTTGTCGACTGAAACCTGCATTCTTCTATGGACCCCTTTGTAGGCATCCCCCAAACCTGTTGTCAGATAATCTAGGACAACCGACCAGTCATTGAAAACGAGTGCGGTGAGTTCTGTTTGAATGCAGACTCAATATACTATTAGTAGTAATATATTGTCCAGGGTGACTTGATTTGCTAAGCGAAGATGCCCAAAATTTGGGATTTTATTGGCACCTTATCTGCTCCGCACGGTGAGCTTGGGTCGAATGCTGTCAGGACGCTTATCGTCACCTTTTCAGGTTGCGGTCTGATCGGGACCCGAGGGTGCATTGTGGGAATAAGGGGAAACATGACGGATGATTCGGAGTTACACTGTAGCGTCATTTCATCACGCATCTCCTGGATGCGAAATACTGCTGGTTAACCCTACCTCTCTGCTTAATTTGATGTATTACCCCAACAATGTCATCTTTCCTTTCTTTGCAGCCGCAGAGAACTTATTCATACTTAAGCTGTAGTACGTGGTGGATGGTCAAGTTGCTGAGAATGGCAAACGCAGATATGCAGTCTGGACCAATTGACGGTGAGAAATGCTCCATAATGATCCGCGAACAAAGCGCCACTCCCCGATCCGCAGAATTGCTCGTCTTTCGTGGCTGATCAAATACCAAGTAACTACGGTAACTAACCAGTATTTATTAGAGAAACGCGCTTAGCACTTGACGAACACCTGCTTGGCCAAGTACTGTAATGTTCCCAATTGGGTAGGCCTGTTTTGAGCGTGTCGGGTTGACGGAGAGGATATCATACAGATGTGTCACAAATGCGGTGCGATCTGACAGGCTTGATCCAATGGCTCGGAACTGAGCCGCCCGCCTACCGTAGGATCAACATAGTATTACATCTCTTGGTATCCGTAATATTCTCAGAGAGACGATCGACTGATGATGGGAGGATCGGAGGAGTCAGCATCCACTCACTAAGGCATGGACACGATCTGGTTGCACTATAGTAGTACTATTGACTAGCCCGCTACGTGTGCAGGGACTTGTCCATCAATGACAGACGCAGACACTCTGGGAGCGGCGACTACCACCGAACTTAAAGGCAATAGTACTTGGTGTAGCTGAATGTTCGGAGTAATAGGAAGGCGCAACTTTTGATCATTAATACCACCTCGATATCACTGGTTGCCGTCTTCGGGCGCCCCTCCCAGGATCGTTCCCCGGCCAATGGAAACTCGGCGGCCTAGTTACTCCGTTCCTGGCCGACATTTGTCCATCTTGGGACTAGCGCCACTCCGGGGCGGCCTCACCGCGACTGTCGAATCCTCGCAAAGCGTCGTTTTACAGCAAAGTGCCTCAGTCAGCAGATAACCCATTGATTCACCTCCCTCCCCTTCCTGTCCTTGGCCTCTCTCTCCCGTCTCCAGGACTCACTTGCCGGTCGGACGCCGTCTCCCGAGTCACCCTTCACATCTCCCACTCCAGTCCTGTCCTTTTCCTCGAGGTCTTACTCGGATTGACACGCTCACATCTACTACTCTCGAAACTTCTGCGCTCCGACGCCCGGCCTGGATTTTGCACAGTGACTCCCTTTTCCCAACTCTGCCGCGCCTCCGCCTCCGCCCCCCTACGCCAGCCGCCCTTACTCAACAACCCTACAGTTCCCCTTTGAACCACCTTCTGGGAATACACAACTTTCCACTCCCCTCAATCCGCTTCTAAATTAGACTATCCTGTGTCGCTGTCGCCTCGGTTGATGGACGTGGGGTACTGCTGACGGAGGCAAGAGAATCGCGCCCGCAACTGCGCCCGCCCAGCACATTCCCGTCCGAGTCGGCCGCCCTTTGTCCTGTTGTTCCACCGTCCGCCGTACCAACAATCTGGCTTGCAAACACGTAAGGTGTGGGTCGAAAGCAGGCTGTGAGGCACTCTAGGGAGAATTGCAGGCATCTCCCTCTAGTCTTCTGAAGACTGCTGTAAAGGTCAAATGATGGGATCGGCAGAGGCTGCCTCTTCGCCTGCGTTTCCTTTCCTGGACCCGATTGTCGTTGACGACGAGATGGGGAACCCTTACCAGGACGAAGATATGGACTTTCTAGATACCGCGAGGTTGCAGATGTCAGCGGAAAATGCAGGGAGAGACTTTGACGACATATTCTCACGCGCCACTTCATCCCGCCCGGGCGCGGAATCGGAACCATCGTGTCTGTCGCCCTCGGAATTGTCTCTCAAGCGATCGTATCAAGACCAAGATGCGTTGCGACAAGTGAATGTTGTATCGTCTGACTCACCCGCCGAGTCCCCAGATGGTTCTTCTCCTAGCTCTTCCTCCACATCACCGCGGAATCATCTGCGAAACCCGTCTGTGACCTCGTCTGCGTCGGTTGTCCATAGCGAAAACACCGTCATGCCGTTCGGATATGCGACGGAGGATTGGATGAATCCCGACTTGTCATCAGTGAAGGAAGAATCGCTTTTCGGTCTGGATCTTTCCCTTCCAAATCTTGACGGCGCGTTTCCCACAGACACCGATCTTGAATCGAGCAACAAAGCCATGGATGCTGCGTTTGATTTTGAGAGTGCTGCCAGCAGTCCCAGCCCTCTGAAATCCGAGTCTGCGCAACCCAGAATTTCCAAGAGATCAAAATCCCAGATGCGGAGTGTTTCTGGCACTTCAGCCAGGCATTCAGCCTCATCGGTGAGTTCCCGCTCTTCTTTTCTTGCTGCCGTTCTGATCGTGCTCTACTGACACGTAGAATACAGATTAATGGGTCATCTTTCCTTCCTCGCAATACCAAGGAGCCTTCGCCCTTCTCCGTTTCGCGAAGCTTTAGTCAGGCCAAGTCGCCACTGGGTCCATGGGGAGGCCATTCACCTTCATCACTTTTGGAAGAAAGCTTTGGTGGAATTAACATGAATGGCGGTTCTCCGCTTACCCCGGGTCTTAATTTCGGACCGAGTAGCTTCCCATTTGGTGTCAACTTCGCACCGTCACCTTCTCCAACTACCATGAAGCAGGAGACGACGCAGCGTCACATGCTAACCGTGCATCCCACCTCCCTCAAATCGCGCGTGGAAACCCAGATTCCTATCAGACTGACTCTCTTCCCGTTGCCGAATGGTGTCAAAAAGTTGCGCTTGCCGAGCCACACTATCTCGAAGCCGAAATTTCTGGCGCCGCCGACTGTTGAACGATCCCCGGAGATTGTGGAGTTGCACACAAGTCTCGTTTGCACAAGTGCGATGCAAGATCAAGAGAAACTGAAGAAGGCGTTTGCCAGAGCAAGAGGAGATAACTCTTACCGTTCATCCAGCTCTAGCCCACGTTCCGCCGAAGACATGCAGGAAGACGATAAGCCACTGGATGGCGGAGAAGTCAAGATCTGCCCTGGTTGTATACAGCGTGAGCGGAAGCGTGCGTTCAGGAAAAAGCAAAGAAAGCCGGAAGAAGACGAACTCTTCCAGAAGGACGAGGAGAAAAGGGTAATCGTCTTCAACACCAACGAAGTCAAGGAATGGGCCGAGCCATCGAAGAATGCCATGCCAAGCTTTGGCGACGCTCCCATGCCTAATATTCCTCCAGGGGCCATGCAAGTGGAGTTACCAATGCGTATCGCATGCTACTGTAGGCATCAGAATGAGAAGCTTGGGTTTCAGTACGTATACACGGCTCTGCGCGGTTGTGTCATTTTGACATTTTGCTAACTTTTGGTTTCAGAGTCATTTTCACTGTCAAGGATTATAAAGATAATGTTGTCGCTCAGGCAATAACAAATTCTATCATGATTACCGACGACCACAAAACCCATGCGCCTCCCGCTCCACCAGCTCCTGGTCCATCTCCTTCTCTACCGGACGGGACACAGCTTCCGGGCGTTGGCGTGTTCCCATCGAGCCCCAGTGTTGATACAGGCAAATCATCCGCTCCGTCGCAACAAGCAGCTCAGTCATCTTCAGCTACCGATCTGCAGGGTCTGCAGCAAAGATTCAACACTCAATATCTGACGTCAGGCTCCTTCCCCGTGTCCCAATCCTCAACGAACGGCACAACCACCAACACTCAAACGCCTCGGAGTCTTTCTCGACAGACATCGCCAAACGATTTCCAAGGGCCGATGAGCAAGCGTCGCAAACACAGCAACTCCGGGAGGCTGCCATCGGAACTCACCATGACCAAGCTGGAGAACACGCAGTCGTCAGGTAGCGTGTCCAGCTCCTCAGCCCCTAACAACGATCCACCTTTCCCTAGCACTCGCGGGTTCGCATCCCCCGCGGAGAGGCCCTTCGTCACTGCTTCTGCCATATCTAATCAGTTCCCTAACGGACCGCCGACTCCGAACGGCGCAGATACCAATCCCTTTCTTAACACCATGCAACAACAGAGTTTGGACAACTTTATACAGCAGCAATTGATGTCTGCACCGAACTCCGCCCAACCAAGCCGTCCTGGGACCCCTGGGGGTTCGCGCAACAATTTCCAGGATCCAAGTTACAACATCTCCTTGGGACCCAACACGTCCACACCGATGTGGCCACCACTTACCAATGCGGGGAACCGGTTACCCTCAGTCATTCACAAGTTGGTACCTGCAGAAGGCTCTATTACGGGAGGCACGGAGGTTACCTTGCTTGGAAGCGGCTTCTACCCCGGGATGGAAGTTGTTTTTGGTGACACTCTAGCCACTACTACCACGTTCTGGGGTGATAAATGTCTCAATTGCCTGACACCTCCTGCACTTCAGCCCGGGCTTGTGGCGGTGGTTTTCAAGCATGAACATCCCACCTTCGGTCAAATGCAGCCAGCTCAACCTCTGATGCCGAAGCAACAGCAGTTCTTCCGTTATGTCGATGATCGCGAGCTGCAGATGTATCGCCTTGCTCTTGGTATTCTTGGACAGAAACTCGGCAGTCAAGCAGATGCATTCCAGACGGCTCAGCAGATTATGGGCAGTGACATGAAGGGTGTCTTCAATCTACAAAAGGACTTCCCGGGAGGCTCTGGCGGTGGTCACCAGCGGCAGGTGGCTGGGCTGGAGTCGCAAGTCTCACTTGGTGACCTTGACGGTAGAATGTGGAAGTACCTTGAATTCGTCGATCTTGATGACAGCCCGCGCCCACCCAGGTACAATTCGCGCTCTGCGACAGGTCAGACACTGCTCCACTTTGCCGCCTCCTTAGGCCTGACACGGTTCGTGGCTGGTCTGCTTGCGCGAGGTGCCAATCCTGACCTGCAGGATAATACCGGGAACACGCCAATGCACTTTGCGGCTCTGAACGGTCATGCGCATATTGTCAACAGGCTCCGTCTTGCCGGTGCCAACCCTAATGCCCGTAGCATCAGGGGATTCACTCCAGCAGATCTCGCTACGACGTTGCCTGCTCACCAGGCGGCCTTGATACCTGCACGTCATTACCGCTCACGTAGTGTTGGATCACTTTCCTCTTCGCGTCGCAGGCACAGCAGTTCCGCATCGTTACATTCCCTTTGGGACTCTTCATCAGTGTCGGGCTCATTTGACCATGCTGTTGAAGACTCTGAAGACTCGGAAGACGACGACGATGTAATTGATTATAGCGCCTCCCGCCGGTCGAGTATGCATCACGAGCGACCAGTGTCGATTCCTGGACCTGAGCAGCCAGCAGAGTCGGATGATGCCCGACCGTTTTCGCCTCCGGCCGCCCTTGTTGCTTGGCGTAACCAACTGCAGGCCCAAATCAACCAGTTCCAGCAAAGTGTGGCCAATGCTTTCCCCAATTTGCCTGCGTTGCCGCCTATGCCCGCACTGCCTGACTACCAAGCCCATCCGATGATGCGTCGGATCACCAATTTGGTTCCTCACCGACCGAGCACCTCGCGGTCTGCCAAAGATGGCTGGTGGGATATGCTGACGGGCAATTCCGCCCCTACTGGTACAGAGCTCCCCTCCTATGAGGAACTCTACCCGCACAAAGAGAACGAAGATGATGGGCAAGCAGCGCGTTTGAAGAAGTCGAGTATGCTCCAAGCGGCGACGGAGGCAGCTCTCGATCAGCATTTCGAAGCGCAGGCCAGCACATCGGAGGTCGTCCGGGCCAAGCCAGAAAACGAAGATATAAAAGACATCCGGATTGGCCGGAAGGTGATATCTCGTGAACAGCAGAAGCACCTTCGGGAGCAGCAAGCGCGGCGAATGAAGGGTCTTGGTAGCGATCGGAATCTGTACTTCATCTGGGTAAGTAGGACCGCTCACCAAATTTTTAGTATCTCTTTGGAACAACTGCTAACGATTGCTAGATTCCGCTCCTTCTGCTGGTAATCTGCGCTTGGATTCGGAGTTATGTACCAGGCATCTGGGAAGGCTTCACTAGCGGCTATGAATTCGTCAAGGCTCAATATGCGCAGCGCGTTTTAGAAGTTGGCCATTGACGCTTGTTTTACTTTTACTCCTTTCCTTCATCTGTTTTGAGCTAGGGCGTTCTGTCCTCTGGGTTCGGTAATACAAACGGGGCATGTTTTTTCTTATGTTAAAGAGCTATTGTTCCATAATGACGGGATATGACTGTTTTGATCTCTTTGTCTTGTTTCTGGTGAACTATACTGCCCTCAACTGTTCCTGTACAGATTCCTGTGTGTTTCCTTAGGCGATCTCTTTTCTCTACGGCTTTCTTTCACTTAATGAAGACCAAGTCACGTGTCCTGCAGAGGACTCGTTCTCTATTGTTTTCCATACCGCGCATAGAGCTGAATATATTTTCTACGATCCAGTTATCCCTCTATAGACCTTGAAGGTACACCGTAGCAGCTTGGAAGAAGCCCAATTGTAACTACTGCGGGCTCCACCGAATGATGTCGGGGGAAGGTTAGGCGGAAGGAAGCCCACACGCGCGGAGAGAAAGGCGGTCTTGCCGCCCCCCGGCCAAAACAACCGCAATACTCCCCATCATCACCGCGGTGGCCGATATACCTCTGCCAATTCCCTCCCCTTACTGCGCATCTAGCTAGGAGTTTGGCTCCCCTTTCTCGGCCAGTCAGGCGGCATGCCCTTTGCGAGTGGCCCCTTGACCCCCGAATAGTGCTCGGGCATCATGGACCCCTCACCCCAGGCGGGCTCGAGCAGTGTCACCGGTAAGGATACCCACCCCCCCGATGGCTTTCCGATGGTATTCTGGGGTACACATTGCTCACTTCTTCGTTTCAATTCCCAGTCGAGTATACTGACCCCTCCGGCCTATTCCCCACCGTTCAGTCCATCCTTGCAGATAAGCTACCTCTAAAGAACCTCCACTGGAAGTCGCCGACCCGCCCCGTTCGATCCATCGAGTCCCTCCGTATCGGCTTCGTCCCTGCCCAGCATGAATCGGACGAGCGCAAGCCCTCTACCGACACGGCCAGTGCCACCGTGACGCACCGGCGACACCAAATCCCAGGCTTACGCCAGACTCCCTACTTGAAGATCTACTTGCTCCGCTGTGACGACAACGATACCTACAAGGCTACGGCGCGGAAGGCGGTGCGGGACTGGATCAAATCCCATGCGACGACTTCTTCTTCGTCCAGCACAACGTCCACTAGCCAGGAGAAGCACGATGCTTTTGAATGGCTCATTGTACATGTGGTGCAGGACGGAGATGGGGCGGAAAAATCCGCCCCTTCCAAATGGGGTCGCACGACCACCACAGTCCTTGAGAAAGTCAAAGCCGACTTCAACGGAACTTCCAAGTCCTCTACTGTGGATCGCGTGGCCCAATTACGGCTTCCCAAGCAGGGCAGTAATGTGAAGCCACCTGAGCTGGCCGATCAGATCGAAGACTTGGTTGAGAAGCTGAAGAACGCAATTCTGGCATCATTTGACCTTCGCGTGGCGCAGTATGAGGAGGACATCAAAGAGAAAGACTCGCAGCGCAGCTTGCCTGGCTGGAACTTCTGTACCTTTTTCATACTTAAGGAGGGTCTAGCTAGGGGCTTTGAAAACGTGGGGTTATTCGAGGACGCGTTGCTCGGGTATGATGAGCTTGCGGTCGGCTTGGACACTGCGGTACAAGAACAGCTGGAAGGAACTGGAGACCAACATGGGGGAGCATTCCTGACTTACAGCAAGGACTGGAGAGACAAGGCGAAATCAGCTCTGGAGTCTGAAGGAGAGGGAGCACGGAAGGACGAGGGTGAGGGAGATGACGAACCCGAGCCCATTCCGGAAATTGCAATGGATGATTTTCCCATATCTGCAACCAAAAAGCCGTATCGGGAGATGATACTGGCCAGTGACATCTCTATTTTTGATTTCCGCACCTACGTTTTCTCAAGACAATTGACATTACTGCTTAGGGCGGCAAAGGCTCCCTCCTTACTGAGTAAGGAAGCAGAAGCAGATCCACAGTCGTCCAAGAAAGACAGGAAGCCGGAGAACCTACTGCTTCTCTCCGAAGCTTGTCAAAGAGCAACCGAATTCATAAGTCTTGCAGCACGGACGCTCAGGATCGACCTCGAGACGGGACTGGTAGATGTGGAAGCTGCCCGGAAATCAGAGGTGGTGAACAATATTGTATCATCATGGGCGTATGCTGCTGCCTCCCAGGTGCTTTCTCAAACATTTACTCCTGCCCTTACACTTCCTGAGTCCTCACTGCATGCTGTCAACAAGCCAGCAGACGTCGCGACTCATGCCGAGAGCCACCCAGAACTTCCTAGGCGCTCAAGTTCACTTGCGACTTCAGCTACGCCTCAGCCACGGCGTATGACAACCTCGGGCATCTTGCCTCCGGATGCCCTTTCGTCTGTCCATGCCCGACCAGGCTTCGAGGGCCCGAAGCTCACACCCAAAACCGGTTCCGAGCAATTGGCTTCTGGAAGAGCGGAATTGCTCCTCATGGCTCGCCGACTCCTGGAGGAAATCTCTGCAAGATGCGGCTGGAAGGAGACGTGGAATGATCTCCATCTCCTCTTCAATGATCGGGGAGCCGATGCTGGCGATATGGCCGACGTATCGCTTGACGATGAGACTTCACAGCCGGCAGATAAGTCCGGGGATACCAATCTCTTGTCTGGTATCGATCTCCCAGGCTTGAAGCTAGCTCTCCAGTCAAGAAAGGCTTTCCGCGTGCATTATGAAGATCTTACAGATCAGATGTACCGGCATCACATCGCTGCAAATCGGACGTACTCAACCCAGGCCGCACTTGCTGACATGGCCCTTATACGTTACAGACAGAGCGACTATGGAGCAGCAGCATCTTACTTCCACCACATTGCTCCGTTTTATGGTAGTAAGAACTGGGTTGTGCTAGAGGGTATTATGTTGGAAATGTACACCCGGTGTCTGAAAGAGCTGAATCGCAATGAAGAATACGTTCGGGTGATCCTCCGCCTTCTCGCAAAGTTCGCAATTTATACAGAGTCAAATCTGTCGAAGCGTCAGAAGACACTAGATGCGTCACATATCTTTGCGGAAAATGCATTGATTTCTGAATACGTTGAGGAGTTGTTTAAGGCATCCAGTTCTCTCCAGAAAGAAGTCATAGCCCCCATGACTGATTTCTTTGCGGATATCAACGTCAAGCCTGCAATCTTACACTATGCGGACAAGGATGGGTTCCAGCTTCAACTTTACTTGCGATTTTGCCTGGGAAAGCGTATCGATATTGATTCAATCAAACTGCGATTGGTGGGCGCGCACAACGCTCAGAGTAACGAGCATTGGCTAGAGGCGCCTATCAAAATGACCATCAAATCGTCGTCGACGAGGGTGCTGGTGGACTCTCCGGTGAGCACGATTCGCAGCTATGTGTGCTGTCGTTGTTTTGACATCTACTGACTATGTTAGATTACGCTGCAAGGCAAATACTTCGTGGACCGCATCGAAATGCGAGCAAAGAACATTGTTTTCACTTTTGGAGGCGGGAAGCATGCGTCTTTGCCAGTTGGATTCAGGGAGGCAATAGAGGCCGAGGAAGAGGATAGTCGGCCATTCATCTATTGCTTTCCGCCGCCGGACGGCCTTCAGGCAAAAATTGTGTCACCGCACTTTGTCAATCTGGAGGAATTACGGACGATAGAGCTCGAATTCAGTAGTGGATGGAACGACATCAAAAGCGGGACTCTTCGAGTAAGACCTGCCACGGCTGGTCTTCGATTGAGAACTACCGAAACCGAACTGGTAGAGGGCGATATAAAGATCGAAGCCCATAGTGACTCGGGAAACATTGAGTTCTCTCAGTTGAAACCCAACTCGTTTGTTCGGTTCCGGATCCCTTACACGGTCGAGGAACACCACCCGATGCTCTCTGCAAGGGCTGAAGTGGCATACGAGACAGAGAAGGGACGGTTTACTTACTCCTCGGTGCACAACATTATTTCAGGCTTGCCAATCAGTGTCAACGTGCAGGATGTCTTCAAGGATAGTGTGCTATTCTCACGGTTCACCATCAGTCCAGCCATGCTGATTCCGCTCCGGATCTTAAAGTGCCAAATCCCAAGCTCAGACATCTATGAAGTGCAGTCAAGTATTGGCGACTCTGTGGCGCTGAATGTATTTGCCAAACAGCCAGCGTCCTTACTCTACAAGATTCGGCAGCGGCCAGACAGCGTTCCCACTCCGGGAGCAAGACGGTCCCTGCGATTAAGCGTCGATTTTACTTGCGTCGACGATGAATGCCTACATGCAGTCGAGCAGACATTCAAGTCAAGCATTGCAGCTAGCGAGTTTCATCAGTACACGAGTTTGCTCACATCCCACATTGTTGAGACCTTCCGCTCACAGCTGTCGACCTCCGACATGGAAGTTGTCGGCCTCGTCCGGGAGGTGGAAACACTGCAGTATGCGAATGCCCACTGGGAGACATTGCTGAGTGCGTTGAAGGAACCAATGGATGGACTGAAGGCCTGGCTGATGGACTGGCATAAGGTAAGTCACTCGTATAACCCACCGATGGCCCCCTTGCCTCTTTAGTCTAACCCAAATAGAACCACCCGGTCATCTGTCTTCCAGACTCTCCAGCCGTACGCAGCAGACACATCGTCATCCCCGTCGACATCCCGGAGATTCAAGTTGTGCACACAGCCGAGCTCCGCCTCGCCAATCTATCACAGCAGCCTCCCCATGCGGCAGTTGGACAGATGATTGCTGCAGAACTCAGCATACGTCATACACGACGGTGGTGCTCACCGGAGCATCGCGAGAACGCAGGTGGTCCGCTTGACTTCTCGTACGAGATCCACGCAAATCCCGAAACATGGCTCGTTGGTGGCCGACGCCGCGGAAACTTCACCGCCGAAGAGGGCGAGACCAAAACCTTTGCAATCATGCTCCTTCCGCAGAAAGCCGGACACCTTCTTCTTCCGGGGTTGGAAATCAGGTCCTTTGTGCCACCATCCCCAACATCCTCATCGTCTCTGTCACAGCCGCAGTCGCAATCTTCAACGACTGCGAGCGGGGGGCAGATGATGAGTCCCAACCCTGGACAGCCTGCGGCAGTTGGGTCCATGACGGCGGCCGCCGCCGCAGCGGCAGTGGCACCGCTGCAGCGCCGACCCATTCCGTGTGAGGTCGACTACCGCAACCACGGCGAGACCGTGCTGGTATTACCCGATCTCCGCACGACGACAGTGAGCCTGTCACTGTCGGGGGGCAGTCATGGCGGGGCGTGGTTGATAGATTCGGAGCGGTTGCATGTAACGAGCTCATAGACTACATTTCTTCTACATACCTACTACCTAACTACCTACTTATGCATACATAGCATAGCTTAGAAGCCAGGTACAATGCATGTATAGACTATATGGTATATAAATATACCTTCATGTTAGAATTATATAGATAGTAATGTTAGCTAGCAATGAATTGATAAGAAAATAAAGTGTACTACGTAGTCCAACAATATACATCAAACCTCCTTCATCCCTGCATCACCCATCCTCAACTGCAAAATACCAACAATACAAATACACGCCCATGACAATACATACCCCATTTCACACATACTTCCCACCAGATAAGGTCAGCATACCATACTACTTACTAGTTACTCTTACCGACCTTAGTTAGCATATATCCATTGAAATTGTACTACAATAAGACATTGAACACACTCCCTCAAACCTACTTTCTTCTTCCCTTCCTTACTAACCAACCAACAAAACATACAACAACTCACCATCCACTCCAGCAGTAAGTAATTGATCAGCAGATATACAAGAAAGGTTACACAAAAGCTACTTTCACCAGACAGACAATCAAGGTAGTAAAGAGTAAAAACTCAGTTAATGAGAAACTGACTCGATCAAGTGTCTATTGCAAAGTACCTGACTCGGTAATTGATTGACACGGCGGTCGCCCTTTTTTTTCCTTTTTCCCACCCCACATATCCTTGTTTCCCGATCAGCTTCCCCCCCCTCCCGCCCCACCGGGACCCAATCTCAACAAAATGGCTGGTGTCCCAACAGATGCTGACATGCGTGCAACGCGACTATTCTACTTGTAGTAGTACTTTTCGTTGCTTGCTTTGATTGCGTTCACTGCTTAAATAGGGGTAGGGGGTAAAAAAGAGGATGGATCTGGGTTATTTATATACTATGTGTATGTATGTGTAGTTATATGTATGTAGGTATATAATTATTGATTTGGAGAAGATTGAAGTGGGTTTTCATGCCAGTGGTCTATAGTAAGTATATCAACAGTGTAGATACAAAGTAGTTCAGTTGGGGATGTCAGTGAATACTACGGCGTACCTTCCATATCTTACAATCACATGCATCAAACCTTCTCAGTTCGGTTCAATCCATTATCTCTATACTCTGTAGATGACTGAACGATTATTTTACCCTAAAATACCCTAATGGTGTATTTCGCATTACGCGACAAACTTAACTTCTCTTATGTGGCAATGGCAAGTAAGTACGTAGGTTTTTTTATTTTTCTTTTCTCATTTTTGCCTGGCTGGGGCTTGCGTTTGTTAAAGTTTTTCCACCCGCGCCGCCGAAAGTCTAAGGCCATTCATCCATCCCAGTAAGTGGATTCTGCCGCTTTGTGTTCGAGTCGTGGAGCTGGAATACTACTTTTGTACATGCTGTAAGGCGCGCCACTACTGTCTCTCAACTAGATACATTCTGCATGCGGAGGAAATCACATGGGGGTTTCTTTCCGTTCGATCGAGACCTTTTTCCACGCTCAGGACCGTCCGAGTGCAAAGTCGATGATCCATCAACCTCTGTTGAATTTGGACGCACGCATTGGGTTGGGTGAAGCTGGTTGGTGGGATGGTGATACCACGGCATGTGAAGAAGTTGGAAAGAATCAAGAGGGTCTGTTCCAGCGGCATGGCTTCAGCCCCTGGGGGGGCGCAAAGCAAGCAGTGAGCATCCCTACTCTTTATGTTTGTAGTTCAGCTGGGGTCCTCTCCAATTCTGATTTCTGATAAGATGCCCGAATCATCTCCGACCCATTCCATTCACACTAGTCTCTCTGAGACGAGACGAGACGCCTTGTGTGATTCCTCGTCTCCATCGGAGGTGTCATCTGTCCTCGCATGGTGACTGGTGAGATTGACCAGTAAAAATTATCCGAATGCCACAGGGCCAACGACCAGCCCCCTCCGATAATCAAGTGGGATATAATAACCGTAATTCTTCATCCGGGTTCATGCCCACCGCCCAAGGGGGAAGCTGCCAAGATTGTTGAGAAGCCAATTCTCCTCTTCTTACCCGGCTGTGGGGCCTGAGGTCAAGCTCCCATTGGTTCCAGCGGGGCGGTGAGCCTCCGCGGTTCATGGTCCCTGGTAACCACGCTCGGGTTTCTGGAACGTGAAGTATTTTGCAATACTCGAGCCACATGGCCGGTTAGTCAGGAGTGCAACCACATCTTATGATCTTCTGGCGTGCGGTGAGAGCCATGCGGTGGAGGATCTCGGCTTAAGGGGGGCAAAGAATAATCCCTCAGCACACCCCGGAATGCAAAAATGACACTCTCCCTTCTGGCAATCAGGCCCGGACGGATCAGCCGCCCCCTTCCAGCAAGCAACAGGTGGCGTATACCTCCCACCAACCAGTCACGGATGGGCCGCAACCTAGAGGGTTCGTAGGCATGCGCATCTCGGGCAAGCCACAGACAGACTCCGCGACGACCTCGGCTCAGGTATCCAGACTCGAGCAGATTAACTTCCTACTACCTTGCCAGATGCGACGATCGAGCCAGTGATGAAACCATCTGCAGATGTAGAGCATGTCACGCAAAAGGCAAACTGCGCTGAGATGGTCCAGTAAGCGTTTCCGAGGTTATCCATCCACCCGATCTCTTCTGTAGACCAAAATGACAGGACAGAGTGAGATGAGAATACTGCAGAATGTAATGCCGTCGGGTCGTAATCTTCTCGTAAGTCGGGACGCCGTCCCGTATTGACGCGCCAGCCCCTGACCAATGAGAGTTGTCCCACCCAATACAAAATTTTCGCGGGAGATCCCCCGTAACGCAAAATTACCAGCCCAGGGGCCCGGCGAGACTTGCATCCAGATCGGGTGTTTCTGGATGGCTTGTCTTCTGGGCTTCTTCTTCGACTGCACTGGAAATTCAGTCTTCCCCAATCAATTCGCGTTTGTTTGGTTCTTGGGTGTTCCCCCTTACCTTTTCCTTTTTTGCAATTTTTCCTTTTTGCCCTCTTTTCGGAACCCTCATTTTCTTTTTTTTTGTTTTGCCTCCCCCCTCCTCTCCCCGGGTTCTGCTGAACGCTGAACAGGTGATCATCAAACAATCGCCCTTCATTTTTTTCTTTCACTGTTTTCGCCTCTGTCCATCCGCCTTTTTTTTCCTCCCTTTGAACCCCCCCCGTCCCACTTCTTTCTCCGGTCAAGGCTCTTTGGAGGCGACCATTTATATCTTTCCGATTGTCACCCTACCTCTCCTTCCCTCCTCTCTTCTCTCCCGATCCCATCCCTCCGTCTCCTTTGCTGCGTGGGAGCTCAACTCCGTCCAGTGCCTACCTTGAGCTGCTACAGCTTTGGCGCCGTGTTTTGACCCATTGGTACGTTGCACTTTGCGTGACCTGTTCTTCGCACATGCTGTGGCATTGAACCCGGGCTAACAGAGCTTCCAACCTCTAGACTTCGCCGTCTTTGAGCTCGAGAAAACATTTTTGTGGGCAAGCTCCAACATGTCTTCCACAGCTCTCCCCAAGCGCGTTGCGCTGCACCGCAATGCTACGGACTCGTCCGTCCCCAGCTCGGTCACCCCCTCCCCGCTGGACAGCCCTCGCCAGTCCCCTTCGACCACTTCCCTGTCGTCATTGGCGTCGGAGGCAGAGGCCAGCGGCAAGATGCTGGACACCTATGGCAACGAGTTCAAGATTCCGGATTATACCATCAAGCAGATCCGTGATGCCATTCCCGCTCATTGCTATGAGCGCAAAGCTCTCACCAGCTTGTACTATGTCTTCCGGGATGTCTTCTGGCTCGCGACCATCTTCTATGTCTTCCACAACTACGTGACCCCTGAGACCGTCCCTTACAAGCCCGCAAGAGTCGTGCTGTGGGCTCTTTACACTATCGTGCAGGGTCTGTTCGGTACCGGTGTCTGGGTTTTGGCTCACGAGTGCGGCCACCAGGCTTTCTCTCCGTCCAAGGTTCTCAACGACACTGTTGGTTGGATCTGCCATTCCGCCCTGCTGGTGCCCTACTTCTCCTGGAAGATCTCCCACGGAAAGCACCACAAGGCCACCGGTAACATTGCTCGCGACATGGTGTTTGTGCCCAAGACCCGGGACCAGTATGCCTCTCGCGTCGGCAAGGCTATGCACGAACTCAATGAGTTGATGGAGGAAACTCCCATCGCCACTGCCCTCAACCTCCTTCTCCAGCAGCTCTTCGGTTGGCCCATGTACCTGCTCACCAACGTCACCGGTCACAACAACCACGAACGTCAGCCTGAGGGTCGTGGAAAGGGCAAGCAGAATGGCTACTTCGGCGGTGTCAACCACTTCAACCCATCTAGCCCTCTGTACGAGGCCAAGGATGCGAAGCTGATTGTCCTGAGTGACATCGGTCTCGCCATTGTCGGAAGCATTTTGTACTTGGTCGGCTCCAAGTACGGCTGGATGAACCTTCTGGTTTGGTACGGCATTCCCTACCTCTGGGTGAACCACTGGCTGGGTAAGTTACTTTCTTCACAAACTGGCACAATTGCTGGAACGAATACTGACCTAAAGATATAGTCGCCATCACCTACCTCCAGCACACCGATCCCACCCTCCCTCACTACCAGCCTGATGTCTGGAACTTCGCCCGCGGTGCCGCCGCCACCATCGACCGTGACTTCGGCTTCGTCGGCCGTCACATCTTCCACGGTATCATTGAGACCCACGTTCTGCACCACTATGTCAGCACCATCCCCTTCTACAACGCCGATGAGGCCAGCGAGGCCATCAAGAAGGTCATGGGATCTCACTACCGGACCGAAGCCCACACTGGCTGGACCGGATTCTTCAAGGCTCTCTGGACTAGTGCCCGTGTGTGCCACTGGGTTGAGCCCACTGAGGGCGCCAAGGGTGAGAGCTCCGGAGTGCTCTTCTACCGTAACACGAACGGCATTGGAGTTCCTCCTGCCAAGCTTGAAAAATAGAGCATGTCTGTCGTACATAGAACGAGTGATATCTTTTTTTTCCTTTCTTTCTTGG
Organism: Aspergillus welwitschiae; assembly: GCF_003344945.1. Lineage (NCBI taxonomy): Eukaryota > Fungi > Ascomycota > Eurotiomycetes > Eurotiales > Aspergillaceae > Aspergillus > Aspergillus welwitschiae. Next base: position 1,035,796 of record NW_020798696.1, read on the forward strand.
AATTTTCTCTTTCTTTCAAATTTTCTTTTCGCATTTCGTGGTGCTCTCGCAGGATCGACATGGACCACGGTATGACACTTCCTGTTGTTGTTATGTCATAGACCAACTGCGAGTTGATTCGAGCTGAAGGCGTATACGGAACGTGGGGTAAGGATCTGAACGTGTAGGAGGGCCATCGTCGTGTCTGATTTAAACGTCCATAATTATCAATGTAATCCGGAGGGGAATCGTGTAATATGATCATCAATCAGCTTCTAAACCTCCAGCGCAGGTCGAGTCGAGTAATGTCTTCTAATCTCGTTTTCGAGAGAATGACGATACGATACAGATCTGCTTCCATCGTTATGGATTATTTGGCTGCTACTTCACAGTCAGATTAAGACCTCGTATGTATGACAAGCTTCCAAAGACCGAACGAAGGAACCAGTGGCATGGGAGAAGCTCAGCAAGTTCCAGGCTGGCTGACAGCGTCCCGACGGACCCACCGCATTTAAACCAAAACAATAGACTATAAGATTGACTGATAACAGGGCACTAGTGATCACATTGACCAAACCCAAAAAGTAAGCATAAAATTAAGGTGGGAATAGTGTGGGCGTGTGGAAAGTGGGGAAGGGAACTGAAGAGCTTAAACCTTGGGTAAGTTAGTTAACGTTAGTCGGTGGTGGTGGTGGGCAAAAGAAAGAAAGAAAGGAACAAAACTGCGGGGGCCCGTTCCGCCAGGCGCCGAAAACAGACGCTAGTCCCGGAACGGGTGAGACCTTTCAGCAGAGAGGCCTCAGACGGTTTACCAAAAGAATAAAATGTATTGACGGGATGAGGTAGAAGTACAAGAAGAAAAGTGAAACAGAATATATTGTTCGTGTCGTAAATCGTGACAGGGAATATCGCGCTAGATGGTGTCAAAATCCTCTGTACAGCCCCTCAGCCCACCCTTCCAGATTTCAAACTCCGCCTCGTGTTGGATTTCGCCCTGCTCTGTGACTGGTCCGGCAGTCCAGGGGGCAAATACAAGTTTCATGGTCCTTCGAACGCCTCGTGTAACTGCCTGTGATGACAACGGTGAGGATTGCCCGGTTGCTGCATGATCATCACGGACAGTATTCGGGACATCGAGATTCGTCTTATCGTCTACTGCATCGGTCTCGCCCGGTGGTGTAGAGACTGCAGGGTGGTGTGCCCTAAACTGTTTTTCATTCTCCATTGCTACCCGTGAATCCGGGGGCTCATTGGCCTGCTCTCTTGCTGTAGGCAGCAGATGCTGCTCGCTGGAGACAAATGTGTCCTCTAGAATGGCCTCCCAATCCACAAAGCGGCTCTCCTTTTTCAGTGCAATGCGACATGCAATCTGGGTAGACCAAACCAAGCCTAGAGCAGGGGTCTTCTGTGCAGATTGTTGGAAAGCTGGGTACAGGCTTGAGATAGTAGGTTGTAGCGTGTCACCCCACCCGGTGAAGAACCGCTGCTGGTGTAGAAGACTCAAGATCTCGTTTCGTACAGGGTTGCCAATCAGGTATGACCCGTCGAACTGCTGCTGCTGCGGGTCATCCTCTGTGGTGTACGGTGACGAGGGAAGACTAGACGGAGAGGATTGAAGGATCGGGTTATGAGGAGTCAGTTCGACATTCCGGGACTCAAGAGGTCGATTTCGTGGTAACGGTGTAACAGCTTCTAACTCGTGACGTGACGACGGCACTTGCTGTTGCGTTGAAGGAATAGACGAGATGACACCGCCATTCGAACGTATTAGTGTTGGGTGCCTGCCAGCAGCTTCAATGCGATCAGAAACTTGGTTCGCTACTACAACTGCGACATTTTCCTCCACAGCCAAGTTCCTCAGCATGTGGCCTAATCTGGAAAGCTCGCCAGACCGTGTGGACAAGCCTGACAGATTATGGGACGAATGTTCTGCCCGGTAATTTGCAGTTATGGAGTCAATGACGACCAATCCGACATTATATCGCTTGATTGCAACAGGGAGTTGGTAGTTGAGGATGTGATCTTGTGCCTCGAGATCCATGGCATTGATAGACAATATCTTCTCCAGCGAGGGCGTGTGAGCTTGCGACAAGGAAGATAGATAAGGATGGAATTCAATGAGCTGCGAAAGCCGTGGCGTCGATAATGGAGCTTCTGTGGAAATGTATATGGCACACTTGTCCAGACCACGAGGTGCAGGAAGTTGGGCGGCCAGGAGAAGAGTGAGAAGGAATTGCGTCTTGCCACTCCCACTGTGACCGATTAGCCCATTAGATCAGGACGCCTCGAATACGGACGGACTCACTCTGGGGAGCGAGTATACGCACCTCTCACCAGTCACCTCAGTCACATAACCCGTCGGTATGCCGCCATCAAGCAGTGCGTCTAACGTGGGGTCGAGTGTACTAATCGCACTCCACTGGGATAGATCTAGCTTGGTCGTCGGGCCTGGGAAGACAGGAACATCAACACTGAGGCTGGAGCTCGGCTCATCAGCATCGGGATCTCTGTTCTCCTTAAAACCGACATCATTGTGGAGTGCTCTTATGATCTGAGCGGACAATCGGCGGACATCGGCGGGAGGAACACGAGCACGCTTTGCGACTTCGAGAGTGTCGAGAGTGATCAAGTCGACCGTGCTGATATGGCTCCGCTCAAGAGGTGGGAGAATATGAGCATATGGCTTGGTAGGGAAGTCCGGAAGGACCGACAAAAGATCCATAAGCGTAGAGGTGGAGGAAGTCGATACTGGAGACCCTCCGCCATCTCGTGCGCGACGCGGAGAAAACGCGGGTCCACGTGCTGCCGCCCAGCGGCTTCCCTTCTTGGGCTCGTTTGGTCCGACTCACTTTCCGGTGGTATGAAGTTGTCCTGAAGTCTATTCGCGATAAACTCGTGACTATTACAGGCAAGTACCTTACCACCTATCGAAATAAATTGTGGAGTCTAGCTCCTCATACTACTCGGAGTGATGTCAAAATAATACCTTGACATTCGATGATATATCTATCCCACCACACCGTGCTTTGACATCACCGTCACTTCGATTCAACTCAAAGGATGCAGTCATAGCATCATGTTGATGGCTAATGATCACATACGAGCTAACATGTTAATTGATTAAGTTGTCACTGCAGTACAGGCTTTCAAGGAAACCCTGATTCTTTCAATCGTTGCCTCTTCGCCGCCACAATACTATCTATCACCTGCCAGGCTATATTCTGAATGTCAGCCTACATTTTTTTTCATCTGCATTACGACTCTGGAACCCTGAATGGGCTTTGCAAGCTACTAGAAGCATGCAGAACATCCTTCTGACTTAGCTGTCGTAACTGGCTTCATCAACTGATTTGATAATCTATTTCGTGAACGGTGCAGCAGCTGGACTATTCGGTGAAACAAGGCTGTACCAGTCTCTATCACTGGCTTAGAGCGACTCCAGATAGACATCCGCTGCCTGCCTTCCAGCACTGCTCGTCTTTGGTCAAGTGAATGTTCTGGCCCGCGTACTTATACTAGAAACAGAGCTGGAGCTACTGCGCCAGTAACGTGTCTGAGAAATAGACCATGGGTATCTATCCCTTGGTCTTCACAAATGAGCATTAGTTTCAATATGCTCGGCTGACCGTTGTGCTCTTCTTCAGCAGCAGCGCCCGAGTAGGGAGTACATTCTGGATGGTTTTGAAGGGCTCGCAGTCTTCCAAACTACGGGGTCCACCGGCGAACTTGTGACGCAAATCAACCCAATCATGTGCACCAAGACTGGAGACCAATGCGCGAGACAGGATATGATAGTCTGGATGTAAGGAAGTGAGCTCTCCTACCTAGCCTCTCTGCATGATACCGACGTGTTGCTGTGACTAGAAGTAGAATATCAGAGGTGTGTTGAAAGTATCGGTCAGAGGTCTTGGATCGACGTCGACAACACTAGACGATTGCAGAAAGGCCACTAGGTATCTCCTTCTCTAGTGGCTGAGTCGAGACTCGTGAAATTAGGGTGCATCAATGCCCAAATTCCCACTCAGACTGTCAACAGTGCCTTCCTTCTCAGACCCTTGCGACACATCAGCTGCACACCTGTACTAAGCCCTAGACAGGAATCCAATGAAGACGCGAAGCACACCCGTGCCATCTGATGCGCTGGCAAAGACAGTGTTTTGCTCTTCTGGTTATGGAATCCTTGATTTCTTTCACACATCTGATACTAACACACAAGCTCTAAAACCCACATCTCGAAGCTATGCGTACAATACCCATTCGAACGTACAGTGATCACCATTTTGTTATGCGGGCATAGAAACACCGACTTATGCTGGAATCCATGATATGACTCGCGCTTATGGAAGAAGTAAGGGAGCGGAATTTGTGTACAGCCACATGGTGCATCTCGGATGAGCGTATCGGGCAAGCGTGGGAAACGAACAATCATTCAAAGGGGTGGTAGCACATTGACAGTGACGGACATAGCCGAGACACGGATGGATATGTGGTCACGCTCCTTGCATCAGGAACCTAAAACATTCTCTAGCATGATTCTGGGGTGGGTAAGGACAGCATATAGCAATGACGGCCCTGCTTGGATATTCGAGGAGGGCTGCTAAACCATCTTTAGTGATATACTGTAGCATGAAATATGCCACGCCTCATACTGGCTCATCATTTTGCTTATTCCACGAATATTGCTGAGAATGTCCAAGGTGATCCTTCACCCCTCGAGTTATTATGCATCTATCCTAGCAACCACGAAGGTTCAAAGAGGAATTGATCTACTCGATTGTAACGCCGATTCGCATTGATCAGGAGCTGTCTTGACCCGGACGCATGACCTACTGCGCCGATGATCCTGATCATAGGGATGTTGTCTCTGCACTGCTGACCTGAGGCCTTAAGGGAAAGTTATGACGTTATTCCATTGAGAGATTACTTCACAGATATGCACTCACAGTTCCCGAACAGATCCTCTGACCCCTATACTGTGCTCCAGAGAGTACTATCGAGGGTAGGAGACATCCGGCACGAAAAGCCGAGCTGATAGTATACTTGCCCCACGACCTTTACTGTCAAAAGTCGCATGGAATGCGTCTTTGGCCGCACCCTTGGAGCCCAGTAGATAGAATGAACTTCTGCAACAGTGGGTACCTTGCTTACTGGGCTATCAAAGCACCCTATCGAGAGCAAGGCAACTACGCCTGCGACAAAACATGACACTCATAACTAGTTCGGTAGCTGGGCTTTCGTTCGCCTGTACTGCTGACGAAGAGAAGAGACATCATATTTCTCGAGCAGATCGTGATTGCCTTGGCAGAAGAGACCCAAAAGAGGTCCGGATTCCGTACCTTTATACAGAGCCAGCGAGGCCATATTATTGGTGGAAGAGGTTTCCAGCACAGCTGCTCTTCCAGTAGACCAGCGCAATGGCGTCCAATTCTAGGACATCAAGTCCTATAGTCACATTTTCAATCTAGTGACGTCTAACCCGATCGAGCGGGCCCGAGCAGTCTGAGAGGGTCTGGACTACTGTGTAGTGATACGTTACTGGCGGCATCTTCTCGATTTTGAGGGCGAAGCCGGTTGATCCCCTATACCAGCTGCATGGTACATACCCTGCGAGTGCAAAGGAGACACCATCCACTCTGCACCACGCAGCACCAAGGGATCAGTCAAACCCACCCCAGAAATTGCACCGGCCGCCCAGGCACGCACAGACGACAGCGCACCCGCGACCGCGTCCAAGCTCAACGGCGACCCAGAGACAAAAGGGCAAGGCTTCTAACCTAATGACCAGAGGCACACTCAAGTCCCGACACCGTGCCCACCCCGTACCTTTCCAAAACACGAATAAAAGCCAAGCAATTCCTTTCATCACCCGCGCTGATTGGAGACATGTGAATCACCCCGTTCCCGTTTATCCCGAGAGATACGAGGGAAAAGGAGAGAGGGGACTCGATGCATCACATTGAGTGGGGACGCGGATACCACGGCGTCGCGTATAGACCCAAGGCAAAAGAAAAATAACGGTCAGCTAGAACATAATCAGACTAGTCGACCCCCTAGTGAGTAGACTATGTACATGCTTAAGTGTCTCTGGGGGGGCCACTAAGTAAGTACGATACATAGATAGCTTGATAGATAGCTACAATAGTCAGAGCTACTACTGTGAGGATGGACGGGGAGGGGACGGAAATAGAAGCGGGGGCCATCCAGCTCCGTGCAGTGACTCAATATTTTGACAGCCATGATAGATAGATAAACTATTTCCTCCGGAGTGGATCATCAATGGAGGGGGGGGAGGATGATGAAGCTAATGTGCACTCCTCTGTGATCTTTCCTACTATGCGACGCACTAAAAAATGATAATGCCGTTAAGTTGCATCGGTAGTACATAGCCAGCTTTTTATCTAAGTGATGATGATGATGAGAGTTATTCATAGTTGAGTATGCACATTCCAAGAGGATAATTTCCCAGAGACGAACATTATGATCAGCTTCAATCCTTGAATGTGCTTCCATTATCTTGATATCATTATAACTTGCTTTTGTTTCCAAGGCAGCTTTGAAGCCGATCGCTCAGCCACAGTGAGGGGTTTGTTCTGTGTTGTGTGGTGTTAAATGAAGATCTACGCAAGGAATAATGACATACGAGTAGATAACTACCGGGATGAGAATAGAAAGAGGATACCAGCAGCAGCAATAGGAGTGAGAGGAGTAAGTAGAGTAACGAAGCACAGTCTACTCGTTAGTAGTATAATCGGCATACCTACTCCATCATAGGTGTGTGTAGTAGTATGTAATATATGCTTTTGTTGTGCATCGATCGCTTATAAGACAGTAGTATGGTGCCAGATGCCAGACTCATGATCCTGCATATGATGGTGGTACCGCCTACGGAAATAGCAACTAATTAGTTGCATAGATGGATAGGTGACTTGGGAGTAGTGGTACTTTTGTCTTCATACTACGTCGTGTATGGCGGGATTTGCTAACGGGATTTGAATGCATAGTATGAAGTATACTTTCCATACCTCAAGTATGGTCCACGAGAGGGTTTCAGTTGGTGCGTTTCTTTTTCTTTCTTCTTTTTTTGCTTTCATTATGATTTTCTATTTTATTTTTGTTTTCACGTTTCTTTGCTTTTAGCGTTGTCATGTCACTGGTGATCGCACGGCTACTACTCCATAGGATACTATTTCCTCCAATGACCTCGAAATTTACGCACCAGTCTACTACGTATGACCATGAGACCTGCCAAGTATGTAAGTTCTGAATGGAGCACCTTGCAGTTACCGGATCCATTCCAGCCACTTTTTATAAGATAGGGATTAGGAAGAAGCCCTTGGACTCGAGCCTCGGTATGTAACTTGGCGGAGAAAATCCAAACTGGGGAGGGGAGGGGAGGGGGGTGGAGGAGGAGGCTGTCGGGGACCATTCGTAAAGTAATCCGTAGTCTGCCACGATCGATGCGGTTCAAGAGCAGGGATGAGTCTCCTGCAGATGTGAGGAATGCACACACGTCTTGCCGACCATTTACTCACTTTTTGAGGGCGGTATGTGGCTTTTAATCCCCGAGAGCGCCTCAAAATGAAGGTTGTACAGACACTTTTACTCAGGACCGAATGTCGCCGTCCGAGATATTCGGGAGAGGGACGAAGACAATGCCACCAGAAGAGTGTCGATAGGAGAGTTTTCGAGGGTCGAACGCAATAATAGCGATGGTGTGGTGAGGTGGCATTGCCACATCGCCGCCCCGTTTCCCCCCCAAGCAGGCTTAGCGTCGGGGCTCGCAAAGTACTTGTCTGTAAATCCATCTGGTGATGATATCCCCAAAGATAGAAATAACCGTCACCAGTGTGATAACCACAACAAGGACCTGCTCCAATATGTGCCCGATCTTCTGTAACTGACACCCAGTGAGTCACATCTAGTTTTCGCTTGCTCTCTCTCCCACTCTACCTGTTACGCCTCCCCAAATACCAGACATCCAGCACCACACATGACCCATGCAGCCCGACCAGGGAGATCCATGCGGGTAGACCCGACAGGGTGGTTACTGGCCAATTTCGCTCGATAGCGCACACTCGGCTTATGCAGCATAGGCATCCGGACCCAAAGAAAGAGTGCTGGTGACATTCACGGCACGGAGTGCATCCAACATGCTTGCCTTGGATGCCTCGAACCTTCAACGTAGATCGGTCTGGACGCAAAGTATTCTGATGAAAGTACACGTCAAACTACCAGAGGGAAACTCAACGGTCTAGTGCTACTATGCACCGGCTCGGATCTGGCAACTTTCTGGAACTCATGCAGAATGAATGGATCGCTCGGACGGTGGTGGTGCCATGTCTCGGCGGCACGCACGTAAGAAACAGTATTTAATTTGGTATGACAACGGTGGTGATGGTGCTTGATGGGAGCACAAGGCACCTACCTACTATGTACTAGTCGCTGCTAGTTGCTGCTGACTGGCTGAAGGATTAATGACAGGAGAAGCAGGATGTCGATGCAAGTGGATGGTGGCCGATGCACGCTGTCATCATCGCTTTTCGGTGGCTTCTTGGTTGGTTTCTCCACTCGACTTTATCCCTTCCCTCGGCTCCCTGTGGGAGAGCATGACATGATTCAGACTCACTCTCCCTATAAACAGCCGAGACTATACCTGCTACTAAAACTGATCCTCATTATGATCCCCAGGTAGAGCAAGAGACGGAGGAGATTAGAGTGATTGACATGGAGATCTTTCCGGAGAAAAGTCCCCTTTGAGATTCCAGTCCGAAGCGCAGGGGTAATAGTCGCCCGTAAATCGACTAGATTCTGCCGGGGAAGGTGCGGTGTGGGCCCGGGACTCTCTTTCATTCATTTCTCTCTTCCGGCAAGAGGGTACAGTAAATCAGTCCGTCTGTCAGTCAGTCTGTCAGTCTGTCTGTCGGTCTGCCACTAAAATAGCACTTGAGTAGTACTAAGTGGTAGTACTAAGTACTACTAGTAGTAGCACTGGTTGGTGGTTGCACCATAGCAAATACACGAGGTGTCCCTCACACCGTTATCCCGCAACTTGTCACAGCTACCCCTGAGGAACCAAGTCTATTTATTCATAGTGGTTAGGGTAAACGTCGGTTCGACCATGTCATACTTAGCTAGCTTCAAGTTACAGAACGAGCATCCACGTTCCGACCTCGTACATTCGAGAGTTCCGAAACATTGTGAACCATATCTTGCCGCAGTCACACTAAGTCCGGATAGTATGTAGTATAATAATTCTATACACAACGAGAATGCTACTGTCGCTCAACTCACAGTGTAGGTCTTCAACTGCCTCTTCACCTGGCAGATTGTATGCCTGCCTAAAGCCGAGGTGCTGAACCAAACTGTCAATCTGGCTGGAATGGGGCCGCTTTATTCGGTGCGGACCGTCTGGGTGGGGCAGAATGAAACCTTCCACAATCCAGCCCTCCATTCATTCCTCGGGGCTGCTATCCATCCTATTTTACATACACAGGACGGAATACGGCACACGATGATCGGGGCGGCTTTACAAGTTTACATGAGTCAAGGGCCATAGCCAAACGGGTGGACGGACCAGGCAAAGCCGGCGCCTGACGCTTGGTTTTATCTTATTTTTCTATTTCTTATTTTTTTTTCCCATCCAGGACAGTACCAGTGGAGTCGCTAGCTATGGTCGAATCATGTCGCAGGTGGGCAAAGAGGAGGGTGTGGAGTCTCAGCTTCCGATTTGCTGAGGAGTCATCGTCATTCGCAGAACGCGATCCGATGCCATTCCCAAGAAGGCAAGACCACGGCCTAGATGGGCCTGCAGGCGCCAGGCTCATAAGGCTAAATTACCTGAAGGACCAAAGAAGGCCTCCAACGATTTGGGGTCGGGTGCTCAGCGATCGGGGCTGGGGCAGCTCCCATTGTCGAGCTGACGACCTGCTTTGTCACTAGGGAATCCCTGAAAGCCGTGAACAGTCCGGGCTCCCTACGAGAGGCCATTTCGTGCAGATCCAATTTTATTTGGAGGGGGCTGCGACAGGATTCCACATCCCAGGCTCCTGTAGTTTTCAGTTAAGATCGGCAGTGCTTCGATCGGTGCCAGATTTGCTTTTCTCGGATTGTTGTTTGGTTCGCCTTCGGCCGGTACCGGAAATCACCTTTTATGGACGGACGATTGTCATTCGCTCACCTGCCATCCAACTGCTCCTCGCCAATGACTGCCTGCCTGCTTGCTTACCTAGAAGAGGAAAAGAGAGAGAGAGAGAGCATGGAACCTGCATTGCTGCATCGTAGTTCGCATGTGGCCAGCCCTAATTAGGAACCAGAAAGCAAGCCATACCGATACGATAGCCAGTCATCTTTTGGCGACCGTCTCACACCTTGAATAAGTAGTAGTCGTAGGGGAAGATTCGAATATCTCCTATCTCAAGATTATTGGCTCCAGGGCTCGGAGCACGCAGCGTACTGAAGGACTTAGCCAAACTCAAAAAGCGTGCCATATTTATCTCAAGGCCACTCACCAACCAGCGGTCCAGTGGCAGGCCGCTTTGGGCAAAGTGCCAAAGTAAGCAACTCTGCCACTGTTAATGATTCTCAGGATCGCACAAGAGTAGTATATTTTTCAAAACGTTCGATTTCGACTGACAAATGGGGCAACCCTCTCCATGCGGGATTGCTGACGCTCCCCGAGACTGGCCGTGCAGCAGATACAAGATAGCACGCAAACCTGCAGGGTTGGCAAAAAGGCTAGCGATGAACAAGAAGACAAAGAGCGCATTGACCAACCCCCGCTATCCTTCAAAGCTCCTCTTCTTTCCCAGCTCCCAGGCATTTGGGATAAGCAACCGGCCCGCTGGACTGGGTAATTGCGAGCCCAATAATACAGTGTGTTATACGTGACGGACAGGGGGTCGAGTCGGGTAAGCACTTGTCTCATGTGAAGTGTTGTCGGAATCCAATGATCAGTCATGAGCCCATCCTGGATCGGAGTCCGGTGGGTTACCAACACTCTGGTTAATTACGCCGTGCCGTAAACTCAGTCCTACTCCCAGCTGAAAAGGTCAGCTTTGCTATACCACCGAGGTCAAGTCTCCTTGTGGATGGTCATCCACCTATTATTGTCCAAGTCTGATGATTATTCGTATGATTATTGATCCATCTCGAGGGAGCAAAGTCCGTGCTGCAGAACATTCCCAATTATAGCGAGCACCAAGATAAGTAAGAGCTTTGTAAGGCAGAGGGGAAGGGGGAAAAGCGGGCTCTTCTCCAGTTTTCGGACGTGCCTATCGGCCTCTTCTCCGTGCCGGGACTTTCCCAAGCTACAGATCTCACATCGACAAACTATCAGGAAGAAAACCCAATAGCATTAATGCGGACTGGTTACCCCATAATGTGCATCGATTTGGAAGCGACGCGACCGCCAGAAAATCACCTTCCAGTTTGACGCGAGATCGTCTTTCCGCACAACCCCCTAGAGTCTAGTTTAGCCTGCCGGCCTAAGCTGGGCGCTTGCAACTGGCAGTTACGAGGATCTAGTCTACTAGTATTTCGAAAAGAATTCTCTTTGCCCAGCTGCAATTTGAGAAACTTCGCCTCGATCAAGTTCCATCCATTCAGATTGCGTCGCTTATCAAGGATGGCAGCTCACTAAGCTGTTTAAGTCGCTAGCATCTGGGTAACTATTCCAAGAGAGTCGCTTACTTATCCCAGTTGTCCCTGTCTAACGAACTAGTATAGTACGGAGTAGTTGTTATTTATTTCATGAAGAAGATCCGACCAGGGAGTTCAGACCTCGTAAATTGCAAAATCTGTAAATATTTCTGCCGGTGCCGAAAAGGTCACCCTCCCAGTCAGTATCAGGAATTCTAACCAAGCCCCCTTCTCTTTTCCTCTCAAATACGAAACAGACGTTGTTCCCCCCTCTTTTTCCTCTTGAGATTCACGGACCTTTGCCCTTCCCGCCCGGCCGGAAAAGCCCCCAGAGCCAGACCCACTGCCCTCAGCGACTACCGATAAGATTTGTAAGTATTTTTTATTTGCTCTTTTGGGAAATTAGTCCCTGCTTCCATTTCTCATTTTGCCTTTCTTGGGTTGGATTTACAAATCCTTTTTGTTGTCATATTATTTTCATTTCTTTTCTCAATTTTTTATACCAAAGGTAAAAAAAAGGCAAGCCAAGGGGGTCGCAGTTGCGATTGTAATGTCCCATTGAACCTAACCGCTGCCTTAGCACTGGGCTAAAGCAGGAGCGTGGCCTCCCAGTGGATCGGCTGGCCTGCGTTTCCCCTCTTCTGGCTCCATCTCCTTTTCAGTCCGGCCCAGTACCCACCCCTCCGGCTCAGTAGCGCAGATTTAGTCTCCTTCAATCCTTGGGGGTGACCGGGTAATCTAATGGGAAGTACGTGAAAATGTTCCAGAGATGTATTAAAAACGGAAGACGATGTATGACGAATGACCACTTTAATTGTAAGTAGTCACGATGGTAACATGGAGAATTACAAAGTAGGTAAGTAGTCTGTGAAATCAATGAACTCCCCCCTCCAGGAGAATTTCATACCTTGAAGCCGGACTTTTCCACAAGTAAGGTAAGTAAGTGCTTCGTAAGTGAGTAGTAGTAGTTATTCCCGTCGATGAATGTGGAAAAGTCGTACCTTCAGACAAAACTGTAAGAGCCAGACCCGGAAGTGGGCCGTCCGCGGAGCAGGCTAATTTCACCCAATTACACCCACACCCTCGGAGCCGGCTTACCCAGCCAGAAGGTCAAGTTGTGTAAGTCTTTCCCAGTTCCACCCGCCAAAGTGGGTGTGGTCCACGGTAGGTATAGTCGCTATAGCGCACCTTCATCTGCCATTTCGAACGACTCGTTACGGCTGACTCTGCCACCCTCCTACCCTTTCCTCTTTCTGTCTCTGTATCTCTTCTTCTCCCCTCCCTCTTCACCCTCTTCTTGTCGGTCACGCTGCTTCTTGCTGGTGGTATCCATTCCTCCATCGACCCATCCATCTCCAATCTCTCTCCCTACCCATCCGTCCTCTCTCTCTCTTTCTCTTTTACTTTTCCCTCTCCATAGCCCGCTGGGGTCAATTGCTAGGCTATCAGCCATTCTGTCGCTTATCCGCCCACGACAGACCCAACTTTTTCTCATCCACTTGCTTCCATTTCTCAAATTTCAGTCGAGCCCTTTCATGCTGTCATTCGACATAATATAATTTGGAGCGACCGATATCAATCCCAACCTCACCACTCGCCAAGTTCTGTCCGTGTCTTCCAACCGCCGGATCGGTTCCCATAGATTTTACGCTCGGTCGCGCCTAAGGACTGGCTAAGGAGGACGACAATCACTATCAATTTAATCTGCACAACATTTCGATGCCTGCTTCGATATAATTACTGTTCAATCTAGAACGAAGTAAGTCCCGGGCGGCTGAAGCAGATTGCCATCATTTACCTGCCGCGGCAAGCGCACCGGGCTTGGGATGGGGAATGCTAATGCCACAGCAGGTCAATCGAACATTCTGTACATTATGGCCACTAGACCTCCCCTTTCGCCTCCGGTGAACGAGACGGAGCATTCCGTCAGCCGGATCACTCGTGAAGGCAAAAGGATCACATACAAGCTCAATGTTATGCAACAGCCTGAACGTGCAAGAGCATGCGGTGCCGGCGCCAAATGTACGCATCACTCCCTGCACGCAATGCGGACCTTATTGAAGACCAGGCTGACCATGTTTGACTGTTGCCAGCATCTGCGGACCGCCGCCCTGTTGATCCCCCACCGGTTGTCGAGTTGCGTATCTTCGAGTCCGATCCGAACGATGACGTACACAAGACAGATATCACCTTCGCCTACAACGCCAATTTCTTCCTGTTTGCTACGCTAGAAACAGCTCGCCCCATGGCGCAATGACGGCTTGCCCCGACCCCAACGTTTCCCGTCCTCACAGGTGTCCCGGTGGCGGGAGTGGCATATTTGGATCGTCCGTCTCAGGCTGGATACTTCATCTTCCCCGACCTTTCCGTCCGGCATGAGGGTATCTATCGGTTGAGTTTCCATTTGTACGAGGAGACCAAGGACAGCAAGGATGCGGATGAAAGCGCACCGATTCGGTCACCTATGATGAAGGGGAAGCCCTCAATTCCCAAATCGTTCTTAAACTTCCGTCTCGAAGTCGTCTCGGTCCCGTTCACGGTTTTCAGTGCCAAGAAGTTCCCCGGTCTGACCACCAGCACTTCCTTGAGCCGGATCATTGCAGAACAAGGTTGCCGGGTCCGTATCAGGCGCGACGTCCGTATGAGACGACGTGGCGACAAGCGATCTGACGACTACGACTTTGATGAGGAACGCTCCCACCGCGGCCGTATTCCGGATCGGTATTCAACCCCTGACGCCTACGCGAACCCTGTTGAGCGTCCACGATCGACCAGCATTGGGTCCGTGGACCCTGCTTTCTCCTATGGGCCTGAGGCTTCTCGTCGGCCATCTGCCACGGAGTACGGCTTCTCAAATCCTCAAGCTTATCCACGAGCGATCCCGCCGGCGCCTGCTCCTGCACCACCGTCCTCTTCTACACCCACTCCAGTTGCTCCCATCGCGCCTTCTCGCAGTTCCTCTTACACTTCGCATCTTTCATTCGGCGCGACGCGGACTCAGTATCCAGCCCCGCAGCTACCTGGCACTCCTCAGTCCGCAACCACGCCAACCCAGGTTTATTCTCCTCATCCCACTTATACTCACGCGAGGAACCCGTCAACAAGCACTGAATACGAGCCGATGCCCTCTGGCTATCCTCCCTCCCGATTGCCGGCGGAGCGTTCTACCTACTCGAAGCCCTTGCCACCTATCCGCGTACTGCAACATTCAGATCCTACCACATATCGAGCCATGGCCAATCCTGTGCCACCTCGCGCTCAAACTCCCTCCAACGCCGCTCCTTCACTTCCGCCCATCGCCTCCATCTCCGCCGAATACTCGAATAATCTGCCGCAGCCACCGAGCAATCTGGCGCCTAGTCCGAACCGGGAACCCAGGGGATTCTTGTGGGACACCCGCGCGGCAGCCTCGTCGAAGCGACCTCATGAGGATGCGTTTGGTCATAGCGAGCGCCCACTCTACAATGGCATGCGGCCCGACAGCGACAGCTACCCCAGCGCGGACCGCAGGCCGTCGGATGTTCACCGGGCGACGCTACTCAGCGACCGGGACGAAATGGCATACAAGCGGGCCAACGGTCGGATGGCCACCAAAATATCTCCGGCCATCTAATGAGATCGACAGAAGGGAAACCATGCATACATACAGCACTGTTTATACAAGGGAGGTGTCTCGGCGTCTGGTCGTGCAATTGAATCTGTAATTTGGGTTGTGGGGGGGGGGTTGGTAGGGGAAACAGGGGGAGCTCTGGTCTGGGTACACGGTCCCAGGGGGGTTCCATTTTCTTTACGACACCATTCTTGACGTTTATACCACATCGTCCGCGGCATCTTGGCTATTTTCTGTAAATGATTGTGATACCTGCTTTTTGTTCATACATATTCCCCACATTGTTTGTCGGTCCTTTCTCTTCATCCTGGGTTGGGATCGTTTGGGACTTAATACCAAATGACGGCAATGCCATAGTCTAGTCCCATCTTCGTTGAAACCTGCCCAGGCCGATTTGAGTTTTATTTCCTTGTGTTGTGACCGGTTAAGCTCGGCGATTCTGCAGCCCATATCTAGAGCGATGCTTCGTATTCCCATCGCATGCATTCTTCATCATTCCATTTCATTTGTCATTAATTCTTCCTTGGATAAAAGCACTATTGTGCACATGCCTTTCTTTCAGACGATAGCATTGTTTGCCCGTCGCTCTGGTATGTTTGATTAGCCCGAGTCTGGCGCCAAACGGGCTGGTGCGGCTTGGCGGCTGGCCCAGGAACTCGGGCGGGGAAAGTAAACAAATCAACAATGCACCGTCAACAGTCAACAACAAATCACCACCATCCCATTCCCTCGGGTCAAATCAGTTCTCCTCGCTGTCTCTCACCGCTAGACAGATCTTACGAGATATTGACACTATTGCCGACCACTCGGGCCACATCTGCCAGCTGACGACCCATCGCTATCTTCCCCACTCCGGCTTCCCCGTCTGTTCGCTTCCCTGTTGGCTGTCTCCATCGCTCTGGTTCACGCGGCCTGTCTCTTTATTTATCCATTGTCTCGCTGGCCCTGGTGTCCAATGCTCCATCCTTCCATACTTACCCGTGGAAGTGGAACGTTGTGACTGACGGGATGACGGATCGCGAAGCTGCGACCGAGGTAAGTCGCTCTTTACTTGATAGCATCCACTCTTTTTCTCCCTTGCGCGGGCGGATCCTGTGTGAACCAAAAGATCTGACCCATCATTTTCCCCCCGGACAACAGTTGGCCTCGGATCTCGGATGCACCACCACGACCATGGACCTCGACCCTCTGGAGACCGACCGTCAGCTTGAGCAGACCCTGCAGTCCACTTGCGCTGACCATGCGGCCCGTGAAACCCAGGCTCGCAAGCACGCGCGCAATGTCAGCGAATGCAGCCTTGATTCCGGGTTCAGCACTGATGAGTCGGGTCGCTTCGATGATGCAGACGAGCTGGACCATCCTCCCGCCCGGAGCAGGTCGCCATCCGTTCACTCGGCCAAACGACGGCGCTCGAACGATTGGCCACTGCAGCAGCGAGATGATACTCATGCCACTGATAGTGATGCCCCAGCGCGGAAGGAGGATCCGAGCGGCGACACTACGACTGCGACTGCTACGACTACCACGACTACGGGATATCGCAGGCCATTTCACTCTGCGAACAGCAGGGGCAATGGCTCCCCACGGACATCAAGGCATATGCGCCAGGCTGGTCCATCTGCTCGTGGTCGACGTTCGCGATTTGTTGAGGGAAGCATGAATGACAGCGTGAGCGAGAAACCGCCGAGCATCTTCATGCGCGATGACGCACGTAACAGCAGCAATGGCCAGCGGCCCTCGGGAATTTTCCGCTTTGGAAAGGCAATCGCATCGGCCTTTAACCCATTCGGCGCCTGGGGATCAAAGGCCGGACCGGCAGACGGAGGTGCCAAACAGCCGGGTGACCCTTTGAGTCAGGCGGAGAGGGCATATGCGGAGCTGAAGAAGTCTGGCTACAAGGGGACCGTCAAGGGAAGCTACTTACAAAATCTGAATGCAGAGTCCAACACGCCCCAACGGTCGTGGAATCCGATTCCCGAGCAGATGGAATATAGGCCCGTTGGGGGTCATTCGCGCCAGAATTCGGGCGAGCTCACGGAATCAGGCAACTCCCTCCGGTCGTCGATTCAAGAATTGCGGAAAGCTAAGTCATCTTTGGGGATACCCCTGGTGAGACGGCAAGATTCAAATAAATTCCCGGAAGAGCTGGAGGGATCTGCAGTGC
Organism: Aspergillus welwitschiae; assembly: GCF_003344945.1. NCBI lineage: Eukaryota > Fungi > Ascomycota > Eurotiomycetes > Eurotiales > Aspergillaceae > Aspergillus > Aspergillus welwitschiae. The sequence continues at coordinate 1,053,186 of NW_020798696.1, forward strand.
GACGGCAGAAGTCACGCAAGGAGCTTCAACGGCAAGCCAAACTGATGAAGCGAGTCAGTGATCTTGAGATCAAGCTAGAACGGGCCCGACGAGAGTTGCGCGAATTGGTGGGTGAGGAGCAGGAGGTGCTGGCACCAATCCCCTTACCAGAGATTACCTACCCCAGAAAATTTGTCCCCGGGGCGCTCCCCTCGCTTCCTTCAGAGCGGCTGTTGCATCAAGCAGCAGCAACAGTATCGCCTATGTCCCCAAGGACTGCATCAGCCCCCGTGGCGTCCCTGGCAGACAACGCCCAGCGACGCCCCGAAAACCCGCCCAGCAGCGGTCCGCACGAACTCGCCGGGACACCACATGTTACCCCGAAGACCCCTAAGGAACGTCAAGGACGAAGCTCCCTAAGTGCAGACAGTCCGTCCCTCAAGCGTAAATCCCCAGACCCGGAGTCTCTAAAGACTTCTCAACAGAAAGACCAAAAGCACTCAACCACACCGGGTGCCGACAAGCCCTCCGAATCCGAGGAAGCCACAACTCCTCGCCGAGCCAAGCTCCCCAAAATGCTCACCAGCGACAGCCCCGGCTCCGTCGAGCGCAAGCAATCCAAAGACATATCGACAACCGTCTACTCCTCCGGCGAAGAGCGCGGTCGACGCCGCTCCCAACCCCTCCGATCCGCAAGCACCCGCTCTCCCTCCGCGCGCCGTCGAGCCTCCAACTCGCGCAACCGGATCCAACCTAGCCTCCGCATGAAAAAGGCCCGCTCTGACCTCCGTTCGGCGAGTGCCAGCGAACCACCCCAAGACGACAAAGAGAACCATGACTACCACCAAAGCGACCCAATCCATAACCTTCAGGAAGACGGTTCTCAGGGACTAGTCGAACCGGAAATGAAGAACGAGACAGTCGAGAGTCCTCACTCTTCTTCTTCCTCTCCTTCATCCCCGAGTAAAAAGAAGCCTGCCCGATATGAATATATCCCTCCTGTGCCGCCCCTCCCTAAAGATCTCTCTGCTACGGCCGCGAAGGTCGACAGACGGATTGCCAAGGAGATGGGGAAGAAGCGCGAGGCGCGGGATAAGGCTCGGGCGTTGGCGGGAGGGAAAGCAGAGGATGGGGAGAAGAGGGGGAGTTTTCAATGGCCGGAAGATTTCTTTTGAAGTCTTCACTAGATTTGAACAGTTGGACTGTGCTCGTTGGTAATGGTAGACATGACTATCCCACCCTTGGGTAGTGGATGTTGATTGATATCTGTGAAGATCACAGATGAAACATGAAGCATGAACAGATGTTGAAGAAGGATGATGCATGATGAATTGGACGCAAAAAGAGACGGCATTGGGTATATGCAGCTGCATTGGATTCACCCTACACCCGTGTTGTTTGCTTGGATAGCATCAGTGGAGGAAAGAAGTTGATATGGTAGTGAGGGGGGCATTTTCCTATGTCTATTTCCTATTGTTTCTTGACGAGTGTAACGACTTGATGACCCATAATGAATTGAACATGAAAGATATATTCCTAATGCTGTTGTGTTCGTAAGTGCTGAATATACGCTGTACTAGCTGTATACCTCTTCATGCATCCAATCATACCAACCAGTTACCACCACCACCAACATGCGTCGTCTCTCTCAGAGACACACACACACACACACAACCTACCTCAAAGAGTAACCCCATCTACAAACTACAAAATAGCCATGGCATTCGCATGCGACCCCACCCCCCCTACAACACACACATTAGCAATCCCATCCCAAACCCCAAGAACAACAATAACACAACACAAGAGAAAGAGGGAGACATACCAACAACATTCGCCGGCGCACTCGTCACAAAAACCACCCACCGGCCAATCTCCCTACACCTCCTCGCGAGGGTCTCAAAATCCCACATCTCACCCAACGGCATCCCCCACAGCGCCAGAATCTGCTGATGAATGAACCCGTCCTCCTTCTCAGGCGGCCAAGCCTCAAACGTGGGCGAATCCCCCGCCACAGCAGCAAAGTAACAATCATGCAGCCAATCGAGGATAGGTTCTTCCTGGCTCAGACCTGCGAAATGGAGGTCAGTGTGGGGGCGGTTGAGGACATATTCGGCGCGTTGTTCGGGAGTCAGGGCGTAGTAGCGCTCGATGAAGCCCGAGCGAATGAAGAGGATGTCGCCGGGTTTGATGTCTCCGCCTTGGGAGGCGGGACGGAGGTCGAGGCCTTGAGATTGGGCGCAGGCTTGCAGGGAGGCGTAGCTGATGCGGTGCGTGGTGTAGGGGTCGTAGGTGATGGAGTGGGTGTCGGCGTAGTGTTTGTAGTCTAGGAGGATGGCGCGGCCGGCTATGCCGTGCGTGGCCCAGTGGTGGATGCTGCAGCGGTCTGTGGAGGACGGGCCGATGATGTCGGCTGCTTTGGTCTGGTGGATTGGGGGCGGGTTAGTTTATGGTTGTATGGGTTGGGTTGGGGATGCGTACGTTGTTGTAGAAGGTTTTGGATTCGCCGTGGGCGAACTATATCAGTTTTGTTTGTTAGTATAGATAGATAGGTATGCTAGGAGTTGGGAAGGAACTTCGAGTGGGAGTATCGTACGTGACGGAATCCATCCCACTGAGTGCCGCTTTGCGTGTTCAGGGAGTAAGTATCGTCGAAGACAACGTCTTTTATGAGCTCTTTGATGTTGTGCTCGAAGGATTGACGCTCAAATGCCGGTGGGTTTGGAACGTTCAACGGAAGACTGCGGGTGGAAGTTGGCCATCATAGTACTCATGCTTACAGGACTTAGTAGTAGAAGCACTCACTCGAGACGAATCATCTCGCCAGTTTGGATCTCTGCGGCGGCTGCTTTGACTCTTTCTGGTGTGAGCAGGTTCAGTCGTCCTAGCTGGGATACGCTATTGTGTTAGTATATAGTTCGGAACGGACCACCAGCAACCTAGTAGTTCACATACCGAATCATCTTTGCCCCAAACCCAGGCGGCTTCATCCGGAGCACCTGGGATCTTGGGAAGCTCCTTGCGAGAGGGAAATTGGGTGCAGTTGGGATCCCAGGGGAGCTGGTCAGGGACTTGTGTTTTGGTTGCAGACATGGCAAGTAGTAGCACCGGCACACAAAGGAGTAGGATGTGAGGGGATGAGTTCGATCTATATTATAGAGATGACTTCGCTCACAGTGTCTGAAGTGCCAGAGAAAAAGAATGCAAGGAAACTAGCTGTGACTGGCTATATAGTGCAGCGCTCAGTAGATGTCATGCTGCTTCCCCTCCCTCGGAGATCGCAATGAGGGGAGGTGGGACTCGGATGAGCATTCTTGTTCTCCCCGACCCAGTCTGCGTCATGGTAGAACTCTCTGCTGTCATCTTAGTGGCCAGTGCCGTTTGGTGCAGGCCAAAAATTGAGCTGTCCCCCCCACAGGTATCACAAATCGGTCGAAGAAGCTCAGTCTCTATCAGTTTGGCCGAGGTAAGGAGCCCCGAAATGGAGGGCGATTTTGCCGAAGATGGGGCAGGATGGACATGCCAAACCAGGATGCACGAATCAGAGGTTATCGGTGATGTGGTGATTGAGAGTGGAGAGACCCCGACGCGAGCAAAAGTGATTGCCATGGTGGCCTTCGCTGGACCCTGGCCAGTTGATGGCCTTCGGCGGTTCCACGGAACGGGGGGGGGGGGGGGGAAGCTCTCCCCGCATGATGGAGGGTGATTAAGCCTTTCAGCCGATAAAACCGTCGAATCTAAGGGAGAACAAGAGATTGAATTGAACGTCTGATACACTTATTTTCTGGACTACGAAAGGTGACCTTCGGCAGGGGTTATGCTGAACAAGCTTTGCCAGGAGAAGTTAAACTACCCCGTGCGGGATTACCCCATAGCATGCGGCAAGTTGTCCATACTCCAAACAAGGCCGAGACAGTTTGAGAGCACCAACTACGGTATACTAAACTACGAGCAGAAGACACCTGTTGGTAGACCAATTGGCCTCCTTTTTTTGGGTTTTGCATGCGAAGGGGAATCATCTCGTAGTATGATACATAGACTCGAGTCCACCAGAGCAGCTTCTGGGAGCGTCAGACTCAGGCAAAAGCCTCGCCCTTTCCTCGGGCGGGCATCATCAAGAAAGAAGACATGATCATCGTCCAGACAAGCAAGGCAAAGGAGGCCCACGACCAACCCATGCGACTATTTAACGCCAAATTTGACACCAGATGCAACCGTAGCCTTTCAGCCACGAAGCTCAACAATCCCACCGTAACCCATAGTGATCCCAATCACAATCCGAAATGTCCCGACATGTACAATGCCAAGCTCAAGTACTCGTAGGATGCTCCATCAGACGCCAGGGATATCAGAAGCAGAAAGTTGTGGAAGGATTTCAATACTCCCCAAAGCGCACAAAGAAAAGCAAGATAAGAAAAGTAAAAAGACAAAGCCACTCAAAACGCTAAACGCATGGTAATAAGTTTCAACATGGAAGAATAAGTATGGTCAGACGAGGGTTCGCCTATGTCTGGGTAGGCACGCCGGTGGCTTGCGAAGTGTTGCGACCTCCACGAAGGCCTCCACGACCCCGAGAGTACCCACGTCCGTAGCCACCGCGGCCACGGCCATAGCCTCTTCCTCTGCCACGGCCACGGTAGCTTCCCCGGTAACCGTCAACGCTACCCTGCCCGAAGGTCTCGATATTGCGCTTCTCCTCCTCGCCGCGCCATTCACGGCCACCCACACGGCCTCCTGTTCCCTCTTCACGATCACGAGCCTCGCTCGAGATGTTATCGAAGAAAGAAGTCGCCCGGTTGTAGGTAGCCACGGAATCAGCGCTGGTATCAGGCGCTTCAATGTCCCCGTTAGTGATGGAAGCAGTCTCAGCCTCATGGGCAGGCGACCCAGTGGCAATGGCCTCCTTGACCAGGTCTTGCTTGTTGAATTTGGCGTTGGCAGTCTCGAAGTCGTAGTCCGTATCAGGAACCTCAACCTTCTTCGACTGTCCCTGATATGGGGCACGGTGACCGCCACGTCCACGGGGATGCTGATGACCACGGGGTGCGCGGTTGCCCTCATACGGCTTCATTTCCGCCATCTGTCTCGTTACTCCTTCAACGGACACTTCTCCATGCGCAGGCTTCTTGGGCGCGTTTGGCTGGGGCAGCTTGGCCATAGCCGCCGCAACAGCAGCCGTGGCAGCACGCGTAGCCTCGGTAATGGCCGCCTGAGCGGTACCTTGCGGCACACTGCTCCCAGCGCCAGCGACAGGAGGATTGCTTACAGCAGGAACAGGTGGCTTGGAGGGAGCAGAGATCGGAATCGCCGGCTGCACACGTCCACTCCGGGGTCCAGTAGGTGGCATCTTGGCCGGAGTCGGAGCCGCGGCAGCAGCAGGAATACTGGAGGCTTGTACGGCCTCCGTTACAGATGGTTTCGATTCAACAGGGGGCGGAGGAGCATTCTGAGCAGAGACTCCAGGCGCGGGTGTAGCATTCCGGCTGGCTGGCTTACTGGACGGCCGGTCACCAACGGGAAGCTCAGAGGTGGGTTTAGGGACATTTACGGGGCCTGCGCCAGGTACCCCCTGTCGCTGCGGAGGAGGGGTCTGGTGTTGGCCAGGGGGTCCAATAGGCATCTGGGGAGGGAACTGGCCTGGTCCTTGGGGGAATCCTTGACCCGGGGGAGGAAACCATCCTGGTGGCGGGGCTCCATACGGCATATTAGGAAAACCAGGTCCAGGAGGGAAACCGGGGGCTCCAAAGCGTTGTCCATATGGAGGATAGAAGCCTTGGAACTGCGGTTGTTGAGGGTAGCCAGGAGGCGCCGGACGAGGCACCTGAGGCTGTTGTGACGGAGGCAAGCCCTGGGAAGTAGGTCCCGGACGAGACATACTCTGTTTTCATGAAACTCAATTAGTATCATGGCTTGAGAAAGAGAATATGTGTGACAAGGCAAGATTAAGAGTGCTTTGCTTCTCGATCATTCAGAAGGAAGGCAACGGAAAATATCCACATGAATTGTTTGCGCAATTCGGAACAGGTCTGTGAGTTTACATCCGAAATATTTCATCATTTGATCGAGTGTCCATACGGAACAAGTCCGTGGACGCAAAGCACTCAAAGGGCAGGTAAGGTTTGGAATGAAGTTGTGAGTTGATAAACTTACCCCTAAGATGGCGGGATCATCTGGCACCTGAGGAGGTTCAGGTGGAGTGTTCTCCTTCGTGTCCTCTGCTACGCTAATGTCTTTTACGTCACTGCCTCGGAAGACAATATATTCGTAGACGCTGGCCGACGGGGCAATCTCCTCAGCGGGATTGCCTCGACGACCCTCGGTCCCGAAAGAGACAACATTCTCCAGAGCTATGGTGGAGGCTTCAGGATTGATCTCATGCAACGTTCCAACATAACTGACAAGGTCAAGTCAGTATTAGTATAATCCGGGGGGCAGCCAGGTGCGATGACGAAGCAGCTGTAGCCAAGGCCAAAAGCAAAAGGGAGGGAAGGATCGAACATACCGAATGTCACTCTTGGAGATCAGGTTGAAACGCTGACTGCCAGGTGTTAACTCCCGCCTAGCCGCACAAACCCTGGTTCAGACCAGTAGTGGCATAGAACACTGACCCTATTAAATGGTTCATATCCATGCTGACAGGGGAGTGTGCGCGATTGACGCGCAAGATAGAAAAGAAAGAAACAGGGGAGGGAGAGAGGGAAGGAGAGGGAAAATTCTGTTCAATGGGCAGGGAGGTGGAGGAGGGGGGGAAGGGAAAGGAAGTGGGAGGAAGAGAGAAGAAGGAAGATGAGGGAGAGAAAAGGTTTAAAAACGAACGACGGAGGTTTTGTGGTGGGAAAGGCTGGGGCTCCGGTGGGCGGGAGAAGCTCAACATGCAGTTCCTTCGTTAGTTTTGCCCGAATGGACCACGTGAGCGCATTTGGCGGGGAATGCTAGTATTCATTATTCACCAAAGCTGGTTTTGTGGATAGCATCTCAGACCAGTGCTGTTTGGGTCTTACTTTGGCTATTACCACAGTTCCCATTTCCTGGTTACTGCTCTTTCTTCTTGATCATTACAATAGACACATTATTAGGATCCCCCTACCAACCACTATGGCCCAATCCTCCCACCGGGATGATTTCTTCCAAACCACGTTCGTCACTCTATTACCTACCGCCCAGCTCCTATCCGCAAGCTAGTCGCTGATGCCCCACGCCTCCCAGAGCCGCCCTTGATGAGCAGAAGCGAAAGGATGTGAAATCACAAAACACCAATGGCGATCCCATCCGTCTTCAGAGTAAGATTCTCGCAGTCGCAGCCGATCCTTTGAGTACTGGGTCCGTCTATGTCGCTCAGAGTGGTGGTACGGTTAGGAAGGTCATACTCGAAGTAGGTGCATGGTAATCTCGCTGCTGGATGCCTTACGAATATCCCGGCTAAGCCGTTTCTTTCCCTTCTCGTCTCTCCCTTATAGACCGGTGAAACTGCAGCTCTCTTCAAAGGCCCGACTGCCCCCGTTACGAGTATATGCTTTAGCCCCAATGGCCGGTTGCTGTTTGCGGGGTGCTGGGACAAGACGGTCTGGAGTTGGGATGTGGAATCGAGGGAGCCGAAGTTGCGCTACGAGGGTCATACCGACTTTGTAAGGTCTGTTGTCAGCACGAGACTACAAGGTCAGGATGTCCTTGTCTCGGGAGGCGCCGATGCACAAATCATGGTATTCGACATCGCGACCGGCCAGCGACTCGCGGTGATGAAGGGGCATGCAAAGGGGATTCAGGACCTCGCCCTCGATCCCGTTTCCCTCGACTCAGACGGGCCCGAATTGATTGTGTTCAGTGCGGGTAGTGACCGAGAGATTCGTCAATTTGACCTTTCTACTGGCAGTAAAGACCTTACTGGCACAGAAGCTCTTCTCGCCCACGATACCAACGTCCACAAGCTTTTCTTTGACCGCGACGCTGATCTGTGGACTGCTTCGGCGGACAAGACATCCAAGTGTCTTGTGAGAGACGATGGATGGAAGCCCAACTTGACGCTGACTCACCCGGATTATGTGCGAGACGTAGTGGTTTACGAACAAGGAGGCTGGGTGATTACTGCGTGCCGAGATGAGGAAGTTCGCGTGTGGAATCGATCGGTGCGTACATATTCACCATTCCCAAGCCACGGTGTATTCTATGCGATGAAGATTTGACTGACAATCGTACTTTCTACTGGACAGACCGGACAGCTTTACCATACCTTCTCCGGCCACTACGAAGAGGTTACGGGGCTTGTGCTTCTCGGATCGACTGTAGTCAGCGTCAGTATCGATGCCACTATCCGCCAGTGGTCCTTGAAACCCGATGAACTCGAAATCGCAGTAGCAAAGGCGAAGAAAAACAACGAGGACGAGGAGGAAGAGCAACAAAATCCGGGGACGATGCTGACGGAAGAAGAGGAGCGGGAACTGGCGGAACTAATGGCCGAGGACTGAGTGCAGTTGCGTTGCTTGCCCTGGCCAATTAATGGTGGGGCGAATCGAGCAACAGGGATGTTACCACGCCGTACGGAGAAGAGCCTAGACAACTCGTAGATCTATAGAACGTCCTCTGTAGGCACACTCGCATGGTTGTGTAGGGGGGACATGTACCGAGCAAGGAGCAAGTGCACACGTGACCAGTTGATGCACCCATGACGCACGACGGCCGACGATCTCCCGGATGCGGGCCAGTCTAACGCGGGCACATGCTGCTTCCTCGCTCCTGCTCCATCCTCCCCCTCATCCCACTAGCTCGTCCTTCCTGCTGCCCTTCTGCCTTATACCTCTATCTAGTTGGCTCTTCCTTGCCACCACGACTCGTGGCCTGCCGTTCCTGCCCCATCTTGATTCCTCTTTCCTTTCTGGTCGTTCTTTCAAGCTCCTAACCCCCCTCCCCCTCCCCTGTCTAGCTTGAATAGCCGGGATCCAACCGCGGAGGTAGTATCTTATCAAACGATTTCCCCGTCTTTCACAACGTGCCTATCCGAGGCTGTGTACCCTTCTGGGCTGGGTAAATCATCTATCAATCTAAGTGGATCACGGTGTGAATGTCCTACGGCCTCAGCAGGATGGCTGCTCCATTAGCCATGCACCACGATGGCGCGACCGATGCCAGTCCGAAACTCGTCAACCGACTGCACGAGAGCCGATCGCCTTATGTGAGTTCGGACAAACCCCTGCCCTCGCGTCGAAAACTGACTCGTGGATAGGTTAGGGCGCATATGAACAACCCAGTGGGTTGGCAGCTATGGGATGCGGAAGCGATCGATCTGGCCAAACGCCATAACCGGCTGATCTTCCTCAGTATCGGTTATTCGGCTTGTCACTGTAAGTTCTCTTTTCGCGACGCGTGGTGGCCGCGCGATGTCCTAATACCAAGCCAGGGTGTCACGTAATGGAGAAGGAATCATTCATGTCGCAGGAGGTGGCTTCCATTCTCAATCAATCTTTCATTCCAATCAAAGTCGATCGCGAAGAGAGGCCCGACATCGACGATGTCTATATGAACTACGTACAGGCCACCACTGGCTCTGGAGGCTGGCCTCTGAACGTCTTCTTGACTCCTGATCTGGAGCCGGTCTTCGGTGGTACCTATTGGCCGGGCCCCAACTCCTCCACCTTGACGGGAAATGGGACGATTGGCTTCGTCGAGATCCTCGAGAAACTAAGCGATGTTTGGCAAACACAACAACTACGATGCCGTGAGAGTGCGAAGGAAATCACGAAGCAACTTCGGGAGTTTGCTGAAGAAGGGACACATTCTTATCAAGGTGATCGTCAAGCCGACGAGGACCTGGACCTCGAGCTTCTCGAGGAAGCCTACCAGCATTTTGTTTCTCGATATGACCCTCTCCACGGCGGCTTTTCCACTGCGCCGAAATTTCCCACACCATCTAACCTAAGTTTCTTGCTACGTTTGGGCATCTATCCGACTGCGGTTGCAGACATTGTTGGACGCGACGAATGCGCCAAGGCAACTGCCATGGCTGTTGACACGCTTATCAGTATGGCGCGCGGGGGTATTCGGGATCATATCGGCCACGGCTTCGCACGATACAGTGTTACTGGTGACTGGGGCCTGCCACATTTCGAAAAGATGCTGTACGATCAAGCACAGCTCTTGGACGTCTATGTGGATGCATTCAAGATTACCCACAACCCCGAGCTGCTGGGTGCGGTTTACGATCTGGCTACCTACTTGACTACTGCACCCATTCAATCGCCAACGGGCGCGTTCCACTCGTCCGAGGACGCAGATAGCCTGCCCACACCCAATGATACCGAGAAGCGAGAAGGTGCTTTCTACGTCTGGACGCTGAAGGAGCTGACACAAGTGCTGGGCCAACGAGATGCTGGAGTTTGCGCCCGTCATTGGGGTGTCCTGCCTGACGGGAACATTGCACCTGAGAACGACCCACATGATGAGTTCATGAATCAAAATGTCCTATCAGTCAAGGTAACCCCAAGCAGGCTTGCAAAGGACTTTGGCTTAGGAGAAGAGGAAGTGGTGAGGATCATTAGAGCCGCGAAGCAGAAACTTCGGGATTATCGCGAAAGGACGCGCGTGCGCCCCGATTTGGACGATAAGATCATCGTTGCCTGGAATGGGCTGGCCATTGGTGCGCTGGCTAAGTGCAGTGCACTGTTCGAGGAGATTGAGAGTTCCAAAGCGGTACAATGCCGAGAGGCAGCTGCTAAGGCGATTAATTTCATCAAGGAGAATCTATTCGAGAAGCCTACTGGACAGCTCTGGCGCATTTATCGGGATGGTGGCAGGGGCAACACCCCAGGTTTCGCTGATGACTACGCGTACTTGATCGGCGGGCTGCTGGACATGTACGAGGCTACATTTGACGACAGCTACCTGCAGTTCGCCGAGCAACTACAGAGTGAGTATCCTCGAATGTTTAGGTAAAATACTTGCGCTGCTAACATTCTTGCTAGAATATCTCAATGATAACTTCCTTGCATATGTGGGGACAACACCGGCAGGATATTATAGCACACCTTCCACAATGACATCAGGGGCTCCGGGTCCACTTCTTCGCCTGAAGACCGGCACGGAGTCGGCCACGCCGGCTGTCAATGGGGTCATTGCCCGCAATTTGTTGCGCCTCGGAAGCCTGCTGGAAGACGAGGGATACAAGACGCTTGCCCGGCAAACGTGCCGGTCATTTTCCGTGGAGATACTCCAACACCCCTTCCTCTTTGTTGGACTTCTGGACGCTATTGTTGGGTTGGAGACAGGAACACGGAATGTCACCGGCGTATTCTCTACAGCCGTGACTGAGGGCAGTGTCCAAGCTTCCGAAGGAGTGATCAGAAAGACAGATGAACCAGTCTGTGTGCGGGACATGATTGTACAGAAGATCCGGGCGGAAGCCGGATTGGCGATATCGACAGCGACAACGACCGCATCTCTTGTGGATATCCGAGCGTCTCATGTGGGAGACTTTGTAGGGAATCAATCTTTCTGGTTACGGACGCGAAATCCGTTGTATAGGGAACTGAAAGCGTCCGAGACGACGAAAAATCATCTCATGGTTTGTGAAAGTGGGCGATGCCGGATAGTGAACATAGTATGAACTGTACAACTGAATGGAAATATTTTGGGTATATCTTCAGGCCTTGGATGACATGAGTTCAACTCTATAGTGTTTTATGAAACCAGTCAATCAAATTGGTGACAAATTCCAAGATAATGCCGATGGGATAGGGCTCTACATAGTTACTAACCACTACTACCCCAGCTTGCGTATGACTGACACAGTAACTAGTAAGTAGTCTCAGTCTCCCTGCAAATGGTCAGTCAGGAACCCAATAAGCGATACGCTTGAGCATCGTTCCACCGCATCAGTCTCACAGATCTGTTTCATGTGGTTTGCTTACTACAAAGAGGGTGACACAAAATTGGGTCTGAGGGGTTATGTTATGTGCAATTGTTTCCATTCTTTGTTTGAGTCTGGGTTTCTGTTTCATCGGTTGTTTCAACCATACCTACGTCATTGTTCGATTTCCTTATTTTTATATCCGTATTTTCTTTTCCCGCTTGAGTGTCGGCGAGGATCTGGACTTACCAGTCAAGATCGAGATCCAGGGTTGGTTGGTTGGTTGCCTGCTGAAGGTTGGAGGGATGTTGATTGCTGTGATTGGCTGGGATGGAAATTACTTTGATGTGGTAGTACAGTAGGGTGTGTTTGAGGTGCCGCGATCTGTGATCTGTCTATCTTGTCGGAAGGGATAATATACATCCGCTTTGATTGATTAAATGATTGAGTGACTATCATTTCGCTGTGGACAGGGTATATAATTAATGCCTCATGCGTGGAAGTCGGGACAAGTTGGGGGAAATAGTTCGAAAACTACTACTACTAGTATGAGCCCATAGTATGTAACATAGGATTCTATCTGTTAGTTATTTAGCATCATATCATATCTCTCGTGCACTGCTAGAAGTAAGACATGATTAGTATGTGTGTGAATCTAGGTATCATTTCAACTACTATAGTAGTAAGTTCAATCATGTGAAAATGAAATGCCGTGCCACGAAATATATCATAACGGTAATACCACGACGAAGTACTATTGACTTTCTGCCCACATTAGGTTCTGTAAACGACAACATACAAACCACCACAATTCGAATCTCATTACGATATTGAATGTTCTCTTCGATAGAATATAGAAAATCTAGACTCTACAATCCATTCTAGATATCTGTATTATGGGACAAACTGCCAGAGAGGGGCGCAACTCGGAGCCGAAATTTGGTGCCGGGATGCTCCGCTAATCAAGCGAGTTTGTTTGGCTGTTACATTCGTACGTGTCCGCCTCAGGGTGGAAATGCATCCGAGGGTTGGGTCATCCCATTCAATGCAGAGAATTGGAAGTGGTTCGGGTGAAGTTTGTCGCTAAGCTCTTCCTCATTAAGTGTATGATGTGTATGTGTGCAACGTAAGCTAGTAGATGTCATGTGGATTGTAGATGAAGTTAATTTTGTTATGTAGACTATCTTGTCGACACTTGTCCGCCAAGCTCAATGCTAAATGCGCAAGTAGCCGATGTATCCGAACGATGGATTGGAGGGATGACAGGTGATTCGTACTTCATTATTATGCTTTGAAAATAAACACCCTTCTAATTCTTTGGAAATGCACACGTGTGCGTGTGTATCCGTGCGAAGTTAGGCAGAAAAATAATATCTCAATTGTTTCTACCATGGCAAGCGTGCAAGGTACAAGGTGTGTATCCATGGCCAGGCTGTTGCTTACGACGTGTCGAAATTTTCTTCTAGAAGAAGGTATCCAAGGATCCGATGCAGTGGCAAAGAAGATTTACTTGAAAGCAATGACAATGATTGCTTGGTGTAGAATGAACTTCAAAGACGATGATAAATCTGAATGTGATTGAAGTGTCTTTATCCGTTTGGAACCATGGAACGGGGGAGGGGGTCTGTGTGTCGAAGCAAAGAGACTTTATCCCCTCTCGCGAACCTCTCTCTTACCCCTCTCCCTCTCTCTCTGTGTGTGTGAAGCTCTACAAGTGTCATGGGCGTTTGTACCAAAGAAAGGCCAGCAATGGCGCAATTCCCACCGTGTGTGTTCATCTAGACTATCTAAGGGGAAAAAGCCGTCCGTTAGATGGACTCCATCCTAGGCACGGCATATCCATGGTTCTAGAACTTCTACACATCACCCTCTTAACTAGATGACGGGAATCTCCACGACCAAGTGTAAGTAAGTGGTCCTGGGGCAATACTGGATAGACAGGTCCTCGGGAAAAGGTCTAGATACTACTCCGTATCGAGCTGCGAGGCAAAGAAAGAGAGAAGCTGGAGCCGGGCCACTAGACTACTTAGTAGACTAGCTCCAGGTACCCAATCTCCGAAAGATGATGGGAAGGCCACAAGTGAAACGTTAGCGAGCGCCATCCTGGTTGTGAGTGGGTCGGTCAGTTGCCAAGTTTTGGTGGTTAATCACAGTTAGCGACCCTGCACTTACCCCTGGGAAATACTCGGGTGGTGCTGGAGTGAAATTGGTGGTGGGCGGTGTTCTATCCCGACCCCCAAATTTGCGGTGACCGGGGGGTTAGTTAAGTTGGCTGACTATGAGAGACTTACTGTACTACGTAGAGAGGGGGAGGGCGAGTAGTATGATGATGAGGATGATGCCTGCTCGTCATTGCTCTCTCCGCTCATATTATTGAGTTTAATAATCTCGAATAGATTATCTTACATTGACATCGGAGAGTTTTCCTTTCGGAGCTTCACAGATGCTCAATTCTTGGTATTCCTGGGCATGACGAATGTTAACCGTCTCTGCAAAATAGTGAAGAGTGATGGCCACCATGATCCATTGACAGGCATTGGTCTGGACTTTTGGGATGGACCAACAACGAGAGGAGTGAATGTGGTGCTTCCACCAGCACCAGCCAGCGTGGAATTGGACGAGACCCAAAGGATGGGTGGTGGGTTGTTGATTCCATTGCGACCGTGGGAAGACCCACCGTCAGCGTATCAACCTGGAACGGGGCGTTGATTGGCTCAGAAGAGCCCGTTCCTGAAACGGGCGGCATGCGCCTTGACCCAGAGTAGCTTAGTGGCGAGCCAGGGGCACGGGATTTTTGTTCGACGGTTGGACAATCCAATCCCTGCAAAATGCCCTCTTTTTCTTTGGGTCCCCAACTTTTCCAGGGGCAAAAATGAAAAATAATACAGAAAAGAAAAAAACATCTCGTCACTGGAAGCTAGTAATTATGTTAGATTTGCCGGTTGCCGTGAGGCGCGATGTCGGGCCGCCTTATGGCTGTACACAGTATAGTAGTTATTCTCTCTATCTCTCACTCTCCCGCGTCTGCAACTCTTTCTGGACCCAACATCGTCTCAGGTCTCAGGGACGTGGAGGTCAGAGACCCTGGCCCTGGAAGATTCCTTGTCAGAACGCCATGAGCGGGAATGTATCGTCAACCAAAAGGGACTGGTCGACCAGCTTATCGTAGACGATCCTCTTTGCTATTCTTCCACAAAAATCCCTACTGTGTATCCCACCCCTCCCTTCCCAAACTCCGGGTACGCGCTCGTGGTTGGGACATACGTAGTTAGTTACTCAGGGGAAAAAACAATGGACACAGGCTCCAAGGCACGGCATTCCGTGGAACTACGCCGGTGTACACGCGAGCTGAACCGATATTAATGCGCTGGGGGCACCGCATGGCGTTTTTGAAAGAGTGAATTGACCTTTCTCTGTCTTCTGTTCTGAAAGAAATTGGCTGGTCAAAGGATGCTCGCCTGTCTGCTCACTCGGGACAGGCCCCCATCCATGACCCATCGCGACGTCGAGATCCGTCCAGAACCCACTCGTATATGAAGCTACCCCCGTCTGAATTAATTTGCGTTTAATTATCAGAGATCGCCGACCCCACCGGGTACACGCCGCCCGCTGGAGTCGCTCTCCTTTCCGTGATTAAGTTGCCGCCCCAACTCCAGCTGCTCTTCTGCTCGCTCCAGACTATATTATCACTTCACGCCCGCTCGCCCTTCGTTCTTTACCGTTGGCTTTTCCCACCGTTCACTTCAACCTTTCTCTCACCTTTCGCCTTTATTTTTTGGTGCACTTTTTTCCACTCCTTCAAAAAAGTGTTTCCTCTCCCTGAAGGCTGTCATTCTTTTGTCCATACGTGCTGGTTATTCGTACATATACACAAACACACACTCTCACCCCCCTCCGGTCTTACCAACGCAACCAACTTCGCAGTCGATCTGCATTCATCGCCAGAAAAAAACTCTATAAACTGATATCTGCCATACACTGTTTCGTGCCTGTTGATCTCTTGGCCGCATAACTTCCCGGAGAAGTCGATCTCAATCGGACACAGTTGAACTGTAGTAAATCATCTCTTGACTCTTGGCAAAGACAAACCAACAACCCTCATTCAATCATGCGCTACTCTCTCGCTCTGGGTGCCCTTTGCGCCGCTGGTGCCTTGGCCAACAATGTTGACAAGCGTTCCTATGTGACCGACTGGACCATCGTCACCATGACCACCACCATCACCGAGTACCCTACTCCCACGGTCTATGAGAACGTCGCCGCACAAGAGGCCTCTGCTGCTGCTTCTTCCTCCAGCGCCGCTGCCGTTGCCGCTGCTGCCGAGTCCTCCAGCTCTGCCGCTGCTGCTGCTGCCGCCTCTGCCTCTGCTGAGGCCTCTTCCTCCGCCGCTGCCGCTGCCGCCGCCGCTGCTGCTGAGGCCAGCACTTCGTCTGTTGTCACTCCTGTTGTGGAGACCACCGCCGCTGCGACCACTGCTGCTGCTGCGACCACTGCCGCTGCTGAGGAGGTTGCTACTTCCTGGACCTCCGCCTGGACTTCCGCTTGGACTTCGTCCTGGTCTTCGGCTGCTGCGCCGACCACCACCCTTGCGACCTCAACCTCGTCCAGCGCTAGCTCGACCGCCACCAACGCTTACCAGTCCGCGGTTCTGTACAACCACAACGTCCACCGTAGCAACCACTCCGCTAGCTCCCTTGAGTGGTCTTCGGACTTGGAGTCGAGCGCCTACACCCTGGCCGCCAAGTGTGTCTATGAGCACGACACGTAAGTGGATCATGCATTCCAGGAACCCCCCTGTTTCTTGCGCTAACGTAAATCTGCAGTTCCATTGACGGCGGTGGCTACGGTCAGAACATTGGATATGGTGTTGAGTCTTCCGAAATTGGCGTTATGATCACCAACCTCATGTACAACGACGAGATGGGCTACTACACCGACCTGTACGGCGAGGCCGACCCCGACATGACCTACTTCGACAACTGGGGTCACTTCTCCCAGATTGTCTGGGCCGCCACCACTCACGTTGGTTGCGCTACCGTCACCTGCGACAGCCTGGGTAACGTCGATGCCTCCGAAGCCCTGCCCTTCACTGTTTGCAACTACAGCCCTGCCGGTTAGTATACCCGTCTTCACTAAATATTTTGACAAGAGATTGCTGACAAGCTTGATCCTCTAGGAAACTATGAGGGAGAATATGGCACCAACGTCAAGCGCCCTCTCGGCCAAGCTGTTTACGTTGCGTCATAGATGGCGAGAGATGATTTCGCGTGACTGTGCCTAGGGACCGTCGCTCTTGCACCATGCCAAGGAATAGTCGGTTTCCCTGCACCCGACGGGTAAAACGGTCAGCTTTGCCATGACGGGCGCTGGGGATATCGATGAACTGGGTTAGAGCTGCCTGTGATGGAAGTAAACACTTGTCCCTGATCCATCTGGTGCAAGGGCGATTCTCTGGCCACCGGCCATATGCGAACATCGAACAATGGAGAATCTGACGATCATCAGTCCTTTTTGAAATTTAAATCTCATTCCGCCTTCACACTGTCTATTTTATTTGATAATAAGCTTGTCTTCTCCCGAGACACGTCCTGCGCTTGTTTCACGCCCGGATCGCCAAGACGCTCTGACGGAGGTCCATCTGGGGAAGATCTACCTTACCGCTTGCCCGAAGTACCGAAACAGGATCCACCCGACCTCGGAGCCCGCGGGCTAGAGCAGGTGCACGGCGTGACTTTCTTCTTTCTGCTTATCTTCACCTGTGAATATTTTATCTGTTGACTTTTTGCTTTTTCTTTCTTTCTTTGCTTTTGGTGGGGCTCGATGAGAGACAATATGACTCGTTGCCCTTAGACTAGATGATCTTCATTTCTTGTGTGTGAATTATGATTCGGGTATTTTGCAAAGCGGGTGTGTGTGTGGATATGGGGCGCCCCTGATTTAAATCGGTACTTGCTTCGGGATGATAAAAGCCAAATGATGAGACCCTTTTTCCAAAACACCTAGCCACGATTGTGTGTGTGGGAGAGAAGTAAGTCACTGAAGTCAGTGACCAGTTTTAGTGTAGGATAATGTCAGCGGGTAGTCCTGTGTCCATCTCTCTATCTTTCTCTCTATTCTCTTATCTTGTCAGCGCGGCTGTCCCGCCCCACCCACGTGACTGCAGCCTGTGGTGTCAGTTTTCGCCTTCTGAATAAGCCCAGGTGATTGCCTTTTGGGGGAAGGAACTTAGAATCTGGCAGCTTCTCCTCCCCGCAACCAGACTTTCCACAGTTTCCCTTCGTCCGAAAACGTCACCAATTGGTCTGCTCTCGTCCAGGATTATTGCCACATGTTCCAATCCTTCTACTAGTTGCTTCCAGGCGCTATCGACTAGGATTGCATTCGTTAGAGCCCTTCCATCTCTCATTAAACTACTGTCTAATGCGGTCACTGCAGTTGACCCGTCTGTACCGCTTCACCTAATTTCAGCTGGGTTGTGCTCGTCTATTGGCTGTGCCCTTCAAAATCCCCGAGTACGTGTCTCTTAAGTGCTACAGTGCTAGTACTATCTCTAGCAGTTGCTCCTACTCCCTTCTCTGTCTTTCTGCCATGGATACTCGGCTTCACATGATGGTTTCCCCCCCCGCAGTTTCCCATCCCATCTTCCCTTTGGTACTGCCACAGGCACAACCCGCAGGACCGGATGGAGCTCTTCGCACATTCCTGGCCTTTCCCTTCATTTTTCTTTCCCCTGGGGATGTTAATGATAAGTACTTATATGGGTCCTTAAATGCTTAGGTAGCCGCAGCAGCAGCAGCAGTGCGTTCGCGCACCTGAGCTTTCCCGCCTCCACCTCGTACGGCCCACCGGGCCTATCGCGCATATCTCTTGGCAGGCCAGCTGGATATACTTCCCTCTGCCCCTCTAACCAGACTTCATCCGTTCCCCCGATATCCCGTTTACCTGCTTGCCTTAGGCGCAGCCGCGGACGGTTAGGCCCGGCGAGCTGATCCACTGTGGTTCGAGCCTTTCATCTAGGCGTAGCCTGGTCGCTTTCCTAGTGTTGGCAGCTAAGCTGTAAGTGTCCCTTCCTCCGTCTAACTCCCTTTATCCCGAAGGTACCTCTTGGTTCCACCCCGCGGCCAGCAGTTGCTCCCCGGGTACCATTGCGAAACTGTGTATTGTTCTCCCCTGAGTGGTTTCTACCTATATATGATACCATTTTCGCTGCACGAGTCTTGATTATGTTTTTCTCGATCTCATGCCTCCAACCCTTCTTGATCACATCTGCCTCGTGACGTGAGCCGTGGTCATGAGATAATCCTTCAGCGTTCTGATACTACCCTGCGAACTTATCATAATATCTAACACAACATCTTGCCTCTCCCATCAATCCCTATATTATTCACCCGTCTTCCCATAGATTTCAGTTCAGGACGGGCTGTATTGTGCTGACACCATGTCCTACTCGTCCGTAGCAGTTCGCCACTTCACGGCCCCTAAGCCTTTGGGAAACACAATGGATTCTATCCGTTCGAACTCCCCCCCCGAGACCAAAATCAAGCCATCTTCGGTCCCTATGTCGGTGAATGGAGGAACATCAGAGCCGCCCAAGAAGGGCTTGACCTTTGCGAACCAGGATTCGTTACCCAAGTTGCCCATCCCAGATCTTGAGCAGACATGCAAGCGATACCTTGAAGCACTAGCTCCGCTACAGACGCCCCGAGAGCAGGATGAGACCAGGGCAGCCGTGCAGGACTTCCTCAAATCGGAAGGCCCTATTCTGCAGGAGAAGCTCAAGACCTATGCCTCTTCAAAAACAAGCTATATCGAGCAATTCTGTACGTCACCAAACAACGAACTTTCTCTCATGCCTTTCCGAGTCATCTTAGACTGACAGCTTTGGCTCATTGCAGGGTACGACTCTTACTTGAATTACGACAGCCGTAAGTGAATACGTGCATCAAGCCTGGGGAATATGCCGTGCTAATTTACTGTAATAAGCTGTTGTGCTGAACTTGAACCCATTCTTCCTATTGGAAGATGACCCGACTCCTGCGAGAAATAATCAGGTTACCCGAGCAGCCTCACTCGTCGTCTCTGCCTTGTCGTTCGTCCGTGCCGTGAGGCGGGAGGAGCTCCCCCCCGACACTGTCCGGGGCACGCCTCTTTGCATGTATCAGTATTCTCGCCTATTCGGAACCGCGCGCGTCCCGACCGATAACGGATGCGTAATAAGCCAGGATCCGCATGCGAAACATATTGTTGTTTTGTGTCGGGGTCAGATATACTGGTTCGATGTGCTGGACGACAACAATGATCTGATCATGAATGAAAAGGATATTGCAGTTAACCTCCAGGTTATCATTGGGGATGCAGAACAGACACCCATCCATGATGCTGCGAAAGGAGCGCTTGGTGTGTTGAGCACAGAGAACCGCAAGGTCTGGTCAGGATTGAGAGATATCCTCACCAAGGATGAAGGGTCAAACAACGCAGAATGTCTCAATATCGTGGACACCGCTTTGTTCGTTTTGTGCTTGGACTACACTGAACCACACAACACGTCGGAGCTTTGCGCCAACATGCTCTGCGGAACGAGCGAAGTGGTCCGAGGAGTGCAGGTCGGCACTTGTACCAACCGGTGGTATGACAAACTCCAGATCATCGTGTGTAAGAATGGCAGTGCGGGCATCAACTTCGAACACACTGGCGTAGATGGCCATACGGTACTCCGGTTTGCCAGCGATGTCTATACGGACACCATACTCCGCTTTGCTCGGACGATCAACGGCCAGGCACCGACCCTCTGGGCGACGTCTAGCCCTGATCCTGCGAAGCGCGACCCTCGAAGCTTCGGCAATGTCAGCACAACCCCCCGCAAGCTCGAATGGGATATGGTGCCTGAACTCAGCATTGCTTTGCGGTTCGCCGAGTCCCACCTCTCCGATCTACTGCAGCAACACGAGTTCCAAGTGCTCGACTTCAAAGGATTTGGCAAAAATTTCATCACTTCTATGGGCTTTTCCCCTGATGCATTTGTGCAGATGGCCTTCCAAGCAGCCTACTACGGGCTCTACGGCCGCATGGAGAACACCTACGAACCTGCTATGACTAAGGTTTTCCTACACGGTCGAACAGAAGCCATCCGGACGGTGACTAACGAATGCGTGGACTTTGTTAAAACGTTCTGGGGGGACAACCCGGCAGAGCAAAAGGTGAGCGCGCTGCGCAAAGCGACCGAGAAACATACCGCCATCACGAAGGACTGCTCGAAGGGTCAGGGACAAGATAGGCATCTTTACGCGCTGTACTGCCTGTGGCAACGATCCTTCGATGACGGCGCGTCGTCGGCGAACAACAGCGTCATCAGCAGCTCCAACGGGTACACTAGCCCTGTGGAGACAGCGTCCATTGAATCGCCCAAGTCTTCCACGTCGTTATCGGAAGATGGACTGTCATCCAATGGCTACAGTGTACGTGGGGTGCGTACCATGCCCGCTATCTTCAGCGACGCTGGCTGGGATAAGATCAATACGACCGTGCTGTCGACCTCCAACTGCGGAAATCCGTGCCTCCGGCACTTTGGCTTCGGGCCTACGTCTGCGGATGGCTTTGGCATTGGCTATATAATCAAGGACGATTCGATTTCGTTCTGCGCCTCGTCGAAGCATCGACAAACTGCGCGTCTGATGTACACGTTGGAATCGTACCTGATGGAGATCCGGAAGCTGCTGCGCACGGTCACCCACCGGCCTGCCAGCCCTCGCACGAGCAGGGCACGCGAGATGGAGATGATTGCCGAGCGGCTCCAGGGCGATCACCGCCGGGGCCGGATCGTCCGGGGGGACCCGGGCCAGCTGCATCGGGGTGCCGAGACACCCACGACGGACAGCGGAGAGCTAGAGGACGATGGCATGGGCGGATGTAAGTGCACCTTTGGAAGTGTGTTCCCTTGCGTTTAACGACACAGCTACTGACCACCGAATCAGATGGATTCTTTGATGCAGGGATGTTGCTCCACGCGCTCAAGGGGCTGAATGCAGACCGGGAGCGGGGCGCCGATAAGCCCGAGAAACGTCGGTTTGTCGGGAAGAAGCTGCGGCTGAATGATTATTGAGGTTGCCTTGGTGGTTGTGGGATGAGCTGGCGTGGTCTACGGAGGTCCATGCATTGTGTGTTATGTTTTGGTTTCCGTCACTCATGCTCCTGATTTAGCCATGATGGGTGTTCGGCGTATATACACTTGATTGATACCAATGCGATAGATGATTTGCAGGTTTGCATTTCCCTTGTAGGAATTTTGCCAATGTTCCCCACCATCTCTTTTGGATGAGATGCATAAACCTTGGGTGCCGACACTGCATCCACATCCAGATGGCGATGAAACAGCTGTCTGTCCTACTTACAGTACATCCGTTCCGCACGCCGCTAGCCGACGCAGACCACGCCACACGCACGCCGGTTGAGTTTTCATTTCCCGGGGTCTGTTGTAGCCAGTAACAGTAGCCTAGCTAGTCTATTATGGATGTTGGTAGTAAAGTAACCACAACGAATCCAATTAATTAATCAGCTTGCACGATCTCGATCTCTCCATGAGACCGGCCCGGTAACACCTTTAATCTCGGTAGGTTGCTTCCTTAAAAACTAGACTAGAATCATGCCACTGGGCAATATTACACGTACACTCCTGCTACGGTAGTAGTATACAGTAATAATCAAATGGACCGCACTCAGGCCATCACGGGATCTTCTCTTCTTCCCTACGCAAATGGACAAAAGAAGAAAGAAAGCAGACAACAAATCATTCTTCGTTGATTATCTATTTGATGAAATTATGGATGGATGGACGGATGGATGGATGCCAACTGACCGACCCTCCCGATTACGAACGATTTAGCTGGAGCCAATCAGGGAGGCGGATTTGCACAATGCTTGGGTGTGTCTGCCAGTAGTTGTTGTTAGGTAGTGAAGGTGGTGGTGGTGGTGGTTGTTCGCGCCACCCGCTAGTAGATTTGTGCCCAACGCTGTCTTGCATACTGCATACTACTAGTGGACTTCCATCTGATCGGTGGGTTATTGGGTGGGTTTAGTAGAGAGGTCTGTTCTGGGGGTTGGCATCAACTGCGTACCGGTTTTTGAGTGATAAGAGGATTTTTACCTGAACATGGTCGGTATGGGAAGTTGAATTTACATTGAGTAGATACATAGTAGTGAGTTGTATTGACTACTCAGGACGGAATACCGTCTTACTACTAGTCCAGGTGTAGTAGTACCTACAGTCAAGGTAGTTTGTCGTGCATATGCATGTGTATATATGTACGTGTATGTATGTATGTATGTAAAAAGTATATATGTCAATCCGCCCTCTTCGTATGTAAGTAGTAGGTGGTGTGTGATAGTTGTTGGATGGCGGTGCGGTGATGGTGTATAATAGATTCGGGTTGTTGTTGATATTATTCCGGTGTTGGGCTACTACTACTATTATTTAAGTTTGAGTTTGGTTATATTAGTTTACGAGGTGTGAGGTAGTAGAATTATGCTATATTTATATGCAGTATTCGCTTTTATGTAGGTACATGGTTTATTGTTGCATTGTTAACCGGCTTGTGTGTTACCTGCCTAGCTGGTTGACTCGACAGGAGTAGATAGACCATTCCCACGGTAACAATATCCCGTATCGTCTATCATAATTAAACTTCCATAACGAAGACAAAACCCATACCTAACTACGTGCTAGATACTAACTAGTCATTCAGTAATAGAGAGAAAAAAAAAAGAAAAGAAAAAGCCGCCTTTACCACCGGTTAAATAACCATCCAATGGTATACTCGGCTGGTGAGATCATACCGATCAGACCCCTTCCTGTTAGTGCTAACTAAACCACTTAGTGAAGATCAAATTGTTGAACTAAGAAAGACTACTGCTGCAGTACTAGGCGTAAGTTAGGAAAGTATGCAGTGTTCTGCTTCCAGGGAATTTCTGCCGGTCCGCCGCTATCCGAATTTCGCCAAAATGCAATTCTGCACAGCCTACAGCGTGCTGATGTCTACCGCGTGGTGTATTCTGCGTCCCACAGTAACCTCCATTTAACACACACACATCTATTTTTTTTTTTCTTTTTTCTGCCCCGGTATGACGCTAACCATAACGGGTACTGGTGCTGTGTCTAATCCCGGCCAGTCATGTGCTGCACGTGATTCTTCCTGGCGTCAACTCGAGAGAGAGAGAGAGTTGGCTGGACAATCCCAGAAGTTGAAGTATTATTACATAGAAGACACTACTACTACGACGAGTAAAGGGTAGATATTAATCTCCCATAGTCTATTGACAGGGGGAGAAACCTCATTCTTTATACTTTCACTTTTCTTTCATATTGATTTCAGTTGCTTGTTGTATAAAGTGAGTATCTTTAATTCCCTCATACTATCTGGACTTGTTGTTTCAAGTTGGTGTGTCTATCTGTCTTGTCTGCCTGCCTGCCTGCCCTGCCTGCATTTCCCGACACCGGAGACGTGCTGAGATCTGCTCGCGGCCGGGACCAGATTACGTGCCTTTACTCGACTGAGTATCGCGCCGCGGAGTTGGTGCCTTAAGAGTCAAATTTCAGGCGCTCAGGCTGCGGCTGGTGCTGCTGTTACTGCTGCTACTCTTCTGTTACTTGCTCTGTTACTCGTTGCTATTACTGCTCTCTTACTGCTAGACTGGTTCAGTGCAGTCAGTCAGTCAGTGCAGACGACAGCAGCAGTAATCATCAATTATTCCTTCCACTCTTCTACCAATCCGTTGCATTTCCACACACCTCATTTCCCTTTTTCCTCTCTTTTCCCAAGAGTCAGGCCATCGTGCTCTGGCCCGGATCCACAGCTTGGACCGTCCGACGTGACGCTGAATGCTGGGATTGGCTCTGCCGCCTTCCCTTTTCCTTCATCTCCCCCTGCCTTCCTGCTTGCTGCTTGCTGCTAGCGTCCCATCGGCCCTGCACTCGTTGGCGAACATCCTTTGCTGCTTGGTCCTGCACCCACGGCAAATCTTCTCGCTCCATTGCCCTCAAACCGGAGGAGGGGTTGCTTGACCTGACTTGCGCTCTCTCTGCCAATGCGGTGGTGATACTGCTGCTGATACCGATCTCATCATCCACTTGCTAATTTTACTTCCACCCACCGTTCCACCCGCTCCCTATCTTTTATCGGTTTCCCTGGTTGTTTTCTGTTGCTTCGCATGATCCCTATACCCAGCAATTCGTCTCTGGGAGCTCGGATCATCCAGCCTTGCAGTCCACCACCAACCCTTTCTTCCTTCGTCATCACTACTACTACCACTACTACTACTGCTACCACCACTGCTACTACTACCTCTCTTATCTTGTACCCCCCAATAATACCCAGTTTCGTTTCGCCAGCCTTAATAATCCTTCCTTTTTGATTTTTATTTTATTCTATTTTCCCTTCCCTCCTTGACCTCGTCGGAATTCCAACTGCGACAAGAAACGACCCAAAAGGTTCCTGCGCCATATTGACCCGATCTACAGCACAAGTCCTTTCCGACCTCTTAACGTCCTCTCCCCCGACCGCTGGGAATCCCTCTCCTGCCGTCGATCAGCGGTCGCATATTCCGTCGACGGCATCCTTATCGACATCCGACCAATTTCACCCTTCGTTCTTCCCATCTTGAGATGATGGCGGCAGCGCTTGATCAACCCCTTTTCGACCCGATCGCCGGCGCTCCGGCGACCGATGCAGCCTCAATCACTCCTCCCCAGAGCGTGAACGGCAAGAAGGAGGTTCCCGATGGGGTTCCGTCAGAGCTGTCGGATCTCGAGCTCGATCCCAATGTCAACGGCGCCAAGGAGATACCATCGGTAGAGGCGGACGATGAGGAGATTGAGCCGGACCACTACTATGGTGGCGGCAAGATTCCGGTGTTCAAGCCGGTGAGTCCTCCCCCATGTTTACGCCATCCCGGTCAAGGTATGGGCTAATGGGCATCTCAATAGACTATGGACCAGTTCCGCGACTTCCAATCGTTCATCAACAAGGTCGAGGAGTATGGCATGCGCTCCGGAATCATCAAAGTTATCCCTCCTAAAGAATGGTATGGCTCGGCGCTTGTGCGGACAAAGACTCATGGAAGGACGTGAACTGATGTGGCCAACTTTAGGACCGATTCCCTACCACCCCTTGACGAAGCCGTTAAGAAGATCCGTGTGAAGAACCCAATCATGCAGGAATTCCATGGCTCGCACGGAACCTACACACAAGCGAACATTGAGAGACAGAGATCATACAATCTACCCCAGTGGAAAGCACTGTGTGAAGAGAGCAGTCACCAGCCACCTGCTCGGAGAGGTGAACGGCGCCGGAATCAGGACCGAGTGATCCGGGCTCCTTCTGCTCCCAAAACCCAGGCCACTCGATCGGACTCTCAGAAACGTCGTGCTGGCCCTGGTCGCCCGCCGAAACGGGCCAACCAGGTGAAGGTCAAGGAAGAACCGCCAGCCGACGAGGGCCTGGATAAGATCAAGCCGGAAGGCCCGCCAACACCCGTGTCTCCCGAATCGAACCCCGTCGAGGCGAAAAACGAGGAACTGAGCGACGGCGAATCCTTGCCCGGCCCGAAGCCCAAAGGACGACAACCCAAGTCTGTCACATCCCGCAGAAAGCACAACAAGGGCGATGCGATCGATTACGTGGACGAAGAAGCCTTCCAAGACTTTGACTACCGCATCGATGATAGCCAGGATTACACCTACGAAAGATGCGAGGAGCTTGAGACCAACTATTGGAAATCCCTGATGTTCAACAATCCCCTGTACGGTGCCGATATGCCGGGCTCTCTTTTCGACGATAACATCACGACTTCATGGAATGTCGCCCGATTACCAAATCTGCTGGATGTCTTGGGACAGAAGGTGCCTGGTGTCAATACGGCATACCTGTATCTGGGAATGTGGAAGGCTACTTTCGCATGGCACCTGGAGGATGTAGATCTTTACAGCATCAACTATATCCACTTCGGTGCTCCCAAACAGTGGTATAGCATCTCCCAAGAAGATGCTCCTCGCTTCGAACAAGCCATGAAGAGTAAGACTCCGAATCCCGAAATCGGATCTTGGGTAGGTAGGCCGTGGACGCTAATGTTGACTCAATAGGTATCTGGCAAAGTGACGCTAAGAATTGCGACCAATTCCTCCGCCACAAGACCTACCTTGTTTCTCCCAATTTGCTTAAGTCCCAGTACGGCATCACAGTGAACAAGTTAGTACACTATGAAGGCGAGTTCGTCATCACCTACCCGTACGGATATCATTCCGGTTACAACTTGGGGTACAACTGCGCTGAGTCGGTCAACTTCGCAACGGAGAAGTGGCTCGATTACGGACGTGTGGCCAAGAAGTGCAACTGTGAGGCTGATAGTGTCTGGATCGATGTCGACGAGATCGAACGGAAGCTTCGGGGCGAGGCTACCCCAGAGTATTTCGGCGAATACGAAAGCGATCTTGACGAGATCGAAGGTGCTTCGGATCTCCTGACGCCTCCCCGCAGTGTCCCAGAAAAGACATCTACGCGTGGTCGGAAGCGTAAGAATGACGGTGAAACCACCAAGGCGAAACGCATGCGGGTAGCCATGGAAGTTCCCAGAAAGATACCCTGTGTCTTGTGTCCCAATAATCTGGATTACGAGGATCTCTTGCCGACCGAAGATGGCAAATCCCATGCTCACCGTCGCTGTGCCTTGTACACCGAAGAGACCTCCATCCTCCGCGATGAGTCCGGCAAGGAGGTGGTGTGTGACGTGGATAAGATTCCCAAGGCTCGCATGGGTCTCAAGTGTCTCTTCTGCCGTGAAGTGCGCGGAGCATGCTTCCAGTGCAACTTTGGCAAGTGCACTCGGTCATACCACGCCACTTGTGCACTTTTGGCGGGTGTACAGGTGGAGCAGGGCCAGATCGCAGTGATTGCGGATGATGGGAACCAGTACTCGATCCCCAGCGTGGACCTCAAGTGCAAGTATCATCGCCAGAAGAAGCCGTCCTGGATGGCGAGCGGCGAGTCACCCGACTATGACCGCAAACTCATCCAGACGGCACGGGGCTTGGTGGCTGGGGATCTGGTGCAGTTCCAGGCGGACAAGGAAATTAACGGTGCGATTGTGCTCCAGAACCGACCGGAGGAACGGACGTTACTGGTCAAGGTGTTGCCACGAGGGTAAGTTCTGTGCCCCACGAAGAGCCTGCATGAAGAGCCCCGCGGGCCCTCCATTTGTTTGGGGATTGCCCGATCGGGCAATGATGATGTCGCAGGGGCTAACCATTCGATGTGCAGGGATGTAATTGAGTTACCGTACCGGTGGATGCTGGTTGTTCGCAGGAGCAACTTCTCACCGCTGGCTCCAGGTACCAGGCCATTACCAGCCCACTTGGCGCGCAAACCCGAGGCGCGGAAGGAGTTGGAATCGGCAGTACCGGTGGCAGGGAATCCGTTTGGCGATGGGCGATCTCCGTATCAGTGGGCCGAGTTCGAGACGGTGGACAGCACTAATCACCCTAACCACCAGTCCGCCCCACCATCCACGCAGGTCGACCTCAGCAAGAGCGAACAGATCTGGTATTACCTGGGCGAATCCTCCACCGAGTGTAGGGCACAGTATACACACAGCCCTAGCGTGCCTGTCCACAACCCGCGCGCGAATTTCCTGGACAGCGTCAAGTCGCTCGGCGCCGTGATGGCCCGACTCCCCTCTTACCCCCACCATCTCGCTCCGCCTCATCATTATGGTGCTGGTGCTGGTGCTGGTGTTGGTGCTGGTGCCCCTCACCCTCATCTCTTGTCTCCCCTGACCGCCTCTACTGTTGCTGCCGCTTCTGCTGCTGCCGCCACTACTGCTGCCACGACCACGACGACCACCACCACCACCACCTCCGCCGCCGCCGCTGCTGCTGCTGCTGCTGCCGCATCCCGCCGCCCTTCCCTGTTGCAGCACGCTCCTCTTGCCCCTCCTCGTCCTGCGCCTCCCACTGCCTCCTCCCCTGCTGCGATGCCGTCTGCTTACCGATCCTTGCCAACTCAATCAGCCCGCCATGCTCCGTATCCCCAAGTCACCAAATCTCACCACCATCAATCCCTTTCCCGTTCGCAGCAAATTCACAATCACCATCACCATCAACAGCAG
This sequence comes from Aspergillus welwitschiae, assembly GCF_003344945.1. Lineage (NCBI taxonomy): Eukaryota > Fungi > Ascomycota > Eurotiomycetes > Eurotiales > Aspergillaceae > Aspergillus > Aspergillus welwitschiae. The sequence goes on from NW_020798696.1 coordinate 1,082,152, forward strand.
CGGCAGCAGACCACCAATAACCTCCCCGCCAATAATTTCGCCAATGTCAGAGAGCTCATTGCCCGTCGTCGCTTGGCCCAGATCACCGACCATGCCAATGTTTTCGCCGGGTACAACATCGTTAGCCCGGAGTTGGTCGTAGAGACCCTCCTGGGCCCAATGGGTTCGGTACCACCGCCGACTGGGTTGGAGAAATTGGAGCTGGCCATGGCTCAGCAGCGAGTGCAGCCTCGTGCACCGGATGGAACACTGTTGCCACTACAACCCCTTAACATGCGGTCCGAGGAGGTGACGCAGTTGTTGCAGATGCTCCGGTTCTCGCTGGTGAGTCATCGGGACCGGCTGGACGTGCTGCAGAAAAAGGAGGCGGAAAACATCAAGCAAGAGGCCACCAACGGAGGGAGCCTTGCTGCCACCAAGTTGCCTCGCAAGTACGCCTACCTTGAGCAGCAGCGGGAGCAGGTGCCGACCGTCTACCAGTCGCCGTACGACATGCCCTCCGGATTCACGGAGTATGCCCAGAAGACCTTTGGCTTGACTCCTTGCCAACCCGAACTGCCCAAGCCCTCTTTGGCAAATGACTATTTTGCCAGCCTCTCCCCGGAGGATCAGGAAAAGATTCTGAAGACGTGTGGCAGTTTCGTTCAGCGAGCCATCGAACGGTCGGCTAGCCACAGCCGCCAAAGCTCCGCCTCCAATCTCCGGCTAGCGTCAGCACTGGCTCAGCAGACTGAGAACCCGACCATCGACATCACCACCGTCGAGGACATGCCATTCCCAAACCTCGATTTCCCGCTGCATGCCGATTCTCCCTGCTCAAGTTTCAGCCGGTCGCATCTGCGGTTCCAGTCCCCCAATGACTTTACCAACCACGGACCTGAGACCCACCACGACCATCATGACCTCTTTGGGGACCAACAGGCCAACACGAGGTTCTGGCAGCATGGGCCCTGGGCAGCGGGTGATGGTAACACCCCCAACGAAGAGACTCGGCCATTCTTTGGACCTCATGAACGACTCAAGCATGACTATGCTTCCTCCGATATCTCTCTGGGCCGTGGTGGCCCCGGATCTCTGCACTCCGTCGACATGGCCGGCTTCGGCATGGATGGAACGGACGACCTCTGCAACGTTCTGAGCCCGTGATGCTGGGGGCCGTGCGTGCGTGACCTCATTGTATTTGGGATGCTATCATCACTGCATCATCATGTAACGACTTATCTGGATTGACGACTGCATGACTGGGCGTTTGCGATTTGTTTTGCTTCTTTGCCATTTCTGTGCCTTTTGAACGTTTCTTTTTTTCGTGATCACTTGGGCGATGATCATTGACGACGGAGTTGAAGCTAGCTGGCTGGTTGCGACTCAACTTGAGGCCTTGTCTACTGGAGGCCATGCATGATCTTGTTTCATTTTCTGCGAGGGTGTTGACTGAAGTGATGATGAAGGCGAAGGAGTTCCAGTATACAGATTCAAGGAGAGCGACCGGCTGGCCCCCCTCAAAAAGTGGCGGTGGGCGAGTCGGCCAGGTGGCCATCCGCCATACCCAACGCCAGGCGTCTTGATGCCCGGGCTGGCCCACCCGCCGCCGTTCCCGCGATCATTTGTTTCCCTCTTCCCCCTGCTTCCACCGTCCCCCTATCTTCCCTCCGATCTTCCCTTGTCCCTCGTCCCCTTTTCCTCTTTCTTATCTCCTGCCTGGACCCTCTCCCTACCTTACACATTTATTTGTTGGAGAGATATTGGGGCCTACTTTCGCCCCTCTACTTCTGGTCCGCACGTACACTAGACATGTCACACACCAAAGAAAAGAAATTCACAAAAAAGACAAAACACAAAATGCCCCCCATTTCGAGATGAATCGATATCTCCTGCGAAGGTGATGGACTTGTCTTCCTGTTATAGTGAACCCACCCCCCCTACCTGTTTGATACCCCCCACCTACATGCCCTCCCCTGTGTTTCCTATTCGTTCGGATTTCACCCTCTCGGTCGACCCTGTTGTGTCTGTTCTCCCCGTTCCCTTTCCCCCTCCTGCCCGTATTTCTCCCGCATTGTCTATCTTTATTCCGTGGCGCTCATCCTTGCCTGATGCCGAGTGATGGTGGTGAGCATGCGGCGGCAAATGGATGTGGCAGCCGTCACTTTTAGTAGTGACAAGACACCACCCGTGATGTACGTTGGAAATGGATAGTTCTGAATGAACCGAAATAGCTAGAAATCATACTATATGACCCGAGGAATTGCTGCCATATATTGTCTAGTAGTACGATATATATATATATATATATATATATATGTATATCGTTCATATCTCCTTCCTATTACAACTCACATAATGTCCAACAGTATAGTACACAGTAAAAACAATGTAGTCAATTTAGGCAGCAGGTCCCTCGTAGAAAGGCCCAGATCAAGTCCACCCACCCTACCCCACGAACCACATAATGGGGGGAAGGGCAGCACCATGGTTCGCAAACGTGAGGAGCGAGCGGATGTGATGGAGACTACCAACGAAATCCCCACAGGAGGAGAGAGACCGCGCGCGGAGGTCATGACCCAGTCAGTAAAACTTATCCGGCGGGATCATAATCCCCCCGAGCATTAGTACTAGCTTTGTCGCCTCGTGTCTGTGTAAGTGTCACGAGCCCCAGAGAGATGATGTACAGGGTTGCAGAAAAGGATGTAGTGGTTCCGGACGTGCAGATGCGGGGGAACATGCATGGATGCATTAAAGAACCAGCCAAGGACACTGGTGGCGAGCAGCCCTGCATTCGATTACTTTATTCATGATGGTGGATTCCGCGCGGGAAAGACAATTGAATAAGTGGGTTGGAAGAGAAGGATTGATTCTATATGATACTGTGCTGCCTCAGGATATCTTCCTTGAAGATTCAAAAAAGCTATACAAATCTGATAAGAGAGAGAAGAGATAGGATCAAGTCATCGGGCTGATAACTAACTATGATGGTTAACCATTTATTATCTGGCAGGGACAGTTGTCTAGGGCTTATCAGCGCGGTCTCGGACCGCCGGCCACTAGCCCGACACCGGAGGGCTTTTAGTTGGGGAGCTTATCGCGGGGAGGACGATTCTCATTGGCAACGATGGAGTCACACACTCTCTCCGGGTTGTGGCAGTTGTTGTCATTGTCTCTTGTGGTGTGGATTCACTGTGGAATTGTGGACTAGACGGTGACAGAGTTAAAAGTGTAAGTGCGGGGGGGATGATGATTGCTGCATCAGTTCAGTTGAGTTCAGGAACTGGAACTAAGCTGCTTTGCTGCTTTGCTGCTTCTCTCTCGTTCCTTCTTATTCCCCTCATTATCCTGCTCGTGTTCTTTCTTCTCTCTCTCTCTCCTTTTTCCTGTTTTCTTCACTCTACTCCCATCCCTCGCTTTTGGGATTTGGATCTCTTTCTATTGCGATATGTCTGTCCTAAATTAAAAGACTTCCTTCCTGAGATAATTCTAGTGGATCACATTTACTCCTTTTCTCTGTTATAAAGAAACACACAGCTTCTTGACTGATTGATTGACTGCCCAACATGCGACAACCTTCCATGGATGCCAACGCCGATGAGGCGTTGGCTAGAATGGGTTACAAGAGCGAATTGCCTCGCAATTTGAGTATGATGAGTATTCTGGGCCTGTATGTTCCCATTCTCCAGCACGTTGTATCCAGTAGCGATGGCCATACTCATGAAATCACTGTATCCCACAGTTCCTTCGCCATCATGGCCGCCCCCTTCGGCCTCAGCACCACCCTCTACATCACCCTCACCGACGGCCAATCCGTCAGCGTCATCTGGGGCTGGGTCGTCGTCACCCTCATCTCCATCGCCATTGCCGCCTCGCTGGCCGAGATCTGCGCCGTCTACCCCACCGCCGGCGGAGTCTACTACTGGAGTGCCATGCTCTCCACGCGGAAATGGGCCCCCGCCATGTCCTTCATCGATGGCTGGCTCACCCTCGTTGGCAATTGGACCGTCACACTCAGTATCACCTTCTCCGGGGGTCAATTGATCCTCAGCGCCATTTCCCTCTGGAATGAGGACTTTGTCGCCAATACCTGGCAGACCATTCTCATGTTCTGGGCTGTGATTGGGGCTTGTGCCTTGGTGAATATCTTCTTCTCCAAGTGGTTGGATTTGATCAATAAAGTGTGCATTTATTGGACCGCCGGGAGTGTCGTGATTATTCTCGTTACGCTTTTGACGATGGCGGATGAGAGACGCGATGCCGAGTTTGTCTTTGCCCATTATGATGCTTCGCAGAGTGGGTGGTATGTTTCCCCCATTTTTTTTTCTTTTTGCTTCTTTTCCTTTTCTCTTGATGGGGCTGATGACTTCTAGGCCTGCTGGATGGGCGTTCTTTGTCGGACTGCTGCAGGCAGCATACACACTCACTGGCTACGGCATGGTGGCTGCCATGTGTGAGGAAGTGCAGAACCCGCATCGGGAAGTCCCCAAGGCCATTGTGCTATCAGTGGTGGCGGCCGGTATCACGGGTCTGGTTTACCTGATCCCCATCATGTTTGTTCTGCCCCCGGTGGAGACCCTTTTGGCTGTGGCCAGCGGCCAGCCCATCGGACTCATCTTCAAGACAGCCACCGGCTCCGCTGGCGGAGGCTTCGGGCTGCTGTTCCTGGTGCTGGGCATCCTGGTCTTTGCGGGGATTGGCGCATTGACGGCTGCCAGTCGATGCACGTATGCCTTTGCTCGTGACGGAGCCATCCCCGGCTTCCGGCTCTGGAGGCAAGTGAACCCGAAGTTAGATGTGCCCGTGTGGGCCATCATCCTCTCCACCGTAGTCGATTGCCTGCTAGGGCTGATCTACTTCGGGTCCTCGGCGGCCTTCAACTCGTTTACGGGCGTGGCCACCATCTGCTTGTCCATCTCGTATGGCCTTCCCATTTTCATTTGCGTTCTGCGCGGGCGTGAAGCCGTCAAGGAATCCAGCTTCTCACTGGGACGATTCGGATACGCGATTAACATCGTATCCATCTGCTGGATTTGCCTGGCTGTGGTGCTCTTCTGCATGCCCACCTCGCTGCCGGTGGATGCGAGTAGCATGAATTATGCGAGTGTGGTGTTTGCCGGTTTCGCGGCGATCAGTATCGGGTGGTATGTGGTCTACGCGCGCAAGCATTTCACTGGTCCACCTGTCACGGACGAAGATATGCCCGGCGTGATGACGGGGAAACCAATCGATACGGAGAATACTTATGCGGCGCATGAGAAAGCGGGGAAGGAATGATGGCTATTAGCGATTTGTCTGTATATAACTAGGTTCGATGCTATAATGGATTTTACTATTATCTGTGTATTTTTACAGCAACTGTGAAATATTGATAAAGATTGCTTCCGGGCAAGTAAGAAACATGAACATGACGGCGCGAGGTAGGGGTTGCATCTGGTAGATCGATAGATAGCCGATCAATCACAAGTTGGGCTGGCTGAGCAGCGCGAGGGACTAAACTCCGACAACCGCGGTTCAATCGCTCCAGCATCCATCAAGCAATCAAACACCACCACACCACCGATCTCTCAGCTCGCAGCCTCGCACTTCTTCACACCCAAACAATTCTCACGCGACCAACCAGCTCTACACGGGTGTCGAAACCTACCATATCCGATTCTCATTATCTCTTCCCCCGTCCACCCCGAAATCAATTGCCACAAGTCCTGCGCGCGCACTCTCTCTCCCTAGGCCGAAATCCGGGGAAGCTCCAACTCCAACACCCTCTCTCATTTGCTCGCACCGATAAACAATACACCACAACACAGCTACTCTCCATCAATCTCCGAATATATACAGAGACAGCAAGACACTGATGCGGACCCATCATCGCGCGCACTTCCGTCCCCGTCTGCTCTCATGTTGCTGAACCCGTCCGACGCCTTGTTCCTCGCACCATGTCGGATTCAGTGGGTGCGTTTTACCCCGGAAAGGAATATAGTCTACGAGCATGCTATGAGAGGAAGGAACAGAGTGTATTAGGGAGATAATGTGCTGATTGATATGGTTCAGATCGTGTCTTCGTCCATGCCCTTAACACGGTGAAACGCATTCCCCGCACGGGGACCGCTAGACCGCCGGCGTCGGAGAGATTGAAGCTCTATGGCTTGTATAAGCAGAGCATGGGTATTTCTCCCCTCCTTTCACTTTCTTTATTGGGGCATTGTCTGTGTTGGACATTGGATGATAATGTAATGGTCATGCTGACGAGTACTTAATTGGAACTTGTAGAAGGCGATGTCGAAGGCGTCATGGATCGACCGGTCGGGAATACTGCGGATGTGTTTATGGAGTGTGAGAAATGGTATATCTACCCTCCCACGCTTTCTCTTCTATATGCTGTCAGTGTACTAATAATGTAGGGACGCATGGCACGCCCAACGAGGTCTCTCCCGCACAGAAGCCAAACGACGCTACATCTCCACCCTCATCGAAACCATGCATAACTACGCTTCCCAAACAGCCGAGGCAAGGGAACTCGTCGCCGAATTGGAATTCGTTTGGGATCAGATCAAATCCAACCCGTCTTCGTCGTCTATGTCGTCATCCCAGGAACCGGGTAGTCCGGTGGCTTCTGCAGCGGTGTCGATGCGTGATCACGCGAGGTTACAGCCGCAGTCTAGTAATAGATTGACTCGTCCGGAGTATGAGCAGTTACTTGCCAATACGGCTAGAGGAAGAGGGAGTGAGAGACTACGGGTGTTAAGTCCGGTTAGTCAGGCGGAGTCAGGGTTTCGACGACAGATGGAGGAGGAGCCGGCAGAAGAGGAAGAAGAAGAGGAAGAGGAGGAAGTGTACGCGGAAGCACAGGATAATCTATTCGAGAATGATGAAGAAGAAGAGGACGAAGAAGGACACATGGAGGAAGAAGAATACAACAACAATCACGACCGTCACGAATCGCATGACTATCACCAACAAGGATACAACTTCCCCTCCCACCAGGAAGAATACGACCACGATCACCACCACCATGATACCCTAAGTCGAAGACGACCACCCCCCGACGACTCCAAACGCTGGCGTCGCACAGTCGAGCAGGCCTTGACGACCATGACCGCGGAAATCGCCGCCGTGCGAGAACAACTGGAAGCGCGAGCGTTAGCTCATCGTCGACGAACGGGCCTGTGGGCCTGGCTGAAGTGGTTAGTTTGGGTCGCTGCACGGCAGATCATGGTTGATTTGGCACTGCTGGGTATGCTTCTTATCTGGATGAGACTGCGAGGAGATCGCAGGTTGGAGGAGAAGTTGAAGGTGGGTTGGGCGGAGGTGAAGACGAGGTTGGTGTTGTTGATGGTGTTCAGGAGGGTTAGGAGGGTGGTGTCGACGTCTCCTGAATCTTCTTCTTCTGGTGATAAGACCTCATCGTGAGGTTCTGATGCCCTTTGCCTTACCGTCAATGGGTGCATAATTCCCTTTCTTTTGTCTTTTCTTGGTACATATACATATATACCTTTCCTTTCTTTCTTATTCTTACTTATTATACCTTCTCTACCTTTTTATTTTCATTTCTTTTGTTGTGTCAGGTCCATTTTTAGAGGCTGTCCACTTCTTTGCGGAGCTTGATATCTCATTGCAGTGGTTAGCTGTCTGCATATTTCTGCGGTGTTCTGGTTGTATACTTTTGTATTCTAGGTAGTTTCATACTTCAGTCCATAGATCTGGAGCCTGGATTATAGTGTATGCATCATCGTCATCATCTGATACCAATCGAATCTATATTTATTGTAACTCAAAGAGCAATATTCTTACTAGTATCCAAGCGACTGACTCGCGGAACCAATGACATTCCTGATGCTAATATATACACAAACAGACGTCAACCAGAGAGACGGAAGAACAAAAGGAAAACACCGGAATACAAAAGACACGTTAAGTTAGTAGTTCAGTTAAGAAAAACACAATGATATATGCTCCCCTCAAGATTTCATTTTGTAATTTTAATATTGCCGACCAGGCCAGTCCGAGTAGAGCTGCTTGGGGCGCAAGTGCACGGGGACGACGTTCTCGGGGGTTCCGGGGATTTCCTTCTTCAGGCCCTATACAACCGGATCAGTATTTCTGTAGGACGCTAACAAGGATCCGAAACAGGATGTCTATTAAGAAGGTAATACGAACCAGCTTCTCGAAAACACAGCTGTTCAGCTTCATCTCCTGCGCACGGCACTCCCAGAGCTTGTGGTTGTTGTTCTCGAGGCACTCCCAGTGAGCGGTGAACGACTTCAGGCAGTGGGTGTTGATGTCCTTGATTCTGCAGGGATCCCAATGTAATCAGTATCCATTTCTCCGGTGATTCTCATCACTCAATGGGTGAATTGAATATAGAGCATGGAGACAACATACACGCTAGCCGCACAGCGCGTCACCTTTCTACCCTCCTTCAGACAGTCCAGCTCTCCGCGCCCGTTCGACTCGTCCTTGCACTTCATGAAGTCGTCGTTGTAGGGCTTGCAGCGGTCTCCGATAAAGTACGCCGCGCTGTACAGCGGCGCCGACGTAGCACCGATCTCCTCCACCTTGGGGATGTGATCGGGCATGGGGGTCGTGTCGACCAGCACCTGCTGGTTAAACCTGAAGCAATCATTTTCCGTTAGAAACGAGTTGTTCTAATCCAATTGTGTTGCATGCATGTATGTATATGTGTCGTATTATATGTGGTGGTGTAGTAGTCAAGGGTAACCCGTGGAGGTGGTCGATTGGGGGATTGGCAAGGTATCAACGTACTGGGGCTCTCTGGACGCCATGGTGACGGCTGGGCGTAGGACTCAATGGACCGGATCGGGGGTGGAAAAGTCGAGGAGAGGGGGATCGAATTGATGGAGATGGTTCGCCGGGTCCGAGTGGAAGGTGAAGCTGCGAGTTTGGAAGGAGTGGTTTTTGCTCGTTGCTGATTGGTTGGGATGGCTGGATTAGGTAATTTGCTGGTGGCCTGATATGTCAGGCAGAAGCGTTGAGGCATCAGCGTGTAGCTGGCTTCTTTGTTGCCTCAGGCATAAGGAGAGCTCCACACGTGACCGTAGCCGTGCGAAAAACAAAGCTTCCCGATGGGACTTACGCCAGCATTGCCCGGCTGTTGTTGATGCCGCGCACTGCGCTTCTAATTCTGCTGTTTGTCTGTGGGTATCCCCTTTATCCCCTCGCTCCTTCTTGTTATGTGTTGTGGGCCTGTCGCACCATTGTATAGGCTTATTCATTACCATTGTTGACATTGAATAGGAATTCGGTATCTACCGACATAGGTTCAATTGGGTGTTATTGCGCCTTCGTTGCGGAGTGACCGAACTTATTTATTGCAATTGTTTCTTCCATTACTGTGTCATCCTCAATATCGCCCCTTATCTTTTTTCGCCGTTTCGAACTAAGCACAACTCGCAATGTCGCTTTTCGGTCAACCTGCGGCCCCGTCCACGGGCGGCGGCCTCTTTGGACAAGCCAACAACACCGCAAATAAACCCAGTCCCTTCGGCGGAGGTGGTGGTCTCTTCGGGAACACCTCGACGACAAACACTACGCAGCAGAACACCACGGGCGGATTGTTCGGAGGCGCGACGCAGACTCAGCAACCGTCGGGAGGTCTTTTCGGCGGCGCCACGAACACGCAGACTCAGCAGCCATCAGGCGGCCTGTTCGGCCAAACCGCGACCCAGCAGAAGCCAGCCGGTGGTGGTCTTTTCGGAGGACTGGGGCAGACGCAACAGCCCCAGCAGCAACAACAGCAGACTACTGGAGGGAGCTTGTTTGGACAGAAACCCCTTGGAGGAGGAGGAGGGTTGTTCGGTCAGCAACAGCAGTCGCAGACACCGCAGCAGCAAGGTGGTGGTCTGTTCGGAGGGTTGGGTCAGACGCAGCAGCCTCAACAACAGCAGCAACAACCGAGTCTGTTTGGAGGGTCTCTACTAGGAGGGCAGCAGCAGCAACAGCAACCGGCGCAGCAACAGCAGCAGCCCCAATTGGGCCAGACTCAGATGGGTCAGTCAACGGCACAGCTCGGTTCGAGTCTGTGGGAGCCGGGTCGTGCAGTTACTGGAGGTATGTTGAAGGTGGTTTATATGCTTTAAGTTTACACGTACTAATGGTTGTAGTCCACCGCACCGTACCGATGCAGATTCAGATCGTGAAGGACAAGTGGGATGCATCCAGCCGTGCCTCTCCCTTCCGCGCGTACTTGTATAACAATGTCGGCGAAGAAATGGCACCATTCTACCAGCCGGGTCCGGAGGACGATGACACGAAATGGGAGGATGCGCTGCGGAAGCGGCCTGATTCGGGATATGTGCCTGTGCTCGTCAAGGGCTTCTTCGAGCTGGGCAAGCGGGCGCAGCGCCAGAAGGACTTCCTCACCATGATGCAGACGCGACTGCACGAGATCAACAACTGCCTGTCTGATCTACTGTCTCGGCACGATCTGAAGATTTCGGTCAAAATTGCCGACTGCCGCCGGAAACACCTCGTCCTCAGCAAGCGGTGCCTGGCGCTTGCGGCTAAGACGCAGGTGCTGCGGAATCGGGGCTACGCCATGGATGACGCGGAGGAGGAGCTGAAGAAAAAGCTCAGTCAGCTGGAGCGGTCGGTCTTTGACCCGTCACTGAACGGACGAGCGGAGGAGATCTGGGCGCGCATGCTGGCTATCCGGGAGCATTCTCGGCGTCTACAGCAGGAGATGGAGCGGGCCGGGCCCGGCGCGGCGGCGCAGGCGGACGACGAGCTGGACGAGCAGACGATGAAGACGGCCAAGAAGGTGAGTTGCTTACTTCCAGTCATGACCTCTACATATGCTAATGATGTCTATAGATATTGGATGACTACCACACGCAAATCCAACACTTGCAGAAGGAACTCGAAGCAGTGAGAAAGGACTTTGAGGAGGCACAGAAGCTTCCCGGGGGTGCCGTGAACCACTGATGCTGATGCTGATGCTGTTGATGCTTGATTGCGATTCCATCATATCATGAATTGAGGGTCTGTCTGGTTGTTTGGCTTGTGCTGTTTGGAGCATGGAGTTTATAGGAGCTGGTATCCGCACGTCTTGCACACGAGACGTGGTTTAATAGAGCATAAAAAGTAACCGTGACAGCTGGTCATTTGAGTATCATTCATTTCTGCAACTCGAGATGTACAATATAATACATGATGCGATCCCTTCCTTCCTATCCTACCCTATACCCGTGTATGCATTGTATGTTGTAAAGTGGAAAAAGTAGTCGGCACGCGATTACAAGAACTTCTTGACGAAATCGATGGCGAAGGGAGCTGTACGGTTTGTTAGTTCGTAGAACAGAAACCCGGGGAATGGGGAGAACTCACAAAGGTAAAGCAGGATACCACCGGAGACAGCCATGCGGATGGTCTGGCTAGCCTGGACCTCACCGGCCTAGATGGGAAGAAAAATAGAATGTCAGCATGATATGTTCTGTTGGGTGTCGACGATGACGATGAAGAGGGTTTGGGTGAAATACTCTGATCTCCTCCTTGGAGAGCTGTTCCTGGCCTAGTAACAATTAGCATAATGCAATCTTTTTGGATAGAAAAGGTTGAGGCTCACCTGGAGCGAACATTGTGATAGTAGTGTATGGATAGAGGGTGAATGGACAAATAGATAGAGAGATGTATGTTCAAGAATGATGAATCGGTTGAATAACTCTCTAGTTAATGAATGAACGGGTTCGATTCTGCCGCGCACAGACCACCGCGGAGGCGGAATCTGCTTGCTTTGGCTTGCTTGCTTCAACTTCTTGCGCGGTTGCTCGGTGCTACTACTTACTAAACCTTCCATTTCTTTTCGCTGTTTCTCTCTCTCTCATCTTTCTTTCTTCTTATTTTCATGTAAAGGATAATTCTCTTAAGGATCCAACATATACCAAGAGATCTGGAATCCGGGCGAATAAGGTCCTCGAGAATCGATCTATCCCATCTACGCTTCACGAAACCTGGTCTAGCCGACCACTCCTCATCAGGGGAGAAAGTAACACACTACTCCAACCCAACCACAACTGCATTTCTCACAAAACACAACCATGTCCGAACCGCGCAGTCCCGAGCCCGAGCTCAAGCCCGCCGCTGAAGTGGACGAACAGCAGCAACAACAGGAAGCGCCCCCGACGCCCGGCGGCGACGCCGTTTCCGACGAAGAGCCCGCTAAGGAGGTAGAGGCGGAGGTAGAGCCAGAAGCCGAAGAACAACAACAAGAACAAGAAGAACAAGGAGAAGAAGAGGCCGCGCAAGATAATGGTGGCGATAATGATGACGATGACGACGAAGACAAGATCTCCGACGACGAATCAATTCTTTCAGAAGTCGACGAAGCCCAGTTCGAGGACTTCGATCCCGAGAATGTTGACATCGAGGACCGGCCGCAGCTGGCGATCGACGAGGATAACTTGAAGCTTATTGGACGGCATAAGCGGAAGCGTACGGAGGGTGGGGATGAAGAGCGCTCGAAGAGGAAGAGAGAGGGACGTCGCGAGAAGAAGAGTCGCAGGATGAGGGAGTTGGAGGATGGGGGTGCGAGTGATGAAGAGAAGGCTAGTCGGAGGAGGAAGAAGAAGGAGGCGGAGATTGCGGATGAGGAGTTGTTGGATCCGGCTACGAGTATGTTCTTTCTTCTCTCTTACTGGGGATGATATGTATGATGCTAATTGCTATGTTTAGGACGGCGGAGAGCGCTTGATCGCGCAATGGACGAGGCGTTGAAGAAGCCGACCAAGAGACGGTTTAGGAAAGCTGATGGCATTGTATGTTTACTTCTATTGTTTCGCGGGTTGAAGCGATGATGGCTGACTCCCACAGGACCTGGAACAAATGGCCGATGCTGAAATCGAAGATATGCGCAAGCGCATGACCCACGCTGCGCAGATGGACGCCATCAACCGTCGTGAGGGCAAGCCTGCCATGCATAAGCTGAAGATGCTCCCTGAGGTAGTCTCGCTGCTCAACCGCAACCAATACGTGAACAGTCTGGTCGACCCGGAAATCAACCTGCTGGAAGCGGTTAAGTTCTTCCTGGAGCCCTTGGACGATGGTTCCCTGCCGGCGTACAACATTCAGCGGGATCTGATGACTGCGCTGGGCAAGCTGCCGATCAACAAGGAGGCTCTGGTTGCCAGTGGCATCGGCAAGGTGATTGTGTTCTACACGCGGAGCAAGCGTCCGGAGCCGGGCATCAAGCGCATGGCGGAGCGTCTGCTGGCTGAATGGACGCGCCCGATCCTCCAGCGCAGCGACGATTACTCGAAGAGGGTATACCAGGAGGCTGCTTTTGACCCTACGTATGTTCATTCCTACTCAGACCCTACCACGTCGATTGTATCGCTAACCGGAACAGTAAACTGAGCGCGACACGCACTCAATCGGTACAGGCCACTGCTGCAGAGGCTCGTGCCCGTGAGCTACTGCCTCCTCGCCTGGCGAATCGCGCGCGCGCTGACATGACTCACACGAGCTATACGGTGGTGCCGCGACCGACGATGGTACAGGAGAGCAAGTTTGCGCGACCTCTGGGAGCGAGCGGCGAGGATCGTTTCCGCAAGATGCGGGCGCGGCAGATTGCGGCGAGCAAGGGATCCCGTCGATGAAGAATTTTCACTCCTTTAATTTTTCTTACTTTTTATTCTTCTGGCTGTACCTTTCTTTTTTCTATTTCCTTTTCCGATCTCATATGTATGTCAGGTTTTATCTCGTAGATTTTTCGGGGGCTGGCGCAGGGCGGAATGTGTATTATTGGATCATGCCATAGCGAATGGGAAGGCACTAGATAAACGGTCGGGCGTTCTCGCGCGAGACGCAGCTTACAAAGTAGCCAAATGCAGTAAAAACGGTTACAATTCGGCGAGGCTATCAAGGATCCCGGGCAAACGCCGGATGGTCCGAATCTCCGCCGCAGACCCCGACCGTCCAGATCGTACGTCACCCGGGCTTTGCACGTATTTCTAGCATCATTCTCCCACTCTTTTTCTTCCTTTCTTGAATTCTCTCTTCGCCCACCTCACACGTGTACCTAATACACTCTTAATTACCACCATTGCAATCAATTACACACAGATTCTTCACATAACACCATCACAATGAAGATCCTCACTAAAGAAGAAGAAGATGCTCACTACCGGTACTTCCGACCTCCCCGCCACCCAATTTCCGAACAAAGTAACTAACCCAGCAACTTTCCAGCGAGGTCGTCAAGGGCGGTACCATCGGTGGTCTCATCGGTCTGGTCGGCGGCGCAGCAGGTGTTCTCGCCGCCACCAGGCGCTACCAGACAATTCGCAACCTCACTCTCCCCATGAAGTCCTTCCTCGTGACCTCCTCCGGTACCTTCGTGGGTATCATCAGCGCCGACCACGCCTCTCGCAGCTTCGAAGCCCAACGCAACGCCAGTCGCCAATGGTACGAGAACCGCGAGGAGCGTCTCCGCCAGGAAGAATTGTCGCAGCTCTCCCCGATCGATCGCGCTCTGCAGTGGGCCCGTCGCGAGAAGTACAAGATCGTCGGTGCCACATGGGTGGCTAGTATGATCGGTAGTTTCGCCATGGTTAACCGGAACAAGCACCTCAGTGGCTCGCAGAAGATTGTCCAGGCGAGAGTTTACGCCCAGGGCTTGACCCTCGCTGTGTTGGTGGCTAGTGCGGCGTTTGAGATCCAGGATCAAAGGAAGGGTCGCGGCTTGTTGCAGGATAAGATGAAGGCCGAGAAGCAGGCTGCTGAGGAGAGGAAGAATTCTGAGCAGGAGCACACCGGTGATCTGTGGAAGGACATGGTTGCTGCCGAGGAGGATAGGTTGAGGAAGAGGAAGATGAGTCTGTCGGAGTCGGATTACTTGCATCCTCAACATAATGGGCAGGAGAAGAAGGTTGAGGAGGTGAAGGAAGAGAAGGAGGAAGAGCCTAAGAAGGAAGAGGCGACGGAGAAGAAGAAGGAGTAAAAATAGTTGATATGGTTGGTTCTTGTTTATATATCTAGATGTGGTTGGGCTGGTCTTGATCACAGGTGTATTTGTTCTTTTTCACATCTGCTGTTACTTTTGCCAGTTTTCTTTGTCGGTTGGGTACACTCTTCACTCTGGATATAATGCGGCGGATTGGTTGCTAGACTTGGATGAAAAGTGATTATGACTGATTGCGAATGGTACATGTCACATCTTTGAGTCTATATTTGGAGTCTCGATCTTATCTACAACCCACATACGTTATGGAGCTGTACGTCGATCAGATAATCGGACTGGGGCTTCATCTACGGTCATAGTAGCTGCCAATATATTGTCATAGCTCTAAACTTACTGGGTATTTTCTGCTTACTGAGTGATGCCTTACATCGTTTCCAGATTCAGTATGCTAAGCTGATTAATCACCAACTATGTCACTATCATTGCATATCAGTTAATAGTTATTGAGCACATTACTACCGAAACGTCCCCTTCACTCGCCTTCAGGTTGGGGAGTGTTGACTGATCCATGCAAGATAGTGAGGATTCTTCCGACGAACATCCTGTCGCCTTTGACTCCTGCACGTGCCCCGACTGCCTCTTGATCGGCTGTCATTGCATACTATCATCGTCCAAGTGGGGCGCCTGCAGATCTGGCATTGCTTGTTGCCTGCAGCCCCAAACTCAACTATAGACTGACTCACTCGCCAGGCTGTCATGGCCCCCGGATCTCAGCATCTCAAAGGTGACACAGAATGTGGCATTGCCCGGAGATATCCTACTCCATGGTGGGGTCGAACTAACTTGTTAGTTAGCACAAGGCTTGGGAGGCTCGATGGCGGTCTCTTAAATAAAGCTAGCAGCACAGCCTCGTGGTCATTCACTCACTGACCCATTTCACTCTTCTTGACCACCACACTCACTTAGCTCGCTCTTACTGACTATAAAGCTCCCCCCAAATACAGACATCACTCCTCACATCAACTTTTCTTGCCAAGGAAAATGAGATGCATGAACCAAAGCACGTTTCTCCAAAACTATGTCTATGCCCTTGAGCATGACTTCTGCTCTCCCACTGGGGAGCCTGCCGCCTGGGCGCCTGGATATCCCAAATACTGGGGTCAGGAAGCAGCGAAGATCCAATTAGAGGGGAAGGCAAATGCGCTTGCTCTTAGCCCTGATAGCAAGATTATTGCCGTGGGGATTGACACCGAGATCCATATCTTTGATGCGGATACGCAGGAACGTGTTGAGGTTTTGAGAGGACACACGGGCGCCCTGGAGCAGGTGAAGTTCGCTCCGGGAATCATCAATACCGTGGATTCAGAAGACACCCGGTACATCCTGGTGTCGACAGGCGAGGAACTCGAAGAGAGTGATGGAAGTAGTGACCGCCATGAGGGATGTGATTTCGGGATCATCATCCTATGGGAGCTGGACGAGCACGGGAGACTCCGACAAAAGAAAGAGAAGCCAGTTGACGTTGACACCCTCACAAGCAGAACTCTACAGCCCCTTATTTCAGACCTAGTGTCCAGCCACGGCTGGAAAAGTGATGAAAAAGCCATGGGGGCCCTAGACAAAGCCATGAAAAAAGCCCTCCGAAATGCCGTCCATCTACACGAACAAGAAAGCAAACACTATCTTCGAGGCGAACTAGCCTCCTTCGGTAGTCCCACATTCAGTTCAGACGGCAAGACATTGATCTATCTCAGCCAAAACGAAACAACCCAGCACGGACCTCGTGACCCTGCTCTCCTCCCATGCCTCAACCTCTGGGACATGCAGACCCGGTCCCTCCGACACCGACTGCTCGGCCACACAGACGCCATAATGTGGGCTGGGATGAGTCCAGACAATTCTCTAGTCACGTCCATCGCATGGGATGGCAGGGCACGAGTCTGGGACGCCAACTCCGGAGCCTGCATCCATGTACTGGTTTCTGTGGACGGCCAGCTCTGGAGCGGTGTCTTCTCTCCCGATAGCAAGTACCTCGCTGTGAGCCAGGGAAGCCCCAGGACATATATCCATGTCTACGACCTTCGAACAGGACAGTCCGTCTCTCGCTTCGACGGATTTCGCCGTTGGGCACGCAGCTTGGCTTGGAGCCCTGACGGGACCGTGCTTGCAGGCGGAGGAGACGGCGGCACAGTGCGTCTTTGGGATCCGTTGACCGGTGAAGAGCGGATGCGATGGCGTCTGGCTTTTGAGGATTCCCTGATGCGGAGCTTTGCCGGGATTCAAAGCGTACAGTTCGTGGATAAGGGGAAGAAGCTGGTGTTTCGGACCCAGGAAGGTACGGTGGAGACGTATGATATCGAAAGCAATCTCAAGCAGCAGTTTACAAGACGTGCGGAGGACAGGATTGATAGGAGCCCTATGGCGAAAATGGCTGTGTCAAGTGATGCTCGGCTGCTGGTCGTTCCGGACGCAGATGGGGTTTTGAGACTATGGTGTCTTTAGATGGGTGTTCTGTATTGGGCATCGTGGGAGGATATTCTCTCGAGATACTTATAGCGAAGATGTTGTAGTTGGATGGATGTGGTAACTAATAACATTGCCACATAGTCTTCTATTTCGATGGCCTTGGCTAATTTATGATAGATATTATGACAGCTTCTGTAGAGAATAACCCGTGTTTCCAGCAAAGTCCTAAGGAGCACTGCTTAGCACCAGACGGCCGCATCTGAACGGCAGCTGTCAGTATTTTGTCCTTTCCTTCAAATAGCATATCAGGCACCTGTTCGGTCGAAGCTGTTGCCTACAGCCTTCTGGGTGTTTTGATAAAACTGTCCAATCCAGAGCGGGAGAATATAAGCTAATGATGCAGTGTAATGAAGCACAGCGCGCCCCGTGCGATGTGCACAGACAAAGTGTGTTGCTACTTTCCAGTTTACAAACAGGGTCTATTCAATCTCACGAACTAATCTATGTTCTCGTCTAGGCGAAACTGCAGCCTCTAAGACATCGCGAAGCGCCTTGCTGTAATGGAATGCGGCTCTTAGAGCACTCTGATGAGAATAAAACCACCATGTTTTAAGAAGTTCACACGAAGACCCTATGATTCCGAAGAAACTAAAAGTTACTTCCTTGTCCGTTACATTGCCTCCACATACCTCTGATAGCCTATCTCCTTTTTCAACGTACTCCGATAACCACATACCCGTTCAAATGCCTCAAACTTCTGGTCTGCACGTTGCCATCTTCCGGAACCATGACGGCGTATATAAACACTGGGGCCTATTCCTCGACGGACCAACAAAGCTTGAAAAGACTGTCTTTCAGATTATGGGATCATCTACCAGATATTATTTCGAGAAGCTAAACTCCGATGCCCGGGAGTCGGCGGATCTTCTTGAATTGGTGCACCTCTGTGATGTGGCGAATTCCCATGCCACTGCCATCGAAGACGCTGCCGAGAATATGACCATACACAATGAGGCACCGGGTTATAACTGCCAGGATTACGTTCTTGAGCTTTTAGATGACTTGGAAGAGAGGGGTTTCATTGATAAGGAGGACGCCGATTATCGAAAAAATAGGATGGCATTGGAGCGTAAGCAGGAGGGTTTGGATTAGCGGGACTCGGTCGATTTAGTTAGGCTTCTCTTCAGCCGTTGGACTCCTGTGGGTCTGTCGAGCAATGTGCTTCCTTTAGTGGTTGGGGCAGATGATAAGGAATATCAGGCTTCTTATGAGACGTTGGGTGACTCGTGCATTTGTTATTACCCTTTATCTGCCTTCTATTTCGTATGCTACTGTGCAATTTTCAGCTTGGACATTTGCCTACTTGAGCATCAGATTTAGTTCAAAACCAAACTCCTGCGATTCGTGCTAAGACACAGTGAGTCGACTTAATGATGCAGCTTATCAATACGAACGCAGGGACTATCAGTCTTTAGCCTAGCGTCGGTGAGACTCCGGACTCCGGACATCCATGCTAGCGCTCGATACAACGCTTACGGCCTCATCCAACAAGACTATCAAGACCCCTCGACCAGAGGAGTGACTTGCCTGGTAGCCACGTTCCAACCACATCATGTCTGCGTGTCCAGCAACAGCTGACACTGTCTTCGGCCCCAGGGTCGATGTCGCCTGTCGCACCTTCGACTTCACCTTTTACTTCGAGGATGCCTTTCTTGCCTTCTTGCCATCTGCGATATTCATCTCGCTGCTGCCCGTGGCACTATGGCAGCTCCGATCGCGATCTCGCAGAGTAAAGCGATCGGTACTGCTATCTTGCAAGCTGGTAGCACTGATTGCGCTTCTAGTCAGCCAGCTCGCCTTTGTGCTCGTCCGACAGTTGAAACTCTCCCATCTGCACAATAAAATGTCGATTCCGGCGGATGTTCTCGAATTGCTTGCGATTACCGGTGCTATTGCGCTGTCATCGCTCCACCACACTCGCTCAATCCGTCCATCGACTCTGCTCGTCTGCTTCCTCTCGGCGAGATCACTCTTAGGCATTGCCCGCGTTCGCACCCTCTGGCTCATACCAAATGCAACCCGCGCGGCAGTCCCCTTTACTTTGAGTGTTACATTGATCCTATTGTCGACAGTTCTTGAGTCGATAGGGAAGGAATCCGCCCTTGTCAAAGCATCCGAGAAACCTGCAACACCAGAACCATTCAGTGGCTTTTGGAAGCGCGCTGCATTCGCCTGGCTAACGGGAACATTCAGAAATGGTTACAGCAAGGTCATCTCCGTGCAGGACTTACCAGAACTCGACCCCAAGCTAGACAGCGAGGTCGTGGGGGCCCAGCTACAGGCAGTCTGGGCGCGCGCTGATAAAAGGGCTGCCCATGCGCTGCTTCGCGCATGTTTGACTGCATATCGGTCTCCCCTGCTTACGGCTGCCCTGCCGCGTCTGATGAAGACCGGCTTTACCTTTTGCCAGCCGTTTCTGATCGATGCGGCTGTCTCGTGGGTCGGCAATCCGAATTCCCCCATGGACTCTGGGAGAGCACTGATTGGGGCTTTTGCGCTGGTTTATGTGGGACAGGCGGTGCGTTTCTTGCAGTTCATTAGACCAGGGAATGATTCTAACATGAGTGACGATAGGTGTCTACGAGCCTATATGGCTATCAGACAGCGCGATATACCATCCGCTTGCGAGGGGGCCTGATAGCGCTCGTTCACCGGCAAACTGTCAACACCCGCGCAGTGGATCTCGGGGAGAGCACGGCAATCACACTCATGGGTACAGATGTAGAACGTATCGTGTCTGGGTCCAGAGTGACTCATGAGTTGTGGGCGTCTCTACTCGAAATAGCGATTGCCATTTACCTCCTCGAGAGGCAGGTTGGTGTTGCGTGCCTTGTTCCTGCCGTGATCGTGCTTGGTTTGTCCCACCCTGCGAGTTGACAAGACTGTAAGGCTCTAATAGCTGATGTTTCCTTGCAGTCTTCGTAGCCGCCACCTTCAAGGTATCAGGTGCCACTAACAAATACCAGCGTCTCTGGATTGAGCGGATTGAAGAGAGACTGCGGCTGACGTCGTATACCCTGGAGAATATCAAGGCCGTCAAGATGTTAGGCCTGTCGGAGAAATTGTATTCGATAATCAGGAGTTTGCGACATGCAGAAATTGCCACGTCTACTGTGTTCCGCAAGCTGCTGATTGTAACTAGCACGCTTTGTACGTCCTCCGTGCTATTTATACCCGGTGATTTCCAGCTGACAAGTCGGTCTAAACAGCCAACTCCCCCGCTGATTTGGCGCCGATGGCAACCTTCGTCGTCTATGTTATCATAGCGCTCGTACGAGACGACAAGTCGCTTCTTGCTGCACAGGCATTCACCTCGTTGTCTTTGGTTTCATTGGTCACAGACCCCGTCTTGACATTTATCCTATCTCTGCCTGAAGTCGTTCAGTGCCTAGGATGCTTCAACCGGATACAAGAGTACTGCTGTTCTGAGGAGCCGGCTGACGGAGTTAAGTCGCTCCAAAATACCCCCGTTGACAAGGTCGGTGTGTCTTATGACCTGAAGGAGATCTCCAAGTCCCAAAGTTCCCGCAAAGATCTGGTTGCCTTTTCCAACCTTAGCGTCGGATGGACCAAGAACGCACCTCCAGTCCTGCGGGACATGACTCTGACTATTCAGCACGGTGCCGTCACCATGATTGTCGGGCCAATCGGCAGCGGAAAATCCACGTTCCTTGAGACTATCCTTGGAGAATCGCTTGTTCTACAGGGGCGCGCGGACCGGGATGCCTCCCCCATTGCGTACTGTTCGCAGGCACCGTGGCTGCAAAGCACGACCATCCGCGAGAATATCCTAGCTGGACTGCCCGTTGACACCGTATGGTATGACACCGTTCTGCGTGCCTGTGGCTTAGAAGGTGATCTTGCTCGCCTCCCTCGTCGTGATCAGACGCCAGTGGGTAGCAACGGTATCGCGCTGAGTGGCGGCCAGAAGCAGCGTATTGTACGTCGCCCCTCTTAAGCTCTTTACTATGAGTACTAACAAGAAATAGGCACTCGCCCGGGCACTATACAGTCGATGCAGGGTGCTGCTGCTAGATGATGTCTTCAGTGGGATTGATGCAGCTACTACTGAGATCATCACACGAAGTCTTTTCGGCGACGGCGGCCTCTTTCAAACTCTGCAGAGCACGGTTGTGCTTGCTACACATTCCAGTGGGATTGCCCCGACCAATTCCCTTTACAACGCTTGTAGACTGATCCTTCTCGCAGCTTCTATTCTTCAGTACGCCGACCATCTCGTGGTCCTGACCGACGGCCACATCAACGGAGCCGGAACCCTGCACGCCCTTCAAGCCAGCAATAGTTACATTCAGAATCTCAATGCAACACACAACTCAAATGTGTCAGTCACCGCCAAACAGCCCGATGACACAGTGGTGTCCCGTTCAATATCTACTGAACATGAAGACCGCACAGCTGGAGACTCGGCCGACATGGACACCGATCACGTTGGATCCACCGACGCTACGCGGCAGAACGGCGATATGGCTGTCTACGCCTACTATGCTTCTGTATCTGGGCGCATGACAGTCGCTATGACTGTGATCATGGCTCTCTGCTGGAGCTTCTGCCACGAATTTTCGAGTATGTCTCTAAATATCCTTCTTGTTTGGTGATTTAACTCACAATTTTAGCTATTTGGTTGGACTGGTGGACGGAAGCGAATGCACAACACCCTAATGAGAGGGCGGGGATGTATCTCGGCGTTTATGTCTTCCTCAGCATCATCAGCGTGGTTTTCATGGTTGCTGCTTGCTGGTACGTCCATGGGGCGTGTTCAAGTGTTCAGGGATAACGTGAATAGGCTTCTATTCGTCAGGATTGTCTCAAAATCGTCGCTGCGGCTTCATGATGACCTTTTGAAGAGTACCATGCGGTCAGTTACTGCTATTTTGGCAAAGTATAGCGCATCGCTGACCTTACCTACCTGCAGCGCCCCATTCCAGTTCTTTCACAACGTTGATGTCGGCAGCATCACCAACCGGTAACCACCCCGAGCTTTTTTACGGTTGTATACTAAGCGTAGTCCACCTCCAGTTTCAGCCAAGACATGGATCTCATTGACATGACCCTCCCAATCGAAGGCATCAACTTGCTGTCTGGTATGTACTACTATTGCTGTGCACGTATCCATTCTTGTGCTGATATAGTCATTGAAAATTAAGCCGTCTGCAGCAGCCTCGTGAAAGTGATTATCCTTGCCGTCTTCGCCAAGTACCTCGCAATCGCAATTCCATTCCTGGCAGTCGTCCTGTACTTGACACAAAAGTTTTATCTCCGGACGTCACGCCAGATGCGTCTCCTCGATATTGAAGCCAAGGCGCCGCTATACACACACTTTCTAGAACTGGTTGGCGGCGCTACAACTGTGCGTGCATTTCATTGGCATGTCACATTCAACACGACAGCTCTCTCGCTGCTGAATATATCCCAGAGACCAGTTTATATGCTATCGTGTATCCAGCAGTGTCTAGGTCTGGTGCTCGACCTGATTGTAGCCGCAATGGCGGTTATTGTTGTTTCGACTGTCGTCTTCTTGAGGGATCACTTCAATGCGGGCGATGTCGGTGTTGCACTCGTCATGGTCATGACATTCAGCTCGTCACTCATGGAGCTCATCAAGTATTGGACTATGACCGAGACATCGATTGGAGCTATTGCAAGAGTCAAAGATTTCGTTGCTGCAACGGAGCCCGAGGATAACATGGATGAGGATTCATCCTCGCGCCCGGAATTACCAAGGTCGTGGCCAGCAAACGGCGCAATTCAGCTCAGCGGAGTTGTAGCCTCACATTCGTACGTTTACTCCTCTCTCTGTCAAGAAATGATATCTCATTGCACAATCTAACACTACTCAAAACCAGACTAAGGACAACCCCCGGTCCTTAACGGACTGAGCATGAGCATTCAGCCAGGCCAAAAGATTGCCATCTGTGGCCCCTCAGGTAGCGGCAAGACCAGCCTCATTCTAACTCTTTTGCGCATGATCCCCCTCCGTGCCGGCACCATAACCATCGACGACCTGGATCTCACCGCGTACGCAGCATCGCAGATCCGCCCGCGCCTAAACATCGTCACGCAGGATCCGCTCCTCCTCCCTGGATCAGCAGGACAGGACACCACCGTGCGCTTCAATATCGACCCGTTCGGCAGTGCCGCAGACGACGCCACAATTATCGCTGCATTGGAACGACTGGGTCTTTGGACGACCATTGCCGCAGCCGGCGGACTCGATGCCGAGATGAAGGCTACGGCGTGGTCAGCGGGACAGAGGCAGCTTCTCTGTCTTGCGCGGGCGATGGTACGCGGGACCGCTGGTCTCAAGGTGCTCATCTTAGACGAGGCCACGAGTAGCGTTGATCCGGACACTGAGGCGATCATACAAAATGTTCTGGATACCGAGTTTCAAGACCATACGGTGCTTTCTGTGCTGCATCGGCTGCGGTACGTGGGTTGGTATGACCGGGTCGCGGTGCTGGAGGGCGGCGAGTTGGTTGAGTTTGATAAGCCGGATGTGTTGTTGGCGAGGGAGGAGTCGAAGTTTGCGAGGCTGTATAGCTCGTTGGGGGTGGGTGGTCATTAACCAGATATCTCTTTGTGTTGGATACATAGCGAGGAGAAGAGCAATATACAGGGATGGCTGATAGACCGACTTTTCCCTGGGAATGACCGTCACTCCAACGGTATCGCTGGAGTGCTTGGTGTGGGAGATCAAACTGGCTGCGAGATATAATATTCAGGTTGAGGGACTCCATCGTGTAGTTCTGCCGTGTGCGATCCATTGTAGCTTGGCTTCATTTGGTCATGAACAACTAAGGCTTAGCTCCATTGCATAATAATATATCACGTGTGATCACAGAAATTCAAGTATCGGAATGAACCATTACTTAATTTGCCTGGGAAGCTCGAGGTTGGGAGTCGGTAAGTGAAAAGCAGCAGCAAGGATAATGCCGTTCAGGGCACGTAGTGGAATTCACTTGACATTGTTGGTGACTGCAGCCCTTCGTTACGTGATACCAGTCGTTCTCGGCCAATGCATAAATATCAGCCGCTCCTTCCCATTTCCATTGTACTACTCTTCCCACCACATATTTATTTCAAGTACTCCCTGGCTACATTTCGTCAACCCCTCGAAAATGGCCACAACTGAATACGTCTCCGACCCCGAATTTCTCCAGGAATTCTGCCTCAGCGAAGACCTATCTCAACTAAGGCTTGATCAAAACACCGTGCCTTCTCTGCGCGAGGCAAGACTGGCCTTGTTACGCCCACTCGAAAGAGCTGATATTCTCAAATCATGCACTCCGCCACCAGTCACGGACCATGATCCATACTTCAAAATTAAGACTCAAGCCGAATACCTCGATCTGCAACCCCTCTCCAAGATGTGGAGGCAGGAGTTAATGAGAATCCCCCCTTTCTCCAGGATCATATTCGATCTTTCGTTGCCACAAAGGCATCCACTCGAGGCTGCTGAGTGCAACAACCCACGGATACAGTGGGATATATACAGGTCCAGAAATAGCACTCCTGCAATCCCTTTCAGAGAAGTGATGCAGATGGCTACAACTATTGCTTTGACGACTAGAATGCGGATGAAGGGTGAGGCTGTTTCTTTTGATATTGTTTACGATGAGAATAACATTAACGACGGCGAGACGGATGAAGTATTTCTTCATCGTATGGGTATGCTGAGACAACAGATTATTGAATTGGGTACGGCTACATCTTTTGGAGTGTAGGGGGAGAGAAAGAGTGCTGTCGTGGATGTCTCCAGGGTTCAGAGACAATTTTGGATGTTGCTGTCCGTAAGTTGCTTGGGTTGAGACGTCGGACTTGAAAGCCTGGTGTGAGTTGTGGGCGGGTTTTTCCAGAGCAGGTCCGGATGTTTGGTCCATGGATAAAATGCAATGGAGTCAGGATAGTCTGGGATGCTGGTGAACAAGCTGGCCAAGTTGCTGTGGTATCGTTTAGGAGTTGAACCAAGGTTTCAGAACTAGGCATTAGTGGAAATTCAGTGGATCTATTCTTACTTCATGAGATTTTAGAGTTTCTTTCCGGTTTCTCATTTGAAGGCCCTAATAGATTTAGGATAGTAATGAAACTGGACGCTAGCCATCCAGAGTACTATAGAACAAGCACTGTAGTTTGAAGTGCCAGGACCTGCTAGTGGAACTTTCCTGATACGCGAAGATTTCTCTTTGGAAAGACTAGAATGGCACTATAATAACCATTTAGTGGACTACTGCATGTAAGAGAGCCCTCGATGGCAGGGTCCTCTTTCACGAAAACAAAGAAAAGACTTCTTGGCCGCGTTGGACGGAGTAGGGCTTCAACATTGGCAAACGAGGGACGAACACACCAACCTCGTCCGGGGTGTCCGATTATTGATCTCAGTGGCTATAGTGTTGTTTTATCTGGATTTCATTATTTTGTTCTGCGGTTTGTGAATCTCTAGTCCATATGATACTATACTAGACTTGGCGTATCAGGTATTAATCACTGTCCCCGTTCCTTTCTTGACTATCTTGAACTGTTCTGCATGCCATCTAGGATCAAACAAGCCCGACACTGATCAGTATTTGACCATTTACTTCGAGGTCTTTCAGTTCTGTCGAGTCTCAATATCCCCACCCTGGGGAGAACTACTCGAAGGAGAGGTAGCGGTACTCAGTTCCCCAAGCTGCTGTAGCAGAGCCTTCATAGTTTTAACAGGTGCCCCATCAGTCGGGTCATAAACAACATCAAAAGAGACATTACCACTCTTCGTCCGTATCCTCGTCGTTAAAGCAATCGTCTTGACAATATTCATGACTTCTTTGTCATGAATACCAAGACTGGATTCCTGGGGCATAGATATATCCCAGTAGATCCATCGGCTTGGGGGCTCGGTGTTGTTGTCATTGGGAGCATTTGGGGGTAACGTGAGATCAAATATGAGATGGGATAAGGGCGGGATCTTCATCAGCTCCTCCCTCCACATCTTACCTAGTGGATGGAGGTTGAGGAATTCGTGTCGAAATCTATCGCAGGTGTAACGGCATAGTTGAGGATCTGTGGGTGGGTTTGTTCGGCAACGGCATGATTCGAGTATATCTGCTTTGCTGAGAGGGTGTAATAAAGCAAGCTTTGCCTGACGAAAAGGAGGCGTGGAGTCCTGGTTGGTGTTAACCCGAGACTGATGGACTTCATTGAGATACAATCCCCGCAGAGAGCGGGGATCGGATACAGTCTGAGGTGTGGGCATGTTCAAAAAGTAGTACTACTAGTATGTGGTGGATTGAGTAGCCCTAGTAAGGAACTAGGAGTATCTAATCACGATGGTTTCATGTCGAACGGCTGATATATATAAGTGGCCAAGAGCGCCTGACATCACAGGGTCACTTGAAGATGGCAGCCTAATGACAAATGATGTTTTTGCTTGCTGCTAGTTTGTCCGGAGTGACTCACTGACGGGCAAGGCTGGCCGACAATTTCTGCCTGCGGAGAGGCGCGTGCCACTACCATAAGCTCTCCAGTCTCCAAGCTAGTAAGGATACCCAAAGGGTGTTAACTTTATGGGGCAGTATGCGCTCGTTGACTTTGAAAGGGCAGTTAGACGGCGATAGCTTGAGAAGAAGCACATGTGCCTGGATTCGATATTCGGTTCACACTATTAGTCTGAGACAGGGATGTGAAAAGTACTATACTGATGGCTGTTTCATAGTCTGGGCTCTTCGGCTAGTACCCTATGTTATATATGAACTAAAGCAATGGCAATGACGGTATCATTCCAACTTAACGCATTCATCGAAGTATACTAGAAAGCCCCCAAAGTAACCTTCAAGTGCCGGGGTTTGCCGAGACCAAAGAAACAGGAATAGCTCTAGGATATTGGTCACAGCGTATATAGAAAATGTAGTTCATGGCTGTATTCGGCGATGCATGATCAAAGAGAGTGCTGAGTGCTCTCCTGAGTGTTGGTGCCCCCCTTATGGAAACAAAGAAAGCATCTTGGCTGCGCTTAACGGAGTAGGGCTTCATCCTTGGCAAACTCTCTGCCATAACATTATTATTTCTGCTGTCTCTTTAAAATGAATTTGAATATCAGTAATAAATCATCTTGAACGCGTCTTCGTCTGCCTGCCATTAATCTGGACCTTGACAAGTAATGTCATTAAGTCGCCGGAGGATTTCCAAGTGCAGACTGGACAGACTATGCTTACCGCGCTCTGTCTACTCGTGTAACTTACTGAATTCAATAGTCCAGCGCTAGTCCCTGGGCTGGACAATCGAGATCAGATTTCTCCGAATGAGCTGTTGATCCATTCGCAAGTCTATTGGCTTAGTATAGGCTGCACAGAAAAGATGTGGCATGAATGAAGCTGTTGAAGTGCTGATTTGGCTTTTCTTCCATCGTGCTAAACGCTGCCTGGACCCTGCAGAGCGATCGGATCAGCCCTCCTACTACTGCTTAGATGCAGGAGACCCGCTCTCACTATGCTTCCGCAGAATACACTTGGCCACCGGTTTCTGGGGGTTCTCTTTATAGCTCCCCATGGAAAGTTGCTCTATGATTCAGCCCCTATTTACTCGTCGCTTGTTCTGAATGGCTGAAATTGTTGGTCTGCGTGGAATATACGGATGTCGCGGAGTATATATCAAGTTGAATGGAAGCGACTAAATGGGGCTTTCAAGGACCGAGTAACTTCTCTCAAAATCATTTTCTAACATCGCAATACACTGAAGGTTCAGCCCCCAATATCCCTTACTACTACTGGGGCGTGGTTGTTGTCTCGCAAGTTCGCCAGCATGGACGAGTACTCAGAAGAACATCTTCATCAATCCAAGCAACACTTGATCATCACCGTTTCGATCATGTTTATAGTACTGGAAGTGGTATGCGTGGTCCTGCGCTTTACTTCCAAGTTTGTTGAACGGCTGAAGTTCGGCTGGGATGATGCTCTTATGGTTGTGGGCCTTATTCTCTGCATTGCTGATGCGAGCTGCACAATAGGTAGGCCTCGATATCCCACTCCTCCTGACATGGAACACAGTAACTAATGCACACTACCCGGTAGCTGCTGTAATATACGGTGGCATCGGCCTGCATCAAAAAATCGTCCGCCAGATTGATCCCGAGATGCTGGTGACGGCGACCAAGTTCCTCATCACCACTCCGCTCCTATACTTTGCCACCGTCGTACCCCCAAAAATGGCCATCTTACACCTCTACCTGAGCATTTTCACTCACAAAACGCTCCGAAAGATATGCTTCGGCACCGGAGCAGTCATCGTTGTCAATTGGCTTGTTGTCACTATCGCAGGTCTCGTATCTTGTCGGCCGCTCAGCTATTACTGGACTTCGCAAGGAAGCTGCATTGACATCAATGTATGGCTGCGTTGGGGAGGATTTGCGCACATCTTGACGGATGTTGTCATGTTGATTCTGCCGATGCCAGTGGTGTGGAACCTGCACGCCTCGAGTCGCCTTAAACTGGGTATTTGGGTTACGTTTCTCATGGGTAGTGTGTAAGTTACATCCCCTTCACCTTCTTTCCTATGGCCATTGTATTACTGGAGAGGAGGGTACTAACTCCGTCGAACAATAGGGGCATGGTCTCTTCCATCATCCGATTCCGGGAATTCTACGTGACTGACGTGCAAGGGGATGTGACCTGGGCGGCCTCGACTCTGGTTATCTGGGCTGAAATCGAGGGTGGAATCTACCTCATAGCAGCGTGTTTGCCAACATATCGCCCGTTAACGAAGCTCCTCTGGCGTCGCGTTCTCAGGAAGCGCAGCCAGACGGGCGAATCACTGCATACGGGAACGGGCCACAGGGCGAGTCAACTGCGACCGGGGCTTACTTCCACACACAATGAGTCGAAGTTCCCATGGATGGAAGCCTCGAGAAGTGAGGAAGATGTTTTGCGAATGGTGACCTTGGGCAGTCGTTCAGGTGCGGATATCAAGCCGGGGCAAATTGTGGTGGAGCATCACTTCTCGGTGCATTGATCGAGACATTTCCTCATTTTCCCAAACTGTATATCACCGTCTATATATATTCGTCACCTTCTCATGCTTTGTAATTGGATAAGGAAATCTAATCCACTGATTCCACATGAAGAGGCTCAGACCCATCGCGGGATAAGTCCCACCCCCGAGCGAGCTGAACGGGTCACGCTGTCCACCTTGCCGTTCAAATCTAACCCCAAAGAAGTAAGAGAGATGTTGGTCCAGACGGGAAGATCCAATGGTATTTGCGTTAAGATCCGCAAGGCTACATACGACACAGCAATCGGCTTGAAACTCCGCCGACGCGAGGCCGCCATCATTAGCGGCTGTTCCGGCGACTAGGGCTTGATTAGTGTGATTAAAGCATAGCCTAAGTATGGATCATCACCACTCAGCCGTTGGGCTTTATTGCTAGTGCTGACTGACTAGTTTGGCCCCCAAATGCCATATCACACAATACTTCGCTCAATGGGGCAGAAACTTTCCGATGAGGCTGTCGAGTTTATTGGGGGTGCAGCTTGGCTGGGTCTGTCCATATATCCTCACTCCGTTGTCCTGCCATTATCTATCTCCACCCCGCATACCAGAGGGAAATCTGTCCTACACAGACCTCCCTACGCGCAGCTCCACTGGCTATCCGGAGCCCACTTGGGCTCCACTTTATTCTAGTCGGAATGCTCCGCCAAACATCAGCTGGTTCTGCTTGCCTGGGCTGACGCAGGTGCGGGTCCCTCGGCCACATGGTCCTAGCTAAGCCGCCTACTCTTCACTCGACACCAATATATAAACACAAGTAGTTGCGCACTTCTAATAATTTTCAAATAACTTACCAACTAAAATTGCTTCTGACCATGACTGTCCCAGACGTCTCGCAGTTCGATCCTCGGACGCAACTGCTCCCTCACATTGTCGACCACTACGCGAAGGTCAAACCCGATGCCATCTATGCCGAATATCCAGTCTCTCTAATGAGCTACGACGATGGCTATCGCCCGATCACATTCAAAGCATTTGCCAATGCCATCAACGGCATTGCCTGGTGGCTGACTGAGAAGCTGGGTCCTGGTGACGGTGAGACTCTGGCTTACGTGGGGCCTAATGACCTACGGTACCCGGCATTGGTATTGGGTGCTGTCAAGGCGGGATATCGCGTATGTCATTGATAACTGTGATATGAAATGAATTAAACTGACGCTGAATCTTCGAAGATGTTTCTCACCTCCCCAAGGAACAGCGTGGCTGCTCACAGTAGCCTGTTCAATCGCCTCAGTTGCACTAAGCTGGTCACCCCAGTGCCTCATCCACCACCAGTCAAGGCCATTCTGGAAGGACAAACGCTGGATGTTCTGGAGGTTCCTAGTGTCGATGAGTTGATCGGCAGAGAATATGCTCATTTCGAGTTCTCCAAGTCTTACCCGGAAGCTGCTGGAGAGATTCTAGCTGTGATGTAAGCCCCTGATTGACCGAGCAGCGATGGAAGACTAACTCTCCAGTCATACGTCTGGCTCCACGGGTATCCCGAAACCGATCTTCTGGAGCCATGATAGTGCTTGCAAACATATGCACACAACGGTTCTGGATCCCCCGGAAGGTCACGAGAGCCAAGATAGCTGGTTGTTTGGCAAGCGGATATTTCTCGTTCCGCCACCTTTTCATGTAAGCCTTCGCTGCATATCTGCTGACAGCATAGGAAACTAATGATATTGTAGGCTGCGGGACTGGCATATTCGCTGTTCTTAACCATTCCAGTAGGCACTACCGTCATCTTTCCGGCATCTGGGGGTCTTCCCACCGCTGCCTCTCTCGTAGAGGCGAGAAAGAAGACACAGATTGATATTCTCTTGGGTGTTCCATCAATCATTCAAGAATTCTCCCAGAGCCCGGAGCTCCTGGACTACTGCAGCAAGCACCTCGATCGCTTGGTTTACTGTGGCGGAGACCTACCTCAGCCAATCGGGGACGCTGTGGCATCCAAGATCAAACTCATGAATCTATACGGAGCCTCAGAAGTAGGCATGATCAGCACCATCCATTCCAAAACTGACCGAGATCCTCGCACGGATTGGCGGTATCTTCACATCAACCCCCGGATGGGAGCTGAGCTGCGTCACGTCGCCGATCAGTACTACGAACTCGTGATTGTTCGAAGCCCAAAGACTGAAAAACATCAGCTCTCCTTCACAATCTTCCCAGATCAACAGGAATACCACACCAAAGACCTTTTTGTGCGGCACCCGGACCCTAGTAAGCCGGACTTGTGGCGCTGGGCCGCTCGTGCAGATGACGTGATTGTCTTCCTGAACGGCGAGAAGACCAACCCTGTGTCTATGGAACAGCACATCGCTGCATCCAATCCAGAAGTGACAGCAGTCTTAGTGGCTGGGGCACGTCGCTTCCAAGCATCTCTCCTGGTTGAAATTGGCGGAAATGATCTCACTGCACATGAGCGCGCTGCGATGATTGAGAAGATCTGGCCGAGCGTTGAAGAAGCCAATGCGGTTTGTCCAGCTCATGCGCGCGTGGCAAAAACACACATACTGTTCACAAAGCCAGATAAACCTATGCTTCGTGCCGGGAAGGGAACGATTCAGCGGGCTGCCTCACTTGAACTGTACACATCTGAGTTGGATGCCTTATATGCCGACGCGGACAAACTATCACAGACAACCAGTGATGGTGAACCTGCTGGACCTGGCCAGGTGGATGATCCGAAAGTTCTTTCCGATTACATTAGGAGAACAATGAACTATGTCACTGGGTGGGATCTCACAGATAGTCAGAATTTCTTCGAGTTGGGCCTTGACTCCCTGCAGGCTATCACCGTCACTCGGGCTTTCAAGAAGGGTCTTGATCTCCCAACGCTCACTCCAAACCTGATTTATCTCCATCCCTCTGTGAATGAACTCACCCAGGCAGTGCTTCACCTGCAGCAACATGAAGAGGCTTCCGCTGAGGAGAAAAAAGAAGCCCAGATGCAGCAGCGGGAAGAACTACTACAGGAACTCAGTAGCCAGTTCCAAGCGCCCAAGTCCCATGTGGTCATTTTGACCGGCTCGACAGGTAACTTGGGCAGCTATCTTCTCGACACTCTCCTACAGTCCCCTTCCGTTACCTACGTGCATTGTCTCAACCGCAACCCTGACGCAGAGGCAAGCCACCGCGTAAAACCTAACGGAATGAAAACTGATCTGTCTCGCGTGAGCTTCTGGACGGCGGACCTCTCCCAGCCGGACCTGGGTCTGGGACCTGATGTCTTCAAAACCCTGCGAAACATTGCCACTCTGATCATCCACAACGCCTGGGCAGTCAACTTCAACCTCGGCCTGTCGTCCTTCAAGCCTAACCTCACCGGCGTGGTAAACTTGATCAACTTCGCTGCCCAATCACACCAGTCACCCCATCTCTTCTTCCTCTCATCCATTAGCTCCACTATGGGCCACCACACAAAGACCGGCCTGACCCCGGAAGAAGTGATCACAACTACGACCCCGGGACCCAACGGCTACGCAGATAGCAAGTACCTCGCAGAGCAGTTACTAGCGCAAGCGACTCGCCAGGGCCGAGTGCACGCCTCGTTCGCACGTGTTGGTCAGATAGCGGGCCCGGTCCGCTCAAAGGGAGTATGGAACCAGACTGAATGGTTTCCGAGCCTCGTTCTCAGCTCTTTTCACCTGGGTATCTTGCCTGATACACTCGGATCAGCCCTCAACCGCATCGACTGGGTACCAGTTGATCTGCTCGCTGAAGTCCTAGTGGACTTGGCAGTGGCTGGTCAAGGCGTGGGAACCAGGAGTGTCCAGGTGTACCACCCACTGAACCTGCACCCGGTAGACTGGGAGGTCATTCGTCCAATAGTCGCCGAAGCTATCTTTAAGGTTTCCAGGAAGACTATCGAGACTGTCCCCTTTACCGAGTGGGTGCAGCGCGTCCGGCAGGATCTGGAGATAACTGGTGGTACCGGCAAGAAGATGAGTGACGAAGAGCTGCAGAAACGATTGGCCAAGAATCCAGCTGCAAAGTTGCTGGAGTTCTTTGAGGGGATTATGTCGCAGACTGAGCAGGCGAATGTGCTGGATACAAGCCTGACGGGACAGATCAGCGAGAAGTTGCGGGCTGTGGATGCAGTGAAGCCGGAATGGATTTATATGTGGGTGGAAGAGTGGATTCGTCGCGAGTTGGTCGTGGATTGGTCATGTTTCGCCCGTGAGTCGGGTGTGTGGACACGCACCTAATATAGTGATGTTCCAGAGAATGATGAGAAGAGGGGGGCTTTCATTATACAGATATATGACAGAGTGCTGCATCTAATTAACAAGGGTGGCTTAAGGCCTTCAGTAACTTCCATGGCATCCATGCGCATTGCACACATAAATCGAAATGGTAGTTCAGATTCAGGTGACCGGTTATACTTTGGAACCTGTAGATCGAGATTGCCTCACTCGGATCTCGGATGAGGAAGCCGAGGTCACCCGAAGATGTGCTTCGTGACAGTGTCTCACCGTAGTATGCAGTAAGGACATTAGAGGAATACAGAGCATATCCCTCTACCGATATTGCCCTGTAAAGTTCAATCAAGAACCATATATCATAGTCTCATGTAGCAACAAAACATCAGATCTTCTACCAAACAACTTGAAAGAAACATACACCATCTGCCCACAAGAGGAGTAGTAGTAGTAGTAGTAGTAGTAGTAGTAGTAGTAACCTCAACCATAACTAGCAACCGGCTCTCCCAACACATCCATCCTCGGCGTAACCCCCAACCCCGGACAAGTCGGCGCCGTCAGGACCCCCTCATGCACATCAAACGGCCCATCCGCCGTCTTCCCAACACACATAGCCCTACACTCCAAGATACACCGCAAATACTGCTCCGGAATAGTCTGTCCGAGATGCACAATCGCCGCAAACGCCAAGTCCGAACCACTCGTATCCTGAACAGACATGGTATACCCCGCCGCAAGACAAATATCTCTAACCCTGCGTCCTCGCGTCAACCCACCCGTCTTGGAAATCTTCAACCCGATCCCATCAACAGCATCATCCGCAACGAACTGCACAATCGAGCTCTCATTGTTCGCCAACTCATCAAAGATAATCGGCACATCAATCCGTCGTCGAAGCGACATGCTCTCCCTATACGTAGCACAGGGCGCTTCCAGGACAAAGTCCAGCCCTTTAGGAAGTAACCTGAACATCCGAAGCGCAGTATCAACAGTCATACCACCATTAGCATCGATCAAGAAGAACTCCCCTGGTCTCTTATCCACCAGAGCAGCTTCCACCCGTGCAGCATTAGCCACGGGGTCCGAGCCAATCTTCACCGAAAACCCCGTAAACCCCAACGCCCTAGCATCAGCAACATGCTTGCGCGTCCCCTCAGGATCTGCGACAGGAATCGACTCCAGAACAGGGAGCTTCGTCTCTGTCCGTCCGCCGAGCAACTCGCACACGGGAAGTCCCACAGACTTGCCGAAGACATCCCAGCAAGCAATATCGATGGCGGATTTGGCTGGCTCGTTGCCTAGTAAGGCAGCGTCCATGGCATCGTTGAGGCGGTCGACTCGGCGGGGGTCTAGGCCGATGAGCTTGGGGGCGATCTCTGCGATGGCGGCTCTGACTCCGCCGGCATGCGATGCAATGTAGTTGTCGAAGGGGGTGCTTTCGCCCCAGCCTTCCAGGCCGGTGTTGGTGGTGACGCGGACGAAGGTGGCGTCGAAGCGGGTGATTGCCCGGCCGCCGGAGAGGTGGTATGTGCCGTGAGAGTAGGGGAGGTCGACTTGAAAGACGTCGATTTTGGTGATTCTTAGTTCGGTCATTTTGGCGATGTGGTGAAATGAAGTAAGAGAGATTTGGGTTGTTTGTTGATATGTTGGTATATCTAAGGGGGGCCTGTTTAGTAGGTTTATATCTCGAAACTGTTGGACTCTCGGGAGCTTTGGCTTCGGGACGGATGAGGCTGCTGACAAGTAAGTGATCAAATGACTTCGTATTCCTTGGATGAAGTGTTATATTATTAATACCTACACTATGGATGGACAAGGATCGCGATACTACATCCGATCCTGGACCCTCGGATGTCCAGAGACATGGGGAATCATCTACGGCTCACGGTCCGAGCCGACAGGGTCCAGTCGCCGATCGATCGCCGACCCAGACTTCGGATAGTATACTCTCAGTGGAATATCCGAGGAGTACCGAGACACAATAATCCCTGTTTGCAGCCGATGGTCAAAAGCGGGGATACGACAACAGGCATCTTGATCCATTTATATAGACTGGCTCCGTGTCGAATGTGGACTAGGCCGGGACATTGACTGCTTTTCTGACAACATCATGTCCGACGCTATGCCCATCGACAAAAACGCAAAACACTTGACATATACCGGGCGGTGTTTATGCAAAGGAGTTGGCTTCACCGTGGAAGGCAATCCAAACGCGGTTTACTGCTGCTATTGCGGTGATTGTGCTCTTGGGGCTGGAGGGCCTTGTCAGATTGTGCGTATAGATTCTTTCTCTCTGTCCTCCCAGATAGATGAGCTAATAATGCCCGGAATATAACGCTAACATGCTTTTGCCCCAGACTGCAACATACTTTACACCTAACTTCGCCCTCCATGACGCCGAGGGGCTTGCCAAACGCTACATCGTCAATGATACCCTAAGTGGACGTCCGAAAGTCAAGTGTTTCTGCAGCGGCTGCGGGTGCACTATTTTCACGATTCCTGCGAGTGACGGGGACGAGGAGATTGTTGTAAGGACGGCACTTATTGAGAATGGGTATGTGAGATCATTATTCGCGCTCTTCATGATCGAGTGACATACTTATTGATGATGATATTACTAGCCTGGAACTGTTCAAACCCACCATCGAGTGCTACGTGAGAAACCGACCAAGCTATTTCTCTGCTACCGCGACGGGCAAACAGTATGGCCTTTTGCCTTGAAACGGATGCTACAGAAGGCGCGGGGTTAGCGGCTAAGGGGCCATCCATCCATTTCAACCAACCGTCATTGAATGCTTAGCTGGTCCTTATTATAGTTTTTTATTATGTTAAAATTGATGTATGATATACGCACCCTGCATAATTGATGATCTAAATTCTTTCAAGTCTAAATATCCGTGGACTCGTCAATCTTCGGTTCTGCAGTCCCTTAAACAACTTAAATCTCACTGCATAAGCCACATGGGGCCAAAACACACGCATTATCCATACACGGCAATCGCGCAATCACTGCACCTTCATCAGTCTTACCTTAACAAGCTTAGAATGACAAGCTTAGATAGCACAAGCCCTGACATTGGCTCATTTAGACTTAAATATTAACGCTGCCCCCTGCGTCAATCTAGCGGCAGCTCTGACAATACAAGGCAGACTAGGGCCTACAATTCACGAGCTTTTGGCCCCCAAATCAGTGCGTTCCCCGCGCATGTTCCAAATATAATGGAACAGATGCCACACATTTATCACCAAAGCTTTCTAACCTACAATGCAGGTTTTCACATGAGCCGCCGACCATGGCCAATTTAGGCAGCTGGCAGCACTACAACCGAGATGCCTCAATTTCAATTACAGTGTTGGGCGTTTTCTTCGTGGGACTGCGCTTTCTCTCGAGGCATCTAGGAAAAGTGCCCCTGGGCCTGGAGGATGGACTGATCGTGCCTGCGGTGGTATGGTATCTTCCACCATACGCAGGGTTCAATTTGACGAAAAACGTAGTTGAACTTATTCGTCATTTTCGCACTCGATATAGAGAGTAAGTCACTCCTAAATAATCTCCAACTTTCTGCTTTATCTTGAAGATATTCTAAAATCCAACAGTGGTAAAATACGGCCTTGGCCTGCACCAATCCACCATTTCCATGGATAGCCTAATAACCATCAACAAAGTAAGCCCTATCTCTCCGTACTCTCTTCTAACAAGCAAGCCATTCTCATACCATAGCAGCTCCTCCTCCCCGCCGAAGTATTCTACTGCACCTCAATAATCCTCACCAAAACCTCCATCCTAGCAATGTACCACCGGATCTTCCACATCCATAGGCCCACCCGCATAGCCGTGTACATACTGGGAGTGATCACGATCATCAGAGCCATATCCCTCATATTTGCCTCCATCTTCCAGTGTATTCCTGTCGCTAGGGCGTGGGATAAATTTCACTACCCCGGTCGATGCATTAACCTCAAGGATACGTTTATTGCGAACGATGTTGTGAATGCTATCACTGATGTAGTCATTCTGGGGCTGCTGATCGGGAGAGTGTGGAAAGTGCAGGCAGGGTGGGGGGTAAGGATGGGCGCCGTGGGGATGATCTCCTTGGGAGGTTTGTGAGTATTTTCTTTCTTTTTCTCATTTGTTTATTCGTCTTGTTCTTCTTGTTTTCCTAAAATGATTGTTGGGTATGCTGACAATAACATGTGATGTGGATAGTGTGGTTTTCACGAGCATATATCGCATCCTCACGCTTGTTGACGTTGATTTTGATGACTTGACATGTGCATTCACCCGTCTCCCCCCCGCCAGTGGTGAGGAATATACTGATCAGTCGCAGATACACTGGGCCGATCGAACGCATGGTGTGTGATAGAAGTCTCTTCGGGCATTATCTCTGCGTGTCTCCCTACTCTACGTCCACTGGCAAGAGCTCTGTTCCCGCGAGTGTTCAGCAGAAAGCAGTCCTCTCAAGGACAGGGGAATTCAAGCTATCCTAGACCAGGCCTCCGTGGGCTATCAGGCGATTCTAGTAAGGACATACTTCCTAAGAGACCAGATGTGGGTGTGGAGTCAGATGGGGATGAGTACCCGTTGACTGTGGTTAAGGTCAAAAGGGAGAGCTGTAGGAGAAATTGAATTCCAGTAGCGACTGGTTTCGTTCATATTCGGGTACTGGTTCATCTTGAAACACGTTGGTTCATTGAATTGCTAGAAATCCTAATTCGGCCTTGATAATTTGTCATCCTTTGATGTCAATTGTCGTACCTACAGTGAGCCACAGGCTTATTCGCTTCCAGATAACACCTGGTCCTC
Organism: Aspergillus welwitschiae; assembly: GCF_003344945.1. Taxonomy (NCBI): domain Eukaryota; kingdom Fungi; phylum Ascomycota; class Eurotiomycetes; order Eurotiales; family Aspergillaceae; genus Aspergillus; species Aspergillus welwitschiae. The sequence continues at coordinate 1,120,598 of NW_020798696.1, forward strand.
GCAGACTGTGGCATTGTCAGACTGGGATGCCTCCTTTCCGACTCCCGTCTCATCAGCTGTTTGATAACGCAGTAACGACTGTACTATATTGTCATGTTTATTGTGGCATGCATAAAAATAAGCCGTCTGTCCCTCGTCATCGCGCACATTCCAATCAGCGCCACTTTCTAGCAGCAAATTGACCTTCTCCTCCTGGCCCCAAAGAACTCCATAGATTAATGCAGTAGTTCCTCTGTTGTCTTGTATATTGAGCTCAGCGCCACATCCCAGAAGCGAACGAACGCAATGGATGGTTGTGATATGCTGAGAAGAATAGATTAGGGCTGTTCTCCCATCTGAATCCTGGCGGTTCACATCCGCGCCTTTCATTAGTACCAGTTGACGAATGACATGACTCCAAGATTTCTCAACAGCCCAAATCAGCGGAAAATCCCCCTGTTTATCTGCGGTTATCTCTATGTCTGCACCACTTAGGATAAGTAAAGTAGTTATCGGCTCGTGATCGCTTCGCATAGCCCACAGAAGAGCCGTCTGATCTCTATTGTCCTGAATGTCCAGATGGGCTCCACCCTGGACTAGTGCTTCGACAATCTCGTAGCACCCATTTTGGGCTGCATAAATCAAAGCCGTGGCGCCTGTAACGTCGCGAAGATTAACCTGCAGCCCAGATGCCAACAAGAGACGGGCTTTTCCCACTTGTCTGTCAAGGGCTGCACGAATCAGGGCGGTCACACCATTTCTATTCTGAATATTGAGATCGGGGCCACTTTGTAACAGTTCACCGAACGTCTCATCGGAACAAAAGGCAACTGCCTCGATCAGAGCCGTGTTACCATAACTGTCCTGAGAATCAAGCTGAGGTTTGTAGTTCAAGAGGAGGCGAACTATCGGGTCACGTCCTACAGTGACTGCGCATATCAAAGCAGTGTCACCATTTCTGTCTTTGAGATTCAAGTCTACACCATAGTCCAGGAGTAGCTTCACGACCTCTTCTTTCCCACTTAGGACTGCATGATGCAAGGGAGTCCGTCCGTGCCAGTCAGTCAAATTAGGATCGGCGCCATTTTCTAGCAAAGCTTTCCCGACAGCCAGATGCCCGCCAATAGCTGCCAACTGCAAAGGTGTACGCCTACCCTGCTGGCAATTTTCCGAGACTCCTTGGCGCAAACGCGCTTCAACCAAACGTTCATCACCAATCCGAGCCGCGTACACCAATTCAGCCTCGGAAGTTGAGGTTTCCTCTTTCTCAGGGCCGCAATGTCGGTTCTCCAGAATCTTTGCAACATGTGTGTGGCCATTTGATGATGCCAGTTGCAGTGGCGTCATACCAAACTTGTCTTCTTGGTGCCAAAGACTGACGTTGTCGTGAAAATGCTCGAAAAATTCCTTGCGTCCAAATTCTGCAGCCCACGCAAAAACATTTCTTCCCCAGCTGTCCTTTGCATTCAGATTGCCGCCGTGCTTGACAAGCTCTTTAGCGATATCGATCAGCCCAAAGTAAGCTGCCAAGTGAAGGCCGGTGATGTCTTGTGGATTATCTAGCTTCATATCATAATAGCGGCAATTCAGGCGGGGCATATACTGTGTATACAACTCCACCTTTTCCTTCGACATCAGGAGTGGCAGTAGGAGTCCGTCATTCACTGGGTCAAGTTGACTATGGTGGTTCCAATATTGAGCCGCATAGCGGTAAAAGGGATGCTGGGGTACTATGGCTGTGGCGTCCTGACTATTAACCCAGTCATAGGACAAATATGTGACGCATGCTTCGGCAATTTTTCGATGAGCATTTGGAAACCATTCTTCCAAGAAGTCGCTATAAAAACCCTGTGCGGTAGGGTGGGCGAGACGGACAACGCCACTCTCCATGTCCACGGAGACGATCCCCGCGCACACAGAGATTATTAATGTGGCATCAGCAACGTCTTCCGTGTCAATCGAGTGACTGCCTGTTTGTATCGCTAATGCATGCTGCAATTCCAAGATACTCAGAGGTCTTTTAGTACAAACAATCCATGAAAGGGCATGTATGGCCAGGGTTCTCAAGTTTGGTGATTGGCTCTCGATACGCTTCATGGTCTCTTGGTACGCCAATCTCCGAAGCCCTGAATTGTTAGACATCTTTGTTAATGCCCGGTGCATGCGCTTGGGTGAGACTTGGTCCCGCAAGGAATCGAGGCACAGCCTTGCAAAAAGAAACCTGCGTTTGTGTTCAGTCAGATGAGGGTCAGAAATCACAGCTTATCCCCTGCCCCATAGTACTTACATTCCGCTAGCACCCCGGGGAATTTCCTTCAATATTCTGTCCGCCATCGCTTGATCCTGCGTGACAAAGGACGGCAGGGAAGTGATATTTCCCTGAATATACCTTCGAATATCTTCATCCGTGGCACGTATTTCCAGAAAGGAACAATCGTCCCTTTCCCTGAAGTTCTTTTCAATTTCGGGAGCGAAGCGTGAGGTTGCGAGTATATTTAGGCCAGTAGCATCCTGCATTCGAAACAGCTCCGATAAGAATTCCGTCGGTCCTTTCTGGGGACTTTGGATCTCATCCAGCGCGTCAATAACGACGTATACCTGCCTATCACTGCTCATGGAACAAAGAACGTCGATCATCTCGCGTGTTGACGGTTGCGTGCCCCTGACACTATGTCGACCATAAAGAGCCTTCAAACCCTGCATCAGTTGCCGGTCTTGTTGGGCAAGCTGTTTCAAAATTGACGCGACAAAGTTCCTGGCTCTCTTTTGTGATGGAAAGTTGAAGCTGAAGAACACATATCCAAGTGCGTGATTCAGGTTCTCATTGTGCCGGTGTGTATTAATATATTCAATAATGGTAGCTGCCATAACCGTCTTGCCTGCGCCAGGAATGCCTAGACAGAGTAGTGTTTGTCCTCTAGCCTGATACCAGGACTGGAACTCGTCCGAGTCCAATAGCCACTGGCCTGTTCCTGGGTGGATTTCATCGAAGACGAAACTTTTGTCTAGATCGTAGGAAAAATCATTGAGCCATCTGAGAATTATTTCGTTATGATTGTGGGATATCATTTCATTAAGTTTGGCGACTCGGTTTTCTATTTCTCCAAGGTTCCGCAATACTGCTCGGTATTAGCTGGTAAGTCTCTGGCAACACGTATAACTTGACATACAGTATTCATCAATTCGAGAAGTGACTCCGGTACTGCCAGGCTCCTCGGGTGGCATGACTCGTAGAAGATCTTTGCCGTACGCGGCTGCCGTGGCTGCTGCATATCGCTGCCAATGATCATACTTATGGCCGTCGGAGTAACTGGCAATTCCTCTGATTACCACACATGGAAGGTCATTCATAAGGCCCGCGGCCTCTGTTTCAAAACAGCATACACCCCAGGCGTTTCTCAGATAGTCGCGGTACACGGCAGACCTCATCATAGCATTGGCCGAGGCGATGATACCATAGTGGACGACGGGTTCATCAGTTTCACGATCAAGACGCTTTTCCAATCCTTCAAACCCGCAGTCCGTGCAGTCCTTTTTCCCCCTATGTGGGAAATCCGGCTTGTATAGTCGATCGAGCTTGCGGCCTGGGGAGCGAAAGCCCCATGATCGTAATGCAGTAGACTTCTGTCTAATGTCTTCAATGTAGTCTGTCATCTTCCCGCGGCCAATGTCATGATCAGATTGCAGCAGTTTCATTGCAGCCAGTAGAAGCTTGGGAGGTTGATTCATGTGTGATCTGATTTCAAAACCATCATCCTTCCAGCGACCTTTGTCGTACTGCAACACCCCACCTTAATTACTGTGAGAAGCTGGGAAGAAATAAAAAGCCAGAAAGAGGTACATGAGGAGCATAAGAAAGAATTTATCTTACTGTAGTTTCCCTTTGGCATACTAACAACAACATCTCCCAATCGAATGTCATTTAATGGGTCCTTAGGATCAGGTGCCGAAGGTGCGCCCCCGCCTATGCCGACCATCAGGCCAAATCGGATGTTTTGAAATGTGCGAACCATGTGTGCCACTGTATGAGCAATGACATCTGCACCGTACGAGCCCGCTCCAGGAAACGCAATGACTACTTTGTGTTCTCCCATTGCGCCAACGATATAGACATTGTTGTCATTCGGCCGCCTAGGAGGCTGTTCATGCTCCTCATCGAGGAAGGCTCGAGAAGCAGTGACCTCATCCTTGATCGCGCAGACCCAGCCCACGGTGTAAACGCTGGTATCAAACCTGGGTGGCATATTTAAGGTTTCTCATCCGCCTCAGTCACGAAGAGCGTGCGATGATCTCCCGAGGGAAATATAAACCGACATTAAATAGCTGGCACAGTAAGTGAAATCATAATTTCAATATAACCTCTTTCGGGAGCTGTTATTAGGCATCAGCCTCACTCATATCGACCTCCTAGCGCGCGGGCGCGTACGCCTAGAGGGGCGGCCAATCGAAATCGTACATGCAAGAACAGCACGTCGCAGCCTTGTGCTCTGTACTTGCTTCCCCGCCTCGGCGCTACGGCCTTTGGTGACACCCATTCATGCCAACTACCAAATCGTGGGTTGATGTGCTAGTGGTGGGTGTTGACACTCAGTGCAAAGGAAATCCGAAAGGACCGAAATACTTCTGGAGAAGCCATCACCTTTTATATCAGCAGTGTCGGCAATGTAATCTTGAAATGGTCGGAAAATTATTCTGATGTTGGACAAACGACGAATACTGAATGTAGTGGGCGGTAGATGTCAACTCATTGTGTCTACTGTCTATATTACCACCTTCAATTGCTTCCGATGACAAAGTCCACTAGTGATGAGTTTACTAATAGCCAGAATACGAATATCAAACGCTCTCAAGATAAAAAGACCCTCTCCCTCCTCATCGCCACCTTGTCATCACTCCCCAACTTCCCCAACTCCGCCCGATCCAACCATCCCGAACCCACTCGCTCATAATGTCCCTTCCTTCCACCCCCAACTTCCTTTACAAGGAGAAGAAAAATTCCGATATGGTCCCAGGGCGTGAGTAGGGCAATGCTATGTTTGGTCTCAAAGAGCACCAGGCCTGTATATTCGTCCTCTATCACCCCATCTTCGTCTGAACAAGGAGGTGGCCCACAGAACAGCACCGGAGCACGGGAAAATCCATCCTGTATCATGATTCTGAACGCAGGAACAAGAGTAGTTCCGGAACGAAGGCTCAGCATCTTAATCCTAAGAAAATGGAGAACAGTACATTCAATCTGCAGAAGGGGCGAGAGTTCAGGGATAAGGTTCCTCCAAGGGGCGCTGTTATGTTTTTTGAAGAATTCCTCTATTGAGATATGGTCATTACGCCCATGGAGGTTGAAGCAAACCCATATGCGAACAGGCTGATGGCCTTCCAGCTCCTGTGGGATAAGATACTCCTCTGCACAAGGGAATCTCCTGACCCAGAGAAAGTAGTGATATGAGACCTGGCCTATCCAGCCGGCCCAGGACCAGCTGGGGAATTCCCTTCTTCGAATCAAATGCCCACCGTCAATATTGACCTCGCCAGTACCTATGCGAGGAGGCCGATAGATAGGTTCCCAGGCTAGTGCGCAGGCGAAGCGGTAATTATGATCGTGTGCTAGAGCATAGGATGAAATTTCACCAAACAAGAACGGAATACCGTAGTATGTTGGATGGTCGGAACGAGCGAGAACGCCTCGGAAGGCGTTAATAGCGTCGGTATTGTAGGAGAGGATTCGACTTGAGTAGTGTGATAGATGTGTACGGAAGGCCCATGGTCGGGATGGTGTCATGGAATAATATGCTGGATCTTGGGGTATTTGATGGGTAAACCGAGCGGAATCGAGACAGTCGTTGCTGGCAGGTTTTGCGGCTATTTGGGCAGTAGTTATAGGTGACTGATGAATAGGAAAGAGCACGGTCGACTCGCAGTGTGTAGTCTCTCCGCACATATAGTAGACCTGAAAGTCGGTGAAGAACAGACATCGACGCGAGAGAATTACTTCCTGGAAGGTCCAGCCACGGGAGATCCATGGACTGGTCGATAAGGCACTTCGGATGGAAGGCAGTGTAGATACCAGTCTCAGGTTTGTCCCAGATGCTGTCAGTGAAGTTGCTTGTGGTTGGCGTTGTCGCGGAACTGCACCAACACCAGGTAACCCAGAAGTTGAGATATCAGAACCAGCAGCGATTATAGTAGCATATGCACCGGAATATATCAAATCCATGTGAGATATTTGAATGTGCTTTCCCTGCAGGTCGTCCTGGTCGATGCAGTATTTGTCGACCCAGATATACCTGCCTCCGAGGTTGAGGACGACGGTGATAGCATCTTCAATAGTACCGTGCACACGGTCTGGAAGAGAGGTTTTAGGGTTTCGTATTTGGCTAGCTGTGTCCTCCGATGACGGTGTTCCCCATACGTAGCTCAGCGCGAAATACTCCCAACCTGGCTGCAGAGGAAGAATCTTCCGGGTCTGGCAGTCGATCACCTTTAGTACAAAGGGCGGGGGACTAGAGGAGCAAGTACATCGAGGCCCATGGTGGCTCTCGCAGTTCTTCATCCACTCCTTCAAACGAGTGTAATCGATCTGTTTTGGTGACACTCGGACCCCGTGTGTCCGTAATTTGGCAACATCAGGCCCCTCCACCGGCATAACGACGCTTTGTTCTAGATGGCTGCAGATATCGGGGACCCTGAGTTCACTTGTAATGAAGACATCATCCGCGCTCCCCGGAAAGACCGCGAGAACCACACTATTTGACTCATCACTCATATACTCATTTCCTCTGCGAATTTGCTTGATAATATCTCGCCGTTTAGGTTCTGTTGCCATCTCTGCCGTGACACCTACTTCCTTTATGACGCTGCTGAATGCACGTAAATGATATTGGCTGGTATCCCATGTTGATTGGCGGGCTGTCACGTCGAGGTCGAATTTGACCTTGTCGAAGAGGTCACACATCGGACATGGCGTGTTTGGGTCGGAAGTTATACTGCCCAGTGATGCAATTGGCAGACCCTCTAGTCTTGCATCTCGGACATCCTTGCCGAGCTGGAGGATTGTATCGAAGTCGATGGTGCGACATCTGGCGCAGAGGGGTGCATCTTGCTCTACGGAATGCATGGTTTGGTGCAGTGGAGGGAGTTAGTAGTTCAGAAGATTTGGTCCAAAGATTTCTTTGAGTGGAAACCACGTATTGCGCATTTGAGCTACTACTCACGGGGCATGCGAACCAGATTGATCGTTGCAGCTGTCATGGGTGTAGGAGCTGGCATGAGCCCCGCCCTGCAGGATCAGACTCTTGGCCCGAGCTGCGGACACTAATAAGAACAGAAACGTGGGGGCCGAATGTCTCAATGCAATCACTGGAAAATCATAACAAGGACATGGCCGGTAATTCTAACGCAGGATAAATCCCGGAGAAAGAGGATCTTCCTCATTGATAAAAAATCGCGACTGCGCAACGAGATGCGCCTGGCCTCTGACACGCACCACACAGGAATCAAAGCCCGGAACAGGGCAAGTCCTCAAGGACTCTATCTGAGCCTCAAAGGCCGACCCGATAATGGAATGATGTAAAAGTTTAAGGTTCTTTCGAAGCTGACCGTCTCCAAATAGGGTAGCAATTCTCGCACAAGTTCCAGAACCACAAGGAGACCGGTCGATCTGACCATCGCCGTAAACGGTAGCGCTTCTCTGGACGATTAACTTCCCATAATCTGGATGGTTCCTTTCCTCCTCGAAAAATATGACTGCGTATAGCTCATAATCGAGATAACTTGCCCTATTACCAAGGGCTGCTTTTATTTCTCGCTGAAGTTTGATAAATGTATCCGCATTACTTGGCTTGACCACGAGTCCCAATTCAGCAGCATTCACCGAGGCCATCACAGCGCCGGCGAAAGCCAGATCAACACGAATCTCCTCATCACGAGAAGGGATCTTAACAGGTAACCCTCTCGCTATCTGATAACTCGAGATGTTGATAAAGTCCGCATGTACTGGCTTGCCGTGCCTCACAGTAACAGACGCTGACACACGGCCCGACGGAACATCAACCACCACCTCCACAGCTCCATTCTCTGGAGCCTCGACAAGTCCTTTAGATACAGCCCAGTATCCTAGGGCGATGGTACCATGACCACATGCCGTAGAGAAGCCGCTTGTATGCCAGAACAGCACGCCAAAATGCGCACCCATGTCGTCCGGCGGCGTGATAAAGCCCCCGTACATGTCAGCATGTCCGCGAGGTTCATGGCTGAGGAATTTGCGGAGCCTATCCAACGGATGGTTCTCGGTCTGAATGATCTCAGTGCGGCGGTCAGAGACAGTTCTACCTGCTGGCATGAACCCCGATGGAACTCGGGGAATGATGCGGAATGGCTCGCCAGCCGTGTGCCAGTCCTCGGACTCAATCCAGTAAGATGGGTTATTTGTCATTGTTGGGGGGAAGGGAAACAAAGGGGAAATGGCTTGAATTAGGATGTAATTTATGAGGTCAATGGATGTCAAGATGGTATATACTGAGTTGATTGGGATAGCTACTTAGATTGAGGCTTTGAGGAGAATGTGTTGTTTTTAATTATAATATTTCTGGTTGTCGAAATAGGAAAGTACCCCCAGGTACCAACCGGAAACGGCAACATTGCAATCCACGGTTGAGCTGGCCACTCTGGGAAGGCCGATCATCCCGCGTATCAATATTATCAGCATTACAATTCATCATTTGCATGTTTTCTTTTCCCCAACAAGGTTTCTGGTTTACTGGAGAAAGAAATAAAATAAACAAAGTTCGAAAAAGAAATAGAGGGGGAGAAAAAGGGGGGGAAATTGTCAGTGTTCGGAGTTTGAATAGGTCCCCTTTCCGCCATTCCCTGGGAAGGAAGAGAAATGAAAAATAAAGAGATAAATACAATGAGACCAGAATGAAGTGATCTCACAATAAAATGGTGACAGTCATGGCTAATTAAGTCATAGGTAAGTTATCACCACTGCAGATGACGACCAGCGCACATATAAGTTTATACAAATGTGCTCGACCCAGGCGTAAATTTCGTGTTCATAGAGCCACTGCACGGTTCAATTAAGAGGACGCAATCTGCGCTGTCCCGTCGCTCTTGATCCGTCGTCATTGCTTCTGCCACAATCCTGAAAGTACTATCGTCCAACATTCCAATCGCATTCCATGCCCAACCCCCACCCCGGCCCGAACACCTCCCGGAACACATCCGCAAACCCTTCATCCAAGCCCATCGCAACAGACCCCAGGACTGGATCGCAGCTGCTCCCCACCAGCCCCGATTCAGATGAACAGTGCAGCCCGCTATCCGCAACAACCCCAGGTCCGATCCCCGTCCCAACTTTCGCCCGCAGGATACTAAGCAAATGCCTCCCCAGCACGGCTGCAATCCCAGTTCGATGAGACGGTGTGCTCCCTGCCTTCTCCAGCTGCAGGGCTACTTGTCCTAGTAGTGCCAGCAACTCGGTCTCGTCACCGGGATGGGTTCCACACAGAGCGGGGAACAGTCTGAGGGCCAGAGTGGCGGCGTAGGCTATCATAGCCCAGGTTGGGGAGAGTAGACAATACAGAGGTTCACCAATTGATTGGAGATCGTGCACAGCGAGGGTACAGCATTGCACGGCGGCCATAAAGCAGTCTTCCTGAAGGGCGTGGGAATGAATGGTCTGGGTATGTAGGGCGAAAGAGAGCGTCCAGAGACGGTTGTGTAGATAAACGTAGGTCAGGAAAGCCGTGGATATGTTGGGGGAGGGGGTAATGGCTCTAGTGGTGCATCCAGGAAGCCAGGTAATTTGCCAGGGATCGAGGGTGGAGTTGACAAGATCGCGAACCCAGTGGGGGTTGTCGTGAGACAAAGAGGCTTGGTGGTGCAAGGTGCGATGAAGGCCTGCCAGATACCGACGGAGAAGAATAAAGGCACATGTGTCCTTGTCCGTCGGATCGGCGAGGGGATGATGCCACCATTTGTCAATATTCCGGGTCAATGGCGACTCGGGAAAGGCAGTTGCGCGCCCATAAGCGGCGCTGGTAGCGCGTTCCCACAGCAGGATTCGCAGCCAGGTTCGTTCGCTATTGCGAGCCTGTCGCTGGGACATTGTCGACTCAGAGGGGAGAACATTAGAAGGATTAACCTGGTCTAAGCCGAGTTCAGTGGCGACGGCGACAGCGTAGGAAGTGTAAAGCCATGAGCGTTCCTCGGACAAGGCTGAGGCAGGGGTAGCGGAAAGAAGAGAAATGTAGTATCCTTGGACAATTTCAACAGACTTGTACCCGGATGTGTGGACATGGCGCGAAAGCATCTCGCCGTGGAGGCGCAGGCGTTTGGCGCATGATGCAGACTGGTGATCGAATTGAGCTGTAATGGCCAGGATCCATGTGAAAAGGAGAGCGGAGCGGGAGCGCACATAGTCGACGGTGTGGAGAACTGGGTCTAGAATGCCGTTGATAGGGTGTAAACGGACGAAATAGCTAGTACTCCGTTAGCAAGAGAATTCCCAGGGCGTATTGCGCATACATTGAAAACAAAGTATGCGCATCCTGTAGCGATAATAGCCCCAGCTCAATAGGATCCAGGTCTGTGCCAACATCTCGAGGTGGATCCGCATCAGGAGGTCGGAAATAGCTTGAATGGCAGTGGATTGGCGGAGAGGGGGTATAAAGGGCATTGAGGCCTTGTGCCAATGTGTCGCGACTTAGCTGTAGTCCCAATGACGCACAGCCTAAGCGCTGGAGCAGCTCCTGGCCTCCACTTGTAGTGGATGGTCGATTTAGTGAGGGAGTCAATGGCTCTGCTACACTAGATGCGTCCGCCAGCAGTGCGAGCGGATTGCTAACTGGTTCCTTCGGGGTTAGCAAGCCATCGTGGTTGCTTCTCAGTGCATCCTCTGTGGATGCAACTGGCATCTCACAGTTACTACCATGCTGCAGCTTCGCCACAATGAATTGGAGCAATTCCTCCTGGCCCGTGGTATTCAGCACCTGCTGTACCTCATCAGCCGACACCGGTGCTTTCTTCAGCTGCGCTTGCATTTTCCTATAGGACTTTTCGAATCCATTATAGCGACCAACAGCACCGGGCCGGCGGCCCAAAGGACGGGGAGGGGGGATATCGCAGCGCCGATTGTTGCGTCGACAGCGGTCGCATGGCTGCGATGGGTCGGGCCGGATACAACGCATCTTTAGGTGACGGCATACTTCGCACGCTGCAGCCGAGGGCCTAGAGGCCCTTGTAGCTTGACTTGAGCGAGCGCCTCGGGCCATATTAGGAGAATAATGGGATAGGAGTCTCTAGGACGTCTCAGCACAAAATACCCGAATTGCCGAGAAATTCTGGAGAAATGCGGGGAATCACGGTATCCGGACAACCCTACCACGGCCGGTTTCGCCACTTTCCATTCAGCATGGGCATAGACTGAAAGACTGTGCTTGGAATTCGACAATCATAAATGCTATCAGCTTGACCGAATGGTCTTTCGCTATGATCTGGACTTGTCATGCTGGTTCAGGCACAAGATCCCCGGGTGGGTCCTCCGGCCACTTAATTTAGCTACCGGAGGGTGGTTATATACCCGGCGCTCCGTCTTCAGCCATCATCACTCCACGCATACAACTTTTTCATAGACAAATCATCACAACATGCAAACCATTACCGTTGATGCCCTAGTCTGTGGTGGAGGCATGTCAGGCCTCGCCTGTGCCTCTTTCGCCGCGTCCTCAGGGGCTAAGGTTCTCGTTGTAGAGAAGCAGTCCACCGTGGGCGGGTCATCCAATTACTCCGCCGGGATGTTGTATGTTGAAGTTAGCACCTGTCAGTTATAGGGGACATATACTGATTACTTTGGTGCAGTTGGGGCCCTAAGTCCTACTCGAGTCTGCGCTCATGGGTGCCATGGGGAGATCCCGATCTCCAAGCGGCCTGGATGCAAGATTACCTCCCAGCCGTACAATGGATGCGGGAAAATGGTGTCCCAGTGGCGCAGAGGTTCGATGGAATTATGACAATTGGTATGCCATTCTTCTTCTTGCAGCGAAAAGTAATTGACATAAGGTACAGGCATTGGATTCCCCATCAATATTCCGCATCTCCATGCATATCATCAGCAGCGCATCAGGGATAGCAATACCGGCTCACAAATATTCACCGACACCGCAGTGGTGAAGCTTCTGCAGGAGGTGCCAGGTGTCCCTGGATCGCGCGTTATAGGGGCCGTAATCCGTCGCGCGGATGGTACACACTACGAAGTTCGAGCGAAGCGGGTTGTCCTAGCTACTGGAGGATTTCAAGGTAACCCCAAGCTTCTGTCCATGCACCTGGGCCAGCACGCAGACGATATGTTTGTGCGATCCAACAATGGATCAGTTGGGGACGGGTTGACCCTGGGTACACAAGTAGGGGCAGGTAGCAGTCGTGGGATGAGTACCTTTTATGGCCACTTACTCGCGGCACCTTTGCAAGCTGAGAAGGTCAACCCACGGGACTATTTGCCGTTGGCACAATATCGTAAGTGGTGTAAGACTTCGCCAAATATGGTTCTAACTATCCGGTAGAAAGCAAACATTGCCTACTTCTCAACGAGAGTGGCCGCAGATTTGCGGATGAGACGACTGGAGATGAAATTATCAATCAGTACCTCGCGAAGCAGGAGAAACGGCGAGGATTTCTTCTATTCAAGTATGGCCCCCTTGACTTAGTTTGGAGTACATGTCTGACAGCTCAGCGAACACACTCGGACTCAGCACTGCATCTCCGCGCCCTTCCCGAACGCGGGCGAGATCGACCGTCTGGCCAAAGCCCAGGAGCACGGTTGCCGTGTCGGTAGTGCACCAACAATTAACGGGCTGGTCGACATTCTCACACAGTGGGGAGTGAATGGTGCGCAAGCTCGAAGGACAATCGAACAGTATGATCAAGCCATTCGGCTACGTGACTCGACTGTGGCGTTGGATGCCCCTGTCGGTGCGGGTGGCAACCCTCCAGTCCCGTTGATGGAGGGCGACGGACCCTTCTTTTGCATGGAAGTGCAGCCATCGTAAGTGACTCCTTCCCTTATTCAGGAGTATAAATGACTGATCGTATAGGATCACTTTCACGTACGGCGGCATTAGAATCGACTCCAAGGGCCGCGCGCTGACGACTGATGGTAATCCCATCCCCGGGCTTTTGGTCGCAGGAGTTGATGGCGGAGGATTCAGTAATCTCGAATATGCGGGCGGGTTGGCTCTCGCTTTCGTGACGGGCTTCTGGGCTGCGAAGGCAATTGCGAGGGAGTTGAATCTTCCGGTTCCTAGCCTGCCGGCTGCAGATGCACGGGATGCGGTACATCAGGAAGTTGGACTGGGAAGTAAACTATAGACATTTCTCTCACAAATACCGTCGGGTGTGAATGGACTTTTATGGAATGTTTCTCTACGTAGCCTTATATCAGAAGAAAAATAGTGATTGGATTCACATATATTTCAACCTCGAAACCAACAATTTTATAGTCCTGACGATCACGCCCTGGACCCCGCCAAATTCTCATCCTTTATAATATCAACTCCGGCTTTCATCGCTATCTAATGATTATACCTTATAGCAACCGCAAATACCACAACACTCTCAATCGACAAAGACCAAAGGATGGGCAAGCTTCTTCCCAGCTGATGGTTACATGAAAGAGCGTATCATAGAGCTCCCTACCGGGCAGGACATGTTCCCAGCGGTAGAGCCCCCAGGATAGCTTGAAAGAACTAAGCGTGCGCGAAACATTTAAGATAGTCCATGTCAATATGACGAAGGTCTCGTTGCGAACTGGTCACACGCAATTCCTCAAAGGTGAAGATTACGTGCTCCAACTACCAAGCAGATCTAACGATGCGTTCGCCTCGAGTAAGGCTATGCTATCTCTGGTAAGGTCAAATGAGACAATTGCTCTAATTTCAGAGCATCTCTGAGGATCTAGTAGTATTATCATTTCATCCAAATGCTTGAAGTGGATGAAAACAACGGAAGACCTACAGAATCCTTTGCTATATCGTACTAGCGCCGGGTATACCCGTGGTTGACCCTGGACCCCACACATTAGGATCCACCGACTCTTGAAATCGTTTTTGGCCTTACTACGCATATCTATAGAACGGACTCAGCGACTCGTGGGGTGTTGCTTTGGCATTATGGTGAGTGTAAAGGTGAAGTGGAAACAAAAATGTATGCAGGTACTAGTTCAGTGAGAACCGGGGAAGAACAGAGGGTCTATAGAGTACTTGGATATCTCAAGTACATGGCGAGGGAATGAACTAGTCTGCCTTGAATGTTGTGACAGCGAGCATGAAGGACGGCATTGTGGGTGATATATGCGCCGTCGTACGGGCATGTTGCAACTTCTGTGTGCTTTATCCCTGGGAGGTTGCTAAGATCTAGAATGCTAGTGACGCAGATTTAGTGTAAAGCAAGGATTCGTTGAAATATATGCTAGTATAAATCAACAAAAAAGTTGCAGGCTCAAAGTTTAATCAAAAGGGCACTTGTGCAGACTCAGGACCACTTCATCGAGGAAGTGCTTCTCAGTGCTAGTATTCGACGATGCTAGACGAGACCCCCTCAAACACTCCTCAACGGCATACTCATAGTAACAGCCCATCGACCCTCCAAGTTGTACCCTAAGGGTACTATACAGCGACTGCGCACTTTCCGAAGATATTATACAGCGGTTGTTTTTCGACAGCCCTGGCCTATTAAGCTTCGCAGCGTTGCGATAGGCTTCGCAAGGACTTTTCCAGAGCGCAATCTCCATTAGGATGACTGCAAAATTCTTCAGATCGTCGCCTCTCCAGAACCGTGTCAACATCTCATCACTACCCGGATTATCGTCCTGCATTCTGTAGTCATCTGGAGTGCATTGCCAACCGCCTATGTACGGTATGCTTATGGGATGCCAGGGATGGTGTGGACCTCGAAAGAATATGATATTGTCACTGGAAAGTTGGCGATGCTTCCATCCAGCACAGTGTAGATGGAGTAGTGCAAGGGACAATCTCTGAGCAAGACGGAATCGGTTCTCTAGGAAAGGGGTAACCGGGGCGAACGTTCCGGTGCGCCCGGCAATCTTTTCTTCGAGTGTGAGGACGCTGGCTGTACTTTTGAGCCATCCCGGAAACTCATACACAAATCCCACAACAGGGTGTTGCGTTCCATCTGACAGTCGCCCTGTCGTCAAACTATAGCCCAAACAATGTAGTATGCAAACTTCATTAATCATAGAAGTCCGCCGCAGAAGTTGAGCGAAATAACGGTATCGTTTCGCTTGGGCTTCTTCGTCAACCGAATTCTGGGCACTAAGGCTTCGCAACCGCCATTCCACTAGCACATATTGCTTTTGTCTCCAGCCATATCCTTCGTAGGAGTACACTGAACGGGCAAGTGCGGAATTCGCTATGTTGCTTTCCGCTGCTGGACCATCGGCAACCCCGTTCGGGATTATAGGCGTGGCAAAGTCTTGAAAACAAGATATTGGAATCTCCCAATTGTCTTCTTCTGCTGCGGGCGCGCGGGTGGAGGACGAGGAGCTTGAAGCACTATCAAAACAGCCAGTCTGGAAATTCAAAGTATCTTCGCATACATTGCGTTGGTTAATTGAACGCAGCTCAATGATACTTGCAGTCTTGAACTGCTTCGGTTTAATCGTATGGGTTCCGATATCGACAACGTCTCGGACGAGATGCCGAGTAAGCTCCATTTCCTGCTCACGGGGCAGCAGACATTCGCGACTGTTGTACCCAGACATCTCTGATATCAGGGCTCGTATATCCTCTTCCCTCTGCTGGTTTCGGTAGTCCTTAGAAGTGACCAGGTTGCTAAATGACACAGTATGACTTCTGGAGTACTTGAACGGACGAAGTCTCTCAGAGGCTTGTGCTTCTCCAACCCCAAAGTCACTTTCCGCAGGGCTTGTGTATCGATCGTCGTATCCCGCGGTACTCCTGATTACCAGTTATTATCAAACTTTGGGTTGCCAGGTATATCTTTCCGAGACTTCTCCAGCGACGGAATCTGACCTGCTTGTTCCGGAATAGTACTGTCAACAGATTATCCTTTTCGGTGATTCCTTCAATCAAAAAAGATACCTTTTGTGACAGGTGGTGTAGATCGATTCCAGTCTTTTCTTTCAGAGTGAACCTATGAGAGAAGGGGTATAGAAGAGCAACCGTTAGAGAGGGACAAGTTGATTCTGAGTGCACAGGCTGCCCTCGTCTGCGAGACCCCACCAGGTGAACTTACCCGTCATGTGAGCATGGTTGCACCAGTTGGGGGATGTACTCATCAGCCAACGTACATTCTTTGGCTAGATCGTTTCATCGAGTGTAACATTTGGGCTGAGGCCTAGCTTAGGAACCCCACAAACACATGATAATATCTCTCATGCCCAATATACCCCGCCATGCCATGCCCCCCTTGACGGTCTACTTCCTTTCCAGGCACTCTCGAGAGCTTACAGATTTAGATAACAAGGAATAGTAACGAATTATGCAGATTAGTCTGCATCTGATGTGTCATAGGTTCCCACTAGATGGAAGGTCTTTTTTATTACATGGCAAGCTATAGCGGCACAGACAGTTAGTTTCCTCGGACTCAAACGCAAGAGCGCTCGGAATGCTAGCCTACTTACCCAACTCATGTCTCCAGTAAAGTCCCACAGATTCACAAGCTCACTTGGAAGATGCGATAGATCGAATTCCGGCTCGGACGGCGATAGCATCTTGGGCTCTGTCACAGACATTGACCCATCCAGTTGGTGATCGAGGGATACCCCAAGCATGGGATCGAATTTCTCTATCTCGGTCTCCGCTATACCGGTGTTAGAGAAGGCTAGAGGGAACAAAGGACAAACGTACTGGAGGTGGTGCTGTGGCCGCTGGTATTCTCGCCACCGTTACTACCATCTGATGGGGATACGTTGGCGTTCAGCTTCCTCAGCATAATGCTGGTTGACTGCCACGCTTGCCAGGCCTCTGCAGACTCATCCTTATACTGGGCCCAGATCCGATGCGAGGTCTGGAGGGCAAGAAGCAGTTCGTCCCTTCCGGGCGTTCCAGTCTGCCCGCCTTGTGCACCTTCCCGCTCAAGATAGTGGAGCTCCAGGCATACCACCATTGCCGCCAGCATAAAATCATTCTTGGCCAAGGAAGTCACGAACCAGCGACATTGGCCCAGTACCCCTCCTGCTTGAACCTGAACATCAATAGTCGCTTGATGCTGCAGGATCCTCACTGCCGCATCGAGACAGATACGTCGAGACTCTGCATACCGACCATCCGAGCGGCCCTCGCAGAGAGACTTACGATGGAGGATACATCGCGTCTTCTGATACAGGATTTCCAGGTTATAACGCAGCATGACGATACGGGGCGATGCCGTAACAGACTCCGATACACTGCGGAATTGGAGACATACTGGAACAGCGGCATAGGACTCGTTCAGCTGCTTGTCGAGTTGATATATGAGTGCAGACGGGATAGGTGTGGTGGATGCAGCATGGTCAATCACAAGACCAAATACCCTGGAAAGTCGACTCTTCGCGATCAAATAAGCCACCGGGGTAAACGCTGCGTCGGGACGGGGTGGTGGCAAGCTCGTTGAGTCCTCAGAGAAATCCTCGTCCAGCAGATTGCGCGGCGGCTGTGTATCTGCTAGCCCGTCATAGATCATTCGGGGCAGACCCAGCTGAAACGATATAAGTGCATCCAGCTGGGACATGAGCGTCCAGATGCGTCGTCGCATTTCGGCTGCAAAGCACGAGAGCTCTGGGTAGCGGGAACCGTCCCGATGCAGGCCAGTCCGCATGGCCAGACGGTTGACGATTCCCATTAATAACCAGACTTCATGATGAAACTCCTCTCCCCGGAAGTACTCTGTCTGCGCATAGAACATTAGAGCTTCTATGGTATACTTCGTCGGAGTTGTGTACTTGTTGTCGATGAGGCAATAGGCAGCTTGTTGCCGGAAATCATCACACAGCCCATGAGTATCGCCAATCGGATCTGGTCTGTGGCCCTCAGTAAGCTGGTGATGGTGGATCGCCAGGCACATGATACTGAAGAGGATACTCAGCCATGCCAGATTGACATCCTGTGGATGAGTCCAGAATTGGTCATACTGTGAACGTCAGCATACCCTACACGTGTCACGTGGAAGGGCTCGATACTTCTTTCTGGAATGTTGGAGAATGCAGGACAACTGGACCACTTCGTTAGTATCTTGGACCGAGATCTGAATCAAGAAAGGTTCACACACGAATACCCGGCTCCATCGAACTGAAAAATCGCGACACCAACCGATCGACGGTCGGTCTTGGCGGGAGGTGGCCCAGGACCTCCGCTATTCCGCCGGGCGGAGACACGCCCCGGAGAAGGGCGGACCCGTGATCACCCCGGGAGGGCGGAATTGATGGCCCTAATTCAACACACTCTTTGAGCTCGGCAATCTGTCACCCCGCTCATCGGCTGTGTCAGTGCGAGGCTCTAATGGAGTATGCAACGAGGAAGCTTTTCACATACACTGTCTTGCAGTGCGGTCCAATGCGCCCCTGAGACATAAGTCATGCCCGTGTGATCGACCCGCAGGCTACCAAAGGAGTTGGTCACCGTCTCCGGGCTAGCTGCCAGGGAATCTTTGCTTTTATGCGCTGGGTGGTCCGGGTTCTCTAGCCTTTGAGGGGGTTCGCCCTTTTGCAAAGCTACCACTAGGTCCTCCAGCTGACGGATCCGTTGGGTCAACTGCCGAGGCTGAGTAGATCCATTCCGCCGGGGAGCTGATGAGGGAATTTGAGCATAGACGCATCCCAATCCACGCTTGGTACAGCTGCTACAAGGCTGGAGACGATCACATCTCAACCTTCAGGGGGTTATTCAGTCATTCTCGCGAAGTACCACGAGGACGTGTCTTACTTTTTCTGGCGACAAAAGGTACAAGATATAGGCGTCCTGATGGGAGGCTTAGATGCCATTGTTTCTGGCATATAGGCTTCGCCTGAAAAAGGGGTGCCTTTAATGAACTGATGTTGGATGTCTCTGGCGGGGTTCACCGCCGCGGCTTACTCAGCTGGCTATCTTGTGTCTTGATACGAGTGTGTAGTGATTTCACTACATGCTGCGCATTTTATTGTGTTGTGCCTGCCCCCTTCGCAGGATATACACTCCCTACTGTCATACCCAGCAGCAGACATTGTCAGTCTGCTAGAACAATCTAGGATAAGCCATAACACAAGCCAGCTTGTTCTCAGAGACATTCATTGCAGTTGGCTCATGACACTCCAAGATCGCCCGGGCTTGGCGCCGGGCCGGAGATGCTAGCGCCGGAGATGGTCCCGCCCTGCCGAATTGTGGCTCCGGAGCGAGGGTCCGGAGGCCTTCATCTACTATAAATTTACCATTATGATCCAGGTATGCGTCTCTAT
This sequence comes from Aspergillus welwitschiae, assembly GCF_003344945.1. NCBI lineage: Eukaryota > Fungi > Ascomycota > Eurotiomycetes > Eurotiales > Aspergillaceae > Aspergillus > Aspergillus welwitschiae. The sequence goes on from NW_020798696.1 coordinate 1,140,018, forward strand.
TCCAAGCCTCAACCATCTAACATTGCCTGACTCTTTCAAGCATAATTTATCATATCACACACACACACACACACACACACACAATGGCACCCGCCCTCGGCCAAATCTTCCCCCCAAACCCTACCTTTGTCGAGAAAGACATGCCCGACTTGACAGGAAAGGTAACCATTGTCACTGGTGCAACGTCCGGAGTCGGTTTCAACACAGCATCCATCCTATACTCCAAAAATGCCACCGTATACATCGCAGCCCGGTCCGCTGACAAGGCCCGCACGGCCATCAACGAGATTCAGACCTCCGCGGAGGGCGCACATAGCCGAGGTCGCCTCTCCTTCCTGCAACTAGATCTGTCCAACCTAGCCAGCATCAAAGAAAGCGCCAATAAGTTCCTGGAGCTGGAAGACCGTCTTGATATATTGATTCATAATGCGGGAGTCATGACTCCTCCGGCGGGGAGTAAGACGATAACTGTATTACTCCCGACAATAGCTAGTGATAAATGGGACACAAACGCTGATATTCCTGATAGGGACACGATCTTGAAATGGGAACAAATTGCCTCGGGCCCTTCCTCTTCAACAAATTCCTTCTTCCGCTTATTCAACGCACCACGGCCGCAGCTCCCGCGGGTAGCGTGCGCGTGGTGTGGTTGTCTTCCATGATATCATCGTTCACTGCGAATGGGGGAATCATCTTCGATGAAGAAAGTGGTGCTCCGAAAGTTCTCTCTGACCCGATGCAGAATTATATGGAGAGTAAAGTGGGCAATGTGTTCATTGCTAAGGAGATGGCGAATCGCTATGGTGGGGAAGGCATTCTTAGTTTGGTTCGTTTGATCCTCAAATAGTTATCATTTTAGAGTGGATGAGTCAGACTAACTGGTAACAGAGTGTACATCCTGGCCTTATGAAGACTGAGCTACAGAGACATAGTTCTGCCATCCAGGCTACGGTTATGGTATGCTATCCCTTTCCAACGAGCAATGGGACTCCTAGCTGACGATAGACAGGGCTGGATATTCAAGGGTCCGCGGTACGGAGCGTACAGTGAGCTCTTTGCAGCGCTGTCTCCGGAAGTGACGCAAGAGAAGAACGGAGCGTATATAATTCCCTGGGGGAGGTTCGGGCCTATCCCTTGTCATCTTCAGAAGGGGTTGGTGTCGAAGCGTGATGGTGGGGCGGGAACGGCGGAGAGGTTTTGGAGCTGGTGTGAGAAGGAAACTGCTCCATATCTTTGATTTTTTTTTTTTTTTCTTCTTGTTTCTCTGCAGGGAGTATTGCATTGGGAAGCGAGTTCATAGTATAATAGCTTTAGTTACTGGGTGGTTTGTACCTTTCGTCCGGAGATAGGAGTCTATATTTTGTTTCTCGCCTTTTTGGTGCTAATTTAATTCTTGTCGCGAATAGGGGTTAATGGCGGCAGGCTGCTTTCAGAGACATATAACAGAATGATGCTGACTCCTATTCCGCCCCAAATATAGTGTCATTAGCCCATTTCTTAATGACAGTCCAGTCCCTTTGATACTTAGATAGTCCAGACAGGATGTTTCGTATCTTCACCCATATCCCTCGATATGCACCATGTGCATCTGCGTCGATTGGAAGTGTGCACAGTGGTTTGTTCCTGATACCGCGCAGTTGAATAGAGGGAAATCTGTTTCCGCAAAGCTCGCAACCCCGGACAGACGAAAAGTCTGCTTTCCGGCATCGGTAGAACTGGAAGAGTATTAGGATGGACTTGCAGCCCAACATTTCATACATTTACAAGTTCGTCAGACTGCGACCAAGGCTCCTCGCCAGGCTAACTGATCCCACCAGGGCTACATTGTCGGTTCTTGGTAGAGGTCGTTTCCATACGAGATGTAAATGATGCCGGGCTATCCATTTAGAATAGTTCATAATATTGGGAGTCTGTTAGACAGAAAGTGAATAGATGGATGGATTTGGAGGGACTTGGTAGTATATCGGAAATAATCCTGGTCAGTGGGTTGCACCTAGCAGAGAGTGTGTGGGTAAGTGGACCATTGAACCCATGCACTGTTGACTTCGTTCGGCTGACTAAAACCGAAGAGTGTCAGTGAAAGGGGACGATGATCTTGAGGCTATTTCATCTAGTGATAGACATTAATGAGCCGTCTAAATCTGTCTGTGGTATTGGTGAGAACTCTATCTTACCAATAAATTGTACCCTGGGACGTACGTCGTTCAGACATTCGGGTGAGCAACTACTCCAGTTTTATTTTCAGGACACAACAGGCCGGGACCGTGATTCGCGCCAGGAGTACACAAATATTATGACAGCGTGCAGCTGTCACTCAATGTAAGCTCAACAGGGGCATCTTCAACTGCAAGGATCTCGGGAGACCCTGGATTGATTCTCTTATCGCATTTTCCTGCATCAAGGGAGTATTCCAGTGTATGGTAGCCATGCTGCTAGCATGATAGCTATCAGCTCAAATGTCCCCTTATTATATATAGTCACTGATGACTGGTGTTCTAACAGGAGGATTGCGTAGTTGCGTTCCCAATTTGAGACGCACAAGGTATAATAAGGTCAAAGCCAGTGTAGCTGAGCCATAAAGCTTGTCAATGATAGTGGTATATAACATATGAAAAGTGTCATCGGATTGCTGAGAATAGTTTTTTGCCGTCGGGACGAGACCCTTTTACGAGCATGTGCATATTACTTAATTACCTTACCACTGTGGGATGCGCCCGATTGAGCGTAGGCAAACCCCGTGGGGAATTTGCAACACATCGGAATATTCCATAGGTTCAGGATTGAAACAAAGGTAGTGAACCCATGAGGTTGATGAATGGAGTACGAGTGCATAGCAACATATATTCTCTGAACATGACTCGGATCCACCACGGGAAGGTCCACCGTCTTCACGTCCTCAGTCCCAAGCATAATGAAGCGACTTACGACTGATACTATTTTTCTAGATTGTGATTCTAATCTGCTAAGGTCTTTAGTAAAATATCACCTCAAGTGGCCCCTTTCAAAATCTACGCAGAGGCTCTCCAAGCGCCTGTTCGGCAAGGCGCAGGAGCGTCATCCAAAATGCCTCTTTCAGCATCTCATAGGAAACCCTATTAGAGTCTCAGTATACCAGAACTACGGCTTAAATACTCCTAACCATGCAGATATATATGTGACTGACATACCTTCACTCCAGCAATAGCCACCTTCTGTCTAGCTGTGCGGTAAGCCTTGGTGATAGATAGACATCCGAGGGTCAGTCAGAAACCCTAAACTGTGTCATATTAACCACCACGAAGCGCCAGCGGCTCAATTCCCCGTGCTGGCTAATTCATACCCTCCTTGTAGGAATGATTCTGAGCACTAAATAGCGCGCGTCGCAGGCTACCAACCCTTCAGCATAGTGACCGCAACCGGAAATGCCGATCAGCGGAGCCAACCTGACGGGAATTCCTTAATCCGATGCAACATGCACTGCTTCTCTCCCACCGGAATAATTTTCTCAGATGAATGTCAACGACCACAATGCATTCCTCGGTACGAGAAAACGGGCGACGATCTCGCAAGCATTTTTGACACGCGACCTGCTCCGTTCTCTTCTTCGAGGATCGGAATGACGTCGTTTTTCCGAGGACGACCGGGAGGGACTTTTGAGGGTAAATGGTGGATACTCGGCTAATCCGTTGCACCACTCAAGGGGCCCTGGTGGCGCGGTTCCGCGGACGAAGCCGACGGCAACATTCGGACTCTCATTTCACCTTCTTCTTTCGCCCGTTTTAGGGGTCTTGGCACGTGCGATTCGATGGAGACAGTAAGACCTGACTGGCTTATTATTGGATATGAGGTTATCCACTTGGATGGTGACCCACCCACGGTCAATGTTAAGAACCGCAAGGCTACCCCAACGACATCGAATCATACAATCCTGAAAATTTTTCTGTTATGTCCTGCTTTCTTTTCCCTTTTTTTCTCACCTTTCTCTGGCTCCTTCCCATTCTCCACCGTCATCCGCTTAACCTGCAAAGCGCGCGCGCACACACACCAGACCAGGTCAACCCGAGTAGCAAGAGGCAAACTGCCCTGAACCCAAAGCGCCATGAGGAGAGCAATCCTGCATCTTCCAGTCACATAAGACTAGCTATACCATTCCCAAAGCGACACAGTTCACCTAGGACATCATTCCGGCCGCTCATACTCAGCTGAGTGTGCTTTTTGTGTTCGTACAGAGGCAACCAGCAAAAACAATCGAAGCGACATCATCAGCTCTGCCTTGGGTCACTGGCGGCAAGCGGGGTACTTCGTACCGAGTAGTTATGGGTAGTTATGAGTGCTGTGGGCCTGCCTGTTACGCATTGATGTTATGTCAAACTTTTTCCCAGGCCTCCTGCGGTGCATGAATCGTGGGGTTTATATAGGGTCCGACAATTCCCCCTCCCGTCGTCCCACGGCTTTCCTTCCCATCTCACTCCTCCCCGGTCTTTCCTCTCCACACCTCGACCCATCTTGAGGTAGTATTCTGTTACTCCTCTGTCTTTCCCTGCAAGTTGGATTCCTGTTTTGCGACCGAATCAACTGGCATTTCTCTTTCAAGCGTGTCATCCTCTGGACTGCAAAATACTGTGAATATCCGGCTACCAGGCCGAACTTATATACGAAACAAAAATCATTTCCGAGCGTTTTCTGTGTGGTGTCGTCACAACACTAGACATAGTCATTCTAGGACCGAAAGACGGACACGGACACTCCGACCACGCGCCCAAGCAGAAACCCAGAGAGCGACCTGTTTCGTGAATATTCCATTGCGCCAACTACCATCGCGATCTCCCTTCGCACCTCGGTTGCCCTTATCTGCCCGCCCGCCCGCCTACTATTGCACTCCCTAGCGTCTGCCCTGATAGCGCCCTGCGACAACCTTTCCTACTCACGGTCTAGGTTGTAAGAAGAGACGAGATTTGAACCGTTTTTCCCGAGCAGCAATCCCATCACTCGAAGTTAGCCCCGGCGACAAGGCATACCGTACCCTATTTAGGTCCCCGGCAGACAAACCCCAGCGACATTCTAAGACGATACGATTTTATTTTTAGCCACGCGCCACATCCCGATCGTTGACACCCCCTTGCGACTATCCCTGGAACGCTCTTCAAGATGAGTAACTGGTGGAAAAAATTGCAGCGGGACCGCTCGCAGATCCCCGAGGTCGTGATTCCTCTTGCCGATGCCCCCAATACGATCTCCCAAACGGATAAGGATACCGAATCCAATGTCAACAGCTTAGATTCCCAGGAAAAGGGTGCCAGTTCCGCAACCCAGAGCACTACGCTAACCCTGGAGGCCCTCCGTGCAGAGGTCGACTCTGCCGTCTCTGCATCGGGCCATAACACTGTCTATGATCGTATGTTCCTGTTGCCATGTCATGGGCGATCTTCGACCCCCCAAGGAGCCGGCTATTCAATACTTCCCCAGCCAGGACCTTCCCCTACTATTGACCCGAGAATCTGGATGTCTGACTAGATGATTACAGGCAAGGCCAAGATCATTAACAAGGCCATTCAGGATATCGGCATGGGCCGCTATCAGTGGGAGCTTTATATCTTGTGCGGATTTGGTTGGACTGCTGACAAGTGAGTGAACTGATTCTTTTAATCGGTTCAAAATTGTGCTAACCTCTTTTTTTCGTGCAGCCTCTGGCTACAGGTGAGACCACTGGAACTATTCTCCGACGGTGTCGAGTGAAGTGCAGCCGAACTAATCCAGTTTACCGCAGGGAGTTGCCCTGACCCTTACCCCTCTCTCCATGGAATTCGGCATTTCCGAGTCCTATGTTCGCTTTACTACCTGCGCCTTGTTCGTTGGTCTGATTGTTGGCGCCACTTTCTGGGGTCTTGCATCTGACATGATTGGACGTCGATTGGCTTTCAACACGACTCTCTTCCTGTGTGGCGCGTTTGGTCTTGCATCGGGCGGCGGTCCCAGCTGGGTTGGGTATGTTGCCGCCTACCCTTTGAGATGTCGCAATGGCTAATAAAGTATCAGTACCTGTGCCCTCTACGCTTGCTTGGGATTGGGAGTAGGTGGTAACCTGCCCGTCGATGCTGCCATCTTCCTCGAGTTCTTGCCCGGTGCTTCAGGAAACATCCTGAGTTCACTGGCCACATTCTGGTCAGTGGGTACTTTCATTGCCAGTATGCTGGCCTGGGCTTTTATTCCCAACTACTCTTGCTCCGACTCGAGCAACTGCACCAAGGAAAATAACATGGGCTGGAGATACCTTGTTCTTTCTCTAGGTGCCATCACCATGGTGTTCTGGATGTGTCGATTCTTCTTTTTCAAGCTGTATGAATCGCCCAAGTTCCTAGTCTCCAAGGGTCGGGATGAGGACGCCGTCGCGGCTATTCACGGCGTTGCCCATCACAACAAGAAGAAAACCTGGCTCACGGTGGAAATCTTGCAAGAGATTGGCGGAGCTGCCGAGGATAGCAAGGAACAGAACCTTACCTCTGCGCAAATCCTGAAGCGCTCATTGTCCAAATTCTCCGTGCAGCAGATCGGACCTTTGTTCTCATCTAAGCGTCTTGGAATCACCAGTAAGTCCTGCCCTGGTATTTCCATACAAATGCCTATCATCAGTTAACGACGAAAACCAGCCGCCCTCATCTGGCTCTGCTGGACCACCATCGGCATGGGATACACCCTCTTCAACGCCTTCCTGCCCCAGTACCTCGGCTCTTCGTCTTCCGTATATGTTACCTACCGTAACTACGCCATCACCTCCGTGACCGGTCTCTTCGGTCCCATTCTCGCCCTCTACATGGTCGACATTAAGTACGTCGGTCGTAAGGGTACAATGGCCCTGTCGACGTTGGTCACTGCCGTCCTGCTCTTCTGCTTCACTGCAGCCAAGACATCCGACACTCAACTCGTCTGCTCTGCTCTCGAATCTTTCACCCAGATGATCATGTACGGTGTCCTGTACGCCTACACTCCTGAGGTCTTCCCCGCTCCCAACCGTGGTACCGGCTCTGGTATCGCCAGTTGCCTGAACCGCATTGCTGGATTCTGTGCCCCTATCATCGGTATCTACGCTTCCGCGAACCCCAGTGCGCCTATCTATGCTTCCGGTGCGTTGTTGCTGGTTTCGTTCGTGGCGATGATTCTGCTGCCGATTGAGACTGCGGGTAAGCAGAGTTTGTAGAGCAAGGAATCCCTGGTGAGGATGTGTACATGTTGGGGTTTGGAAAGATGGAGATGTCTTTCTGTTGATACCATTGTTGTTTTGTATGTATGTATATGTTGTTATGACCGAGATAGCGTGCATAATTGGTTCTGGGAGAGTTGATAGAAAAATAGACGGGTTCATGATATAATTCATTCAACGTTGAAATAAGCAGAATTAAGTATGCTACCCCCTCACACTAGTTTAAAACATTCTTCCACGCCTCATCCCGGTACCTACCCCACACGCGCAACACACTTTCTAAAGTGTTCTCCGTCTTACTCGCCTGATCCCTACGAGAAGAAAGCTCACCCTGCAGCTTCGCCAAAATACTCCCCAACAGCCAATTCTTTACCCCTGTCAAGCTTTCAATTTTCTCAAGCTGCCTCATCATTTCTACAGAAAGATCACGCAAAACACTTCGGGTCGCTTCCAAGCTCCCACTCCGTTCAATCATCCCAAGGATGAAAGTCTTCATCTCAGGAGACGTGTTGCTTTCTCCTTGCTGCTGTAGCCATTCCATGAGAACAGTAGCGTCTGTACTGCTTTGTATAGCGCGAATCAGTGGGAATGAGAATTTTCCCTCGTCAAGGTCTTGGCAGAAGCCGCGTTGGGTTGTGTACTAAATACGGATTGATTCAGCCTTCTTTGTAGGAGGTATTTGGGGTTGCAGTTAAGTGACTTACGTCCTGAGATACCAGGTTCTGGTAGTCGTCTCTAAGTTGATGGCTTCGTCCGATCAGGTTCATGAAGTGGGTTAGGTCGAGGGTGCTGGGTAAATTAGTATGATATGTATGCCTCGCTTGGGGATATTTGACGTGTTGAGGGTATAGTAGGGTGACATACCGGTTTTGTGTGGCTTCGTTCTGCATGAGCCGCGATATCAATATCAGGAGGGCACCGTTTTCTTATCTCTGTCGTTAGTCATGGTGACACAGAATGAATTATGTGCTATAGATGCACATACTGCCATCGACCATTCTGAAGTAGTCTTCCTCTGTCGGGATGCTTTTGTGTCTGGCCCATTGGAGGTCGTGGGCTTGGCCGGCGAAGAGTTGGGCAATTTGATCTGAGATACGGGCTCGAGTTCAGTATGATTACAGTTTGGCATCGTGGGAACTAATAAAGCTCACCGGAGAAGATCAGCGATGCAGAAGGAGAAAGCTGCAGGCACAGGCGCAGGGCGTTGTTTATTTGAAAACATGCAGAGTTAATGGTTTGACCCACGCCGAAGATGGTATGTACTGCAGGCTTGCCGCGCCGGAGGGGGCTGTCGTCTTGTATATCATCTAACCTGGTGAGGTATTAGTACTACTCATGTAAAGACAAGTTGCAATCATTGCGGACTCACATTAGAGATGCTTCATGGAGCAGAGAGGCCACGCCAGAAATAACGGCCAGGGAGGTTTGTGGGGCCTTGTACCACTCTTGAAGAGCGTCTATCAAAAGATTGCGAAAACCTTTCGATGGTGTGGAAGTGAGGTATTCGTATGGCTTCCATAGGATCTAGAGTTGTTAGACTGATCAATAAAGAGAGTAATTATGTTGCTTACTGTGTCGTCCAGCTGCGGTATTGCCGCCAACGCTGGATTCTTTCTTTCTGGATCTGTGCATATGAACCTTTTTAGTCGCGACTCGCATCACACATGAAGCTAAGGGGGAAGAAGAAGCATACCTGCGATGTCCCCATTTCCTGATCCCATATCTGGAGTAAATTGCGTTATCCTCAGAGAGCTGAAGACGGAGGGGAAGTCAAAAGATCCTCTGTAGGGATTCTGGACGTCTTGATGATATCGTATAGCGCGGATGCTCCACAGTGCATTTCCAGCAATGGATAGCTCAAGGATCTGAAACCACTTTTTGATTGATAATGAGGTATCTGACCTTTTGAGATAATCATCACGGAGGCAGCAATAGCGTTCTTCATGCTCACGGATAATGTTGTAGACAACCCTTTTCGCGATTTCTTCGTCCGTATCATGTATCTGCATAATCATCTGCACGGCGTTGACGAGTGGGATCGATCCTCCTGATTTCTTTGTTACCCGCTTCTCCTTCTCCCAGGACCAGATATCGTTCGTGACAGCTAAGACAACGTAGGCTAGATATGTAACCGGTCCGGCTTGTTCTTCTTCTTCTGGTGTGAGTACGACACCACTAGCCCAGCCCATCATACGGGCCACCCAACTTACAATGGAGTCAGTTGCTGGACGACCGGAATCTTATAAGGGGCTTACCGACTTCGCTCCACAGTCCAAGGCTCTGGTGGCCAGATAGTCTTTTATGCTGGTAAAATGCTTGTCGCGCATCTGCCTGCCTGTCACATGCCACTGAGTGAAGTTAGCTTGGCAGCGACTGTAGTAGTCCGGATCGATTTCTTTCAGTATCGCCCAGATCTTTGCCCCAATTTGCTTTCTCGTCCGATGAACTTCATTTGGTTCCATGAGAATTTCCACTTTCCTTGTCCCAAGAACCCTCGTTAAGGTAGTGTCCTCCAATAAAGGGTTTGTTGGCTGAATAGCGTCGACTGCAACATCTGAAGGCCGAACAGGATGGATCAGCTACTCGGGCGTGCCGTGATGCTTGGTATTTGGAGTTGACACTCACCATCATAGACAAAGGCATATTCAATAAAATACGAGCAGAAGCCAATACGCTCTGGTAGTGCTTCTGGGGCGCACAGTGCTGTAAAGTCGCCATCGTGCGCGTTCATTCCCCCAACCACCTTTCCCACTCCACCTCGCCCAAACAGGTCCACATGACACTCTATGCAAGCGTCATGAGAGATGGAGCTATATTTGCTTATTCTTGGCTGGAAGCGCGTTAGAAGTTGGCTCTCCGTCACTTCATCGACTGGGGCAGGCTCAGAGCGTAGAAAAGGTAAGGGACTTGTTGCTGCTCCAGGTTCTAAGGAGCCACGACTTTTTGCGTGACCGTCCATGTTGGTCACAATGGAAAGTCGGTAGGGCAATGCTGTATGGCGTGCTTATTCTCGCGTTGTGATATCTTCTAAACCCTCTTTCATTCGTTGGTCCCGGATGGAAGGGATGAACCTTCCATATAAAGGGCCTGTAGCCTGCCTGTATGCATAGCTAGCCAAGTCGAGCGGTCCAGAATAGGTAATCCTGCGAACAGTTTGATGGGAATAGATGCGAGCGGGGAAACCTTGTCATATCACAGGCATTAGCCAATAGAAGTAGAGTTAGCAAAAATTTACATTCCTGGTGCATTCATGTCACTGCCCCTTTCATCCGCGACTCACATTTCTTAGTCCACAAAGCACTTTTCTGTGCCGCATCGGCATGTCAAACCCCCTATTCCGTATACTTGACCGGGTCTGGTTTCACGTGATTTGGAATCACAATATCTGTGATCCGCAAATGGTATCAATGTGAATCAACTGAGTTCAGTCAGCAGTATAATATCCGTCTGTGGCGGCAGCAAGGAGGACGGCGCAATAGGAATAGCTTTTGCTCAGTAGCTATATGTTAACAGCTGCAGCAGGGCATGTTACTGGCGCAGATTGGGGCTGTGACTAGCTGTATCAATAATTATTTAGAGTTTACTCCCCGCTGGCCAGGGAGCACGACCAACACCACTTAGCAACCACAATTAACCTGATTAACCTGTTTCAAATGTTATTACCATGATTTCCTTGCTTCGATCTCGATGACAAAAAGCAGACTACATTCTGGTAATACCTGGTGGATATTCTTTGTTTTCTTGGATTGTGTAGTGGACAATATTCCCAATTAGGCGAATTCCTATGCCTATGGATAGTTGCTGTTGTATGCCGACGTGAGACATCCCTAAAGAGATGACGATGAGTACTCTTGCAGTTTCTCTATGCAGCTTTTAGGATTGGATATGTAGGATTCTGAGCAAATGATATCATATTTCCTTTGACAATATATATAATATGAAACTGCCGTAAGACCAAATGCTCTAAAACCAATAGACATCCACTGCGCCATTACAGTTAGTCAAACATGAAAATCTGTCTATTAGAACGTCATTTGACCATAAGATAATAGCCGTTGAGGTGGTTATGTTTAGTAGAATGGCGGTGGAGGCTGCTAGAGCAAAAGCTGCATAGCCTGTTGACATGACAAATATGAATTTCTCAAAACAAAACAGAATGGGAAAACAGGATGCGCTAGGGTGAGCATCAGGTGTCACAGCAAATTAATAGAAAACAAAAGATCTGTTGGTCCGTTTGAATCAGAGCGACCCTACTAAAGCGGGACTTCTAAGCCGCCATTCCCGCATCCGGTGACAGGCATCGTAATAGGGGTACTAGATTGGGGCCTCAACATTCTACATGCTGGAAAGTATATGAGACGACAGGATACAGTAAATGCAACTAGATAGTAAGGTCCTGCCAAAGTAGTTACCCTCCTCTTTTCTTCTGTTCTCATCTTCAGTGGCTCCCCCGGAAAGGGTGTTGATTAATGCAGGAGGGCGCCAACAGCATGCGAAGGGCCTGGTACTAGCAAGATGACCCGAAGCAGCGAGGGATAGACGTTCTACTACTATAGATTGAAAGCTATCGCCCGTCTTGGTAGGCCATTCCGAGGCATCATATCTTATTCGTATCTCCAAACATATAATATTCTTTTTCAACATAGACCAGCAAACCTTGGAGGCTCAGCTTACCGCTCTCAAGCTTCCCATCTCGCACATCCCATGGGCAGGAGAAATAACAGCACACAGACCCCTGGTCGAGGCCAGTATGCTTGATTGGGCCGATAATTATGGCTTGTTGATCGACAATGTAGCCTACCGCGAGAGAGTGAAGCGAATGGATCCGTGGGTATATGGACTGGGTGGCACTGGATACTCAGCGATATGGGGCTGAAATTGCTGTCGGTGATGTTGATGATCGGAATATTCTTTATTGTCTGCAAGAAATGAATTACAGAAAATTGTGCCAACGTTAATCCCATATATGGCCGAAGTAATTGACTGTGAGAGAAGAGCCCCCATCTAGGCCAGTCGTTAGGCGGCTCAATAGTACTAGCGCTCACGTCAGCATACACGATCTGTAGACGAGGGCGAATCAAACAATGATACCTGGTGTGTATACAAGACTAATATTTTCACTGCTACCGTTCAAAACTACTACTATTATATATCAACTTAGGCAACAACCTATTCAGGGCAAACCCTAAGCTTATGCATGCTAGGCTTCCATCATGCCACGGTATTTATATGCCATGCAGTGCAGCTATGATGCCATCGCTAGAAACACCCCAAAAATTATCAATCGTCTACAACAAACTCACAAGTCGCGAATAAGTTCTTTCAAGTATCAAACGAAGTACTAGAAGACCCACACACCATGTCCTCCACCACGTTCGCCTCCGAAGCCACCACCTTCGAATCGGCCCTAACCAGCCTCTTCAGCGGTCCTCCTGAGACCACCGAAGCCGATCTAGCCAAGCTCTTCACACCTAACTTCACACAACGCGACGATGAGACAACGCGCGACTTCCCTGCCTTTGTCGCGCACATCAAGTGGCTGCGGGGGATTCTCCCACCAGGAAGCGTGACACTCAAAATTACCCAGTTCCTGCGGGACGGGAATCAATTTGCGGATAGACACAGCTCGACCATGAAAATGCCGGATGGAAAAGTGGGCGCCGCGGAGACGTTTATGTTTGGGGAGGTGGCAGAGGATGGACGAATTGAGTGGGTGGTGGAGACAGTGAAGCGGAAGTAGTGAAAGTGAGGACTGGGATAATTCCGGCGGGATGAGGCATTAAATTGTTGTGATTGCTAAGAGACATCACATTGCTCTAATATGAGTTTGATTGCGACGGTTAATAATAATGTCCGAGTGGGAGAAAATGAGTGGCGTTATCCAGGCAGCTGCATGCAATACTACATTCCCCTCACGAGGGAAATCTGGCCATCTCGGAAATCAATGGTGTCATCCGAGTTGATTCCCCCCAATAATGGTCCTGATAAGCCACTATTGCTGCAGAACGCCTATCTATGCCGTTAGTGCATGCATAGTGTCCCCAGTTCTTTTTCTGCCGATTAATCTATTGCCAGACGGACTCCGTCGCGCTTCCGAATGCCGGGAACCGCGGCTAAGCTTTGCTGTAGCTTTGCTGCAGGAACATCTGCATCTTTCAAAATATCTTCAGAGGAGCTGATCGCTGAGTTTCTCAAGAGATTAGATGATTGTTCGTACTTGGCCGCAATATAAGCTTCATGGCGGCTTCAACCTTCCATGAGAAATAAGAATAAGGCTGCCGGGGATGGCTTCACCGTGTCCCTGCATGCAAGGGATGCATAATGCACCGTGACCTGTTCCACCACGCCGGAGCCCGCCCGCCCTCCGACGGCCCAAACCCACTGCAGAATGGCTTGATTAAGTTCCCCATCTATAACTAACCGGTTGTTCCTCGTCGTTGTCTGCTCTGCTCTCCACCCAGGGTCGTTTTTGCTTTTGCCTCCTTAACCATGGTCGCCTTTTCCCGCATCTCGGCAGGCTTCGCCCTTGCCGCCCCTGCCCTGGCCAGCGTCGTCCTGGAGACCGTCAAGTCTGTTCCCAGCGACTGGAAGCTCGTGGAGGCTGCTGATACCAGCTCCACAATTTCTTTGTCCGTTGCTCTGGCGCGTCAGAACCTGGACCAGCTGGAGGAAAAGCTCCTGGCTGTATCCACCCCTGGCAAGGACACCTACGGCCAGTTCTTGGATCTGGACGACATCAATGAGCAGTTCCCTCTCGCAGATGACGCTGCTGTTGTTGCTTGGCTGAAGAAGGCAGGCGTCACCCAGATCCACAAGGAGGGTGGTCTGCTGAACTTTGCGACCACTGTGGGCACAGCCAACCAGCTTCTCAACACCACCTTCTCGGTGTACAAGAGCGGATCTACCCAGAAGCTGCGCACAACGCAGTACTCTGTTCCGGATGAGCTGACCGGGTCCATTGATCTCATCTCGCCGACTGTTTTCTTTGGAAAGTCCAACGCTGCGCGCTCGGCGGCCGTGCGTGCTTCGCAGACTACCAAGGAGACCAGCAGAAAGAAGAGCAGTAATGTGTGCGAGTACATCACTCCGGATTGCCTCAAAGAGCAGTATAGCATTGACTATACGCCCGAGGCATCGTCGGGAAGTCGTGTTGGGTTTGGCAGTTTCTTGAACGAGTCGGCCTTGTACTCGGATTTGGATCTGTTCACCCAGTACTTTGACATTCCCCAGCAGAGTTTCACTGTTGAGACTATCAACGGAGGAATCAACAACCAGGAGAATGATCCGGATGGTGAAGCCGATCTCGATGTCCAGAACATCGTGGGCATCTCGCATCCCTTGCCAGTGACGGAGTACATCACCGGTGGATCCCCGTGAGTATCCCCAAGAATGATCATTCGAGCGGAAGCTAATGGAATAGTCCATTCATTCCCGACGTCGAGACTACTACCGACGAGAACGAGCCTTACCTGCAGTACTACGAGTATCTGCTGGCCAAGACCAACGACGAGCTGCCACTGGTTATCAGCAACTCATACGGCGATGACGAAGATGTAAGCATCCCTGCCTCCCACACAAATTGCCTGCTGACAGAATAGACCGTTCCCATTGCCTACGCCACCCGCGTATGCAACCTCATCGGCCTGATGGGCACACGTGGTATCTCCATCCTCGAGTCTTCCGGCGACTCTGGTACGTTGTACCCCATCTATATTGCATCAAGTCCCGACTGACAAATACAGGTGTGGGCGGCGCATGCATGTCCAACGACGGCACCGACAAGACCGAATTCACCCCCATGTTCCCAGGAACATGCCCGTACATCACCGCGGTCGGCGGCACCCAAGACGTGCCCGAAGTCGCCTGGGTGGACAGCTCCGGCGGCTTCAGCAACTACTTCTCGCAGCCGTCGTACCAGTCGGATCAGGTGGAGACCTACCTGGACAAGTACATCTCTGCCTCGACGAAGAAGTACTACGAGCAGTACACCAACTTCAGCGGTCGCGCGTTCCCTGACGTGTCTGCGTTTGCAGGTTCTCCTTAGTATGTATCCATCCCAGATGAGTGTATGGACATCTGCTAATGTCCGACAGCTACGAAACTTATATTGATGGTCAGCTCGGCCTTGTGGCGGGTACCTCTGGCGCTAGCCCTGTGTTTGCGGGGATCGTCGCGCTGCTGAACGATGCCCGTCTGCGGGCCAACAAGACATCCTTGGGCTTCCTGAACCCTTGGCTGTACTCGAGCGGCTACAAGAGCCTGAACGACATTACCAGTGGCGAGGCAGTGGGCTGCCAAGGCGATGTGGAGGGCGCTGGAGTCATTCCTTGGGCGAGCTGGAATGCCACGACGGGATGGGATCCGGCGACAGGGCTGGGAACGCCTAATTTTGCCAAGCTGAAGGAGGCGGTTCTTGCGTTGTAAGCGGAAGGATACTGAGTGGACGTGCCGAGTGAAGGGTATGTGCAAGGCGTTAACTTATAATAGCCTGTGTGTGGACTATAGAATCATGTACAGCCCACAACCAATTAGCTTCTGCATAGTCACCACCCTTAAACTAAAGATAATCAATTGTTTACCGCTGTCAGTCTCAAATCAGTCATGTCATGGACCCTGTTCGATCAACTTGAAACAAGCTTAATCTACCAGCGGCGGTGATGAAACCGCCAGCGGACACTTGTTTCAGTTACCCGCAAGCCTGTATCCAGTATGCAAGCCCTACTTAAACCCTTCACCACCCTGATTATTCTACTCTTTCTCTCTCTCTAACCACACCATTCTTTTCTTCATTGTGCCGGTCACATCCATTCTTTACTTTCATTCTCTTCCCTTCTCTTCTCTACTTCCCCAAGTCACTCATTATATACTACCCAAGTATCACCATGAAAGGAGCCGCTTTCCTCGCCTTCCCCGCCTCCACACTGGCCGGATCCGTACTGTGGAGCGGCATCTTCAACTCGTCCTATACTGTCGCTGACTTTGACGAATGTATTCCTCCCCCTCCAAATCCTATCCCCTCTCACACCACAACCATACTAAGAAAGAAATTCCAGGGTCATGGAGCAACCAAATCGCCCCCTGGCAATGGTACATCCACGGCGACGGCGAAACCTCCGAATACCTAGCCCTATCCAGCGATTACAAGAACCCAGCCGCGAGCGATGCCCAGGGTCTGCGGACTAGACTTGTACTTCCCCCCCTCCCTCACAATACCTTCTCCCACTCTACTAATACAATGAACAGGATAGTACCTCCTTCTGGGAAGGTCAATCAATGCAACGCACCGAACTCATTCCCCAAATGTCTCCCTCCAGCTCCGCCTCCGACCTCGGCTCCGGCCATCTCTACTACCACTTCTCTCTGTCTGCCAGCAGCACCAACCCTCCTTCATCGTCGAGCGAGCACCAGATTGCCTTCTTCGAGAGCCATTTCACGGAGCTGCAGTACCAGGATAACACGCTGAAGTGGAATGCCGGCGGGGATACGCATTACTCTGTGGAGCTTGAGACGGGCAAGTGGTACAACTTTGCGTATGATATTGATTTCGATAATCAGAAGGTTGGGCTCTGGGCGTCGAATGGATCGGATGCGTTGACGGAGGTGGTTAGTCCTGTTAGTGCGAGTGCGAGCTCGAATGGCGAGGATTTCCATGTGGGTGTGTTGAGTCTGACGGGTGATGGGACGGAGGACTGGTTCTGGAGTGGGGTTTATATTGAGAAGGGCGATTTGACGAAGAGTATTGGGGATGGTAGCAGCAGTGAGAGCTCTTCGAGTGGTAGTGCTGCTACTACTACGGCTCAGGCTGTGGAGAGTACTTCGAGTGCTGCCGCTGCCGCTACTTCTGCTGCTACTTCCGCTGCCACTACTTCCGTCGAGGCTACCACTGCTGCCGCTGCTACCCCTACTCAGAATGTGGCTGTTGCTTCGTCGTCTACTACTTCCGCTTCGACTACCTCCGCTGCTACTACCAGCTCCGAGTCGACGGCCGCGGCTACCCCCTCTGCTTCTACCCCTGTCATCGCTACGCCCGCTGCTGCTCCCTCTGCTGCTGCTGCCTCTGGATCTGCCGCTCTTCCCGTCCCTACTACTGCCTCTCAGATTCTGACTGATGTGCGCGCGCTCTTGACTGCGCTTCTGGCTCGGCAGGGAGTGCATGCCCGTGACTTTGCTGTTTAGACAGTCACTTTTTGCGAAGATGGGCGAGTATATGGTGTGTTTGATGAGATTGTATTAGTTGTTGTTTGGTGTGAATTGATTAACCCAATTATACTGGCTCGGTAGATAGTGGGCATCACCACGCGAGAATTTCTTTCTTCTGTCGTCCATTGATAATCTGCTCCGCTTGATCCTCAACCCATCGCTCAACCTGTAACGGTTAGCGATGCTCATATTCATTTACTGAGACTTACATTTGTAAACTTGGTTGACAACCATACTGCCACCGTTAATAGCAGTAACACTCCCCCGATGAGCGGATACCAGTGCCATGGAGGATTGTCGCTCAGAATATCCACGTTCATGCCGAATAAGCTCTGCGCAGTCAGACTAGTCCTGTGAGCAAAAGGTGATATACGTACCGATGCAAATGTCAATGGAAGAAAAATGAACTACCATATCTGTTAGTTGCCGTATTCCAAACAAGACACCCGACTTACTGTAATCCAACTGAGCCGTTTCATGCTCGTCGCCAAACTAGTCGACCGGTGCGCCTCGTTGATCGATACCCACGCAAATTCCTTCCAGGATTAGCTGTACGTTTATCAACTGCCATAAGAGAAGCGTACAATCTGCAGCAAATCGCGAACCGTCTGCTCTAACTTGTCAATCTGCCCCGATATCTCTTTGTCTAGCCCATCAATCATGTTTTGCATCTTCTCACTGAACTTGCGCGTCTCGCTGAACCGCTGGTACTGCGTAACAAAGTTCCTAGCCTGACTGAGCTGCTCGGCCAACGCTGCCTGAATCTGCGTCCATTGCTGCATGCTTTCCGCGATGGAGTCGATGAGCCGGTCGTCTTTGCCTCGGGCGGTCAATTGGTGTGTTCGCTGCTTCATTAGCAGTCGCTCCACAGAATAGCTTTCAGAAACATACCAGCCGCCCCAAGTACCCTCGAGCCTCCCGGCAAAATGCGATCCAGTCGTCCCGCCACGTTTGCATGAAAAGCTGCACCAGTTCTAGGTCACTTTCTGGGATCCACCCGTATGGTAGGTTGCTGAAGTAGTGAATTGTCTTTTGGGGCGCTTCTAGGACGGCCCATTCGATGATGCGGACCTTGCGGTCGTCGTCCCCGTCATCAGTAAAGGATGTTCCAATCTTCATGTCCAAGCGGATGAACAGCGAGAAAGTTCGGCAGGGACTCTTATTTCCCAGGGAGAATTGCAGCTCGTTTGGCGTATCGGTCAGCTGGCAATATGTATTCCAGTAATTATTCTCCCGGAAAAGTCTATGCTGCATGAGAGAGGTGATTTTAGAGAGGGCCATTATTCGCTCGATCAACTTACAACAGATGTGTTTCGTCCGCCGTCTTCGGCATTGCCTTGATGTCCTGGTACAGAGTATCATCCGTGATCCAGCGCGCCGCGCGCCGCCCATCCCGGAAAACCACGATATCCACGGCGACGCTCGATTTCAGCCCACGGCTGTAGCGTCCATCGTAGCCATCGTCAAGCGCCATCATCTGCCTCCGATGGCTTAACAATGCCGTTAAGGTGGCACGATCACCATCCGGAATGGTCATATCCATCACGGGAATCGAGGCTCCATCTGTTCGGGCTTGAGCCAACATTAAACTTGCTGATGCTCCAGCCGTGCTGCAAGGGCCGAACCAATCTCCGTTCTCCAGCCCATCCACACCCGCCTTGTGTTCCAGGAGAACGGCGACCGTCGAGCGATCAGCCTGCTGTAGCGCCCATCTCATCAAAGGAATTGGGCTTGACTCATCCTCGTTGCTAAGGTCAGGCTTGTACCGCTCCAAGAACGGTTTCAGCAACCGAGCTCGGCTCTCTTGGACCATCAGCTTGAGCGACACAACATCATGCTTAGGGTTCATGTCGTCCCCAGAGCCAGACATAAGCATGTCCGCTATTTCGTAGTGACTCCATTCCAGCGCGTACACCAACGGGGTCTTTCTGTAGCGATCAATAGAGTTTGGATCTGCCCAGGTCGTCTTGAGCAGCTCGTGCACAAGAGCTGTATCGCCACGTTCACTCGCCCAGGCTAGAAAGGTTCGCCGGGCCTTGGTCATCGGCTCCACACCATGTGTCGGTCCGAGAGCGGCGAGCCACTGTTGGAAGTCATCTGCATGCTGCCCGTTTGCCTCCCGTCTCTTATTGTGGTTACTGATGACCCACCAGAGTGGAATCTGCCCCTCGTGGTCGTGGATATCGGCGCTAGCACCGTGCGCAATCAATGCACGCACGGTATCCAAGTGCCAGTTTTCGGCAGCCCAGGATAGCGGGGTCCGACCCCGGCTATCTTTGCTATCTGGATCCGCTCTCCCTGTGGATAGCAATAACTGCACGATCCTGCAGTGTCCTTGTCCCGCTGCACGTGATAATGGCGTACGACCACGGGAGTCTGCGATATCGGAGGCCACTCCCTTCGTTAGAAGGAGGTCTACCATGTCGGAGTCTCCACCTTTGACTGCCCAGTGGAGAGGAGTCTCGCCATGGTGGTCACCAAGATCGGGATTGGCACCTCTGTCCAGGAGATACTGCAACAGAATATCGCAACGGTCTCGTTCCTCTAGGGACTGCGCCCGGGAGAGATCACAGGATGCGGCCCAGGAGAAGGCCGTCCGACCGGTCTGGTCTTGGACGTTCGGGGAAACGCCATAAAGAAGGGATTGGACTTCGCGAAGCAGGCCCTGGTGGGCTGCCTGCATGAGCTGGTTGATGCGGTCATCGCTTAATTCCAAGTAGGTGGCCGTCAGAGTCTTCTCCATGCTTATTTACATTAGTTGGCATCAGCGGAGGAAGAGTCACTGCGTGGGATGAAGCGATGGAGTCAGCTTCAGCCTCGCGGGACGTTCCCCGCCGCTTATTGGTCGGGAGATCAGCATGGCGGCATGGCATCCAAGAGCCGTCCAAGAAACTCATCTGGAGTCTGTAGGGCTGACCCATGATGGTATTTGGAGAAGTATGAAGTGACGAGACACTTTCTAAGTGAATCCGTTGCCTCTGTGACCACAGCTTGGGCCCGAGGGAAGGCGCCTGCTGGGGAAGGCACGCGTAATGCGTCCAGGCTAGTTGACTAGTGCTTGTCCACTGCTGGAACTGAAGCATGGACTTCAGAGGTCAGATATCGGCAACTAAGGTGTGTCAGCAGTCGGAATACTTCCGAATGCTAGTCTGTCATTTGGATTGCTCGAGAGTCAACATTATCAAGCTTAATCTTTTTTCCGCAGGAATCAGAACCCCAGGGTAAGGCGTGCTTTTCCCTGCAGAATACGAAAGGTTGAACTAACCCCGCACATAAGTAAGACTCAACTGCCCACAGGGGTCCGGGCCATGTGTCGTGAGCCATACCCCGGCGTGAAGAAATCTGAAGAAGCATCATGGTGGTGGTGGTGGTGGTGACCCTGACAATGCCATAGTGGCTGGCCGTGCACGTGAGCCCAGCTCTGCCCCAGGCCTCACACACACGTGACGCGATCACAACAGCGGGATCTGGAGGGGCGACTAATCCCAACTAGGGCTAGATCAGGCCTCCGTGAATGCTTGATAGGATTCCAGTACGTAACGATTTGGAAGGCCACGAGGGACGTGCCCGTCCTGGAAGCATCCCCGAACCGTCTACAGCAGGTGCTCGAACCATCAGACCATTGGTGCAGCTATCTATCAGTTCATCCTGATTATTCCGGTTAGCTACGGAGTGATGATGCAGGTGGACAAGTTCAGACTGGTCGCTTAGACACTACTGCATCCAGATGAGCGCAGCAGTAGTAACAGCCGATAGAGATATCCTGGCGGAGACAGGGACGGGTTGATAGCAGAGCGTCTATCCGGATAATTCTTTTCGGCCTCCACCCACTTGGCTTCGTCGAAGCTCCACTGCCAAGACCCGCACCGTCTTGGCATTTCAAGAGGATCAGATCTGATTGGGTACGGCTGATGCCGTTATCAGTGTTGGCGGTGGTGTCATCTCCGACTTGCCTCTATCAGTTTCATATCTTTACCCCCGATATCTCATTGTTCCGCCTCCTTCATCAATCTAACAGGTCATCTTATGGTTCAGGTTAGTTTATCTGCTGAGACACCATCCGGACCAGTCAAAGCACGCAATCTGCTTGGCCATGACTGGACCTCATCCATTGGCCAGCTCGGTCCCTGAACTTGCTTTTTTTTCTTTTCAAGCCTTCCTGTTACGGTCGTCCCCGAGCCAGCCTTATCCCCAGCTCTGTCGGTGACTCCGAGTCTCACTCCTGTTCAGCCTGCATGCTTGCTTTTTCCAAGCCTTCCTGCGTGGTTGAGAGCTGAGATAGAAAGGAATATTCCTTACTCACCATGTCCATCTGCCACCCCTGTGCCTCTCCAGGAGAGACGCGTGGGAGTGCGGGGATTGTGGAAGATCCTACGGTTGGACATCCATCCGGCTGCATTAGCAACCACACTTGCCGTGTTGGCGAGAAAACTAGATAGACTAGTGTAGCCGGTGCCATCAGCCATGACTAGTGGCCCCGTTCCTATTCATTCCTCCCTCAGATAGTTTGATAGCAGCATCGCTTCCCCCTGCGAGGAATCCAAGATGTCTAGTGGAAGCTAATCCTGCTCGTCCGCCACCATGCAGGGACTTGGACAAATAATCGCGCGTACTCCAGATGACTTTCCTGTATGGATGGAACCTCATTTGCCCACGGCTGATTTCCCCCGGTTTCTTATCCACTCCGACCACATGCCACTCGGGTTGCGACGGCCGTATTTTTGCCACAGAAACATGGAACAGAGCAGGTCCGGGTGCCAGCTGTGTGCGTTCTAGATGGACGCTAGAACCTCCCTGGATAAGCCTCCTCTCTGTCTGGCCGCATGGACAGCGGCGAAGAAGTACACCAACCCATCGCGTGATACTGTCTGTAATCCAAACTAGATAGTGGCTACCACCCACATTGGGTCCCGATCTCCGACGCTGCACCGGTGGAAATTAGGCCTTGGCACTAGGCCAGCTTAGAGACATCTGGAGTAGTGTCCGCGCACTGATAGTGGCTCCGAAGCGAGCCTGTCGCAGCTTACCCAAATGCAACACCCAACCGGTTGGTTAGGTCGCTTGTCTCTCGGCAGCTTCTCGCCTCCCATGGCTTTATTAGTCCTCTGCTCCCCAGGCTGATCGCTTTTTTTTTTCTCTTGTGCGATCGTCTCTCCCATCCACTTTCCATACCTCCAGTCAGACCCTGTCAGGGCCCGTGTTCGCCAAGATGAGTGACCCCGTTGGCGCAGACGATCTGGTCTATGTCGCACAGGCCCATGTTCCCCAGAAGGAGATCCAGGCCGTCGATGAGAAGAAGGAGCCTCATCTCCCCATCAACGAGAAAGAAACCACAGTGGTGTCGACGGTGCCCTCAATCCACAATGTCCACGACGATGGGCGCGAATACCCCACTGAGGAAGAGGAGAGGACCCTGCGTCGAGTCTCCGACTCGGTTAGCTGGACCGCCTACACGGTCGCGTTTGTCGAGCTGTGCGAGCGCTTCTCATACTATGGAACAACTGCAGTTTGTAGGTTTAGCAGCAGGTTGTTGAAAGCTGTTTCTAACCTCTATAGATGTCAACTTCATTCAGCAGCCTCTTCCCGCCGGCTCCACCACGGGTGCCGGATACAGTGGACAGTCCGGTGCTCTGGGCCAGGGTGAACGGACCTCTACTGCGCTGACAACCTGTAAGTCTCCTCTAGGCCTCACGCATGAGAGCGATCGCTAACTGAACTCACAGTCAACACCTTCTGGTGCTACGTCATGCCCATCTTGGGTGCCTGGATTGCCGATGAATACTGGGGTCGTATGCGAACCATCCAAGTCTCCATCGGATTTGCTATGCTCGGTCACATTATCATCATCATCTCATCTATTCCCCCGGTTATTGTACATGCAAACGGTGCCCTGGCTTGCTTCGCTGTTGGTCTGGTGATTTTCGGCATTGGTGTGGGCGGATTCAAGTAGGTGCTGTCTAGTCATCTCGAGAATCAAACTAACCTTTCCAGATCCAATATCTCGCCCCTGATCGCAGAACAATACAAGGAGACCAGACTCTTCATCAAGACCATTCCTAAGACCGGCGAGCGCGTCATCGTCGATCCTGCGCAGACCATCACTCGCATCTTCCTCTACTTCTACTTCATGATTAACGTCGGCTCCCTGATCGGATCCGTGGCCATGGTGTACGCGGAGAAGTATGTGGGATACTGGCTGGCATTCCTGCTGCCGACCATCATGTTCGGTATTTGTCCGATTGTTTTGTTCTTCTGTCGCAAGCGATACACCGTGACGCCCCCGACTGGATCGGTCGTGACCAAAGCCTTCCAGCTGTGGAGCCTGGCTCTTCGGGGCCAATGGTCCTGGAACCCTGTCACTTTGTAAGTCTATCTGCTACATTACTCACAACCTGGCTAACGGATCAGCTACCATCGCTGCAAATCTACCGAGTTTTGGGACAGTGTCAAGCCCAGTCGTCTTGCCAACAAGCCCACGTGGATGACCTTTGATGACCAGTGGGTCGAAGAAGTGCGTCGTGCCGTCAAGGCCTGTGCTGTCTTTGCCTGGTACCCTCTTTACTGTCAGTTCTTCACATAAATGTAACCGAGCGATGCTAACCTCCATAGGGCTGGCCTACGGACAAATGACCAACAACCTAACCTCCCAGGCGGCCACCATGCAGCTGCACGGCGTGCCTAACGACATCATCAACAACCTGGACCCCCTTGCCCTCATCATCTTCATCCCGATCATGGACCAGTTCATCTACCCAGGTCTCCGCAAGATGGGCTTCCACTTCACCCCGATCAAGCGTATCTATGTGGGATACCTGCTGGCCTCCGCATCCATGATTGCCGCCGCCGTCACGCAGTACTACATCTACAAGCTGAGCCCGTGCGGCAACCACCCCAGCAGCTGTGATGAGGCCGCCCCCATCAACGTGTGGGTGCAGGCAGTGCCGTACGTGCTGATTGCCTTTTCGGAAATTTTCGCCTCCATCACGGGTTACGAGTATGCGTATACCAAGGCGCCCAAGAACATGAAGAGTTTAGGTATGCGCTTTACCCTCTATATGTGTTCATCACATTGTTACTAACAGGTATTAGTTCAATCTCTTTACCTGTTCATGAACGCCATCTCCTCTGCTATTCAGCAAGGTCTTACCGCCCTGTCGACCGACCCCCTACTGATCTGGAACTATGGCTTCGTCGCCGTGCTGGCGTTCGTGGGTGGAAACCTCTTCTTCCTCTGCAACTTGAAGCTTGATAAGGAGGAAGACGAGTTGAACAACATCGAGGAGTCGGCGTATCTGGGGCGCAACGTGGGTGACTCCGGAAAGGTCGAGGCATAGTGATTATGGTGTATGAATAACGGTGATGGATGCTATGTATACTTAATGCATGAGTTACGCTATATTAATACTATTGACATCTGATATTACATCCTCCCTCACTTTGCTCCAGGCCCCTCAGTATCGAGGTGAGTCTATACAGAAGTAGTATATGACATCATTCCGCCAATCTTTCGACGGATACGGGTGGGTTTGTCTCTAACCGACACTATATATAGCCCCCAAGACTTGCTAAATAGTACTAGTATACGAGGTGACTCAACAAGAGCCCGCAAAGCACACGCGGCCATCTTGGCTTCCGCTATAGCTCGATCATTATATACCAGTGATGTCCCCATTACCAACCACCAAGCCACCCACAGAAGATTTGAAGCCAGTACTACCACCATGCAATCCACCCAACCCGCCGACATCGCCATCATCGGCGGCGGTATCGTCGGCTCAGCCCTAGCATACTACCTCTCCCAAAACCGCCATGAAGACAAAAAAATCATCCTCCTCGACCGCTCTCTAACCCCCCTCAACGGCTCAACCGGCCACGCCCCCGGCTTCGTCGGCCAATACAACGACAGCGCCATCCTCACCCGCCTCGCCAGAGACACTGTGCAGGAGTACACCAAGATCCCCGGCGGTTTCCACACCATCGGCGGCCTCGAGCTCGCCACGAGCCAGACAGGCGCAGAGCGTCTACAGCGCCGGCACGACTCAGCCAGCGCAGCAGGCCTCCCGGCGAAACTCATCTCCCCGGAGGAAGCAGCTCGCATGGCCCCAGCGCTGATCAAGAAAGAGGATGTAACAAGCGCATTGTACTTTGCCAGCGACGGGGCAGCGAATGCTACACGTATCACGACGTTCTATCAAGATGAAGCGCGGGCTAGGGGCGTCGAGTGTCTCGAGGTAGATGTCACTGGTATCCACAAAGATGGTAACGGCCGCGTGGACGGTGTGAACACAGCTACAGCTGGATTCATCCCCGCTAGAACTGTCATCCTCGCAACGGGTATCTGGGCCCCTGAGCTTCTTCCGGACATTGATCTCCCTATTCCTATCGTACCTGTCGCTCATCCATACATGTACGGGCCTTACCACGCCCAAAAGAAGATACCAACACCATGGATCCGCTGGCCTGACCACCACGTCTACGCGCGCGACCACGGCCCCTTCTACGGCCTTGGGTCATACAACCATGCCCCTGTCGCGCAGGAGCCGAAAGATATTGCCATTGGGGAGTGGATTACCGAGTTTGACGACACTTTGAAACACGCGCTGGGATTCATCCCACCGGAGACTGGTCTCACTCCCAGAGAAACATTCAATGGGATTTTCTCCATGACGCCGGATAATCTGCCCCTTGTGGGTGAGGTTCCGGGTTTCGAGGGGGTGTATCTGGCTGCTGCGGTGTGGGTGACGCATGCGGCGGGGGTTGCGAGGTTTCTGTGCGATGTGTTGGAGGGTAGGGAGGTGGATGGGGAGGTGAAGGGTGGATTGGATCCGGGGAGGTTTGGGGGTAAAGATGAGGAGAAATTGAAGGAGGTGGCGTTGGGGGGGTATAATGAGATTTATAGGGTTGGTGGTGTGCAGTAGGAATGGTAAGTTAAACACGGTTGGGAAAGGATGGCAGATACTCGCTCCGATCGGAGATATCGATATTACTAGATGGAGATGACAGCCCCACATAAGCATCATAGATATACTTCAGTTAATTTTCATTCGCGCTCTCAGCTAGCCTAGATACATCCTTGCAATTTGGCAGAGCAATACTCGGTACACAGGGACTTAAGCGCTTAACTCCGGTGTCTCCGCTCAGCTATCAACCAACTTATAAGGCGAACCATCCTGTCGTAGCATTGCAGAGTGATGTTGTTATACATCATTCTGGATCTTACACAGTTGATCGAAAATGCGAATGGAACCATACCAAACATGGCTCATCACGGGGGCCTCCTCAGGCCTGGGAAAGGCCATAGCTAACGAGGCCCTCAACGCCAATCACAGGGTCATCGGCACGACACGCGACATTGACCAAGCTGAGGCTTCTTATCCCGACTTCAGTGTCAATGGTGGCATTTGGATCCGTCTCGATCCTGCTCAGGATGATGCATATGATCGATTTGCAGAGCTAGCTGTGGAATATAGTGTCGATGTTTTGGTGAATAGTGCAGGGTATGCGTTTATTGGCGGGGTAGAGGATACGAGGTCCGTATACTATACTATACTATGCTATGCTTTGCAATATATAACATTCTACTTTGGCACGTACATATGGCGAAGGCTGACCAATTTATAGTGAAGATGAAGTCCGCGCCCAAATGGAAGTCAACTTCTACGGGCCCCTCCGGGCCGTGAGGGCTTGTTTACCGGTGATGCGTGAGAAAGGGTCAGGACATATTATTCTCATTAGTAGTGGGGCTGGGTATGTCAAGTCTTCTTATTCCAAGAAATCGTGCCTACCAACACTGATCAAAATAAAAGATTCATCGCCCGCCCCGCCCGCTCCACCTACGCTGCCAGCAAATTCGGCATCGAAGCGATCCATGAATCCCTGTCCCAGGAAGTCAAAGATTTCGGAATCAAGGTGTTGATCGTGGAGCCAGGTGCACTCCGTACGCCCTTTCCCAGCCGGCAGGTCTTCCCTAAGGGGCCTGGGTTGGAGAAGGGATACAGTGATGTGTACAAGGGCACGCCGGTTCAGAAGATGATTGAGTTGTCCAGGGATATGGACTCTGCGACAGAGTGGATTAAGGGCGACCCCGAGAAGGCAGCGAGAGCTGTGGTTGTAGCTGTCCATAATGGGTATGATGGGTATGAATTCCTTAGGATGCCGTTGGGGAAGGATTGTGTGAGGGTGTTGGAGGAGAAGATTACGGCGTTGAGAAGCGATTTGGAGGCTACCAGGGAGGTTGCGATGGGTACTGATGTTGATGAGGATTGAGGTAGCTTGGGGGGTGTATATAGGTTTCAATTTGTGTCTTCTTATCTTTGAGACCTGGGTGCGTTGGAGTAGGGAACTTCAAGGGTCGGGTGAATGAGTTTGGCAGGATATTGAAGTTTACACCCTCGCATTCAACAATTCTGATGTGCACAGTCTCTATGGATACTTGATCGAGTGCTGGTTGAGTAGTCGCTGGATTGCATGCTGAAATTAGACAGTATCCGGTCTAGCAGTTCATGAATACCCAAAGACTGGTTGCCTGCACTAAGGATGCACAAATGCATCCCGCGAACCCTAAACCATTAGTCCGCTTTAGCATGCATCCATGCATCCATCCGTCCTACTTAAACACCGTCTCCCTCGTATCCATCCTCACTTCAACAACTTTCCTCCCCTCCCATAAATACAAAAAGCCATGCTATCCATCCTCCTTCTCGCCATCCTTCCCATCATCTACCTCATCCACAAATACTTCACCGATCCTCTCTCTCGAATTCCCCCTGCCCACCCCCTCTCCCCATTCACCACCAAATGGATAATCCACCAGCGCGACCGCACCACAGAAGTGAAAGCCATCTACACCGCCCACCGCGCCCGTGGGCCTATAATCCGCCTTTCGCCCACCGAACTCAACGTCAATTCGCTTGAAGGGCTGCAGGCGATCTATACGCAGGGCGCGTTCGAAAAACATGCGTTTTACGCTAATACATTCATGAACTTTCACACGCCGAATATGGTCGGTATGCTGGAGAATAAACCCCACGGGGAGCAGAAGAGATTGTTGAGTGGCGTTTATGCCAAGAGTTATCTGCTCAGGTCGAGTGATGTCAAGGTTTTGGGGCGGGAGATGGTGGTCGGGAGGTTGGGTGATTTCTTGAGGGGAGTCGTTGCGAAGGGTGCAGTGATCAATGTGTTGCCTGTTTTTCAGGCTGTGGGGATGGATTTTACCTCTGGGTTTGTGTTTGGGATGCAGAATGGGACGAGGTTTCTGGAGGATTTGACTTCTTGGGGAGTGTGGTTGGGGCAGTATGAGGCTTTCAAGAGCATGAGTAGGGAAGAGAGGTTTATGGGGTTTGTGGAGAGGTGGTGTTTGGAGTTGTGCGAGGGGGTTGGTCTTTCGAAGCAAAGTGGAGGCCAGGTGACGCAGGCTGTGGTTTATGATCGACTTAGGGAGGGGTTGGAAGAAAAGAAGAAGGTATCTGGAGAGGATGTGGACGTGAATCTAGCCGTTGCATCAGAGGTGTTGGATCATTTGGTGGCTGGGCATGAGACGACTGGTATTACAATCACATATATCATGTGGGAGTTGTCAAAGAGGCCAGAGCTGCAGACGAGGTTGAGAGAAGAACTGGCTAGCTTGCCTGAGTCATTGAGGTATACAGAGGGAACGGAAAAGGAACTGCCTCCTTTGGCAGACATCGATGCACTTCCATTTCTGGATGCAATCGTCCGGGAAACTCTTCGACTCCACGCACCGGCTCCGGCACCATTACCCCGCGTGACTCCTCCAGAGGGGACATGGATACATGGGTATTATATCCCTGGAGGAGTGCAGGTCAGTTCTTCTGCATACTCACTGCACCGGATAGAAGAGGTATTTCCATCCCCGGAGGAGTGGATTCCCTGGCGTTGGATGGATGTGAAGGATGACAAGATCCATGATATGCGACGCCTGTTTTATCCATTTGGAACCGGAGGACGAATGTGTCTGGGGAGCAACTTTGCATTGCTGGAGATAAAGCTGGTTATCGCTATGGTATATGCCAGTTTCGCGCCCGAGGTTGTGGATGATGAGGGAATCGAGCAGCACTTGGAGTTTATTGCGTTGCCAAAGGGGAGGAAATTAATGGTGCGGTTCGTTCCAGTTGAGGGCCACTCTCATTGATATTGTCGGGCATTCAAAAGATATTTTATAGCATAGATTGAATCAAGAATCCTGAGCCAGGTGGTTAATAGAAGCCATCCACATAGTTCCACCCATGTATGGTTCCCAATCCCACGTAGCCGAACGTGCACTTGTCAATGCTTGACTGCTCTATCTTAACCCATGCCATCGGGAAAGGACACAATAGCAGTCTACCTATACTGTTAGGTCGGGCCCCTTCGTTAATATATGTCACTGGATCACCAAAATGGCCTCAGGCCCTCAACCCCATTTTGGCATGTTGTCCCGTGATCCGGCAGAGAGAAAGTCTCGCACCTGCCGATGAAAACGAGTTGAGACCCCCTCACTTACCACAGATTCAATCACCAACAACTTTGAGAAAGTGATAAAGTTTCAGCCTGTGAATAATTCCCAGTTACTCGAATGTCTCCGAACACTCCCTACGTCATTGTCTTTCACTGGACAGTGGCACCCAGTCACGTCACCCACCTTGTGCAACGGTGATTAACTCCACCTGATGAACTGAGTTTCTTGTCAAAGTCTGTCGACAAATAGCATTCTACTTCCTAGCTGACCATGCACATAGATGATAGCTGTTCCCTGGAGTCTGACATGCCCTCGCTGGTCGCATGCGAGTAGCCAACGTACAGTAATCGGCACCTAGATAATGAATGCACCACACAAACTAGCTTCTTCAAACCAAGGGAACACCACAGGTAGTAAGGTACCCATGCAGGTGAATCTGTGCCGCCTGTCATGGCAGTAGGCGTTGCCATGCACCAGGGCAAGGGGTTGACATGGCCATTGGTGCAGGTGCAGTACGTATTTATTCTTCAAATCCCGCCTAGAGTCGCGCTTTTACCAGTGCACCCCCACGAATAACAACTGTGCTATAGCCCGCCCCTTCGAGCAGTATGTCTACAGTATCCTTCTTTTCAAATCTAGATGAAGTACCGGAGCCGATATTCTACCCCTGTCAGGTTCGACATACCAGGGTACATCCTGTTGTTCATTCATTCTCCTATCCCTATCTATGGGTTATGCTGCCGGTTCGGTGGCGGGGCAACAGTGTTGAGAAATACACCTCGCCCGTGGTCGGTTCTGGATGGTTCACCGTGGATCCCCGTGATTACTTAGAAAGAGGCAATCATGCTGGGCTGCATGGGAAGCTTCGTCAGTATCTGCATAGTCAGGTAAAGCCGTCCGTCATCTGCACCTATGTCTCACTAACACATTCAACCCAGCGCCTTCAAGACGAAGACTATCCCTACGTCTTTCTCCTTACCGCCCCCAAAGTACTAGGACATGTCTTCAATCCTGTCTCTTTTTGGTATCTATATTCTGTCAATAGCACGTTGGCCGCCGTTATTTTAGAAGTGAACAACAACTTTGGCGAGCGACATATGTACCTGCTCCTATCGACTGGGTCAACTTCCGAGGACACTAGTGTTGCCGATCTTGCAGATCAGCCTTGTTCTACACCAAACCGCTTTGCCAGCATCTGGCCGAAGGACTTCCATGTCTCACCGTTCAATCCCCGAGAGGGCATGGCATATACCCTTAGCACTACTGATCCCTTGCGGTGCGAAAGACCGATCGACAGTCGGATCGTGCTGGTTGCCTCCAATCGGGTCCGACTTATAGCCTCTATCCGCGCTACGGGGCCGGCGATCCGCCCAGCTGCTCTCTCCGCCTACCAGCGATCCCAGCTGATCTTATCGTGGGGATGGGTGGGGGCTTTGACGGAGCCACGCATCTATTTCCAGGCTGCAAAGCTGCATGTGCAAGGGAAATTACGGGTCTGGTCTCTGCCGGTGCCATTGGAGAAAACCATCAGTCGACGCGCAAATCGACTCGAACGATCGCTCGAATATTTTGTGAGGGGATACCTGCGGCACCGAGTGGAGAACACCGACGGATCATTTACCGTGCGGTATTCCGCTGCAGGACTGTTTGCCAACGACACGGTCGAGATCATGCAATCACCTTCGGCGCGTGCGATTTCGAGGAAATGCCCGGACAAAGCCGTTGAGTTTCGGGTCCTACGTCCGGACTTTTACACCTCCTTCGTAGAGAGTCAAGCCTTGACCGCCGAAGCAGTCTTCAAGCTCCTGGCAGGAAATGATTTCCTGCGCGTGTCGCGCATGCATGTGCTCCGGGATCTATTTTGTGACGAATCAGGCTCCTTTCCAGAATTTAGCAAAGTCTCTGGGTCTGGTCATCTCGCTTTCCAGGTCCTCTCCTGGTTCCGAAAGGGGCGGCCCGCAGCTATTGCTGGTCCGCGTTCTTTGTCTGCCCTGGACTGCTACGTACTGACCTGCTGTAGTCCTGCCGAGCAGAGGGACTACTGGCTGCAAGTGATGAAACTATTCCTCAGTCGCTATGTTGCCTTTGGGCACACATTTCTTCTTGAAGCTGAAGTTCTTGTCGCCCTCCTGGTTCTGGGGTGGACTCTCTTGGCCACTAATAGTCTGTTTTATGGTTCATACGGTTCCACTTTCCGATCATTCTTCGTCATCTGATGCTGTAGAGTGATAGTTATTGGTAATTGATCAACGCTACTGCTCAATAAATTATAAGTTCTGTAGCCCATATTATTATAGAATTCAAGCTGCTCAACGCAGACACTAGTAACGTCGACAAAGCTAACGTCATTTATACGTGATACCGTGAAGTTACTGTGCGACCATGAGTTATTTACAGAGACCTTGTGGCGGAGATAAAGGTCGATACTGATTGCCGAGCCCCCGGCTGACCTCAGAATATCCTCTAGGTCGTCTTGTCTACCTATCTGGTTCGTGCTTTCTCTCCCTGTTCAAGGCACATCGTTCAGTGGACATGAAACTAATAACCCCACCCCCTTCGATTTAGGGTTCATAACTGCCACAAGATTACTGGCCTTACCACAGACCGTATGACCAGTCAACATTGTCCTGAACTTCATCAACAAGTGATGTAAACCGAGCTTAACATCTCGCTCGGACTGCTCGGCATCAAACCCTATTCGTGATATTATACTATGAGATAATGGGACTAGCCGCCACCCTTCCACAGTATCAGCTGGATGTGACAGTCACACAAAGACATGGGGACTGTGCTACAGGGAATCAACCTGGGCGGTGATTTCTTGGGCGTGAATGGTAGAAGTGTTCTTTAGCCTGCGTGCAGGAACATTGCAAGGGAATGTACACTCGGCTTAGCTGCATGCAGAGTGACAAAGCACGTCATGCTGTTACCTGAGTGAAGCAACACGCTGCTTGGCAATATCTTGGTTCGTCCTTCTAGGACATAAATAGCCAGTGGCCATCGAGTCACGCTCATGATCTGCAAAATATCACTGATTATCGTTAAGATCGCTCATTACACAATATGCAAGACAGGTGCAAATTCCGTTGTACTATAGCTAAATTTTGACTAACATCACACAGCAAGATGATAGCCATCATTGGCAGCGGCGCGGCTGGTATGGCTGCTCTCTGGGCCCTTCACCAGCATTCTCCT
This sequence comes from Aspergillus welwitschiae, assembly GCF_003344945.1. Lineage (NCBI taxonomy): Eukaryota > Fungi > Ascomycota > Eurotiomycetes > Eurotiales > Aspergillaceae > Aspergillus > Aspergillus welwitschiae. The sequence goes on from NW_020798696.1 coordinate 1,173,047, forward strand.
CACCAGGTCTACATCTACGAGGCGGCTCCTCGTCTTGGAGGTCACATCAACACAGTAAAGTTCAAGAAGGGAGAAGATAGCGTCAATGTCGACACTGGATTTATCGTGCTCAACAACTCTACCTATCGTGCGTTTCCTCCTCCAAACTTGAAGCTTGGTCTGACCGAACAGCCAACTTTCTCAACTTCCTCAAAGCCATCAATGTCCCAACCACGCCCTCGGAGATGTCATTTAGTGTTTCGCGATTCTCCGACTCGGGCTCCTTTGAATGGGCAGGGTCCTCCCTGAGGAATCTTTTCGCTCAAAGCAGAAACCTGTTCTCTCCTTCAATGTGGCGGATGGTCTTTGACATGGTGAGATTCAATCACTTCGCCCCTGATCTCCTCCGCCTACCCGACGTGGACAATACTATGTCTATTGGAGAGTACCTCGAGAAAGAAGGATACTCGGCATTTTTCCGCGACAACTACCTAATCCCATTGACGGCGTCAACGTGGAGCACGAGTCCAGACAAGTGCAACTTGCAATTTCCTGCCGTGACTCTCATCCGGTTTCTGTATGTTTCCTATATCATGTCGATGCAGAGCTAATTCCATCAGGTACAATCACAACCTGCTTAATACGCTCGGGCGGGGTCTCGAGTGGCTCTCCGTGACCGGTGGCGCAAAGAGCTATATTGATACCATAATGGCCAACTTTCCTTCCAAACAAGTGTTCTTGAATCAGCCCGTAATATCCGTCATGAACGATCCAGCCTCGGGTAGTGTTACAGTCACCACTGCCGACGGCACGACAGCCACTTACGACCACGTCATCCTCGCTACGCCCGCACCTCAAGCACTCTCTCTAGTATCCAAAACAGCAACTCCACTAGAAAGCTCCATCCTCTCAGCCTTCGAAACAACCACCAATACCGCAGTGCTTCACTCCGACGAGACCCTCCTCCCCCAGAACCGCCGGGTCTGGTCCACCTGGAACTATCTGAGCAATGGCGCAGCTGATCAGGTATGCGTTACGTATAACATGAACCGGGCGCAGGGGGTCTCGCATGCGAAATACGGGTCGGTGTTGGTGACGATGAATCCGCTGTTTATGCCGGATGTAAGAACAATCCAGGGAGTGTTTCAGTATGAACATCCGCTATTTACTCCGGCGGCAGTGCGGGCGCAGACAATGCTACCGAGGATTCAGGGCACAAGGGGGATCAGTTACGTGGGTGCGTGGACAATGTATGGGTTTCACGAGGATGCGTTTACGAGTGCGTTTGGAGTGGTGGAAGAGTTGGGAGCGAAGATTCCGTTTCCGGTGGCTGATAGTCGGTTGAGAGGGGGTGCAGTGAAGGAGGTGAGATGGTTGGAATATGTATTTAGATTGGTGTTGCAGGGGGTGCAGGGTTTGATTGTGTGGTTGGTGGGTGGTAGCCTGAAGGGTAAGCAGAAGGCGAGGTAGAACCTTACACACTGCCTCTCGAATGAACTTTCAGATCTTTTGGACAGACAAGGTTTCTATCGGTGCTATTCTGGGTGTTGCATTACCTGTCACATTGAATATCCTCCGAGGTGATTATCCACGCAATCCCATATCATCTGATATACCCCTTGCATAATCTGTCTTTACCAAATCTGGTAGAAAGTAAGACCATCCGGATAGGCTGTATACTACCTCGTGTCCACATCGGGGATACTGAATACGATCGTATATCAATCCGATGGATGGGAGATAACAACCCTAAATGAACCAAGCAACAGCCGTGGATCTCCCCGGACTTTCTCCGATGGCTTCCCCACCCGCCAATCCAGCATCAACTAAACAACCCCTCACGCTCTTCATCACTCTCATTTCACTCCTAACCATATCATCTACGGCTTCACAAACAACATCACTCCCTCCCAAGCACACACCTCTACTGATAAGATACAACGATGGCCGACTCCCTCCCTAAAACCTACGACGACCTCCCCGACAAGCGGCGCTACTGGCCCGCAACCCCCAACTCCGCTGACGAGGGGCTGGGGATGCTCCGTCTCCTCACTCCAGAAATCGTCGCCAACGCAGCACGCACCCAGATCCAGACCGGCGAGCGCGTATGCCTGAACTGGGACCTGGAGAAGCTGAACCCACCAGGTACTCTCCCTTCTACCTCAGTGACATAGGTTCACCCCCAACCTCACCCATCAACCTAACTTAAAAACATAGGCTTCGGCCGCAAACCCTTCGCCCACCACGTAAAATGGGTCTCTGAGGGCCACGCCTTCGACGACGAATACCACTTTAACCCGCAACAATCTTCCCAGTGGGACGGTCTCCGACACCATAACGCACCCGCCCCCACCCCCGACGACCCTAACCGCCGGGTCTTCTACGGCGGCACCACCTCCACCGAGATCCTCGACCCCTCGTCCACCCGAATCGGCATAGCCCACTGGGCCAAGAAAGGCATCGCCGGCCGTGGCGTCCTAATCGACTACGCCTCCTACGTACAGCGAACCAAGGGCGTCACAGTAAACGCTCTAACCCGCCACACCGTCTCCCTGGACGACGTCCTCACCATCGCGAAGGAATGCAACATCACCTTCGAACCAGGCGACATTCTCTTCCTGCGCGTCGGTCTGCCGACTACATGGGATAACATGACCGATGAGGAGAAGGTCAAGTATAGTCAGCAGGAAACGCCCAACCATGCAGGATTAGAGCAGAGTGAGCGTGTGGTGCGGTTTCTTTGGGATCAGCATTTCGCGGCTGTAGCGGGTGATGCGGTCAGCTTTGAGGTGTATCCGCCGGTAGAGAAGGAGTGGGATTTACATCATTTTTTGTTGGCCGGGTGGGGACTACCGATTGGGGAGATGTTTGATCTTGAGGGGTTGAAGGAGGTGTGTGAGAGGTTGGGAAGGTGGACGTTTTTTGTTAGTTCTAGTCCGTTGAACTGTGGGAGGGGTGTGTCGAGTCCGCCGAATTGTATGGCCATTTTTTAAAATGCAGAGGTGGTGTGGGAATGGAGTTAGAAGGGTAGTGATATGGATGATGGAGTGGATAGAACAGCGGGAGTTGATGTATTGAGCTGGGGCTCTTATCATGATTTGCTTGAATCTGGAGACTATACATAGGACCTTCAGGGCATCAAGAGGCATAATATGCAGTCATACTTGTGATATCACATTCTTTGGCCACAGTTATGACTGTCTCTTATATTGACATTGAAGGGTCTTTTTTGAGCCGAGTATTACTTGGATTGTAGCATTCCAATGACGGTACACCCCGAAGGTCTGTCACAGCATTTCCCTAATCGCAGTGGTAATACCTACTACTAGGCAGTATATCTAGAGTACACCACTCGGAACCATTCACATATACGAATGGTGACTATGAAGGGGGAATACATTCGCAACAAGATCAGTAAATAGCAGTTGCGAGGAAAGCAGACTAGCCCCTCGTACATTCAATATCAGAAGTTGGGACTATAAAGGCCCCTGCCTCCCTCACTAGCCCGTAAAGCATACCTCGCTGCTACCATCGCCAACTGCAGGGTGTTTCCAGTAACCGGAATGGCTGTTCCAACCGTGCAGCACTCTGTACCCACTCCTCCTTCCTTCTGTCATTCTGATTCCTACTCTAATGGCACCAGATATATACACTGGATCGATAAGCTGCGGCTTCCACAGTGACCTACATGTCTCGGGAGTACTCGAAAACACATGCATCCTACAGTATGAGAACGACTCAGTCCCTTAGATACTCAGCAGCCGGAGTACTGTTGGGTCATCTTCAAACCCACAACCACACCCTTCGAACCCGCTTAGCATGCAACAAATCGCGAAGATGGCTGGAAGATGGATCATACGACGTCGAGCGGCGTACCGTCCTCGATGAGTCTTATATTGGCCTATACGATTACCATCGTCGATGAGAGAAGCTTAGAAGTATGCAAGGATGTCTTGAATAATATTCCGGTAATGGGTAGTCATCCTCCAAATGAAGTGAGTCGCTTAGCTGCCGAGTCTGGTTTAAGGACATTATCACCCCGTTGCATTGCAATAATCTCATTGTGCTCCGTCAGACAGCCTCTAGTCTGGAGAGTAAATTGATGGATTGTGTCGACTGCTATAAAGCAGAGATTAAAGAGAAGAAAGCGGAGACTTCCGGCGAATAGTTGATCACTTGTGGTCTACATATCCGGTCTACATTTGGAACAGCAGATAGTTGTCCTTGGACGAATTTCGATGTCATACCGGACTCACGACAAGGCCTCTGTGATCTTAGGCATCGAAGAGAATCCAGGTGGGTATGTGTCGTGGAAAGTTCATAGAACCTAGTCCAATGGTATGGGTTAGCGAATGAGAAGAGATGGGAGAAGGAATGTATTCACAGGGTTTCGGCGGCTAGGAATTTGCGAAATCTTAGGCCCGATCGTCTGGCAGAGGGATCCGATACCGATTGGGTATACCTGTTAGTTAGATCAGATGGAAGGTTCCGAAGTACATAGATACATTCTTTCTGCAATCGAATAATACAAGCTTACAATAACTCATAGGATGTATGTAAATCCCAAAGCCCAGGACCAGTGAAAGTGGGAGTGTTTTTGCAATACTAGCGTCCAGTTTACGGTTTGGCTTGTATTTGCGACGGGGACACCCAATGCTAGCATCCAACCATCACGCTGAACAATTATCCCTGCTTCACGAGTAAATATGTCTTGCAGACAGCTCAATGTTTTCACCTACTTATGACACGTGTTCCCGGACACCCGATCGGCCAAATGCTCAATATAATGACCGATGAGCAAGTGGAGCAAGCCGTGAAGACTTGAAGCGATATGTTGCCGAACTCCGAGCCATATCTTTCAAGCCCGACTCCGAATTTCGGAGCTGTATTTCCCTCGGTGAAGGATTCCTAGACTATTGAAGTCTTGATAGCTAGCGCAAAGAGCTACGGTTTTAAGAGTGAGGCTGATTTCAACAAGTACTTGACTGATCCTTTCGGAGAATAAACGCGCAGACGTGCTGCAAAACTGCATGATAGGCCTCATGTTATCTACTATACTCATGGGGATTTGATCCCGAGGAATACCCCAGTGGAGAATGGCAGGATCAGTGGGATTGCCGACTGGGAGAATGCAGGCTGGTTTCCGGAGTATTGGAGTATACCAAGGCTCATTATAGCGTGCGATATGCGATTCTTTGGCTTGTAAATGCTGTTGATCGAGTCTTTGAGGGTCATCTGGATGAATTGCACGTGGAGAAGATGCTTTCCGATCTTTTGGGTTCATTCTAGTTCCATTCTTTCTTCGTTCTCTTCAGGTTGATTGTGCCAATGACTTTCCATTAGTTGACTACTCAATACAAAGACAGCATTCAATACCACAGCCTACAGAACAACCCCTACATCCCCATAACCCTATAGACCAACGCCGCCACCACCACAGGCCCCAACACCCACAACCCAACCTTCCACCCCAACCTCATCATCCCCCTCCACATCACAATCCTCACCTTCTCATCCAACCACTTCTTCTCATTTAAATGCGGAAATGGCACATCGGGCACCGGCTTGCCCAGAAACTCACACAACGGCCCCCACCCCTCACTCAACCTAAACTCCAACAGCCTCTCCGGCGGCGTCAACCGCCTCACCAACGCATAATGCTCCCTATACTTCTCCCGACTCACACGCTTCGCATCCTCCGGGCCCTTAATCCCCAACCACCCCTCAAAGGTCGACTTATGCACCTTGCCCAAAGGATGCGTGAACCACCGATCAATCGTATATATGATTGTCACGATAGGATCATACGTGTTGGCAATCACGCCGTTCATCCAGCTCTCGTACCACGAGTCGATGTCCCGCTCGACTAGCACCACTTTAGCTTCGGGGTACGCACGGATCAACTCCTCGGAGAAGGCGATGGCCGGGGTGTCGGAGGAGATGGCGGCAAAGTCGTGTAGGAGTTGGTCGAACTCAGCTCGGCCGTATTGGGGGCCCGGCGCGTTGAAGAATTTCCGGTCGATGGCTTCTTGCCACATGGGGATGGTGCCGAATTTGTCGGACATGAGGGTGATGGAGTGCCAGCAGGGGAGGGAGAGGGTTTCGAGGGCGGAACACATTGCTATCTTTGCTTTTAGTATGGGTTGGTTCGCTTTTGGCAATTGTGTAGTGGGACGACATAGAGGATACTCGAGGTCATACTTACAGGCTGTTCCTGTTCGGTTGAACCCCAGGCAGAGGACTTCGAGTGGAACGGTGCGCTTCTTGCCTCGTGGGGAGTCGCTGTTCACGGGACGGAAGAGTTCGGGGTGGCGTTCTTGGGGGGTTGCCATGGTGTTAGTGTAGATATATTAAGTGGAATTGTATGATTGCTGTGTTCTGTTAATAGACAGGCGTAATGAAGGAAAGAATGTATGAAGTTTGAACTAAAGCTCCCCTGAAGTTGTTGAAGATACATTTATAGTCCTTTCATTCACTTGTACTATATTAGCGCTTACTTGTCGGCAGTTGGAGGGCTATGTTGATTGGTCTGCTCGTTCATGCATTTAGTCTCATTCACTAGCTCGTTAGCGCTTAGTTGAGCGGAGCTAAAGGTGTGTTGTATAGTGTTATAGACCGTAGTAGATGCAAACATTCAGCTGCAAACTAGTAGAAGGCTACCTTTAATTCGGTGATAAACGACTAGAGTTTGAAATAAGCGATATAGCACGAGTATCAGACACGAGCAACAATATGATGTGTCAAAGTGGGTACAAGGCAGTTCATCAACACTATACCGCTTCTGGCAATTCACATGTTATACGATGTATGAACGGTTCTATGAATGTGGATAATCAATTGCAACCATGGAAATGTAGTAGAAGATAATGACAAGATGTACTCCATAACCATCTTTTTATTTATTTGGAATAAATATCAGTAAGATCTACACCATAATCAACTGCCTGCCTCTCCACTGTTTTCACTTGTGATAAGATAACTCCGACGGCCACGGAGTACCGAGGTAGTTTTTCCGAGATCGCCCAAGATTGAGTCTCCGGCTTACTTCCCCAACAGCAATCAACTCTCCTTGATTAACCTCCTTTTATACTCATGCAGGATCCCACTCGTTCATTCTCTCCCTGCTCTCATCTTCCTCTTCATCCTTGAGTTCCGGGGCATCCCCGTGCTCACTGTGCACTCTTGTACATAACAATAATAATCACCATCATGGCCGACCTCTCCACCCTCCGCGAGGTCATCCTTCCCTCGCTCTTCTCCTGGAAATCCCTCGCCATTGTGCTCGCCTTGCTCAATCTCAAGAATATTCCCTTCTCGTGGCACGTACGTATCCACTCCTAACCCCAGCACCATCAATCAATACTAATAATAATAATAATGAATAGATCCGCCTCCTAACCCACCTCCTCCTCAACCTCCGCCGCTCCCCGACCTCCCCTCCCTTCCCTACCTGTCCTCCACCCTCAACCCTCACCACCAAGGAAAAGACCATCCAAACCCACCCCATCTTCTATCCGCACACGCTCACCACTCGCACCTCCCTCTGGGAAACCGACTACAACTTCCACAAATCAAACAGCACCTATTTCTCCGATCTGGACATCTCCCGAACAGCCATAGTAACGAGAGTCTACACACCGGGTTTAGCGCTCGTGAGCTTGGAATTCGACCACGAATTGAGGAATGGGAAAGATGAAAATGCCAAGGTCAATGCGGGGAAGAAGGTGTATGTCGCGCTGGGATCTACCTATACCAGCTTTAAGCGGGAGATAGGGCCCCTGCAGAGATATCGGGTGTTGAGTCGGATTGTGGGCTGGGATCGGAAGTGGGTTTATGTGCTCAGTGCTTTCGTGAGTATTCCTTCTGGAAAGAAGGGGAAGGGGAAGGTGTTTGCTACGGCTGTGAGCAAGTATGTGGTGAAGAAGGGGTGGGTTACTGTTCCGCCGGAGAGGGTGTTGAGGGCGAGTGGGATGTTGCCGGAGAGGAGTCTTGCTGATGGGGAGAAAGATGAGGATGGGGTGGTGGTTGAGGAGGAAGAGGGGACGGTGGAGGGGATTGTGGAGGGCATGGGGGAGGTGTTGAGTAAGGATAAGGATGGTGAGGATGGTAAAGGCGAAGGAGTGTCGGATTGGACGTGGGATATGATTGAAGAGGAGAGAGTGCGTGGGATGAAGATCGTCGAGGGATATGTGGGGTTGGATGAGAAGTTGTTGGCTGAGTGGGAGTAGACCAGTACTTACTATTTACATCGACTACTGCGTTATTTGCTTTCTGTACATATATAGATACCAAGTAAGAGCTGGATAGATGATAGATAGATCCATAATTTGTTATTGATCAGTCATGTCATTTATATCATAATTCCCTTTACTTTTCCATCCTTCCTCGATACACATCCTCTCAATCAAGACGACCCGCAAATCGCATTCTCCAGATTGATTCCATCTACCCAAACCATCAGTCAAACCCACATCCTCGTATACATCAATTTAGAGGGGACACACATACCCTGCAATTCATCTCCACACCCATTATCATTCAAGCAATCCCGCACGCCCTGCTGGAAGCTCCCATTGGTGCAGTAGCAATCAATATTACCAGAGTCACAGACTGTGCTGGATTCCACGCAATTGCCCTAGGATTGTTAGCAACCATATATTACTAACTCCCGATCATTGCCTCCTTGAGAATGTTTAGAGACTTACCAGACAGTCTGGGATGCTTTGCGCCGCGGCGAAGGACAGAACGGCAGCGAGAGGAAGGAGGATGGAGAATTTCATTGTGGAAAGAGTCGTTTACTATCTTATGAAAATAGGATAGAGAGATATGATATTGATTTTGGTAGAATGATGTGCTACCACGAGGAACTGAGGTGATTTATACCAGCAGGAATAGAAAGTACAAAGTGGTAAATAGGGATGAATGATCTCCTTGCGTGTGGGGTAGATCGCATGAATAGATACCAGGACTAGTAGAGCAAGGGAACAAGTCTATAGACAGACACTGATCACTAATGATCGATGTAATGACGATCTTTATATCGGTTACTCTGGGGTGATGTATCTTAAGCTCGCATTGTACATCACTGGCATGTATATCCATGGATGTCTTGGATTAGGAAAATGTGTTAAAGTGAGGGTATCATACCCATTGGATGTGATACATCATGGTATGTAGCAATTGACATCATGGCATGTTTCATAACTTTCATGTAGGATGTGTCGATAATTGCCTGGGTAGATGTCAATGATGGTCGAACAGTTAACTTCTTCAATTCCATGAGTATCTGGTATCTGCAAGGGCTACCGTCCCGGGTATTCAACCGCCACCCTTCTCACGAGGCAGCCACTGCAGCTACGGGTGGTGAAACATGCGTCAGCCCTTGCATGTTGTTCGATGTTCTTTAGTCTTTCTTTACGACCATATCTGTTGGAATACATCATTGACGCGTAATCGGTGGATAGCAGAAGAGATGATCGTAGTGTAGAAATCTATTATGACTGGTATCTCTAGTCTAAACATATGAACAAGAAATGGAGCTCAAAATATACATCTGAATAGTCGGTCAAATAGATAACATAGAAGGAAAAGAATAGAAGAAAGTAAGGGGAAAAAAGAAAGCAAGAAGGGAAGGAAGAAAGGAAGGAAGAAAGAAAAGCCATCTGCTGCCACTCTTTCACTGCTTCCGCCATTTCTTCACACGGAACAAATAATAAAAGGCCGCCGCGGCCGCAATCTGCACAACAATATACACCCAAAAGATCCCGAAGTTCCTCCACTTATCACTCGCCACAATGCCCGACATACTAATATACGCATCTGCCGTGCTCACAGAGCAGTACTCACACCCCGTCGTAGCATTCGGATTCAGCAGATTGCCTCCAGCAAGCTCCGCATACTGTCCCAGATACTCGCCGCAGGACTGACCCGCCGGGGGATCAAGGACCGACAGCTCTGACGACGAGCACACCACCTCTCTTCCTGATACCTGTGTAGACACCATTGCCGAGGCCCAGTATGTGAACGGTGATGCACGGTACATGAAGATCCAGAATCCTGGGAGAGCGGAAGGCGATTGCATGATACCGCAAAAGGTCAAGGACATGGCGAAGAGGAGAGTAACGATAGCACTGGCGGTGACGGTGTCCGGAAGTGCGGCGATTATCATGTGCGCAAAGGTGCTGACGTAGATGAAGAATTCGATGCAGAGGATGAGCACGGTGGCTTGGCGGGCGGAGCTTTGGATGCCTACCACCGGAAAATAGTAGCAGGCAAAAACGATGATGCCGAGGACGATTTGGTATGGGATTTCGACAATGATGTTGGCCATCAGGAACGCTTTCCAGCTGTATGCTTTGCTTGGACGTTCGCGGACTTCGTAGAGGTCTCGTTGGGTGATGAAGAGCGGCATGATCTGCTGCACAAGAGATGGAAAGAGAGAGCACAACATGAAGATAGAATAGATAATCGTCTGCAATCCTTGGAGAGAAGATTTGGCGTGATAGAAGGAAAATCCGATAAAGAGGCCGCCAAACACGCCCAGGCCCCATTTGGCCAGCACATACGAGGGCATGCGCCAGTACTGCTGGAAAACACGGTACGTGACTTGATAAAGCTGGAACCAGAACGGCATGGCGAATTCGGCATGGCTCCATTCGGTATCTTCGTCGACAGGTGCTCCCTGCTTCTCGGCGTGAATGCGATCGATCTCCGCTTGGACATCTTGGCTCTCATTGCTTTGCTTCCAGACATCGAACCAGTTCTCCCCCTTGGCATTGGAGCCTTTGTTGACCATCTCAAGCATGTACTCAGCCGGGTTCTCGTCCTCACCGCAAGGACGTGGAGCGCCGTTGGCCTCAAAGTAATCGAGCAGTGTGCGCGAGTTTTCTCCCACTGGTCCGAAGTAGACGGTCTTACCGCCGCGAGCAAGGAATAGCAACCGATCGAATTGCTGGAACAAAACGGCGCTAGGCTGGTGAATGGTACAGAGGACAGCCTGGCCATGGTCGGCTAAACGGCGCAGAAAGGCGCAGATCGCCCATGAACTCTGGGAATCGAGGCCACTTGTGGGTTCGTCGAGGAAAAGAAGAAGCTTTGGCCGTGCAGCTAGCTCCACGCCGATAGTTAGCAACTTGCGTTGTTCAACGTTCAAGCCCTCTCCCGGAACTCCGACTACTGCTTCAGCAAAGTCCTCCATCTTCAGCATAGAGATAACTTCTTCGACATAGTCGTACTTTTCCTTGAGCGAGACAGTAGGCGGCTGGCGAAGCAAAGCACTGAACTGCAGTGACTCACGCACAGTAGCCGTTTGGAGATGAAGATCTTGTTGCTGGACATATCCAGTTTTCCGCTGGAAGCTAGCATCCAATCCTTTACCGTTGACAAACATGTCCCCAGTAATCACTCCCATGGTGGTTCGATGGGCGAGGACATCGAGAAGAGTGGTCTTTCCTGCTCCACTGACACCCATGAGTGCAGTGAGAGTACCAGGTTTGACCCAGCCTGATACATGATCCAGAAGCCGTCTAGTTTCACCTTTGATGTCCACATCATAACACACGTCGCGCCAAGTAAAGATATCCTGTTGTGGAGCGAGTCCTCCAAGATTCTCTGATTTTCCCGTGCCAGTTGGTTTAATGGTACTTAGCTCAACTCCATTTTCAACATCAGGGGATTTGGGGCTCGTGGCACGCGACAAGGCTCGCTTCTGGCTGCGGTGGAAGACCAACACCTCCGCTGTGCTGGTGGTGGACGAGTTTAACTCCGTAGCGACGAAGTAGATCGCCATGAATGCGATCAAGAAAGCGATCAGTATCCCAAAGTTGCGCCACACGTGGCTGTAGTAGTACTTGAAATTGACGGCGATGTAACGATCACCACTGACGAGTTTTTCGCCGGCAATTGATCCAGACGTGGAACAAACGAAGGAAGAGCCATTCATGTCAGCGTATGACGGGACAAATGAAGAGCAGGGGAATTCGCGCCCGTGGAATTCGTTGGCGATGAGTATTTCAAACGCATAGTAGATCGGATCTGAACGGTCAGCGAGAATCAACAAGAGACAAATGAGCACATACTGAGATAATGAATCCACTCAAACCATGGATGCATTGAAGGAACGGGCAGCACAAATCCAGTATAGACAATCAGAGCCAGGATCAAGACGCCTGCCAGGGACATGGCCTGGGAAATGGTTTTCGTAACCGCCGCCATGGTCCGGAAGACTGCACTCATGACAAACATGATAATGAAGGAGATCAAAAAGTAGATGAAGAACTGGGCCGGTTCGCGTCGTAGGTTGACCATAAAGTAAAGAATGATATTGAACGCGACAGCGAGAGCAAATTTCACCGGTATATCGCTAACAACGCCCGCAATAGCTTCTGTTGCTGGATGGTAAAAAGCATACGAGGCTTGCTTTTCCACAATCGGTCGCTGGGCGTAGAGCGTATTGATCTCAGACATAGCTGCCAGGGCGTTCAAAAGGACGGCGAAGAAGAGCGCTGCTCCTTTGGAAACAAAAGAAGCAGTGTCGTTGGGGGCATTATAGTAAACCGAGCCGATAATGAGGGCCATGATGATCTGTCCACAGACTGTTGATACAGTGGACTGGATATCCATCCATAACCGCTGATAAGCACGTTTCGTGTTTAGCTTAATCTGCATGGGCACACTCAGCAAGAATGGCGACTTGGGCCGCGTGTGCTTAGCTTGCACAGCCCGCTTGCGCTCGTGGAACTCTGTATTGGTAACCTCGTCGTCATGCAAAGGATGTTCTTTTTCGTACGAAGCAACCTCAGCAAGCACCTTCTGGTACTCTGGCGACTGACGCCAATAAGCTTCAAAGTCGTCAGGACTGCGAGGAACACGGTCTTCCATGCCCGCACGTGGGCGACGCTCCTGGGGGTTGGTAACGGAGGTCAGGAAATCACCTGTCGTTTGTCTCGGGGGGCACTCCCAGCCCTGCCGCTCAAAGAAGGCTTTTGCCTCCGAGGTAGGTCCAAGGTAAATTTGACGGCCCTCATAGAGTACCGAAACTTTATCAAAGATGTCATAGATGCTCTGGCTCGCCTGATATATGGCAACTGCATGAGCTGATCCTGTCAGGTCAGCCATCAATCGCAGAGCCTCGACGAATTTCAGCGCGGTGGCCGAGTCGAGACCACGAGTCGAATTGTCCCACGCAGCTAGAGGTGCTGCAGCCAGAGTCATCTCGGCAATACTGACGCGCTTGCGTTCTCCCCCAGAGACACCTCTGATGAACTCATTTCCAACTTTGGTATTATAAGTGTGACTCAACCCGAAGATAGCCATGACAACCTTTGTGAGATGCTTTGCGTGTTCCTCTCGAGATAATCCTTTGATACGATGCTGTGGAGTGCGCATAGCGGCGGCGAATTCGAGGGTCTGGCCAACGGTGAGGTGAGGGAAGTGCTTGTCCACCTATAATATAGTTAGCGGGTGTAATGCTAAATCATGACCAGCGTAGACATACCTCTTGGTTGTAGACCACTTCACCTTTGAACTCCTTGATCATCTGATGTTGGGGAATACCTAGATCAGGTCAATACAGACACAAGATATAATTTGAGTGTATTACCATTATAATGTATCACGCTGTCATCGTTGACAGTCAACCCCTCGAGCTCGCCACAAAGTGACTTCAGAAAAGTACTGCAGCCCGCACCCGGACGACCAAGCACAAGAAGAAGCTCCCCGCTCTTCAACACACCATTGAACTCGTTCAAAATCCGTTTCGGTGGAGAGTGACGATTCCGAAGTGCCTCAGCAATCTGGAAAGGAGCAGCGAAGGTCGATGCCACGGTATCTTGGAATTGAACCGCCGCTCCAGTCCCGGAGATGGAAAGGTTCTTGAACACGATACCTGGTCGAAGATCGAGAGCACCCTCTCGACGAAGCTCACCAAGACCATAAGCAAGCCACTTTCCGAGATCAAACTTGTCAGTCTGGGGGTCAAGACAGGGGTCATTCTCTCGGATTGTGTCCATGGTTTCTGGGCGACCGGAGGCAGCTGTGTGATGGGTGTAGACGCTGGAGCGCCGTCTGATGGACTCTTGAGTGGCGATCCGAACTAGATTCTGTCTCTCCTCGGGACCAATGAGGGCCACAGAGGGGTGTGGTGAACCTTCTTCATTCTGGGCAACTAGTGTGTTGGGTGTGTTCTGTCGTAATAGGTGATCCTCGTCCCGGGACCAGGGGACTGTCTGATCGGAAGCCATGTCGTAGACGCTAGCCACCTGTCAAATGGCAGCAATCACGAGGGATAGGAGAGAAATGCGTGGAGTCCGCTGCGTGTTTTCGAGAGAAGATTAGGCATCGCGCCCCAGTCTTTATATGACAACCTCGCATACTCCTGTTCGGGATATCGGTCCTCAGGGGAACCGGATCGGCTTCCATGGCTCAGCATACAAAGCTTGCTATCATGCAAATTGTGGTTGACTTAGGCTGTGCGTATACTCGGGTCCGGATCTTAGTATGAACCGGCAAGTTTATGGAGCAGGATTCGGCCTAGTTGTCCATCGGATCTCGCAAGAGTAGAAGCCGTTAAGGGTGCCTGAAGCACGACCACCAATGAACGGGGCCATTGTGGGATGTGTCAGCGGATCTATTGTCTTCAGGGCATCCGATCAGCCACGTTGATCCGCAAGTGGATCGTGGATGAAGATGCAACCGATCTAGCCCAATTGCCGGATTGGGCAGATAGCGGAGCCCCCGTCAGCTTATCCCCGCTGACTAACTAACTCCGCTGACTTGTCATGGATACCTCAGGCGAGTCCAGCCCAGATCATCCGGACTATCGGATGTTAAAGTTTGCAGAGGCCGAACCATCACATCGTAATTCAATATGCGGATAATGCTGTCGTCGGATCTGGAGGGATCTGCAACGGTTTATTGTCATGTGGGTATGGAGAGTGGATGCTTGCCTATCCCTACTTCACATGCATTGTAGTAGATTAGTGTACCAGATCGATCTCCAGGATCCACAGAATCAGAAGATATAGTAGATAACCCAGCATGCCGATGGTTGTCACCCCTATAAGTGTTGGGCGTGGCTGATTTTGTATCAAGATAGCAAGTGAAGCGACCCTTCCCTCATGTGCTGTTGGAATGTTCAAATTGAGCCACTGTAATCAGCGCCAGCAGTACCTAGGGTGACTTCAATGTCACGCTGATCTTTCTTAGGTTTGTAGGTGGGTTTGGCTAATACCAGGTCCTTGAAGGCGGGAAGACTGGGCAGAGTCTTTAGTGAAGGCCACATAGACAAAGAGGCTAGCTTCTACGCCGTGAACAATAGCTCGACAGTCAATATATATAGCAACGTCTCCACTTCCCATACCATGGAGCACGTGCTCAGTAATTAGGAAACGCGAAAGAACCATCTAATCAACAGCCATAGCCGTATCTCCCATCATCACTTTATGACAATTTTCTTTATGTACACTCCATATATGTCCACCAGTATCTTCATCAAGCATAATACTCCTCCACCCACTCCTTAATCTGCTTCACCTCATTATCAACCACCTTTCTCACACCCTCATTCGCATAATAATCCTCCATATACAAGTCCGAGCAATGGAACCCGCCCGGAATAATCTGCACGGGTTCATTCGCCGTGCTAACCAGCGGACCACCGGGCCGGAAAGTGCTCGACACACCGGAGTCGCGCCAGGGGTCATATTGCCTTCTCAATTTATTAGCATTGAGTTTATCTTCACATCATATTCAAATAAAATTAGGGGGCGACCTACCCATTCGTCCAGATCAACCGCGTCGTGTTGCGGGTCATATCCCATCCACCCGTCCAGCTGTTCACCGTAGCGGAGTTTTTACCCTTCGCGCTACCGTACGTGTAGCCGTTCACTTCAGGGAAGTAGAGCGGGCATTGGCGTTGCCAGTAGGAGGCGCTGACGAGCCGGGGCACAATAGTGGAGGTTCCCTCGGGGGCACCGCTGGATCTTTGTTAGTGGATTGTTCGTGTGTTATCATGAATGAGGTAAGGGGTACGCACTCCTGCCACCAGAAGAAAGGCTCGTTGCAGAGGAACCATTCCCATTGGCGGTCGACAGGGTTACCCACGGAGGTGTCGGTGAAGATAGGGCTCGAGGCATTATAGCTGTCGAAACAGGCGACGCTCCATTCGTCGGTCCAGTAGCCGTAGCTTGCGCAGTCTGTCACTAGGTTAGTCTGAGAGGATAAGGGAGAGGAACGAGACGAGAGATGGTGGAATACAGTTAGGGAGTATGGTTGAATTGAACCAGTTTGCGTAGTTGGCCAGGGCCTTTTCAAGTCCGACGCCCTCGGGGCCGGGGGTCACTGCCGCGCCGGCTTCGACACCCTGTGTCCCTTAGTATATTGCTTCAATGAAGAGGAATCTGGTGGTAACTTACCTCGACGGCATCACAGAACTGGAAGAAGGAAGAGTATCCTGTGACAAAGTCGTTGTCTTGCCAGAGGTACGGTCCGTTGGGCAGGACACTGTTCCTGTCAGAAAAGCTCGTCTATAGACTTTGAAGTACTCACGCGGCAAAGTCATCGTAATGCTCAACAGCTCCCAGGCCAAACAGGTCTTTGAGCTCCTGCTGTTCCTTGGCAGTTCCATTCTTCCCGATTTTGTCGACATACTCGGCTACCAGAGACACATCCTTGCTGCAGTTCTGTGCCATGCCTTGCTGAATGGGGTAGAAGTATTGCCACTGGCTTGGTTAGCTGCAAGTATAGACAAAAGAAAAAGCAGGTTACACCTACAAAGTCATAGATAGCCTCCACAGGCGCACTGGTGGCATGGTAAGCCCAGAACGTTCCAGGCGCGATAGACTCGGTCCAAGCCGTCAAGGCACCGCTGTATGAGCCACCGACCATGACCCAGGGCTACGTTGTCAGCACCTATCAGAAACATAGAGCGGTGAAGGTAACATACAGCATTCTGCGCATTGCTGCGGCTGCTATTATCGAACTGCAGCTTTACCGTCTCGGCGAAGTAGGTCATGTCCAGAATGGACTGATCCAGTGTGAGATACTGAAGTGTTTCGGCATTGAGCACCTCATAAGGCGAAGAGTCGCCCCAGTAGCGGTCTAGATTGGGGTCGATCAGTGAATGTTTTTTTTCCATGGTAGCAGTGACACTCACGTTCAATGAGAATGACGGCACCCTGGATCTCCTGCGCATAGACACCAGTGAGAGTATCATTGGTGAGATACCCCTCATAGCCATCGGCAGAGACCTCTCCAGGGTTAAAGAGGACCACCTAGTTTAATCAGCAATGTTCCTCATGATTGCGGACCTTGCCAACGGCTAAGTTTCAATATGGCCGGTCATAAGACCAAATGTCAGAGACGCACCGGTGACCCAGGACCACCCCAGTATTCAGTACTCCACCAGTACCGCTGGGAAAACGTTCCCTTCTCCGGGTTATGATGGTCCAGCAGCTGCTCAAAATAAGCCTCACCCGTAGTCGCAGCCGACTTACTCGAAGCTGGCCGAGAGATAGGCTTGGGCACAAGACGGGGGCGAGCAGCCTGGGCCAGAGACGCCCAAGAGAGCGCCAGTGACGCGGCAGCGACAATGGAGAAGGAACGCATTGTGAGCTGTCGAGGGGAATAGAGGATCCTACAACCACAACAGACAAACTGGCACGAGAGAACGGCCAGCGCCGGAGGAAACGAGCGATTTATGTCTGCGCCGGCCCCATGGCGTGAGCGCAGCAGGAACTCCGCTCCTGCTAGGCGATACTACCTTACTCCATTGCATAGATTAAACCAGGCACGGCATGAGGAGTCCGGCAGGGACGAATCTTGAGCGTGACTGCAGAATTGATTGTTGTGCACCGTCGGAGAGCGTCGGGGCGGCCGGAGGGGGTGGAGCCTGCAGATGACATCGTCAGAAGATAAATGGATGAGATGCTGATGGAGGTGAGCACATTGGAGGCTAGACTAGACACTTTAGTCTTTAGTAGTGCCGGCGCCGCGGGGATTCCGGCTGCAGTGCCATCGGAGGTGCGCCTGCAGGAACGCGTGATAACGAGGAGAAAGAGATAGCAAGATTGCAAGATAACGCGGAGAAGTAAATTAATATCGGGGCTGGCAATGGCATGAGATTGGAATGAAATAGAATGTGGGATGCTATGCTAAACGGTGCATTTGAATGCAGTATCTATAAATGAAGAATACATTGGAATACAAGTGATAAATATCTCCTTCTACCTCTCTTACAAGTCACCGTCCTCATCCTCGGCCGTTGTCTTTCCCTGCTTGTTGAGGCGCGACATCTCCACCTGCTCCCCCCGGCCAGCACCGCCGGCCGTCGACATCGCAATTGCCTGTCGTCCCGTATCCGAAGACTCGAGAAACTCGCGCAGTCGCTTCTTGCCCTCCACAAGTGCCTGGTTCGATGCAGCCTCCGTCATCTTCATGATCGGTCCCCACAGATTGAGCTGGTACGTCACGTACCCTGCAACGAGGCACACAAACAAGAGGAAGAAGTAGGCAGGGTTACGAAGAACTGTGCACAGTTAGCCATGATTAACCCAAAACCAGAGATTCATAGAGCGAAACTTACCAGCCACAATCTCGTTCCAGCCAAGCGCCAGAAGAATGCCATAAAAGTACAGGGGCACCTGCGTCATGCCGCCGATGGCGCTGCGCTTGGCCTCCACGTACACTCCATCCGCAGCCTTCTTGAACCGCACCGTCAGCTCCTGCCGCTTAGACTCGCTGAGAATCGTCATCTCCTCTTCCAAGCTCTTGCCCTCCTCTTCGTCTACTCCACCGATCGGCGGCAGGTCCTCCTCATCGGCCGCAGTCGCAGAGCTGGGCGTGTGCCCAACCCAGCGATCCAGTGGCGGTGGTGCAGAGGTCTCCGCCAGTCGGAACCGTGATAGAAGGGGAATCAGGGTTAGCGTCGACTCGCGCGCACGGGTGTAGATGCCCTCAATATCATCGGTTGGCCGCCAGATTCGGGGAACACCAGCGTCGTCGTAGCGGAACTTGTCCTCGAAGTTCTCGCGCAGCTTCAGCAGCAGATTGCCCTCAACCATCTCTTCGTCAATCTTTGCGCGCAAAACACCCCAAGATTTCCGGCGTAACCGCCACAGCCCAACATCCACCTCCTCTAGGCTGGCGTCGAAGCTACTGGCGCGGTCGGTGAATCTGCGCTCGGCATCGAGCACGGTCTCCACAAACACATTCCATACACGGTCCCAAAATTTCTTCTCCGTAGGCTTCTCTCCCTCTTCCGGAGCGCCACCTCCGGCCCGTCCGGACCCAAGAGCATTGAACTCGAGACCAACCGACTCGCCCAGGCGAGACTGCACCCAACGCTCGACCCGGCTGGCCAGTCGTCGCATCTCCTCACGACGCAGCCGTGCGCTCACTTCCGCCAGTTCCTTCTCATACAGTGCCAGCTGCTGTTGAGAGTCGCTCCAGGCGGCGCCCTCCACGGCCGTTTCGTGCGCAACCTCCTTGAACTTCTGCACTGCCTTGGTCACTTCCTCGTTCACAATTTCGGCGAAGTCATAGCCAGTGCCCTTCTTCTGTCCGGCCTTGACAGCACCCGACACAGCCTCGCTGAACTCGGTGATACCAGACTTATGGGTCGCATCCAGCTGGCCCTGGAATAGAGCCTTCAAACGAGTATCGATCTTGCTCTCGAGCTCGGCACGTTTGCGCTGGTAAACTCCTTTGTGGTACCGACTGGCTTCCGTTTCGAAGCTCTTAAAGGCCTTGGACCGCGAGGCCCGCATCGCCGCTCCCAAGCCGCCGAGGATCTCCGGTTCCCCGAGGCGAGCCGCCTGCGACTGCTTATCCTCAAATGGAACGATCGCCTCGTCAAATGCAACCATGACTTCCCGCAGAATTTCATCACAGCGAAACTGCGCAAGCAATTCCTGCTGAGTGGGGAGGTCGAGATCCTTATTGTTCACAATCTGGTCCCAGATTCCCTCCGCATAGTGGGAAAAGCCGTCCGCGGGAATGCGACGGTGGTACTCGGGGAGGAAGACGCCTCCATCGGAAAACTCGCCCTTGCGCGCATCCAAACTAGGGTCCTTCTGTCCTTCACGGAAACGCAGGCTCAGCTTCTTTGTCTCCGCAACAAACTGTTCTGGCTGGTAGCTCTTGTGTGGGAGACCGTAGAATTGAAAGTCGAAGTAATCATGCACTGAAGAGTGTTCCAAACCGGCAGGCTTAGAGATCGAGTCCCAGAGGCGCGACATATCCTCCATCAGTGTCCGCTGCAGGTTCTGGAGAGGCGTGTTGCCGACAAAGTCACGAATGACGAAGAAGAGAAGAGAACGGTGGCTGGTACTATACGCTAAGGGTCAGCACAAAGCATGAGCAACACGTAGAACAATATGCGAAACGTACGCCCTATCTTTCAGGAAAAGCTGCATGTTAACTTCAAAAACGGTCTTCAACAAGCCCATGTTGGCACCCTGATACAATCCAACCTGATGCTCCCAGATATTGACAATGAGGACCTCACTCGTCGCAAGCGCAAACAGGGCGCTTTTGCGCTCAAAGTCCTGGTCCTCTCCACGTTCGCGACCATCAGTACCCTCAACATCCATCACCAGGATGTTGTCGGCCATTGATGAGTCGCCGCCATTCTTGTTCTTGGACATCCAGATACCCTTGGTAGTTTGACGGCGTTCCAACTCTGACATTACGGAGAACTGGGTGCCGAAAAGGTGGTTGAGCAGGGTCGACTTTCCCGTCGACTGGGAGCCGAAGACGGATATGAGGTGATAATTGAAGCCGGCTGGTGTGACATCCTCTAAGGTAAGATACTTGGACAGATTCGCACTAGAGTAATTGTGTTTGTTAGCTGATGCGCCGTTCAAAAGCCCCTGAACAGGTGATGCGGACGACGGAGAGTCGCATTCGGCGTAAACCCCCTGAGACTTGACCCAACGTCACAAACAACCACCTTTGTATTGAGACTCATAGACAACCGGAAGAACCTACTTGAACTCCTTATTTTCGTCGATGACCTGCACCCCGTGCTCATATGCTGTCTTGTCGCTGCTGCCGTTGCCAATGGCGGCAAAATGGCCATTGGTTGCCATGACGGAATACGTCAGTTGCGCTGCTGCCGCAGAATGGTCTTAGAGCGTAGATTCCGTGCTGATGAAAGAGTATGGGATATGGGATAGTTGTTCTGTTTCCGGGGGGGTAGGATGAGACGACGGACGGGGAGCGCCGCTGGGGACAACGTCAGATGCGGAGAGCGTGGCGAAAGTGAA
Organism: Aspergillus welwitschiae; assembly: GCF_003344945.1. NCBI lineage: Eukaryota > Fungi > Ascomycota > Eurotiomycetes > Eurotiales > Aspergillaceae > Aspergillus > Aspergillus welwitschiae. The sequence goes on from NW_020798696.1 coordinate 1,194,289, forward strand.
AGGTAGGGGCAGATAGGTGCGGGATGTAAAGGTAAGGGGAGAAGGAGAAGAGTCGAGACGGATGAGGTCAAGAGAGGATCACCATGGGAGACGGGCAATCACAAGACGACAATGGATCCACACCGAGGTCTGGTGGAAAGCGAGTGTGAGAGGAGAGCTGGAAGAAGCCGGGCAGGAAGGAGGGCAGGAGGGCTTCTAGTCCGGGCGGTGGTCACTCTGGCCAGCCTCAGGAGTTGATCCCCCGTTGCCAGCCAGTCTGGTCGCCTGAGCCTCCAGGCCGCGATCGTCTGATCCCGCCTTAAACCACTTCGGGCTAGTCAGAGTCCGTGATCTGGGCAACCGGATCGGGGAGAAATGGATAGATCGGATCGTGTCTCTTGATTTACCCCAACTATAGGAATACACTATAAACCCTATCTTGCAGTCAAGAGATTCGAGTAGATCATTCAATCATATTCAACGACATACCGAGAAGTGAGAAGAGAGGAGAAGAAATACAAAAGTCTACAGACATTTCAATACAAATACAGATACATGGATATAACTCAAAAACTCCGGTGCAATCCACCACCCTGGCGTATCAGTCCCGGATGCTCCCGCTGATGCCCGCGCTGCAAGATGGTGTTTAGACATTATGAACGATTCCCTGTCCAAATTCTGTTTTCGCTTCGTTTTATCCCATAGTACACAGCAGCCAGTGTTCCGGGCCTGCTACACAAACCTCGGTAGGCTCGCTTTTTACTCGGTCAGGACACGAGTGACCAGACCAGTGGCAACAGTGCGACCACCCTCACGGATGTTGAAGCGCTGACCGGCCTCGGCGGCGACGGGGCGGTGGGTCTTGACGATCATCTCGACGTTGTCACCGGGCATGATACGGCGGGACTGGTCTCCGTCGGGGAAGCTGAACTCAGCAGCCTCATCTGCAGCAGACAAAATTAGAACATGTTCTCCCGTAGCGGAATGTAAAACGATATCACTTACCGGCAGTGCGGATGAACAGCTGGGGACGGTACTGGACACCGAAACCGGTACGGCGACCACCCTCAGCCTCGGTCAGGACGTACATGGAGACCATGAACTTGCTGTTGGCCTTGGCGCTGCCAGGAGCGGCAATGACCATACCACGGCGGAGATCCTCACGGCGGACACCACGGAGAAGGAGACCGGAGTTGTCACCAGCACGGGACTCAGTGCAAGACTTCTTGAAGGTCTCAATGTCGGTGACCTTGGTCTTGATGACCTCGTTGGTGGTACCGATGATCTCAACCTCGCTATCACGCTTCAGGAGACCACGCTCAACACGGCCGGAAGCGACGGTACCACGACCAGGGATGGAGAAAACTTCCTCAATGGACATCAAGAAAGGCTTGTCAAGGTCACGCTGGGGAGTGGGGATCCAGGTGTCAACGGCCTCGAGGAGAGCGTCGATACGCTCGGCACCGATGTCGGGGCGGCGGTCCTCAATGGCGCAGAGAGCAGAGCCGAAGATGATGGGGGTCTCCTCACCCTCGAAGCCGTAGCTGCTGAGAAGCTCGCGCATTTCCAGCTCGACGAGCTCCAGCATCTCCGGGTCATCGATGGCATCGACCTTGTTGACGAAGACAACGATCTTCTGGACACCGACCTGACGAGCAAGCAGCAAGTGCTCACGAGTCTGGGGCCTGTTGATAGCCAGTGTAAGCACATATACTCGAGGGGGTTATTCTGTTGGGGTTTCAGCGTACATCTGACCGTCGGAAGCGGCGACGACAATGATAGCACCGTCCATGTTGGCGGCACCAGTGATCATGTTCTTGATGTAATCGGCGTGACCGGGGCAGTCGACGTGGGAGTAGTGACGAGCATCGGTAGCGTACTCGATGTGGGCAGAGGAGATGGTGATACCACGCTTACGCTCCTCAGGAGCCTTGTCAATGGCACCATACTCAAGGAACTGAGCGAGACCCTTGGAGGCCTGGTGCTTGGTGATGGCAGCGGTCAAGGTGGTCTAGAGGAAACGTGTGAGAAGTTTTCGGACCATATCGGGGAAAACATCAACTGCAGCGAGAGGGGAAGGAATTGTGGTCTAACCTTGCCGTGATCGACGTGACCAATGGTACCTATGAAATAGCGATGAGTAACCGCAATGATGGATAAGAAATGATGATGGCAACCTACCAATGTTGACGTGAGGCTTGGTACGCTCGAAAGCGGTTGCCATACCACGGGCAGCCAGCTTGTCGCCGAGGAAGACATGCTGGATGGGGTTGACAGCGCGGGGGCGCAGCAGGGAGGCCCTGCTAGAGCGGAAAAGGAGGTTGGCAGATCTGGCGAGGCTGGACATGATGGCTACCCTGCGATGGAAACACAACCGGACAGGAATGGGAACAGGAAGAGGACGAGCTGAACGGCCGGGAAGTCGAGCAGCGCTTTCTTGTTGAGCCCGGAAAAATTTAGGGAGGCGCTGACTCAGCCGTCGACCAATCACACCTGCAGTATTGCGGAGTCGCCAGGGACGAATAACCTTGGAAGGTTGGAGATACTTACTAGTGTATACCAGGTACAGGCACAGCAGACACTGAAGGGCTAGTTATTAATGACTAGTTTTGATTTTGTTCTGCTTCTTCTTTTCTATAGTTCTTTTTCTTTCCCCATCTTTGATTGGATCCAGCTTATGCACTGTTCGTGTCCCCGAGTTTCCGTATAGCTTAGCATCATGTGCCCCATACCCCGACCTGACAGCTCCCAACTTATACTGTCGGAACGGGAGCTGCAATACTGTATCAGACCACGCCCGACATGCTAATAAGGATGCACACCATCCTTCAGTCGGGTAAAAGTATATATCCCATACAACAGTGGTTGGAAAGCTTGCTAGAACATTTCCAAGCACCGACGATAAACAGTGGTCCGTTATATGTACAGAACCAATACCACTCAAGGCTGTCAATAGTATACATACTTAAATCCATCAACCCATCATGCTTATATGACCTCTCAAACATCCTTCTTCACCACCAACACCACATGTTTGCCCGGCTCCCCTTCCATGGGTCTAACCGGCATCGCCTTGGCCTCCCGCACCGTCTCCATCACCTTGTCCATGAGGTTCTTCACTTCCTCCACAGTAGGCGATCGCTTGTGCTTTTTTCTCGTCAAGATCAGCTCCACCTTCCGACCCTTCTCGAGGAAATTCGTGAGTTGCTTTAAGCGATGTGAGAGATCATGGGCGTCAATGGCCCAATTCAGTTCTAGCTGCTTAAGACCATCCTTGGCAGGTTTCGCCTTTGCCTTTGCTATTTCCCGCAGCTCGAACTTGTTTACAACCTTGCAAATTGGTACCCCATCCCCACTACCCGTTGACACCTGCTGCAAGGTTTGACTGGAACGGTCGATTTGTCGCAGAGCATCCCGAAGGCTCACAGGAGGGTCAAGGCTGTTGTTTTCATTCACGATCTGGACATATTGTGCTCCGATCTCTTCGTCGAGGACGTATTGCGGCAGGGCGCGAGGAGTAGCTCTTGTACGAAATTTGAGGAGAGGACTAGTTGGGCTGTAGGAACGAGAGGGGACTTCATTGATTCGGAGACTGAGTTGGAAGAACTGAGGTCGAAAGGCAGGTAGAGGAGTGAGGAGGATCTGGCGAAGAGTCCGTGTCGGAGGGACGAGACGGCGCATGTGCTTCATTTCCACAAAAGTGACAGCGGCGCTGACACCGACAACGGACGAGGAGCGGGATTCGGATGGATTGGACGAGGGCAGAGATCAAGATCGGGGACGGAAGAAGCTGGGAGAGATTAAATTCCAACGGTCGCTATCATAGGCTGCAGGGAACCATGTGGTGAGGTCAATGTCCGGGAATGAGGCCGGCTGAGTCTGGCTGCATGCGGCGACCGCCCACCAGCCACGGGGAACCTCCAACGCCACAACTTGAGCCAGTTGGAGCCCAGGTTAAGCCAGCAAGTGGAAGCGGAGCCCCCCATTCGTTTCAAAAAAAGACCCTGAGAGGCCAAGAATAATTAAGAACAAGTACTAACTGGCCTTCATTTGCCTCTCCGTGTCTTCCTCCTCCTCCACCCTCATTCTTTCTTTCTCTCTTCCTCCCTCCCTCCCTCTCTTCCGCTCGCTCTCCCCCTATCGTTCTCCCCTCCTCCCCGTCCTCCTTCCACTCGTTGGTCGGTCTTTTTGCTTCCCACTGTCTTTGTGGCCTGCACCGGAGGCGCCCGGTCGATCCTATGCTTTCTCTTCGTTCCTACCGTTAATCGTCTTTCTTTCCGTTTACTCCAACTCGGTCGGAACCCGAGAGCGTTGTCCCCGGGACCTAACGCTACAGCCTTTAATTAGTACTTGGCCTTGTCCGCATGTCGACTGGTGTTGACAGTCGACATACTCGAGGTACATCGTCCTTTTCAGCGTCAGGTTCTAGACCTAGCAGGCGTTCGGTGTCGCACGCTTCCGAACCCGCGATCCCCTTAGTCGCCTTGGACAAATCGTTTGGCAGATCTCGTCGCAGTTTCTCCCACATGATGATGTCCCAAAGCCAGCGCTCCCGCTACCTGAAGACAGGCGCCATCGTTAGTGCAGTGCTTCTTCTGTTGCTGTGGCTGTCGCCGTCCAAGCCCGCTGTGGGCAACTTCGGATCTCGTAAGTGCCCTCCCCCCTATAACGGGGAAGTCGACTTGGACTGACGGTCAATTTCCAGAGCCACCATTGAATGGCGTCGCTCCCCTAACTGACAAGTGCACGAAACCTCATGACCCCTCCAAGCCTCTGATCCAGTATGCGCTCATGATCGACGCTGGCAGTCAGGGCTCTCGCATCCACGTCTACCGCTTCAACAACTGCGGCCCCACTCCCGAACTTGAGAACGAGGTCTTCGAGCAAACCGAGAAGAGACAGGGTGGCTCCGGACTGAGCGCCTACAAGGAAGATGCCGAGGGAGCGGCCAAGAGTCTGGACCCTCTGATGCAGGTGGCTCTCAAGTCCGTGCCCGCCGACTACCAGTCTTGCTCTCCCATTGCCGTGAAGGCCACCGCTGGACTGCGTATGCTTGGTCCCGAGATGAGCCAGAGGATCCTGGAGGCCGTGCGTACTCGACTGGAAACCGTCTACCCCTTCCCCGTTGTCTCCCGTGAACAGGGTGGTGTGCAAATCATGGATGGCAGTGACGAGGGTGTCTATGCCTGGATCACAACCAACTACCTCCTCGGTAAGATCGGCGGTCCGGACGAGACCCCTACCGCTGCCATTTTTGACCTGGGCGGTGGTTCCACTCAGATCGTTTTCCAGCCCACGTTCCCCAAGAGCCCGTCGGGCGGTATGCCCGAGCACTTGGCGGACGGTGACCACAAGTACTCGCTCCAATTCGGCGGTCGTCACTTCGATCTCTATCAGCACTCTCATCTGGGTTACGGATTGATGGCTGCTCGGGATGCTGTACACAAGGCGATTGTCGATGCCAAGTTGGCCGCCAGCCCCGTTGATATGTCCTGGTTGAAGCAGCCGATTTCCAATCCCTGCATTGGACCTGGTATGGAGCGCGATGTCGAGTTGACCTTCGACAATGACCACCCGCTCGCGGGTAAGGTGACGGTGAAGATGGTTGGCCCGAAGCAAGGCGCTTCTGCGGCACCTCAGTGCCGTGGCTTGACTGAGAAGATCCTGAACAAGGATGCTGACTGTAAGCTGGCGCCCTGCTCCTTCAACGGCGTTCACCAGCCTTCTCTGGAGAAGACGTTCGCCCGCGAAGATGTGTACATCTTCTCCTACTTCTACGACCGCACCAAGCCCTTGGGCATGCCTGACTCCTTCACCTTGGACGAGCTGCACCAGCTCACGTCGACGGTCTGCGCGGGCGAGCCCGCATGGAACATCTTCGAGGGTGTCGAGGATGCGCTGCCCCAGCTGCGCGATCGCCCCGAGTGGTGCCTGGACTTGAACTTTATGTTGGGTCTGTTGCACACGGGATACGAAATGCCGTTGTCGCGCGAGGTGAAGATCGCGAAGAAGATCAAGAACAACGAACTTGGCTGGTGCCTGGGTGCCAGGTAAGACCCCTTAAATTACTTTTTGCATTCATGCACGATACTAACGAGTGATAGTCTGCCCCTGCTGAGCCAGGAATCCGGCTGGACATGCCGGGTGAAGGAGGTTTCCTAGACGAACAGACGTTAGGTGATGCAGCGACGACAGTTTAATCCACCTTGCGCATCTGCGCTTGGACGTATACATGTCTAATATCATGCAAATACACTAGATCATTGACTCGTTTTTTTATCGTTCCATGTGTATTCTTAGACTTGGCTGGTGTTTGTTTGGGTACGATTATTATGTTATGCTTGATCTATGATACCAGAGATTGTATGACATGTAGGCCGAAAACCACTTTTGTAAATCCACTCCTTCGAATATGCCAAAATGCAAATAACCCCTAGAAAATCTATAGCAGCGACCAACTTTTATAAACCAACAGGTAACCCAAAGCGCCAACCCATGCAATCAGCAAACTTCCTATATCTCCTCGATCGTCGGCTTCTCCTTCTCCGCTGAAGAATCCGCATTCCCCATCAGAGTATCCAGCACATTCGAGTCTTTTCCAGACTTCGGCCTCTCAGGCAGGACATGTTGATTGTTCTGGTCACCCTTTGACTCGACATTATCCTCTTCGTCATCATCTCCCGGCCGCTTCTCTTCTAGAACACCCAGTCCCAGATTCTGCACACTATTAGCAACCTATCCGCCAGTTTCAGGAATCATATAGTCCATACCATCTCAATATACCGCTTCCCTTCCATATCCTCATCATCATCATCCCCATCCAACTCCAATCGCACATCCTTGCCCCTTCCCGCCGCAATCTCCTGCTCGAGCTTCTCATTCGCAGATTTCATCTGCGGCAGGAAAGCAGATAGCCGGGACAGCAAGTCCGGGTTTTTGTTGATGCGGTGGATGCGCGGTTTAGGTATAGCACGAATGCGCGGGATATCGTCTGAGGCAGTTGTGGTGGGTGTAGATTCTGATTTCGTAGTCTCCTTCTGGTTTACTTGCCCTTCTTCTTCTTCTTCCTCATCATCGTCGCTGTCGCTGTCGCTATCGCTCGACCCAGACGACGACGTGTAGTCATCGTCGTCACCCTCATCTTCCTCACGGCCAGTGGTGGAGGTAGCGGTGTGTTGGAGATGGTCGTCATCAGTGGGGGAGTGTTCGCGCCGATCGAGATCGCGAGCGGCGGTAGTGGTAGTGGTAGTGGAGGAGGGATCGGCTCCCAGGCGCTTCGTAGTGGAGGGCATATTATTGCTTCAATAATGGAACAGAAAGATGGTTGGAAAGAAAAGTAACAGGAGTGGTGGTGATTGAAACAGGATCGACTGAAATCTGCGGGCAAATTGGCGCCGCAGTGGGGAATCCAAAGGCGGGATTGGCGGGGTCAGCCAACTACTACTAGACTAGTGTAGGACTCCTTAGTTGGTGACTTGACTTAGTGTAAGCAGCCTTAATGCTGCTAACTATGGAATAGTAGCTGACGCCATGACACCAATCGATCTGGCCAGTTATCCGCCTGCATATGTGAGCGGCAGGCACGCTGGGTGGCTGTGTTGGTTGTTGGTCACTGTCTGGAGAGTAAGTAGTACTTAGTGAATGAATCCCTTCTCCCTCTCACACACACACTCACACCCTCCTTGTTGCTGCTGATGCTGATGCTGTTGCTGATGCTCTGGTGGAGTCAATGCGTGATTGATAAAGTCGCCGATATCCCCTCTCACTCCCCGCCTTCTCCTGAGACAGATTACCATTGTATTGTCCCCTGATTTCATCTCTGCTTTCTGACACAAGTTGTGGTGTCGACTTGTCTGGGGATTCCCGGTATAGCTTCACTCGCCATTCATTTTCGGTAAGTGAGCATTCTTTGTGCTCCCATTGTCTTGTTGTCCTTCTGACAGTCCGAACAAACCCCTTGTCTTACTTCCCCTCTTTCTTTTCCTTCTTCTTCTTCTTCTTCTTCCTCCTCCTTTATAGCCATTGATGAGCCCCGAGTATCATTCCCTTGCATACATGCTCATAAACAATAGGTTTCTCTTCGCTGGGAACTATATATCCCATTATCACACCGAATCGAATCAGATGTCCACCCACATCCTCACGCAGGACAGATACTAAGACACACTCTCCAAGCATCTCAATTCCATTCCTAGTACTACAACAGTTCTCCGTCACCAAAATGAGCACCATCCCAAGCGTCCACATCAACGACAAAAGCCCCATAGAGGAGCACCACCAACACGACTCCACCTCCACCTCCCCAACAACCCGCAAATCCCTGCACCAGAACATCTTCGGCAAGCTACGACCCCTCCCCTTCCAATACCACTGGACAGTCTGGTACGACCGTCACACCGACGCCCCAGCAGCCTCAACCGCAACCGCAACAGCAGACTACGACTCCCGTCTATACGTCCTGCACGAGGATGTCGCCGACATCGCCACCTTCTACCGCGTTTACAACAACTACCCCTGGGACAAGATCCGCCTGCGCGACACCGTCCATATCTTCCGCAAAGGCGTGAGACCCGTCTGGGAAGACCCCGAGAATCGGAATGGGGGGTGCTGGCGCTTCCGTGTTCCGAAGAGTAAAGCCCAAGCGTTCTTTCATGAAATTGCTATTCTGTGTATGGCGAATGAGTTTCAGGCTGTGTTGGAGAAGGGTCAGTCATTTTCTCCTTCTTTCATCTGTTCAGTTGTTTTATGGTCTAGTAGATACACAACGGGTAAGTTTGGGATATACACTAACAAAAGAATGGGGAAACATAGAACACGACCACGTCCTCGGTGTCTCAACCTCCGTCCGCTTCAACTCGCACCTCATCTCCGTCTGGAACAAGCTCGGCTCCAACGACCGGTCTATCAAGGCTCTCGAGAAAACCATTATTGATCGATTATCCCCTGAACTACGGCCCACGGGGACGGGGTCCACTGCCTACTTTTATAAGCGACATGATGAGAATGATGGGTTTAAGGAGGCTGTGGAGAGGAGTAAGACATGATTTGATTCTTTCTGAGGATAGTTCAAATAGGCTGGCACTCTATAGAGAGAGAGAGAGAGAGAGAAGTTGGGATATGCTGATATGGAAGGGCTTATGGACCATCTTTGCATGTGCATATGTAGACTTATTAACTGGAAATAGAGATGTTATCTCATTGTCGTATTACAGTATGTTCTGGTTGTAATTGTGTGGGGGAGTTGCTTGTAGAATAGATCGGAGGCATGATTCTTATGTCGGACAAGTAGGACTATTGGTTTTACCTAGTATATAACTACTTACTTACCCTAATCGAGATAGTGGTGCTTCTCCAAATAGTATACATCACTGATGCATAGTATACTCTACTTGAATACCAAGCTATATTCTAGCTAAATAGACAGGTCCTAAATGAACTTGCAATTGATGACTAGTAGTATCATGGATAGTAATATAAAGCACTAGCACAAGCACAGTACTTCAAGCCGAGTATTGTTGAAACGGACTGACTACAGAAATCAATAGCCTGTAGAAGAGACATCTGCACCACCCAATAGTATTTAGTCCATAGTAGCAACAAATGTCTATCCATGAAATTCATTACCTATATTACAATGATTATTTCATTTCCATCATCCCTCCCTTTCTTCCACCATCCACCCATCCCATCAAACCAGCCATATCCCATAGCCGCAAGGTGTATCACCTCCCATCACTCCTCCGACTCACACTCCTCCGTCTCGCCCTCCTATCATCCCCCTCCCTGTCTCTCTCTCTATCTCTATCTCTCTCCCTATCCCTATCCCTACCGTTAGTCTCACTATCACGTTCACGCTCACGTTCACCACTACCAGCAGTAGCAGTAGCAGCAGCAGCAGTAGCACCAGGAATATACCGATCAATCTCAACAAAGCGCGGTCTATCCCGCTCATCTTTCTCTGCTCGTTCCGGCGATCGCACCCTCCGACGAGGAGACCGGCTCCGACGACTAGTAGGCGGCACATAGCGATCGATGTCGAGGAGACTCGGAGAGCGGCGTCGACTGCGCGATCGTCGGCGCGAGCGGGATCGTCGTCGTGAGGATACGGATACGCGGCGGGTGGGTGGGGGAGGGGATTTCTCCTCTTTGGGGGTGGGGTCGGCTTGGTCTCGGTCTCGGTCGCGGTCTCGGCCTCGATCTCGATCCCGTTCGGTTGTGTCGCGGGGGCGGGCGTCTCTGTCTCTGTCTCTATCTCTGTCTCTATCGCGGACGTCTCTGTCGCGGTCGCGGTTGTGATCGCGGTCTCGGTCACGGTCACGGTGGACGGAGCGGGAGCGTGTGCGGGAACGGTATCGAGGTCGGGAGCGGGACCGGGAGTAGTAGCTGCGGCGGCGGCGGTAGTCGTCTCGATCGCGGTCACGGTCTCGAGGTCTGTCGCGGTCTCTATCCCTATCTCTATCCCGGTCTCGGTCCCGGTCCCGGCGATCTCGGTCTCGATCACGGCTGCGGTCGCGGCGGTAGTCATGGTCGCGGTCACGGTCACGGTCACGGTCACGATCTCGGTCTCTGTCATGATTACGAGTAGTAGATCTGCTTCTGCTTCGGCGGCTGGGGCGATAGCTCCGGTCACCATATCTGTTATCTCGGAAATCGCGAAGGACCAGTCGGTCAAATCGGGAGGAGAATCTCCGTCGTGAGCGACTGCGGCTCTCGTCGCGCCTCTTCGTCCGGGGGCGATCGTCTGCTGTTGATCCGCGTCGTCGATTGGGGTCGGCCTCGCCAGCCGGACTACCTGCCTTGGTCGGAGTGTTGGAGAATCTCGAGTCAGCCTTGGGTCCTTTCGGGGGCGGCTTAAGACCATTCTCGATAGCCTCCGCTTCCTCAAAGTCAAACTCGGGCTTCTGTCGCGCCTTGGCTGCCAATTCTTCTCCCTCCTTTAGTAGAAGTTGTAGCGCCGCCTCCTCCAACGACTTCTCGTCCACTGGGGGTGCCGCTGGCGCAGCTGCAGGCGTAGGTTCCTTCGGTGTGGGCGATTTCTCTTTGCGCGAGTCGCGGTAACGTGGGGAATGGGCGCGGTCAGAGCGATAGCCTGGTGAGCGATCTCGGTAACGGTAACGATCCCTATCTCTATCACGATCTGAATCGCGGTCTCGGGTTCGGCTTCGATCGCGCCAATCGCGATATCTGTCGCGCTCTTCACGGCGGCGGCGTTCGTAGCGTTCCTGTCGTTCCTTTTCTCTCTGCTCGTCAAGCTTCCGCTGCTCTTCGCGGCGCTGTTCCTCGCGCTCCCTCCTCCTGGCCCTCTCTTCTTCTTCTTTCTGGCGTTCCAACTCACGTCGCTTGCGGTCCTCTTCCGCCTTTTTGCGCGCTTCCTCTTCTTCTATCTCCTTTTGCTTGCGCAGCTCCTCCTGCCAGGCCTTTTCGCGCTCGTCGCGTTTCGCTTTCACATGAGCGGCGTAGTCCTCATCGGTCTTGTTCCCTGCCGTTTCCTCCTGCGCGGCGATCTCCTCGCCCACTTCATCGCGGCGGATATCGCGCACGGAATCAAGGATAGCGGGTAAGTGTTTCTCGGCTAGCGCATCAAGGGTATGTTCGACAGTTTTGTAGACATCGCTTCGATCAACGGCACCTTCGATCAAGGTTGCAGCCTTTCCACGTTCGCGAGAAAGAAGACCGGGTTCGCGATCAATTTCAGATTCGGCAAGATCGATCAGCAGTTTCGTAAACTCAATCTTCCCTTCCTATATAACCGGGGCGCATTAGCAAACAACACACCCTCACCCAGAAAATGGAACAGCATAAAAAGCAATCAAAGACATAATAAATACCCCATCATGGAATTCAGACCATATCTTCTTCCTTATAGAATCAAACCCACCCCTCTTCTTGAACGCGTGCAGTAAATGCTCAATGGCCGAATGCTGCGCCGCGGACAAAGGCAGCTCATCCGTCTTGAACTTCTTCCGCTGCAGACTGTCCAGATCCATAGAAGAAGCAGTCGTAGGCCGCTTCACGCCTGCAGCCACATCCACCATCTCCTCTGGACCAGCCATGACGAGAGATGTTACAAGCTTGCAACAATAAAAATTTCAAGCCCTGGATAACGACGGCTTTGAAAAAGGAAGCACCGGGGATAAACCCGCAAATGCGGCGCGCAGGGCGAAGGGCACCGCCCGGCAGAAGCAGGCCCCGCGGCGGAACGATAATCCGGACAACAGGAAACGCAGATTGGGAACCACGGCCCCGTGATTCGCCGGGTGTGTGAAGGTCGAACCTCATCTCCGTCGATTCAAGCCCGTGTTGGTCCGCAATTGTTGTCGTGAAGTGAACATTGGAACCTTGTTGCGGCTTCCGATCAATTCCCATTCTTTTTATTCCACATTCCGCCGCGAATCCCTTTTCCTTCCTTCACAAACATGGTTCACAAAGTCCTCTTCTGGGGCGGCTTCGGTATGTTCACCACACCACCCACCCTTGCTATACCAGCACGCACTGCTAGCTAGCTACCTAGCTAGCTATATCTCACCCGGTCCTTTCACATGCAATCAATCGCCATATCATAATCTACATACTAATATCTACTCTGATCAGGCATCGCCGTCCGTCTTTGGCAACTCGGCATCGAAATGCGTCCCATCCTCGCCAAGGAATCCCTCTGGGTGTACCCCCTCTTCGCCGGAGTCGGAGGCAGCTTCGGTTACTGGCTGCAGGGCGTCGAGAACCGTCAATTGAGAATTCTTGCACAGCGCCGGGAAGCTATCCTGGAGAAGCGCCGGAGGAGAGACGAGCGCGAGTCGGTGGGGTTGAGCAAGCCTGAGGAGGCGGGTGTTTTGGCTGCGGCGGCATAAATGAAGTGAGATGTTGCAGGATAAAGGATTGTGGAAGGGAGCTAGAGCTGGCCGGAAAACTGAGGCTTTTGTACATTGCGTTTGTTGTGAATTCTATCATATTACATTACACTATACTGTGTCTTCGGTGCGGTTTGTTGTTGGTTGTTCTCGTCGGGGGTCCAGGAGATTTAACCTGGAATTGTGGAAAGTGGTTCGAAGGACTGGGTCTGGGTATCACGCTTACTCGGGTGGATAATGGGATTATGCTGTGTGGCTATTACCAGCTGAGGACTACTAGTAGACGAAGTGGTAGTAGATATCTGTTTCGGTGGTTGATTATATCTCGGAGTAATTGAGGGACTCTGTGTATATTTGATATCTCTGGGTCACTGCCGTCTTGTAGCTGAGATAGATAGCCAGTGAGCAGGTCGATAGTCGAATCAGATAACGCCCTGCTGTTCCGGATGGCTCCTCAGAGAACAACTATAAATGTGCTACGAGACAACTAGTCTCAATACTGTGGTGCTGCCTAGGGAGACACGAGGTAGGGAGTTCTGACAAGAAAGAGACATGGTCTATTTCTAGCAACAGATATTAACTACTGGACCTATGACACATACAGCATGATGCTACCATTCCTCATAAACTTATAATAATTCCTGTATATCTTCATTAGAAGCCAAATATCGTATATGTACAGCAAAGACATCTGCCAGCTTAAGCCTTCTCAGCCGTAAACTGCAGCGAAACTTCCCATTTCTGCCCCCCGGATCCGTACCCTCCACCCAACCGGTTCTTGATGAGGCTGGCTATCCGTTCACGCAGTCGCACAAGATTCTCCTCGGTTCCGGATACTCGGAGCTTCAGGTTAGCCATGCAGAGCCCGTAATGAACCTGCCAGAACCGGGCATCGTCGACGCCGTAGACGCAGGGATCGGCCTCGATATCTCGGATCACCTCGGACACCCCCGGTCCGGAGTAGGACATGAGAAGCATGGATCCCAGTGTTTTCACTAGGCGCACTCCGATAACACACATGGAGATGGAGATCGTGCTGGAAAGTAGAACATCCAGCCAATTGTAGAGCTTGATGGAGACGAGGGGCAGTAAGAGGAGCAGCGTGGAGCATGAGAGCGTCAAGAAATGGGATGGGTTACTAAGGACTGAGGGCAGCGACTCAATGTACCCGAACCGCATCGCCTTTCCTATCCGTCCATGGTTCTTGAGGCCAATGGCAGAAATCAATGTTGATGAGATGGCCAGCAGAGCGGTGAAATCCACGCGACCGAGGGAGACACGTTCGTGAACATGAGTATGGTGAGGTTCATGACCGGAAGACTCCAGAAAGTGTTGCAGACTATGGGAAATGAGATCCATTCCCATGAATAGCAAGAGTACGCACATGGCGAACCCTGCAAGCACTTCTGCGCGCTCCAGACCGAACGGGTGTCGCACACTGGATCGCTTCCATACTTCAAAGTTACCCAGGATGTCGACAGCAACGCAGAGCAATGCGCCGATTGAATCAAACAGTATCAAGTGCGACAGAGCCGTCATAGCCAGAGACCCATGGGCACTCCACAAGGTATATGCGGCAACAGACATATGGCAAACGCTCCACCAGAACCGGGTGGTCTGGTCCTTGGACATACTGGAGCGATATTCTTTGAACGTCGGTATGGGCAGCGAGTTGGGCAGAGCCAGAGGCGCTCGTGGGGGCGGTTCTAAGAAGATCTGATGCGAAATGCTACTGTGCTTATATTTGTGTCCACGTCGCTGGCCAATGTTCTACGTCGCATTGGCGGCTTCATTAGTATAATCAACTCCAAGATGGAAGTAAGCAACGACTCACAGACTTCACGACCGGACTCTTCGCCATAGTCGTAGTCTTGAAATTGAATGGTCCTGCTGAAGCATTGTCGCTCTGATCACTCGGCTGTAATGCGTCTGCTGGGCTGAGGTTGAAACCCGCCCGTGTAGGACTCAAGCGATTGGCATCACTGGGATCTAACGAGCCCCGCAAATTTGGAAACGTGTCCCTCAATGGTGATAAGGAGTCTTTGTCTTGGAGCCGGGGTGACTGGTTCGAAGTGCTAGGGGGATCATCCGCGGGAGGCGTCGGGGTGCGCGGAGGAATAGGGATAGGGAGATTGGATGCCATGTTCAGATGACGACAAGAGCTGGCACCCGCGCCGAATGGCCTCGGTGCTAGCTCGAAGAAAGTCGCGTTACACGTGCGAAACACGCGCAAAAGTGTATAGAGGTGAAGTATGGAGACAAGCAAGGGCCTGAGGTCGGGAATGTTGCGGGATAGCCTTATCACTCCAGGCCTCGTCGGTTGGCCTTCGGCCCCATCCGCGGTGGAGAGGGGGGCTCACCGCCCGGCGCATTCCCATAGTGGTACTATGCATCGCTGTGCAACTTGTATAGTTGGCGGGGTGCCGAAATGACAGAGACCCCCAATTTCCTACTACTTGATAGTATAGGCACTAGGGGTACGCTGGTACTGGATTCAATTTATACACCCCGTTTATGGATCTTATACTATCTGCTTCAAGTACGTGAGACTTCTGCTGCAGTGCCTCAATCGCAGGCCCCATCCCTCATTGAAGACAAGTAATTGAGCCTAAAAATACAATCCGTTTGCTTCTATATGACCACTTAAGGTCATGGAAAGCCAATAATAGTGATATTGTATATTCTTATAACCGCAGACAGCCTTCTGTTGAATAAAAGGGCCCGCCGATAGCGGCATGACGTAGCCAGCTCTCTAGACAGTCATTATGTGGTGAAAACATAACCATCCACACACAGCAATCACACCCAATGAAACCCAAGACAAAGGAAAACAGTTCAAATGACTTAACAATCATAATAAAATCGACGCCAGGCACAGAAGCGGCGGCGCGCATATAATCCAAACCCAGACTTGATCCATCCACCCATCCAAATACTTCATGATTCAAACACGCACTCACACACATATCACACTTACTCCTCATCAATGGTAGCCTTGTAAGCAGCCTCGTCCAAAAGTCCGTCCAACTCCGCGACATCGTTCACCTTGATCTCCGCAATCCAGGCGTCACCCTCGGGGCTCTGGTTGATGAACTTGGCATTGTCGTCCAGCACAGCATTGCCCTGCGTAACAGTTCCCGAGACAGGAGAAAGGACGTCCGAAGCGGACTTGACGGACTCAACAGCACCGACGGGCTCACCGGCGCTAACCTCCAGATCAACCTCGGGGAGCTCAACGAACACAACGTCACCAAGGGACTTGGCAGCGTATTCAGTAATGCCGATCTTGGCTACAGAGGTAGAAGAAAGCGTTAGTAATTAATTGAGTGTTGTTTGGCCGGGAAAGGGCTGTGGTAGACGAACCAGTCTTGCCGTCAGCGGCGAGCTCGATCCACTCGTGCGACTCGGTGTACTTCTTCAATTGAGCTGTCGGGGGTCAACCATTAGCTTTGCATTGAATATAGGAGGTCTGAATGCCCTCATGCGACTGAGATCAAGGGGGTTGCTCACAAAGTGGGCTCTGGGAGAAGCTCCGGACACTTCCCCGCGGGAAACTGGCGGGTGCGGCCCTGCAGACGGAAGAGAGGGGGAGCTTCTGCGACAGGACGCGAGAAGCGAAGGGGCGGAGGGATCTGGCGGCGAAAGACATGGTGGGTAGCTGGATTTGAGGGAGAAGGAGAGAGAGAGGAGAGAGTCTGGAAATGTGAGGAAGTGTGGGTTGAATTGGAGAGAAGAAGAGAAGAAGGAAAGAGGGAAGTAAATTAAATATGAATGACGGAGGAGAGAGCGATTCCCGGCGCTGATAGCGGGCGCCAAGCCGGGTGCTGATAAGGAAGTCGAGTTCGAGCCTCCGCAAAAGACCTTCGGAAAAATCTCATCCCCTTCCAGTTCCGTGTTTGGTTCTCCGTCGTCCTTTACGTTCCCCGACGCTATTTTCACAGTCCAGACCCCACTCTACCTTGTCGGCGCCATGTTGTACGAACTGATCGCTGTTGTATGTTTCCTGGCGATTCTGTTGGATGACTTTCACTATATGCTTTGGATCGATGCTAATTGATGAGTGCAGGTCCGTCCCGGTAGCCTCCAGGAGGTTAGAGAGTGCGTGCCTGCCGACCCTATCTGACCACCTCATATCCTTACGCAACATCCTACTATCGCAAAACCATCAATATCCACGAATCCTAACTGACAGACGACAGTATCGCCCGCAATGCCGGCATCCAGGTCCTCCGCTCCGGCGGCGTAGTCCGCGGATTCACCAACTGGGGCACCTTCCGTCTGCCCAGGCCCACGACGAAGCATCAGGCCCGCTACAGGGAAGGCCACCACTTCATCATGCGCTTCGATGCCTCCGGTCCCGTGCAAGCGGCTGTCCGCAGAACTCTTGGTCTCGATCCCCGGATGGTTCGGTTCTCCGTTGTCAAGTTGGGCGACAAGCTGGAGGAAATCAAGCACGTCGATGGCAAGGTTGAGTGGAACAACAACCGTAGCATCTCCGAAACGTTTTAATTGTGTTTTGAATGTGATGTGGATTGGTTGCAGCTTTGCGATTGTTCGTCGTTCGGGACATGGAAAATGATTTAATTGTCAATGTATTATCTATGGGATGGGTTTCTTTGTATATCATATCAGCATTATCGGCGCATATACCTTATTTGGCAGATTTGGTCAATAAAGATGGTGATCTGTTTCTTCTGCGGCAGTTTTGTCATTATGCGTTCATGAAGGTTGAGCATTGGAACATCCTAGGATCAGGGAAATACTCCAAATGATTGGATGATCATCAGTGACCTTTTGAGGAGCATTTGTCTATATTTTAGAGAAAATCTGTGATATGCTACATACTCCCAGTCTATCGGCAATACATGAATCCTTGCCGGGGTTACACAGCACGGATCCTTGAAACAGCGATATACACAAGGAATGGAACAAAGATGATCCAGACCTACTGCAAGAAATCACTCTGAATAAGATAAAAGGGTAAGCGGCATAGCCTTGCCATATGGGGTGCATACCAGGAACGGCACTATGTTGATCATCGAATATGCTTCACGGGTAGCCAACCAACTCCGCCCGGTCAGCCGAGGCTCTGGTGAACCATGTCGGCTAATGAGTAGTCAATCGATAGACTCAAGCGCCGACATACGATCCCACTTTCACCCGTATCATTCTCCCATGTGAAGAGTAAAGGGGCGCAATCTCAAACATAACATTCCTGCCGTTGCACTGTACAGTGGATATACACATTGAAGCACTCAGACATCACAGCCATTACTGGTACATACATCCCACCCGGCGCATACCCCTCACGCAGACACCACCACTATCAACAACATCAGCAGCAGCAAATAAGCGCAACCGTACACCCTCCCACATTGTAGATACACACAATGCATGACCCAACATCCAACCAAAGCCCATCCTCCTGGGCAGAGCTCATGGCTCTCCGCCGCCTACCCAGCCCACCCAGCAGCAGTACCACCGAGCCAACCGAGCGATTCGAATCCATAGCACCACCCTACCCACCAGGTGAAGGAACCCGCGCCTTTGGCGGACATGTCTACGCCCAATCCGCATACGCAGCCTCTCAAACCGTAGAGAAGGGGTTCGTGATCCACGTAAGTACCCCCTTCCTCACACGCAGAAAAAGAGCACAGACTAACGCCAACACCACCAGAGCGTAAGCGGAACATTCATCCTAGGAGGCCTCCTAGACGTTCCATACGAGTACACAGTGCGTCACCTGCGTGACGGGAAAATGTACTGCACGCGATCCGTGGACGTGCGACAGGCGAACCAGATTTGTTTCTCTTGCTTATGTTCCTTCAAGCGGGGGGAGAAGCAGAGCGGGTTTGCGCATCAGCCTGCGCCAGTGCAGGAACGGTATGCGTCCATTATCTCTGGAAAGAGGGCCGAGGATTACCCCGTTAGTCCGAGCGTGGATGCAGACTGGTGGATTGAGGGGGTGAAGGCTGGCGATTTGACGGAAAGGGAGTTTCCTGGGGTGGATGTGCGAAAGGTTGATATGGGGACGTTCAGTCAAGGGGAGGATGTGAAGAGTCATCCGGAGAGGTATCGGCAGTTGGCGATGTATTCGATCAAGGGACTTCCGGTACTTGGGGAGGAGGAAAGGAGGGTGAGGGAGAGGGAGGAGGCGGGAGAGTTTGATAATTTGTATGCATGTGCGCATATGTATGCTTGTGATAGGAACTCGTTGCTGTTGATTCCAAGGGCGTTGGGGGAGACAACGTGGTCGTCTATGGCGAGTTTGATGCTTACGGTTGTGTTTCATGAGTTGGGAGAGGCATTGCGGATGCTTGATTGGGGTTCTGAGGGGAATGAGGACGTGGGGAAGAAGTGGTTCATACAGGAGGGGTGGACTCCTAGGTCTGCGGAGAATCGGGCGGTTCATGAGAGTTGGTTGTGGACTCCGGATGGGAAGTTGTTGGCTACGAGTTATCAGGATAGTTTGTTGCGGTTGACGAGTTCACGGGGGAAGCTTTAATATGATTGGTGTAGACATTTTTTTTAGATGCATTGGGGACAATGTACAGGGGTTATTCGGATACAGTGAATTATATAGCTGATTGCAGTCATCTATAGCTTTTAGACTGAATACTCACCGTAATGAAATCATATCTACTAGGAGAATCATCTAGTTCTAGAAGGGTGATTTGAATTATCCTTGAAACAGAACATGGCCTGTAGAGTCAAGGCACTAGTCTACAGGACCGTAAATGTCGGCACATTGTAGTCAATAGAAATCACTCGGCAGCTGTCTGGGAGACAAGTAATCATAGAAATAGTCGGTTCCGCGGCACGACCTAGACTCATTTCTGGTAATTGTGCGCTAGTTATACCTTAAAGGACAAGGGTATCAATGTAATCCATCCTATACAGTAGTCCGATATCAAAGAAAAGCCAGCAACAGAATAGCAGTCAACCAAATTGAGCAGTGAACTGCTAGTATCCAATTCTAGCTATATCTTCTTCACGTAATCCATGCTCGATATGGCTTCTGGTTAACCCGCACGTTGTATGCACATAGACGCTCGAAGTGGTGCGTCCGACTGTCCACCCAAAAAAGATTAAGGATTGTATAGCATCTGAACTCTGATTCGGCCAAAGGCGATTGTTTTTGGAAGGTGCTTGGGTTCTGGCGAATATTTATGAGCCCAAAGGCCATGTACATTCACGGTTTAGTGAATCATTCGAATAGTAAACTAGTATTCTTGATTGACATGGTATCCTTGTCAATGCGATCCAAGTTCATGTAGGTCTTCATCACGTTTTCAACCATCAAGTCGTCTGAGTGCTAACTTAGTAGCTGTTGGAGTGCAAATATATATAAAGGCCCATTGGCTACCGCAAGGAAGTTCTGCATAACCACCAGTTTCAATCGCAGGGCCAGAAACTGCCCAGATCTATCACAAACATCTTGATAATTTGCGTGTCTTGCTACTAAAGCAGCAATAAGTAGGCTTATACCACTTAAGCCTTCCATTATATGATGATTGTAGTCAAGTGTTAGCTGTAATCACCTCGACAAGCAGTAGTAGGAAGTCTCAATGAGAGAAAGACCAGTGTTGCGAATCGTCTCATCTTATTTACTGGCCCCAGGGTCACCGTACGGCCTAGAGGTAGCAAAAGTGATGGATGTGCAAGGGTGATACCAATTTGTGGTGTTCACTCTCTGTCAATGTACCTGTCACGTGGTCGGGATGCCCGATGACGTAGCTGCCTATTTCAGTGCCGACCGAGATCTTCTCTCTTCGTGTCTCTCCTCCCCTGCGTCCAAACCATCCATATTACGGAGGTAGTATCAGTTAGCCGTTCAACTACTCGAACTTGAAAAAAAGAAATGTGCCTTCCGGGTTATCCGGTATGATACGATGAAGAAGACGCTGCTCCTAGTGTTTATCCATGGCTTCAAGGTACCGTGCATGCTCCACCCACTCTCAGCCAGCCCGTCTCCCTCTTTTAAGGCTGCACGTGCATGAACCCTGCGGAAGTGTATACTCTGAACCTCACTAACGCCCTCAGGGAGATGACGATACGTTTGGGGAGTTTCCAGGGCGCTTTTGTGCTCTAATTAGTCGCGCCCTCCCCGCTGTCCAGGTTGTCGCCACTGTTTACCCGAAGTATGAGACCCGAGGCGAACTCAAAGGATGCGTAAGTTATTTTCGGGAATGGTACGTCTAGTAGCTCATACGATAGTCTTCCCAAGAGATGGAGCGTGTCATTGACCGTCATAGGCTTCAGAACAAAGTCATCGACCTGGAGGTCTCGAATCGAACGGCTTCACCGACAGTTGATCCTTCGGTACATGTTATTCTGCTCGGCCACTCTATGGGTGGGATAGTGGCTGCTGAGACCCTTCTTCTGCTTGCATCGGAACAGCCAATTCCTGCACCCTCTTCTGCACATTCTGCAACCGACACCCTAGTGGATTCTGAATCTGCGGTGGGGGCGCACTCTTTCATGTTCCCTCACATCCAGGGTGTTATCGCATTCGACACCCCCTTCCTAGGGATTGCCCCTGGTGTCGTATCGTATGGTGCAGAGGGCCATTACCGAAATGCCACTACGGCGTACACCGCGATCTCAGAAGTTGCTGGCTTGTTCGGCCTGGGTGGCGGTAACTCTTCGAACAAGGCAACTTCTACCGACCAGGAAAGAACTTCCAACAAGAGCCTACCTCCTTCGGGTCCTAGCTCGTCTTCAAGTGCAGATGCTGCCGCAACACCATCATGGCAACGATGGGGCAAATATGCCATGTTTGCAGGAGCTGCAGGAGCACTGGCTGCGGGCGGGGCGGCCGCAATGTATTCACAGCGAGATCGACTGACGGATGGCTGGGGCTGGGTATCATCCCACCTGTCATTTGTCGGCTCTCTAGCACGACCTTCTGAATTACGGAGGCGCCTTGCACTCCTTGCCGAAGTCCAAAGGGACCGAGGTATCGGCTGCACTAATTTCTATACGTGCTTGGGCAAAAATGCAAGTGATCTAGTGGAGAACAAGAACGCTGGGACTTCGTCGTTCAGCCAGAAGATTATACGCTCCAAAAATCGCACTTTCTGCTCGCTTCCCGCGGAAGTGGAAAGTCCGGCGTCTTCCCAGCAAGACATCCGATGGGCTAGGGCCGTGAACGATAAAGCTGCAGACGAAATCAAAGCACACATTAGCATGTTCTTGCCGAACGAGAATCCGGCCTTTAATTTACTTGTGTCCGATGCATGCAAAGTGCTGGTGGAGTCGGTTGACAAGGGCTGGTACGCCACGGCCACAGGGCCAATTGAAGAGGTGGACGGGAACATGCCTCGGTCCGACGATGACCGTAGCAAAGACCAGACTGATAGCGGATTTATGGACGGGGACGACGTTGTGGTCGTGGAGTGAAAGGGAAAAAAGAAAAAGAAAAAGAAAAATAAGCATGAGACATGAACGCACTATGACCCTTCCAAAACCAAAGCATATAGCCAAACGGACTGTCTCTTGCCAAATCAATACCTCAGCGGAGTCCCCCGAAAGCTGCATCGGCCTAATTCTCCAATCACCGAAGCCAAGAGGAACAAGGATTTGATTTCTCTCATCGAAATCTCTGCAGTCGACTGATGCGGATTATTCCACGTAATCTGTTTCACCCGCTGCAAGGATCTGGGTTAAACAGACGTGTGGCTGAAGGTCGAGGGTCCGATCACCTCAGCCAGTACTATTACTTAGTACTAGACTCACTAGCGAGGGAGACGGAGACGGAGGAGATGGGGGCGGGGCCAGCCAGCCAGGCAGCTAAACAGAGAATCGCCTATGGCAATACAGCACATTTCCCCCCTCCCTCCCCCTGATGGGCATTTTCTAGGCCAACTACACTAGGCCCTAAGGATTTCCCCGACAGTCGTGGAGCTTTCCCGTTCCGAGTGACCGGCCGGCACTTAATAGTCTGGCTCTAGTGGGCTTACCAGGAGCTGTCGGATTTGATTTCCACTGGCCAGCAGCGCAGCAATGTTTCAATCTTAGGGCGAATGTGCGATTTTCCCCTCCCCTAGAATCTCAATCAGACCACTAACTTAAAGTTCACCGTGCCCCATGTAGTATCTAGCCCACCGAATCCTTTTACTTCCAGAATGGGAAAAGGGGTCCTTCTTGGACGTAATTTGAGTGATATTATGATTTCATGTTCCTCGTTAATTACATACGCTGTCTGGAAGCTTCGCAACAAATCATACAAAATAATGCAAAATTAAAGACAAGAGAAATGCATCATGAATAAGATGTGTAAGATATCAAACAAATGTGTCAACAGATTAAAGGTTTATCCGGCGGCGGGCACGATCCTCAGTCTCTTATTTGACGACAGCAGAGAGCCGATAGCGGGACCAAAAGTAAAAAAAAAAGCGAATGTTGGTAAAAGATCACGCGTATATTTCAATTCCACTCACATTTAAGGCTCTTTATTGGGCCATAAGACAGAGATCGGAAATACCGGTGAACGTCACAGACCAAACTGATAGTAGTAATAATGATGAGAAAACAGAGAAGGCCAAGATGAAAACCTAACTTTCGCTCTAAGGGTACCCACATTGCCGATTTATGCTTAGATTTGATAATGATTGCATGAGATTGCAGCAATTAGAGTTACACTAGGAAACACGACAGGCAGTCGTTCGGCGACGGGCGGATGGAAGATGCAATTTTGGCGCGAGAGTGGGCCGCCGAAGGAAGGAATAACTCAAAAGTCTTAGGCCACTAGTTATGGCCGTGATAGGTCGATGTCCGATGATGATACATGCTCCCGGCATACTCCGAATTTGCATCAGCGTAGTAACCTGTCTGCCGGCGATCCTCATCCGGGAGGAGTTCCTTGACCTCCCAGGTGTTGGGCTTGATCCCGACGGAAAACTCGAGATCTTCTTTCGTAATGTAGTCCCAGAACTAGACAGGGGTGCGTGTCAGAAACCTTGCAGGGTTTTAGTCTTCTGGAACAATGATGGAAATACGTACCTTGTACACCATCATGACCGCCAAGAGGTTACAGAACGTGGCGAAGAAAAGACCGTCCATGTAATGTTGCACGCTATCGCAGATGGTGTCACTGAATGCGTAAAGGAGCACCTGACCACAGATGAAGACCACAAGACCAAAAGCGATGTGACCGAGAGGCCAGCGGTCCTCAAGGGTGTTCATTACCAGTAACAGTGACATTACCAGATACACGGCGATGCAGATGGCGTTCAGGACATACAGAACGACAAACATGCCAACTGTGTTAGTGGGACCCAGGCCTCCCCATGACTTGAAGGTCGCGAGAGAGACAAGGAAAGAGATGACAAACATCGCCGCGGAAGAAAGCCGAAGAAGCCAGACTGAAAGGATTGTTCCGTCTTCGTAGAGTTGGAAACCAACAAATCCGTTGATGAGCAGGGATGTGCATAGCGCCGACGCCAGCCCATTTTGCACTGCTGCAAAGTATGGAAATGGGCTACTTCCAGGTGGAACAACCCCTGCATCAAGGATCAGGGAACATAGGGTCAGAGCCATGTAAATGTAAAAGAACGTAATAATTTCTTTGCGACCTGTGATAACATGATGTTGGTAAATGATGTTCAGTTCTCGGGGGGCCACTTGACTCCAGCACCGCGACACATAGAGACATAATGTGAGGACACTTACCAACGGCAGTGAACTTGGACCGGATATGCAAAATCATAATCACGGTCATCCCCAGCGCGATGATGTGAAGGAAGCAGGAGGCCCCTTCGAAGATGATGGTATTGGCCAGTTCAATGTTTCGCGCATAACAATTTGGTATGATGCCCGTCGAGCCCGATATTGAAGATGGTGGACCCACCAGGGAGCAGAGCGGCAAAGGAGCCTTCTCGCATAACGAATCGAAATCGCCAAAACCCATCTTGAATATCACACACACACCTGGACTCAACAGACGAAAGAGGGTTGTGTGATGTCCGATTGTTTGGGTCGACTGATAACCTGCACGAGATGGGCGGATCCAACCGGTCTCCACAACGACGGGCGGGTTTCCAGATGAGCCAAAGAGCACGACCCCTCCTTTTACCGGAGGGCGATCACAACGAATGACGTGGCTGTTGCAGCGACAGCAGAGCAAGATCTGAGGATGAGCAGCACCGATAGTATATCGCCGAGGAACCTATCGAAAGCGACAGGACCACGATGCGATTGGGTCAACGAGGGAATGAGAGGGGGGGAGGGGGAGATTGTGGGAAAAGATCGCTGGGCGCTGAACTGCCAGGATGAGGCAGGATCACGGGGTGCACTAATGCCTGATCGGGATTCAGGCTGGGGGAAAGGGGAGCCGTTGCTAGTTTGGGACTAGCGCATCTCCCCAGATGCGGTTTTACTTTGTGTAGAACGCCGCGCTAGCTAGAATGGGAAGGTTGTTGATAGTGCTATTTTTTTTTAGTCCAGGATTGGAGTATCTATGCCATGCAGACTAACGATGGTGTAGCTAGACTGCGTTGGCCAGTCGTAGATAGATAACTAGCAGGATCGCTACAAATTTAGGTACGGAGAGTCCTTAGTGCCTGCACTAAAGTACTCTGGAATTCGGCGTTTGTCCGTTTCCTTTATGGCCTCCGTTCGTACTTCTGTGGCTGGTATAGAGTACTGTAAGTGAAGCGATCGAGGATATGGTCCGCGGGTTGTATGGGGCAGTAGTAGTACTAAAGTAGGAAGTAGACCCCAGTTAGATGCATAAGTCAGTAGCAGTAGTTTGTCTGTAGGTACATGTAGTACATATGGCCCACTCTTCGATACACGGCCCCTTGATTTCAGAAAGTCCTTCTGTGAGCATCTCGGGAAGATCGCAGGGTACTTCAGATTCTCCCTTCTTTTCATTAGCCGAAATATGGGTTAAATGGTGCCAGGCAACAATCCCGGCATCCCCGCGGTATTATTGACCAGGGTGAGGAAATGAGGGGAGAGAGTCGGGATTATACTAGGTGGAGGATATAGCGAGTGAGAGTGATTGAGTGAACGAAAAAGAGTTACTGTTGGAAAAAGAAGGAAGGGAAAAAAAAAAAAAAAAAAAAAATATTGAGTGCGATGCATGGCCCCTCCTCATCCTCCTCCCCGCCTAACCTCCGAAGTCCAACTCGGGAAATGCCGAGCTTGGACCTCTTGCCGGAACGCTGTCAACGATGCGCCGTGGTTCTGACTCGCAAACCACCAGGGAACTCCTTTTAGCCCCGCACACCATCCTATCTCGGGCTTGGATCAAGCTCCCCATCATCGTTAGGCGGACACCTATTGCGGCCCCTTCGGCCCTCTCAATGTCTCACTAGTCACTAATGCCATAGTTCCCTTTCACAGGTGCTGCTCTACACTCCGTTCAAATGGGTCTTGTTACCTTTCATTTGGGTTCACACTGGGTTAATCTATTCATGCTCCGTCCCGGCTTCCCCCCGGCAAGCAAACTACCACCTTGCTCTGTCCCGGTCACGTAAGGCAGGCGACACATCGAATCACATTTGCCGAGGACAGGAAAGTCGATTCTTTCGCCGCTTGTACCCTGGTCTAATGGGTGAAATTCGATTGCTTGACCCAAAACACTTGCCAACGCCTCCCTGGATTGATGGTAGATCTGTATAAAGGGAAATAAAGAAATTGGGGGAACAAAAAAAGCAAAGAAAAAGGTAGGGGGAAAATACCTCACACCCCTTTGCCGATAACAGTCTCCCGCTAACCGCTTAACTAGGTTCATACCCGTTTGGCAATGGGCCGAGACTCTCTGCATATGGGACCATCTGAGTGGGCACTTGTTCCCTACTTGTGTGCCTACGGAGAGCACCCGATCCTTCCATGATAGTCTTGTTGTTTCTCACCTGCCAGCAATGAATAGCGAATTACCAACGCCAATAACTGAGGTGAGAAGGATCCCACTATGTTCTTGGCACCGTTGCTCCCCGATCTCCCGGAAGCTTACGCATACGATACCAACAATTAACGGCAAACCGGCGTGAGTTCGGTGCAGCGGCCATTCTGATTACCCATCGAGCAAGGGTAGCAAATTTCGAATTGAAAGCTTATCAGGGCTGTACCAAAAAGCAGCACTATGGTGATTGCGAGTCCTCTGCATGGGTGGTCTCTTGGCCTTCTCTCCAATTGCAATTGGTCTTGGTTAATGTTGGACTTCCTGTAGGCTGGCGCAAGGTTCCCTCTGACTGAGAACATTCCTTTCCAGGCTTCCGCCGTATCGCTAGGCCTGCACTGCCGCCACATGTGGCCGAGTCTAGTCGGACATCTGGTCGGAGCTACATAGTGATGGTGGTGGCACCATGCTGTGAAATTACCTTGTGGATAAAGTTATTAATGGGATGGAGCTGACAATAGGACAAGCAGTTGCAGGTTGATCGATGTAACAGTGAAAGGGAATTAAAGACGTCAGTCAATCCAAAGCAGCAGGACGGGCCAGGCACCATGATATTCCGCATTGCCCAATGATGATCCACTATTCTGACGAACTAACTTACGATTTTCCCCATACCCGATATTGGCTAATGCATCTATCTGGCTATCCCGGGATGAGTAGAGGCTATCTCTGTTAGCCAATTGGAGCGACTCCCTGGAACGGGTTCTGTTGAAGCACGGGCTTAGATTTTTGCAGACCGAACAGATTCACAGCCCCTTCGTGTTTGCAGGGCCCTATTTCTGACTGAGGCCCAAGCAAAGAATTATGATTTTTTTTTTTTCCCCTAAAGTCTCACCAGTACCTATGCATGAAGATCCTAGTTAGCGCCACGTGCAAGTGAAGCATCAACGGCTGCGAGGGACCGTGTCGATCTCCCATTGACCCGATCAATCCGCGGCAGATGGGGCTTCGCATCGCGGTGGAACGGTATCCGCCGGTGCTCCTTCAAAGTTTGTAGTTGCGACAACATGGTTCTCCTTAAAGGAGATTGATGCGCTTTCAATGGATTCGGACCCGCATCGGGACAGGGACTTGCGGTACTCAAGGTTTGCTCCGGACGGCTTCAACGGCCCTGAGGTTCGTGGAGCGGGTCTATAATAAAAGGTTGGAATTGATTAAAAAAAAAGAAAAGGGAATAGATGAGAACCTAAATTGATTTTGTTGGGCACACCTTTGGCATTTTCATTTTAATTTGTATTTTTTGATTGTTTTTATCCTTTCCTATTTTCTTATTGGGGAGAGCAGAAAAAAAAGAATAATTAAAGAATAATTATTTTTGAAATTAAATTGTATTTGGCTCTTTTTTTTATTATTATTTTTTCTTTTTTCTTTCGTTCCCCCTGTTTAACCTTGCTGCAACGGGGCTTGTGATGGGCCTTAAATTCCTATCCCTGGTGCTTGCATGACAGGCCCTACTACTGCCCACCATGAAGTGGGATATATTATTCCAGGTCCAGGTCAATTTTTGAAGGTCGACAACAGCTTCTTGAGAAACTGTCAAGCACGAGCCTTTGTCAATGCTCCAGATAAATTCTAAATCCTTCCACTGCTTCACATCCTCGTCCAGTCCGAAACTCTTGTTTGGCCTCCCCGCATACAGCAAAGCGCCTCTGTCTGATCGAAGCTCAATCGACTGCATTCATCATCATTGCACTGCGTTTCCTGGCCCGTTGAAATCGAAACTTGAGGAACATGTGCAATTATTTTAAAAACTATTACATCTACAGTTCCTGTCGTGACCCGGCTGCACATTTCATCCGGACGTCAGTCGATGGAGCCAAAGACACCAAATGCTCAGAGAGTCCGCATGACAGGTTCATTGTGGTGGTTGGGAAGTGTATGCTCTGTCGTCAATGAATGGCATCAACCATGAATCAATCGCGAGCGGCAACGACAGTGCGACCTTCCTTTTTTGGCCTGGAGCGACGGTCCTCTTCCCAATCCAAGCAGGCGCATCTTGGCTTCATTACCTCCGGGGACTATATCGGAGCCTACCTGACGCTACACTCTTCATTACGACGCCTTCATGTCTTCCATCTTAACTCCGGCTTATTATGCCTTCTATACGATCCCGCTTTGCGGATTTTCATGTTATTTTCGCTTCTCCTGTGCACATATCGTTGATCCTGTACTTTCATTTCTTGCTTGTCTTACTCATTACTGATATCAAGGCCCTTAAAAGGCCAAGCCCGGGTTATGATCTGCGGATTTGGGTACCGTTATATGCATGGCGCTTGGAGGAGTCCAAAAAGAGTGTCTGGTTTGATAGATTGCTTTTATTAATACCTTACTTTTCGTGTCTTTTATCTCATTTTTTTTACTCCCATCCTTCTCTTTGAACACTTACCGTGTTGCTTGATTCCAACAATGAAGCTTGTTTTCCTTTGCTGCAAACCAAAGAGCAAGGCGACGTACCCATCTGTCGTGGCCGTCGGGATTCGCAGAAGGAGAATACTGCGCCGATCTAGAAATCGCACAGAAACCACAGAGGGCATCACATGTTCTGCACATGTGCTTCTTCGCTCGGAACTTTTGAAAGAACAGATGAAACCATTTGCTCCGGATACAGAAACCACGGGCGAGTAAGAGTAGCGGAAGAGTTGTCGAGACGCTACACAAGACCCGCCATGACCTGTGCGGGTTCAGGTTGTCCTGCTCGCAAGGTGTCCAAATTGGGGGCGCTAGGGACAGCTAGCTAGTTATCAACTCACCATGGACTCTGACGCAGAGGCCTGCAACGCAGCCCGTTGCCTGCCAAGAAGGTATCGTCCTGCACCTACTGGGGGGACAGATGGAGTCTGTGCTCCTCCGCCTCGACAGCGACCGGCCGAAAGGTGAGCTCCAGTGGCCCTCTAGCCGGGCGGGTGGTTTTTTAGCACCCCAGGCTATTGCCTTTCTTCCTCCACCTCCGCAGACGTTGCGAGGGGGGTTGCACCGATTTCAAGGTTCTCACCGGGACTATGTGACGTTTGCAGTTCACGCTCGCCAATACAAGCAAATGCGAAAGCGGCTGGAATGCATTTCTCCACTGGCTGCTTCAACTTTCCGTCAAACAAACAGCAGTAGATCATTCCAAAAAGAAAAACATGTATCTCTTTGGCAACGGAGGGGAGGGGAGGGCAGACAGAGAAACAATGACGACAAACTCCACGCTAGTCGGTACATCCCATCTCCAGACCAATGTGGTCCTCGAGCGGCCTGCATCCGTGACAGACCGTGGTTACACATTTGCCGGCACGCACGACTGGCGCTAATCAGAATATTGCATGAGATGGTGGAGATGCCAGATTGCTAACCAACATTGTCTCGGGTGGAGATGGTGGGAATTTTTGGGCCGCAGCCATTGATATTCCCGCAGTCCCAACGACTATCGTGGTCGGCTACCGCAATTTGTCATGAGCTGGTGAGAATAATTTGTGTCTCGACGAATCACTGGTCGCCGAGCGGTGCTAAAGGAACCCTTTTCTCTGCCTCAGCCCACCTATAAGGGCTAGTGTGCATGGATTTCCTTCCAACACAGAACTTACTCTCGGGCCGATGATGCATTTGCTGCAGGGCATGCAGGCGGTCGCAGGCCACTATTCCTGCCTTGCTCCGTATACGGAGTAGTACGGTCGGTTCGACATTTCCAGGCAGTCATGCTACAAAGACGAGACAGGAGAGGAACCAGCGGCTCGGACGGAGACTGCGGAGCAACAACCAAACACCCATTAGGACCTCAGCCAACCCAGGGACCAGAGCCAGCGTGTGTTCCTACTTCACTCTACAGAGGGGAATTGATTAGTACCTTGCATGTACCCCAGCGAGGAACAACAAGGTGGGAGGGTCGAGACGGATCAAAACGGATGCACAATTTCGTGCTACTCACGATTAGGCGTGGACGCCTCGACAACTAGCCAAGTGGCAGCATAGTACTTTCAGACGTCGTGACAAGATCGAACAAACAGTTTGTGAAGGGTTGTCGATCACATCGTTTCCATTCCTGCTGCTGTATGACCTAAACAACTATTATTTCAGCTTGACTGGGATAATCCTTCTAAAAATTTTCTGAACCAAGAATTTGTTTTCCTTTTTCTTTTCCATTTTTTGGAGTCTTTCAATCCATAGAATCTCGCAATTTGATTGTTACTTTTTCTTTTCCTACAATTCTATTTATTTCTTTATTCGATTTACCACCCCCCTCGCTCTCCACTTTCACTTCCTTTCCGCGCTTTCACTTTTCTTTTCAATTTTTAATTCTCTTATGGTTTTTTCAATATCTTACTTTTTTTTTTTTTCTTTTTTTTTTTTTTTTTTTTTTTTTTTTTTTTCTTTTTTTTTTTTTTTTTTTTTTTTCTTTTTTTTTTTTTCCTTTTTTTTTCTTTTTTCTTTTTTTCTTTTTCCTCTTTTCCTTTCCTTTGTTTCCCCTCCCCCTCCCAACCCCTCCCCTGCCCTTTGTTCTGTGTTCCCCCCATTTCCCATTTTCCCTTCTTTGTTCAACTCCCGTCCCTAGAATGCCCTATGCTCTCTATCATAGGACGCAAACCAGGGAGTCCGGCATAACTCCGTTGTCCGTCCACCACTCATATCGCAGATATGGGGGATTCTCGAGACGAGCGCGGAGGATACCCAGTCAGCTGCATCTCCTAATTCCTAACAGTCTTTCGGTGTCAAGACCGCCCTCGACTTCCGAATTTCTCCCCACGTCTGTTCCGAACCTATAGATTATCTTCCGAAAACAAATATGGGCTGGACCGCGGCTTGATTACCGGAATGAGTAGGAGGCCTATCAGGGCCACCATGGCATGACTTTCCTAGACCGGAGAAGATACAAAGTAGAGCAAGCATCGGGGGTAGAGGCAAGCAAGCAGAGCCGGTAGTTCACCCATGCAAGTATGACCTCATACTGCACTGGGTCCTAGAAAATTGATTGTTTGCTTCAAGATGGCCGGAAGGTCTTGGGGGTAAGGCGGGCTGGAAGTCTGTTATTATAGTTGGGAGTCGGTAATATTATTTTAACTTCTGAGCCGTGCCACGGTACTTTAATGTTAACGGGACTCGCCCTGCCCATCCAACCGTCTAGCTCTCTATCTATCCACCCGATGTGGATGCTGCTCCCTCTCGGCAAAAGAAACATTCTCTGAGGGACGCGTCGCCGGTGCAGTTCCCCAATCACCCTGGATCCAACGGCAAGGAATTATCCGACGGGTATTGAGGGGGCGGGGGAGTCTACATGCGTTCTTAAGTCTGTCCGTCATCTTCGCTCGTCGTCGAAGGTCGATAAGGTTGCCGGACAGGCTTGGCCCCAGTCGGCACGGCGCTCCCATCGTGTCTGGCTGAAACGCACCGCGAAGGAATACAGTGGGGGGAAGGAAAATGAGAGGGGAGGGAGGCAGATAGAATGCGAAGCAAACATCGACCCGAGAAAAAAAAGGATCTAGTTAGAGCATGGCAATAATATTACGTCCATTATTACAGAATAAATAGCCAAGACGTTCGACGGGAATTTAACGGCTCCCGGGGAAAGTACCGATCAAAGTACCTTCAACTGCCCAAGCCTGGTGGTTCGCTTGGGTAATTGCATCTGATACTGCCACACACTTACCCAATTGCTATAGTGCGGCGGTGATTGCTGGAGAATTTTACCGTCTTCGTCTCGTTCTTCCCATTTCCTCTTCATTATGTCAGTAGTAGTAAATGGCGCGCAACGACGGACAGAAGACCTTGCAGGGCCCGGCTTACAGACCGTGGCCCTAGATCTTAAAAGCCACGTAAGGCGCATAATAGCACTAAACTACTTATACTGTTGAAATAATACCCGTATTTATGAAAGGATTCTTATCTGCATCCCGTTAGTTCAGCTGTCGCCTGTCTCGTCAGTCTCCCTCCCACTTACATCATCTCAAGGAACACACCGAGGGCGAGACCCTTCTTCTCTTTACCCGAGCTTCACTTTCACCTTGGATCGGGTAGTCGTCACCCCGGGTCTCAATCCAACAGAACAATTCTAGTTGGTGGTCAAGGCCACTAACCAAGAACAGTACTATCCGAGCTGGTGGAAGGGGCTGGAATCCACCAGCCATAGCAATCCATCCCCACTTCAGATGTGAGTCCTAAAACTGGACCTCTGATGACTCCAGACATCTCGACTTGGTAGGCGGAAGCACTTGGCCTTCCGCCCAATCCCCTCTCGAATAGAGCCACTGCTATCAAAGGATGCGACAAAGCAGATCAAATGTCTTTTCTCCCGTTCTCCGCTTCAACATCCAGCCACTCCGGGTCCATCCCAGCAATTGCAGCCACGGATCACATTCCATTCTGTACCAAGGCTCCGAGGCACGAGCAGTCCGGGCCGAATCCGAGCCAGAAATCATGTCATCTCATGCATCGCCACGATCTATCCGACCGATGATAGTCTTGGCTCTTTAATCAAGCACGCTTGGCAACGACTATCAAGCCTACGGACTCCTCCGGGGCTTTCTGCTAAAGTGCATCGGCCACTGCACTTGGTCCTTTGCAGGTGGGCGTTGGCTTCTTTCCAGCTATCGCCTGTGGAGCCAGCAGGGTGCGCCATTGTCCATTACTGGTCCAGTTTCCGCCGGGAGTCAACATATATTAGACTACATGACTAGGCGGGAAGCTGTTCTTCTGCTAACGTTCTAGTAGTTCCGTTAGTCTAGCACTGTCCAATTCCTCGTCTGCCTGCTTATCTCTGCATTGATTAACTAACGGTCATGGCAGGGGTCGGACCGGCTGCTACTGCTGCTTTCGCCATCGGTTACCCCATTGGACCCCTGATTCATCGACGAATCATCGAGCTCTCTCGGAGTTGGGTGTTGATTGATTGCCCGAGATTTTGTCAAGTCCATTATCTAGCACATATTTGGAATTTGTTGAGCAAATTAAGGTCCTTTTGCTGGACTTGATTCGCTGATGGTAATTCCCATATCCCAGCAATGTGCTTGTCACCTTGGCCTTACTCGGTGATGTCTCCTACGCTAGAGAGTACATGATAATGCGATCAATACCGGCTTACCCGTCATGCGGTATGCTACTATTGTAGGTCGACTCCGGGACTCCTCTTCTCTTATCTCAACCAGGCCGATAGGGAAGACCTTCCATCTATCCGGGACACTGAAAGGGAACAGCCAGTAAGTAGCTTCGGAGATACTTGGCATGCATAAAGACATTGACTACAGGGAACATATGACGGACTTCTACATCCCTTGCTTGAGGCCAGGACTGCGTCTATGACGTGCGTGGAAGTTTCCATGCTTGTCCTATTGCGATCTCTCGTCACGAGTGAGCTGCTTCTAAAGCTTGTCGATGCGCCACAACGGTCATGCTAGGTATCATGACAGGTGATTGGGCCAACGCTTATCCATAGCTGACTGCCGAGTGCATTACCGAAGTCAAGCTTCCTGGCGTAACAAACAATGAGTAGTGGCTTAACGGCAATTGGGTCATTCAGGGGGATCTGCGACCGTTGGCGTCAAGCAGCCGGGTATAGTATCAGGTAAAGTCTGGGTAGGATATTTAGGTAGGATAAGGTGGATATATACTCATCCGGACTATCGGTGGCTGTGAAGGGTGGATCTTGAGTAGCTGAAACATAGCAATAAGATGGCAGGGATGGCTCGGAGTTCTCGGTCCTATGTTTGTGTAGTATCCACTATAGTGTTCACTACAGTGAGACTAGCGATATGTAGATCCGTCATGAAGTTTCAGGTTTGGTCAGATCAGCACTTAGCACCACGCAATCAAATATAGAGGCATGTTGCCTGTCTTCTTCTCACTATGTGCCATAGGTGCAGAAGTATAGTCTGAGTGGGCTACTGGAGGGGACTCACCCAATATGTCGTCAAAGAGCACACAACATCTGGCTTGAAGAACTGGCGTCAGCTGATCTGGGATGACTGACTACTTCACGGCTACATCTCTTCTACTCATCCTTCGCATGCAGCCCGATCCTTCCAGTCCGTTCCGACAACAGTTTCATCAACTGGGTCGTCAAGGTTACAGTTCAGGAAGCATTCTAGCCGTCAAATTTCGACTGCTCGAAGCTATCTTGCCTTTACGTCTGTTATGGCTAGCCTGGAAAGTTTGGCGATTCAGAACCAGCAGGTGGTCTGAGAGCGTTCTTCTAAGATAGGTGTCCATTGCATTAAAAATCCTTCACGCAGTCTACGAGGCATAATGGCATGTGAAAGACAGTGAAGGTAAGTTTGTCAACCAGCCAGACCACTAGGTGTAAACATCCCACCAGTGTGAGTGTGCGAGGACCTCTTTGGATGATGATCAGTATGGAGTAAATTATCGGACAAACGGCTCATCTCACTTACTGATACTTACTGAAGAATACAGCTGATGCAGATCTTGCCTACAGGTCTATCTTACGCGATGAAACACCCACAGATCTGCGACCTTCTTCGATACAATTCGTCCATAAGTCTGTCATGCGTCTAATGCGCTTAGACCCAGGTTGTGCTTGAGCAGTACTTTCTTTGCCTGCTCATGCAACCAGGTCTCCATGCTATCTCCCCATGTCAGTTGGGGCGGGGGTAGCTGCATCTGCCAGCATGTGTCAAGCACACCTCGCTAAGCATCGACTTGGCAAGTCAGGCCCGAGCTCCATTCTAGTCTCCAGCAGTACGCTATGCAGCGATAGCACTGAAGCAGGGCCTACTGTGTCGCCCTAAATCCAGCACGTCTGTTCGTATCTGCAGCAATGTCGAACATGAGTGGCAGTTTAGCATGGGCTAGGCTAGCCGCGGTAGCCAGGTCATTTGGAACAGCTAGCGCCAACATGACACCTACATGCGTAGCATGCACGGCCTCTTCCTTGTTTGTTAGTGCGGGGGTGCTATGACCCTAGCCACATCATGCTCTTTGCGTGTCTTGAGTGCAGGACGGTCAGTATCTGGCGGATGACTAGCAGACTACATCGGAAAATTCTTGATT
This sequence comes from Aspergillus welwitschiae, assembly GCF_003344945.1. NCBI lineage: Eukaryota > Fungi > Ascomycota > Eurotiomycetes > Eurotiales > Aspergillaceae > Aspergillus > Aspergillus welwitschiae. Next base: position 1,230,004 of record NW_020798696.1, read on the forward strand.
CGACGCACTGCTATCAAAGACCTTGGTGGCGGTGGTTGCTATTACTGAAATATAATTCTTCTAGGCTGCCGCTTTTCTGAATCCCGCTTACTACTCAGCAGATGTTCTGGACCCTATTTAGTTCGTTCCGGCATACTAAGCTGCAGGGCCGTGCGCGAGATAAGGAGCTCATACCATTTCCAACGGTGGCGTTAGATGATAACGGCTGCCAATTCTACAGCACGTGAAAAAACTTAGTCACCAGGATTAATTTACGGTCGCAGCAGATCCATGTGATGTTCGTCAAGCATTATAGTGTTCGGAGATCGCCTATAGCATGTATCGCCGAGCCAATTGCATCACGAATGCCAGGCTCTACGAGAAGGTAGTCGGTTTGCAGGGTATTATGCTGTGCATGGTATTGACGGCAGATATGAGCTACTGCTGTGTTGATACTGAAGATCTTGTTACAACTAGAATACGGTGTCTGCTTCGAAATAGGAGCAATCAACCTAATCCATCAAGGCACCCGAATGATATGTTTACTCCAGAGCGGTAAACATCATACCGCTAAGCATGCAAGTTTCGGTTCAGACAATATCAGATTGTTGGTGGCAAACTCCTAAGCACCTCATATACAGAGGATAGGATGCACAGCATAAATACAACCCAGCTCAGCTGGTATGAAAACAAATCACAATACACCGAAAGATGGCAGACAACAGTATCAGTTACACCGTTGAACCCAACGATCCAGGATGATGTTCTTCAGAACCGTTGAAAACAGTCCCGAATTGGAGAATTCGCAGTGCCGTCTCTTCTCCTCCGGATCGACATCTTCATTGTCATTCCTGTCACTACCTTTCGGGTATTCGATGTGAAAAATCGGCTTCCCGGCCCTTGCAATAGAAGCATACAGATCGCACTCGTTTCTATTCGCACACTCTTCATTGACACTCCACTGCACGTTCGCAAGAACCTCAGGAATGACGTCCCCTGCGTTCTTCAGCCCTATAGCCAAGCCGCGACTATGCGCCTCTCCAGCCAACCAATTGATATAGTTCACTGAATCCTGTTTCTTCAGGCCAAACCCGTTATCGTTCCCGTAGCCATCAACATTATCTGGATCAACACCATCACAGCCCAGTTTCTGTGCTCGGTCCAATCGGGCTGCCATGATCCGGCGCACTTGAGGATGGCGAACATCCAGCCATCTCTCCGACGGCCAGTCATGGAGGGGATTGCCCAGCGCTTCTTCTGGAAACGAGGCACTGTCCTTTTTGTGCGGCTCGTAGCTTCCGGCAGAAAAGTAGCAGATCACTTTGTGGTTTTGTCTGTGGAGGGCATCGACGGTACTGGGCTCGCTGCTCCACATGTCGATGTCATAGATTTCAGTGGTGGGATCAGGACGGGGCACGTTGGTTGAGAGAACAATGTCCCATGAAGCGCCTACTCTGGGCTGCCAGATGTTGCCCGTGGGTGAGCGGGGAATGGTAAGACCCTGGGCCAGTAGGGCGAGGAAGAGAATGAGTATGAACATGATGACGTGCAGACAGGATATCTTGAAGAAGTTTCAGTGATCAGAGTCAACGATAAAGACAGAAAATCACAACTGTGCATGAGTGAGAAGAGGAGAAACAAAAGAAAATAATTTAGAGCACCAGCCCCATTTATAAAGCTGGACATGATAGTATTCACGCACCAGACGGCGCGATGCTCTAGACGTGCATCCCCACATGGCGCCACGTGCATGCTGTTCACGGTGAAAGAAACATACGCAGCTTCACAGACATGGACTAGACTATCACTGTTACAACTATCGTGGTCCTGAATCTCCCATCCGGCGGCATACCAGTCAATAATGTCTGATATAGGGAAGTGACTTGAAGTTATATATCCGCTTGTGGGAGGGTAGTCGTGCATGTAGGAATAGTCAGAGCCTGGCTGGGTTGTTCACCCGCTTTCCTTCAAGTTGTCGGTCATGTCAAGGCAGACTAGACAAGACCTTGCTCGCAGCTTGGCAAGGTCTAACATATTACTGCTTATAGGAATACTACAACCCAAGCCTATTCGATAGCATACCCCTTATAGTCCATTTCACAAGCCAATATAAACTTCATAAAAGTGAGTAGCAATGAATAATCTGAAACATAGCATACATGGATGATCCAACACTACCCACTAACTCGATATCTTCCTGTGTAACCTCTCAATGAATGACCACCCCATCTCCAATCCCTGATTGGTACACGCTTAATCTAAATACCCGCTCCTAGTCAGCTGTTGGGAAATTTGTCCAATGATCTAGCTACCGTATTCATTATGAGGAGTGATCTTCATAGCCGCTGGAATAAAGTATAAATGTTACGCAGTTTCAGGCCAAGCCAACACAACACACAGGGAATCAATACTATCCACTATACCCATATATGTTATATGTAGGATGTAGTACTAGTCTGCTGCTCTACTCTCCTGATTCTTATTCATTGTAATTAATTAAAGGGGGGTAGAATGTCCTCTGTATGACTTTTTGATTGTGTCTGGGAAGATTAGAGATGGTAAGTCATTGAATGGACCTTTCAGGTACACGTATGATATTCATTGTTGCTCTTTTATATCTGTGATATTTCAATTGAGGCTAGCTCTTTATTGATATTCAGCTCAAACGTCGTGTGACTTCATGTTCGGGGTGCTGAGAATACTATGACTTGACTAGATTATGGTATCTCACGGATCTACTACTTACTAGTTTTCTACAGAAATCATCAAACCGACTGGAGACTAGTAGTTGAAAGAAACAAAACACCGGAACGTATCCAGTATACTACTTTGGCTCTCGATATAAGACTACTAACTGAGTCAGTGACAGTCACTTCAGAGCTGATATACTAAGCCATGACACTGAGCAATATCGATCCCTACTTCCATCACCAAACACCATAGACCACAGATGAAAATCCCATGAGTACTCATCATCATTATCATTATCAACATACATGAATACTATATACATAGCCCAAGTCACAACCCAATAATCCAACACACCAAAACCATCCCCATCATGCCATACTAAACATATAATCCTATCGATAAACATTAATCCTAAACTTCTGCAACTCCCTCGGCGACGGCAAAACAATCACGTCGGGACTATCCGGCGGGACTGCATACTCGTCCGGCGGACACAATCTGTCTGATCGATTGCCACTACCGCTGCCTGCAGGTGACCTAGGGCTCCCCGTTCTCAGTCGATTGTAATACGGGTGGTGGTGGTGGATCTGCACCTCTAACGTCGAACGCGCCTCTTTATCCTTCTCAGATGATGATGATCTAAGGATCGCTGTATCAGACATTGTCCTGAGGGGTGTTGGTTTAGGTTTCGTAGCAGTAGCAGCAATAGCAGGTGTATGGCTTGTATCGATGTGGAGATTGAGTTCTTTTCGAAGGGAGGGGGGTAGATGTGCTTGTTGTGGTTGGGCGATACTATCTGCTTTTGGTCCCGGTATCGGTTCTGACAACGGGTGGGTGTTGGTGTATGCCGGCGGTGGCTGAGATTCTTCATCTGATGAAGGAGGAATATTCGAGGACGGCGATAATGATAGCCGCCCCCTGTCTCCTTCCCTCGGTGGAATGGGCTTTCGAGAAAAGAGTGTCCGGAGAGTGATGCTTGGACCGCGCTGTATTCGGAGGACGATGAGGGTTGTGAGGATTATGGTGAGCATTATTGCTCCTATTATTATTAATAATATTAATGTTGTTAGGATAGGTTGATGGCAATAGGGTGGAGGTTACAGATGGTTCATACCTAAGATACCAAGAGCTAGACCTACCCTCGCCTGGATGGTGAGTTCTGTCGCTGTTGGTGTGGAGTCGCTGCGAGGGTCATATTCATGGACGTGGTAGACAACATCATGGTTGTTGGAAGATGTCGACATTTGTTATAGTTGATTAATGTTAATATTATTGTACTCCGTAGTTTTGGAACAAATTAACGAGAGAAAGAGATGATAATTGTAATCATATCATATCACAGACCAGCTGCGCACAGAATCGAATCAGGAACAAATCGAAGGGAAAGAAAAAAAGAAGAAGAAAGAAAAAAGTAGTTGATATATCCACCCCCACCCTAAAGTACCAACAAAAAGGGTCACCTCTAAGTCTACTAGTCTAGTCTAATTCTTGGTATAAACAAGTAGAAGATACTTTTCTCCTGAAACCAGGATGAAGGAAAAAAGGGTAGTATCTTCGGCATTCTCGTCCCGGCTTATTATTCAACCCTAATTAGTCTCACTAGCTAGTTGACGGGCAATCAAGTCGAGACACCGGCTTGGGAACGAACTTGTCTACGTTGAACGTTGAACCAACCCCCTGACGGAGGGAAGAGGGGGGTTGGTCTAGGCGGTTCCATTATCGAGTCCTAGAAACTTTACCACAGTAGTTAGTGAGTTCAGATGGTTTACTTTGTTGTCCGGCCTGGATGATCGACTGGGCTAGTCGGTAGTTTATGAAACGGCGGATCATTGGGTTCTGACTCGGATGTTATCCACATACTTATCTCTCTATCTGTGCTTCTACAATAATTATACAGATATATATATGAAATATTACTATTGAAAAAATATAGATACTTATACTAGTATCCTCTTAATACATCTCCTCTCAAAATATATACATCAAACAAAGAAGACACAGACTTGGCAACGGGCGCACTGTGTTACAGCATACGAAGAATGGGAATCACCAAGTGGATCCCCCACCCGTGGATCCTTTTCCCCGGGTCTTGGCCAGGAAGGGAAATAAGGGGCTGTTGCTTTCTGCAGAAACCCGAATATGGACTGCAAGGAGGAGATGATAGACTCGTGGTCAATATAGATGATCAATTCTCAATGGCCCATTGATGGTCCACTCAATATCGGGGTTTCCATTTTTAAAGTCTGCTGAAAATCCAGCCACATGCCTACATTCGTTGCCTTTTGACACAAAGCTAGCTGGGTTCCGAGGCATAAATACTGCTACTGGATCTCGTCGAAGTGTTGGGTGTTCGTCTCACACTGCCGCACCATGTGCTCAAACAAACCTGCTACAAACGCAGTACGGAGTGATTGTGCCATGGTTATGCGTGGCCTTGGCTTTCTTCCTATCCTGCATATGGCTGGATGCCTTAGGGTGTCAGTTTGACTACTCCCCACTGGACTGCATATACTGGGTGAAAAGATACAGTTCGCAACTGTCTGATGCCGGCATCAACACAGCTGCATGAGACAACACCATTCTCTATTCACATTAAAGGTTCCCTAGAAGAAGATCACAAACCAACCCAACTCAAAACTCCCATTCCGGCCTGCGCGGATTCGGATATTGCATATTCTCATCATAATGATTATCAAACAAAGTTAGCGGGTCCTGACCATGGGAATTATACATGTTCCTAAAAGTCTTCGCGATGGATTCATCCAACAACTGTTTTCGAAAGATGGTGGGTTGTCTTTCCGATAAGCGGAGGACATAAACAGGGATTAATGCCTTGCATTCATGGGCAGTGCCATAGTTGTAATTGCTATTGTTGAGGCCGAGTATTAAGTAGGAATGCTTCCCACGGTAGATTTTAGCGGCGATGAAAAAGTCTTGTTGTTTGGGTGAAAGGTGAACATTCTTGAGGGATTCCTCGGTGGCTGAGATGAAGGGATGTATGGATTCTAGGTAATTGCTAGGGTTTAGGATACTGTTTGGGATGTCGCCGAGGATTCGGATTGTGCTTGAGGTGATTTCTGGGGGGAGATTAGAAAAGATTACGCCGATTTGGTGAAGGATGCGTTGGCGGGTTTTTTGGGTTGAGTTGTCCATGGTGAGGGTTGTGGTAGATTGATAATGAGGGAGTGATGATTGCTAGCCTTCCATTTGAGGTACCCGGATAAAGTAAGGCAATGAATGCAGTCAAGGGATGCTGCTACCTTCAGTGGGAGGAGTAATACTGGTCCGTGCTTTCCAATCAACTGACCAATGATATATCTAATCTATCTAATCATTGAATAGCCTACTCATAGAATCTATTTCAATATCCGTTGTATCATTGTTGTCTCCTCAAACAAACCTGCTACAAAGTACATCCAACCATCCAGTTTCTAGAATCGATCGAACGCCCCTCACTGTTCCGACTTAGACTTTGGTTCACGAACCATACAATAGAGCTGCCGCAAGTTAGCCATCTGATGCAACACCCCCGTTTCACCCACCACCTCCCTTCTCCTCCTCCCCTTCCACAGAAACTACCATATAGATAGATAGAAGAAAGCTACTCACCATACAAACATCCCCCCCATCCCTACACTCCATCTCTTTCCTCATCTCAAACCCCATCTTCTCATAGATCTGCACATTGGGCACATTCCTCGAACTCTCCAAATAACACTTCACGCCCTCTTGATCCGCCCGATCCGTCACCGCTTCGAAAAGCTTCCTCCCTACCCCCAAGCCCTGACAATCGGGGCGGACTGCCACTATATTGCAGAAATAGTATCCTTTCGGATCATCCCAGATCTGGCTTTGCGCTTCATGCTGCCGCTCCTTCCAGATCCAGTACCGGTTCGTGCGCAGTCCGCCCCGGCCGAAATGCCACACGTTGTTGAGCATCTGCCGCCAGCTGAGTAGCCAGCTTTGCGTCCAGCTGTACCAGGTTTCAGGCGTGTGAGGGGGTTGGGGTGGGAGCCAGCAAGAGACGCCGACTACTCTCTCATCCCCTTCTTTTCCTGCTTCTGTGGTGGTGCTGGTGTCTTTGGCAACCTGGAAAATGGCATTGTTAATTCCCCAGCGACATCGGACGGCTAATGAATCGTGATTCCGTTGTTTGTTGAACTATATCATTTAGATGGAAAGTAATTCCCATACCGGTCGGTTGGGGAGATACCAACCGACCGCGTTGATGGGAAAGTTGAAGAGTTGGTTAGCATGGTGCAATTATATTTATCATCATCTACACGCTCAGAATCTACCTCGTTCGGGTATGTTTATCTGTGAGTGACTTACATTCTCAGCATCAAACACCCACTTGAAATACGGATCTTCCGCAAATGCCGTCTGAATGATCTCAATGGCGGCGGGGATATCTGCCTCGGTGAGGTCTGTTACTTTGATGGGCATTCTGCTCTGTTCTTCTTTCTCTCGTATTTTCCTTTCAATTGTTAGGTAACTATATACTTATAGTTGTCGATGGTAGTACTCACTGCAACTCTAACCCTTTTGTGCTAATGACCAGTCACAACTTCAACCCGCTGGTGATGGGAAGTTTCAGTCGAAAGCGGTGTGGACTAGAACGTGGCTGATATGAAATTATATATGATGTGTTCTAGTCGTCGAATGGGGAGAAATAGAAGGAATAGCACGAGGTGGTGGTACAGATCAATAAATGCAGGTGATGATGGCGTCAATCAAATTTAAATACTTTGAAGTGGATAAGCGCACGATTGGCCGAAAGAGGCAGCTCTATGCGGGCGGTGCGCCACCACGGGCGGGTTCAATATTTACTCTCTATAACTATCTACTTTTCTACTGCTCACTTGCTTCGGTGCATTCACCGCTGTTGCACTCTAGGTTTGATTTGGCTTCAATGGGTAGGAGTTATTGAACTATACTTTACGCAAGGGAGGGGAATCAATCCAATAGTGAAGTGAAAGTATAACTTAATCCATGCATCTGCTGTATCTGCTACAGCTGGTATCTAAACATAATATAAACAGTATGTATATAGTACGAGGAACGAGGAAGATCGCTCAAACAATGCCACAAATACATCCCTGTTCCTCGGGCGCCATATCCAATCAAGACCAGATAAATCAGATAGGAGGCCAGCCTACGTTGCTCCGAAAGGATCAAACGCCGGTTGTATCACAAACTCCCACCGTCCTCTAAAACAAAAGTACAATCCTCATAAGCGTCGTAAATGCGGCTCGTCAGTCTTAGACGGCCGACTCCTCCAGACGCACCCACTCGCGTGGGACGTCCATGCTGCGGTTCACACGCCCTCCTGGCGTCAGAGGCACATCAACTCGTCCGCGGCCCCGATCATCATCGGCATGTTCCTCGTAAAAGGATAGCCGTGAGAAGTAGTCCTGCAGCACCGATTCTCTGTCGTTATCCCCAACAATGGTGTTATACTCCGGGGGAGGCGTCACGAGTGGAGGTGGTGGCGGGACTTCCTCAAAGGCGGGCGGTGCAAATGATGGCGCCCGCAGAAGATGCATCGGTCGCGGCGCAGGATTTCGATCGGTTGGCTCATCCGCCAAGTGCGCCTGGGGAGGTCGAGCCAGTCCGCCGGAACCATTGGTGAAGCTTCTCGCAACTGCGCCGCCGAGTGGCACCTCGTCCCGGTCAGAAGACAGTGACTGCCGGCTGGAGCCGTTCCGAGAGCCATTCCTGTTGACGGGCGGCGCCCCCGGACAACCACATTCATACTCCTGAGCCTGCGGCTGCGGCTCCGAGTCAGGCGAGGTGTATGCAGGTAGGTAGATATTCGCTTGTGTAGCCTTGCAAGAAAGCAGGTGGAATGGAGAGTCGATCGAGATCTCGAAGTGTCTTCGCTTACCCGAATCTCTTTCGTCAACCTTGGACAGCCGCAGTACAATCTATTCCACGTTAATATCGAGCGATTCGAATGCTAAGGATGAGGACATACCTTGATCCAATGGTTGATTTGGATGTTTTCATACGTGGTGTCAAAATGCAGTCGCTGGGACTCATCCCGGTTGCGCATCTCCTGGCAACTGGGAAGCTGAACGTTGAACTCCATCTCAGTCGGGCCAACCCCCGCGTCGCTGGAGAGGTTTCCAAGGAGGTTGGTGCGGTTCCGATCGACAATCTCTTCACCTCTCGCAGCAGCCGCGCGACGGTCCCAGTCGATACCACCACCTGCCATCACTCGCATTGAGCTTCCTGGATAGGTACTGGTACTGGCCGAATCCGCCCGTTTCTCGAAAAGCAGCACCTTCTTCGCTGGCTGGAACCGATGGACGCTCTTGTCTGCAGTCCAGTGCTGAATGTTTTCGGTCACATACACCTTGATGCGGTGGCACTCGACCTTCGCCAACGGCGTCAATTTGAACGCAATGGGAACCTGCGATCCAAGAGGGAATGACTTTCCCGAGATGACAATGTCATAATGCAGTTGGTCTTCCCAGTTTCGCGAGATGGCGATCGGCTCGACCTGCTCCAACGAGCCCTCTGCCGGCGTGCGGATGACCGGCACTTCCAATGTACCCAGCAGGTTGGGGCGGAACGCACCCGCCCGTTCCACGATCGCTTCGATATCGTAGCGAACAGACCCCAGATCGGTCTTGATCGTCTCTGGGAGAGATCCATCGATGGGAAACTCGAAGCTATACAGATAATCACCGACAGGGAACAACCGGTAGTTGCTTTGAGTGTGAACCGGGGGCGGCGGGGCGTCATTCTTGCCGAAACTGCGCGAATGATTGGACTGCAAAGACAGTCGCTTCAGATCCTTGGTCGTGAGCTGGCCGTTCTGGCCCAACGAGGTCGCCGAGCCGGTCTTTGAGAGCAACTCCCGAGTGCTGGTGGTCGGCCCATCCTTGCCCGTCACCGACGTCACCGGTTTGGCGTGCTGGTAGAAGTGCGCACCGTAGTCGTTCTGCATTAGCGCAGTATCTCCATGGTTGAAGTACATGACGCCATGTGTGACGAGGTCTTTCTTGTCGTGGAAGTGGACTTTCTTGGGCGGAATTCCTACATGAGACAAAGCGTTAGTGATGACGCCACCTGGAGGAAGAACAATGGGTGGGTGCATACCATCCGGCCAATCGGTCTGAGCATGTCCGCGGAAACAAATGGAGATCTTCTTGACCTTGACACTCTTGGTGATTTTGAGATGCAGTTGCCCGCGCAAGATGGCGGACTTTTTAGTGCTGGGATCATTATGATCATATCCCTGAAGAAACAGAACGGGTTCGGTGAGCGCAACACCAACAGTTATCCCACTGCCGGTCGCCACGATCTTCTCATTGCGCAGTGTGGGAAACGGCACCGATGGATCCGCCGCCGGGATTGCCGGTTGAGCCGAAATCGGGGAAGGCTGAGACGCCGACACAGTCGACGAAGAGTGGGAGCGCAGCCTGCCCGTCCTCAAACCCGTGCTGGAAAGCATTTGTGCATCATCGGGGGACAGAAAGATCTCAGACACCGGACGAGGGCGATGTGTTTCGGGCATTGAGGGAGTGGGTGGCGTCAGGGTAGTAGTCGGGTGGATAGGGGTCCCCAGGCGGAGGAATCGCTTTGCGTTTTCCCGCGGACCCGCCAGCTTGCTAAGTATGGACGCTCGCCGCCGATGGCCTGGCCGTGGAACTTGCTCGATCGCAACAGAGTCGCCAACTACACTCGAAGTTTCTAAAGACCGACGATGATCGGAACGAAACCTCAAGAGACTGTGAAAAATTGGCACAGAATCGGGGGCGCCACAGGAAAGGTGGGAGACGGCACTAGTTGTAGTGGTCACGGAACCGGATAAATCCTGTTCAAGATGGGAGATGTGAGTCGTCATCGTGAAAAGCACCAATCGCAGAGCATTATTTGCCAGACGCAATGAAGACCCTAAGGGAAAAAGAGGAAAGACAAAAGATGACTGCCGGATGTCCGGATAGGCTGATTTTCAACCACGGGTAAGACGGATATAGAGAGGCGCAGGTGAGGCACCCAAGATGGATGTAGTATGCTGATGTATAGAGGGGAGAGATTACACGGGATTGCGAGGGATGTCACCAAGGGAGAAGCAAGGTAGAAGATGAAGAGTAATAACGGAAGATAGAAGAAAGGAGAAGGATAGAAAGAAAAAAAAAAGAGGAAGGGAAGAAAGGAATGCAGCAGGGCCAAAGGGTAAAAGGAAGGGAAAAGGGAAAATTAGAAAAAAGTAAAGCAGTAAAGAAGCAAGCACGTTTTGGGATGAATCGACGACTTACCGAAATGGAGAAAGTAGAAGACTGGGCTTGGGGAAGTATATTCAGTTCAGGTTGACTCTTACGCACAGTCCCAGCTGCAGCGAGTCGTGCGACCAGTGGAATTTTCCTTGGGACGGCGTCACAGTTTCCTGTCCTTAATTTCGTAGCGTTCTTTCCTTTTTTCCCTTTTCCTTTTTCTTTTCCCTAAGATCAATTTTTATTTATTTTTTATTTTTTCCTGCTTTGCCTCTTTTGGGGTTGGGATCTTTTCTGAGTTTGGGAGATGATCGACGGCGCAAGGAGCAGCACGTCCACCGCGGCGCAGCAGAAAAGTAAAGTCCCTAGTATTCAAGCGTTCAACGCGAAGGAAGGGATCCCCGTTTTCAGTAGCGTCAAGCAGGCCAGATTGGTCGATGATGCGGGGGGAAAGCCAAAACACCGAATGACCCAAATGGGATATGTCTGGGGGGGTAGGGCGTGTGAGGAGCAGTAAGTATCTAGTTGGGGCGAAAAAAGAGAGAGTCAATCATCGACTGGGGGGGAATGTCATGCGAAAGGGCAGCATTGACATCAATGACAACACAGACACGGACAAGAATGAGGCGGTGCGGATATAGTTCCTTGGGCACAAGATACTTAAATGCAAGACAAGGCGGGGGGACAAAAGGGAAAAGGACTACTACTTGAACCAGGCTGGAGCAGGACAAGAAGAGATGATGACGCGGATGGAGGGGGAAAGTCGGTAGGTTCAGTCATATCCGGTGATCCGCAAGTTGCCTTCGATTCTCTCCAATGAATGCGATTCTCCTCGCTGAACCACCTGGGACCGACTGTCCTTGAATCTTTTTCCACCCGCGGTCAGACTTTCCGCACGAACATGGGCGCCATGGAAAGGGGACCACCAGCGTTGGTAAACTACTACTCGAGCTATTCCACTCCGGTTATCTACAATGGAGGTCTGGCCTCAATCCGCTTTGTCAGTCCGTCAGACCCGATACTGATTTACGATGTGTGAACCGAATCCTAGCACATGTTTGCTACTGGATATTATTCTCCTCAAGTGCACTTTCTGTGTAGTAGTCTTGAACTGATGGTGTGGTTACGGTATGTCTCGCTACCTTCCCTCCCCCATCTTTTCCATGTGATAGAAAACGGGGCAGTGGTGCGGTTCGCGTCCAGGTACGAGGGAAAAGAACACCCTAGACTAAAGATATCTTCGATGGTACTTTGTCCCTCTAGCTGAATCGTTAGCGTGAAAAGAGGGGGGCCCAGGCCTCGGCCATGACTGAAAAGAGTGACGTCTGATCTGCTGTGCCCGGGGGCCGAATTAACGCACTCTGAGGCTTTAGAGGGCGGGTATTCCGGCACAGCCTGGAGACCAAGCAAGTTCGGTCATAAGATTGTCTATCCTTTCGTTCAGGATCATCAGGATGATAGCCGGTTGTTCCCTTGACTTCATACATACACACCCCTCCATCTCCAGAAGTCAAGTTTGAAAATCTAACTCCCAGTAAAAAAGACCGGGATATGAGGCGGTCAGATCCACCGGGACACAGTTCGTGACAATCCCAGAGCTTCCTGCGAGGCTGCCGCGTTTCGTTGTCAATGCGGGGATCCTTGGCCGTGCTGGTGATATCATCGGGGCGCGAACGGGAAGGATTTTGACTAATCTCTGGGTAGTTTGAGGCTTGGTGTGCCTTTCCCGGCTGACCTGGCCTTGCCTGGGGAATGGGGCATACCTTTTTCTCCCCTCTTCCATCTGGTGGATTTCTTCCCCTATCGCCTCACAATTCAGTACGATCACAAAACAACTTTCCCCTCAGGCTTCCGTCGGGTCGCCAAAAACCACTCCCGACTTCTCGTTCCGACTTGAAGAATTGGATGCAGAAGTTTAATTCTAGATCCATGGCCTGATCCCGGGAACGGTTCCACAGTCGCCTTCGCCGTCACCCTCGTTTATGGCCGCCGCCACCTGTAGTTCCGAGTCTTGTCCGGATCAATGCCTTGCAATATCTATTGTTCCAAGTAGTCAATCGCTTAGACCGGCAAGGCACGGATATACCGCAGAATTTTGCAGATTCTTCGGAAGGCTTTGTTAGCCTCAATCGACATGTCAGCCCACACCGTTAATCAAGGTTACTATGAGTTAGTGGATAAGTCCGGACAATTTCACCTGCTCTTAGTCAGCGCGAAACCTTCCGGGCCTTCAGCTTACCACACTCTGACAGTCTGGAGACGATCTCGATCATCAACACCGGCTTCCCATGATGTTCTCCACACAAGTCCATTATCACATGGATGACATCATCACAGGGTAACCCTGACTTTACGTTGACTTCAGCATATTCCTCTGTGTTTACTTGTACATACGGACTACTATTTACCCATAGGCAGCATCATAATGTAGATCGTTGTCTTCTGTTCTGAAAATCTCAGGAAAGTAGCCGATTAATTCATGTCGTTTTGGGGCTAAAGTTGGGCCAGACACGAACCCCATACTATCTGTGTAACGAGAATCATTGCCGTGCCAAACTATTGGGACTGTACCCCCCTCGTAGGACCCAGTCAGTAGTTATCCCGAGGCCGAACTAGCAGGAAACAGCTTAGCTGCAATGAAGCCAAGCCGGACGAACACTTGCACACAGAAGAGCTAATCGGGCTTAAAGTTGAAAACGCCTTCACGTCAGTTTGCCGACTGAGATAAGCTCCGCCGTGCCCCGGTCCGTACATTCCTCCACTTTCGGAGTGCCTTGCGTCATTCCGTTGCCAGGTAGGTACCGATCCCCATCCCCCTTACAGAGTGGATCGTCTGATCTGCCGATTGGCGGCTCGGTAATCGTAGAAATGGGAATGCTCCCTCCGGCGAGGCATCGGATTGACTGCATTGACCACTCTAGAGGTGTGTCTCATCAGTGATGGAGGATGACACTGAAGTTGCATTGTAGAAGGAAGCAGTCGCCTTCATTGATGATGTTATGGTTCTAGACATTCGTCATCCCACTTGGAATGTTATCGCCCGACTAGCATATAGCTGTTTGCTTTTTGTCTATCCGTGCGAAGGTGGCTGATCCATCTCTCCAGCAACGTTCATGCGGAGGATATCAAGTGAACCAGCTGTCATCCAGGTCGTTGATGTTGACCAACCCATCCCCATCTAGTAAGCTAGCGTCTCCAGCTCCATCCCCCCCGAAATTATCGTTTTCCATAAATAGATCGTCGAAGCTAGATTCTCCTGGTGCCATGACATCTTCCATGTTACTGCCACCTTGTCCATCAAACGGCTGCTCCCCTGAGTTATCCCCCTGGCTAGTGAATGCTTCGGCTTTTTGTAGTTCAAGGTCGAATGCATCCCCTCCCATCGGTGCGGGAACGGGGGTGTTCTCAGTACCAGGCAAAGCCGTTGGAGCATTGCTTGACTGATTGGGTTCACCCCCGTTGCCATTGTTGGTAGTGCTGGTGGCATTAGCTAGATTAGAGCCTGACAAGAAACTGTCATTTCCCACGCCATCATCTCCAAAGTCCAAGTTCAGGTCGAAATCGTTAGTCCCAGAATTATCGGCTAGCATGGAATCGAAGTTGAAATCGCCTGACGCAGCAACGGGTTGTGCTGCAGGCACAGCAGCGGCATCTTCCTCGGGCTTCTCTACTTTGACGGGTTGATCGCTTGGTTGGCTAGCATTTGCATCGGCCTGGGGCTTCGGAGCAAGAGTATCGTCAGCTGGCTCCGTCTTAGGCTGGACGGTGTCTGCGTCGGTCACTGGTTGTTCAGAAGGCTGTGATGTCAACTCTGATTCAACTTTAACGTTCGATTCATTCATAACAACATCTTCAACGGGCTGAAGGACGGCTTTCTTGGCTTGGACTGCCTCGTAGTCTCGTTCAAGGAAAGCTTTGGCAATAAACTGACGATGGTAAGCACAGGTCGCAAAATCTTGAAGCTGCTGCTAGCTTACTATTTGCTCCGATAAATTATCCAGTGCACTCTGGAATTTTTCATGAGCAGTGGGAATTGAACGCTTGAGTTGGGCCCTGGACTGCATGGAACCCCCGGTTTTGAAAAAGCGGCCGGTCTCTATAAGCTATTGGGAGTTAGTCAGAACATGGCTTTTTGCACGGCAAGGGGGCTACTAGGTCAAAGAAGTACCGTTTGGTTGACCATTGACGTCAAAACGTCAAGCGAGTCCGGATTTGAGAAATTTGTTGCTGCCATGGCTATAAAGGTAGTATAGTGACAGACAGGCGGGTTTTTTACGGCACGTCGACTGTCCGATTGGTCGTGATTGACACTGAAATTTATGAGGAAAGATCCTTCACTAGCAGTATCAAAAAGCGATGAGAGCCAGTGGTACGCGGTTAGATGTGAATGGACGGTTTCAGAAGGTCCGTGAGAGCGGGTGCCGGGTTCTTTGACGGTAGTACCTGAAAACCAATTGGAGCAGAAGAGCTGTTACAGGCAGTTAGGGAAAGGGGGAGGAGGAATTGCAAGAAGCGCAGGGAAGTCGCGCAAAGACTGCGCAAGCCAGCGAACACAAAAATAGCAAGGACGCGACAAGAGCTTGTCCAACGTGAGGGCAGGTGAACAGATCAGGCGGGAGGGAAGGGAAAGAGGAGGAGGAGGAGGAGAAGAAGAAGCAAATGATGGAGAATAAGCGCCTTTGCTGGGACAAAGACGAGGCCCGTCAAGGGAGGACTAACGCAAGAGGGGCTAGCGCGCCCCCCACCCGGAGCGGCTCTTGACCATCCAAACTCCTCGTTCTGCTCTCCAGTCAAACTTCCCGTCAAGTCAGATCATCGCAGCTTTTCTTCCCCTGTTTCCTTTCCCCATTTCCTTCTTCTTCTTCCCTCCATTCTTCTCTCCATCCTCCCTCATCCAGGTGTTTGTCGAGCTCGTGAGCCCGTGTGCATCTGTTTTCTCTTCCCTTTGTTTTTCTTTCCCTTTCCTTTCATCTTTGCTCTTTTTCTATTTCCCTCCGTCTTCTTGTTCCACCGTTGCGTTTGCCTCAAACACACCTCCGTCCCGGCTTCGGTTGCCCGAATCTGAAGCTCTTTTGCTGCTGCTGCCACCTCGCTCACTTGTTGGGGCTGGTTGAGAAAACGACAACCTCCCGTTGTGTTTTGAGTCGCCCGCTTCTCCAGCACCTCACCGTGCAATCTTCCCAGCCTCTCGAAGCATTCCAGCGTCGTTTTCTTGACGGCGATCGTCCGCTCTAGCTACCGCCCGTATCGTGGTCCCCATTGTATGATCTAGTTTAGCGCTTTTGCCAGTTTCCATCTTGACCTGGGTGTTTCGATCCCCGCGTCGTTTTCCGCCTTCGCCTACTCTAATTTTGACTGCGTAACGCCTGCATCGTCCCGTCATCAAAGATTGCATCTCATCCTCCTGCTGTCCCGTCAAACGCTTTCTTCGTCCTTTTCCATCTGGCAATTTGTGCTCGTTTGACCCGATCGGTTCTTCTGTAAATTTGCATCTCGTGACCTCTCTCAACAATGGCCGACAACGTTGCCGCCTCTACCTCTTCGACCCTCCCTCCTCCCCCCCAAACCTCTGCTGCTGCTCCCAACCAGCAGTACGATGCGTCTCAGGGCAATGGTCAAGCTAATCCTTCCCACATGCCGCCGCCTCCCCGCCCGCCTGTGGTGATTCCTCAGAACACCAACCCCATCCCGACCGCCATTACCTCTCCCATGTCCGGAAACATGATGTCCCCGACCAGCGCTGGTGGTTTCGTACGCCGCGCTGCCCCTGAACCAAACAAGAGGGCTCTGTATGTCGGTGGCCTCGACCCTCGGGTGACTGAGGATATCTTGAAGCAAATCTTTGAAACGACTGGCCATGTCGTCAGTGTCAAGATCATTCCGGATAAGAACGTAAGTTTTACTTTGCTGCTGCAGCTGCTGCGGAGCACCTCATATCTTGCATAACTCCCCTCCTCATGCTAATTGTTACAGAAGTTCAACAGTAAAGGATACAACTACGGCTTCGTCGAATTCGACGACCCGGGCGCCGCCGAGAGGGCCATGCAGACGCTCAACGGACGTCGCATCCACCAGTCGGTATGCAAGCCCACGTACATATGCATAATATCGGACTGCTTCTGACGATCTCTGCAGGAAATTCGTGTGAACTGGGCCTACCAGTCTAACAGCACAAACAAGGAGGATACGTCTAACCACTTCCACATTTTCGTCGGAGATCTGAGCAATGAAGTCAACGATGAGGTGCTTCTCCAGGCTTTCTCGGCCTTTGGCTCGGTATCCGAGGCTCGTGTTATGTGGGATATGAAGACTGGCCGGTCCCGTGGCTATGGCTTTGTTGCTTTCCGCGAGCGCTCTGACGCCGACAAGGCTCTGAGTTCTATGGATGGGGAATGGCTCGGCTCCCGCGCTATTCGTTGCAACTGGGCCAACCAAAAGGGTCAGCCTTCCATTTCCCAGCAGCAGGCCATGGCCGCCATGGGGATGACGCCGACCACGGCCTTCGGTCATCACCATTTCCCTACCCACGGCATCCAGAGCTACGACATGGTCGTCCAGCAAACCCCACAGTGGCAGACCACGTGCTATGTGGGTAACTTGACCCCTTACACCACGCAGACCGATCTCGTCCCACTCTTCCAGAACTTCGGCTACGTGATCGAGACCCGTCTGCAGGCCGACCGTGGATTCGCGTTTATCAAAATGGACACGCATGAGAATGCCGCCATGGCCATTTGCCAGTTGAACGGCTACAACGTCAATGGTCGTCCCCTCAAGTGCAGCGTATGTTCTGAGCATTCCCCCATGCCTCTTCTAAAATGTTTCCCTTGCTAACTGTCACAGTGGGGCAAGGACCGTCCTCCTACCGGCCAGTTCGACAACTTCTCTGGTCAGCAGAGCAACTCGGGGTTTAATTCCACCCCAGCCCCGTACTTTCCCCAGTACGGCGGTCCGGGCGCTCCCATGACTCCTCAAGGTACCTCTCTTCTATTGTCAAGATTCTGCGCCTTTTCGCTAATGTGTTCAACTACAGGCCCTACTCCGACCCAAAGAGGTTGGGACCAGTCCGGCATGGCAGGCCAAGGTTATGGCCAGGTCCCTGGTAATGCTGGCTATGGCCGCGGTCAAGCCACGCCTACTTCCGGCTGGAACCAGCCCAACAACGCCAACTTTGGAAATGGTTTCGGCGGCTACCAAGCGTAGCCGTTGATCAACGATCCTGACTGCATGCCAGCCAGCACGGACATTGTAGTATCGCTGCTGGCAGCCGCAACAGCGACAAGCGGAAGTGTTCTTTTTTTTCCCTTCCACCCCTTTTTTTTAATCTTCTCACTCGCCGTTCTCTCTTCCTTTCCTTTTCATTTTCACTTTCTTCTCTTTATGACAGCCCCGACTAAGTGGATTTCTAAGCGCATCTCCCATTCTCAAACTCTTCCTTTTGAAATGAAATTTGTGTGTTATCGTACACCCAATACCCCAAATCCGCTTTGTTGAGTCAAACTTTTCATATGCTCTTTTCTTTGAACGAATGTGCGTGACTTTGATCAAAGGCTACTAAGCTTCTTGGGCTTCCCGTTCAAGCGTTCTGCGGAATAAACCAAAAGTATTTTCTGTTATCATGCTATTCTCGAGCCCTGTCTTTGTTCTATTGTCCAAATTATCACCTCTCCCAGTTTGTATCGTATTTCGTTAAGTATGTATGAGTGGCTTGCCAAAGAGCTCTATATCTGTTTCTGCCTGCGCACAGGAGCCCTGATGCTCAGATGGCTGTGCGCACTCTTTCTTTCATTCCAATGATCGAGAAGCCATGTTCCTCCCGTTTCTTTGGCCAATTCTTGACAAATGAATATTGATCTCCTATCGATTAGTGTGTGATGTTTGGCGGTTTTCACGCTTTTCCCCCGTACTTGAGCCTCGTCTTTGTGATACCAGATATTCTGAGCGTGATCTTCCAATCTCCTTGATCACACCCTGCTACTGGCGTTTCGGATGTTATACCTATTTTGTTAGTGAACCCCAAGAGGCTTGCTCTTGGATGCCTTATACCAGGATACTAGTGCATGGCCACTATTGAAGTAAAAGGCAAAGAAATCTTCTCTATTATTTCAGTAGAAGTAGCTAATGTGTCAGAGGGGGGAATCAGTACGATAATATTGTACTGTATTTCTACCGTGCCAAAGTCGAGGCCCATCGATTTCTATTTATACCAACACAGCCGCTCCGTGGCTGCGGATAAATTCTCTCTCCTTATAGAGTTGGGAGGTGGAGAATGGGACCGGGAATTTCTCGAGTGGCCGCCTGGACCCTTTCTTGGCCGCCGATGCCCACCCACCACTTGCTTATCCTTTTCCCCCCTTCACCCCCGTCCCTGACCTGGCCGCTGCTCATGAGAAGCCCTGACGACTCTTTCAACCTCCTGTTTTGGATGTGGGCGTGCTAACCGCCAGCTAGTCGCGCCCAGCTTGCGCCAATGGAAGATGCAAGCGACGGCAAAGGTGCGGCACTCTCGCTGGACAACAATGATCAGCTCTCGAGGCGGGTGCGCTCGGGGAGCGCAAGCAGCGGCCACAAGCGCAGCTCGTCCGGCTCATTACTTTCGCGCCTCTCATTTCTTCGAATGATCCAAGCGACCCAGAACGCCCCAGAACGAAGCCATTCGGGCATGGAGCGAGACGACAGCAGCGATTTCGGCTCCGGCTTGCGAGGTGGAAGGGCAATGTCGAATGCGATTCAACAGCACCGAAGAACGCGCAGAAGAAGGGGCTCCCTACGAAAGACCGCCTTGCTGGGCACCCGGTTCGAATATCGAGACAAGAAACTCCCCAGGCCATCAGTGGACTTGCTGCGTGGAGACGATATCAATTCCGACGGACAACCATCCCTACCAGGAGGATCATCATCGTCCCCTCTTCCTCCTTCCGATTCGCAATTACGCTCCTTCACCGATCTAACCTCTCCCGATAATGAGACCATTTCCCAGCGAAGCAGTTCAAGTCACCCCGATCATGGAGGAAATACTTCTACGTGGACCCTTATGGACGCACCCCAGCGAACCCGAAATACAGCCGCTCCCTCGCATCGTCAGCAAAATCAATCCAAAGAAAGCATCCTCGGCGATGAGATGACCACCGACGACGAAGATATCATACCCTTCCCTCACCCCAATACATCAAACAGCGCTATCGCCGCTGCTGCTGCCGCGGCCGCTGCCGCCGCAACAACCACCACTGGCCTCCACCTCCCAACCGCTTCGTCCAGCTCCGACTCATACTATGCCTTACAAGCCGACTCGACGGCCTATCGACCACTTCACCGCGCCAAATCGCCCCTGGCAACTCACTCCGCCGATATTGTCAGCACCTCGGAGATGGTATGGGACTATTCGGAGACAGAATGGTGGGGGTGGATAATACTGATTGTGACGTGGCTGGTGTTTGTTGTCGGAATGGGAAGTTGCTTCGGTGTTTGGAGCTGGGCGTGGGACGTCGGAGAGACGCCATATGCTCCTCCAGAGCTGGAGGATGATCCTACGTTACCCATTGTGGGGTATTATCCTGCATTGATTGTGTTGACGGCCGTTATGTCGTGGGTTTGGGTCGTTGTTGCTTGGGTGGGGATGAAGTATTTCAAGCATGCTAATATATCCGGGGAGGACATATGATATCTTCTCTTTCTCCAACGAATCTTCTTGTTTTGCATGACCTCGGTGGGGAGGTGCAGGTCGCATCTCTTCTTTTTTTAACTTTTTTACCCCCTTTGTTTCCATTTGATTTCATTTCTGTGTATATATGGCTTAGCGGGTCGGGATGGAGTTTGAGTCTCGATATCGACAACGTTTCATACTAGTTCACCGGTTAGGTTAAGAGCAATCTGACCGTACTAATAATAGTATTGCATACAGATGAAGAATGAGCTGAATAAGTAGTAGATCGATTACAAAAGATGTTTGATAATGTGCCCGAAAATGTAAAGAACACCCAGATCCCAAACTCCAAGCCCGTAACTCCCCATGTCTAAACACTGTCGCACGCGTTGAAGCGGTCAAATCGTTCTATCAATGTGATAAAGCGCACTTGTTTGCGAGATTGATTTGCTGCGAATCCATCGCAGACCCATTGCCATGGATAGCACCGGCATCGGTGTCAACAGCCCCTGCATCACGGGGCTGCACTGTTGTCCCAGGGGCTGTGCTAACGAGGCCCTTGGACACGGCGTAGCAGGAGGAGCGGTCCTGGTTCAGGTCCTCGACGTAGAACTCATCCATGATGGGATGTAGCAGGACGGTTTGCTTGTGGATGGTGACGATGGAGTTAGCAGGGACGGAGACCCAGTTGTCTTAAAGCAAGTCAGTTAGTATATGTCTCTCTTTTCCGTAGGAACATTGCAAAACACTCACGTCTCTCAAAAGTAATCGGCTCACTAGCCACAAGCACGATATCAGCCCCCTTGTCATGCCTCTCCATCTTGAAATGTCCCTTGTCCTTCCCCTCCACCCATTTCGTCCCGGACGAAAAGTACAAACTAGCCGGTTCATCCGTCTTACTACTGATATACCTCGTACAAATAACCGTCTGCCCATCCGTAACAGCAAAGTTCAGCAAACTGCGAGTCTCCACATTCGACACATTATGTCTCTTGGGAATGTCGCGAATGAACTCATTGATCTTGGCAATCGTCTTCACCATCACCCGACGCAGCAGCGCTTGTCCGAACCCTCCCGGGCCGGGATCAGAGCTAGGGTCCACACCTTCTTTCTCGAGAAGGTCAAGGAATAGCGCGAATGCCCACTCGCTATCCGTCCCACCCTTGACGCCGAGGAACCATTTGTCTGCGAGCGAGTCGGCCAGCGGCCGCTTGATGTACTGCCAGCCGCCGACGTTGCCGTTGTGCATCCACATCAGCGTGCTATGCTGGAAAGGGTGGCAGTTCGTGTCGGAGAGGGTTCCCTCTGTGGTTGCGCGCACGTGCGCGAAGATTAGATTCGAGCATGTCTTAGAAGCTAGGCGCTCTAAGTTCTCGCAATTCCAGGCTGGGAGCGTCGATGTGAAGATGCATGGCTCTGGACCTAGTTTGGGATCCGTGTAAAAGCCTACACCGAAGCCATCGCCGTTGACGGGGCGGCGGTTGTCCTGTATATGGGGTTAGTTTTGGCTGTTGGTCTGGGATAGGGGGCAAGACGGTTCCCGGGCAGTATGGTCCTTTACTTGAACACTACAGAGGATGATGATGATGATGATGATGATGATGGACTTACTAGTCTTAAACGGGAGTCGTAGGACTGGGTGAGGATGGAATGGCTTGGCTCCGTGACTAGCTTGCTGAGACGAATCTCATGCCTGCCTTTGTATACCTGGCGACAAGCGGTCAGTTCAGGCTGGCTGTATGACGTGGATGGTCAGAACGGGCTTACATACCAGGAGACGACACATATTCGGCAATTATACGGAGAGTATAGCTTGACAAAAAAATACAGTCCAGAAATCTTTCCCTGAGGACACCTTCTTCTTCTTTAAAAGTGTTTGTAGAGTGCAAAGCCCGATTCAGCTGAAGACGCTAAAACTAGTAGTAGTTGCTTCAGGGCGCAGCTCCAGTCTCCAGTCACAATTCGATCCGACAACGGCGCAGCTGAATGCCCAGGATGGATTGGGCAACACAAAACCCAGCCCAATATATATATCTGCTGCGTCCAAATAGCTTGCAGAACCTTCGACTCTCTCGAATGAAGCGGAAATCACTCAGACCTACGGAAAATAGTTGTTATCTGGATCTATCGAAATGGCGACATTCTCCACACGTGACTCACACCGATCCCGATACGGCCAGCGAAGCGGCCATCGGGCGCAGGTCACGAGACCCGCAGCGGGAAAGCCGCGATTATCGAATGACTGACTGCTTTATTATTTTGTGGTTTGGTTGATCATCTCCGCCGCCTCCTTCTTGCTTTCCTTCCCTCCCGCAAGCTACCTACCATCCCGAAGGTACTACCAACCGTGGCTTTTGGCCTCGGAAATGCCTAACCTCCTTCTCCCAACTCTCTTGATGTGTATGTGATTTCAGAAATCATGAGCGGGAGAATTCTCTCCCATCGTCTTGTTCCGCTGTTGCGGACCGGTCTTCTGGCCCGCCATGTTCATAATGCTGCGGCCAGGACCGGCGGTCTTCTTCGCTCCGATGGCAGCGCCGCACTACGTGGACGGGCCTGGCCGGTAGGTGCGAATGCGATTCACAATAATGTGCCTGCTGTGCGGGCAATCTCCTTTCACCGGATACTCCCTAAACTGGCTATCAAGCTGATACGGCTGCCGGCTATGCTTGGGGGTGCTACGGTAGCGGGGCTAGCTTATTTCCAGTACCAAGCCACACGTACGTATCCAATTCGCGACCCGTCTTTGCTGATAGCTGATTAATGAATGGTTGCGTCGTTCAGAGGCAGGAAATTACGCTATCGATCTTTTTAAACGTGCGGGGGAAACGGCGGGAGATGCAGCTTCGAGCTTGTTCACGGAAATTCAGGGCATTGCCGAACAGACACAACGCGGATGGCAAAGAACCACGGATTCCGTGGAACTTCCGGAATGGTTGCAGAATTTTATAAACCCAAACGAAGAGTCGCAGTCCGACAATGGTGGCCCTGGAGGTAAACGTCCGAAGGAGAGCCGCCTCGGTGCCGCGGCAGCTGGAGCTACTACTGCCGGAGCTTTCGGTTACGATGAGTCTAATGAGGAGGACACCCGTTCAGAAAGGAAGATTGCAGAAGATGACCAGATGATGCTTCTTACACGGAAGATGATCGAGATCAGAAACATACTGCAGACCGTCGGCCAGTCTAATACCCTGACGCTCCCATCAATTGTGGTTATTGGGTCTCAGTCTTCGGGCAAGAGCTCAGTTCTGGAAGCTATTGTCGGACATGAATTCCTTCCGAAGGGCACTAACATGGTCACCCGGCGACCGATCGAGCTGACTCTGGTCAACACACCAAATGCGCAGGCTGAATATGGAGAGTTTCCGGCTCTCGGGTTAGGGAAAATCACCGACTTCTCTCAGATTCAGCGGACTCTGACGGATTTGAATTTGGCCGTTCCAGAGAGGGACTGTGTTTCCGATGACCCTATCCAGCTTTCCATCTACTCTCCTCACGTTCCTGACCTCTCTCTCATCGACCTTCCAGGCTACATCCAAGTTGCTGGACACGACCAACCCCCAGAGTTGAAACAGAAGATCTCCGATCTCTGCGACAAGTACATCCAAGCACCGAATGTAATCCTCGCCATTTCCGCGGCAGACGTTGACCTGGCCAACTCCACTGCTCTCAGAGCCAGCCGCAGGGTTGACCCTAGAGGAGAACGGACGATCGGTGTTATAACGAAGATGGACCTTGTTGACCCCGAGCGTGGTTACAACGTTCTCTCCGATAAAAAGTACCCTCTCCGCCTGGGCTACGTTGGTGTCGTTAGCCGGATTCCTCAAACAACAGCGCTTTTCTCCAGGGGCAGCGGAAATATCACTGGAGCCATCATGAAGAATGAACACGCCTATTTCTCTGCTCACCCGTCGGAGTTTGGATCACAATCGGACGTTTCTGTCGGTGTTTCTACTTTGCGCACGAAGCTCATGCATGTTCTCGAGCAGACGATGGCATCAAGCCTAGCGGGTACTAGGGATGCAATCAGTCAAGAACTTGAGGAGGCAACCTATGAGTTCAAGGTTCAGTACAACGATCGTCCTCTGAGTGCAGAGTCTTATCTTGCAGAGAGCTTGGACAGCTTCAAGCACTCTTTCAAGGCGTTTGCCGAAAGCTTCGGTCGCCCTCAGGTCCGTGAAATGCTGAAGAACGAGCTTGATCAGCGGGTAATGGACATCCTGGCGCAAAGATATTGGAATAAGCCGATAGAAGATCTATCCGCTCCGCTACCAGAATTGGATCCGCTCAGTGACCTTGCCAAAGCTGACCCGGAGTCACTGTACTGGCACCGCAAACTCGATGCTTCAACATCTTCCCTGACGAAGCTGGGAATTGGTCGACTTGCCACCACAGTTGTCGCCAACGCGATCCAATCCCACGTCGATCGCCTAATCGCCAACTCCACATTTGCCACGCATCCATACGCTCAAAAGCAGATCGTCGATGCATGCAATAGTATCTTGAACGACCGATTCTTCAGCACCAGTGATCAAGTTGAAAATTGCATCAAGCCGTTCAAGTTCGAGATTGAAGTCGAGGACCCGGAATGGGCCAAGGGAAGGGAAAATGTCAGCAAAGTCCTCAAGGAGGAACTCAGAGCTTGCGAGACGGCCTTCAAGCGCCTTGAAGACTCCATCGGACGGCGCAAGCTGAAGGACGTCATGTCATTCATCGACAAGGTGCGGAAGGGCGAGGTATTCCTGGAAGGCGACGGCGCTGGCGGTGCGGGTGGATTTAGCTCCGCCTTGCTGGCCCGAGGTAAGTCGATTCTATCCTACTTGTCAACATGGTAACGAATCTAACAAAAAGACAGGCCGCGAAAGCGTCTTCCTCCGTGACCGAGCTGACCTAATTAAAATGCGGCTCCTCGCTGTTCGCTCTAAGCAATGCTCCTCCAAAAAGAACAAATACTACTGCCCGGAGGTCTTCCTCGACGTTGTCGCCGACAAGCTCACCTCAACGGCCGTCCTCTTCCTCAACGTTGAGCTCCTCTCCGAATTCTACTACAACTTCCCCCGCGAGCTCGACATGCGTCTAGGCCGCCACCTATCCGACGCAGAAGTCGAGCGATTTGCCCGTGAAGACCCGCGCATCCGGAACCACCTGGACGTGATCAGGAAGAAGGAACTTCTTGAATTAGCCCTCCAGAAGATCGAAAGTATCCGTCAACTCGACGGACGCGAAAGGAAAAACAGGAACTCAGATCGTCCTGCAGGTAACCGGGAACAGAGGAACCGTGGCTGGAATCTGTTCTGAAGAACAATAAATCTACTTATCGACCTAGCGGCCTACCTATTAATCGATTAGACTTTCTTTCTCATCTTTCTTCTCTTTCGTCTATTCCCCATCTTTTTGTCTGAAAAGGTCGGCGATATCTCTCAGCTCTGCTTTATACCTCTTGACCTATATCATATGAAACAGCAAGCGTATACATTACTTTTCTCCCACACTCACTGACACATCCTATGTCTCCCATTTACCTGTATATCATACGTAACAGAACATGTTTTGTTATAGTTAAGTAATCCTGTAATATGATAGTTAGGATAGGCGTTAGCATGACGGGCTCCATCTTCCGGGATTCTCTTATTCAATAGAAACTCATATCCATCATAGGTCCCGTGATGACCCTAGCTTCAATCGGTTGCTGCTCAGTTGTAGTATTGGATGCTACTCCACGTATGCCTACAGTCAAACGTGTCTGTAAGAAGAACAGCCTGATAAATATCGTGCTTGGTAAGTGAAATTCCGAATACACGAGATAAAATAGAGAGGATTCATATATGGTGATACAGACAATCTGGCATTAATGTGACCAATAACCCGCCAATAAGCATACAAATACCAGTACCAATACAAGTCAGCAGAGTGTACAATCGATCAAACCCATTTTCGGAGTGAAACGAAATATATAGAAGAGAATAAGACCCAAATTATGAGAGGATGAATAGGAAGCAAAAACAAAGAAAGTTAAAAGGAAGAATGTATTGGAAAAAGAGAAACAGCACAAAGAAAAATTATGGCCAAATCTAGCATGTCTAAACAGTAACCCGAACCCGGTCTATCTATTTCGTACAGGGAAAGAAACAAAAGACGAATGAATGATGATCAAGTGATCTATGTGCGCTTTTAATAGAGTCACCCATTAAAGACGCTGCAATAAATCACGGCAGAGCGTCTTGGTTTAGTGTGCTCTTTTGATCGTCATTAAATGCTCCGTAGGAGCAAAGTGTGACAGACAATGGGGGCTCCCATTTAGGTCAGGGAAGAGGATGGTCATTTGAGTGGCGTCAAGGAAGGGGTGAGGACAAGAAGAATGAACACGAGATGAAATTCAATAATAAAAGAGGGGTTATCGCTTCGAAATCATGGACGTAGCATGTCTGCTGATGGTGATACAGAGTTTCCAAAGGTTTTATTGAAGGATTTACTCCCGAGAGACGTCGCGACCAAACAGCTTGGCCTTGATCCAGTCGACGGCAACCAGGACACGGTTGCGAGCTGTGATTAATGTCAGTTAGAATCATACAGTTGCACTAACAGTTAAATCAAGGGTTACTTACTGCTGAAGCACATGCTCAGGTAAGCACTGCGCCAGAAGAGGTAGGTCATGGTACCACCACTGGCGATGTTGCCGCTCAGCCAGCTGATGTCCGCAACAGCGCGCTCCTTTCCGATGTAGGCCATGCTACCCTGGTGGGAGTACTGGAAGGGACCAATCTGCTTGGTTCTCCGCAGCTGCTTCTGGCGTTCGCGGATTGCGTCAAAGACCTGGTCACGCTCCTCACCCTTAGCCTGGGCCTGGGCCTCAGACAGCTGCTTCAACTCCTTCTCGATAGCCTCGGTCTTGGCCATGGTGTTGAAAAGACGGGCAAGGAAAGCACCCTCCTGACTGGCAACCTGAGCAGTAGGGGCGTAGTTGGTGATAGCACAATCACCAACAGCCCAGACGTTCTCAGCGCCGTTCACGACGAGGTACTCGTTCACAGCAAGACCACGACGCGAGTCCTTCTGGGCAGGGAGCTGGTTCATCAGATCGCGAACCACGGGGCGAACAGCGTTACCGGTAGCCCAGACCAGCAGACCGTAGGGAATACGCTCGATGGACTTAGATCCGTCAGGGTTGGTAACCATAGCCTCGATGTACTTGTCGGTGACGTTCTTGACCATAGTCTTTGCGCGGATAGAGATCTTCTCCTCCTTGAAAGTCGATTCGGTGTAGTCGATAAGCTGCTTGGAGAACATGGGAAGGACGTTGGGAAGAGCTTCAACGAGAGTAACTTTGAAGTTCTCCTGGATCTCAGGAACCCACTTCTTCAAGTCGTCCTCGAAGAAGTCCTGCAGCTCACCGGCGAACTCGACACCAGTCGGGCCACCGCCAACAACAACCATGTGGAGAAGACGCTTGACTTCGTCTTCAGTCTGGTCCTTGAACATGGCAGTCTCAATGCAGTCCATGATGCGCTTGCGGATCTTCTGAGCATCGTCGACCTCCTTCAGGAAGCAGGAGTTCTCCCGGACACCGGGGATACCTAGTGATTGTTAGATTGAGATCCATGGCGGGCGTGAGCAATGAATACATACCGAAGGTTGCGTTTTCAGCACCGACACCAACGACAAGCATGTCGAAGGGCACCTCGGTGTGGGAGATGTCTCCCTTGATCTCGGAGTCATCGCTGATGTACACGACACGCTTTTCGTAGTCGATCTTGGTGGCTTCGGCTTCGTAGAAGTTCACGTGGGCGGTCTTCTGACGGAGGATGTTACGGATCGGCTCCATGATGGAGCGGTGCTCGATCAAACCAGTCGTGCAGGAGGGGAGGAGAGGAGTGAAAAGGAAGTAGTTGCGAGGAGAGATGACGACAACATTGTAGTTCTCAGTGTCGAGCTTCTTCAGCAGGGAAACAGTACCCCATCCGGTACCTGGGTTGGGAAATGACTCGTAAGTTGCTGTTCGGCCGCGATCGTGTCGCGATAAGCGACACAGGGTGCAAGAAACCTACCCAGGATAACAAGGGTCTTCTTCGTCGGATCAGGCTTGATCTGCTCGACGGGATGGCGCAATTCATAGACACTGTAGGCCAGAGCACCGGCCGCACCGATAGTGGAGAGCCAGGTCAGGCGCCAGGTCCAGCGCAAGAACCTGAAGCGCTTCTTGGGCTTGGGGGTCGGGGCAGCGGGCGCAGCATCGGCGTAGGAGCGACGAGTAGAGCGCTGGAATTGCTGCTGTCTCAAGGGACGTGCGGAGCGAAGGAGCTGGGGTCGCGTCGAAAGCGACCTGCGCGACAGCGACGACAACTGCATGGCGGCGGAGGGAGAGGCCATCTTGGAGCGGATCGCCAGCGTACTTCCAACCATTGTCGGGCGGTAGTCGCACCTGAGCCAAAAGGCAGAGGGAATGGGGGAGGAGGGGAGAGTGGAGAGTGGGTGGGAAAGAGAAGAGTAAGAGGAAAGGAAGTGATTCAGAGAAATTGAACACTAAGTCTGGATAAAGGGTTCGTCCACTGGAAAAATCACCGGCGTTAAGCAAAGCACAGGAAAAAATGACTGTGTCAATTAGCTGTTTTGGGCGAATCGGTGTGCTCTGCTGGGGATCGCAGGGCGGCTAATTTTCTCCTTCTGGCACCAAACGCGACTGGCTCGACCGTAAGCCAAGTGGGTGCTCGGTCAGCCGGGTTCCAGTGGAAAGCAAGAAAAAAACTAGTTCAAAGAGTTTTTCATTCCTGCTTGGGTATAGAGACTATTTTGCCATTTATTTCACATGTGGCGGGTTGGAGATGAAAAAAATTTGGAGAGGAGGAGGAAAATAGTTTCGTGAGGGGAAAGATTACTTAGTGGGGAGAAGTTAGGCGCAGTCGGGTTTTGCTGTGAGGGGAAAATCACACTTCCCTTCCTGAGGCACTGTTTCTTGAGGCTTTTATCATAACATTTGGACTAAGCATTTGGTAGGTAATGTCAGTCGACATCACTACATTTGATTATGGATGACGATTGTATACTGGGGTTAAATGTTTCCGTCATTGTCTCTGATCGGGGATAGATGGATAACCCTTCTTCCCCGATGGGATGCTAGGCAAGATAGAATATTGCATGATCCACTGGTTTATTCCTAACTATCCCCTCTCTATTCCGTATAATTATTTATTCTCCTGCAGCTCCTCCATGCATTCCCGCGCGCTCTTTCCTGATTCTCTCGCCCATCGTGCTTTCCTTTTTCGGTCTGGACCACTGTCTCGCTGACTCATCCGTCGCCCGTCCAGCTGGGACACACGGTCCTTCCCGAGATCCTCCCCGGCTTCTCCCGCATCTAGAACGACTAGAGAATCTCCAGTGTCGTTTGACATCCACTTCTGTCACTCCACCACTGGCCTCTAAGCTCCAAACCAAAAGAACGAGGAGAATCCGGGGATTTTGATGCTCCACTTTTTCTCAATCGCCCGTTTTCCTCCATTTGCATCCATTTCCAAGTCCGTTAATTCCCGTGGTTGCGGTCGATCATACACGCCTTGGCTGATGGCTGGTGCTGCTAAGATGCTATCAGGCCAGATTGCTATGGCCTCGTTGTTCTGTCCTTGACCCACATACCCACAGGAACGTTGCCTCGATCAAGTCCATTCTCGTTGCCGGAAATTCCAATAGCCAGCTTTCCCAAGCCAATGCTGCCCATCTTTTCCATCTTTGCGTGCAACACCGAACGTTGCGGCTTCTATCTCATATGCTCCCACCAGCTGCTTGTATGGTGTTCGAAACGACACAACAATGACTTATGTGGGATACCTTGAATGTGCGTTGAAATCAGTCTCGGCTAGCAAGAGATATTTGCTGCCAACACGAGTCGGGAGAGTACGGCTATGGGAAGATAAATACCTCACTCTTAAGGAAGACGGGCCATTAGCTGTCCTCCGGTGGCTTCCCCTACAATTACAGACTTCACCAATGCTTGATGGCCGGACACACTCGCTCATGACATGCTTTCAATTCCAACCATCGGCTGCTGTTCGATTTGCGGTTAGAGACTGATCCAGTCTCAAGCTAACAGTCTAGTAAACAGATAAAGTACTCCCGTTCCGGTAAGGGGCACACCAATGGGCGAAGCGACCACTCCCTCGGCGATCTTCGAAGTAGCAGCTGCATCGATGCAATGTAACATCCTACGATCATCCAGTGTGACGACTCATACGGTCCTAGTCCGCATACAAAGAACGTATAAACAAGGCACGGTATGGTTTGGTTATGCTCAAAAGATTCAAGACGAATGATCATCGCACACAGCATATACATGGGCATACTATCGCTCCAAAATGCTCAGATGAGCCTGATGTTCGGCACACCATACCGCAACTCCGAGCATGTAGTACAATTGTCTCACGTACAACATATCTGACTTGTCACTCGGCGATCCAACCAGGAGCATCTGCAGTTGTATCTGTACAACCACAAGCCACCTCGGCGGTTATTGGGTACCCTTTTCTAGGTCTTGTCCGACCGAACCCCCCTGCTGTTGGTCCGATTTCGAGTGGCTTACGTGCATATGTTGGTATGTCATATAGGGAAGCTGATGTGAGGAAGGTTGTATAATGCAAGGAGCAAGCATGAAGCTCTATGCAAAATGAATAACTGCGTGTATGGTTCGGCTTTCGTCGTGGAAACTTTGGTCCGGTCTAGTACCTTCGAGCAGCAACTAACCTGTATTCTCGTAAGAACAGCGACCAGTTCGGTCAAAAAGCTGAATTTTATTTTATTGCAGAAGTATATGTGGAATGCATCTATAGGCGTCGCTGAATGTTGTGATGCACCAAGTGATCGACTGCCAATCATCGCTTACCACATAATGCTAGACCTTCGATACGCTCTATCCAGAAGTCATTTCTCAATTTGGATAGCACATACTTATCCCAGTTCCCACTAGACTCGCTCTTACTTATTTATTCATGGGAAGATTTGAGGCCGTATAGTCTATAAGCCTTTTCTTTTAGGATCATATTTCATACAGCACTCGGCATACAAATTATGCGATGACATAGGAAGAGAGGGTATGTGAAGCTACTAATATATCCCTAACACTGCTCATCCATCCTCAATATAAAAAGAGCATGGCTTCTTGTCACTCATATCATGTTCTCAAACCATCGAGTACTTCCTCATCGACAAGGTACATTAAGCAAGACACCATCTCTTCAACTTCTAGGCCCATTCTCCTCTACAATGAAACCTGTAGCACATATATTCATTAGATCTTCTTAGTCGCCCCTCGTTGCCTTGTCATAGATCAAAGGAACAGGAAAATTGATACAAAATGGCTTTTGGGTTGGTTATCTTTTTACTCGAGCACGGATACTAAATCACTATTAGATACTACTACGTCATTTTTTAGTGAATTTAGAGCTAACAGGCATGCTTAATGATAAATTCTAAGAGACTTATATGATATGAAATCATCAGGAATGGGATGTCAGAGTTGTATGTAAATTATATTGGTAGGGTACTACGGTGGTGAGATCATTGCAATCATCTTAAATCTACTATATCATGATGGTAAGTATTAACTGTGCTTGTAATTTATTGATAACTCTGGTACAACAAGTAATGATTTATATGATGGTTCAAGTATGTATGTGACTGATTGTAGAAGCCTACCGTTTGACACCTCGACACCTAGTATATATATGTATATATTTATTTATCTATATAGTACATAGTATTCAGTTTAGGTACCTTTCATCATCATTCCAGCAGTTAGTAACTACCAGCTGATCCTTCCCTCCCTTTAAAGTAACGTAGACGTGCATCCACAGAGTATCATAATACTGAATAGACTAAGTATATTGTCAGGCTTGGGAGATTAGTTGTTAGTAATTCGACACCGGTATTTCTTCTGCGATCTACTCGAGTTTGTATCATAGGGCGAAGCTAGATATAGTAAAGACGTGACGACGCTATTGTAAAGCTAATGCTCAAGTCACGTTTGTGGGTTTAGGAGTAGATTGTTCGATGTGTATATAGTATATATATATGTGTGTGTGTGTGTATAACTATCGGTGCTTTCCACAAGGACTCTGGCTACTGTGCAGTACTTGTGATATATTTACCAACGAGCTGTTCCTCTCTAAGAGCAGAATCGATTATTTAAATATATAAATATATATATACTATAGGCTTACTATCGAGCATACCTACTCTACTATAACTAATGAGAAAGATTAAACGCACTACTAGTGATCTATATTAATTGGTATCTACTATTACACAACTCTTATTTACCATTCTGTCACAACGTGGGTACTAGAGACATACTATATAGAGTAAGTAAATAGAAAGTGTGTGCATGGTGGACAGCACCGAAAGGATAGTAGTAATAGTAGCTGCGCTTCTAAGCTTCACCTAATCTTTAACCCTCTCATATTGAGACAAAACTAAACAGATAGATACTATGAAAGATCACAGAACCTCCCCACTGTGTTCGCAGCAAGATGCGCCACTGACTGTGATGCTAGATGTATTGATAGTAGTAGTACTACTATCAAGCTGCCCAACCCAGTTCAGCCCAGCACATATCAACTACACATCCACTAATACCACAAGCCCAATAGATAACCGTTCACGGTACCTCTAGTCTCAATAGCATTCAAACAACCTCCTGGTGATAAGAAAAAACAGGACTATCAGCAGACAGTTACTTTCCGCCTATTCATTCATTTCCACAACGTGGTATCAAAATAGCCAATAACAATATTTCCATCGATCATCCACAACGAACAAAGAACAGAGTAGAACATATAACATATGCCCTACGAAAGCTAAAAGTCAAAGCTACTTGCTTACTTGCTCTACTAGCTTAGCTAGCCTAGCTTGCTAAGTAGCCAGCTACCTGGCATCCATACATAGCCTTACTTAGTATACAGTATTACCGGATCATGTAGCCATCGAATCATATCCATCAGTCAATAATTCTATATAACTCAGGCATCACCGCTCAAAAGTTGTGCTGAAAGGGGGAGCTGAGAATGGGTAGTAGGTGATGGAAGAAAAGAAGAAAAAATGATGATGATGATGATGATGCCGTGTGAGGTGGACATAATCAAGGGTTGGTCATACATTATTCGTGACTACTTCAAGGCCGACATTAAATAGCTAGTAGGCAGGAGTGAGGTAGCGAGTAAGCATCATGTATGATTTTCTTGTTATGGGTGCGGTGGTCTAATGTTGGTCCTGTGAGGCTGTCAGGCAGCCGTATCTTTTTGGCTTTGCGTTTCCTTCTCCATTTGGCTGTTTGCTTTTCCTGCTTCTGATGGTTCTCTGTCACGAGGTATTCAACTTTCGAGTTGGCTCTTAGTTCTGAGTAACAGTGTATGTATATTGTACATATGCTAGTATGAAAATGTCGTGATCAGAACGCATGGGGTGGTTGGCCGTGTTGAACTGGGTTAAGACTAAAGAACAGTGAGGTCTAACGGGCCTGTAAGTAGATAGAATGCATGTATGCATATCTGAAAGTGTGTGTATATTAGTCCAAACATCCAAAGTTTAGTGTAAATTTACCCCCGTCATTATCATTATTGAAACCAAAGCTAGCCGAAGAACAAGTCAATTCTCTGCCCTGTTCGACAAGCCCGGAATTGAGTAGGCCGACTGACAGTACCTACGAAGGAGCAGAGCAAAGCAAAGCAAAGCAAACAATACGCATAGTAATCCGAGCACATGGCCTAGAATCGAACAAGCGTGGATGGGCCAAGGCACCGGCAAGCATTCAACAGCCAGCGTGTCCAGGACTAACTACTTTGACTCCAAGCCAGCTGATAACCGCTGGGTCAAATTCATCTGAGCAGGAATGGGAGGGTGCCCACAGACGCGGTCAGCATCTCGGAGCGACGATCGCAGCATCTAGTGCACCGGAGAGAGGTGTGATCAATTAGGTCATCTCCTGATGGGTGGTGATAATTAATGATCCTGATGATAAACGTTCGCATGGAGTCATGGATGCGATGGGTATTTCCGGGTTGGGTTAAAACCAAGTGAGTATGTAGAGCAGCCGCAGGAGTCGCGGTGGCACTGACATCGAGTGGGTAGAGGAGGGGAAGGGGAGAATCCAGATCATACTGAGACCGGTATATAGTCCTCTGTTAGTGGCAGGGGCGAGAGATCGAAATACGTACTATTCTGTGAACCAGGGGCAAAGATTTTGGTACTTTTACGCTACCGACCTGGTTGGTAAAACTTGTCGGTGGCCCGGCCAGTTTTCTTGCCTGGAGCGGAGTCTGCTGCCACAGAGAGTAAAAGTGGGTGATTTCGCCAGAAGTAACTCTACCTAGACAGAAGTAACGAAGGACGAATGTTGATGAACGGTACTCCGTGCTAGGGATGTGTGGTTCCCAGGGTGGATGAAGGTCTGATGGTGAGACGAATATTGTAAGGGACTCCATCAGAAGAGAACGATACATCATTCCCTTATTTTTTCTTTTTTCGTATTTATTGGAGATGCTTGTTCAGCTCGCCCAGTGCAAGTTGGGGGGAGGGAGTGTCTCCATGGAGGGTTTCTCAGGTGGTACTGTAGCATACGGTATAGTTACTCCCGAGGCAAGGCCGTGAAGTAAGAAAGGAACGAGGCTTGCCACTTCGAGTAATATGATCATTAATGATCAAAATTCTACGACTTCGATTTGGTCCGGCGGGGAAGGTTTCAGGCCGTACATACGTAGTCCCTCCCAACTTCCGATACTTCCCCATAATGGTATCCGATCCAGACAATCTTCAGCGGGCGTGCGGTTGGAGAAGAAAAACAGGAGCGAGGCAAGACGGCGAATAAAACCGAATAGGGAACTTGGACGGGGCGATGAACCGTAGCTGAGTTCAGGCTCCAGCGGCCACGACGGATGCATCCAGTGCACATGCCGCCAAAGCCTCCGTAGATAATGTTGGCTTCTGATCGTGATGGATCTCGAGAATTCCTCTACCGCGAGAGGCAAACGGTGATATCAAGTTCTGCTGCGCTAGCCATCTGTCGAATGGTCATCGCTGAGCTTATTGCTAATCATTACGGTCGCGTAGCGGGAATCGACCAGCATACGATAAGCCGCGTGCTTCCTGAGCAGCTTCGGCTTGACCAATCCAGTATTCCGCCTCCAAATCCTCGAGGATCTCTATGCTCATCATCATCGTCACCTTCATCACGATTACGAAACCCGGAATTTTGAAGGTAAGAAGGGTTGGTTTCAACACGGTTTGTAAACCAGTCCACCGGATGCGTTTCCCCGGTTCCTCAAAAGTTGCAATCTACGAAGTAGTCTATGCCTCGCATCGAAAGACGGACTGACGATGGCGGCATTCGAACCTTCATGTTGACTTTGGGCCGTGGTCGACGGTGGCTCAACATGAGCAAGGATTGTTGGTCTCGTCTCATACTGAACCGGAGCAACCGCTGCCTGTCCAACCGCCTTCAAGGGAGAACGAAGGGATATCGAGTCTCGACTACTACAGGGTCCTTGGTGCTGAAGAGCACGTAGCAATCATGCCTGTCGGTCGCCAGCAGTAAGCTTGCACACATGCCTGGCTTAGATGAAAGCTTAAGCTGCAGTATCATCTCGCACGGAGGTTGCGATGTATCATGCTTATCCTCCCCATGAGGGTTGTTTGTTTACCCTCCTCCAAAATGTTAGATGTTTAGAAAGCATCGAGCCGCAAGGATGAGTAGATGCAAGGAGCCTGGAAAGGCAGCAAGGCGGGAAAGGACGGGCCCGAAAAATGCTCATCTTCAGCATAGAGCAAATCTCCGGAAAATGAACTTGTCCTTGCGTACGCCCTTTTATCCTGACACAGTCCGGTGATGCGATCACTCGTGTACACATTGAAGGTGCA
Source organism: Aspergillus welwitschiae (assembly GCF_003344945.1). Classification (NCBI taxonomy): domain Eukaryota; kingdom Fungi; phylum Ascomycota; class Eurotiomycetes; order Eurotiales; family Aspergillaceae; genus Aspergillus; species Aspergillus welwitschiae. The sequence goes on from NW_020798696.1 coordinate 1,266,436, forward strand.
AGGTGATGAGGAGACTGGGGATGGGAATGACAACCCACGGGCTAGAGCGGCACCATCCAGGCAACTTGCGTGATAAGAAAATCTCCGAGGAGCTTCGTTATCCGACTAAGTCTGCCTAGTGATAGGCCAGGCCAGTTCATGCAATACTAGGTCAATTCGAGTCATGAAAGAGGACTGGATTAGTCCCAACCAGAGTCGCGGCATAGTTATTTAACCATCCTTATTATTAATGAGGGCGAGATGCTGGATAATCAGGATGTTTCCTGCAATCAATTTGCAGGTCGGGACCGCGCGGTACAAGGACGAGTAACCATTATTATTGTCGACCCCATTAATAATGTTCGACGGTGTCGATCTGTTTCTTTCGCAGACATCCTATTTCTATCTTTGAATTTCCGACAACACACCGCGAGATGCTAGTCAAGGCCATCTCGCCCAATGATTGTGTGGCAGAGGAGGGGATCCCGGAAAGTTAAGACTCTCTCCTATACACAACGAGGACTCACCACCAGTGGGTTAATGAGAATCACGAACGATGAACCTCGGATGAACAGAGTGAAAGTGCTTCGGATGCAGTTTTGCAGGTGTTGTACTAGGCTGCACTCTGTGTAATTAAGTATGACCACTTAGAGCCGTCATCATCCTCGTCATTGATGACCAGAAACCTACTCGATTAGGAAGGCCGATGGTTTCCAAGGCGGTCCAGGATCGCAAGGAATTTTGTTGCGGCCTCTGCACGAATGAACGCGCATAGTCTTGTCGGGAAACGGAACCACCGTCTAGGGTACCACAGGAATGGCCATATTAGTTCAAAGCAGAAAAAAAAAAATAAAATAGATAAATAAATCAGGAATAAAACGGAGGATTACTTCAATCATCATATTGGATAATGATAATGTGATTAATAGGGATGATCTAGATCAGCGGAAGTGGTGGAAGCGGTTAGTTCCACATTCGAACTGGATGATGCTGAAGCACCCTGGTTAGGTAGTGACAAAGTCACATCGTCTAGAGCGCCGGATAAAGGTACTTGCTGGCAACAGACGACCAGGAAAGTTACTTGGCAATTAGTGAATAGCAGCAGTAGCTGCTGCTGCTACTGCTTTAGTGCTATTCGGACTGCAGAAGCGACATCCGTTGCAAATACTCTGGTGCTGTGGTAAATAATAATACTGGCGGTGACCACTTCGGTCTCTCTACAGCAACCGGACATTGGATGTGGTTACCAGTTCATGTACACTCGAGTATAGCAAGGTAGTATAAGTGGGTGGACGTGTGCCATGGCGGGTGAGCCTTTATTCGTTGGCTCATCAAGACATTTTGACTTGCGACTATACTACGTTCCGTTATGGCTAATACGTAGCACTAATGACCATAGGCTTGAGAGCTTCAGTCAATTTTTTTTTTCTGCGCTCTTCTCGCGTCTCAAGGACCACCATGGAGGAGTCGGCAGATGACAGCACCTGTAAAAATGAATGTCATTGGTCCAGATATCTGGTTGAGATGAATGTTCGGCCTAAAGACAAGATTAGTTGGAGCAGAAGATCCATTGAACCCAAAATGGCCAGTCAGGGAGATGAATTTGGTCGAGGCAATATTCGACAGGCGCCAAGACAAGGACAATCAGGACATAACGAAAAGTAAATAATGATGGGGGGAAAAAAAAAGAAAGAAAAGGAAAGAGAATGTAAGACTTAGTGTACTAGAAAGGAAAATAGCTTAAGGTGGTGGTGTTTTGCTTACGGGGGAACTATACTGAGCAGCAACTCCATAGTCATCGACTACTATTTCCGAGCAATGACCAGGAAGTTTAGTGGATACTTGTGTACACGGTAATTTGGAAGTAGAAGTCCACCAGTGTACCCGAATTATGTCAGATCCTCTGAGAGCAGCGTATAATTATGGGGCTTCATTGAAGGCTGGAGACTTTTCTTTTACCCAGTATGGCCTCACTCTCGAGTTTCGATCGTCGCGTCAACAACCCCCGTTGTTCGTTTAGCACAAATGGTTGCCTGTGCCCGTCGCTGCGCCCGAGTGCTCGGGTGACAAAACGACCCAAGGATTCCCACCAGCCCCAGTTTTCACATCTGGATTCTGGATGCCGGATGGGCCTTGGAAGGTTTGAAACCGAAAAGCGAAGGGGGCCGGAGTCATCTTCATTAGTTAGGAAGTTAAGGTCGGGGTTGGTGGACTAATCGAGGATGGAGGGAGGACAGTCGGTATCTAGTCTACTTTTTCTATCTTTTTTTGCACTGATCACTCCAAGTGGAGCGTGCGTGCCACTTATTTCCCAGCTCAGAAATAGCCACGACCAATTCCAACACCATCATCCAGCCCATCATCACCTTTTTCTGCCGGAAGTTCTGGAACACCACAAACCCACTCTGTCTATTTGTTACACCGTATCGCGCTTGAGTCGTGATGCCCCAGAAAGCCAGGCTGCAAAAATAAAGGAACACAGGCCAAGAGCATGCACACTCGACGCTCTGATTCGATGGTACACCCAACTTATTCCCCTTCTTCCTCTCCCTCCTCCCTCCCCCCCATCATCTCAAAATGAATAGCCCGCGACTATCTAGACTTCCAGCTAGTGGCTATGATACCAATTGGAATGCAGAGCGGCATAATTCTTATGCAAGTGCAAAGAGGCGTCGATGCATTTGTTGGGGTTTCCTATGGAGCTATCATTTACCTACGGTGCTTTTTTATGGCTACGCGGACTTGACCGACTATTTTCGGAAAGAAGGTTGAAGAAGGAACCTAGAAAACCCACCCAGGAAGGCAGCAAAAGTGCAAGAAGCACAAAAGGGAAAGGATCAGGGGTTCTACACACAACATCCTACTAAGTGACTACTTACTATTTGGGATTATTCCGAACCTCCATACAAGACCCGGACAGCATCCTATTGTAGATAGTCCTACTGTCGTCGGTACCGCGCGACCAGACGTTATCAGTCTTTCTTTATCGGCACTGTGTGGCGTGCAGTTTCCATTTGCTTTTTCCCTTGACTTCCAAATCTTTGCCAAATTTCACCTGCATTGGTCGAGTCGTCATCAAGATTTCATCCAACCTATGAAGCATCATCTGATTCCGCTCGCAAATTCATCTGCGGTCGATCCCCAGTTGGCGTTGTCGTGGTGGTTCTCTGGAGATGATGGCGAAATGATGTTACGGGGGACAACTAACCGTTCAACTTGCAGGTATCATTGGAAATACGAATCAACCAAACTATCCATCTGCTCCCGATCGGTAAAGATGGAGCGCTGTCAAAAGTCTCGCACATCATTATATTATTGAAGTATGGAACAAAGTCGATATGATTCGCTAAAACTATAGCCATAAGTATGGACGAGCTCCGCAACAATGCCAATCAATCCATAATCCCAGGCGGATTTCACCCGACGAAGCACTATCATTGCCCGGGCCTTTTGATCATATTGTGGTGCCAAACATTAATTACGCACGAATCCTTCCTTTGCGAGACATCTCAAGCCCATCTGCAGGGTACCTATGGATAGTACGTAGCCGATGGCCACTGTATTATTGTTAAGTCTGGTACGGAGTACTCTTGGATTGATGATCAGGTCAAATCCGTCCAAGACACCAACCAACCAACCAATGTTTCTTCAATCTAGACAGGGATTCACGTCCCATTAATTCAAACAATAGGGAAATGGGCCTGCTGCACTTCCCTTTTTGTCACGTTTCCTGGGATGAGATTGTCATACTACTCGGGACACGTTCGGTTCTTTTCTCTCTGAATCTCGGCGGATGGACGCCTGGTTTCTGCTCGTTTCCTTTCCAGTCCCAGTCTTTCCAAGGGGCGGCGGGGGGTGATCATTAGCCGCACTGGAATGACCGAGCGAATGAAAAAGGCCTCTGGAGCCTGCTGAACTGGGTGCGCATCCCCATCGATCACTCAGTTGATCTGCTCCTGTGGCCTTGAACTGTCTCAACGCCATGCTTGAACTATCAGATTCGGATTTGGATTACTTTACCCCCTGAAAATTAGTAGTACGTGCATGGGGTGTGGTGGAAATGGAGAAAAGGGAGAAAAGTAAAAAAAAAAAAAGAGAGAAAAGGAAAAAGAGGGAAAAAAAGACACTACTACGGCAGTCTAGGGACAGGGAGGGAAGTCCTCCGACGGTGCTGCACCTGCTAAGGAACTAACTAGAGTCGATACTTCGCACAGGGAGAGGAAGCGATCGTTACGCTAGCGACAACGATATGGATGGTCATTCTCCAACCTGTTCGGGTTCAAGGTAAAGAAAAGGAAAGCCTCCGTGACTCTTGATAATCGTCGCGTACAAGGCTAGCCAAAGTTCGAGTGCCATCGGTCGACAATCAGACCCCGAAGTCAGCTCGCCGCCCCGAACGCAGAAAACGAGACGCGTCCGGAAGTGGCCCAAGATGAGACACAGATTAATGCTCAGCCGCCAACTATTATTGATCATCGGGCGGTACGAGGTATATGAAATCATAATCAATGTCAATAATACTACTAATTATACTCGAAGCGCGTGCCGGGCAGAACTGATTCGAAGCAATGGCGCGTTTCCGTGACCCATGGCCAACAAGTCGGACGAAGGAAGAGCTCTTGTCCTGGTCGCCACTAGTAGTTCCATAATCACCCCATGATGGTCCCAACCATAATACAGCACTTCTCCATGTCGGACTCCATCCTCTCTCCTCGCCCCGAGCATCCCACTCAGTCTCTGCATACTTCGTACCCTTTGCGGAACATACATTGATTGACGCAGCTTGCAAGACTAAAGAGTGATCTAAAGTGCGACCAGCCGGTGGTACAAGGGAATTTTTCTCCTTTTCTTTTTCTCCTTGTTTGCATCGAGCGATGGTATGGCCAATATTTACAGGTAAGTGGTAGTAGTAGTAGGTTAGCACTACTCGGCAGTGGTAGTTGTGTTTATTTTACTTCATTCTGCTCTCCTGCCCTGGAGCCCACCAAAGGAGGGAGTTAGCGTCCTTTCATCGATGCTAGGGACCCTGGAGTGGTAAGATGGTGGTGTGAATGTTGTCTTGGATCAAGCGGCGCACCCCCCTCCATTGTTAGTTTCAGGACTACTCCGTACTGCCGCGGATATCTGCGCAAATGTGGGTGATATCAAACCATGGATGATAGGGTTCCTTCTTTCGGCAAAAGTCAATGACAGTAATAAAGGACGTACACGAGCAGCTGACAGGATGTACAGAAAAGAAAAAAAAGCCAAATCAACAGCCGCCTGCGCCTGCATGGGTCCTTGGCCGAGTGGGTGGGCTCTCCTTTTTTCTCACTTTTGTATTTTATTATATTTTTTTTTTTTACCTGCCGGGAATGACCAGCAGCGGCGCCCTATCATCTCGAAATCGAGTCATCACAGTGGTTGCAAACCGGTGGCGGAAACAACGAATGGGCCAGATCGGATTTCATTGCTGGAGACTGGCTAAAAGGGAGTACTTTTCTCTGGGCTCGTAGAAGACCACAGAAACGGTGCGCCCAATTTCATGGTTCGGACCATACACGGAACATTACGGCCGGGCGGAGTATGACGGCAGAGAAGGGGGTAGAGGAACCTGGAAGAGGTGCAGGCGAGAGTTGGTGGTGCGGCCTCGCGGATTGGACGGGTGGTCTGCATGTGGATAATTACTACAACCATCTGGTAAAAGTGGTCATGACTCTCACTAGAATACTACCACCACTATGGGCTACTCACCTCATCCATCGCCCCGGGGGGCGGTGGATAAGGTATGGTATGTTACTATGTGGCACTGTCCGCAGCAAGTGAGTCGCAGGAGACTCCGGGTTGGCCCCGCGGCCATCCATCATTACCCAATTCATTATTCCATTACAACTATCCCAAATGCCCGCTAGTACTAACTGGAAGGATCCTGGAAAGAGAACAGACCGGCAGTCAACAGTAAGAGGAATAGTAGTAGTCACAAGGGGGCGCGTCTGCTTGTGGTGCTGCCGAGCCCAACTTAGTGGTAACCTAGTGAGTGGCTCCCTCTCATTCTCAGCTGCCCTCCGACTCTCTGCCTAAGGTACGGGGGCGGCGTGTGGGTGGCTTTCTCGAGCACCTTTGCTCCAACTCTCCAGGCTCAAACCCATCCTGAGTGGAAAGGCTTAGGCCCACAGCGATTGGCTGCGTGTTTACAGATCGATGGAGCCCGGCCATTAGCTTCTCTTCCGATGATTGGTCTCTCAGTTCATTACGCCTCTCTGGATCGTTGTGTGCAGCTTATCCATCCAATTCCTCGTACTCACACATGCCTTACATGCCTACATGATGGATACGCAACATCTTGCCTTGGCCCCCTCATTACACAGCGGGTGGATAAACGGCTAGACTAACATATCGTCCTATGCTAAAGTTTCCCAAAATTGTCTAAAGATGGAACCAGTAGTTAGTCGTCATGACGGGCGCGTGTGTGCCCACGACGGAGAAACACTATATCGGTAATACCAATACGTCGGAGCAACTCTTACCTGTCTGGGCCGGAGGGGTTAATCCACTTCGAGTTAGTTGCAACCAGACTGCCCAACCACTCAGTCTGTTCTCATACCTCCCAATCTATTCGGACCCGTTCCATACTTGACACGGGCGAGGTGAGAGAGTGTGTTGTTTTGTCAGGGAGTAAGTACGTAGTACGTTTTGGCACATAGCTGCATTTTGCTCATGACAACCCGAGCCAACCCAAAGCTGAACCCGGTACCAGACTTAACTTTGCAGAGTAAGTATCCTTGCCATCACTACCTCACTGGGTGAGCACCGCCTTGCCGGCAACTGAACGTTTGACTTTTTGCGTTTTGCCTGGCGCCTTACTAAGTGACTGACCACCTCGCGGGTTGCTCCAGTCTCCAATCTAAGCAAGCCTCGCCCGCACAGCAGTGGTGACCAACCTCCAGTACCAACCACGGACTAACTAGAACTGTTTTAGCCACCGTGACCCTCTTACGGCTGCTGTACGCAGCGATCCATAATTCCATGCTCCCCGCCTCTCTTTCCTCTCCTCTGGCTCTCTTACTGTGTCTTTCCCCTCCCTTTTCCTGCTTGTGTCCCCAGTTCAGTTGCTGCGCACTTTAATAAAGTGAAGGGGGCGCTAACGCTTTTCGGGAAGGATGCCGTATGAATTGTTTGATTATTACGCAGCAACCAGAAGGCAGTGTTCGATTCCGTACCGAAAGTTTTCATTCCTTTGCCTTCCGCCTGGTTGAACTAGAACTGGCGATCAACCACATCCAGAGTGCACAAACCTCCCTTCGTCCACTCTCTCCCGTGCCTCCCGGGGGCTGCTGAGCAATGCCCACCCCTTCTCCCTTGGTGTAAGATATCTTTACCTTTTTCCTTTTCCTAATTTTTACTTCCTATTTCATTTCATGGTCATTATTTTTCCTTTGGGTGTGGGTTTTCTTTTTTTGTTTTTGTTTTATTCCATTTTCCATAAAAAAATACTATTTTCTTCTGCCTGTTTTAATCTTTTTTATTCTTTTACAACTGGTGCTTTTGGTTATAGTATGAGTAGTTGTAAGGACCTCTCTGTGACTTTCAAGATGATTACTGCATCTCCATGCGTTTTAGTTAGAATAGAAAGACCAACTGCAACGGGAGACGCATAAGTAAACACTAAGTATGCTCAGGTGTGAGTAGCTAATCAGGGTGAGGGAAGTGGGAAAAAAAAGCAAAAAAAAGGAAAAGAAAAAAAAGAAAAAAAAGAAAAAAAAGAAAAAAAAGAAAAAAAAAGGAAATAAACCAAAAGCAATCCAATCTGGGCGGCACACCACGACGGTTGCAATGCGACGCTAAACCCGACTTATTATTGGATCTGATATGGGTCCTACGGAGTTAGCAGGCACGTATTATTCCAAGACCGCGCGAGGTGCTGTCCGAACTTCCACCCCTCTTCCTTTTTCCTCCCCCCTCTCTCTCTCCTCTCCAAAAGGCGTAGGAAAAAAAAGCCCCCTCTTCCTCCCTGGACCAGTAAAATGACCTATAGACACTAGAACCTAACGCTGAATCTGGTTTAGGGCTGCTGACCTTGTTACCCTTCCACTACTCCGTAGCATGCATCCACTTTGTTTTCCCCCCCCCCTCCCCGTGGCTCTGACATCAACCGGTATTTCATTCTCTTCAAGACAAAGCAGAGACAATCAAACCCGGGCAGCCAAACCGGAACCGACCCAAACGAGGCCAGAAAGGAGGATCAACCCTCTGGACCTGCGTCCGGGTCAAACTCTGTCTATCCTGTATGGGCACAGCACTTTCTCCGGACGAGAACTAGCCTACCCTGGCTCCTCTAGCGGAGTTGCTCTGAAGATGATTAGCCATTTGCTGGATGGAGGATGATGTCTTGACTTCATCCTTCATTATTAGTACCTTTCTTTTACCTTTTTTTTTATTAATTTCCTGATTTTTATTTTTACTTTTATTATTCGGCCTTATTCAATTGATTCCGTCTCCTCTATGGGCTCTCAATCCATCCAAGGCCTCTTCTTATTTATTTCATTTCATCATTTTTTTTTTCTAATTTCCTTTTTGGCTCTAAATTAACTCTCTTGACTTTCCTTTATGATCGTCTCAATTGCCCTTTGAACTACCTGAGATATAATACCTTTTTATAACTGGCTGTACTTGCAACCTTAGTTATTGCAATCTATACCCAGAACCTCACCTTCCATTCTTCTGTCACTACTACTTACTTTCTATAACTACTACGACCCTTCCTACATCTCGTTTACCTTTAATATACTTACTATGTGATAATCCTTTTTCATCCTATTTTCTTGGTCCCTGCTTCCATTACTCCCACCCCCTTAAGTGCCTTCATTCCATCTGGGAAAGCAGCATTCACCGGATCCGCTGCTGTTGCTATCCTACCAACTCCTCCCCCGCAGCCAGGCTGATATTCCCTTGGAACCCCAATTCATTTATCGGCGATTTCCTCGTTTGACCTCGTGTGTGTTGCTTCCATTGTCTGGATTTGTCGCAACAAGCCGTCGCATACCACGCCGAAAATCGAAGACCTGGGAAGTTCCTGGTTTGAATCAACACTCGACCCGCGAATAACACCAACTTGGTCAAGAGCTAGTCCAATGCGAGTTCTTTGACAAGGGTGTTACCTTTATATCTCCATCCTCGGTTCTATAACTTCAATCTTGACGCCATCTTTAAATACCTCCCATATGTCTCTCCCGATCCTCTCAACGAAGCCGTATCTCCCCGCCCTTCACCCGATCACTCCTACTATAGCTCCTTCCTCGCGGACTGAAGGCTCGCTCAGTGCAAGGAAACGACCTCTTGAGGCTATTTCGGAAGTTCCTGATTACACCTGGACTGCTCCCTTCCGGGACGGTCTGCCTACCCCTCCGAACGATATGAATAGCGTCACTGCTTGCAGCGCTCTGCCAGCGTCTTCCTATGGTGGCAAGCTCGATGGATTTCAGCTTCCACCCTATTCCAAGGTGTCTGACTATACGCGCATGCCTTCTGATGTGTCGAATGGAGCGGTCTCCTCGTCCCAGCCGCAATATCAAGCGCCGGCTAAGGATACCATGACCTCCGAACGAGAGTCTCAGAAGAAGAGCAGCTCCAATGGTGTTGCGTCGTATCTTCAGATTCCTCCGTCTATCAGCAACAGCAAAGGAAGCCTGGCTGAATTTGCAGCACAGGTAAGCTGGGTTCTTCTATCCGTTCTGGATCTAAGATGCTGACTAGGCCGTAGATGACGTGCCTTTTCTGGTTCGAAAGTACAGCGAAACTGAAGGCCGTGGAGGACCGTCTCAAGCCGGCCACTTCGCTTGCACCAGAAGCAGTTCCCGCTGTTGCGTTCCAAAAGTGGGTGACAAATATCCTGTCAACTACGCAGGTTAGCCAGAACGTCATCTTACTGGCACTGCTCTTCGTCTACCGGTTGAAGAAGTTCAACCCTGGTGTGCGGGGAAAGAAGGGTAGCGAGTATCGGCTGATGACCATCGCGCTGATGCTGGGCAATAAATGTATGTCTCTTTAGTGAAACGGCCATGGATAGAGAGCTGACACAGGGTAGTCCTCGATGATAACACATACACGAACAAGACCTGGGCAGAGGTCTCCGGGATCACAGTCCAAGAGATCCACATTATGGAAGTGGAGTTCCTAAGCAACATTCGCTATAATCTTTTCGTGTCCAAAGAAGAATGGAACGAGTGGCACGCCAAACTCGGGCTTTTCTCGAACTACTTTAACAACGCACCTCGAGCTATTGAGAAGAACGAGAAACACCCTACTCCGCCAGTCCTCAATGTGTCTCCCACTTTGGTGCCATCACCTCGGGCACATTTACCATCACCTTCGACAAAGTTGCCGTCGCCTCCCGCATCCGATCCCCTCCGGACGCAGCCCTGGGCTTTGCCTATGAACACTTTGCCATACACTGGCGCACCTCAGCTCCCAAGCGACCTGCCACCGGCCACTAGCTCTCGGAAGCGGTCCCGTGAAGAGCCACTGGAGGAGCCTACAGCGAAGAGGACAGCCATGCCCAACAACATACTCACATCCATGCCGTCACTTCCACCGTCATCGGCCCTCACAAGCATTCCGGCCTTGCCTCCGGTTCTAGCGTCCTCCAGTGTCCCCCCTCACCTTCCGGCCATGTCAGAACCGGTCTCGCGACTCCCCCGGCCCAACTTCCCGTCTCACAGTCTTCCCCCTACCATGCCGACGTCTTTGTCTCAACTTCCCCCTTCCGGTCGAGTCATGCCCCCGGTCTACAACCCTTCTGCCAATTGGGTTCCACAGATGCCACCTGCGACGTCGGTTCCTACTACTGCCGTTGCACCTTTGGCCAACGGACTGTACAACACGTCCATCTCACTGCCCGACCCCAGCAGACACCACAACAGTCCGTTCACAGTGACATCAGGCACAATCTCGCCTGCAGTTTCTGCGTACTCCGTCCACACTCCTCAAAACCACCTCTCCCCTTCCTTCTTTTTGGCAAACCGAAACTCGCCTTACCGACCGGTTCGCAGTGTCAACACGTTGTTGATTCCGCCCCCGTCGGCGTCTCTGCAGCAGCGCAGTAACATCCCGTTCGAGCACATGCACTACCAGCCGCTTGGCAAAAACGAACGCAGGACGGGTGTGCTGCCATATGCGCAGTCTGAGGCTTGGCCGCAGGGACCTTTCCCGCAACCGATCTTCCACGCCACACTGAACTATTAGATGACTTGCCGTTATCGAAAGAGCTTTTTTACGACTAGATTTTACGATGATATACGAGAAGAAGTTCGCATTCTTTTCTCTCTTTTGCTTGTCTCGCACACCTGTCGTTCATGTTTGCCCCTTTGTGTATCTTGTACAAAACTTTCTTCACTCTGTGTTATGACCTAGCATTATTACGGCGTTGGCATTTATAGATGGCCTTTGTACTGGGAAGGAATTGTTTGCATACTTGGCCATGGGAGGGATTCTGATTGATTTTTCGAAGCATGGGTATGGCGTGGTTCCTGTACGTTTAACACTAACGTATGCTTGCATTTGCATGACGGATCGTTCAAACGATCGAACTAGCGGGCTAAAAGACCTGCTACAATAACAAAAACTTACACATCGATATCTTTCTGCTCAGTAGGAGGCATCTATAGTAGTCTGTCAATTCTAATGGTGACTTGATTATCTCACCGCCTTAGTCTGGACATAACTCTGACGGACAAATCGAGCGGTGACATCTAGTCAAGTGAGAAGTAGAATAACCAGAGTGATACTGACCACCAGGCTTCTAACAGACATATATCAATCAAATACACATACATAGGCATACACACATCTCTCACAGTTTAAACACCTAGACAGCAACCCCTACCCCATTAAGAATACTACCCTCAACATACTCCACAACCAGCAAACAACCACCTACTCTAAGTCCCCCCCGGCCCGACAAATTCTCCGACCCGACCCGACCCTTCCCTTTCCCGCCTCAGGCACCCAACCCGCACCTCCGAAAACGAAAGATCTTTGTCCGCGGAACTCCCATCAACAACCATCACAACCATCAATCAACCACCACACCACGCACCATGCCTCCCCGGCTCCAATTGCTGCCCTTCCAATGGCAGCGGCCCATGGCCACCACGACGACGAACCTCCTCTCCGCCTTCCTCCTGCCCCCAGCCGTCCACCAACAAAGTCGGAACGCGCACATCCTCGCCTCGCTCTCCGATACCCAGGGCGCCTACAACAAGCGCATCAGAAGAGGTCGTGGTCCTGCCTCCGGTAAGGGTAAAACCTCCGGAAGAGGTCACAAGGGTCAGAAGCAGCATGGAAAGGTCCCCGCTGCGTTTAATGGTGGTCAAACACCGGATATTATTGTTCATGGTGAGAGGGGGTTTAATAATGTGTATGTTTTCCCCCTTCCCTCCGCCCTTGTCATCTTTGACACGGAGAGAAAGATAATATTGAATAAATTCTAACGAGAATCAATGGGTTCGGATAGTCACTCCATCGACCTCGCCCCCGTGAACCTCGACCGAATCCAATCCTGGATCGACCAAGGCCGCATCGACCCAACCCGTCCCATCACGGTCCGCGAACTCGCTCAATCGCGCTGCATCCATCAGACCAAAGAAGGCGTGAAGCTTCTCGGCCGCGGCGTGGAGAAGGACGACCACGAGGTTCCCGTCGACAGTGTGCTCAAGCAGCCTATCCATATCGTTGTGTCGAGGGCTTCGGCGTCTGCTATCGCGGCTGTTGAGGCGGCTGGTGGGTCCGTCACCACGAGGTTCTATACCAAGTCTGCGATTGCGCGGATCATGAAGCGCGAGATGCATCCGTTTGTGTCGCTTGCGTGGACCAAGGAGAGTGGGAGTGAGGCGTTGGCGGTTGGTGAGGATGGAGAGGCTCTGACGGAGTCGAAGGTTATGAAGGAGATGGGGTTCGCGTATAGGTTGCCGGATCCGACTAAGAGAAGGGATATTGAGTATTATAGGGACCCGGCGCATAGGGGGTACCTCAGTCATTTGTTGAAGCCGATGGAGGGCCCGAGTTTGTTCTTCAGGTCGCCTGTGGAGCGGAAGTCTGCTGCTGGTGTTAGGAAGGAGAAGGTGTTGCCTGAGAATAGGCTTTGGTGATCGTGTTAGGGGGGTGATTTATGAAGGTTGTGTAGGTGATGAAGGGGGTGGTTTGGTTTGGGTGTAGGTATAGATGTTGATTTCGTTGAGTGCTTTGCTTTCCTTTTGGTTATTATCTCTTGTATAAATATGCTTGTATGTTATGTTATGCTTGTGGATATGGTTCATTACATTTAGGCTTGACTTGACTCTTCAATTCTTTTTCTACATCCCTTGGTTACCCTGTTACTGCATACAAGAATCGAAGTGACTACAGAACATGACAGAATTTTAGCCACGAGTCAATTAGACTATCTCCGCTAGATACAAGTCCCTCTCCCACCACCATTTGTTCAATTCATTCATAGTAGCAGAATGTCGCTCATATGTCAAAGAAAGCAAATGCCCTAAGAAGAAGAGAGAAGAGACTGTGGACACACCAAAAATAGCCAGAGAACCTCTCAGCAAGCAAGAAGACCGTCCAGATATAGGTAGGTAATACAGATGTTAAAAGGAAAAAGCGAAACGGGAAATGGGATATGTCAAGTTTTGTTCGCAAACCCTCACCGCTGAAAAGAAACAACAAACACCATGCCTTATCACCAGGAAAAGAAGCGTTTTGTTGCAAGTGAAAGGTGAAGTCAAAGAAGATGAGATACCAAACCAAAACCAGACCCTCTTCTTGCCCGAAAAATGTCCCCGACGGCGATTTGTAATGCCTGTAACAAAACACATAAAGTAGAGAGGTATACCGAGATGCGCTAAAGCAGAAAAATTCAAGAACTCATAAATCAGAACGCTGCCAACATTGAAAGAGGGTATCATAGATGATCAACATTCCGGAAACACCAGCGCTCGTGAGTATCATAAAAGCGCCAGTCATGATCATCGGTCATTCGTAAAGCAACATTCCCAGTCCCCCGACGGGAGGAAAATCGATCGACTGGGGAAGAAAGAAAGAGAAAGAATATAATGCGTTGAGGCACTGCAACGAATGAAGCCCTTTACAGCTTCCATGCCGACTCCGTAGGGCTCTCTGCATTGTCCAAGAATTCCCGCAACCAGCGGGAAGACAGCACGTCACGGATCGACCACCGCTTATCAACGTTCATGTTTAAGCAGCCCATTATCAACTCCAATGCGTCTTCTCTGTCCTGGCGAAGCTGGGGATCCGCTTCTTCACCCACCACAGCATGTTTATTCCAATTCCCACTGAGGATATTCGATTGAATCCGGGGAGCAAAAGCATCCTGGAACGGCCGTGATCCGACGACAATGGTGAACACGATGACACCAAATGCCCACATGTCCACCGAAGGATCGATAACTCCATTTGTCGAAAGAAGGAGTTCTGGGGAAGCGTACTCCAAGCTTCCCGCAACGCTGGTACTGGAACCAGCAGGGCCGATGGTCTTGGGCGGGGGACGGTCTGCCGCGTTATCGTAAGGATCAGGTGACGCATCCTCATTGTCCGAGTTCATCCACTCTGCCATTCCGAAATCGCACAGAACGAGAGTAGATGTCTTCGTCCCATCAGGAGACTCAGTAGGATCCAACAAGCAGTTCTCCAGCTTGATGTCCCTATGAACAACTCGAGCATCCTCGTGGAGGTACCTCAGGGCACACGCAAGCTGAAACGCATACTTTTTGGCTAGCGTCATCTCCAATCCGCGGCGGTTCTGCCGCACGAGATCGAAGAGCGTGCCGCCAATAGCCAGTTTTGTGAAGCAGAAAGTGGCATAATCGGTCTCGTAGACCGCGTCCAATGTCAGGACGTTCGGATGGCTTAAATATCGCCAAACTCGCACCTCGTGGTCGAACTCCGCTTGGACCTCGTCATTTTCCTTCTCGCTTCGTCCAGAAACTTGTTTTTTGACGATCTTGACGGCAAGCCGTTTTGTCTTGCCACTTTCCTCGACCTTGTAGGCCTCCTTTACTGTGCTAAAGCCACCAAATCCTATCTGCTTGCCAAGGACATACTCAGTACCGACCATTTGTCCCTCATCATCTGGCTGAGGAGCCGGCTCCTCAGCACCAGTGCTCCACATAGACAGAAACATGCTGGCCGGAGATTTGCCGCTCGAGGCAGTAGACCTGCGAGACCGCTGGCGGGTTGAGACGCGAAGGCCTCGTGCCTTACTTCCAAAGGGAGTCATGACACTACCTGACCAGGAGCTGCGGTCATCAAGTGAAGCGAACGTCTGTACGGGCGAGGCCACGCAGATGGGAGACGATAACATGCCCCGCGACCCTTCTGGAGGGGTTCGCAGCTCCTCCGTGATAGGAGACGCAGTAGATAGAGACGTGAGAGAAGTAGGATGCTCAATATCAGATGGGATAGCACCGTTTTCTTCGGGGAAGCTGTCGCGAGTGATCCCGGTAGGGATGGCTCGTCGTTCCTGCTGCCTCCTAAGGCTAGAACTGAGTCCCACCTGTCTTCCGTTGTGGTCAGCATCATCTTCCAGAGGCAAAGAATTCCTCAAGCTCGAACTCTTTGCTTGGAACCGTTGAGTGCGGTTCCTAACGTCTCCCCTCGAAGAAGGATCCTCTAGCGGTCGGCGTCGGCCAGAGTCAAGGGCGGCGTCAAAGCTGATGGAAGGGCGGCGTTCTTGAAGAAAGCTGTCGAGCGGAGATGATGCTTGTACATCCTCTGGCTTGTGAGGAAAGTGGACATCTTGCTTGGGATAATCATCATGACGGGGAACGGAGATGGGGGGTGTCGCTGAGTGCAGACCACTCAAAGCACTGTTGTCTTCATCAGTACCGCAACGGGGTGCGTGATAATCGTGAAAGATGTTTGTACGATCGCCCTCGATACCGTCTCCCTGATCCGACACTCTTCTGCCTCCATCATCACCCCGCCACCGGGGTCTCGGCGAATGCTGAAAGGCCGTCTCTAGCTTCAACCCAACCAATCCGTTGTTCCTCCCAGTCTGAGCCATGCCCTCGGAGAGAGAGCAAAGTAATATCCAAGGGCGTCAAGGATCAGACAGCCACGATCTAACTGTCGTGGAATTCGCGGATGACTCGAAGCTTGCACATGAAGAAGGAAGGAGAAAGAGGAGAGTGAATAGTAAGAGGAGTAGAAGGAGGAGTAGGAGGAGTGGGCGGGAGGAGACCGTTTGTAATCTTATCGACTCCGTGTAATACTACTACTTATCGGAGGGTCCCGATCCCACCGGAGCTAAACTCAAAAGTGCAGTGAGTCAGATGGAGAAAAGAAACTAAAATAGAACAAAGTGATATACTAGGGATGATAGGGCAGGCAGTTGATTGGAGTTAGGTAGAAGAAGGAAAACAAACGGCGTGCTTCTAGGCAGCTGTGGAGGGAAGAAAGAAGGAAAAATCGTCAGACACCAGGGACGAAAATGGTGAACGAAGGGCAATATCGGGTGATGACGGAGCTGAATTGAAGGGTTCCATTGAAGGGTCGGAGCAGCAGACGTAGGTGGGGGACAGCCTGGACCAATCAGCAATGCAGCTTAGGTGGTACACGGCGTCGTTCATGACGGAGGGATCGACCATCCACCGCCAGTCAGAGCCCGCCGTGGTTCCAGAGTCACTTAATCACCTGCCAATTCGCCCATCTCGCCCCCCCATCACCTGATATTATCGCCCTGGCCCTATGCCCTGAGCCCTATACAAAACTCATCTTACCTCAGCGACCCCATACCAGCTAACCACTTCAGGTTAGAATAACTTACCTAAGACAGCGTTGGCGCGTGGCCAGTCAGCTGCAGGGCCAGGCACGGGCCCTGAACGCCGTTCTTTGGTAAGATGTGGATAAGCGCGCGCAAGGGGCGCTTGTTTGGAGCAACCAGTTTGGAGACCTCCTTTTTTCGGGTCTGTCTCAAACAATCCAGAAAGTCCGGGGAACTCGTCCGGCCTTTGGTTTCTTGACTCGGTTCTGGGCACCAGCTTCACTTCTCCAAAACATCGGCGTTTTTGGCTATCGTTTTCTATTGCTTCGCTTTTGCTTTCGTCTTTGTGTCACTCTGGAAGTCTTTCTTTCGCCTTGTTGCCTGAACCATCGTCGCCTGGTCGGACGCCCAAGTACCCACCCCCCGCTGTTGCTGTTCCTGGCATTTCCCTCCTTCTTTCGCGTCGATACATCCATCGCAGCTAGAATTTCCAGTGGAATTCGCTCCTTTCTCGATTTTCCAATATCCCTTCACACTCCCTTACCGTTCCTACCCCGACGTCGGGCAGCGGCCAGTTGCGTTACCACGTGGTTCCAATGCCCGTGATCCCATAAGTCGTGCCTTCGTGCGGAGATTCGAAAGACGTTCCCTTCAAATCATAGTTGTGACTGCTTAGAAACGTAGCAAACATGGCGAGGCCACGGATTGTACGGGCTGGTACGTCTACTCCGAGCACATGGTCGCCGATCCGTATACCGGCTCCGCCCTTGCTGACCCAGATTATGTTATGATAGACACCCTTGACCTCCAAGACCACAACGCTCCTTCAGCTAAAGATCACACGCGGCAACCTACTCACTCATCTGGAGTCGCTCCTCACCAGGAGCAAACCCTTCGCCATGCGGACGACGTTATCAAATCCGAGATGATGCACGGCCCCGGCGTTGAAGGCGACCATCCGGAAGCTGGATACGGCGATGGGATTGATATATACGACGACGACGATGATGATATTGAGGAAGTGGACGAACTGGGACACCATCATCACAAGGGTGATTCTGGGGGTTCCGAAGAAGGCGATCTTGCGGATGGGGAAAGCGACGACATGATGGACGACGATCTCATGGACAAGATTTCAAGCTCTCCATCGATTGATGACGGTGCGTTCCGCCTCTTTTGGTTCTTTCGGGGAATACGTAGACATCCCTGTGTCACACAACCCGCCTGTATCCAAGCATCTTATTTGCCCTCAGCCGTCCAGCTCTGGACCATGGCTAACCCTGACCAGAGGACATCGATTTTGAATTTGTTTATGCCCTTCACAACTTTTTCGCAACCGTTGACGGACAAGCAAATGCGGCGAAGGGCGATACCATGGTTCTTTTAGACGATAGCAACAGCTACTGGTGGCTTGTTAGGATCGTAAAGGATGGCAGTATCGGTAGGTTACCTGAGATGTTACACGAGATGTCAGCTAATTATCCGGTAGGTTACTTGCCAGCCGAACACATTGAGACGCCCACAGAGAGGTTGGCGAGATTGAATAAACACAGAAACGTAGATGTAAGTGCTAATATTGATCCCGTGGTCTTTTCTAACGTCATCAGTTGTCCGCAACCATGCTTGGCGATAATTCGGAAAAGTCCAAGAATCCGCTGAAGAAAGCAATGCGCCGCAGAAATGCGAAGACCGTTACTTTCACAAGCCCAACATACATTGAAGCATCCGATGTAGAATACTCAACCGAAGAGGAAATGGACGACGATATCTCTTTCCAAGACGAAGATATGGCCCGGGAGGATGCGGATCACTTACAGGATGGCCAGAATGAAGACATTGTTGTCAAGCCTCTCAGACCCAAGTCGCAGAAGGACAGAGGAATCGAAGAAGACGACATCCAGGAAGTGCAAGAGCCTGACAGCGCTAGTTCCGACAAGCAGCGGTCCAGCCAGGAGATATTTGAAGCGGAAGGTGAGGACATCCCTCAGGGATAGCGAAGTGGAAGCTAACAGTCTTCAGCGGAAAATGCTGTCAGTAGGTCCAGAAATGGCACTGTGCGGAATACGGACTCCTTTTTCAAGGATGATACTGTTGAAACCAAGAAGATCTCTTTGACACCGAACCTGCTTCGGGATGAGAACTCATCGGGTGAGGCGAAAGAGGTAAGCATATATCTAGTTCACTGCCTCTGTCGTTATGAAAGCTAATCGGTCAGCAGAGCCGCGGCAGCATGGAGGCGATCGACAAGACGCTCAGCGCTATTGACAAGAACAAGGACGATAAGAAGCGTAAAGACAAAAAGCCAGGAATGCTCAGCGGCCTGTTCAAGAGGAAGGACAAGAAGACCAAGTCTAACGATGAGGACACGGATGAAGCGGAAAAGACCTCAACGGAGCTGTCTCGGACGTCCCCACAACCGAAGACATCGTCGGATTCTTTGTCTTCTCCCGAATCTGCTCGGTCGCCTAAGCCTTTGGTGGTGCAGAGACAGACCAGCAAGTTGCAGAAGCAACCTCCTTCGGCTATGTCTCCAACTAGGCAAGACATAATCCAGGAATTTGGTCTTCAGAGTCCCATCGATGGTAAAGAAGAGCCGAGGCCAATTATGAGTTCGAAGGATCAGACCATCCGACAGGTAACTTCCGAAGAGGATGATGATATCCCATCATCTCCTCCCCTTGGGCCTTTCGACGACAGCCAGGAAGCTATGTTGTCTTCTGCCCGTGTGCCAAGTCCTTCAAAGAAGCCGGCTTCAACTCCGTTCGTTAACCAAGAACACCCATCCGCTGACATCCAGAAAACCTGGGAGGAGGATATGTCTGAGAACACATATTCTCAACAACGGTCCGTGGCGTCTCCTCCACAGAAATTCACACCAAAGCAAACGTTGAACTACCAGCCACAGCGTCTAGATTCGCCTCTCAGCGGTTCTCCGCTGGAAGGGCCGGTTTCACCTCTTACACCAGGATTGGTGGCAGGCCTGCCATCCCCTGGGAGACACTCAGTCTCATCGGTGTCCCCGCCCTTATCTCCTATTGCTGGTGACAGCGATCACAGAGGCATCGACGCCGTGCCTGCGTCGTTTGAAACTGCGTCTGCTGGAACACCGACTTGGAGCGATGCTAGCTTGCGGTCATACTTGGATGACGAGAACGACATCCGCGATCTATTTATCATTGTCCACGATAACTCTAACATCCCACCCGCTGGCCCTGACCACCCGATTACTGGCTGTCTCTTCAAAGAAGAGAGCAAGAGGCTGAGGGAGATGACCAGCCAGCTGGATGCGATGCTCGCTGAGTGGGTAGGCCGGAGAACGCGGAGTGCGGCGAGCAAATAAGCAGGTCTTTTGGTCTCGGGTACTTGGTGTACACTCGACTGGTCACATCTGCAACTCCGGTTATTCGCGCAAATTCCAAGAGGACGGGTCACTCCGTTCGCCAGGGGCTAACAATGTGCTGGACGCATGAACTTGGTTGGCCCATGTTATTGTCCCTCTTTCAATCCGTCTCTCATTCGGGGACTCGATCATACCTGCGCTGTCACTTGCATAGCGCGACTCATTCATCCCGACAGGTGATGATCGGTCATATCTGGCCTTGATTTTCTCTGACTTTTTATGTTTTTGTATGCTTCAGTCTTTTAGTGTTGCGAGCTGTCTCTTTCTTTTATTGCTTGTATGTTCTCTGCATTGAAGCCCATCTTCTACAGTTGCTGGGATACCCTAAACTACACACCTCCAATACCTCGTGCACTTTTCCCCCGACTTTTCATGAAGTGATGTTAGATCTACATGTTCGCTATTCATCAATCAACTTTTGCATTCATTCAGGCACACCGCCTTGTTGGGGAACCTACGTGATAGATCATGCAATATCAAGAATATCACGAAGACAATAGCCCTGTAGGAGCGCTCCACTTCAGCCAGAACAAACAGACCTGGCCCAGCCGCGTAAAAACAGGCCACCCTGTCGCCAAGTCCGAGTCATCAGTTCGTATGTGTTCGCGAGGCTGAGTCGTGCGGAACGGTCACCTGCACCCACCCCCGTCAGCCGCCAGTCACCCACCACCCATTCCTGCAGCACGCCCCAGCTGATCATCTTCACAGGACAACCATATACTATCCGAATATAACAGCCATCTCAACTGCAACCCCATACATGCATCCATCCATACATACATACCAACCAATATCCCTCACCACACATTCATTCCCAAACCAGACCAGCGATAAACTATCCCATCCATTTAAATTACTCACTTCCAAAATATGTCCGACCCCTACCCCCAGCACCAGCAACCATCCTACCCCTCTCCCGTCCCAAATAGCGAAACTCCGTACTACTCTCCCCCGGACGGCGTCTACCAGCACGCAGGATACGACTACAAACCGCAACAGTTCTACAACCAGCATGCGCTGCCGAATCAAGACCCCGCTTATAGTTCTCAGTACGACGTGAGCCAGATCCCTCGGTCTTATCCGACACAATGGAATCCGCAGCCTGCTAGCAGCAGCAGCACCAATATCAATAATGTCAACAATGAGTCTAATCCTACATCGCATTATGATCCCGACCGTCTAGGACCGGGCTATGAACCGCCTGTTCGGAGGGGGAGTAATGCTGAGTACTAGTCTGTTTTTGTTTCCCTCAATCTCATATGTAAATATACATCATACAATTATACTTATACACAAGGGAATAAAACAGTGCCCAATCCGCCGCAGACATGCAAGCCCCTCCTCCTTCAGCCCCAGATACCGAACAGCAATCCCGCGCCTATGATAATGTCCCTACCACCAATTCTGGTGCTGCTTCCGGTGAAGAAGAAGGCGAGCGCAGTCTAGGTGGAGCTGTTCTCGGTGGCGCGACAGGGTATTATCTGGGACATAAGAAAGACCATGGACTTTTGGGGGCAGTTGGGGGTGCGATCTTGGGGAATTTTGTTAGTAATAAGATGAAGAAGGACGATAGTGATGAAGAGGTGGAGGTGGATGATGATCGCGAGACTGAGTACACTCGGTATCATAGTAGTCATTATCGACGGTCGTCGAGTCATGGACATGGACATCATCATCATCACCACCATCACCATCATCATCATGGTCATGGACATCGGAGTCGGAGTCGAAGTCGGCATGAGGAGTATGAGGAGGAGTGGTAGGGAAGTATTATGAGTTATGAGTTATGGGTTATGATTGATTGTTTCCTTGAGCTGTGAGCCATGTTGGATATGAATCATGATGTTGATACCCTCTTTGTCTCTGTCTATGATTCTACTTACTGTGAGTTACTGGCTATATAGAATGTTATCTATTCAATTGATCCACACGGTGTCTGTCCAGGATACGTACTCCTCAACATAAGCCCACCCCACCCCAAATGTTCCAGCCCACTTCACAAAGAAGAATCAATATCAGATCATCTAACCTCCATCTAAACTCCTCGTTCCCCATCTCACTTACCTCGATTCAGCTAGATCTCAGCCACCAGAAACACTCCATAACTCTTCAGCCCCCCGAGAGCCAATCATATCCTCAGAGCATTCTAGATGTCGAAAGAATCGCCAAAATCCACTTTCGGGCTACTGTCCAATGGGAGGGGCTGTTCGTGACGCGTTGTACGCGATTGAAAGTGAATGAGAGGGATGGAGGGGTCTGGACGGGTCTACTGTGAAAGGAACGGATATATACTGGTGAATGTGAAGTGATGGGGTAGTTAGTGGGGTGCTTGGATTAAGTGGCTATCTATGGCTACATGTGATGGTGTGACCTGATGGCGGGATTGTGCGATGGTTAGTATATGATGTTCTTGAGGTTGTGGTAGGTTAATTTATCTGAGGTATAAGAAGGCGTCTTATAGTTCTTGTCTTGCAGTGGTAGTTACTATAGCTGCCGCATGTAATAAAGGATGGGATGGGAGGGGATATGAAATGGAAAGGTGACTAATGAGTCTAGTACATTGAAGACTGCTAATTTGATGCTGATGGTTGATGTTGTCATCATCGCTGACAGAGGGGTTTGATGAAGATAAACATATGGCGACAGTTCAGGGTCCTATCACCAAGACGAAGGGGACCCTTGTACCTGCATGTTTTAGTGTCATCCACATCCTGGTTACGCGCCTCGATCGCGAGATCGTAAATAGGCGGTGAGACGGGGTTTTCGAGGATTGAGCAGTTGATCGCGTGCGTGCTTTCTCTCGAAATTTACAGAGAGACGGTGCGGATTCAGTGATTGTTTTCACGTTGAGTGAAGACAAAGAAAAGTCATACGATCATGAGCATGTTCATAGATAGCGTGGGCTGGGGCTATCAAGGAGATAAGCGTCTAATTAGCTGTTCGGGGAGATGCTAGCGGATCTACGAACGGATGGCCGATATGCTCCATATTCATATCTCTCACCGTTATTTTTTCTGTCTGCCTGCTTGCCGATAATGGTGAGTCCAGATAGATAAGAGTTCTCTTGCTCTCTGCTACGTTAGTGTGTCCCTTTGCGGTCCTTGCCGAAAACATCCCTGATATCTCCGAAACAAGATGCAGGCCGAGATAGGCCATCCGTCAACTCGAGCCATGTATGTCTCAAAAGAGGTGGCAGTGACGGATTGTTTTGGAAACCGAACGAGGAGTCTATCATAGTAAGAGATTAGGGTTGCAATCGATGATGCTGTCTGTGCTTTTGCCTGGATTTAACCTTCAATAAACAGTGTGGGTCGGGACTCCGGGGCAGCCGTGATCTTGACCGGGGATTGCCTTGGGCGGGTCTGGGAAGTCTCGGGCTCTGCCTTGGAAAGGCGTCTTCGCATCCATGGGATGACGGCAAAATTGTGATTCGGAGTCAAAAAAGTCTATCATGCCTCTTCCCTTCGGCAATCATCCAGTATTGTCCGTGTCACCCCACGCTCAGTCTGACTTAATCTCGGAGAGTTTGGGCGATGAATGCAGTAGGAATGTGAACAGCCGACCGAAGCGCAGGAGAAGGCAGATCAAAGGAGAATCCCGGGGTTTGAAAGGGGTAGGGTTACCGGAAAGAGGGGGGGAAGAGCGAGCTGAGAGAGAGTCATCACTCACTATCTGCAATGGTCCCAGTGCGGATGGACCAGCAGATCCGGAATGAAGATGAGGATTATTGATTGGAGTTAGTCAAGATAGTTAGTCTAATTGTTGCCGAACGGAGTCCGCTCCATTCCGAGTCCTCTTTGCCTCTGGGGGAAAGCCAATCAGCAGGCGGCGATAGGGATCATCCTCCATCCTCAGCCCCAGAATCAACTCGTGACTCGATCTCGAGGCCGCCAAGTGTGACTGACTCCCTTCCCTTGTCGCGCATGCCTTCACCTCCTTCTCCTTCCTCTCTCTTCCTCTTTCTCTCTCTCTTCTTCCTTCTTCATCTTGTCTCGTTCTCTTCCCTCGTCTTTCGTCTTTGTTTCTCGTTAGCAAGCTGCTGACGGGATTGCCTACCCTCTTTGCTTTGTTCGTCTTATCGCCCTGCCTTATCTAGCGTTCCTTCCTACCGCTACAGAGACACGTCCTATACTTCCAACACCAAAGATACTTCTACAGTCTGTCTAGGTCACACACAGATATAGACTCCTGGCACAAGAAATAGCCATGCCTCCTCCTCTCTTACAACAGATTCATGCAGTGCTCCCGCAACACTGTGAACCGACAACCCCATTCCTCGCGGCCGTGTCCTCCTACCTCCACATCTGCCTCCCCACACCGTTAGCCTTCGTCTCCTCCGTTCTCGGAACCCTCAGCATCGTGTCATGGCTCTTCGCTCAGCTCCCACAAATATACAAGAATTATCAAATCCAGTCGACGGCTGGCTTGTCACTGTTTTTCCTCGTGGAGTGGTGTCTGGGTGATACTAGTAACCTCCTGGGTGCTCTGCTCACCCGGCAGGCAGGCTGGCAGGTTATCGTGGCTGCTTACTATGTCTGCGTTGACGTGACTCTGGTCTTCCAATACTTTTGGTACACACACTATAGGGGACAGTATGATGGCTACGGTGCCCTTGCTCATTCGGAATATGATCGGCCTCCGGGTAGTGTCTTGGAAGGCGTCTCGTTCTCCGACAACAGCTCTTCCGATCACGCCCCTCGCTCTACAGAGTCCCCCTTGCCGTCAAATCCCAAAGACATGAAAGATATCAAGGAACCTGCGGTGCCGAGTTCCAACGGGCAATCTCCTTCTTACTCCAATGAGAAATTGAGCTCCTCTAAGCGCTCAATCACCCGATCCAGCAGTGGCCCCAGCCTCCCAATTGGGTCCCCACGCACTCTGCTGCTTGCATCAATGCTGTGCGCCGTCGTGGCTAATGCTGCTCCGACAGAGCAGCAAACAACATCCGAATCCTCACAGAAGACTCTCGAGATCCTCGGCCGGATCATCTCCTGGATGTCAACATTCCTCTACCTCGGCTCGCGGCCACCCCAACTATACAAGAACTACTGCCGGAAGAGCACATCAGGCCTCTCCCCATTACTATTCATGGCTGCCTTTTGCGGGAACCTCTTTTACTCCGCCTCCCTTCTTACCAATCCTAACGCCTGGTATGACTTCCCAGCCTATGGGGGTGGTGGCTGGGCCGATGCAGACGGCAACGACCGCCTTGAATGGGTTACCCGAGCTACTCCCTTCTTCCTTGGCGCCTTTGGTGTGCTAGCCTTTGACGGACTCATGGGCGTGCAGTTCCTCATGTATGGAACCCGGGATGACGAGTCTATCATGCAAGTTGAAGACCCCAAAGACGGACGTAGTCGTTGGACCCGCGTTCGGGGCTGGATGAGGGGCTGGATCCCTTCAGTGTCCCCTGCGCGACGACTTCGCTCTGGCGCCACAGTCTCTTCAGGGGAGAACCAATCTCTCCTGCAGAACGAGCGGGAGAGATACGGTACAGTTTGATTATGATCTCATTCTGTATTACTATACCCTACTTGTCGCTTTTTTTTGGTTTCTGCATACCGGTACCCGACAATACCCAGGTCAGGCACCTGCATCCAACAGGCGAACATGATTTATTTTTACGACGTTATGGCTTCCTATCCCCATATATCGGGAATAGACGTTGCTTTCCTGCTTTCTTCCATTTCGCTTTATTGGTTGCTTGTTTGGCGTTAGCGATCGCCTGCGGCGATTGCACTGGAGTTTTTTTTATTTCAGAGAGTCTTCACCAAGACGAAGACTCGATTTTCAGCCAAGCATGCATAGCATTTGCTTACAGGATGGTCTCTTTGGGCGGCGCTTTTGGTTATTCTTATTTCGGGGACGGGTTTTGGATCGGCTTGGACCTTACATGGCATTCTCTTTTGTCCACCAATACATACTAGATGCATACATACAGCAACGGCATATACGGACTTTGCTTTGCTTTATTTTGCTCTGGGATGAAGATGTAGTAGAGCATGCTTGGCATATACATACTGCTACTGTCATTAGATTCCAGCACCGATAGATAGACCAATTGTCTTTGTTCACTGGCAGCATAGACCATATTCGAGCAGTTAATAACAAGTACACTCGCGTCATCACATCTACCTTACTACTAATTAGTAATACCATAACAGGCGATAAGAGTAAATACTTCATAAGGATCAAGCGTAAATATCAAAAATTTTCATGAAAAGAATATTAACAGTCATCTAATTATAATCGCTAATGTGGGTGCCCCAACCGCGAATCGCCGGGCCCAGTGTGTGTGTGTTCAGTCCATTTCATTACCACCCCCTTTTCTTTCTCTTCTCTTCGGCTTCTCTCTCATCAATCTCATTATGTAGGTACAGTTTGCATTGCCCCATGTTATTTGAACAATAAGTCGCAAGTGGCTCACTCTGGTCCCAGCCCTCCAGCACTTGGTGAGGGGGACCGAATCAGCAGTAATATCTATAGGTTAATAATGAAAGAAAGGACAAAGGGGGGAAGAACAGAATGGGGGGTGTGGGGATAGGGAGGAAGTGAAGTAAAGAAGGAAAAAGAGAAGAAAAGAAAAGAAACAGTGGCACGCGAGTCATAGTCGTTTGTTCAATTGAAACAGCTGGATGACATGACTCGTGGGCTTGAGAGAAGTGATAAACAATGTGCAATCAAGTAAGGGGTGCTACGGCGCATTGCCGTGCTTTAGGGGACCATGGTCGTCTTTGAGTTTCAATTCTGTAGTGCGTGTAGGTGCCAAAGTCAAACATAAGCATGACAACCGCATGGTTGTCAAATGATACACGGGAAGTGATGGAATAGCCTCGGATCGACCAGCGACGCGGCGTGACCAGTATCGGATCGATCTGGTTCATGTGATGGACACCTTCCGAACGTGTGTGCAACATCTTCAATCATCGACATGGTTCGATGGTGCAGAAGGCAGGTTGATCAGAGTCCAGTAAACGGCCAACTAATAAAGTGGCGACTTGACATCCTGAACGCCTCGTCTGATCACATCCTCAATCTGCCATCTAGGAGGAATGATCTTGGAGTTGCGCTTGCGACGCAACTCTTTCTCCTTCTCCGGAGGGGGCATCGCATCCTCCGGCAGGGCACCACCCGCGATGCCTGTCGAGAATTTGAGCTGCAGGACATTGCCGATTTCGTCGCAAGCCGTCAAGATGCGGTCAAGATCTTCCTTGGTGTGTGCAGCAGAGACGCAAAAGCGGGCCCGAGAAGATACCAGCGGCGTAGCAGGATAACCCACGACAACGACCGAGATTTTCCGCTTCAGCATTTCGTGGGAAAAGGCTGGCATCTTAGCAGGGTTGAAAAGCAGAACAGGTATGATCGGCGAATCATCGTGGCCGTACACTATAAAGCCAAGACGCTTCAAGCCCAGGCGGAGATACCGCGAGTTGAAGGCCAAACGCTGCAGTCGCTCTTCACCCTGACCGGGGATGAGTTCGCCGTTGATGATCCGCAACGCCGACATGATTTGGGCCAAAACTGCCGGAGCAGGAGCCTCGCCATAGAAGACACCGGAGTTGGTCGCTCTAAGCACATCAATCATCGCCTTATCCGCAGCGATGTATCCACCGTTGGCACCAAAAGACTTTGTGAGAGTTCCCATGAGAATGTCAACTTCGCTGGTGTCGATTCCGAAATAGTCACAGACACCACGACCCTTAGGACCAATGGCACCAATGGAATGGGCCTCATCAACGAACAGGTGAAACTTGTAACGCCTCTTCAGCATGACCAGTCCAGGGAGGTTGCACATAGAACCTTCCATGGAATAGAGCCCTTCAACGACAACCAAGATCTTCTTCCACGGCCGATGCGTACGGGGTTGACCCTGGCTGATAGCTTCGCGCAATTTTGATTCTAGATCCCGCATGTCATTGTGCTTGAACATAGCAATGGAAGCACCCGAAAGACGTGCACCAAACCGAATCGAGGCATGGTTTAGCTCGTCGGAAATGATAAGGCAGCCCTTGTTGACTAAAGCAGGGAAGATGTTCGCGTTGGTGCCAAATCCCATGGAGAAGACCATAGAAGCCTCTTTGCCAACAAACTTGGCGACCAAGTCCTCTACTTCCACATGGAGATCCTGCGATCCCACCTCAGCGCGAGTACTGGGGGAAACGATACCATACTTTCTGATCGAATCCTCAGCAATGTCCGCACAGGGGCCTTCAGATTGAGCAAAACCTAGGTAGTTGTATGAGCTCAGGTTCAAGGTGTCAGTGGTCGTTCCGGTGAAGTAGAAGTGCTTGTTGTGGTCATCCGTGGCCCGATCGATCAGCGTGATATAGCGACCAGGAACTCCAGTAACAGGACGTTCAAAGCAATCGTTAATCCGCAATTTGAGGCGACGCACGTAGAAGTTGTCGAAGTCACTGTTCAGGGCGCCGTATCCATTCTGGGGCTTTAGATGCCGATAGTTCTCTTCGCGGAAGCGCTTTCCAAAGAAGTCTCGCACGTGACCGAAAGCGATTAGGATAAGATAACTGATATAAGTGGTGAGGAGGTAATAATACGGGGGTTCGTCCATCACAGGCTCCGGGAATGTACCACCGGGGTGCTGGCTGGTGTACCTGTGGCTATGGTGGCCGATGGGTCCGAATTGAGCATGTTGCTTAGCCAGGCGACGGGCCTCTTCGGGCGAAGGCGGCTGAAAGAGTGTGGTCGGTGGTTCGTCCATGTTCGGGTTATCTGCAGTGGCAGTGGAGAGAGAAATTGTAGGCAGCGACAAAGAGGCCGAACTGATGGGTGGAGTGGCAGTACTAGAGTTCAGGATTCCACTGGCCGATTGGACAGCGGCCTGCGCAGTCTGAGATTCGGCCTTGGGCTTAGGAGAGGTCGAAAATAGCTGGCTTAGGCGATTAGGTTTAACGGCGGACGCCTTGATGGCGATACCACCCTTTGCGGAGGCAGGAGATGAAGAGGGAGCGTTGGAGGGGTTGTTGACGGAAGAACTAGCAGCGCGACGAGGCATCGCAAGGAAACAGCTAGACAGGAACGAGCAGGGTTGTGCAGCACCGAGGGATGAAGGAACTTCTGCCGCGGCTCTTCAGCAAGAAGTACGGCAAGAACTACCTAATAGGCAACCAGCGAACTTTTGCTTCTAGGCAGCGTGTTCCTTTGATCTGGCCTCCTTTACTCCAGCGCAAGAGGCAATGACAATGATTCGGTGTCACCTACACACGGCGGAGTGAAGTGTCAGTCACCATTTCACCAGGCGAGGAGAGCGATAACAAAATGGCTAAGCGACCGAGGGATTGTAGTCGCAAGCAGAGACAGGGACTCAGATGACAAGAAGCGAAGAGGAGAGGGGTCTAAGGGGGGTGAAAAAAAAAGGAAGAGTCTTGTCGAGAGACTCCGGAGACTCCGGGGCTGATCGGTCACGTACCTTCGCACGTGGAGGAACAGTAGCTGAGGGCACGGAACCCTTCGACGACGGGATCTGTCGGGACCCCTAAGCCAAAGGGAATCAATCGACCAGATTAACCGTTAGAGAGGCAGGACCTTTCGTAGGATTGAAAGTTGGCGAGGGAAGAAAAGGGTCGGTGCTGGAAAAGAGATCGGAAAGGGAAGACGAAGAGCCCCGAAGGTCGAATAACGGGAAGAAGACAGATTGGAGTGAGATGAATAATGGAATTTTGTGACGCGAATAAGAGAAAAAAACAGCCTCAAAGGGAATAGTAATGAATAATGCCACCAAACAAGGTACGAGGCTAAGAATCGAAGCGGAGCCCAGGCTTGCGTACTGTAAAGTGAAAGCAATACTGTGTAGGGTTTGGTTGGGGTGAAAAAGCGCAATTTTCGCTGGTGAGATTTTGCAAATGACGATGGAGTTACGGGTGGGAAGTGGAGCCAGCCCCCCCGACCCATCGAAGTCGGTCACAGGGCGGTATTGTTTGCTGGTTATACACCATCCGTGCTCTTTCCGAGTACCTGAGCCATCGGTATTCTGACGGTAAACATACCCGCCGCCCCTGGACCCTTCTGCAAGTTCCACGCTTTGTTTCCATTCGTTGCACGCATGGATTCTATCGAGTATTTTGACTTTCGCTCATCCCAGAAAGGGGCAACGCAAGGTGATGGTCACCAGAGGCACCTTGAAACTGCCATTCATGTCGGTAGTCTGACAGCCTGGATTTCACCGCTAGTTACTCCCAGGGACTTTAGTATTCTCTTGCATCAATCGCTTTGCATTCACATACTGCAGGTTGCAGCGTACATATTCCTGCCTCAGGCGAGACCCTGGTTACGGCTCAGGTTTCCGAGCAAAAGACGAGACACAGAACGGGGCTGCTGTTGATTGATATAGTCTAACTTACAATTTCTGAATGTTTATCAGTAAATAGGATATACAAATATGTTGAATGATGCCCAGGACATTTATTTCTATACTTAGTTGTATCTTCACTGCGTCCCCACCTGATTCCAGGCGTTTGTCTGCCTACCGCGGAAATCCCCTTGCAGATTCCGTCCCCGGCTTCCTTGATTCCGCTCCGGGGTAGATAGATCGGGACACCCACCCTAGCACAACAGCGTAAAAAGGATGTCCTCGTTGCAGTTCGATCCTTTTCCCCATTCACATTTGGAAAGTATCTGCAATTGAACAAGAGCCGTGTGATTAAACCAGGTCTCAAACACTGACGAACCACGAGCCACAAAGGCTTGAACTCTATCAGGACGGAAGGACCTCGGCTCACTTTGACTGCAACTTTCTTGCTCTCCATACCACCGTCTACTGAGTGCACCTATAGTTCGATCAACAAATCTCCAGTCGTCATTGATTGGTGCGAATAAATCACGATCCTTTACGATGACTAGGTCCACCGACGATACAGGTTCCAAGGAACTATGGCGACACTCGAGCCCTTGCAGTACCCAGATCTACGACTTCATACAATCCGCCAATGCCAAGCATAGCCTGTCCATGTCCACTTACAACGATCTCTGGCAGTGGAGTGTATCTGAGCCCGCCAAGTTCTGGGAAGATGTCTGGAAATATACATCTATCCAATCTCATAAGTCATATGACCGTGTAAGTGGACTGCTGCCCTTTTCAAAGCTCAACACAAAGGCTTCTACTGGTGCTCGTCTCCTTTGATACCGTGATGGCTAATTCTCATTCCAGGTCCTGAGTTCGGACAAACAGCTTTTCCCTCGTCCCAACTTCTTTGAGGGAACTCGGCTGAATTTCGCTGAGAACCTCTTGTATCCGTCTACGTCTCCTGATGAGAACGCGGTTGCCGTAATCGCTGCCACGGAAGCGGATCGGGAATTTGTGACATGGAAGGAACTGCGTGACCGGGTACGCAGATGTGCGAACTCGCTGAAAGACTCGGGTCTGCAAGAAGGAGACCGGGTAGCAGGCTTTCTTGGTAATCATACCAACACCGTTGTGGCGATGCTGGCAACGGCATCAATTGGCGCACTCTGGACTGGCGTCTCGCCTGACACTGGCGTACATGCAGTGCTAGAACGTCTGAAGCAAATAGAGCCGAAGATCTTGTTCGCTGACAATGCATCTCTATATAACGGGAAGGTGCACGGAACTGATGCTAAATTGCGTGATATCGTGCCGGGGCTGCCGAACCTGGAGCTTCTCGTCATATTCGAGACAATCCAGTCCTACAAACTGGACCCTCAATTTTTGATCCCACTACGTGGAAAGGTTCTCACCTACACATCATTTCTTTCTACAGCTAGCAACCCTTCCGCCCCTCTGGGATTTGCAAGTCTAGGACCCGAACACCCTGTCTACATATTGTATTCCTCGGGTACTACGGGGGCACCGAAGCCGATTGTCCATGGTGCGCTGGGAACGCTGCTGCAACATAAAAAGGAACATGTGCTTCACTGTGATGTTCGTCCCGGAGACCGCCTGTTCTACTTCACGACGACTACTTGGATGATGTGGCATTGGCTTGTTTCCGGTCTTGCCAGTGGCGCTACCATTGTGCTCTATGACGGTTCCCCTTTTCGGCCATTCGACCCGGAAGGTGGGAAGGGTGAAATGGCAATGCCACGCCTGATTGATGAACTGCAAATAACGCACTTTGGAACTTCTGCCAAATACCTATCCATGTTAGAGCAGGCTTCCCTACATCCAACAAGTCACCCTCACCGTCCAGTAAGCTTGAAAACACTGAAAGCAATTTTCAGTACTGGTTCTCCTCTGGCGCCGTCTACATTCGAGTACGTTTACTCGTCTATCAAGGCTGACCTCATGTTGGGTTCTATCACCGGCGGGACCGATATCTTGTCGCTATTCTGCGGCAGTTGTCCCATCCTACCAGTCTACAAGGGAGAGATTCAATGCCGTTGCTTGGGAATGGCCGTTTCTGTCTACGATTACGCTGGAAATGACGTCTCTACTTCCGGTGAGGCCGGCGATCTGGTGTGTACGAAGCCGTTTCCTGCGCAGCCCGTTATGTTCTGGCCTCCCGGTCCGACTGGGGCGGAGAAATACCGCAAAAGTTACTTCGACGTCTTCGGGCCGACGATCTGGCACCACGGTGATTTCGTGCGTCTGGAACCCCACACTGGGGGTGTAGTGATGCTAGGACGCAGTGACGGAGTTCTGAAGCCAGCCGGCGTTCGGTTCGGTAGCGCAGAGATATACAATGTTCTTCTGAAACATTTTGCAGATGAAGTTGAAGATTCTCTGTGTATCGGACGTCGGCGGGATGGAATTGACACGGATGAAACAGTCGTCCTTTTTGTGAAGCTGACATCGCAAGGTGACGCTCCAACGACCATGCCGCCCGACCTCGCAACTCGCATTCAAGCGACCATTCGCAAAGAGCTCAGCCCTCGCCATGTCCCTGGGATTGTGGACGTCTGTCCCGAGATACCGGTGACATCCAACGGCAAGAAAGTTGAAAGCGCCGTGAAGCAGATCCTGTGCGGTCTCAACATCAAGATTGGTGCCAGTGTGGCCAATGCCTCGTGCCTTGACTGGTACCGCGCTTGGGCTGCGGCGCACTCATAGTCTCGTAGTATGGTGTTCATTAATAGAAGGCCCGGGAAAAGCCTAGAGTGAACCAGTATGCGATATAATAATCGTTTGTTTTACGGCCTGTTGGACTAGATAATGAACTGTTTCGTTTTCCAGTGGCGAGGTCAACGTGTTTCTGCTTTGTCCGCATTACTCAATTGACGATTCTAGATCTCCCATTACTAACCAGGTCCTAGTAAAAAATCATGGTTTTACATATGACTCAGGGTCTGTAAGAGCCTAATAACAACAAAAACAATTGGGAGGGTAATCACAAGGTATACAATTCCGGAAATCAATCGGATAATCCATCCTAATTGTCGTCAATACGAAGACATCATATCCTGCTTCCCCAAGTCTGACGTCGTGCGCCGTGCCTGTTGTGATTAGATAAGCGATCTGAGTCCAAATCCTTGCGGGCGCCGGCGTGACGACGACATCTCCGGAAACGCCGCAGCTTTCACGCCGTCCGAGAAGGGAGCAATTTTGAATTGAGTACTCTCGGCCCATTTCATTCATTCACATTCGTCAATATGCGCCGTTCTGTACTACGGGCCGTTGAGTCCGCAAAGCCACTTGCCCGCGTGCCTCGCTCCGCGTCTAGAGGTTTTGCTACTGTCAATGAGAATGGTTCCAAGGTAAGTTCATCCAATGCAGGAAATTAGGCTTGACGGTCATGGTCGGACTCGGAACTAACTATTACCTCTTTGTCGCTCGCTGTGTAGGACCCTGCCGAGCTAGATCAGATCACCACTCTGCCCAACGGTATCCGCGTTGCTACGGAATCCCTGCCTGGGCCCTTCTCTGGTGTTGGAGTTTACGTCGATGCCGGATCTCGCTATGAAGATGAGAGTCTGCGGGGTGTAAGCCACATTATGGATCGTCTGGCTTTCAAGTCGACCAAGTCGCACACCAGTGATGAAATGCTCGAGGTTTTGGAGAGTCTTGGAGGAAATATCCAGTGTGCTTCTTCTCGTGAATCCTTGATGTACCAGTCCGCTAGTTTCAACTCCGCTGTCCCGACCACCCTGGGACTGTTGGCTGAGACTATCCGGGATCCTCTTATTACAGAAGAAGAAGTTCTTCAGCAGTTGGCTACGGCTGAGTATGAGATTGGAGAGATCTGGTCCAAGCCTGAGCTCATCTTGCCCGAGCTGGTACATACCGCGGCCTACAAGGACAACACATTGGGAAACCCTCTGCTTTGCCCACATGAGAGGCTGGGCGAGATCAACAAAGCGGTGGTTGATAAATACCGTGAAACCTTCTTCAACCCAGAGCGCATGGTCGTCGCTTTTGCTGGTGTGCCGCACGCTGAGGCCGTCAAGCTTACAGAGCAGTACTTCGGTGATATGAAGACACACAAGAAGACAGACGGCCCTGTGCTTTCGGGAACGGGTATCGACACTACACTGTCTGAATCCAAGTCGGCCGCTGAGGAGGGCCAGGTACCCACTGTTCCCCAGTTCACTCCGTCATCTACCACAACTACCACCGCAGCCTCTCCTAAGTCGGGATTCCTTTCCAAGCTTCCCTTTTTAAAGAATCTCTCCAACTCTGGCTCGCAAAATTCCGCCGCGTCGCCGCTTGACCCATCATTGGTGCAGTCGTCGAACTTAGATCTCACCCGTCCTTCCCACTACACCGGTGGTTTCCTCTCTCTTCCTCCGATCCCTCCTCCTGCGAACCCTATGCTTCCTCGGCTGAGCCATATCCACCTTGCCTTTGAGGCGCTTCCGATCTCGAACCCCGATATCTATGCCCTGGCAACCCTCCAGACCCTTCTCGGAGGTGGTGGTTCCTTCTCTGCTGGTGGTCCTGGTAAGGGAATGTATTCGCGTCTCTACACCAATGTGCTGAACCAGCACGGATGGGTCGAGAGCTGTATCGCGTTCAACCACAGCTACACAGATAGCGGGATCTTCGGTATCTCCGCATCTTGCAGCCCGACACGGACCACCGAGATGTTGGAGGTCATGTGCCGCGAATTCCAGGCCCTCACTCTCGACACGGGGTACCAAGCCCTGCAGCCGCAGGAGGTTAACCGTGCAAAGAACCAGCTTCGCTCTTCGCTCCTTATGAACCTGGAGTCGCGTATGGTGGAATTGGAAGATCTCGGACGTCAGGTCCAGGTGCACGGCCGCAAAGTTGGTGTCAAGGAAATGTGCGCGCACATTGAGTCTTTGACTGTGGAGGACCTGCGCCGGGTTGCCCGGCAAGTCTTTGGTGGACTTGTCGAGAACAAAGGACGTGGCACCGGCAGGCCCACCGTTGTGTTGCAGGAGGGAGAGTTGGAGGGTTACAGGCTCCGTCCTTTCCCTTGGGAGGAGATCCAAGAACGGATTGCCCGGTGGAAGCTGGGAAGGAGGTAATTTGCCATACAGTATAAGCCCCGGGCATCGCAGCGACCTACCTGTGCTGTTCACGGGGTGTAGAGGGATGTAACACTTCCATTTTCTTCACTCCTTGTAATTAGAGATAGCCATATACAATCATGTACAATATATATAGCCCGAATAAGCCCTTTTTTCCCGGAACAATTGAACGTATAAATTGGGGGCGTCGCGTGGATGCATCGGGTGCAGTCGAAGCTCCTTACCGTATTGAGTTCGTTCCGCCCGGGAAAAAAGTTGGATCCGGAAGGTCGAATCCGCCATCCTCCATCAATCTCCGTCCGTCCTCAACACTTTCAGTCCATCACCTCGACCCTCGCCCGTGCTTCCTGCGACCCATTCTCCTATCAATACACCTCTTTAATCCCCTTTTCTTCAACCACCGTCACAATGGTCAAGCTTACCGAAGTCGAGGATGAGCACTTCTCCCAGGAGAAGCCCATGCCCAGCAAGCACAATGTCCTTCTGACCTCGGACGACGAAGAGGAAGACGACTACACTGACACCGGTTAGTATCCTGATGACCCATAATCAAAGGCACAATTCAACCGGGCGCTCGTTTTGCATGAGCAACTGCATTTTCATTCTTATCCTCCGCGCAACAACATCCGGAAGCATTATCCATCCACGCCGAACCTGATCCATCTATTCATCCATTTATCGGCGCAGCCGTTCAAAACACATGGCCTTCATTTTCTAACCTGCCATACGTACAGAGTCCGAAATCTCCGTCGAGTCTGATCTTGAGGTCGACGGCGAGACCTTCTACGACCGTCTCTATGCCCTGAAAGACATTGTTCCTCCTTCCACACGCCGCTCGGTCACCAGCACCGTCGAGTCCATCACTTCCTTCACAAAGTCCAGCATCCAATTCAGCGGCAAGGCGCTGTGGATCATCAGCACCAGTGCCTTCCTCCTTGGTGTCCCGTGGGCTCTGGCCTACGCCGAAGAGGAGCAGTACATCCAGATGGAGCGCGAGCAGGGCATGATCAAGGGCGCCAACGAGGTACGTTACAGCCATGTTCAATTCCCATTTTCATATTCGTCGGGCTATCTACTTGTCACTTGGCTATTGCTGTATTGTTACTGTCATGCGGCCTTGTCCGGGGCAGTTGGCGATGACGTGAAAACTCTTTTCCGTTCTTATTATGTGCCAAGAACGGAGATACAGACGTCATTTGGATTGCCCGCACATGTTTCGATGGTCTGCGAAAACTCCGAGCAGCTGCTAATTACATTGTTTTCTATCATTAGATGCTTACGCCCGGCGCCCCCGGTGAAGAGAAGCCCGCTCAACCCTCTTTGTAAATGAATACCGCTGCCAAAGATGAAGATCGCAACAGGTGGGAATAGTTGATTTGCCATGGCCTGTCGAACTGCCACTACCTCAATATCGAGCCTGTCCGAAGCCACCTGTTGTCGTAAGGCCTATGGTTTCTTGTTGAATGTTGTCGGTCTTCCTGGAGCATAATGTCGACTTCCAGGCGATGACGTTCATTGATGAGGTCACTGCACGAATCTAGTCGATTTCTCTGTTCCAACAAAAAAATACCAGCCAGGCAACTTTGAATTAGCGATGCATGATCCGGATTACATTGGATTAAAAGCAGGTGTGTACTATCGAGGATGGATAATCGCGAATATATTCAACTCATTGATTTGAGTTGACGCGAGGAAGATATAAAAGGGATGGTATGGTTTCCATATGGACATGAAGGAAAATCTTGCCCACCTGTTACTGTTCGGAATCTCTGGCCCTGTTAACTTGACGCTTTTTCTCCTCTCTCAACCTTTGATTCCAGAACTTCTGGCTTGGGCGATGTGTGTATTTCTATACTGATTTATTTTCCCCTGGTTACAATGTTCGTTTCGTTTTATGTCTATTTCCACCATTTGGGAACTCATGTTTCTAGATAATGAAATGTGAATGATCTTGAGATAATATTCAGGACGGGACTCTCATGAGCCGAGTACATTTTCTCCTTGCGCTAGAAGGAAACAGGCCGAAAATAAAATAGCAGAAATAGGGTATCACAGCATGAAAGATATAGGTACAAGCCCCCGAACCGAGGGGGCAAATGGATATGGACAAGAAGAATGGTGTAAAGGCGCGCATCCGAAGAAAGTGATGCTGACCAGGTGAAGAACTAACCACCCCAGGCTGAGTACATAACGTCGTCCAGACAGCACCCGTATATGGATCAAAGATGTGCAAACGAACACATCTAGAAGCTTGCACCATACTATCCAAGAGTCTATGATATGATATGGTCAGCAAATGCTCTCAGCTGCCGCATCGATCTTGGAGCTCCAGATCAAAAACATACCGTGGTTTCTCTTGCAGTCCGTAGATTAACGTGAAAATCGCGCCACAATTTCTTGACTTCACCATTCGCTATCATTGATTCAACTGCTTTCACGGCGTACTTGGTTTTCTTCTTCGTGCTCCAGTGGCTGCGTTCCACGATTCTCGTCTCGGATAGGTATCCCTGGTGTTCGAGGTAGCCGGTCACCCATTCGTTGAGGTGGAAGCGCCAGTGGGTTAGGGTGTGAGCTAGAGTTGCTTTGTT
Source organism: Aspergillus welwitschiae (assembly GCF_003344945.1). Classification (NCBI taxonomy): domain Eukaryota; kingdom Fungi; phylum Ascomycota; class Eurotiomycetes; order Eurotiales; family Aspergillaceae; genus Aspergillus; species Aspergillus welwitschiae. The sequence continues at coordinate 1,304,552 of NW_020798696.1, forward strand.
TTTGCAGTGGCTGTTGGTTGGTAGCATGCCTCATTAGCTATATGGAGACTTTTGGTTTGGTGAAAAGGGATGGGCGAGATGCTTACCGTCCGAGGAAGAAGCGGGTGTTTTCGTCTGGTAGGATGTGGCCGTCTCGGTCTCTTTCTTCGTGGTCATCATCTTCGTGTTCCTCTTCTTCGTTCTCGTCGCTGTCTTCGTCGGTAAGCGGTTCAAGGGTCTTCAGTGAATAGGCTTTCCCGTATAGTTTGATGTCGAATGAAGCTGGATGACCTGAGCGGTTGCAAGCATCGCATGGATGGTTCTCTATTGTCGGAAAGGTTGTGATCTCGATCTGAGGCCGGGCTAAGAGGGCTCTCCGGAACTTGGCATTCCAAACTGATGAGACGAGCTGTGATCCAGTACGGCCCTTGACTTCGTCTTCGAGTTTGCTGAAGGCGACTTCGTAGACTGGGTCGGAGCGAGGGAATGCCGGGTTGAGCTGGTTGTGCACCATCCATTCTACTGCATCTTGGAAGTAGTCCTTAAGTTGCTTGTAGGCATGTCGGGAGAATTCGATGGGGATGTCTTCTAGGCCCGTGGGAGCCCCTAGGGTATCATCATCGTCTTCCAGAACAAAGTCGTCTTCGTAGCGGTCCAAATCATCATTGCTTGCGATCGCCGATTCAACATCACTTTCTTCTAGTCGAGTACGGAATTGGGGCTTCCGTTTCGGGCTCTCTTCATGAGTCTCGGCTTCGTCCTCTTGTTCACTTCCGCTGTCACCGTCAACGTCACCGTCTCCTTCGCTGTCGCCGTCGCCCGACTCCAACTGCTCAACATCACTCTCAGGGTTCTCAGTATCGGATGCTGTCTTTCCTGCCCTCCGACGACGTAAGGCTTCCAGGTGTTGTTGTCTCTGAGCCCGTGCCGAGTTGGCCAGTCGCCCCCGAGTTCGGGTATCTTTTACCACTGTAGATAGACCTGTCAGTCCAACAGAGCATTGCAGACTGCCTGACACGTTACTTATGTGGGCTTACCTGAGTCCTGCAACGCCTGAAGATCTTCTTCAATATCTAATTCGTCCTGTTCCAGCCCGCGACGTGGCGTCTGGGGGACGTCGGGGCTTGCGTTGCGCGTCCTGCGCTTCTTGGGAGAGATGACCAACTCTTCTTCCGAATCGTTATCGTCATCCACGGCAGCAGGCTGAGGGGCCACACCACGCCTCAGTTTTCTGCGGGACGCGGGAACAACCTCATCTGCATCGCTCTCTGAATCGGCAGCGGGTTTCTGCGGGGTCGCGGAAGGAGATTCGGAACTGGATACATCTGTCCTCTTGCGCTTTAGTGGTCCTCTTTGCGGGTTTTTGCGCGTGCTGCGCACGATCTCTATATCGCTATCACTGTCGCTAACTGGTTCTGCTTTGGGTTCCGGGGTACGTTGGGGCGTTGGTTTGGCTGTCGGCATCCCACTAAGTTAGTATTTATTATCATGCAGTAGCTGTGGTATAATCTCACCTTCAGGCTGAGAGCGTCCTCGTCGGAGGACTGGCATGGAAGGATGCGCATAGCGCAAGTTTGCGCGGCGATCTTTCTCGTCGTCGGAGCCGTCCTCTCTCTTCTTCGGCGAGGAGCTCAACGGAGCAAAAGCCAGCCGCGTCTGCTTTTTCTTGCCGTATGTGCGGGGCATCGGGGGTGGCGCAGGGATCGGCTATGTATGATAGTAAATAGCGCTGGGTGGAGTCAGAGTATAAAATGAAGATCTTGCGCTGATTGTAGAAATAGTGACCAAGTCGAAGGAGTGAATAGAGATTATCATAGGATCTGAAGTCTTCGCTGAGCGCGCAAGAGTCGCGTCTCGGTGTCACGAGAGCACGTGATAGCTAATAGCTACCCAGAAAGGTCAGTAGCACTCGTGAAGTGTAGAAGTCATTGCTGCATCGCAGATTGATTCTGAATTGTTTCTTATGTTCTATCTGTCATTGTGGACGCTGTTCATCACCATTAAAATCATTTACTTACGCTTCACATGATTTCTCAATCTGAAACCACGCCAGCATGCCTACGGATAGTTGAGAACGAGGTGAAAATGGGCTTTTTGACAGGCGTTAGACTAGATTGTAGTCCTTCAGGAGCTTGCTCAATACTTTATTACTAGCATTCCATTTTGCTTTCATTTAAATCAATGTGACTTGCCAACGCTATCGTAGACTTTACAGTGAGGTGTAGGTGAACAATGCATAGTTTAAGATCAGCCAAGATAATGTGAAACTGCCAGGCTTCTCTCTTGCCTATACGGGACATGCAACAATCAATTTTGTTCTCTATCGTGGGCTGCGGCTTCCTGAATATAGTGTAACTGTCATTCTCAGAATGTGACTTCTTGCATCCCACGCACCACTCAGAAAGCTCTAGATATAGTATGCTCATCATATTGGTTTGATTGATTGAAGCCCCATCCACAGCATCTTAGCACGCAGGTTCTTGCATAAGACTGTATATTAACCACTCACTCTATTTCTCTCTCCATGCATTGTCAGCAGCGCCTTCTTGCACTTTTCTATGCGGTATTGGGGGCTATCTCCAATATTACTCAAGATGACCCTCTGCCGACTCCATACCGAACAGGTGGTGACCACCAAGCTTCATGCTCGGGCTCCTTATTGGGTGACCCGAAGTTTGTCACAATAGTCCCATTCAAAGGTCCAGAGGGGCCAGGATGTGCGGTATCCTTGACTTGTCAGGGGAGATGGGAGACCGTGCGAAGGGGCTACAAAGAGAACGAAAACATAATTGGCTGTTCTCATACTCCAAATGCAGTTGAACCGACAATCATGCTCACCCTGGCGATAACGAACTTTGGGGGACGACCAACAGGTGTGCATCACTGCGAGACTATCTTAGAGCAGTTCGTGCTCGAAAGTCACGAGGATAACCTACATCATCAGGTCGCCTCTGTCCGGTCGTTGGCTCCCTTTCAACATAAGGCTGCCTCACAAGAACATATTACGGGGAGATGGCCACGTCAAGACATGCCACGGAATGAAACTGGCACGAATGGAGTCAGGAAGACCCCACCATCAAACCCTCTGACGCAAGGTTACCACGGAATCCTGAAATATATAATATCGAAACTGGAGAATGGCAAGAGCAGCCGTAAGAAGGGGGAGATTGTGTCCGATATTTCTGCTGACATTAGGTTGGGGCGACACTCTGTTCAGAGGGACCTATACAGCCTTGGTGGGCCGACTTGCGAGGAAACCATTTGTGAGGGAAGCGATTGGAGGACGATATGCATTTCGGATCACATCCCAGACGATAAGAAGGATCAATGCATCATGTGCTATCCTCGAAAGCATATGGCGCTTGTACACGGCTATTGTCAAGAACAGAAGTATAGGGAGCTGGACGTATTCTACAAGGCATGCGCCCTCCTGGGTGCATCGATACTCGCCGCGACGCTTTTGTACCTGCTGCGTGAAATCTATAGGCGACTTCGGATGCGATACCAATTTCTCCAGGACATATGTGGCCGCAGTCAGCTCTCGGGAAGTACTACTACGAAGACCGGACTTTCGTCTATGCACCCTATTGGCGCATTGGCGTCTTTGATCCCTGGGGTTCCCAAAGCGTGGAAAGACCCACAACGTGTATATACTGGCACTGTCGATGGGGCCAATACCCCTACAGCCTATAATACGGTGATCCGTCAAAAGTTTCGGCGATTTGGGCCCTTCATGAAAGATCACCGTAAGAGAGTACAAGACATCTTCGACCTTGAAGATTATCAGGAGCCGCAGGTGGGCAATAGAGTCCCGGTGCTTCCTCGAGCTCACAATGCAAGCATACGAATACATGCTGCTAAATCGAACTCTCGCACGCATTCTCATTCCAAAGGGGACACAGATTCTGATCCAATGGTGGCGAAGGGCACCCTTTCCTCACGAGCCACTTCTCAGAGCTATCTCAACTGAAGTTCGCGACCGAATTATACGGTTTAATAAATTATAAATGTTACCAAGAACATGTATGTGCTAGTCACTGCGGAGTATGATAGTATGAATACATTGCATGAGATGGCATTGTGCTACACAATGATGGCTGGTCTAGCCCTATGCCATAAGTGGTGCCTGCTTCTCAAAGCTCCCTGGGCGGCCGCAATCTAACACTAGACCAGGCGACACAGGGACACTAGTTTCTCCGTCAAAAGTACTTTATATAAGCTATTGTGAGTCACGCTAAGACCAATTCCACATGTTCGTATCCGGGTCATTTGCGTTGTCGCGAGTCATCCATTGAGCAGCCCGGCATTTCTTTGGCATGTGTCTCTGCCACGAACCGTTGGTTTGGGAGGATGAGTCTAAAGAGCCATGAATTAAAAGCGTGCGGAAGAAAAGAGCCTGACAGGAATACGAGAGCTGGCTTGGGATGGATCATCGGGCGAGATTGATTTCAGGGGGATCCAAGGCCTTGTCTCGTGACCCCAGCCCGTCGCCATCGAGGTGACCCCCCAACTTGTTTCTTCGCTCCGTCTCCTCCTCTCCACTCCTCCCCGCCTCCCTCCAATTGTCCCTTGGCCTCCATGTGAATCATCCAGGAGCTTAGACACTGGTCCTATCATTACCCCTGTTTCATTCCATTGGTGGACCCTCTTTAGCCATCCTTCCAGCCTTCGCGCTGCTGATTCGTGGAAAGTCCAGTGGATATCTACCGCGTCTGGCTCAGAATTTCCTCGAATCTCGACCCCGGATTTCTCCACATTACGACCACCCCAACAATGGCATGTTCTGGGGGAGTCTGGGGATGGCACTCAAAGCTTTCCCCGTGTGGCCCACCCCGGATACCCCACCACCGACAAAATCCTGGAGTCGAATGGTCGAATGCCGTGCCCTACTCACTGTCTGATCCTTGGATGCTAGGACCTCTGATAGCCCAGCTCCCCAGGAATGCCTCCGCGTTAGCGTCCACACCAGTCCTGGAACCGGTGCTATAGCGCCCTATGGCTTGATATAGCGCTTGCCACCTGGCTGCTGGCACGCGGCATGGTAGCTTATCTAGCTGCATTGCCGGCGCGCCTCTACCAGGTCGGATATATATACCTAGGGCCGCAGGACGCAGTCCTTTCCCACCTTTTTTCTTTCTGTACATAAACCAAACCCCCCCCTTGTTCTTCTTGGATAGCCTTGACTAGACGGTGCAGCTGTATAGGCTGCTGACCACCCACCTGGGAACCACCTCTATTTGCTATCAAGGCGTATTCAGGTCGCTTACGGCCTATATTGCCACAATGTTTGATTACGATTTCGAAGTCAATCCTTTCAAATCGAAACGAGCCTACAACTGGTACGCATGCCACGCTGGCCTTGAGAAAGGGTCACTATACTAACAATCTGTCAGGTTCATCTCCCTCGTCGCAGCAGCATGCATGGTCTTATACGGCTATGATGCGTCCGTCTATAATTCCGTTCAAGGCTCGGACAACTGGGTTGCCTACTTCAATGACCCTGACGAGAATATGATCGGAGGTGTCAACACAGCCTACACCGTGGGTGCAATTGTCGGCGGTTTCTTCATGGGTGGTCCCATAGCCGACTTTCTGGGTCGCAAGATTGGAATGGCGACCGGGTGCATCTTGGTCATCGCTGCTACATTTATGCAGTGCTTTGCGCCTCGTGGCAACATTGCATGCTTCCTTGCCGGACGGTGCATCATTGGTATTGGCCAGGGTATTGCACTGAGTAAGTCTGCCATCGGTCTTTTTGGCTCAAAGTTCTTACTAACGCTTTATTGATCAGCTGCGGGTCCCATCTATATCGGTGAACTAGCACCTCCGGAGATTCGTGGAAAGATCATGACCTTTTGGCAAATGTTCTACTCCGTTGGCTCCTTCATCTGCTTCTGGGTGAACTACGCGTGCACCAAGCACTCCACACACTTGGGCGAGTGGGATTGGAGAATGGTTGTCATCTTCCAACTTTTGGTGCCCGTGATCATTCTTTTCATCTTACCTACCATTCCCGGTTCGCCACGATGGTAAGTGCTATTGTGAACGCGCGTTATGTACTCCTCTTAACCTCTGCACAGGTACATCCAACGTGGCAACAACGTCGAAAAGGCCCGCAGGGCGCTGCGCAGAGTCCGAGCAACCGAAGACGAGGTTGAAGACGAGCTGCTCAGAATCCGCGAGGCCATCGAGTACGAAAAGGAAGCCATTTCTGGCAGTTACGCTGCGCTGTGGAAGGATAAGTCCCTCCGCAAGCGCATGTACCTAGCTCTTGTCATCAACGCTGGACAGCAAGTCAGTGGACAGGGCACCCTCAACACGTACTCGACAAAGATCTACGAGAAAGTTTTCAAAAGTGCTAACCAGATTGCTCTCATCAACGCTCTCAATGCCACCTTTGGTATCATTTTCACTCTGAACGCCATCTGGATCATCGATCGGTTCGGACGCAAGTTCCTTCTGATCGTTGGTGGTATCGGTATGGGCATTTGCATGATTATCGTTGCGGCTGTAGAGACGGAAACACCATCACCAGGTGGAGCAAAGACAGAATCAGTCGGCATATCGATCGTGTTCTTACTTTTCTTATTCATCTTCTTCTGTGAGTTTCACCGACAAACGACTTTAAATCCCTTACTAATCAAATCTTAATAGACAAACCCTCCTGGGGCGCTACCATTTGGATTTGGACATCCGAGGTCTTCTCAATGAATGTTCGCGCCCAAGCCGTGGGTATGGCAACCCAGACCCAGAACGTGGCCAACGCCATCGTTCAGCAATTCTTCCCGACCTTCCTCAACAACTGCGGCTTCTACGCCTTCTACATGTTCGCAGGCATCTGCTTCCTCCTCGCTCTATTCGTGTTCTTCTTCGTCCCTGAAACCAAGCAGGTACCGCTGGAGGAAATTGATGCCCTCTTCGGCGGAGCCAACCACGTCACACAGGGTGAAGACCTCTTCTCTGGCGAGAAGAAATTGCGCGTGACGCACCAGGATACGGGGTTGGAGAAGCCTACTGCTGTCACAGTTGAGGATGCACGACGTTGACGGACCTTAGTGTTGTCTATCTTATGATAATGATGTAAGCCATGTGGCATTGGTGGACTCGTGAACAATTAAAACTATATACCATCCATCCGCCCTTCACATAGTAAATGAAGCACCAAACTCCACCCCCATCCCTAGTAGTAGAGAGCAATATATACATATACTATGTATGTATGTAAGAATATAAAGAACAGATTACCGCCTATACACAGTCCTCGTAATCAAACCCCCACCCTCAACACCATCACCACCAACCACATTCTCCCTTATAACACACTCCCACATCAAAACTGACACCCCCTCCATCCGAAACACATACTCATACTTCGGGTCCCTCTCTTTCTCCCGATCCATCGGTATCGCCCCCGCCGCAGCCCGAACCACATACCTTGATTCCTCCATTCCCTTATCGTCACCATCAGCCGGGGTCAATACTTTCTCTGCCAACCCCACAAACATTCCATGCGAGAACTTCCCCGCGTGGAAAGGATCAATGTCCACGTTCCAAATGAGGATTTGGCCGTTCTTCTTGCTCCAGGTTCCTTCTGTGAGGCGGTATATGTAGCGTTTTCTGGTCGATTTATCCCCATCATTGACAATAGTATTATGATTATTCTCAAAGTCGGTATTGTTGTTGGTGTGAACTTCTTCATATACATACTCCTTCTCGTACCAGATACTAGATGTACGACGAGGATGGAAGGTCGCTGTTCCTGAGATTTGCGAGAGTTGGGATGAGCGGGTCGGTGTGGGGAGAGATGTTGACGGTGACGGTGAGGGTAAGATGTGAGTGACTGTGCGAGTGTAGGTCCATTGTCCATGAAGGGCGCGGAAGATGGCCATTCCCATGCCTAGGTTGTAGTTTGTCGGGCTGGGGGTGATGGTTCGTTGGAGGGATTTGAGGGTGTTGGTGCTTTCGCGGTCGATGAGGGTGGAGAGGCGGTCTGATGGGGTTGGGGTGAGGAATGGGGTGGGGATGTAGCGGGAGGGGAGGACGGGGCCGTGGTTGGTATTGTCATGGTTTTGGGTATGGGGTTGAGCAGTGGTGGGGATAGGGGCTCGAGGGATGTTGAGCTCTCGGGCTAGGGTCTCCATGAGACCTACGTAGTCGCCCATGGGGAATTGGCTGCGGGGGAGGGTTGTAGTGCGGAGAGTGCGGAGGAGGTCGCGTTCGTTGGTCTTTTGAGTGAGTTCTTCGTTGGTGAAGTAGGGGCCTGTGAAGGAGAGGTCTTTGACCCATGTGTTTGCGAGACTGCGGGCTTGCATTTCCATTGCACCCCAGTAGGGTCCGCGGTAGAAGCCGACGAAGCCGAGGTCGGGGATTTCGGCGTGTGAGGTGCCTTTGCCGTCCAGGATGAGGGGGATGAAGGGGTCGCTGGTGGAGTATTCGAGGGTGGAGAGGATGGGAGAGGGGAGGAAGCTGAGGGATGAGAAGGGGGTGTAGCCGGTGGCTGTTATTATGGCGGTGATGTCGGATATGGTATCTTGGGTGCCGTTGGGTAGAGTGACGGTGAGTGTTGATGGGCTGTTGATGCTGGATACTCGGCCGATGGTGGGCTTGATGAAGCCGGAGCGGACGTATTCAGCGTAGTCGTCTCCTATGCCGATCCATGATGGCTGCGAATCTTCGCTCTCGCTGTTGCCGATTCCGAAGCTGCCGATTTTTGCGTACTCGGCGCCGAGGAGGGAGCGGAAGTATTCATTAGTTTTGTGTATGCGTTCTGTGGAGAGCGGTCCGAGTCCGTATTCGACTGGGCCGGGAGGGCGTCGGGCAAGATCGTAGAAGACGAGGTCAAGGGGTAGAAATTGCATGTTTTGCGTCTTGGTATTATCCTGGAAGCCATCGTGGGGAAGGTGGGTGGGTATTGTCCAGAAGGGTCTCGAGGATATGTGATGGACTTCATAGTCACGTCCGGATTGTATCACTGGGGGCTTGTAATCCATCGTAGATAGATGAAGCGCCACTGTCGAAGCAGCTTCTACTCCGGACATACTGCCCCCAATAACGACCAGCTTGCCACCCGAGGACCCAGTCCTCTCCAGCAGCTGCTGCACATCGTCTATAGTCTGCACTTCAGAGCTGTGGACAACCCTATCAGCGACCCCAGCCAGACCAGGTATATCGGGGAAGTGAGCTTTGGCAAAGTATCCAGACGTGACCACCAGATAGTCGAACTCCTCCGATTCCATCTCAGGCCCGTTGCACTCAATGCCATTTGCATCTATGCTGTGAGCCAATTAGCCAGCCCCGTGGACAGCATCCAGCATCACCTGGACGATAAACAGAAAAGACACACCTTCTCGAAGTCCACTGCACCGTCCACCTAGCCCTCAATCCATCCGTCTCACGAACCGTTCTCACAACCTCCTTACCCAGCCTCAAGACCCCCTTGGGAATATACAAATTCGTATATTTCTCCAAATACTGCCCCACCTGTCTCGCCTGCGGGAACATGGACAGCTCCCCCTCCCCAATCACAGACTCCCACGCTAAATCCGAGAAAGCCACCGTGAACCGACTCAAGTTCGTCCGTATCCACGGGTTGAGCCGTCTCTCGGCACCATGGTCAACCGCTGTGGGCCAGAGACCCCCAATTCGGCTGTTTTTCTCGAATACACTGGGAATGAAGGTGCCCTCGGGGAAGCTGTGCAGGAGGGTTTTGGCTGTTACTAGTCCCGAGGGGCCGGCGCCTGTGGTGGTTTGTTAGATGGGGGGATCTTGGTTTGAAGGTGAGGGGGTTACTTGCCGATTATGGCGACTTTCTTCGGTTGGACCATTATATATACAGCTGGATGTCTTGGTCCGGAGACTTGGTGGTGAGAGTTGGAGGAATGGTGGAGTTGTTGTTGAGCTGGGCGGTTAGATGTTCTCTTTCTTCCCCTCAGCTGCTTCGCTAGTTTACCCCTCATCCATCACCGCGCGGCTAAAGAATGAACCCCTGTTCGTTAGCCTTGCAGGGACATGGAGGCGCAATTGCAGTTTGCTGGTAGTATTTATTAGGTTGGATTGCGTGGCAGTGGATTGTGGGTTGGTTCGTTGGTTATAGAGCTGATATATATAGTATGTATATTCTTGCGACATGATGCTCACAGGTGTGCACACTACTAGTTTACGACTAAATGTATGCCCATGCAGTAGTGGACGCATCATTAGATTAGTGGCAGACATTCAATGCCTGACAGAGCCTCACTGTCGCAAGCCCCGTACTATTTTAATTTCAGACACCTGCCAAGGATGACAACCAAGAATTACTACTATAACATTCTAGCAACAAACGAAAGGACACCTCTAAGAAAGCACACCATCGCTCCAGGCACCTTGCTATACAGACGAATCGAGTAATGATAGGTGGAAGCAACCGATGGATCAACCATCCATTAAGCCGTAGATCTGCAAAAAGGGCTCCCTTAAGCAGAGAGAGAGAGCTCTTAAGCAACAGAGAATTGACCATCATCATCATCATCATCATCATCATCATGAAGATAGATAGTAAAGGATGAAAAACAAAAAGTGAAACGGCCCGAGCCGCGGATCGAACGCGGGACCTCTCGCAGATATGCTTGGGTTTGTATCCCTAAGCGAGAATCATACCACTAGACCACCCGGGCGTTGCTTGTTGAAACACGGTTTCTTAATTTGCTTTACAAGAGGAAGCAAAGCGCACGCTACCCCATGCCCCAAGTGTCTTGCCTCTAGCGCCGACACCTGCATGCATGGCTGCGCCATCGAGTGGATCAACCGTTATGCCAAGCACAAACCCTCATGGCGAGTGAACAACAAATTCCAAATGTATCGGTCGGCCAGAGTGCTGAGACAGAGAACTGAACAACTGGTACACGAGCTTGATCCCTTGAAACTGATATCGAACGTATTCATTCGGGATGAGAGAAGAAGCGGGAAGGTCAGTGCGCAAGGAAGTGTCGGTGTTCGATAATGTTCCCCGCAGAAGGAGGTACAGGAGGAGGTACGTAAGGATAGCGCGTCTCAGTAGGACAGTCGCTCCAGCCATGCAGAGATCTGCAACTCTCTGCTATGTTTTTCAGGATAACAAGCATCGGTGAACAGCTGCTCCGTGACCAGAGCATCGACATTCCTCTCAGTCAAGGGGATCTTGTATCTGTTCTTTTGTCTGAGAAGTTCTCTCTCAGCGCGTGCAGACGGCGATAGTTTCTGAAGCGTACTGCGAAGGCGCCGCATGCCCCGACCTGGAAAATGTGGGATTCGGGGCGGTCCGAAGGGCGTGTCGACCTTCCATGGGTCCTCGGAGACGAGGGACCGGGCGTTCTTCTTTCGCTGCAAGGAACGAAACTTGTTGGACATGGTAAGATTTCAGAGCCGCCGAAGGGTGATAATGTTGGTGCCATCAAATGACGAGTGGTGCGTGGGTGTGCAAGACGGCGGGGGGGTGGGAAGGGGAGAGAGGCTGTGGCGTAATGAGGGAATATATAGTTTGCAGCCCTACTAACTACTATCAAGGGCCCACGGGAAAGGGTCACCGGGGCAGACGTGGATAGCGCGGCACTGCAGTGCGGGGGCATCCGTGGAGTGCACTAACTCGCACTAGCCTGAGCCTGTCTGAACGTGAATGGGGGCTGCCTTTTTTCTTTTCTTTCCGCCTCGACGATACTAGTACTCGGACAAGATTTCCCAAGGAATCCGGGAGAGCGCCACTGCACTGATCTGCAACTCAGGCAGATTGCAAATCAGTCCGAATCGAATCTCGTACGGTCGTGATACTCTACCCAAGTTTCTTTGCGAAAGACACCGCCAAAAGAAAGAGAAACTCAAAAAGTTAGTCCAAGCAACGTCATTAGAAACTTGGCTAGTTTGCACCCGACCAAGTACTATTCTACCCAAAGTGGATGGTGGTGGATCTGCCACTTGTAGATCTTCTCCCCCAAACCCAAGGACATCCACAGAGTTAAGGGTTAATCTGCATTGCCTTTCATCTTGGCCATAGAGGCTGTGCGAACATTCCTACTACGTGTATGAGCCGCCCCCCAAAAAAGAAAAGCAGTGCCTATCTGTGAAATGTGCCGTACCTACACTAGCTGCTTCACTTCTTTTTCATGTACCATGCCCTGCACATAATATTCCGCTGTCATTGACTGCCTCACCGATTAATGTTGATGGGTACTAATGCCACAGTCTCCCACATCCCCGCCCCTTTACCCCTAGATACTACTCCGCACCAGCAATCCTTCAGGATTCATGCATGTCTTGGGGCTTGGCAGAAAGCGAGTATGCTTGAACTACATCGCCTCCAAATGCTTGTGTAGTGGAACGGGTGCCCTCCAAGAAAGTGGGGTGGGAAGAGGCTCGTCCGCTTGACAGAAGCGAAAGCTTCAATGGAATTCCGCGGAGTATCTATTCCCCTTCTCTTTTTACCAGAAAGTTAGTAGCTATTGTGGTGTGGACGACATCCCCACTGGCTCAAAAAAGCAAACATAGACATTCTTCAATCATCTTCATAATCATCATCACACCAATCGCCTCGCCTGGCCGAATTCCTCTCTGCACAACCACTACATTCCACTAAACCCCCGACAGCTAGAAGAGAATTCAATCAAGGTGATAGAATGGAACCCGCCTAGAAGCACCAAAGAAGCCGGATTCTTAAGTTGCGTGCGGGGTAACCACTTAATACCGATAGCCGCGTCTAGACACAATACTATTACACGCATCTGTCCAGTTCGGGAAAGACCGAGAAATCACCGTACCTAAAGTACTTCTTCGTCAATCACTTTGGAGATGTCGGATGTGCGGCACTTTTCTGGACGGGATCGTCGTCATTGCTACCAACACCACTACATCCACTTATCGTATGCTCTAAGCGCACGGTTGTGCGGGTAGATGTTGGTCAAGTGATTGTTGTGGATTAAGATTTCTAGATGGTTCTCTAGGTATTTGATAGGGGCCTGAGAGTAGGCCGAGAGAGAGGAAAGAGGAATAAAAAAAAGTACGACGTTGTTGCTTGGCTCGTGCTTGGCTGGGCGGGGCTTTAAGTGTCGTTGTGGACAGGTGCTGTAAGTATAGTAAGCAGAAGGACTGTCATGGGGAAGTATGTTAAACCTTATTGGGACGACCGTATGAGGAGGGATGGGGTGGTGTTTGGCGTTGTGATGTTGCCTTATTTGTATTCGTGAAGGTGTTTTCATGGGCCCGAGTGAGTAATGTGGGTTGGAATGTTAGTATGGGCTCAGTTGCGTAGCCTCGCCGCGGGTTCTTCTGGTAAGATTATTCATGTATTTTGTGACCCAGAAGCTCTTCTAGATTCTATCTGACATGACAAACTTGCAAACAATCCGCCCTTGAAACATTATCGGACGAGCCCAAATGGCATCTTTCATAACCAAAAGCCGCGCTCGAAACGTAACTAACCGTTAACTCGCATTGGACCAGCCCACATACCTGAAAAGAACAACCTGAACTGCTAAGCATAACCATGAAAAGCAAAAAGCAAGCGCCGTCCGAACCCTTCATTACTAGTTCATGATATCAATATCCCGCACGCCAATTTATCCCCGTGACTTACACCTGGTACATCATAAAAGGACTCCAAAAGGAAGATAGAGAGCGCCAAGCCGGCCACCAGGACCCTTAGGAAATAAGCAAGTCTTTAACGCTCATCCCGATCTTCCTTTGTGGGTCCTGGGTGTGGGGATTCCCATGCCGGGTGAGGGAATTGGTGGGCACGTCGTGGACCGAGCCGACAGAGCCCCGGCAGTCCCGGTTCAGCATTAGTAGGGCAGCGGATGCTTCGTGGTCCACATCGGCAGAAGATGCGATGGAATACCGAGATTGCATTACTGGGGAGGTGCTGGAAGAAGACACAGCCCATGAGCTACGCTCAGAACGCGACGGATTGTCGGATGGGTGGGTTGGACCCAGTGCCGGGCTTGGCGTGATGGAGGACGCAAAATCGGGCGCCGTCCCGATAGGACCACCACTTCGGGGAGAGAACGCCGGGGAGATTGCATCCGCCGCAGCATCAGTTGGAGTTAGTTCCGGAGACACGGAAGCCGAGGACAGGCCCGATTCTTCTGCTAGAGCCTCCGGAGATGTTGGGGAAGGAGGAGCGGGAGGCATTCGCGGCGAGGCCATTGCGTGTCGATTACCGGCAGTTTTCAGATCGAGTATACATTGTTCTAGGTAATTGACGTAATCAATGCTTGCCTAGGCCATCGGGAACGGTTAGCGACCGGCTCAAGGACAGGGGTCGTCGAAGATTGAAGTCGGGACAAACCTGTAAAATGGCGAGCTTATGCATGTCCTGTCCTTTGCACGCCGGGATCATGTCTTTCAGAGTTCCAAATTCTTCATTCATTTTAGATCTCCGCCGCCGTTCGATCAGGCTGTGAGCTGTTTTCCTAGCAATTTTTCGGCCCGCTGCACTAGTTGCGCTGGGTTGTTTCTTCTTGGAGTTGGCTGAGGCTCCATTGTTTGCTGGTGTTTTGCCATTATCTTTTGAAGAGGCTTTGCTGGCTGGTGCGGTCGGCTTTGGTGGGCTTTGGGTCTTGGGCTTCATCTGAATGATTTTGCGAGTGCGTGTGGGGGGCGGTGGAAGGTTAAAGTCTTCGAGAGGTCTCTTGACACCAGTCTGACGCGGGGAATTCGCCATGATACCCAGTGCGAGATCCGGCGATGCTGGAGATGCTGGGAAGGAAGCGGATGGTTCAGTTTTGGATGGTCTCCTGCTAGCAGCTTGCATCTTGGATGGACTAATGGCCGCTGGAGGCAGTGCAAATGGATCCGACGCATCCACCGATGCATTGTCTTTGACTATGAACTCGCCCGACATGGCAGGGGTCGGTGGCAGACGAGAGCGTGACATGGTCTCTGTGGGTGTGAAACGCTTGATGCCAACCCGATGATTACTGTCTCATTAGACGGGCTAATAGGATGGATGGTCCAGTCAAGAAAGTAAGATTGGGCCAATGGTGGAGCAGCGTTGGATGACAACCCGTTGAGTGTCGTACAGTCGGAAGCCGTGAAAGATGAAGAATATAGGGGGGACAACTGGGATAGGATAGGACAAGAGAGGAGAGGTAAAGGGAAGAGATAGTTGGATGGGCAGGACGCAGAAACGGTTATTGAATTTAGGAAAAAGCAATGTGACCAGAAGTGAACAGCTGGTGACGGAGAGTTGGGGCTCCTGCACAAAGAAAGACGCACGGCCAAACGCCGTGCCGAAAGTGTTGGTACCTGGGTAAGTTTATATGGATGGATAGGGAGAAGAGAGGCGACACAACGAGGTAGTTAATAGTTTGAACGGAGGTAATAGGTCGGGGGGAAAGTGGGATTGCGATAAGAACAGGTACTTCTACGGTGTAAGTAGTGACTAAAAGTAGTGGTTACTTTTCCCAAATTCTAATCGGGATGATCGACGGGGGGTGAGGGGGCGATTGGCTTTGAATTCTGGATTTTCGGGAAGCTTGCTCATTACCTATCTAGTAGTAGCAGTAGTAGTAGTGGCTGGTTGCTGCAGCCAGCATGCACACACACCCATTTCACTATAGGGGATGATGTTACCACCTTATTAGAGTAAGAGTAGCAGGTACTCACTTGGTACTCTAACCGTGGATGGAGCTGGGACTGGCCACCCCGAAGCGGAGGGCAATTCCAAGTGTCGCGTGCTTAAAGAAGCCCACGCGGTAGCTTGCAGGCCCGTCATTGGCCCAACAGCATCGGCGGATGGGGGCACGAGACCGGTTGCCTGGGGCCAAACCGCCGACGCTTTTGGGGCTCGTGCTTCGGTCCAGAGTTCTTATGGGTTGTACGAGCTGCCGGCTCACGTCCCTTACTGTTCGAGTCCTCTCTTTCCTCTAAAGTAGGTACTCGAGGTACTCCTCCTAAACCAGTCTACTGTGGACTAATCACATTATCGTCTATCTAGTCTACTTGCATACTATTACTACTAAGCTCTCTTTCTTCTTGCAATCGGAAATCCCCACAAGCCCCGGGTGCCGGAGTGATACCTCCTAGGTACTAGATACCAAGCTGCTTCCGATTCTGACCTGCACTTGCCAAACTACTAAAGATGGGGTTCAGATCCCCTACTCCTTTAAGCCTGACTACCATCTAGATAATATTGCGGAATGGACCACGCCCACACAAACGACACGCTAATTGGTGCCATTTAAAGAGCGCAGAGACTTGCGTCGCCACCCGACTGACCCCGGATCCTTTTCCATTGATACTAGTCGGAGTGACAGCCAGATTCTTCGGTTTCATAACTCCCCGAAGTATCTCTCTCGCCCTTCAAACTATGCTCGGGTTTCATCAACGTGACAGGACCCAGGCAGGTGAAGCGAGGGGAAGTGGAGGAAGGGAAATACCAACCACACCATGGATCCTCATCGACTTCACTCACAATCGTCAAGGAGTAAAGGTGCCCATAAAGTGGATCTGTCTAATATTCCGGACCCGCAAAGCCTGAGCATTCGTCTCGGGATTCAAATGGTCATGATCTCGCCTCGGCCGCTTGTTGAAGCCTGGCGACGTTCTCGTCCAGAGGGGGCATTGGAGCACGTGCAAGCCGTCCTCCCAACCAGTGGACCCTCCTGCCACACGGGGTCGCATGTGCATGTCCCTTCTCCGGTCCTTTCCCCTTTCGTATCCGGACAGGCAGGTCGTCTCTGCTGCCCGGGAACTCTCCGCATCATACTCGTCATGCTCAGCTGGGCCAAGCGCCCGAGACACGCCCCAATTGCTCCATTATTACCAACCAACCATACCGTCTTCTCCATTGGTCATCAACGCCAACATACTCACTTTTGGTATCGTTCTGGCATCCCCAAAATACCTCTTGCAAGCTCTCACTTTCCAATAGCGGGGCAGAACTACCACACGCAAGCACATGCCCCGCACTGCACCTGTAGTCTCTGCCCGGATTGTCGCTTGCCACGGTAAGCCAATCTTCTCTGTTGCTATTCGATTGGTTCTGGTCAATCGTAGCTATCGGGCAATGCGATGCTCTCCGTGCCGCAATTCTCCACCCCGGACTTGTGTGCTGCTTCGTATTTAAGATGGGTTAATCCGAAGCGGTTTAGTACAATTAGACGGCCGCTTGGTGCAACGGCTGAGGTAACACCCCACTACACGGTTGTTTCTTGGCTAGATACTGGCGTACGTGGAGATACTTGGTCACCCATAGACGTGGAATGGTTAACTCTAGATCAGCCTGGTGCGTACTGGTTGGTACCAGACAAAAGGTCCGTCACCTTGGCTTACTCCTCAACAGCTTTGGAGTCCAACCGACTAACGCTAGTTACAGGATATATTTCCGCTCTACTGATATAGTAAAACTCGGACATCGATGGGACATGAAGCAGCTAGACTAGCCAATCACGGTGCACCGCAGTGAAGGCTAGGTGGTGAGCGTATTTTCCTCTTATGCGGCACCACCTCAAGTGAACAGTCTTTGGAGGAGTACCTCACCAAAGGTGTCTTCCACAGGGGAGCTATCCATTCTCCACACGCGGTTCCCAGCCCTCAGGCTTAGCCACAGGCCGTGATCATTTGCGCTCTCTTCATCGGCCTCGATGCGATGCCGGTTTCGTCGGTCGACAACGCACAAGCCCCGCGTCCACTGGCCAGTAGTCTCAATGCGAATGTCTTCTGGTGACGTCGCTGAAGGCTTCCACCCTTCATCTTCAGCGGTCATAGCATACCAAACACATACAGGGTCGTGCAGACTAAGGTCCGCGGCATCGCCCACGTGCCCGGGATGTAGTCTTTCCAGCGTACGGAAAGTATGGGCCATAAAGGCAGCCACCCATTCAGCCAAAGGTGATCCACCCTCCAGAAGCGGCGTAATGATTTGCCGGAACTGGCCTTGCGTCACACCATGTCTCAGCGTAATATCAAGGGGAAACGTGCGAAGAGTGAGCTGCTTGCTAAGGCTCGGAGGGTATTCGGGGAGACTCGTCGCGGGCGGCAGAGTGCTTCTGGGAGAAGGCGACGTGAGAGCATAGACTCTTGCTGCAGCAACTGCGTCAGCGTATGCGTTGAACTCCGCAGCTGGGGTAACCTAGAAGCTGTCAGCATCTCATGACTCTTCAATCCCCAGACGGAGTTGGGTTCAGGCCAATGCGCACGTTTCCAGGTTTGTTGATTGCTCCCCCCATCACCACTACCTCTTTGACTCGGAGGAAAGTCTCCGGGTCAGCAGCAGATGCCAACGCAAGATTAGTAAGGGGACCAACTGCCACGAGAGTGATGGTGTCAGGGTCATTCTCGCTCAAGATACGGAGAATCTCTTCGTGTGCGGGCCGCTTGGAAGGAATGAATGAGCGATGAGCTGGATCTCCCTCTGGGACGGGTTTGATCTCGCGGGAATCAGGTGAAGGGTCGAAGAGATGCTCCCAAGCTTCTTTTGGAGTGAGGTGGGGATGCTGAGGATCCGTGTGTTAGCAGCCTTGCAAGTTTTGTAGATTGTAGCTCTGCCTGCTTCACGTACACTGGCATGAATACCTCCCAACCCGTCCGTACCGTCTACAGAAGGGTCAGCATGGCGGGTTGATTAGCAAAACTTGCCATTCCTGAAACTCACGGAAGTAATCTGCGAGCATCGTTTGACCCTCCAAGGGATTCTCTGCACCCACAGCAACGATTGGAGGAGAAGCGCGGAGAGTACCAAACCCTTCTGGCCGACCTTGCTCTCGACGCCATTTCATCTCCCGCTCAAGGATGTGGAACATGGAGACGACATTGCGCAGGCAGCTATTTGAGTGAGTATAAGGCCGTACTATCAAGCAGCGGACAGCGCTAGCTTACCTTTTCACCTCGATGTTACCGAATGTAAGGGAAATTAGGAGAACCTCAACATCCTCAGGCTCGGCGGAAAATGCCAAAAGAAGGGCAAGAATGTCATCGATACCCTGTCTGGAATATCAGCACAGGTTGTAGCAAGCATCCTGGAGAGTCGGAAGTGGAGCTCGGATGGGATCATAAAACCGAAGAATTAACATACGGGATCGGTATCGATGATGATCTTTTTCGGTGCCATTGCTACAGCTTCAGCTTGCGTGCCCAAGTCTGCCTCTATCCAATCAAGTATATTGTTTCTGTGATACAAACAAAGTCGATTCTGGCGGGAAAATCTGCGATGACGCGGGTTTCGGGCGATGGAGGGGAAAGTGGGATGGTCTTGGCCGGCGTTATCATGGCTTCTCCACTTCCAGCTATCTGTCCGAGTCCCCGAGCAGAAATAGACACTCGGACGGATATGCCATTAGTCATGCCGACTGAACAAGATAACTAACTAGTTATCTGCATCGTTGACTATCCACTGAATAATCGAGAGAATACATTACTTCGTGCTTTGCTTTAACATACTGTGGGTCTGACACGGGGCAAGGGTATCCAAGTAATTAAGGGAGAATGCACATCGATCGAAATCGGTATCCCCGAAGCATGAGGAGTTGCATGTATAGTTAGTAATCTCCTAAGCTAGGCTTGTAGCAGCATCAAACCAGTCTTCTTTAGAGCTTCTTTTCTCCAAAAGGGTCGGACTTTGGAACAGACCTCTGAGGAGTCCGTAACGGGCTCGGATCATCTGCCCTCCCAGCATTGATGTCAGGCGCAATGCGTGTGTGTAACTGATGTGTAACTATCACAGAACATCGAGATCCCTGGATTGTGACAGCCAATCATTCACTCTATCACGCCTGTCAATCAAATGGCTTTGTTTGCGGTTACATTTCTGTTGGACCTCGTGGTTACTCTGCAAGGGGTCTGGAGCTCTGTATGCTATGCCTTTAATGTCCCTGCTTCTGAAAGCGTCTAAATGGTCAATAAGCCTGCATTATTGAATAATACAGACTATGAACGGACAGGAATATACTAGACTACATGTTTTTTCTGATTTCTGATACTCCCTCCAGATTAAGCTGCCCTGAGCACAACGGAAGGACCTCCGGGGCCTGAGCGAAACCCGAGACGTGGCCTGTTCGGGAGCCGGTATTACCCCCGTAAAGTTACGGCGAGGTACACCCGTTACTGTGCCCGTCATAGTGTAACTGTAACTGCCGATACTCCCGAAATAAAAGTTGGTTTGCAGGCTAGTCTCGCATCTTAGTTTGGTGATTCGATTGCTCTGCCACCTGGTGGACTATTTACAAACCTATCAGCAACTACCGCTGAGCTAGTAGCTGGGGTCGTGGAATCTTCATTCGAGGACGGAATCTTCCGTCGACTCGTCTAGACGCCCGTCGAACAGGGGAAAGACATGACATTGCAGCGTGCAATGGTCGAACCAGCTTTGAAGATGTCGAAGATCTTCCCCCGCGTAATCTCCCTGCTGGGATAGTGTCCTCCACTTAATTTGATATTATATATACACCTATAGTGAGCCTAATAACCGTTGGATCAACGATAGTAATATTAACTAGCTAGCATTTGCTGTTTCCATTAATATGAGTGGTCAGTGAGGCCTCACGGGCGGTACACTTGTCTCCGGTGTAATAACTGTCATGAAGTGACAAAAGACACAAAGACCGCCTTATGTCCAATGACAGTCAGGTTGATACGAGGCGATGGTGCCTTGTTAGATCTTGAAATGCGCCACAAGCATGTCAGCCCCTGACTTGATTTAACTCATAAAAAAGATACCAACTATGCAGTGAAAAGAAACTACCGGGGAAACCTGTTGACTCATTCCAACGATCCTGAATGAGAGATTCACTATCAATCGTGATGTTGATCTCCAGTGGATCTCTCAAGCCAAACAGGCAGCCAGTATTACCGTTACGAGCTCTGACCTCCCTCGCAGTGACTGCGATACTGCGTAGATACAGTACTACCAGCACGGCCATCACCGTCTCCTCCTCTTCCCGCTGTAATTTATTATTCACGGACGGACACTAAGAAGGTAGTAGTTCATGACAACCCCTTCATCTTTCTCCAGACCGTGTCCTCTTCCACTTCCGCCCTCCTCCTTTCTTCTCTTTCTCTCCCAACCCTTCCTCTTTCTCACCTTCCTCCTATCTTCCTTCCTCCTTACCCACCTAGTGTCACCAAACCCCCAATTCTCTGGTTGACGGGTGCCTCGATGCCCGCTCGGTGATTCCAGGTATCCGTTATTCCCTTACCTCATCCCGACTCTCGCTACCAGTACCACCTTTCTCTTCGCCGCAAAGCGCAGTCGGAACCTTTGAACCAACTCCCGACACTGAGGTCATAGGCTACGCGCTCAATTGCCTGCAAGCTATCGACTGCATTGCAGAGCGGTAGCTTTTTCTTCGTCTTCTGGCTTCATCGCGACTAGACTTACAGCTCAAGTGGTATTAGCATCCGAGATCCACGAGGCAATCTGGCCTTTCTGCGCGACTGGCCTGCCCTTTCCCCTTGTCTTCCAACCACCCTCTGTGTCTCGACGACTCGATGATTAGAGGTTAAGAAGAGGATCTGCGGAAGCTTGCTCTATACTTCTTTTTTCTTTTCCCCTTGTATTTTCTTTTTCTCCCGCGTTTCTGGACATCCTCGTTGGATCTCCTTATTCTTTTTTCTTCTCCTTTCTCGCCGAGTGTCGTCACGCGCCTGGCTATTAGACAACTTCAAGACCTTCTGTCATCGATTGAAGTCGGCTTTTATATTTGAGACATTATAACGATATTTGCTACGTCCGTCAAGTTTTATTTTCAATGTATGTTTTGGGCCCAGCACCACCTCCCTAATATTCCGTGATGCGCAGACTGACCATTATAACGTGTTATAGCTCTTAACGATGATGAACCCTTACATCAGTTGGGCTCTCCTGCTCGTCGTGGCAGGTGGCCTGGGCTGGTACTACAATGGCCCGAACCCCAAGCACAAGACCCCTATAAAGCCCGTCGTAGAGAAGACGGAGCCCGCGCCGGCCGCAAAGAAGCCTAAGCGCAAGACCAAGAAGTCCCCGGAACCTACACCTGCCCCTAGCAAGTCGGTTGAGGAGAAGCCCGCAGTCCAGCCTGCTGTTTCGAAGTCTGATGAGGCGGATGAGGAGATCGACAAGAAGGAAATGGCAAAGCGTTTTGCCGCCGTGAAGAACGGAACTCCCGTGCAGTCTAGCGGCAGCGCCAGCGCTGGTGGCAGCAAGTCTCAGAAGAAGAAGAAGACCAAGGCCGCTCAGGTTGAGAACGGCGAGCGCTCTGCCTCCCGTGTCTCTACTCGCACCTCGTCTACTACCGGAGCCGATGCCGATGATGACCTCTCCCCCGCTGGCTCTCCCATGGTGAACGCCACTACTGGTTCCGCTGGATACGTTTCGGATATGCTTGAAGAGCCCGCTCCGGGCGCATCGGTTCTCCGTGTCACCGGTGCTGTGTCCTCGGATGCCCCCAAAAAGCAGAAGCCCCAGTCCTTCAAGCAGGTTGAGACCAAGAAGCAGCGTCAGCAGCGTTTGAAGAACGAGGCCCGCAAGCAGCAGGTCCAGGAGGCCGAGGAGCAGAGACGTAAATTGCTCGAGAAGCAGCTCCACATGGCTCGCGAAGCTGAACGCCGTGAGGCGGGTATCAAGCCGTCTCCTCCCCCGACCAACGCCTGGCAGACCAAGGCTGCTCCCGCAGTCACCAACGGCACCCCCAAGGCGGCCCCGACCCAGAAGGTGGAATTGTTGGACACCTTCGAGTCGGAGACTCCCGTCGCTCAGGCTGCCCCCAAGAAGGAATGGGACTCCGGTCTTCCTTCCGAGGAGGAGCAGATGCGCATTCTTGGCGTCCAGGACCAGTGGACCACCGTGTCCAGCAAGAAGACCAAGAAGAAGGGAGGTAAGACTGATGAGAGCGAGGCTAGCGCTCCTGAAAGCCAGCCCGCTCCTGTTGCTGCTGCCCCCACTCCTGTTGAGCAGCCCAAGGTGAAGGTGACGCCCACCTACCTTCCCGATATCCTTCGCTCGGATGTCAAGGGTCACCCCCTGGACTCCGACTGGGCTGCTTAAACCCTCCATAGATCAGACGGCACCGAAGCTAGCCCCGAGAGGCATGCTTGTCTGTGATTGATTCAGGACGCCCGTATTTCCTGAACTGTATTTATTACTCATGGCTTTGGCGTTTGGGGCACTCCATTATACCAAAAACGTACCATGTATTCTGGCGAGTTGCTCAGATCTGACCGTGAGATTCAGCGGTGGCAGAAACGCAACGACTTGACCGAAGAAACACGCAAAACCCCCCAACAAACAAAAAAAAGAGATCTCATGTATTATTTCATCGTTATGCTCGGTTCATCTTATTCTTATTATTATTTTAGTCTTGGATTCTCCTTATTTTCTCGCCTTTCTATGTTTTTTCTCCCTTAAATATTGTGATGTTGCTTATTGGCTCGGAGGATTGCCCCTTTTGCAGCCCGGCACTGTACTCGGCCCATGCACTCTGGGGTTCCCTCCTTTTATGGGACTGACAGATAGCAAGTTTGGGTCGCCTCTGAATTGGCCATACTTGCCAACATTTCCTGATGTGTCTTACCTACTATTCCAAAATACCTTTTTAGTACGCGAGCGGCATGGCGACCGCGTTGGCGAAAATAGCATGGATGGCTGTGGATGTGATATCAGTGTAAGCGTGGATGGTTTCTTTTTTTCCTTATGGAGGGCCACCTGGCATTTTATGTGTTTCTATTTTAACCTTTTTTCGATTCTTGATGCTGTACGGAGTAGTTGTGGGGGTTTAATTCTCTTTAAACACCATAAATTAAGTAGCTGACTACAATTCAATGCTCCTTTATTTCGCAAGGATCCTCGCCGGATCTTTTTTTAGGGCCTGATGCTCCTTTCTGCCCGGGTTGAGTGTGCCAGGTTGGATGGTTCCTGTTTCATAATGATCGGGTTTCAGACGCCGGATCCTGCGCCGAACGACTTAAAATTCGGTCCCTGTTGGACTGTGGGGGGCTATGTCCGACCGGACTCCGCTGCATGGGTTATGGTCATTTGGGAGGTGGTGTAAGCCCTCGATAACGGAGGGTGAGAAGAGGAGGCCAACTAGAGCGAGCTGTAAGCTTCAAGCTGTGAGTGAGGGAGAAGGGTCTCGGTGAAGAATGAGGAGGGATCTCCGGGTGCCGGGCAGATCTGTCTGCAGTAGCCAGCAGGCATGAAGAAGCAAAAGAGGGAACTACTTTAGTGTTAGGGAGATCATGGCGTCACGGGCCAGGGTCGAACCTCCCGGGCTGGGGACCGCACCATGCCTCTCCCGGCTTAGTGTCGAGTTCCGGTCATCGTGGCCTGAACGGCAGTCACGGGCCTTCCTCTCCATCACCGCGGAGGTGCTGCAATCATCCATCTTCAACTCCTCTTCTGTGAGCCTCGCTCTTCTTCTTCTGCTGCCTCTTCCTCTTCCTCTTTCCCTTCTTATAATTTACTCTTTGACTTTCAGGCAATTCGGTTGCTCTGCCACCCATCCTGTTACTATTCCCTGCTGCGAGACCTTAAGCTTGCCACCTAACCTCTCGGCTCCCGCCCGACCCTTGTTTGTTGTCCCTTATTCGGCCTAGTTGCGGAGGGTTCAATTCGTCCCTCTCCCACTTTTCGCGGTCGCTTCTCTCTCCTATCCTTCATCTATATCCATTCTCGCCATGGCACAAATCCGTGGCACTGCAGGCTACAATTTCGGCCACCAGAACCCCTTTGGGGGTCCTGGTCGTGTAGAGGCTACGAGCGATCCGAGTCCCCTGGATGCTGTTCGCGAACAGACGAGCAAAATTGAGGACTGGCTGGACACCATGTCCGACCCTGTCAAGCCGTATGTGAGCCCTCAGACACCTCTGACTCTCATTACTCTGGTTCAGCCTCCGTGCTGAAGGAGGCACCTTCGATTGCTCGCATGCGGGAAAAGGACTTGTCACTGACACCGTGGCTTCTTCGCTGTTCAGGTATCTGCCAGCCATTGGTCGCTTTCTGATCGTTGTCACCTTCATTGAGGACAGTCTACGCATGATTACCCAATGGAACGATCAGCTCCTGTACCTTCGTGATTACCGGAAGAGTAAGCATGGCTTTGGTCCCGTCCCTCCTATATCCGGTCTCACCCGCCGTGGGGCCGGATCGCAGATCGACTCTAACTTGGGCTTCGTCGCATAACAGTTCCCTGGGGAATCACGCATACCTTCCTTATCGTCAACATGATCGCAATGGCGGCCTGCTCGTTCATGGTCATTGCTCGTAGACACACGGAGTACGCCGTTGGCGGTCTCTTGGCTGTCGTCATCGTTCAGGGTCTCGGTTACGGATTGATCTTCGACCTCAACTTCTTCCTCCGCAACCTGAGTGTTGTCGGTGGCTTGCTCATGGTTCTCTCTGACTCGTGGGTGCGCAAGAAGTTCGTCCCCGCCGGTCTTCCCCAGCTCGATGAGAAGGACCGCAAGATGTACGTCCAGTTCGCTGGTCGTGTGCTGCTGATCTTCCTCTTCATCGGATTCGTCTTCTCTGGCCAGTGGAGTCTCTGGCGCATTATTGTCAGCCTGTTCGGCTTCGTCGCGTGTGTCATGGTCATTGTTGGATTCAAGGCCAAGTGGAGTGCGATCATGCTGGTCGTGTTGTTGAGTGTGTTCAACGTCCTGGTCAACAACTTCTGGACCGTACGTCTGCCCCATGACAGGAAACTTTGCGCTGCGCAATAACTGACATTACCTTAGCTTCACCCCCACCACCCTCACAAGGACTTCGCCAAGTACGACTTCTTCCAGATCCTGTCCATTGTGTAAGCAGCCCTGAAGTTCACCATATCCCCAAGAATTGCAAAGCACCTCTAGCTAACAATATACGCTCACTACAGCGGAGGTCTTCTCCTCCTGGTCAACATGGGTCCCGGCCAATTGAGTATGGACGAGAAGAAGAAGGTCTACTAAGGAAAACAAACACCATACATAACCATTGAGTGCTGGGCATGTGATATGATATTCCCGGGCCATGGGAAAGGACCCCCAATATATGAAACCTTTGTTTTACTTTTTTCTCTCCATCTTCCTCTCTCTTGCTTTTTCTCCATTTTTTCTTTTTGGGACAGAGAAACCATCTATTGTCCAGTCATACCACTATGTTATAAGCAAAGCAACACAACTACTACGAACATATCCGAGTCAAAAATCATAGCATCATCATTTCATCATCTTCTCTAAAAAATGTGTTTTTTTGTTTCCTGCGTTACCAATCTCTTAATAGGGAAATGCATGCCTCACTGCTTGTCTTGACCTGGTTTGTTCATTATCCCCACAATGGTATGTATAATCTGAATGGAGAATGCATAGTTTGGGGGCAATGGTCATTTTAATTACATTATTAGTACTAGTAGGGTTTTCTACTATTGTTGTGTGAAATTCCTCCCCTCCAGTTCCGTGGTCTGTTACTTAAGGTAGATCATAGTAGCGTGACATATATCAGCTGTATGTATTGTAGATATAGTAGCGGATGTGTAAGTATGGATGTGGAGTACGTTGACTGATCTGAACACGTTCCTTCTGTTTTGGGTAATTACTTAGCATCTATGACTGATTCAGGATTGACGTGCTTCTTTCCTGATTGGGTATTTTGTTTAGATGTTGATATACTCACTACTACTTCTACAGTGTATAGTATATATCGTATACGACATACACTGGTATTATGGGCTACGCTACATCGTGAGAAGAAAACAGGAAGAGTCATAAACTGTAGTAACGATCTAAGTATATGTATTAAAACAAAGTAGTATACATGAAGGGTAAAAAGGTAAGGTCGGAGAAAAAGAGAGCGAATGAAGGGCAAGAGTGAACGTGAGAGAGACAGAGAGAGCAAGTAAACGACAGACAGGACAACTAGGCTCAGAGCAAAAGCAAGCATATATATAGGAAAAGGGAAAAAAGAATCAGACTAGGGATAGTACTCTGCGCAGAGGAATCAGGAACATGCACACGGACACAATTGTCAGAACCAAGCAATAATGGCGATGATGCGGAATGCGGAATGCAGCAAAAGGATAGTGTTTCAGTTGGATGATGATGTGAACAGTCTTTCATGGCCCGATGTAGGAGGGAGTGGATGAAGGAGGATGTGTTTGTTGGCCCAGCCATGCATACACACGTTTAGGGAACTCCCATGCTGTTCAGTATGATGCAACGAGAAATATATCTGCCATAGAATGGGTCAAGGGGCATCAAAACGGAACGCTTTTTAGCTGCTGCCAACGCCGAAACATACACAAAAACAAACCAACAGAAAAGGAATCCAACAGAAAGGGGGTATTTCTGCTACCCAAGGAGCAACACGAGAAGAAGAAAGAAAAAAAAGAGCAAAGCAGGCTTCCATGATTCAACCATGCACGCAAACGGTGGGAATATGACACGCCCTCAGACAAGTGACCTGGGCGATATGCGAATAGGCGGACGGATCTTTAGGGTCATATATCCATACTCCAACGCCAAGGTCGGAGACGTTCAAGATGACCTAATCCAATATCGTCAGGCGAGTCATTGATTTCCAAATGCAACAATTGAACCTTGTTGTTGTCACGTTGCAAGGTAGATAGGGCTTGTGAGATCGTTGGAGGGAAATGTTTACCGCTATCTTGAGTTGCTTTGGAGACAGGCCGTGACGTCGGGGTCCCGGGCTGATGCAAGGAGACTCGCGGAGACTCCACCTCGGTATCACCGGGCGATGACAGAGTGGAACATGAATCAGAGCGCGAGCGGAACGACGGGGATATTACGAAGTTGGTCTCATCACGCCCGAACATCATTCTGGGCGATGAGGGCGGAGAGAATTCGTCGTCCCCTTCCGAGTCGTCGTCCACGGCTCTCGGATCGTACCAGCCGTCGGGGGCCATGCGAAGCGGGGAAGGCTTAGGGGCATTCTTCTTTTCGGCGGGTTGGGTGGCTATAGGAGGGAGCTGCTGGGCAGGAGTGACGGGCTTGACATTTCGGTCACCGTCTACGCGTTGTCCACTAGTGTTATTGCTGCGGACAGTATCCCCCGAACGCTCTTTGCCAGCCATCACGCGAGCACTGGGTGGGGGTTGTAGCATCCATCGTGTTTCGGCGCGGCTTTTGGGCCCACTGACGATGGGAGGATGAAGGTCGTTGACCGGGGGCACACGAGCAATATAGTACTTGCTGGAGGAGCCCGCATCTGCTTTACCGCGACCCGAGAGCCCGACGGAGGAACCCTTGACTTCCACATCCTGACCCCATAATGGCTCATCCTCGCGCTGATTTCGCATGCGGCTCCACCGATCGCCCAACGGATGCTTCAAACTGCTCTTATCCTTCTTGTTCGCCGAGTTGCCTCCGCGGCTCACATCCTGTGTAGAGTCCGCCGATATTCCGGTATTCCAAGAGTCGGTTCGACGATGCGCGTTCCGGTGACCACCTCGTCTAGCGGGAGGACCAGGACCGAGTGCGATTTCCTCGGCCCATCCTGGGTTGGTACTAAAGGCGGTGGGTTGCGCTAACGGTCTCGGCTGGTCGGTGACGGTAGCATCTATCTTATCCTTTTCACGTTGCGATCGAACGGCTTCTTTTTTGCGCTTGTGGCGGTCTAGCGAGTTGGCACAGGGGGTGCAAGTGGCGTAGTAGAATACAGCGGACTGGACGCCACGGTAGAGCCACATTCTGGCCTGGCCACCAGAATCGGACGAAGGAGGTTGGGGAGGAGAGTAAGGGAGGAGGAGGAGGAGGGAGAGGGAGAGGGGGAGAGAGAGAGAGAGGTAGATGGGAGGTAGGGAGGGAGGGAGAGGAAGACGGGCTGCCACGGACTAGCCTAACGATGCCGGCGGGAAGAAGAGGGAAATCCTAGCGCTTAGAAAGACCTATTGACCCCGGGGTATAGACAAGAGTGTCGGGACGGTCGCAACAACATGAAGGGCGCTGGGAACCGGAGGGGAGAGGAGGGCACAGTATCGTTGATAGCGGAGTGCAGTAGGAAGTGGCGGTCGCCCAGCGACCGGGGGGAGATTGGCGTCAGATAATGGGGGGAGGAGGAGGAGGGGGTTTGTTGCAGGTTGAGTTGAAGCGGTCTGGAGGATGATGATGATGATGGAGGCAGAAGAGGATGACAAAAAATATGAAGCAGAAGCGGAAGCAGAAGAACAAGAACAAAAGAGGAGGAGAGGAGGAGAGAGGGAGAGAGAAGAGAGAGAGAGAGAGAGAGAATAGGAAGCAAAAGAGAGAGGGAGTAAGAGGGTAGAGTCAGAGTAGTAAGAGGGAGGATACGGGGGGGGAAGGAGAGGAGAGGAGAGGGAGAGGGAGGGAGGGAGAGAGTGAGTGGATGGGACGCCGAGCAGGTAACAGCCATCAGGGGAATCAAACTGAACTGAACTGGAACTGAATTGAACTGCAACTGGAACGGTCGGGTTTTGGGCCGCACTTGGCAAGGGCGGGGCGGGCGGCAGAGAAAACGGGGCAGGCTGTCACATTTAGATTTCGTTTCTTTGGAATTCATTTATTGTTCAATTTCATGAAGTAGATTGATTGTTAGATTCATGTTGTTTTATTATTATTATTGAAGAAGTTCCGGGCTGGGGGAGATCTTCTCATACATACACACACACACTCTCTCTCTCCACCTGCAAGAAGAGAGAGAGAGACGTTGCTTGCCGACTCCCACATCATAGTAATAGTAATAATAATAAACGGAGGCAGGAAATAATAATAATCGGGTAAATCTCACGAGGGGAAAACTAAAACTAAAACTAAAACTAAACCAAACCAAAATCTCCAACCACTTGGGACGAGCCCCTGGAAACCTGGGAAAGATGGGAAAACCATAAAAAACGCAAATCCGAAAACGGCCAGCGTCAGATCCTCCCTGAATTATACTAATCATCCTCGAACCGAACGGGACGGAGTCTGGGACGCGTTGCATTGCGTTGCGCTGTTCACCCGGATTGATTCTTTTTACGCAGTCACTTGCTGTGCACAGGGCAGTGCAATGCAGTCTGCGGTGGCATAAGTCGATGAAATAATATAAAGCATCTCAACGTTTGGGGTATAAGAATAGCACAAACTGTATGCATGTGCCACTTGCTGCATGGCTATTAGTTACTGGGTACATGCAACGCAACATGGCAACCCAGGCATTCCTTAGTTACTTACTAACGATATTGATGATTATCGGATCAGGTGATGAATGTCTTTGCTTCTTCATATTGATTATGATATTATTATGGTTAAAATGGTCAACTTATGTCCTTTTCCTATCCTTTCCCCCTTCTGTCTCCCTGCGGTCCCTGTCCAGGGCTGATCACCTTGCATATCCAGCTTAACCGCTGCCCTGAACATCCCGCGTCTCAATCACTTCGGCTGCTCTCCCCAACACCCAATGAAACTGCCGTCCAATGGATCATCCCTGCCGCGCAGGAGTGTTGGATATCTCTTCCCCCCTCCTCTCCTCTCCCATTCCGTCCTTTGGCCATCCCAATGCCTTGTCTGTTTAGTCCCAAACTTCCCTTTTTTCTAATCCTTTCCTTGATCCCATGCAATTCCCAAACGCAAGAACTCCCGTCGAGCCGCTAAACTTGGCCCCGACATCACATCAGATGAGCGCCCTGGTGCGCCCATGCGCGTCCCACTTGTAGCTCTCTCTTTCACACACACACTCTCTTTTTCATCTCACACGAGAAAGCGATCCCCGCCCGATGACGCACCGATCATGTCCACGGATCATCTGGTACCGACCAATCTCCTCCTGTAAATCTGTCGCGCGCGTAGCTTTCTTTCTGTCGCCTCCATAACAACATTTTCCCCTGGCCGGCACTGACACTGGCACGCGCTTACTGCCCCCCTCCCCTTAATTGACGAACGAAGACCACCACAAAGAGAGGGAGGGGGTTCCCGCCTGACCCATATACGCACTAGCCACCAATGTTACGTTGAAACTCGTCCACTTCCCCATCGTACACTTAAAACGCTCATCCTCTTTTTTTCCTTTCTTCTTGCTGCGAGAAAAAGAAACTCCTTGTCATGTAGATAATCATCGGAACACCGCTTCCCCGCTGTTTCATGCGTTCTTGGTGCCTTTGACCACTTCTCCCCTGACCTTCGTCCAGTCGATATCATTGTCAATGGCTTCGTCAACCTCTCCGCATAATACAACGTTGTCGCCTCGGATCAGATACAGCCCATGTTCAATCTGGGAACTGGGTTCCGGGTCGTCGGGGGTCCGGATGATTCGCTCGATCGTGTCCAGGAGAACCAGGTTCGTGAGCTGGTCGGTCGAGAGTAATGTCCCCAGGAGTGTCCGTCCGTCAACCGTCAGGATGCATACTTTCTCTATATCGGGGTAAAACCACATACGTTAGCACTGGCCATGAGACTAAATCCCAGACATGAAATGGATCTCTTAAGACCAAACTTACTGTTAATATAAGAGTGAAGCGACATGATGATCAAAAGTGTCAAGGTCAAGTACCGAATCACCAATACTTTGAACAGTAAAACAAGCCAAGCAGCGAAAAATGCACCAGCGTCCAAGGTCACCTAACCCAGCTGACTCGTAGTAAAGGCGATCCGGAGAATAATTTAGAATTCCGTAACCAAGTCGAATGCACTCGTGCACTAGGTTGGAAGCTAGTAGCTTGACTCGCAGCAAATACTTCGTCGCCGCGTTCCGATCGTCAAGCTGGCGGGATTCTGCTCACTAAGCTCCGAGGTCGGCCAGCTGTCCTGTACAAAAGGAGAAGAATCGTGTATATGACGCGCTAATCGGAAGGAACAAGGGAAAATCGGTGGGAAGGAGCAACAGCAGCGAGGTCTGGCCTGGGATGTTGGGACTGCGGCGGCGTGCTTCTCCGGATCCTCGCAGCTTCCATGCGGCGGCCGCTAATCACGTGATAGGAGCTGTCCCGTGCTGCGCGTTGGCGATCACGTTTAATTGATCAGATAAAGAAGCTTGGATTGTTTCACTACGTGATCCCTGGACTTGTAAGTCCAGCGGATACGCATTGGTATAGGAATAATTACTGCGTACAAAGCATTAATGCAATTGACCTGAAGACCACTGTTCATTCCTTTAAAAACACCCTACGATCACTAACAATATGCGAATTGCTAAGCAAATCCACAAGCCTAGAGAACTGTCCTAATCTACTACCGCATGTCTCGCCGCAACACCCCCTTTATCCAACCAATGCGCTCAAGTCCAATGGCACACTGCTGCCTCGTCCAGCCCGATACCGCCTGGTGCCTCCCACAAATGGTCGAGGCTTGGGCAACAAGCCTTCGCTCTGGAACTTAAACCGGTGATCATCCACCCGCATGATGCCATGTCCGCCTGGACTGCGAGGGCTTGTTCCCGGTGACGGCCCGCCGTTGCTGAGGGTATAGGCGCTCGGGTCCAGGGTAGAACGGTCTGGTTGATGAGGTGGAGGGGGTGCTATGGCAGACGGCAGAGGTGAGGGCCGCGACAGTGGTTCGCTAGGAGGGGCGACGGGGGGAGCACTGGGAGGAGGCGGAGGAGGTGCTGCTGGGGCCGAAGCCGCTGGTGGGGGAGGTGGCGGCGCGTGTCCCAAAGCATTTCTGGCAGCTTGTACGGCGATGGACGCAGCAGCTGTTCCGTTCGGCGGCTGTGGAGCAGAGGCGCCAGGAGGGGGAGGGGGCGGAGGTGTAGAGCGTGATGGCGCCGGGGGAGGTCGGGAAGCAGAAGCCGGCGGGGGTGGTGGCGGAGGTGCAGCTGGGCTAGCTGATGGGGGTGGAGGTGGAGGAGGAGCAGGAGCAGAGGGTTTTCTTGTAGATACTGGAGGAGGCGGCGGGGCTTTGGCAGAGCCGGGCAATGGTGGCGGTGCGCGTGGGGGAGCGTCAGGGGCGGATCTGCTGGACGCAGTCGAAACCGTCGATGACGGCCTGGAGGCCGGTCGTGGGGGTGGTTTCCGGAGATTCGCAACCAACGGGTTCACTGGAGGGGTAGGAGGCGACTCTGTCGCAGGGGGCCGTGGCGGAGGGCGAGCACCTGGCGGTTTGGGAGCGGACATAGCAGGGGGCGGGGGAGCGCTCCGCGAACCATCCGTATCTGATCGATATGGGGAGTCGCGATTAGCTCCGGTGTCAACGCCTCCCCGACTACGCAACTTGGGCATGCCTCCAGCAAAGAGGCCTCCAAGTTGAGGCGCCGCCGGGGCGCCCGCCACTACATCACCTCCTGAACCAGTATCGCTGTTGCTTCGTAGTCTGTTCGCTGCCTGTGCCGGAGGGACGGGTGGTGCGAGCCCTGTCGGAGGCTTCGCCATGCCCGGAACTGGCGGAGCGCTTGGAATTGCAGGACCGGAAGACTTCGCGCCTCCTCCTGAGACCATGGGTGCCGATCTGTCGTTGGTCACGGTCTTCTTCAACTTTGCGCCTTTGTGGATGTCGGAAAGCAGTGCGCCCTATACAAGGCATTAGCAGTCGAATACTTGCCTAGACTGGCAGACAAGAGCTTCTTACCCGGCCCTTCGCTGCTGAACCAGAGGGTCTGCTGGGCAAATTGCCCGCGGGGGGAGGAGGCGGGGGAGGACCTCCCATCCCTCCGGGCGGCGGCGGCGGCGGCGGAGGGGGAGGCATGATGTTTGTAGACGATGAGGTATGACGCTTGCAATCGGAAGGGAGTAATGAGTGGGTAGACGATCACGAAGGGATCTAATCTGCTGGGGCTGGCTGGATCATTTGAAGCCTGCTGTTGCCAGAGAGAGGGTGGTGTGGAAAGAAAGCAGCTGCCTACGGGGCGTTGCTGATGGAGGAGAAGCAGGAGAGTTCACGGAGGGACGGACGTCAGGTTGATGGACGCCAGACAGTCAGTCGTTCCTGGAGACCCGCTTTTGGTGGCGGCAGTAAATCAGTTGTGCCCTCGCCGCCTTGCGCATCTCCCCGTCTTTCTCTGGCCCCATCAGGTAGTTTTCCCTCCTCACCACTATCACCACAACTGCAAACAACCATGCTCCCCACAAGAGGCATTGCCCTCAGAGGCCACAAGAGCGCTCGGCCGCAAGCTCTAGCCTGCCAGATTTGCCAATTATCCGCACCTTCCGCGCCCCTTCATCAATCCGTACGATCCTATGCATCCAGTCCGTTAACCCGGAATGCGCGCCCAGGCCAATTGCGCCCCCAAAGAAGCCCAAGAAACTCCTGGACTCCGACTACATACGCTTCCATTCCCAGAAGGTTTGATTCCACCAAACCTGGCCACCCCACACCAGCGGACTTCGAAGAAGCCGTGGACCAGATCGCCCACGAATGCACCGAACTCCGGGGAACGGACTCTGTGCCCTCCAACGACAAGGTCGTCAAACTGCTACAACAATGCCTGCGAATTGCAGAAGCCATGGTCCACCCGGAGCAGGACACCGGCAAGAACCAGCAACCGGACGAGATCTCGTCCCTCCTAGACCTAGAGGAAGGGAAGAACGCCGCTACCCGGAAACAAAAGCAACCAACGACCACCACATTGCCCCGAAAGACACCCGAACAGATCATTGATCAGCTCTGCAAATCTGTCCACAACCTCCTGACAGATGAGAAAGTGTTCATCTCTCCCGAAGCCCTGACCTGTTACACCAAGATCCACGCTATGCTCAAACGCCCCGACCACTTCCCGGAGATCTTCCATCTGTACGCGAACAAGCCAGTCCCCGAGGAGAACAGCTCCCCTGTTCGATACCACAAGGCCAAACCCAAGAGTATCAACAGCGCCGTGCCCGTCGAGCTCGCAGACATGGCACTCGATGTCGCTATTGCCCAGCGCAACCTCTCCCTAGTGTTGGCCATCATCGACACCACCTTTAGCACCCCGGCGTTCCGTCGCGCCAAGGTCTTCAAGAGGGCAGCTGTCCCCTTGGGTGGAATTGCTGCCGCGCCTGCGGCTTGCTATACCCTTGCTTCATGGGCCTCGACGCTGCAGAACACAATGGACCCGAGCACAGCGACGGGGATCGCTTTCGCGGCGGGTCTGGCATACGTCGGGGGAGTCACGTCGGTTGGAGTCCTAGCCATCACGACGGCGAATGATCAGATGGAGCGGGTTACTTGGCAACCAGGTGTGCCGCTGCGGCACCGTTGGGCCCGTGAAGAGGAGCGGGCTGCCTTCGACAAGGTTGCGCTCGCATGGGGTTTCAAGGATATCTACATGCGGGGTGAAGAGGAAGGTGAGGACTGGGAGAGTCTGCGGGAATTCATCGGCATGAGGGGGATGATTCTGGACCGGACGGAGTTGATGCCTGGAATGCAATGATACGATACTATAGTCCCTCTGTACCTACTGTACCATACTGTCTACAATAGAAACCTACACCTACACCCACACCAGCTCCAACTTATATGAACAATGAATAGAGACCAAAACCCAGGATCACATTATTATCCACACCATAAGTAGCTAAACTATGATACGAAACACAACCCCAGAATCCCAGCCCCTAAAAAAAAGGTCGTACCCCCAGCGTGACACATAACTTTTTCTTTTAGGAAAAAAAGCGACCCGCTTAGTACAGACGCTTAGGGGGAGACATGGTAGCCTTGAGGACAAGGCTACCAACGTTCTGCCAACCCTTCTTAAGCAGAGAGACAAGGTAGTTGATGGCCAGCATGGTGTTGGCGACGAGCTCGTCCTCAGTCATGCCAACGTTGCCGACGGCAACACCGAGGCAGAGAACCTTCTTAAGCTGGAACTTGATGGTGGACTTGACCTCGTTGACCTTGTTGGCCATGTCCTCAGCGTGAGAGACGGGGGTAGGGAATTTACCGGCTAATCGATTATTTAGTATTTCATCACGACTGGGGGATATTATGGGGAATGTGGTGCTTACCCTTGGAAAGACCAGGACCCAAGAGACGGGGGATCTGCTTGATGAGGGTGTCGGAAGCAAGGAAAGCATCGTACTTGCGAGCAAGCTTCTTGATGAGCTTCTTGTTCTTGTTCAGCTTCTTCAGGTCATCGGCGGACATGGCGTCAATGCCGTGGTGCTTGGCACGGTCGAGATCGTGCTGGTCACCAAGAACACTATCCTCTTATTAGTACTTCTGTTCCCTTGTCTCTCTTTATTCCGTAGGAAGATTCCGGTGGTATCATACCAGATGGTCATGTTGGGACGGGGAACGGTAGGCAGCTTGATGGTGCCAGAGAAACGCTTGTCACGCTGGGGGTCGTAGTTCTTCAGACCGATCTGAAGCTCGACGGTCTCGAGGAAGTTTCTCTTCTTCTCATTCTGAGAGTAGTTGAGCAGCTGCTCGATGTTCTGGCGCACTCCGGCTGTTCATTTATTAGCATCTCTCTTTCATACACATACACCTATTGTTTCCATTGTTGGGGAAAAGAGGCAACATACCGACTGTGATCTTAGACATGGTGCTGACAGTCTTCCAAAAGAACTTGAAATCCTTATGGTGTGGCTCTGCGCTGAATATCGGGTCAAAAGATCAAAAGAGGGAAGAAAATCAGGCTGGGCGCCGCGCTGGAGGGCCGCGAGAAAATCCGTTACTCCGCTTTGTGTGTGGATGAATCTAGCGCGTTTGGGTTTAGCGCTGCCCTAATTTACATTTGCTGAGTAATGTGCATAATTCGGTGGTTGTGCGGGGCCGTTGTGAACATCATTTATTTGAGAGGTTGCAGGTCTAGATAGTCGGTGATTGGTCAGTTATTGTATGTTGGGTAGTGATTATAGTATGGTTCATTTACTTTCATGTGGTTAATGTGAATTTAGCAGACTGGAGTATGTGTTCTAACACAAGAATTTCATTACGTATTCGTGTCCATCACATGGTTAGCCGAACACAGAATGCTTCTCATAGTAGTCCGTCAATGTAGATAGTATCATAATCATTCAGAAAATCTAACAGTCATCTAATCCTGTACGCGAACGCTAAATCAAACTTTACCTTTCCATCTATCCGCAGTGGAATCATTCTTGTTTAAATCATTCTTATATCCGAAATATACCGCTCATCCACGCAGCAACTCACAATTTCGCCTGAGCCTGCGCCTGCTCACCCTCACTCACCAAGCCAGCTTCAATAGCCTTGATCTGCAAAGCCAGAAACTTAGAGTAGATCCGGCACAAGGCGAGGTTTCCGCCCATGTACCAGAATCCGGGATGTCCGCTGGGGCGCCACATCTGTAGAAGGAACTTGTTAATAATGACCTCCAGAAATAAAAGGCAAGAACATACTGCATTAATTTCTCCCTCCTCATCGAGATCCCAGACATCGCGACATCGGTCCGCAACACGGTCACCCAGAACTTTCCGTACCGTCGTGCGCATGTTGTCGTAACCAGTGGCGAGGACAACGACGTCGGCGGGCAAGGCTGACCCGTCCTTCAAAACAAGACCGGATTCCGTGAAATGAGAGATCCCCTCCGGGCTACGCTTAACCTTGATCTTTCCCGACGCGATGAGCGGGCTACAGCCGACATCAATGTAGTATCCGCCGCCGCGAGTCATATACGCACGGCCAAGACCAGCACCGTTGACGCCAAAGTCCAGCGCGAAACCAGCCTTTTCAAGGCCACTGAGAAGATCTTGCTCGGCGTGTGCCACGCGCTTGGTGAAATGCTCCCCCAAGGCAAATTGGACAGCAAATGGTAGACATTCGTGAAGCAGGTCGGCCTCTTCGGTGGGAGGTCTGCAAGGGTTAGTAAACTGTGCAGACACGAGACAGAGACCTGAGACGTACCCGTGATCTTCGTGTTGACCCTCATGCATCATAAAGATACCCTTCTCCACTGTAATGACATAGGTCCCGCGTCGTTGTAACATAGTCACCTGCGCACCGTTCTCGCAATAATTTTGCGCAATATCATGACCGCTGTTTCCAGTACCCACCACGACGACCCTTTTGCCTGCTACGTCGTAGTGGGATGCATCGCTGTGCTGACTGCCGTGGTATACTGTGCCCTTGAATTGAGACTGATTGGGGAAGCTGGGAACCAAGGGCTCGCCCGAGTGCCCCGTGCACCAGATCAGGTGGCGTGGGTGCAGCGTGCGCTCGCTCCCATCGCCGCGGACGACCACTATAGTCCACTGCTTCTGAGCATCATCATAGTCGGCAGATTTGATAGAGGTCTGAAGCCAAACATTCAATTCCATGATCAAAGCATAAGCCTCGAACCAGTCGGCGAGTTTGTCCTTGGGGGTGAATTGCGGCCAATTCTTCGGGAAGGGAAGGTATGCCATGTGGGTGAATTCTGCAGGGTCATGGGTTACGAGGGTCTTTAAGGATAGGTCAGACGGCAGTCAGAATATGCGTATAGCAAGCGGAGCTCACCCTATAGCGCTTCCGCCAATTATCTCCGATACGTTCGTTCCGGTCGACGATGAGATGCGATATCCCGAGAGAATTGAGCCGAGCGCCCATGTTGAGACCTGCCTGGCCTAGAGGTTTCTTGGTTAGCTATTTTCGGCTGTACTCGGAAAGGCAAGGTTCGCGTACCAGCTCCGACAATAAGGGCCGTAGGCTCTTCTTCCTTGAACTCAATTGTTCTCTGGCGTCGCTCGAGCCAATTGCCCTGGCCGAGTCCACCAGGCATGGACTCGATAGTGCCATCCGCTCTCCGGACGCCCAATGGCTCCTCAAACGTTTTCAATTCCTGCAGAGTTGTGTACATCGCATATGCCTTCCACTCTCCGGCATCATTCTGCGTCAGATGAATGACCCCGGAGCCACGCCCAACCCTAGTCTCGAAGAAGATGATGGAGTTTATCCAATTCAGTCCCTCCACGGGGCTTTCCATCCTGGGCTGAAATTTGCCCTCATGTTGCAGACGCAGAGCAGAAAGGCCCGCGCGAGGCTGATTGGCAGCCAGGAACTCTTGGATCTTTCCGCATCCCTGGATGGTACGAAAATCCCAGACCAATGCGAGCATATCCCTCCACCAGGAATCCTCATGGAAGAGTCCTGCTAGTTGGGAATAGTTCCCCGTGGCGAGAATGACCTCCAGGTTGGTAATCCATCGCTGGGCAATAGCTCGCGGATCAAGCGGACCGATGGAGGATGGTGTTCTGGGGAGCCGGATCACGTAGTTGCTCTGAGCAAGAGACATGATGGGAAGAGGACCACTTTCACTGTATCTCCGTAGAAGCGAACGAGAGATGGAGCGGCTGGGGGAGGGAGGGTCAAGTTGAAGAGTATGAGCCCCTCGTTGTATAAATACCCCGAGCTCTCCACATTGGACCCATAGTTCTATCATCGACCACAGCTGGCGAGGGGGAGCGGAACCCGCCCGGAAGAGTAGCAGGTGGACATGCTCCGATGGCATGCAGCGGACCGCAGAGAAGTCCGTGGATGATGGGTCATATCCAGCCCTCGAGTCGAGTCCCACTCGTTTACGGACGTTATTCGTGGCGGTCCCGAGTGGAGTGTTGAGCAGCAGCAGCAGTTGTCAGTTGTCAGCTGTCACTGATAAGAGACCATCGTGGCTGTCGATCCTTCATCATGCAGTGACTTGATGATGGGATGGAGGGGGGAAGTTCTGTCCCAGTCTGGGCCTGGCGATGATCCAGCGCCTAAATTGCCCGAATCGGGAACTTTTCCTGAATTATCAGGATCTCTCGGCACTCTTACCCCGCAGATCATTGATGTCTTCCATCTCCAGTTCGATGAAGATACTCCATGTCTGTGCTTGCTGTAGGGGGGCAAAACTGCCGAAAATAAACAGGATAGAGTGGAAATCCTGCCGATGGCTGTTTACGCAGGATAAACATGGCTGACCCCTACTGCAGTGAAATCGACACCCTTCAGTCTTCGCTAAAAACCCCCAACATGGTAAGAATATGGTTTGACTATATTTATTTGCTCTCAAATATGACAAGTAGGCTTTGCACTGGTGGATTTACTCCGTCATAGGATAATACACGCCTTCCATACATCTGATCTCCATCAACACGACACTGCCTAGCATACTCTGGAAATTTAGATAATTGCCAATTAAGAGGGACAATAGAGCCCTGAACTGGGACATGTCTTTACTGGAGTATCAACCATGGCTCTGAAGAGACATAACTGCCTTGAAAGTCAAGGCATTGTTACTATGACTCTCTGTCTTACTCTCAAGGCATCCAGAGTTGCTCGTCAAAGCTTGCTTCACTCAGATTACATACTCGCCCCAAACTCAGTAATTTCAGACTGTTCACATGTACTTAAGGAACAGACATTCGGGGGTGATGGATGTTAATAGGACGAAAACAAGCAAACGAGCTGTATAGAAAGCCAAGAAGGCACATTACTGAACGTGCCAGGGGAATGTATAGAGTCGGCGAGCTCATTACAAGTTAATAGAGAGAATCCAAATCGATTCCCCGTGACTGCCTGGCAACTAAGGTCAAGAATAACCTTGCCATTGACAAGCTTGACAGCAACTCACTTCCAACTTTCAATCTCCAAGGAATTCATAGCAGGAGCAATGCCAGTGTAACCTGCCCGAAACCGTTTCTCTGACAGCCCCCGCGAACATTCCAATATTTCGCAGGCATCCGGCTTTCCCTCCCCAATCCGGAACCAACAAATCCGGATCATGGCAAGGGATGCAACCACCAATTCACAATACACTCGGTGAATGGATCATTGTCTCACCAATGTGTCCCCTTACACCGACATGCATGGACCCTTATAAAGCGGCCCCGGAATCAAGGGGGACGAGGGGTTACAGCACAACAAAGACACAGGCTGCCGACTCGCTGAATTCGTCCATTGTTGACCGCGATCGTCGTTCTTGCTTCATTCAGGTACCGCCATTCTCCTCTTGCATCTAGTTATAGTTATATACTTATATCCAACCTGCAAATCCTTCGCAAATCTGCTCATACCCTCTCACCCACTAACTCATCCACGCATTCTTAGAGTCTCAAACTTGCTTGCGAAAACAAAGATGCTTTTCAAATCCACCTTCCTCGCAACTGCCACGGCTTTGTGCCTCTCCGCCACGGCTACAGCTCAGGGCGCCAGCACCAATGCCCCCGTCGTCACAGACAATGATGATGTCCTCTACTACGCCCAGCTCCAGCCCAAGGATAACACCACAGTACGCGGGTCTGTAACCATCTTCCCTAAGCCCGATAGTGTGGGTGTCCTTGTTTCGGCGCAGTTCTGGGGCATCCCCGACAATGACCAGCAGTTGGGTACGCCTCCCTTTCCTCCCGCTCCTTCAATATCTATCCCATCATATGGGCTTGTGTTTAGAGTTTCCCTACGAATCCGAACCCAAACTCAAACTTTGAGTTAATAACAAACCTACACCTCAATACTAACCTCTTTATGAAATTGATCAGTCTACCACATCCACCAAAAGCCAGTCCCTCAGGACGGAAACTGCTACAGCACCGGTGCACACCTGGACCCTTACGGCCGGGGCGATGCCACCCCCTGCGACATCAACGCGCCACAGACCTGTCAAGTTGGCGACCTCAGTGGCAAGCATGGACCGATCTGGGCGCCCGACAACGAGGTATTCTCCACCACGTATACGGACTGGTTCCTTTCCAATGTGGAGGGGGAGCCTGCCTTCTTTGGAAACCTCTCGTTGGTCGTGCATGCAGCGGATAACTCGCGCCTGGCGTGTGGAAACTTCGTGCAGCTGAAGTAAGACTGGATGAATTATTTCTGCTTAGGACCTTCATGTATTGTTAGTCTGGTGTGTAGGGCTAGTCTTGGATTAATGCTTTACCATACACTTAGTACATTCATGCTTATGTGGAACAGCACACAGCCCCAAGGTGTTGTTTTGCGCCTAGCTACCAAGTAGCTTAGCCTACGATAACTTAATGAAACCAAAACTCCTCATAGCCTCGCTCTAAAAGCATGCCTGAATCTCGAAAGTACTTTATGCTGACATATGAATCATTCTACTTCCTGACATGTCTAGATCTCACCTATTTTGTTCCGTCGGACTACGACACAACCGCATCGTTCTAAAGATTACTTACGATAGAGACTGCCGTAGCAACTTCAGTTCCCTGTCCTTTCTTGTATCCTGACCAACGCAGTAAATTGCTACGAAAGTAAGCGTCAACAATAGTAATATCATCAATTACTCCTTGTAGCAGAGAATTGAATAGTACTACAATAAGCCGCAACCGAAATAGTAACAGAATGCGCAGACCTGGAGTGGATTATAAATGGAAATGAAATCCAGCATTCACCTATTTATTGAATTATTCTTACTAAGATAGGTCTACATTGCAGACTACCTAGACTATAGTATTACTGTAAGAAGTAATTCCTATGCTTCGCTTACGATTCTCCTTTGAATCAGAGATCTTGGCATTCATTGTTGGATTATGTTGTCATGGACTGTATATGGAACGATAGTCGTGTCCTCTTCAATACGTACGTAGTAGTCATCACAGAAATATCATATCACGAGCAGTGGCAGTATTTAGATCGAAATGCTGCGTTTGCTGCATTGTCCGGGGCGACTGGCGTCCATGCCTGGTGTGTGTGTATGTGTGCGTGCTCATAATCAGCACGCATTGCTCGCCCACATGCCACCTGCCAAAGGGGTTAAAAAAAGAGTCCCGCGGAAGTGGCTGCATGCTGACTGACTGACCATCCCAGGTACGGTCATGCCGAAGACGGACACGGCAGCCAATGGTGGCCCTTTTCATTTATTTTTAATGCGACATTAGCCAGCTGAGGCTTTAATGGCATATTCTTGGCCAATGAGCATTTCAGGTCGGTTGTCCATCTAGACTCTCAATCCTGCTTTGGATTGCCTGCTCGTCGTATTGACCTTCTTCGCCCTCGTATTCCTTCAAGACTACGGTCCGCATGAGCCGTCGCGGCGCCCGGCGACCTGTGAACAGCTCGAACTGGGCGAAACCTTGCTCCGGGAGGACATCTAGTCCGTCCAGAGCGACCCAGCCACGGTGCGAAAGTGCTCGGATTTGTTTCATCAATGGGGTATTGAGCGTTTTATACGCCAACTGTGTACTGGTTAGTGTCGTTCAGATTACAGGGTGTAATTACAGTGGTATTTGACGAACCTCCACAACAACGCCTCCCGTCGGGCTTTCGAGCCACTGCACTGGCATTTCGAAGTTCGGGGCCGGCTGCCCTCCGATGCTGTGAGTTGGGATACATGAACAGACGACGGTCGGCTGCTTGTAATTGGCAGGCCAGCTGTCCTGTAGGCTTTGCAGCACGTGCACCTGAGGCCGTGCCGCCGACCCGGCCTGGCCCGGAGAAGGGAGATTCTGGCGATTATAATGATAGGCGAGTTTTTCAGCATTCGCTAGGGTCCGATTGTAGACGAAGATATTCTGCACGCCCAGGTGGATCATGGAGTAGATGGCAGCGCGCGCCATGCCACCCGCGCCAATGACTAGCCCAGTGGACGAGGGGCGGATGGCGTTCGCGGGTGACAGGCCTCTTCGGAAACAATTTCCAATTCCGATCCAGTCGGTATTGTCTCCGTGCAAGGCCTTGATCGGCCCTGCGCGACTCTTCTCCATGTACAACGAGGAATTATCGGCGTCGAGGGCTTTGTCTCCCAGCCTCCGAATAGGAATTAGCGTGTTCACGGCGCCAATGGCTCGAGCATGGGGAGACATGGAATGCAGTAGCGGAATGGCTTCGGTTTTGAACGGCAGGCTGACACTGGTGCCACCAAAATGCGGATTCTCCACCAACTCATTGAGGCCTCGCAGAGTCGACGACTGGTGGAGCTTGTAATGGTGCGGCATTCCGCATCGCTTATAGGCGGCATTATGCATGGCAGGAGACAGACTGTAGGTGATGTTGGCGCCGAAAACAAAGAAGTGTAAGGGGTCCAATGTGAACGAGGCGTACAGAGCCTCCTGTGCCTCACGCAGGGTAATACACGGCAACCCTTTGGATTGCATCTCGGCGACCATTGACGGATGGGTGACAGGGGTCAAGATCGGGTTGAAACAGCATGACAACCGGCCCAATGGGCCCGCATTGTACGCGATGACAGGCAGTTGCGGGGTAGGAAGGGACTTGATATGGTCGCGAAAGCGTTGCACGGCAAAATTGTCGTCAATTGTCACCGCCGGCTGTGTCAACCGAACCATGTCGCATCCTAACCTTTTGGCTCGCTCGTAGAGCTCGACATACTGTGCATCATCCCAGCCCCGCGCCGGTGGCTGCGTAGCAGCAAAGTGCCCAATCACTTTGCTGGACCCTTTATAAGCTATGACCTGTGAAAGTACCTTGTCGTCGTAGGACATATCTACTGTCACAAACTCCGGGGCTAATCGTAGGCCGTGCTGGACTAATTTGAGATACTCAGGATCCGACCGCCGCGAGGGATCCTTATGTTCTGCGCTCAAGCCATAACGACATACATTACTCTCCACATGGTATATTAATGGAACGACCGTGTTCCGTCGGACATTGGCGAACGCCCGACTAATGGTATCGGCAAAGCTCGAGTCCAAACCGAGATGGGAGGAAGGTGGCTCGGCCACATCCAGCTTCAGCTCAAACGCATCGGAGGTCGACTCTAGCTCCTCGATATCCAGATCACGTTCTAACATGGACGAGATAGGGACGGTTACGGCATAAGTATAGGTGCGCGATTCAA
Source organism: Aspergillus welwitschiae (assembly GCF_003344945.1). Taxonomy (NCBI): domain Eukaryota; kingdom Fungi; phylum Ascomycota; class Eurotiomycetes; order Eurotiales; family Aspergillaceae; genus Aspergillus; species Aspergillus welwitschiae. The sequence goes on from NW_020798696.1 coordinate 1,349,022, forward strand.
CTGGTTGCATCGACAGAGGGAAGGATGAGTTATGGCGGCTGAGGTCTGTGGTGTCGCCCGTTGCGAACGCAATGAAACACAGAAAATCCCGCTGTAATTGTTTGAGGGTAAGGAAAGGAGTGATTGCTTGGACTCGTTGATCAAGCTCCGATTCTAATTGCGAGTCATGGTGACCGTCTTTTGGAATCGGATGGTCCGCAAGGCCCTTCTCGGAGACATTGAAGAATTCGAGGTTGGAACAGGCGCGATATATGGGCCCCGAGAGTTCCAGAAAACGACGAACCTTGTCTGTGTTCCACGCTTTCAGGTAAGACTGGATGCTCTCGGGGTCTCGGAGGATGTAGATGACTGGATGGGTTTTCGCGTATTCCCTCAGCAGCGTCTGCCCACTGCGCTCCATGGAACCAGGCCCGCACGCGATGACGCAGCCTTCTTGGTTTTCGGAGAGCATGGACTCCATCACCCTGGCTTCCTGCTGACGATACTCCACCAGATCGAACTCTTTCTTGTAGGAAGCGCGTGTACGACCGGTCACCTGCTGAAAATACCGGTCTGCATCGATCAGTCGCCTACCCGAGGTCGCCGCCAGAATGACTGCTAGACTGGACTTTCCCGTGCCGCGGATTCCGGTCAACACAATGGACGCATTGGGAGCGAATTTCCTCTGAGCCTGGAAAGGCCCGTCAAAAGAAACTGGCGACTGACGATTGGAGCTCAACTCGCGCAAGGAAGCATTCAACCAAGGCGACGCCTCTGAGTGTTCCGTCTGGGGAGCGGAATTGACACGGGGACGTGGAGGCGCATCGTTGCCGGGAGTAGGATCTACTGCATGGGGGGTATTCGAGGTGAAAGGGAGATGCGACAAGCGCCTGCTGCTCTGATGCTCGACCGGACCTTCCAGCTCGTCTAGCTTGCGTTTGGGAGGATTCACGAGGATTGACATGTCGTGCACAGGGAATTTTTGTTCTGGCTATACACGAGAAATCACAATACTGAGAAGAGGGCGATTATTAGACCCACGCATGGCGTAGGACGCGAGAGCCGAGAATTAGTTCCTGCGGGACCGACCGACGCATTCGAAGGTAAGCATTGGGTTTGACACGATCACGGTGAGCCTGCGGAGGAGCAATCCAGCTACTTGTGTGAGCGACGTAATAATAACAATAATAAGAAAAAGAAGGCGGGAAACGAATGCTCAAGACCCAAGAGTGTGGGGAGAGATGAGCTAGGGGAGGTAAGATAGTGTAGGATAGGGTAGGGGGAGGGGGGGTGTGGGATGGGAAGGGACAAGGAGGGACGAACCAACCTGGAGTGGCTGCAGGGAGGGACTGGCGTGTTTGACGAGAAGGTGGAGATGGAGAATAATCAGTTAGTAGGTAGAATCGTGAGGAGGAAGACGAAGTGCGATCGAACCGCGGGGAAGAAACGACTGCCGAGCGGGTGGATACACTTTTTTGGAGCAAAAGTGGTTGCGGACAAAGGCTCTGCCGTCGCTGGGCGGTATTTTTCGTATCCCTTTCGTACCTCATGTTACCGCCACGTCCGGATGACCCGGAATGGCTCCGGCGGCCGAACAATCAAGTTGTTAAGGAAAGTTTAGTACGTTGCAGTAGACTCGAGTTAGTTAATCAAGTTAGTTAGTTACCTGGGATGTGCCTTGTTCCTTGTCCTGCATTGATACCCCGCGGGGAGAGCAAATCAATCATTCCCCAGAGACGTACCAGGCAGCAATTAACCTAGTACTTTTTTACACTTAGTTACATACTGAAATGTACACGCACTTTGGGTGCGGCTGGAAAATGCCATGCGACACAAGACTTGGCTTAACTAGTAGTCGTAAGTCAGTGGTAGATGGGGAAAGGTAAAGGGTCTGAAATGCTGGAATCTGAATGGCTCTCCACACCTTCTCTCTTCCCCAAGTTCTTGCTAAGGTTCCCTCCCTCACCCCCGGGCTATTCGGACTACTTCCTAATTCCCGAACCTGGACCAAAACCTCCCACATTATGAGTCCACAACAATCCACAATCCACAATCCACACACACAAGAAGGATTCATAATTTGATTACATTTTGATTTCGTATTACCAAATGGATCCTCGAGCCCCCCGGCGCTTTACTCTATCTTGTCCACCGGGGACAATTAGCGTTTCCAATCCGTGGATTCTGATGGGCCTCTTTGGCCTCTTTGGCCTCTTTGTCTTTACACTTTCCACCGCAGTAGCTTTTAGTTTCCCCAATCGCGATGCAGCAAAAGTGGCCATGGGGGCGGCGCTGACGCTCTCCCACCCGCGGGTAAGAAGTTAGGGCCGGCTTTTTCCCCAACTTTCCTCCAGCCGTCATGTCCGGCCAACTTTTCCTTTCTCCGCTCTTAGATCTCTCTCCCTCTCCTCTCTCCTCTATTCTTTTCCCATATTCCATTCTTCCCCTCCACATCGGTCCGTCCTTTTTTGTCTTACTTTGACCTGACTACCTTCCCCTTCTCTATTAGCTGCCTTTTCACCATCCCTGTCCTATCTGACCGCCACTACTTTAGTCTCCTCGCCCTTCCCTGTTTGTGTTTCGCTGTCGCCCGCTCACTGGCTCTCGCCTAATCGTTCCTGCGGTGGGGCGGCCTCCAAGGGCCAATTTATGAGGTACTACCTGCCGCCGGCAAAGGATTCATCTCTTCGGCCACCCTCTCTGGAAGATGAACATGCGTCCGGAATTACCATCTAGTGGACCGTTGGATAGACGATCATGAACAGCGACACGCGCCAAGCCTCCGGGCCTGGTAGCAAGTCAAAGCGGCGATTGACTGACGTCGAGGAAAATGGCAAGCAGAGCCCTGCTGCAGACGACTTTGCCTCTAACCCCAAACGCCAACGTGTCTCCCGGGCTTGCGATAGCTGTCGCTCCAAAAAGGACAAATGCGATGGCGTGCAGCCCGTGTGCTCGACTTGCGCCTCGCTCTCGCGGCCCTGCACCTACAAGGCCAATCCCAAAAAACGAGGCCTTCCGACCGGTTATATTCGCACGCTCGAGCTGCTATGGGGTTTGGTCTTCAACAAGATCCAAGGCAGTGAGGAGGTGGTGCGCGCCTTGTTGAAGGCGGCCAATATCCCCAGCCATCTGGCGACGATGGGCAAGGAGGCAGAGGGATCCGATACCTTATTGTCGTCGTGGAAAAACAGCATCGTCCTGAGGGAAATTGAGCGACTGTTGACGTTTCTGGAACAACCCGAAGAGGACCAAGCAGGTCGTTTACCGGGCGAGAGTGATTCCCCGCAAGATGCTGAAGGCAGCAGCGTCTTGTCAGCAGAGGCGCTGGAGTGGAATCTTTCAGAGGTGATGGGAGAAGGAAGAGAAGGCTCGTTAGCGGTGGTGTCTCCCATCAAGACCCCGACCGCGGCATTGACGGCTAAGAGCTCCGGGGTGCGGATCACGCGAGACTCTGCGACCCAAACAGCCATCACCAGCGATTTAGGGGAAGACGCATCGAGCCTGTCGCTGGGTAGGTTGGCGCAGCGCCCGCCCGACCAGGCCGCCCTTCCCATTCCCATCCCCCAACTTCCCTCGAACGCCTGGCCCTTGTTAGACATCTACTTCTCGTACACACAATGCTGGTTTCCTATCCTCGAAAAGCACGACATTCTCCGAACAGCGTTTCGTCATAATGAAGACGACGCTCAGATCTCCGCCACCTCGCCGGGTTCGGGTGATTACGCCGCGTTGTGGGCGGTCCTGACACTAGCCTCCATCCAGGAGGCCTCGATCTCCACAACGCGACAACTGACCGACTTCGCTGGTGATCGCCCTGATCCGGCGCAGCTGTACGCCACGGCTAGACGCCTCATTCCTGGAGAAAACGGGCATCACGAGCTTGGTCACGTGCAGGCATTGCTGATCCTATCCCTGGTAAAGCTGGGCCAGCAGGACTGGTCAGCAGCATGGCTGCTAGTCGGACAGGCTGTCCGCATTGCTCAAAGCCTCGGGTTAAATCAGTCCACGGGGCAGTCGAAGAGCGCGGAGGAAGGCAAGAGCGTACCACGGTCTAAGCACGTTTTTCTGGGATGTTTCATCCTGGAGACATTGGTTGCAACGCAGACGGGACAGGTGCCGTCGCTGCGCAAACCAGAGCTCATCAAAATTGGCCCGATCAACGAAGACGGGTTGGAGGAGTGGCACCCGTGGGAGGATCAGACGGGACTGCGCCCGGTCGAGCCGTCACGCGCTTCGTTCCACCGCGGTCCTCTCCACGCCTTGAGCACATTCAACCGACTCACTTCGCTGATGTGCATCCTGAATGACTTGTGTTGCTTGAAGCAGACGACGAATGGCCCCATCGCGCCCTTGGAGGCGCTGGAGCGGCAACTCCAACTCTGGGTGTCGGCGCTCCCCAAAAGCTATCGCGTAGATCTTCAGACGACCCCGGTCAAGGTGGCTTCCCCACACATATTCGGACTGGAAATGATGTATGAGAGCGTCGTGACGAACTTGAGCTTGCAGTTTGCGTTGCAGCGGAGCGACCGGAACATGTCCGAGATGCCGCTGAAGAAGCGTGCCACGGAGAGCTCAAAACGGCTGCTCCAGTTGCTCCAGACATACATGGAAAACTACAGTCTTTCTGCCACTTGTCCAACGTTCGGGTTGATTCTCACGAGTGGTCTGCCCCCGACCGGAGAACGAGCGGCGCCGCTGCCATTCGAACTGGATCCCGGCCTCAAAAGTAAACTTCAATCTTTCTCCACACATTTGGCGACTGTCTGGCATATCAAGGACAGGCCTGACATGATTGTACCGGAAAAGTCGCCGGATCTGACCGCATCGATAACACCTGCGCCCGCCCGACCGAGAAGCCTGTCCAACCGGGATACGGGTTCGCTCCACGCTTTCGCTCAAGCTCCGCTGGGCGCGGGCGAGCCGGCACGACGAGTGAGCATGTTAGAGGACAACCGGACCAGCATCGCGACACCGGATGCCTTCTTTTCGAACGGGTGGATGCGAACGCCCACGGTCGAAGACAATGTGGCACTATCTATCCCCACTCCTGCTCCGTCACTGAATATCAACCAAGGCGGCGAGACCGCCCACCCTTCCTCTCAACTCAAAGAATCTGTTCCTCCTAACCCTCTGTCCCACCATCCACGCTCCTCCATCTCTTCTACGAAACCGATCAATGGCACAGGCACACCACTGATGCCGGATCTAACCTCGCCTTTCCACGCTACTGCGCCACAGTACCCGCCTCCGTATGGTGATACCAGTCTAAATCTGGGATCGTTCGTCGACATTGACGGATACGGGCCGCCGCGACGACCGCGGATTGCGCCGGACCTGGATGCGCTGTTTGACGAACTGGCGTCGCTGGATGGGACCGAAAAGTAAGCCCTAATTTAGTCTACCAGATGATCTTTACTGACAGCTGCAGGACGGACAACCAGCCGGAGTTTATGCAAAACCTCGGGTTTGTGCCCGATGCGGGGGTGCCAGAGCTGTACTCGTACTCGAGCCAGGTGGAGCCGTTCCTACTGGCGCAGACGCAGCAGCAGGTACCGTGCGAGGTGGGCGGGGTCCGACGGGGGTCGCAAGCAGAGGGAAAGAGATGAGCGGCTAGTGTATTGCTGCTGCTCATTTGAAACCCACAGGCCTGGTTCCAGTGGACTGCAGTTTGGTATGTAACTGAATGCTATCCAGTTGTCGTTTGATACTAACTTGTAATGTGCAGACAGGCTGCAACCCCGATCCAGATTCCGCTCGACCTCTCGCATCAGCGACAGCACCGAGGAATAGTGTATGGATTATTGTAGACATGACATACGGCCCAGTATCACTTCAAGTAAAGAAGTGAACCACCCAGAGGAAGGGAAGAAGAGAAGAGATGGACTGGCTTGATCTACTCAAAAGCCGCGATGAGTGACGACGACCTGAACTGTACATATATGCATATTGCAACCGATAGTATACCCATACCATACATAACAAACTTTTCCATACCCTCATAAAAACCCATCACTAAACCCGCATAACATAACTCACAACTTCACCCCCTCCTTTTTCAACGGCGCCCAATTCCTCGCCACATACTCAACCGCAACCCTATACCCCTGCACGCCCAATCCCACAATAATCCCACTTGCCTTGTCACTGAAATAACTCTTGTGTCTCCACTCCTCCCGCGCATGCACATTACTCACATGCAGCTCGATGAACGGGATCGCAACCCCCAGCAACGCATCCCGGATCGCGACGGATGTGTGTGTGTACGCGCCCGGGTTGATGATGATTGCGTCGACGGAGCCCCGCGCGGCGTGGATGCGGTCGACGATGGCGCCCTCGTGGTTCGATTGGAAGGAGTCAAATGTGCAGGAGAGAGAGGTGGCGAGGTCGGCGCATGATGATTCGACTTGAGACAGCGTCGTGCTGCCGTAGATGTGGGGTTCGCGGGTGCCCAGGAGGTTGAGGTTGGGACCGTTGATGAGGAGGATGGATTTGGGGGTGGGGGTTTGCAATTCCATTGTGATGTTTGAGTTCTTTTAGGAGATGGAGGGAGGAGTATGTTGGTTGTGTTGTAGTTGGTGGTAGAAGGAGGAAGTATGTGTAGAAGTGGTGGTAGTATGAGTATGGGGTTGATGAAGAGTGTAGGTTTAGGTTTAAGTATTCTACTACGTATGTATATCTATGGAAGTATCGGGGATGACTTTTACCTAGACTGCCTCCCTCTTACTCACTGAGTAATGCAGTCAATCCCTTGGATTAGGTAGGGTTTGGCAGGTGTAATTGGGGTAAGGCTAAGGACTTGGCCGGGGCTGAGCGCTTTGCCGGGCTGGTGCCGACGTGCCGAGCGGGGTATGATGGTTTGTATTTGATGTAATGGTGGAGGTATAAGTATAGAGTTGTAGGCGAGATTACAGTGGTTGACGAGTCATGAATAGCTGGTTAGTTCTTACTGTTTCGTTCTTCGGTGTAGTTCTTGTTGTTGGTCTAGTGTTATCTGATGTCTAGCTGCATTGTAGCGGTTAGTATTGGCATACACGTATAGACTAGTCCCTACTAGGCTAGGGTTTTGTGTGGCAATACCATGTCTTCGATTCGCTCTCCTGGTTGAGTCCACGTGAGTGTGCACACACACGTTGAGACTTCCGTCTTTTCCCATTCCCACTAAACATTTGTTGCGTCTGGCCAGTGCATCCCCGTGGGGAATTAGTTATTGTCATTGGCTCTTCTCCTGCGATCTTCGCTTCTGTCCCGTGACTCTCCGATTGCGGAGGGAGCCAGTCAACAACAGTATAGACTCACGAAGTAGACACCAGATTGGCTCGCTACCTACTCCCTCACATTTGCCCCCCACAACCGGCCATGGCTCTCGTCTCCCTTCCCCTATCTGGTTCCCCAAGACTATGTTCTCTTCCCCCGTGGCGGAAAATTTGCAGTGTAGGTCAGTGCGCAACACGAGGCCTGTCCATGGCTCGTCTTGTCTCCCCGAGAAGTCAATCCACGCCCAATCCCATCCCATCCCAATCCTATCTCCCCTGCACTCTAGAATCCTTCTGGTTTGATCCTGGTTTGCAACGAAGAGATTGTTTTGCCGCCCTTTGTTTTTACCCAACAATCGCTTGGGCGTAGTCTGATATCTGGGGTAATCCTTTGCCTCCTCCCCCAGTCTTTCTCCGCACCCCAGATTTCGATTGTCCGGGGATGGGCTATATAACCCTGACCGGTGACTCTCCCATCTTCTAAGTCTCCATCAGACTGTTGCATACCCAATCTCCCTCTATCAATATTGTAACTGCTACCCATCCATCATCTTCTCGTCCAGACAGACAGACATCATGTCTATCCTGTCGATGGTCGAGGACCGGCCCACGCCCAAGGAGGTCTACAACTGGCGTATCTACCTCCTGGCGGCCGTTGCCTCCTTCACCTCATGTATGATCGGCTACGACAGTGCTTTCATCGGCACGACTATCTCCCTCGACTCCTTCAAGAATGAGTTCCACTGGGACTCCATGTCCACCGCGAAACAGAACCTCGTCAGTGCCAACATCGTCTCCTGCTACCAAGCAGGCGCCTTCTTCGGCGCCTTCTTTGCCTATCCCATCGGCCACTTCTGGGGCCGTAAGTGGGGTCTCATGCTGTCAGCTCTGGTCTTCACTCTGGGGGCGGGCCTGATGCTGGGTGCCAACGGCGACCGCGGTCTGGGGTTGATCTACGGCGGTCGTGTGCTAGCTGGTTTGGGTGTCGGCGCTGGCTCCAACTTCACCCCCATCTACATCTCCGAACTGGCGCCGCCTGCCATTCGAGGCCGGCTGGTCGGTGTTTACGAGCTAGGATGGCAGGTCGGCGGTCTCGTGGGCTTCTGGATCAACGTAAGTCTCCCCTACAGCATATTTACAATCTACGATCATAGCTGACTCGAGCAGTACGGAGTGGAGCAAACCATGGCTCCCAGCCACAAGCAGTGGCTGATCCCCTTTGCCGTCCAGCTGATCCCAGCGGGCCTGCTGATCATCGGCATTCTCTTCGTCAAGGAATCCCCTCGTTGGCTGTTCCTGCGTGGCCGCCGCGAGGAGGCCATCAAGAACCTCTGCTGGATCCGCCAGATCCCTGCCGACCATATCTACATGATCGAGGAGATCGGGGCCATCGACCAGACGCTGGAGCACCAGCGCTCCACGATCGGGCTCGGCTTCTGGAGGCCCCTCAAGGAGGCCTGGACGAACAAGCGCATCCTGTACCGGTTGTTCCTCGGTAGCATGCTCTTCTTCTGGCAGAACGGGTCCGGCATCAACGCCATCAACTACTACAGCCCGACCGTGTTCAAGAGCATTGGCCTGAAAGGCAACAGCTCCAGCCTTCTGACCACCGGCATCTTCGGCGTGGTCAAGACCGTAGTAACGATCATCTGGCTGCTGTACCTCATCGACCACGTTGGCCGCCGACTGCTGCTGCTGATCGGAGCCGCCGGCGGATCCATCTGCATGTGGATCGTGGGTGCATACATCAAAGTCGTGGACCCGACCCACAACCAGAGCGACCACCTCAACGGGGGCGGCGTCGCCGCCGTCTTCTTCTTCTACCTGTGGACGGCATTCTACACGCCCTCCTGGAACGGTACACCCTGGGTCATCAACTCGGAGATGTTCGACCCCAACATCCGGTCTCTGGCCCAGGCGTGCGCCGCCGGGTCCAACTGGCTCTGGAACTTCCTCATCTCGCGCTTCACGCCGCAGATGTTCGCCAAGATGGACTATGGCGTGTACTTCTTCTTCGCCAGTCTGATGCTCTTGTCGATCCCCTTCGTGTTCTTCCTAGTCCCGGAGACCAAGGGTATCCCGCTGGAGAACATGGATCCGCTTTTCCAGACGCAGCCCGTGTGGCGCGCCCACGCAAAGGTGTTGGCGCAGATCCACGAGGACGAGGCGCGGTTCCGTCGTGACCTCGAGGAGTCAGGCTACACTAAGGGGAATGTTGAGCAGGTGGAGGATACCGACCGGAAGGAATGAGCGACTGCAGTACTGCCTGGATTGTTAGTTAGATGATAGCGACCGATAGAGGTCAACATGGATTTACTTACCTGAACTCTGAAGATGTATACCAATGCCAATGCCAATATTCATTCAAAGTTAAACAAGAACAAACTCTCTGGGCATCAGCCACATCCAAGACCCAACCCAACTTAACTTTCAACCAGACCATATAACAGGAACAAGTCGAAGAAGTAAGTAGGGATGGATAAAGGTTAAATAAAACCTCCCACCCCTCTTTTGCCGCCCCGGGGCCATCCGCGGGTTAAAAGAAAAAGGGCGAGACACACACTCAACATCGGCCCACCGGGCCCACAGACCACAGAAACCTGGCACTCAGTCTTTCCCGGGGATACATTACCCCCGGATAAACACAACCCGGGTAAAGCGCTTTGCCGCGGGCGGGCGGGCCTAATTCCCTTTCCCATTCCCCCTCCTCCTCCATTATTCTAGCTTTGGGGAACACCAATCAACCCTAAGTGGATGGTTAAAGTATGGTGCCTGTTCCTGTTCCTGTTTTGAGAGAGTTGAAGAAAAAAGTACGCTTTTTGTTTTGTTTTGACAGATCACAAATTATTGCTTTCTATTTTTCTTTTTCTTGTGTGCCGTTACACAGCATTTACTATAGACAGGAGATCGTCCGATAAGGTTTCGACAATCCACTAGTTGACGCGGCTTAATCACATTGCTTGATTAAGGTGTACTTTTTTTCCTCCCATTTCCTTATCTTGAATTGGGTTATTCTTCTATAAAAGCATCACTTTCACCCCCTCTGTCACCACCACCACTCAATTCAAACCAAGAAAGGAATCTAAAAGAAAGAAAAAGAAATCAATCGAAATGCCCAACCGTCTCGGCATCGCCTCCATGTCCCTTGGACGCCCAGGCATCCACTCCCTCCCCTGGAAGCTCCACGAAGCCGCCCGCCACGGCTACAGCGGGATCGAGCTCTTCTTCGACGACCTGGACCACTACGCAACCACCCACTTCAACGGCAGCCACATCGCGGCTGCCCACGCCGTGCACACTCTCTGCACGACCCTTAACCTCACCATCATCTGCCTGCAACCCTTCTCCTTCTACGAGGGGCTCGTCGATCGCAAGCAAACCGAGTATCTATTGACCGTGAAGCTGCCCACATGGTTCCAGCTCGCTCGCATCCTCGACACCGACATGATCCAGGTGCCCTCGAACTTCGCGCCCGCCCAGCAAACCACGGGTGACCGGGACGTGATCGTCGGCGACCTCCAGCGCCTCGCAGACATCGGCCTGGCACAGTCCCCGCCCTTCCGCTTCGTATACGAGGCACTGGCCTGGGGCACGCGGGTGAACCTGTGGGACGAGGCGTACGAGATCGTCGAGGCGGTCGATAGACCCAACTTCGGTATCTGTCTTGATACGTTTAACCTTGCGGGTCGGGTGTATGCGCACCCTGGTCGGCAGGACGGGAAGACGGTCAACGCGGAGGCGGATCTGGCTGCGTCGTTGAAGAAGTTGCGCGAGACGGTGGATGTCAAGAAGGTGTTCTACGTGCAGGTTGTGGATGGAGAGAGGCTGGAGAGGCCGTTGGATGAGACGCACCCGTTTCATGTGGAGGGGCAGCCGGCGCGGATGAACTGGAGTCGCAATGCGAGGTTGTTTGCGTTTGAGGAGGATCGCGGCGGGTATTTGCCCATTGAGGAGACCGCGAGGGCGTTCTTTGATACGGGGTTCGAGGGCTGGGTGTCGTTGGAGTTGTTTAGTCGCACGTTGGCGGAGAAGGGCACGGGGGTGGTGACGGAGCATGCGAGACGCGGGTTGGAGTCGTGGAAGGAGTTGTGTAGGAGGTTGGAGTTTAAGGGGGCGGAGCCGGGACTGGATTTTGTTCCTGGGGAGGTGAAGGTGCAGTCTGTTGCTGTGGGGAGTGGGAAGGGGGTGGAACAGGAGGAGATGGGGGTTGTGCAGCATCGGTTGTAGATGTGACTGGGCTAGTGCTGATACTGCTCGGTGAGTGTGTATATGTGCTCATGCATGGTTTGTATATATGATGTTACTATTTCGGGTTTGTTTGGGTTTGGCATGTTATGTTAAAGATACATGGGATAGACTATATTATGGATTTATGTGACAAATAACTTAACTTTATGGTGCTGTTGTAGTGTGTACTGTTAGTTCAAAACTAGTTGGTGGCAACAGCAGCTCATTTACTAGCGTATAAGTGAGCTTACTGTCAGGATCCCATCCTAGTGCGCTTTTATATGGGCAGCACGTGAATGATCTGCGTGCACTGTGGAACACTCACAGATTGCACACTGAGCACGCACCTGGCAACTCCAGTGACACTGCGGCAACCCATGCGACCAGAGCAGGCCCTCTAAACCGTGCCCATCTAACGCTTATATAGATCTGTGGTACTGATACAAATCTACGAGACTTGAGGGCATCAACAAAACAAGGGCTTTAGTCTTTTTTTGGATTTCCCGTCTCAGAATGTTTTCAATACTGATATTCTTTTTGTTGCACTTGGCTTAATTTATAACGGACGAGTAGCGATACACTGACTCAGATCGGTCTGCTTGTCAAAGAAGGCCAGTTTTAATAATATAAGGTCTGCTGCCTGTGTCATTGGCCAACCATCTTGCTATTCTCTGAAGAAAAAGGGTCTATAAAGATGGCCTTAGGTTATAATAGACTGGCTTAAAAATGTTTTGCTAACGCTCTCAGGCTGATTCTTCACGCCGGCTTTCCTGCCTTGATTGATGAAACTGGATGACCCCTCAAATCTCCGCAAGAATGACCCAGTATCTACACACCCGAAATCAACAACAGCAGAATGCTCAACTTGTTCATTGTGAATACTTCTCAGCCTGTACTATTCTTAGATCTTTTAGTAGAGATCTAGTTAAGCAATAACTAAATATAGCTCAACCCGAAAGGAAGCCCAATTGCTGGTCCATTACACTCCGCACCATCTCCTCCCACGGCCGCCATTTCATTCCTAGTTCAACTTCGGCTTTGGTGGTATCAGTAGGCATAGAACCACCCTCAGCGCTCTCTGTAAGCTTCACACCAACATTGGGGTAGAACTCGTGTGCAATACGGGCCACCTCTTTCCATGTTGTTTGCGGCCCCGAGATCAGATATTTCGAACCGTTTTGAATCTTCGGATTCAACGACTTGATATGTGCCTCAGCAACATCTTGAATATGCACACCCGTGATGCCTCCAAGTGGGACACCTCCCATCACACTACCCCAGATGATTCCATTGGATCCTAAAGTTTCATTGGCGGCAGCTTGCATAAGATTGTGCCCAAAGACAAATGCCGGATGAAGAGTCACCAGTGAGTAATGGGGGTTCTCTTTCTTCCAAAAGTCCCACGTCGCATTATTTGCAAGCAATTTGGATGCACGGTAGAGAGTCATGGGTGTTGCACCGGGATTGCTAGGATCCACGAAATCAGCCTCTGGGTCGACATCGAAATCCCAGTCATTGTCCTCTAAAATCCGAGATCAGCATCTTGAGTCTTTTTGATGTATCAAGCATCCACGCTACCTTTTATGACACCGCCTTCAGGTATGCCGGTGATAGGAATCAGGGCAGCGATAGACGAAGTGATCACAATCTTCTTGATGCTTGGCACCTTGGTTGCTTCTTTGAGTACAGCCAAGGTCCCTTTCACCGCCGGGGGGAAGAAAGCTTCTTTGTCTGTGCCGTTGGCAAGCGGCGATGCAAGATGGAGGACATAGTCCACTCCATCCAGCTTTCCTCGGAAGGCAGCCTCCTCGGTGAGATCTGGGATGATGACGAATTCCACTCGGTCGCGATAGTCTGCCAACAATGATTCAAGTTTCTCTGACTTCTTGCGAACGCCAATTCGAAGTCGATATCCGGACTTGAGGGCTTCAACAGCGGTAGCACTGCCAATAAAGCCAGTAGCACCAGTTATGAAAATCAACGGAGCAGGCATCGTGTAATGGTACTTTGATAGTAATAAAATTTGATGATACTAGAAAACAGTTACCGGTTATGGGCATCTTTATAGTCGGGGAGTTAATTGATTATCAATAGTGTACTTGTTATGGATACGAGAAAGTTCGAGATGATGATGTCGCGATCAGCTCGTATCGGGCCTGATGATTCAACATTGCCGACAATATCGGATCAGTAATCATAAAGAGGCGAAGCTGAATAATAAAAGGCTTCCTATACTACCCATCATGCGCTCCATGGATATACTCATGTAATTTGGAACCCTGCAGACGATAATCTATCGTACGAAAATTGGTAGGTTTGTCATCGATACAAGGTTGACCCATAGGCGAAGATTGCTCATCTATCGCTATTGATTACGGTTCGCGTCCGATCCGAGGTTAGAAAAATGTCAGCAACGAATCTTGACAAAGTGTTGTATTTAATATGCTTCTATACACGCCAATGTGACTACTACTACTACTACTACTACTACTCATCTCATCTTCAATCATGTCTACTCAGAAGGCCGTCATCGTTACCGAACCTAAGACTGCAGGCTTGGTCAGCTCCCGTGCTATTCCCAAGCTCCGCGATGATTACGTCCTCGTGAAGACTGTCAGCGTGGGTTTGAACCCCACTGACTGGAAGCATACCGACTACCTGTCGCCGCCCGGTGTACTGCTAGGATGTGATTACTCTGGCGTTGTTGAGGCCGTTGGCAAGGACGTCAAGCTACCTTGGAAGAAGGGTGACCGTATCTGCGGTTCCACCCATGGTGGTAATGCCGTCCAACCCGAGGATGGCTCTTTCGCCGAGTACATCGTTGTCAAGGGTGATGTGCAATTCCGAATCCCCGAACATTTGAGCTTCCAGGAAGCCGCCACGCTTGGAGTTGGTATCCAGACTGTGGGCCAGGCTCTGTATCAGACTTTGGGACTGGCCCCACCAACGCAACCTATCCAAAAGACGACTCCTATTCTTATATATGGCGGTTCTACGGCTACAGGTACCTTAGCCATCCAGTTCGCTAAGCTCTCCGGGTACCAGGTGTTCACCACCTGCTCGCCGCACAACTTTGATCTTGTCCGTGGGCTTGGTGCGGACTTTGTCTTCGATTATAACGACCCAGAGTCCGCCAGTCAAATTCGCAAGCAGACAAATAATAGCTTGACACTGGTCATGGACTGTATATCTCTTCCTTCTAGTGTTGATTTCAGCGATCAGGCGCTTTCAACAGAGGGTGGCGCGTACCTTTCACTCTTGCCCGGAAAAATTGACCGTGGCAACGTCAACAGTCACTCCATCCTGGTCTATACCATCCTTGGCGAGGCCTTCAATTTCGGTGACATGTCTCTTCCCGCTAAGCCAGAGGATTTCGAGCACGCCAAGAAGTTCACTCAGGTGGCTCAGACGCTTTTGGATCAGGGCAAGATCAAAGTTCATCCGCCTAAGGTTGGAAAGGATGGCCTAAGTGGTGTCTTGGGAGGACTAGAGCTGCTCAGGTCCGGCAAAGTCAGTGGCGCAAAACTAGTTTACAACACTGGGGAGACTCCTTAGTCACACATGTCAACATATCTTCCACATTTAGTCAAACATGAATCAATCCCAGCTCAGGGGAATCGAACTTGTTAGCCCATTTTTGACTTTTCTCGATAGCTGGAATTTTGAGATATACTAATTTCCTGTAACTTTGTCTGATTAGCAGAAGGAACATTCTGTGCCAACATTCCTATCAGCACCGTACGGTGGGCGGTGTGGCGGAAAGAAAGTCTATACGAGCTACAACCCTCCTGGTTCGCTTCTGTTCTGCTCTGCTCCGTTGACTGGTGAAATCTGTCTGTGTCCTCATTTTGATCTTCTCTTCCGAGCCGTAAAGTCAATATCCATTTGGTGCGAATTTCTGTTTGATTCTAATTTGTAAGCATGTAGGTTTGGAAGGGAAGGTGGTGTGTCATCAACCAGATCTAACTTAATGATTAGTGATCGTGCCGAGGCGACATCCAATTACTTGATCGAATCGATTAGGAAACGCTTGTAGGATTCTATTACGATCGGTACTCAGTCCATTGACTAATGACTTCTTTGGCTTCATTTTTGACAATATTTCGCCCGTTATGGAACAACAAACACAGAATGACCTGCCTTTCTTTAACTGGGATGATTTCTCGCCATTACCGGGGTCCGTAACCTCTGATATAACCTCATTGCTCTCAACCCGCTCCTATCCCCTGCTCAAATCATCTAACTCACAGAATGCTCAAAGTAATACGTCATCATCGAGTCCTGGCGACTTCATCCCTGAGTTCGCATCTTACTTCAACCAGGCGAGCTCAAAGCAAGCACCCCTCTCTGAACCGACCACAACGCGACCACAAAAACGTCAGCGAAATGGATACAAGACGATCGCGCAAGCGAATGACCGCGGAGCGCGTCGAGAGTTGGGTGATAGCAAGATAAATTCTGAAGAGGTTCGTAGGCTATTCAGCCAACACTTCACTTAAGGTTGTTAGCATTTCTAACCCGAACCACTGGTGTGCCAGCGTCGTCGCCTGCAACTTCGCGTAGCACAACGTGCATATCGTTCACGACAGCAAGCCACACTCGACGGCCTTAAGAACCACATATCGACCTTGGAGACATCGATTGAGAGAATGAGTTCTGCTATGCTATCCTTTAGTGAGAAGCTGGTTCAAAGTGGGCTGCTTAGGTCAAACTCTGCTCTGACAGCAGAGTTACGTGACACCATGACGGTATTCCTTAATGTAGCTTCCAAAGCAAACCTCGACGACGAGAAAAGTCTCTCAGTCGACTATAATAAGACAATTGACTCTCCACCAGCCTCACACCAACCCACAATCGAGCACCCATCACCTAACATCCCTCTCCACCTGCCCCTGGATGTTACTGGATTATACACACCTACCAGTGCTAACCTGCCATACACCGTCAACGATTCACCGGGAACTTCGATCATAGGGATATCCGAGTTCATGGAAAGGCTCCTTCTAGCAGCTTCTCACCAGGGATACCTCGCTCTATGCAATCCCTCTATCAGTTTGAATCAACTCCAAAGGCCCTTTGGATTCATCTTTAGTATGATGAACCGCGAACGCCTAACATCTTTTTTCAAAGCGGAGTTACATGCTCAACTAAACCAGAAACCGCTGGACGGATGGGAGGGAATTCCCTTTTTCAGGTTGGGGGGTGCGGGAACCCATTATCCCGACCAGAGAAGCTCCGGTTCTTTTGTCCCTCGTCACCATCGATGGGACACCGTGGAGGACCCTTTATCACTTGTCACGGCCAATTTACGAACGCAACTAGAAGGAGATTGGTTTGACTTACAGGACCTGGAGGGTTACATTCGAGAGAAGAATGTGCTCCTACTTACCTCAGCTGGTAAGCCAACAAAATGCTCAAATGTGCAGACCAATATCAATGTCACAAGTTTTATAACGAGTAAGTCCGCCCTTGGTTCTTAATGATTAACCTGACCTTGATAGGATTGGTCAGCAGAGGAGTATGCTTGGGTCGGACACCTGGGTTCCAACGCGATGATGTGGAGGAGGCCCTGCGTTCTTCCATAATTTTGTGAATTTCCGATAAACTGACCGATATATAAACGCTCGGAGTGTCTATCCTTTAGAATCCTGGAAGATTAGCACACGCCATGAAATCAGGCCAGAATCATACTCCTGGCGGCTACGTCGTAAACGCCTGAATAGGCAATTTATATAGGATTATCATCGTTGCATATGTTGTGTCAAGTAGAGCTTCACCTGGCGGGCGCCTCGAGCACTCGCAGTTACTGGGATGTCAGTGATCACTGATGCACAATGAGTACCGCTGTGGTTTGTAATCCAATGGCGGGCGCCCCAAAAGCAACGGTTAGCTAGCATCCAGGCATATTTGTGAGACCTTGGCCTCCCATGCCTTATTATGTGACTCCTATATAGAAGCTACACGATCTATCTAGTTTCCTGAACTGAAGACAGTACTAGCTATAGATATTTTCAAATATATATATATATATATATATATATGGAAGCCAATGATAAGATCATTCAAAGGAAACTTGTTAATTGTTTATTTATTATCTTTTGTCCGAACAAATGAAACCTGAGCAAACCAGTAACCAAGAGAGAGATTTATCTTCTGGTCTACTTGGTAAATGTTTCAACATCATTTATATATCTAAGATCCTGCTTCTTGTACAAGGCTGGCTGAATAAAGATCTTATCACAAGAGATCTAACTTAGTATTCTATGTAATATTACTCATGATAAACATATCCTACCCAACTCGAAGCTTCAACTCTATAAATATAATGAAATGGACATGTGTTCACACAAATATGGGATTCAACCCACAGCAACAAACAAAGCACTAAACCATCCACTACCGTCGGGATTCCAACCCCTCCCCATCCCCCATGATCAACACCTGACTCGTGACAAAATACTCCAACCCGTTGCGCTTCATCTGTCCAATCCACTTGAGCAATGGGATCGTCGGCAGCGGGGTGTCTCCCCTCTCCTGCTCCATGAACCGTTCCATCTCCCCAATGTCGATCCGCACGGGACACTCATGGTGCACGAAGCGAGGGGCCACGTTCTTGTCCGCAGCGGGTTCCTGGATCAAGGCACTAGCCAGAGAGTCCGCTGCGCGATGCACGGGAATCATCTCGAAATGACCCTTCGTGCCGCTAAAGTCTGGTTTCAGGGCGAGGGTGTCGATGAAGGTGAGGAAGTGCTGCAGGGCGGGGACAGTAGATTCTTCTGGAGATGATCGAGCGGGAACGAAGCGGTGGATGGTGGTTGGGATATGCAGCTGGGTTGTGGCGGCGTGGAGCAGTTGTTCGCAGACCCAACGGCTGGCAATGTATCCCTGAGATCCGTCGCTCGGGGGCGGATGGGTGGCGACGGATTGCGCGACCAGACTATCTGTCCCTGCTGCATTGGCGGGGAGGACGCCCGCCGTAGAGATATAGTGAATCGGGATCTGGCGCGGAGCAGCGAGTTTGACGAGTTCCCGGGTAGGGAGGACGTTACTCGCACGTAGCAGGTGGTAGTTATCCCAGAAGGAGCGGACGGCGCCCATGTGCAAGATGGAGTCGACTTCTTGGGCCAACGTGGTGAAGGTGGATTCGGACAGGCCGAGGTTTGGATCGGAGAGGTCCCCTGCATGTGTGATGATCTTCTCGGAGGACACGGCGAGGGTTCGCGCTGTGCCGGGGGTCTTTTCGCGGAGGCCAATACAATGGATTTGCCGGATGTGGGGTCGGGAGATCAGTTCGGTGAGGATATGCTTGCCCAGGAAGCCTGCGGCGCCGGTGACGAGGATCACGCAGCCGGTGGATTTGAGGGGGTGTTGGGCGGAGGTAATGGAGCGAGAGAGTGCCGTCGCATCGGCTGGAAGTGCGGTTTCGTGCTTCCAGTCGATTGCGTTGACTGTAGTGCTTTCTTCGATCAGTTTGGCCATGGCGCTGAGACTGCTGGCTTCGAGGAGGTCGACCAGCCGCACCGTCACGTTGAACAGGTGTCGGATGCGGGATTGTAGGCGGACGACGAGAAGGGAGTTTCCCCCGATGGTGAAGAAGCTGGTCGATGGGACAATCTGCAGGCCGAGTTCCTCCGTGTGGAGGACCTCTTCCCATACGCGACGCAGTTGGAGCATTGTCTCGCTGAGGACATCCACTGCATCAGAGGACACGGTGCGCCGCGGCAGAGGGAGTGCTTTGAGGGCCTTCCGGTCAACCTTGGAATGGTTACTCAACGGCATGCGGTCCAGGGGAATGGCCATGACAGGAACCATGTACTGCGGGACGGGCAGATGCTGCAAGAGATGGTCGAGGAATGCCTCCGTGTCAGTGATGTTATGGTTCGGGGCAAAGACGACATGAGCCACCAGCAGAGGAGGATCGCCATCGCGAAGAGTCACTACCGCTTCACGCAAAGCCCCGTCGGAGGCCTTCACGATGTTGCTTTCGATGTCACCGAGCTCAATGCGCAGTCCGCGGATCTTGACTTGTGCGTCACCGGCGACTCGGCTGTGGAACACCATGGCTCCGTCAGCCTGCAAGTGCGCAATGTCGCCGGTCCGATACATCCGTGTCCAGCCCTGAGCGAGATACTCCGTGGTGGCATATGGATCTGGGTAGAAGTGATAGTCGGTCAGCTCGGGATTGTTCAGATACCCCAGCGACACTCCTGCACCGCCAATCCACAGCTCTCCAGGCATGCCAACGGGGAGGGGGTTTTGCTGCTCATCCAGGATGTAAGCTGCATAGTTCGGCAGCGAATATCCACACGGAATGCGACCTTCAGGCTGTTTCTCTCGGTACGCGATTTCCATCTTAGTGGATGAGATGGAGATCTCCGTGGGCCCATACGAGTTGAAGAAGCGCAGTTGCGGCAGGCCCAGTGCCGCGAGTTGCTGCAGAAGCGCTGGGGTCAGCGATTCACCCCCTCCAAAGCCAAAGCGCCAGTTTGTTGCTTTGCGCAGGTTGGCGTTCCCATAGTCCAGCCACAAGGCGTATTCTGCTGGGGTGGCCTTGGTGTAAGTGATGCCTTCTTCTTGGATGATTTGGCTGACTTCAATCGGATCTCCCCGCTTGCTCCACGGTACGATGTACACAGTCCCACCGTTGGTCAGGCCCGTATAGATCTGATCCGAGGAATGGTTGAAGGTGAAGGCGCTTTGCTGTAGGGCGCGTTCGGCGCGTAGGCCCCACTGGGTCGTGTAGCCCTCAATCTCGTTGCGCAGACCGGAATGTTTGACCACAATTCCCTTGGGTTTACCGGTTGATCCACTCGTGTACAAGATGGCGGCCACCGCATCACCGCGCGAAACATTGGGTACTCGTTTGTTGGGCTTCACACTGGCGTGCGAAACATTGACAACCTTAGCCTGGGTTACATTCACCTGGTCAATATCCTTGGCCGTGGTGTTGTCCACCAGGATGGCGGCTGGTTCGCAGTTGGCGGCGACATCAGCCAGACGCGGCAGAGGGTTTCGCAGATCCAGCGGAACGTAGACGGCCCCCAGGCGCATTATGGCAAGCATTGAGCAGGGCCAGTCTGCCGTGGCGTCTTCGAATACGAGGACCCGATGACCTTCCTGAACGCCCGAATTCTGCAGTTCCTCGGCGATGGCCTCGATGCGGTTAATCATGACGGCGTAGGTTAGTATCCGTCCGTGGCCATCCTTGAGAGCAATCTGGTCCCTGTTTGTAGCAGCAATCTGGTCAATGCGAAGGGGGAGAGTTTCCGGCCATGCTGATTTGAGATCCAGCCCTATCAATGATAGTTAGTGCCAGTTTTCGATACATTCGTAGTTTATGATATTGACTCACCGCGTCCAACATCCACTGCGCGTTTCCGTTGCTCGTCACTGAACAAAGACACATTTCCCAGAGCCAAGGATGTGTTCTCAGCAAAGGTTTCCAAAAGATGGACATATGTATCGAGCAATAACTGGGTAGCCGTCGGATCATACAGTCCGGCCTGAGTCCGGAAGAGGATGAGCGCACTGTCAGAGCTATCCGTGATATTCAGAGTCATGTCATACGCCGTCCGTCCCGGATGAAGCTCCACCATTTCCAGTTCCGTGTTTCCAAACTGCTGCTTCTCCTGGTGGCCTTGGCGATAGTCAAAGAAGGCCTGGAAGAACGGGCTGTACGACGCCGAACGGGGCACGTTGAGCTCCTTCAGAAGCACATCGAACGGGACGCGGGAATGATGCAGCGCCTCGTAGGCCTTGTCCCGAGATTCTGCGAGGCAGTCTCCGAAGGACTGGGTTGACTCGTTTTCGAACCGTAGGGTAAGAAGGTTCAAAAGGAGACCGATGGTGCCCATAACATCACTGTCATTGCGGTTGGCATCGGCAATTCCGATGGTCAGGTCTTTTGCCTCGGTGAAGCGGAAGAGCATCGCCCGGAAGACAGCTAGGTAGAAATGGAAGGTTGTAGATCGATGGGCTTTGGCGCGCTCCTTGACTTGGTTCACTAGGGTTTTTGACAGGCGGTACTGGACCTGGTTCACATTGAAGGCTTTCATTGGCGCACGTGTGTTCACCTTGGCCACAGGCAGCAGCGGCAAGACCGGGTGGTGGCCGTCAGGGAATTGCTGGCGCCAGTAGATGACCTCCTCGTTCATCTTGCCCTGCTGGAATGCAGCCCGTTGGCTCCGAGAGAAATCTGGCAGCTGGCGAGGCGGCGGTCCAAGAGGCTGACGTTGGTATGCCTTCTCCAGATCCGACAAGAAGTTCTGAAGACTGACACCGTCCATGAGGATGTGATGGTAGTTGAAGAGAAGGTAGTTCTCCGTGGGTGACAGGGTTAAGAGGATGAGACGCAGTGTCTTCCCGCTGGCGATGTCGAAGGGGATGGTCTTCATTGCAGCATACTCCGCGTGCAATTCTTCAAGCCGATCAATCTTCTTTCGCTCCAACCGGACCACCGATTGACGGAGGACCTTCTGATGCGCGAGATCCGCTTCCTTTTCATCGGCCACAAAGCACGTTCGGAGGGATTCGTGGCGGTTGGTGACGAGACGCACGGCACGTTCGAGGTCTCCTACGCGGAGGTTGCCAGTGATACGATAATAGAAACAGACGTTGAAGGTTGTCTGGTCTTCAATGAGCAGACGCAGGAACCAGAAGCGCGACTGGGCAAACGATACGAGTTCGCTCTTCACATACGCGGGAGAATCGGGTTGCTTTCCCTCCTGGAACTTGGCCGCTCTCTCCGCTGCCTCCGACAGATTGACTTGCTTTGCCTCCTCTCCCACTGGGGGTGTGGACGGGGTCTCCAAAGGAGATCGACTTCCTGACGAGGGCCCCGCGGACGAGGCACTAGAGTCTTCGCTCTTAGGTGCAGGAGGGGCGGCTGCTGGCTTCGACACTGTCGCAGGGGATGCAGCAACAGACCCCCCTAGGTTTGGCAGCAGAGTCTCCGGGAGCTTCTCCAAAGCCTGCTGACACAGGTCGGCCACTGAGCCCCCTCCCAGCACCTTAAGAACAGGCATATCAGTCTTGAGCTCCTTGAGGAACCAACCCCGAACCTCGACCGCAACCAAGGAGTCAATCCCCAGTTCCACCAGCGGAATGTTGTGGCCGACCTGATCATCGCTCAGTCGCGAGATCATCGCCAACTTGGCCGCGAAGCAGTCCTTGAGGACCTTGAACGCCTCATCCTTGCTCGTCGCCTGCGCTAACTGCTCCTGAACTGGGAGGGCGCTCTTCTTGCCCTCACTCACAGCGCCTTGTTCACGGGCCTCGATCACCTTATGCGAAAACCGCGGGTCGTGGAACCAGGCCACGGGAACCTCCTCGTCGTCGCGTGCTGTCCGACATCCCGTGGTGACTACCGGCGCCAGAGCAGAGCTTGGCGCTCCAGCATGGATTGCTTCAGCTAGCAATTGATGAAGATCTGTCTCCGAGATCGCCATGAATCCGAAGCGAATCAGCTGCTCGCGCGCAATGTCGCCTGCCCGTTCCATATACCCAATCCCCGCCACCCGGCCAATCTCCAGCGATGATCCGGTTAGTCCCCGGCTCCGTCGCTCGCCAACAAGGCCCGTCATGTACGCGTTGGCGGCAGTGTAGTTGGTTTGGCCGCTGTTGCCGATCACCGAGGTGAGTGAGGAGAGCACGACGAAGAAATCCAGCGGTGTGGTCCCGAAGACCTCGTTCAGATTCTTGGTCCCGATAATCTTCGGCTGCGTGACACGCTCCATCACCTCGAGGGACATCTCCGAGAAGAGCATGTCATTGAAGACTGCTGCACCGTTGATGACGCCTGCGATCGGGGAACAAGTGGTGCCGAGCTCGGAGACAAGTTTTTCTACCTGCTCCCTCTTCGTTACATCCCTGTACGCTGTTAGTCATGCATGTCTCGTGGGTGAACTAGGGGAAGAGGGAAGTACTTACAGAACGTCAAATCGAACCATCGTGCCGAGCTTCTGCATGGCTGCCTGCCACTCCGGGTCGGCCTTCGCACTCCGGCTGGTCAAGCAGACCGTGCCAGCCCCATGGCGAGCCATCCACTCGCAGATCGACTGACCCAGCTGGCCGGCTAAACCAACCAGAAGGTACGTCCGATCTCGCGAGAAGTAGCGGGTCGCTTCGAGAGGGCGCACCTCAGCTGGTACAGTGGCCTCGACTGTCCAGTCGATGATGCTGGCGGGAGAGAACGGAAGCTTTAGGTCTCTGATCTGACTAGGGAAAACGGCTGTCTGGGCTGTGGACCCCGAGGCTGTTGTCGCAGTAGCTGTTATTGCCCTACTGACCGCTCCCTTGAGGGACTCAAGAAGAGCAGTTCTGTCGTCACCGGGAGAATGATTGGTAGCTTGAGCACGAGCCAGATCATGCACGCTGATGGGCCTGCATCCCAAAGGCAGGTACTTCCTGACCTGACTCCCCGGAGACGCGAGGTCCATGAAATGGGTTAGTCCCGCTGGCAATTGCTGCTTGAGCAAATGCTCCGGTGTCCAGGGGTTCAGCTTGATCCACGTCGCGTCTCCGGTGGTAGCACTGTTGGTACTGAAAGTCACCCGGACGTTCTTCTCCGCAGCCTGGGAAGCCAAGGCTGAAGCCAATGAGCCATCAGGGCACGGTTCATGCAAGAGCAGATGGCCGTTGGTGGGGATGGAAGTCAGAATTGATGCCGCGAGAAGATGATTGGCCGTGGAAGCTAGAAGCCCAGCGCTCTGGTCCAGATCAGCAATATCAATAGGAAGGGAGACCAAGGGAACGCTGCGAGAGGCATTCGTGCCAGACAAGGCAATGACCGTTTCGCCTGTTGTCTCCTTGGTGCCAATGCCGACAAACAACATTGATTCACCTGTAACAGCGAGAGCATGCAAAGTGGACTGTCTTATCTGCACGGCCAGGGGACTACTATCCCAAGGCTCCTTCCGCAAAACCAAGGACGCCCCGTCACCAGCCTGAGGGACAACCCGCACCGTACCTTGACGAGGATCAACAACCTCGCTTACTGGGCGTCGAAGCGAGTTGATTCGAGCGTTCTGCTCATCGTTGGGCCGGATTCGGGGCACCAGGACCTGACCCTTCTCAACGTACAACTCAGGTTCCAGGGACCAAAGCATCTCCTTGTCCTCCCACTCGACCAGCGCCGCCAGACGCACGACGCTCTCCGTGATCACCCGCGAGCTCGCGACGACATCCTCTACCTCATCCAGATCCAGGAACTGCAACATCAAATGAGGCATCTCGTACGCGATCGAGCGTCCGAATCCAATGCTAGCGTAATGATACGGGCTCCCCGCCCGAGCGTTGTGTGTAACCCAGAGGATATTCTTGGACAACTCGAACAGGCACTTCAGTCCCTCTATCTTCTCCTCGCTCATTTCCTCGAACACGGGTTCACTCAGATCCAGCAGCGAAATGAAGGTCGCCATGGGTGAGATCTCGTCGTCGTCGGTCGGGAGCTCCTCGAGTACCGTGACCTTGTCGCAAAATCGTCCCGCCAGGTCAGAGATCTCCTCAGCCAGACGGGAGCTCTCCCACGACTTGCCTGCAAGGATAACCACTTCATGCAAGCGAAATCCACCCTTGAAGGAGGACAGTGGTTTCCGCAGCAGCTGGGTCCGGTCATTGATCGCCTGCGCCGTGAGAACGGAGACGGGCCACACTCGTCGATCTGCCTCGGCGCTGATCGTGTCAATTCCAGAGAATCCAGCGTTGCGCAATGCACTGTGCCAGGTTGAGACAGATGCCCTCGGACCATCTGATGATAGCGAGACGCCGGCTAGCAGGGCCTGGACCCGAACCGGCTCGTGCGTGATCGCTGACGCAACGAGATAGCCGCCGGGCTTCAGCAGACGCCGGATATTTCCCAGTGCTGTCTGAAGCGACGAGCTTGTATAGAGGCTGTTGGGGAGGATGGCGACATCATAGGAATGCTCTGTGAATCCTTGCGCGGATGGCGCCTTGGCTGGATTGAAGGCCTTGTAATCGATCTTCTTGCCGTGGGCCTGGAAGGTCTCGGCCACTGTGCCGAATATGTCATCGGAGGTATCGGTAAATGTATAGGACGAGAATGCATCACCGATGGCACTGAGCACAGTTTCGGTGGTATGACCGCGTCCAGCTCCTGATATCATTGTTAGCATTCCAGCACTTTCATCGGCGGGAGGGATAGATAGTCTGTACCAATTTCGACAATCTTCGCATGTGGATACCGGTGAGAGATCTGCTGCACTGTCCGTGCCAGGCCAGCGCTCGCGCGAGCAAACCCTACACCGCGACTGAAGCATTCGTCGAGGAGAGCCTGAGCTAGGGTCTCAGTCGAGAAGCTGTCTCCCAGAGTCGCAAGGAGCTGCAAGTAGGTGCTCTCGGGATACTGGCTGATCAGCGCCTGGATATCCTTTTCCTCATCGCTGCTCCACGCTTCTGTCATCGATGAATGCTGTCCGCCCACAAAGGTGGATAGTAGATGGCGGAATCTCTCTTTTTCATCCCCCGCCTTTGCCTCCCAGGCGCGCAAATAATAATACGCTACCCGGTCGCAAACCCCCGCCAGCACGACCTCCTTGTCAGTTGGGTGCTCATGCCCAGTAGCTACAGCTGCATTGGGGACCGCGACACCATACTCCATAGTGGAGAACATAGGACGATCGTCGGCGGCCGTGGCAGGGGAGAAGGGCTTCATAATCAGTCCTTCCACCTGCAGCAAGGTCTCGCGTTTGTTCTCGGTGAAGACATCCACGCTGCTGTGGAGTGAGATGGATTCAGGCTCATGCAAAACGGCGGACAGAGGCAACTCTACAGAGGCCGTGGGCAGCGAGGCCGACAGCTCGGGGTTGACCCGGACGCACTTGATGGAGGTCGGCACGTGGAGGGACCACAGCTGCTCGTCGCCGGGGCTGGTCTGCGCCAGAAAGGAGGCCTGGAAAGCAACGTCCAGCATGGTCGGATGGACAATCAAGGGCCGCTCGTCATCTGAGTACGCATACGTGGCTACGGTGGCGGAGGCCTGGCCCAATCGCCGTTTCGTCTCGGCCAAGGTATGGAAGGGCCCGTTGTAGCCATACCCCAGACCTGAAAGGGTGGAGTAAAACTGTTCACAGTCGATGGCGGTCATGTTAGAGTCATCCAGAGGAGTGGAGGCGAGTACTGAGAAGGATGGTGCGCCGTAGACAATATGCACTTGGCCACTTGAGACCAACTCCAGACCCAGCGACCCTGTGTTTGGACAAGCGTAGACCGCGAAGTCGGCCATTTGGCTGCTGCTACTGCTGTTGTTCTTTGCTGCGCTCATCGGGCTGATTCCAGTCAGAGCCACCAGGGTCTCGACGGCAAAGCCTGCCCCGTCGTCGAAGGTGATGGCACGATCGATGGTCAGGTTGCGGACTTCCAGCACCTGCACACTCCGATCCCCGGCCAGCCATTTGCCGGCTTCCAGCGCCATAGCCACATACCCTGCCGCGGGGAAGACGGTTTGTCCTTGGAGCTTATGTCCATCCAACCAAGGGATCTCGCTGGACTTGAGGAAGTTAGTCCAGCGGAGGTCCTGGTCGGTGTTGTCTGGGGATGGCACACCGAGGAGCTCGTGGAAGGCGGCACCGCGGCGGCGCATCTTCTTCGCTCGACGAGACTCATGCCAATGGACGCGATCGCGGCTGAACTGATAAGAAGGTAGCCCAGCAAGAAGCTTTGGCGCTGGCGCTGCTGGGGTCACCAGCTGGGTATAGGACTGAAAGTCTACCGTGCCCGGGCCAAGATACGTCCACACAAAGCCCAGAGCATCAGAGAACGCTTCGACATCGCTATTCCCTCGGTTTAGTAGCCCCGTATACGGAAGTGGGGAGGAAGGGCGCACGTCGGAGATGTTCTGTTGTGCTGGGCCCTTCAGCGCCGGATGAGGCCCGACCTCGATGGCCAGGTTGAGAGACTCGTTGGCGGCGGCACGTTTGACCGCATCGGCGAACAAGACCGTGTTGACCATATTGTCACTCCAATAGACGTCCTGCAGCTCTTCTTCCACCACCATAGGCTTGCCATCGGCCCGCACACTCGAGAACCAGGTGCACGAAGAATCGCGGTCCTTGTTCACCTGAATCCGACACGCCCGCAGGGACTCAATATACGGTCCACTGCACGGCAGCATGTGATGTGAGTGATACGCAGTGTCCACTAGCAAAAGCCGTGCAAATTTCTTCTCCTCGTCAAAGACGCGTTTGGCATGCGCAATGGCATCAGCATCCCCGGAGAGCGTCAAGCTGGCGGCCGAGTTATGCGCAGCGATGCGGATTTTGCCCTCAAACGCGGGCAGGTCAATCAATTCCTGAGCGTCTTCCCAAGAGGTTCCGACCGCCAGCATCGCGCCCTTCTGGCCTGTCCGTCCCTGCGCCAGCTTAGCGTGCACGCCACGATAGTAGGCGATACGAATGGCGTCGGCGGCGGAAATGAAGCCAGCCGCGTAGGCTGCGCCAATCTCGCCGGAGGAGTGGCCCACCACCGCGTCGAACGTGATTCCTGCGCTGCGCAAGAGATCAACTAGGACCACTTGCACTGCGGTGCACAGGGGCTGGGAGAGGGCCGCCTCGCCGAGGCGAGATTCCCCCTTTGGAGCCAGGAGCTGATCCGCAATCCGCCAGGAGGGACGGTCGGCTTCCGGCAGCGTTGCGAGAGAGTGATCCAGTTGCTCCAGTTTCGCACGCACAGTAGCGGAGATTTGGATCAAGTGAGCACCCATTGTTGGCCACTGTGCTCCCTGGCCAGTGAAGACCCCGAGCAGGTGCGGAGTCGCTGGCATCGAGCGCACGCCGGCTGGAGTCGGTGGTGTGCTCTTTGCCTGCTTTACTTTGCTTTCCAGACGGGAGACGAGGCCATCTATGGTGGAGGCGGCCACGGCAGTCTTGTAAGCAAAGGCTGACCGACGAGATTGTAATGTCCAGGCGAGGCTGTGGAGGTCGATGGTCGGATTGATCTTTAGATAGTTCGAGTACGATTGAAGGAGAGCGACTAAGCTCTCCTCCGTCGTAGCCGAGAAGACGAATGAAGTTACTGGTGCTACTGGCTGCTGCTGTTCATCATCGAAGTTACTTGCCTTTGGCTCGTATCCCTCAATGATTGCATGGCCATTTGTACCTCCAAAACCTGTTCGATGAATTAGAAAAGAGAGATCATAACCTCCCTCATCGCAGTAGCTCAAAAGCAGGAAAGGAAACATACCAAAGCTATTCACACTGGCTCGCCGCGGCACTCCCGCCGGTAATACCGGCCACTGTATCGGGGAGGTCGGGATTTGCAGATTTGTGTAGTACTGCTTTACATCGGGATTCAACCGGTTGAGCAACATATTGGGCGGGATCACACCGTGTTGAATCGCCAGCGACGCCTTCAACACACCGGCTAACCCGGCCGTCCCCTCAGTATGGCCGATGATCGTTTTGATCGAGCCGACATACAGCGGATTGCCGTGGATGGGCTGACTGCCAAAACAGCCACTGATGGCCGCAGCCTCGCGAGGATCGCCAACCTTGGTTCCGGTCCCATGCGCCTCGAAGAATTGCGGCCAGTCGTCGGGATTGCTGAGGTCCAGACCCGCCCGGGCATATGTGCTGCGGATGAGGGCTGCTTGGGCCTCAGAGCTGGGGACTGTCAGCCCGGTTGACTTACCGTCTTGGTTGACCCCGGTGTCGCGGATAATACTCTCGATGTGGTCTCCATCGGCGATGGCATCACTCAGTCGCTTCAAGATGACGGCTGCGACACCATCGCCGCGTGCATAGCCGTCGGCATCGGCGTCCCACATGCGCGATCGCCCGGTTGGCGAGAGAAGGTTCATCTTGCTTTCCCCCACAAATTGCTCTATGTGCTCGACTGTCAGTCATTCTGCTGGTTACGCCCGGGGATCCATTGGAGATGGAGACATACCAGGCCCTAACAACAACTCCGTGCCTCCTGCAACAGCGACCCGCGCTTCGCCCGCCCGCAAAGCCTTCACACTCTGATGCAAAGCAACCATACTCGACGAGCATGCCGTGTCGATGGTCATCGACGGGCCATGCCAATCAAAGCAATAAGAGATCCGATTGGCAAGGATCGCACGCGAGGTACCAGTAGAGAAATAGGTCGGGGTGCTCTCTAGATCCCGAATGAGGATATCGTTATAATCGACCGACATAGTCCCGACAAAGACTGCAGTGTCGGAGCCTCGGAGCTCCTCCAAGGGATGGCCTCCGGATTCGAGCGCCTCGTAGACGACTTCCATGAGCAGCCGCTGTTGCGGATCCATGGAGTCGGCCTCATTGGGGCTGATGTTGAAGAAGCCGGCGTCGAAGATGCGCACATCCTCGTCCAGCGTGTAGGCGCGCTGGACATTGGTTGTCCCATGGTGGGCGCCCTTGGGGTGGTAAAAGCCTTGCAGCTCAAAGCGGTCCTCTGGGATCTCTTTCGAGACATCCTGCGGGTTGGACAGGAGCTGCCAGAGGCGGGATGGGGAGCTAGAGCCTCCAGGGAAGCGGCAGCTGCTGCCTACAATGGCGATAGGTTCAGGTTGTGGATGAGGGGCCATGGTTGGGTGATGTTCGGTTGCAATTGTTGACAGGTGCTCCTGTCCTGGGTGCGTGCCTTATTAGCTGAAAGCTGCGATACATGGTGGTAAGCCTGGGTTTGTTATCGACATCGTTTCTATCTGGGACATTTACTAAAGTCGCCGATTGATCACCGTTCGAGCCCTAATCGCTGCGCCCGGGGGTTTTCCCTCATCAACAATTCGGCCACTATTGATAGCATGCTTTGCATTAAAGTTGAAACCACCGATCTCCGACGGCTTGGCAATGATCTACCCTTGTTTTCTGTTTCTTGGACAAACCACCGAAATCTTAGCAAGGGCGCTAATTCTCACATCCAATGAGAGAGTTTGTTAATCCACTTCGTACACTTCATCATTCCAGTATACGCGTTCACCATCCGGCGAGGGAATAGTTGAGTGTTTTTAGAATATATACCCGTTCGAGATAGTATTCGACGCACACCCACCCCAATTGAAAGTCGGTCTCCTCCGGCGCTGAAACATCCCACTTTCCGACTAAAGGCAAAATGACAATAAGCACGTTAGTCATGGACATTGCTATGAGATTGGAGTGGTTGGCGACACCGCGAGTCATTCTAGGTATCGGTGCCGGATGGGTATGTTGGTCCTTCTATCTGGGCATGAGCAAATCCATTGACTCACCTCTCTTGGAAGATCTTCATCTACCTCATTAGCAAGGTGGTCTACGCTCTTTGTCTGGATCCCCTCCGCCATATTCCGGGACCTCGTCTGAATGCAGTCTCTATGATCCCCTATGCAAGACATTTGCTTGCCGGCACAACTGTTCAGAATTCCGTCTCTCTGCACAAACAATACGGGGAAGTGGTACGCATCGCGCCCAACGAGGTTTCACTCATTTGTGGCGAGACGGCGTTCCCCGATATCTATGGTAGGTTATTCATCACATCACAAACTATGGGGCAGATCAGGGCTGATTCTGCTGTTTGCAGGGTTTCGGACGGGAAAGATGAAAGGGCATCTAAATATGTCCAAGGTAAGCTATTCAGCCCACCTCCCGTCCTAGGTCCAGATGAATTGTAGCGACCAACATCAATAGGACCCGGTATGGTATGTGACTCCGAGTAATGGGGCGCCGTCTATCTTGCAGGCAAATGATGAGGACCACTCTCGAGGTGTGTATGCCTCCTTATCCGTTCACTCCATGCATCTTACTTACCCTCTCGCTAGGTCGCCGTGTACTCGCCCATGCCTTCAGCGATAAGGCGCTCATGGGCCAGGAACCACTGGTTCAGCGTTACGTCGATCAACTCATCGACCGACTCAAAGAAGTAACATCTGCCAACGACGAACCGGTGGACATGGTAAAATGGTACAATTGGACTACCTTTGATGTAATTGCCGATCTTCTCTTCGGTATGATCCCTCTCACTGGCACCTGTCCTCTAGATAACTCATTTCTGATGCACTGCAGGGGAGCCCTTTGGCTGCCTCCAAGACCTCTCAACCCACCAATACGTCGCCCTCCTCTTCCAATCCCTCAAGTCCCTCCGGATGATCTACATTCTCGCCTACTACCCGTGGCTTCGCTTCCTCGGCAACCTCATAGTAGATAAAGGCCTGATTAAGAAACGAAAGGAATACGCGGTACACCCTCTTCTCTCCCTCCCTCCCTTCCTTCCTCCCCACATATCCCAGTATACACCCTCAATGCTAACAAGGCAGAGGGAATCCAGACCTGGGTTTCCACCCAAGTCACTAAACGAATCAATACCGCCACCCCTCGGCCCGACTTTATGAGCCACATCCTCGCCAACAACAACAACCGGGGCGTGAAGCTCACCCGGGCAGAGATCGACTCCAACGCGACCTTGATGACGACCGCGGGCTCCGAGACGACCGCCACCCTACTCAGCGGAGCGACCTACCTCCTCCTCACGCATCCTCGCGTCCTTCGTACCCTCCAGGACGAGATCCACTCGGAATTCCCAACCTATGAGTCCATCACACTAGAGGCAGTCGCCAAGCGGACACCCTACCTGAACGCCGTCATTTCCGAAGCACTCCGCTTCTTCCCGCCCATCCCTGTAGGATTCATCCGCCGGGTGCCCAAGGGTGGAGAGACGGTGAGTGGGTATTGGATACCCGAGGGGACGATTCTCTCGGTCAGTCATTACGCGGCGTATCACTCGGAGAGAAACTTCAGGGATCCGGACAGTTGGGTGCCGGAGCGGTGGTTAGTAACCCCTTCCTTCGTCTTGCCTTGGATAGATCTATGTGGCGGTAGGTGGTGAAGAACTACTCTTGTAACTGACGGAAATGAGCTAGGCTCGGTGACGAGAGATACGTCAACGACAAGCGCGCCGCGTTCCAGCCATTCAGCTTCGGGCCCCGTAGCTGTCTCGGTAGGAACCTGGCATACGCGGAGATGCGGCTGATCCTCGCCAAGATGGTCTGGTCGTTTGAGATGGAGTTAGATGAGGGGTTGAGTCGCGATTGGTTGCAGCGTTGTCGCGTTATGAGGCTTTGGCAGAAGCCCGAGTTGGAAGTGCGGGTGAGGCCGAGGGTAGTTGCTTGATTTCAGGAGCTTTCACCGGGGGATGAATTGGAAGAGAGCATAACAACACTCTAGTTATTATCTTTTCGTTCGGCTATATAGGCACCGTAGATATATGATTGAAGCCTCCATCATTCAATTCCTCTTTTCGAGATCCCAACCAAGGTGATTGAGATCTAAACTTCAGGCTGAATAACTTAGCTGGGGCTCTCTACTATACTCCAAATTCTTTCCTTCATAATTGAAAAGACATGGTACGTCTATCTTGCATGATACTCGTCCCAACGTCTAGAGCATGGGTAAATTGGCTATCAGTTAAATTTGAATCTAAGAAGACTAGCTAAACGCCAAACATAATCCATTGTAAAGTTCAGAACAGCAAGACATGGATACCGTACATCACTAAGCAAAACGCTATCTAAATACTGTCTTTGTTGGCACAGTCTGCTTCTAATGCTACCCAGACAATCCCAATGCTAATATAACTCAACGACATCTACGAAACAGTCATCACTTATATGCCTTACTCAGCTTCAAAAAAAGACCTATCCACCGAAGAGGAGGGTTCTACGCGTGACGACCACAGCAGCAAATACACTCTAGTTATCGACCAAACCACCCCTTGTAGCCACCAACGACATTCGCAACTGCATCAGTGCCGCTCGAGCTTGGGTCTCCAACTCAGAGATCGAGCCCAGAGAGGAGGTGGGAGGAGGCGGGGGCGGTATATGCTGCTCCCGCTCCCAAGGCTCTTCGACCACCATCATCTCCTCTACTTCCTCGCTCCATCTCCCGCTTGTGGGTGGTCGTCTTCCGGTAGTGCTGTTGGAAGCCTGCTTTTCAAACTCGGCGGTATACATCCTGATCATTTGCTGGAGGCGATCCAGAAAATAGGTGATCATGTGGAAGAGGAGGACGAGGCGAAGTTCGACGAGGGAGGGGGCTGAGCACCATGTGCTGGTGTTGTTGTCGGGGCCGGTAGTGGTGGTGGTTGTCGACAATGACGGTTGGGCGTGAGTTAGGGCATCGCGGTGGAGGGCGGTAAGGAGGGTAGCATATATGAGGAGGAGAAGGCTGTAGCAGGCTATGGTGAAGTGGTATATCACTGTTTCGTCTGCCGCAGCAGCGGGTGCAGTTGATGGATTGTTGTTAGGTGTGGTCCAGAGGAGGTGAGAGATGGTTTCTAGGAGATGACGGGAGGATGTGAATGTTTCGCGGAGGTTGGTGGTGGCGGCGGTAGTGGTAGCGCTGGGAGGTGACAAGGGGGCATTGAAGAGTGTGGTAACAGCTTCAAACGCGGCATTGGTGATGAGGGGATGATCAGACAGCGCTCGTGTGGTTTGATAAACGGCGTGAAGACGCGTTGCTAAGTCCGGAAGCCGCCCAACGCAATTTTCAGGGTTGTCTAAACCTGATGCGGAGAGTGAACGAGGCGGAGTGGTATCAAGAGGTGGCGGCTGCGGCACAACTTGGGATGATAGGAAACAAAAACTATCCTCCCAAGTTGGGTCTGGAAGCCACCCTGAAGTGGATAGACCGGTCAACGAGGCCAGATCCTCGGTGGAGAAAATGGGAGGGGCAGTGTCTGAGCTAGACGGGGCAGCAGTAGTCGTCGTCGTAGTTATAGGGGGAGCTCCAGCCGTAGCTCCCGCTCCAGCAGCACAAGCACGGACCGCAGCGCGGGGCCGACCCTTGGGCAAAGCAGTGCTATAGACGCATTGCACCTTCTGCCTTAAACATCGGATGCAACTTGCATCGTCATTCGTACTTGGCCGCGGACACCGCAGTTTCTGCGCGTAGCAGCGATCGCAGGATAACCGCTTAGGAAGTGCAGCGGTCTGTTGCATTTTTTTTGGCACATCTCCACTTTTGCTGCTATCATGTTGTGAAGAATCGTTCTTATATCACTTCCACCGGAGTCTGACTTGATATTAGTCCATCCCAGCCAAAGGAAGAGGGGAAATCGTAAGCAGCACAGGGTTCCGCATCCATCGGCCACAATTACAATCCTTCAGCATCATTTGCCTCTCAACAAAACCTTTCAGCTTCGATAACGTGAGACACTGGTCTAGATCGAAGCCCTGCCTCGGCCGGGGACCATGCCATGGTAGCGTTTCTGCGACTCGTCTTGAAGCGAAATAGGTGCATCGGACTTGTAGTTCCAGAGACCGGTACTTCTCCTTTCGGACGACTTGACATCGGAGAAGGACGGCCATTGCGCAGCCACCAACCTATTTGCGGATTGATGCGGTGACAAGCGACGGTCTCAGGTTTGGTTATCCTTCTCCTCACCTCGATCTTCTCCAATTCCCCTCACAGATTCCCCTCATCGGATCATGCTTGCTAGATGAGGGGTCACTGATGAAAGAACACTCATTGCCAGTCTTCACGTGAGGCACACTGATACACTCGACCGGCCGAAGGGGACATCTCTCGCATCAACGGGTGAGGATCGGCACGGCCCGGGAGGAGACGGTGAGGGGTGCCAAGAAAAGACAAGCAATTCTGCCAAGAGCTGGGCAAGGCTGACGCCCCCTCAAGCATGGAGCATAAGTTCCAAGAGGAGAAGCTTTTATACTCTTGATCATTTGCCAACTCCAGTAATGATGAGGGAATTTCGCAGCTGTCGTAGTGGCGAGTTGACACTAGTACGGCCCGCCCCCGGCCGGTTAGGGCTACGGAGATTAGCCACGGATTTTATCTCCCCGACCGAGGAGACTCGGGCTCCCATTTCGGTCTCCGGCCTGTTTGTTCTCCTACTTTCAGCCCTGTCTGGGTCTCCGTCGGTGGTCCCATCGGGAAAATTGTATATAAGTCCCTCCTACAATCATAGGCGATACTACACCCCCAAGCCAAGTCAAAAAAAAGGCCCAAACAAAGTGAAGCTGAATTCACAAGACACTCAATTCAATCTACCTACCAAAGTTCGCCATGTCTTTCTATCCCACCACCCTCCCCGCGCTCCCCCTCCGCGAGGCTATCGTGGACCCGGTTTACCGCGCCGTCCTCTCTTTCGATGGCAACGACCTCCCCCTCTTCGAGTCGGCCTTCTTCGAGGACGCCGCCTTCGACTTCAACGGCAGCGTGATGGAGGGCCGCGCGGCCATCAAGTCTGGCAGCTGGGACAACGTCTCCAAGCTGGACACCACCCATTTCCTTAGCAACGTGCGCATCAACCTCCCCTCGGAGGACAGCACGACCGCGACTGTGACCGCCTCAGCTTTGGCCCAGCACTTCCGCACAGGCCAGGGGAACCAGCCCGACACCACCCGCCTGACGAGCGGGGCGCTGTACTCTTTCGACGTGGCCAAGGATCCCGCGGATGCGAATGGATTGTGGAAAATCAAGCTGTGGAAGATGAAACTGGTGTGGACGGAGGGTGACTGGGGGTTGATGACGGGAAATTAGACCGCCGATCTTTGGTTTTCGTTGGAGAGGCTGGATGTAAGTGGATAGCTGCAAAAGTCGATTACGACAGGGTTGAAATCCACATATAGGGCCTAAGCCGCGATTGGTTGTCTGCTGTTCCGTTTTAGGTCTCCTACATAAGGATCTTTATTAGGGGTAATGAGAAGGGGGTGGTAATGGTCAGCACTAAAAACGTAGTAAGACAAGGGTCATTGATGGCGCCATACTGTACAGCTATATTTAAGTGCCATTACTATACACTAAATGTCCGTACGGCGGCTGCACCCGGTTTGGCCTAATGGGGAAATAGCCCTACACACGAACTAGTTGGACCCTGGCACGGAAAAACTCCTGCGCTATCTAAGATTTGCGATTCGCTATCATTTTCCCTCAGCGGCACCTAATGAAATTACATTGACCCGAACAATCTATTTGCCAAAGTATGGCTTGAATTTCATTCGCCGCGAGCCCCCTAGCAGGGACTGAACTTGCTCCACTTCCGTATGTTGGCCCCATAAATATAGAACAAAAACGGGACAGGCACGAGGGCCGTGGACAGGAATCCGAGAAGGGACATGGCCCATGGTACTCCAAGATTATTGAACTAGGAGAGTAATGATTCAGTCAGTCCGGGAATGATATGCGACGATTCGGTCAGCAGTGAAATGAAACTGGCCAAGGACATACCGTATACGTAGCAAACAAAGGAAACCCCGCCCCCAGCAGACCTCGAAACATGGCATTGGCCGAAATGGCCGAATTGGCGTTCATCTTGTACACATCGATCAAGTAGTTTACGCCTTGCAAGAAGATCAAAAGGATACCACAGCCCATAAATCCACCGGCGACCACCTGTGGCACCCAGATAATGTGCGGGTTCGACGTCCATGCAAACCAGAACATCCCGATCGGCAGCAGCACACTGCCCACCATCATGGGCACTAGCCGCTCCTCGGGCGCATTCTCCCCGTGCAGCTGCAGCTTGCGCTGCATCCGGGTCTTGGTATGCGCGATGACAATCACCACACCCACCAAAACCCCGATGGTGATGGCGAGGAAGGGCAGCGCCCCGACGCCCAGGTTCCAGCCACGCTGCTGCTCGAAGGTGATCGGGTAGGCCTCGAAGCACAGATATAAGAACCCGTAGATAAAGCCCATATAGAGGGTTATCAGGGCGAGGATGGGCTCCTGGGACAGCATGAGGAACGGTTTGAAGATGTACACACGCCCGATCATCTGGAGGGTCATCTTCGGGCGCGGGGGAAGGGCGTCGTGGAGGCCGCGTTTGTGCGCGCGTCGCGTCAGGAGAACGGCGCTATAGGTCTCAGGGACGGTGAGGAAGTAGAGGAGGCCGAAGGACAGGCTGAGGATCACGACGAGCCATTGCGTCCAGCGCCAGCCGAGGTGGGGGGACATGGTCACGAAGCCCCCGACCAGGGGGCCTAGGACGGGGCCCAGGAAGGTTGCACTGGCGAATCCCGCGACGGCGATGCCACGAAAAAGCGGATCGTAGAGGTCGGCAAGGGATCCTCCTGCCTGAGTTGTGTGTTAGTGTTGTGTGTTGTGCTTCTGGGAGGAACAGACTCACAATTGCTAACGGGGCCGCGCCAAATACTCCGCAAATGAATCGACAGATGAATATAGTGGCCACATTCTTAGCAACTGCGACCGGGATAGAGAAAATGCCAAAGATGAAAATACCGAGACTGAGCGGATATTTACGACCGAGGACCTCAGAGGCTGGCCCAAAAGCCAAGGGTCCGAAGACGTAGCCCAGCACGAACAACGAAGTAGCAAGAATCGAAACCTCTTTCGAGATTCCAAATTCTGTCATTAAATGGAGACTGGCAGGACTGAGAATGGAAGAGGCAAAGGTAGAGAGGCAGGTCAAGATGGCGAGGTTAGCGGTGATATAGATCTTCCTGGCGGTGGTGAAGTTTCGTGGGTTATCCTGTGGACATACCAAGCAAAATTAACTATTGGATAACAGCTGGGGAAGAACATTCTGGCAGTAAAGCCTCTACCGGATCATCGATGCCATCCCAGCCAATTGTATGGGGGGTGTGTTTGACTGTTTGATCATTCTCTGCCTTCGGGTCTCCTGCTGAGGCTTCTTCAGAGCTGGAGCACCAAACTTGGCCCTCCTGGACCGACTTGCTCTCGGACTGCATGCTTGGTCCTCAGAAGTAGACTCAATGGGCGATTGGGAGATAAGACTTCGGCAGAATTCATCCTGGAATCAATATCGACAGGAAGCAATGGCTTACAATGGGAGGGCACAGTTGCTTGACACCTTCAGCTTCGCCGTTCCGGAAGACCGAAAGGCCGAATTGCGAAGACGAGTTTAACATGGGGTCGGAGACTGACAGCCCTAACCCCTTATCTTCAGGCCCACCTGCACATGCATCTATTTAATGCCCGAAAGTCTTCCCCAAAGCACGATAACCACGGCCTTCGGTGGTTTTATTGCTTCTCATCCTTCCCCAACACGCGCAATCAACCACATGCCCACCATAAGTGCAATGGCCCTTCCAAAGGGCACTCGAGGCATGGGGAATGGCCATTGCAATCCACAATCACATCCACATCGCCAACATGCCCTCTGCCACACCCGTGATCCCATCCCAACAAACCGCTATCGTCGCTGAAGGCGCCGGCCAACTGAGCATCTATCACGATGCCCCAGTTCCCGCTCTCCAACCCGATGTGGCTCTCGTCAAAACCGCCGCCGTGGCCATCAATCCAGTCGATGCGAAGATGCTCGACTACAGCCCTGTCCCGGGGGCCATCCACGGGTATGACTTCGCGGGCACCATCGTCGCCCTGGGGAGTGACACCCCGCCGCATCTGAAGGTCGGCGACCGGGTCGCAGGCTTCGTGCATGGCATGAACCCCCTCCTGCCTGACGTGGGTGCATTCGCCGAATACGTCGCCGCCTCCGCCGACCTGGTCCTCAAGCTCCCGGACACGATGAGTTTCGAGGAGGGCGCCTCGCTGGGGCTGGGGCTGTTCACCGCGGGACTGGGTCTCTTCCAACATCTCCAGATCCCACTTTCTCTCACTCGTGAGCCGAGCCCGGAGGCTAGCTCACCTACAAAGGCAGACTTTGTCCTCGTTGCGGGTGGCAGTACTGCCACGGGAACCCGAGCACTGCAACTGCTGAAACTGTACGCTTAACCTTTGCCTCTGCTGCTCTGTCCTCCAATAGGGTACTTGTATAAAGCATGATACTAAGCCGTAAAAATGGGATAGAGCCGGCCTCCGTCCAGTAGCCACCTGCTCCCCCGCCCACTTCGACCTGGCCCGCCGCTTCGGCGCCGAAGCCGTCTTCGACTACCACGATCCTGACTGCGCCGCCGCCATCCGCGCCTACACGAAGAACACCCTCGCCTACGCGCTCGACTGCCTCGCCCTGGCGGAAACCACCCAGCTCTGCTACGGTGCTCTTGGCCGCGCGGGCGGGCGCTACGTCACCCTCGAGCCCTTCCGGGAGGCGATCGCCGCCCAGCGCCCGCACACCGTCACCCCGTCCTGGTTGCTGGCGCTGACGATCTTCGGGCGCAAAGTTGCGTTGGATGGGGAGTATGGGCGAGAGGCAAATCCGGAGGACCGGGAGTTTGGGGCGCGGTTGACGGAGCAGGTGCAGGGGCTGTTGGATGAGGGGAAGGTGGATGTGCATCCAGTCAGGGTTATGGGTGGGGGCTGGCAGGGAGTGTTGGAGGGAGTGGATTTGGTGAGGCGGCAGACGGTTTCGGGGCACAAGTTGGTTTACGCAGTTTAATTCTAGTTTGGTGGTGTTCTAGTTTGGGTCTGTGGTCTAGTCTAGGTTGAGAGGGAAGAAATTGATGATGTGGTTATTCTTCTTGAACGGAATTCTGAAATGCACTTGCTAGTATGTTTATCTTTTTTATCTTTCTCTGTCCTAATCAGGGCCCATATCCTAGAAACGTTGTGATTTAGCGAACAGGGAAGGTAAGGTTACAGTCCACTGTGAAGGGCTTCATTCAATCTATTTGACGCAATTGTTGCTATAGTCACAGCACATCAGAAATTCGATGTTCAGGGGATTGATTTCTTGTTCGGAGCAGCTTCTCTATCAAGAGTTCCCGCTTGCGAGCTAGATCATGAGACACGGATCGGAAGATCCCAGAGTCGGTGATTTCTCTTTGCGTTCGGTGATATATAACTATGCAGTAGTATCTTATCCTCGGCAGAGCTATTCGGTCCTTTAGTTGCATATCAACGTACTGCCGCTAGGCCCATTAAGCTATGTGCATAAACAATACTAAAAGAAACCGAATTACGCCGAGGATCATGAGATAGCCTTGTACCTCCTAGTCCTTCCTCTCTTAGGATAAGAAGCCACAATAGTCAGTAGCTTTCGTAGAAGCAGCATTTAGACGCGACCCACTATATATCCTTGACGACTTTCAGACCATTCATTCCGGACTTTCCTCGTCTGACCTCCTCAGCCCGTAATTTTGATCAATTGAAAAAATATGACAGTCACCAAGATTGAAATCCCCACCATCGATCTGCGGGGATACTACGAGCCCACCTCCCCAACCAGTAAAGAGGAGGTGGTCGCGCAGGTCCGCGCCGCTTGTCTGGAACATGGGTTTTTCCAAATTGAGGGCCACGGGGTCTCGCTGGAAGTTCAGCGAAACATGCTGGCCGCATGCAAGACGTTCTTCGACTTGCCGACGGACCAGAAGGCGGAGCTCTCGCTGTATAAGAACACCTGGCGCCGCGGGTATGAGGGGTACGGAGAGCAGACGCCGCATCATGCCGTCTTGCCAGATCAGAAGGAGGTCTGCAATGCCTTCCTTTATCGCTTTCTGACTGACTGATACACTCCTACTGCAGGCATTCTTCGTCGGAAGGGATCTCCCCGAGGACCAGATCGGATTCCTGAAAGGACCCAACGTCTGGCCGGAGCAGGTCCCCACGAACCAGTTCCGTGGACCCGTCGAAGAGTACTTCGAAGCCCTGCTCAAGCTTGGGCACAGGGTCATGGAGGTCCTCGTCGTGGGCATGGGTCATCCTCCCAGTATTCTCGATTCCTTCACAGGCAACGCAGCAATGTGAGTACAACCCGCCCCTCTCCATACTTGTCTGTTCACGTTCATTCAACCTGACGCCCATCGCTTTCCACTTCATCCATGCTCAGGTTCCTCAAACTTCTCCGCTACCCCGAACACACCTTCACTGACCCCAGGGTCTTCGGCTCCGGTGCGCACACCGACTACGGGGGCCTCACCATCCTGCTGCAGGACCCCGGAAAGCATGGTCTTGAGGTCTATCACGCCGCCACGGAACAGTGGATCCCCGTTCCCGCCGTTGAGGACCGATTCGTCATCAATCTGGGGGACATGGTGCAGCGCTGGACGGACGGGGAGTACAAGAGCAACCTCCACCGGGTGATCAACAAGGCGAGTGGGGAGCGCTTCGCGGTGCCCGCTTTCTGGCATGGAGATTTGGAGGCGACGAACCCGCTGAATCCTAACGATACGAGCGGGGAGACGGTCCAAGATTTCATCCGGAAGAAGTTCTATCGCGACTATTCGCTCCCGTTGGCAGAGGAGAAAGGGTCTGCCGTTGCTGTTTAAGGGCGTGTTGGGTGGAAGATTTAGGGTAGTCTTGCAGTAGTGTATTGGTATGGAGGAGGAAAACCTCGAGGGTTATTGCAAAGAGTGTTGAAAGCAAAATTTACTTCTATGAGAAGTTGGATTGATACTATGGTTACTTGGGAGTATATCCACATTTACAGAGTAGTTTAGGGTCATACGAGACATACTCATTACAATGGGGCTGGGATTCACAGAGGGCTAGAAAATGACAAGCCGTTGTCAAGTCGCGCACTGTTTAAATGGGTCACATGATCAAATTGTATAAGCTCAGAGGGGAATGATCAGGACACGCACTTTTGAGCTCAGCCCACGCTCCGGACAGATCCTGACTAATACTCACATGACAGTGCTGACCAGTGGGTCACTGGATCTCGACTCTTCATACTTCCACCATTCCACTAGTCCCATCTAGTTTGCTTCT
This sequence comes from Aspergillus welwitschiae, assembly GCF_003344945.1. Taxonomy (NCBI): domain Eukaryota; kingdom Fungi; phylum Ascomycota; class Eurotiomycetes; order Eurotiales; family Aspergillaceae; genus Aspergillus; species Aspergillus welwitschiae. The sequence goes on from NW_020798696.1 coordinate 1,391,017, forward strand.
CTCCTCATTATCGATCCCAGTTTCCAGGATCCGGGAATGTTCCGCTGCATCCTCAGTCACAAATTCCCCTAGCGGCCATGGTCCAAGCTCAGGCTCCCGGAAAGCCGGTCCGCTTGGCTACCGCATGCACCGAGTGTCAGCGTCGGAAGCAAAAGGCAAGCATCCGAACCTATCATGAATCTCGAGCAGCTTGAGTACATGTGCTAACACTACGGTATATAGTGCAGCCGGGAATGGCCCTGCAATCACTGCCAAGCACGAAGGATTGCCCATCTCTGTAAATTCACACCGAAGAAGGTGCTCAAGGCTAAGCCTGTCTGTAATGATCCAAGGTCCGCTCAAATAGATACCTCGATTGTCGTATTTCACTGTTGACACTCGCAGGGCCACAGATGTGTCTCTGAGCGACAATGGACAAAGCCTTACAGAAGCTCCGGGCTCAGTCGTGTCGGGCATCGCCACCGGGGATGATTTCCGCATGCTGGGATACCTCCCCGATAGCGATGATCAACTTGCAAATGGCGCTGAGCAATCCGTAAGACTGCAATTTCATCTAGAATTGGCCATATGCTAAAGTACTTTTGTGTACAGCAATCAGCCGCATTATCACCCTCCCAGGGACTCGTATCGCCCGAATTGGAAAAAGCAATTCGCACTATTCCCCCCAAACCTTATACAGGTAAATGTGGCGACGGCTCTTCGTGATAGCCTGCTTACTTGTGCGACTTGTGCCAGATACCCTGGTACAGTACTTCCTGAGTGAGATGAATGACCAGTACTATTGCCTTTACCCGCCGACTTTCTCGCACGACTATGCGACGTGGTGGTCAGGGAAAGCCAATGGCCAGTCATTGACCCCCGCCTTTACAGCCCTGCTGCTGCATGTTTGCGCCTGCACTATTCTCTACCTGGATGTCGAGACGCGACAGCAACTGGAGAGTGATTTGGGCGAAAATTATGCAAGTCTTTCCGAGCAGTACCATCGTACTGCCAAGCAGCTCAGCAACACCATTGGACCAGGAAAAGGCGGTTTGACACAAGTACAGCAACTCTTCCTTGGTGCAATATGGTACAAGACCGAAGCCTTATTTGTCGAGTCATGGCACGCCTTGGGGGCTGCAATCCACGAGGCCCAAGAACTAGGTCAGTGCCCTCGTACATCTAGCCAGTCGGATACTGATCCGGAATAGGAATGCATCGTAGCTCCTCCAAAGCAAAAGTGTCTGAATTCGAACGGGAGATGCGAAGACGGATATGGTGTCTTCTTTACACCTGGGACTGGTAAGTCCACTACCCTTTTGCAGTGTCTCATACTAACCCTACAGGCAAATGTCGCTCCTTCTATCACGACCATTCATCATCAACAGCAGCTGCTGTTCCCTCGAGCTACCTAACCTACGACTCGAGACACCAAACATAGAAGCAAATACCCCCTCCCCAGTAACATCCATATCCCTCCAATGCCAACTAGGACAAAGAATCTCCACAATCCCCGGAGTAATGAGCGGCATCCTATCACCCAACCAAGCAATCGCCATCCAACAAGAAGTCACCCGATGGACTGAAACCTTCCCCCAAATCTTCCACCTCACGGCCCCCGACACCACCCACGACCACACCCACACCTACATTCCAATGCAACGCCATCAACTCCACGCCCTAGCCCACATGGTCACCTTCATGCCCCTCAAACCCTGTCTCACCATCAACCCCACCACCCACACACCCAACCTCGAAAGATCCCTCCAACCAACTGCAGTATCCTGCGCCTTGAACCTAATGCTCTCAGCCCAGCAGCTCCTCTCGCATCTCCTCCCCGCAAATGGCAAATTCCACTTCGCGCCGTTCTTGATGTTCGACACGGCTGCGTACCTCTGCTCTGCTCTTATCCATGACAAACATCGGGACCTTCCCCAGCGGGATAAGGTACTCGAGTGCATATCTCTAGCCCTAAGCACATTGAAAGATGTCGCCAGAACGGCCAAAACAGGCGCTACTTGCTATGCTGTTCTTGCGAAGATTGTGGGTAACATACCCCTCTCTGCCCAGGAGAGGGAGGTGATCTGTGCGCAGAGGTCTTCTGCTACAACGTCTACCACTGGTATTATTGATGATGCGGGCCGTTCTTCGTCCGACGGTAATATTGCAGGTCAACAGGATAATGGTATAGTTCCGTCAGTGTCAGGAGGACTCGATTCATCTGGAATAATACCTAACATCCATGCGTCTGCCGGTGGACTAGGACTAGATGGTATCCCTAGCATGGATCTGGATTTAAATCTGAGTGATCTGAATCAGATTTGGGATTGGGATAATCTTGGTTTGGATTTGGATATACCTGGGTTTTAAAGAAGTCTTATGTTCTGGGTGTACAGACTATTTCATAGCCAATATATCAGTTGGTCCCATGTAGTTTTCATTACCTGCTATATTCTGATTCGCCCTACCACTTTACTGCAACGTCCTCAACAATTTAGTGTAAATACTGTTTCATATACCATACATACATAACCTTTAGCATATCCATCATATACATACATTCATTAATCATTTAGTCCAGAGTCCCAACGCCATTCGCCACATATTTACCAAGCATGTAAACCATCCATCATCAACAAACTACTCATCACCCCTCTCCTCCCCATCGTCAATAATCATCTCCACCTCCTTAACCGGATGCAACAGCATCGGCGGCAAACACATTCTCCCCTCACCCGCCAACTCCGCCTGCTCACCTCCCTCATTATCAACCTTGTACCCCAGCCAACGTTTCCACAAGTTCGGTGCAAAGCCAGCAGAATAGAACCATGTCGAGCCGCGGAAATTGTGTTCCCTATCGCCAAAGACAGAAGTGCGGGCACCACCCGACGCACCGTTCCGGCCAGCATTGAACACCGATTCAAGGTACTGAATCGGCCAGCGGCGGTCAATGTACACCGAGTGGGGCACGTAGACGGCCTTAAATCCGTGGTGGAGGGCTGTAGTGGCGGGCCACATTTCGGAAAACATGGAGTGGCGCTTGTGAACGGTTTCGTGGTGCATGGTTTGGAGGAGTTTGTTGGAGAGACGGGAGGCGGTGATGATGGAGGCGCGGCGGGGAGGAAGGGGGCCGGTGGAGCGGTCGTAGCCGGTGACGTCGTCGCGGAGGGGCCAGGTTGTGCCTTCGGGGTCGAAGAGGGGGTTGAAGACGATGAGGTCAGCTTCTTCATCGACGCCCCATTCGTAACGGTCTTTGTCAATCGTGGTGGGTGGGATGCCTTCCGAGGGGACTTCCAGGATGTCAGGTTCGTTGGGTCGTTCGGGGCCCCAGATTGGCTTGTCGCCTTGTTGTTGCTGTTGCGCTTTCAGGGTCTCGGGGGTGTGTTCTTGACCGGGCCGAGAGGCGCTGGCGGCACTCCAAAGGTTGTTGGGGCTGTTGGTGCCGATGTCGGTCTGCACGCGGACCATCTGCCGGAAGTCTTCCCAGGTGCCGTGCACCGAGGGGATGTAGAATCGGGCGTTTCGCTCCCAGAGGCCCTTGCGTGGCTGGGCTCGTGCCCAGTTGATGACCTTGTCGAAGAGGTGGTACCAGTGGCCGGTGTATCGGGCGTCCATCTCCCAGTTCCAGTAGTAGTCGTACCCGGGGTGCTGGTGCGCAAAATACTGCATGGGCATGTAGGTGCTGCGGTATACGCCATGCACGGATAGTCCGCGGGCCCAGTTCTCTTCCAGACCAGGGTACATGAGATTCATCTGCCGCTCGGACCAGAGGGTAGCCATGCCGCGGAATTCAGCTGGCAGGGCCTCGTTCAGCACACGCTCGTAGACCTCGTCGTCAGCCCAAATCTGGAGAGTTTCGTCCCGGACCTGGACGAGGAAATGAATGGTATATTCGCCGCCGGAAAGCAGTGACAGCTCAGAGATGAGGGCTCGCAGATACAGGATGTCGTCTGGCGTGTAGTGGAAATCATGCCACGTGCGGATCACGAACGCTGTCCGAGGTAGGTAGGACTTTCCATCAGACTGTGCCTTGTCCTGAGGCGCCTGCTTGGTGTCTGGCGCACCCACAGACATAGTACGGAAGCGGTCGGACTGGGATGAAGGGAGATCGCTAAATCGATGACTGTTCGATGCCAAGCATCGATTCTGCGCAGCTGCCCAGTCAACTCGACGAAAGTCAACTGGCGGAACGTCATCCCAGACACGCTCTGAGCCTTCACGATCGCCTTCGAGGCCCGCGCCAATACCACCCTTTCGCACACTGTAGCCTAGACCGTAAGGACCCAGACGTCCAAAACGGTCAAAGCAAACGTCGTCTTTAATACCGATCATCTCGTTGGAGCCCATGATAGCATCTGGGAACCCACGAGGTACACCAGGGTAGTGATGCACCAGAGGGATCCGTAGGGTCTCGTCTTCATCAAGGAAGCAATCGCGCTTCTCGCCGTACTTTTCAACATATTCCGTAGACGAGTAGTCGGGATACGGATTGAAGATAGAGCTCGAGAATGGCAATGTCTCATCCCGGGCTTGAATGACGGTATCATTCGCAACATTCTCGGTTTCGATGCCCAAAACTTCCGCGTTGTCATTGGGGTACTCCGGCACCTGTTCGCTTCGCGATACCAGGGACCGGATACCGCCATGGTAGCGTTTCAGGAAAGGGAAACTCTCCCATTGTGCCGGCTTTGCGGCAGGCTTGGGTAACGGAACATTGACGCGAGTGACAGCTGAGAGGAAGGTAAAGCGGAACAAGGTGCAGATGAACAAGACCAAGAAGGCCAGTAGCGCGAGACAGAGCCATCTCATGATCCGATTAGGTATGCGATAACCTGCCCTGCTACGGGACCGTCGCGCGGGGGTCACAGGCGCTCTGTTCAGCATGGGGCGATAGGAAGCCACCGAGGAGGAGCTTGCCGAGTCATCTTCACTGTCCGAATCATACGAGCTGTAGCTATCACGACGGTAGTGGCGCCTCGGCCTCGATGGTTGCTTCTCAATGTCGACAACATCGCGGCTGTCGCTCGAATAGGGCGATGATGCATCGACCTGATACCTCTTCGAACGGGCAGGCATGGCGGGGATCTATGCTCGCATAGAAAGGAGGAAATGGTAGCGACGTCAGAGGTATGCGAGTGGATCAGGCGATCAATAGAACGGCATCGAGCTTCGGGGAGAAAAGAATGCTCAGCAGTCGACTTGTTTCCGAATTAGTATGCAATTGCTGCAGCGAGTATACACTCGGGATGACTGGGCCCGGGAATGGGCGTGCGACTGTTGCGCACGTCTGCGATGGTCTGCTTGTTAGAGTGGTATACCACTACTATAATAGCAGTGAATACAAACAAACCAGTACCAGCCGCAAAAACCCCAGGGTAACCACGGATCAAGGGCAGTGGATCCCAAACAAGTTAACAGGAGATAATGGCGAGAGCAAACCTGTCTCAACCTCGATATCAACAAAACAGTGAGCTGCCGACAGGCAACGGCATAGCGAGCTGTTTGGTAGATCGGCCAGGAAGCGTTGCCCAAGGGACGGCCGTGCTGATGCACTAGCCCGGCAGGACGGCTTGGCGCAAGGCGTCGAGGTTGTCTTGAATCGGTAAGGCGCCATGATTGACTGATGAGGGAGGACGTGGTGGTGCTCCTCACAATGTAGAGTAGAAGCACTCTGAAAATCAGCCATGATGAAGTTGCCTTCATCAAATCATCCGGATATCCAAAGTGAGTCTCATTTGGGATGGAATGTCTCGTGCTGTCCACATGCGGTTAGAGGCATTGACTATTATAGTCTAGTCCAGTATAGGCATGTTGTCGCCTGAGGCATAACTGTGACTGAATCAGGCCAACAGAAGCAACCACCAGAACGAGAAGACAGGAACAACAGAAAGTACAACGACCAGGCAGAAACCACGCACAAGGATAGGCCTCCCTCGTGCCTTCTCCATTGATCTGCAAGGTGCATACGCATTATCTTCCTGATCCGACGCTGGCCGCCTCACCTGGACTACACTCGATCTCTAGGAATGACCATTTTCCCGCAATTCATCGGCAATGGCGGTGAAATCACTCTTCAATTGTCAATTGACCCAATATAACTGACAACACAGTCGTGAATCTCCAGCAGGATCGATCCGAGCCCTTTTTCGTAAGAAAGAAAGAAAAGCAAGCACCGAGTCCAGCATGACCCTACCCACGGGCCCACAATTTTACCCCGGCTTTCTCTCCACATGCTTAGAGTCCAACTTACATTCCACCGCCAGGTATGAAAGCCTAACAAAGACCAAGCCTAAGCCCATCGTGCAAGAATGTGCTGGACTGGGAGCACCGCCTCGTGATGAAAACCTCCAAAGGGATAGGAAAAGTCACCCGCTGACTGGGTCGGCATGCCGTTGCTGACCGATGGACGCTGCGGAAACTAACTCGCTAATCAATATTTGCTTTATTTTAGTTCCCGAGATCACTCCCATTGGAATAGCTGTCGTCATACATCACAGTGACGACGATCCATCTCGTGTTCCAAGATCGCATGATGGCCACCTTTTAAATCGCACACGGAATGGTGGCACTTGATTGCTGTGCCCCCTATAAACGGAGATCAACCTTCTTTGTCGCCTTTACAGCTTTCGCCTCGCAGTACTTGCGGTGTGTGATGCAACGGTGATGATTGGCCCACCTGTCCATGCACGCTGCACCAAGCAGGTTCAAATTCTTGATCAGGAGGTCTCGATGCCCCGACGGATAGCACGGATTGCTTCCCCGGCCATTCAATATCAACTGGGTCAGTCCAGTATCGTGGCACCTGCGGTCTTGATGCCGATGACTAACTATAAAACTAGGAAGTGAATCACATACTCCCGGAGGTATGCAGCTTTCCCGACTCGAAGTCAATTGAATTGGAATCTATACCCTTCCTCCCACCCAAGTAGCACCAGACTTTACCACATAAGGCAGGGTGAATCAAGACTTGACGACAATGGTCCGTACCTCCTTGCTACCCAGAACAACTCAGTTAACACCAAACAGGAACACCCAACAAGCACCCACACCAACAGTCCTCCCCTAGACAGCATTTTCCTCCTCCTGCCAATCCTCCTCCTACCAACCATATTCCTCCTCCACCGTATCCACAAAGACTACCAAGCCTTCCTCGCCCTCGGGCCCGGCGGCACTCCCTCGACCCCAACAGGCTACCTCCGCATCTGCCTCCTTCGGCTCTTCACAATCAGGGACCCCTTCGAACCACCCTCCCTTCCACTGACCCTCCTCCCCAAGACCGGCCTCCTAAACACCAGCAGCCTCCCCCAACGCCATGGCCCGCGCCCCACCGTCGCGGGAATCGCTCCCCAGCGCCAAATGACCCAAAAAGCCAATCCAGCCATGTACGAGACCCTCTCCCGCGAGATCCAGCACCTCGTATCCCAAAACCCCGAGGCCCTCTACGAAGGGACCTCGTGTTTCGAAAAACATAGCACGGGCATGTTCTGCTCCAGCACCGACACCCCCACCAACACCCACCAACAAGGTGGAGGCACACTCAAAGACCGCGACATCTCCTCACTGATGATGTCCCGCAACCAACAATGGCGTCATCGCCGCACCTGCAACGGAGAAGTGTGCCACGCGCATCCCAGCGACGGAAGTCTGCATCTAACGCTGCATCCGGCGGACGTGAAAGTTGTGATCGAACGGGGCTGGGGCCAGCGGCATCCATTGACGCGAGAGAGCTGGTGGTGGTGTTATTTGAGGACCGTGCCGACGGGGTTCGTCATGATATATGCGCCGAGAAATCAAGAAGAGTTGGAATGTGTCTTGAAGATCATCCGTGCTGCTGCGTGGTGGGTGAGCGGAGAGGAATTGGTGCAGCAGATGACGCAGAAGCGGGAGGGTGGACCTGTTCGTCGTCAAGTTGTGGAGGGATGCAGGTGAGGCTAATGAGCATATATATTCATATATATACACTGTATACACACGGTAGTATAGTATATCAGTTCGCATATATATAGTATCGCAGAAAGATAGTAAGTACTATGGAATAATTGGGACAGGGGATGTGGGATGTGGTAATGTGATGTTGTTGATGGACGCATGGAAAAGCGGAGGAATCTGAAAGATGGATAGACTGCACTCGATAATACTAGTCATAGTCATAGTCATAGTCATGTTATATTTATAAAAATGTTATCACAACTCACTAAAGTGAAATAAAAACCGGCCACTACATGCACTCGTTCTACATTCTCATTCTCATTCTCGGGCCAAAATGCATCACAGCCCAGTCCATGCATACACTGCCTTCCTTTTGTCCATTTTGTCTCTTGTTTCCGTTCCTTCCCTTATTATGCTCCGAGCACGAGGTCGAGTCGAGAGGACAGGGGAGGTAAGGAAACAGCATGCGGTTGAGAAGCATCAAGGCAGAGAAGAAGTCGTAAAAAAAAAGAAGAATCGGGCGGCGCCAGGGTGACAAAAGAGATGATAAAAAAAAGTAAAAGCTAATAGCATAGAGGAATGAAGAGCCGTTAGAGAACATACAAGAACCACCAAGTTTAGCAAGCATAATCCCTTTCCCCTACACGAGGTGACTTTGCCGGCCCCGGTTCCCCATCCAGCATCCGCAACTCCCAGGTTCACAAACTTCCAGGTATTCTTCCACTCATTAGATGATCAGTTTAGTCGCGGTTCGTTTTCCGCAGCGTCTCAGCAAGCCACTCCAGACCCTCGTACAGACCGTCACCAGTCGTGGCGCAGGTGGATTGGATGTACTAAAAACGGGAAGCAAGCGCGTTAGTTGGGGTTCGATCCTCGGGAACAGACACCTCAGGTGTCGACATGCGAGGGGGGTATAACTTACCCAGGGACGGCGGGTGAGGCTCTGCAGACCAAGCTGCTGAGTGATCTCGGCAGGGCTCATGGCGTTCTAGAAGAAAAAGAAATCAAACGGTCAATATCCATTGTTTCGGCCCCCACATTGTTGTACAAGAAGTGGATTTCAAGCATACCGGCAAATCTTGCTTGTTGGCGAACACCAGGAGAAGGGCGTCACGGAGTTCATCCTCGTTCAGCATGCGCTGCAACTCCTCACGGGCCTCGACGATACGGTCACGGTCATTGCTGTCGACAACGAAAATGATACCCTGGGTGTTCTGGAAGTAGTGTCTCCAGAGAGGACGGATCTTGTCCTGACCACCGACGTCCCAGACGGTGAACTGAATGTTCTTGTATTCGACGGTCTCGACGTTGAAACCTGCACAGCACAGAACAACGCCAGTCAGTTTTGTTTTCTCATCGTGAATTGATTTGCGTTCCATGTTCGATATCGTTCCGTTCCGGCGTTGAGCCAAGCCCAACAACTGATCGATGCCAAGTTCTGCTGTGTCTGGACCGAGGAGAGGGAGGAGGAAGAGGAGGACTGACCAATCGTGGGGATGGTGGTGACAATTTCACCCAGCTTGAGCTTGTACAGGATGGTGGTTTTACCGGCGGCATCGAGACCGACCATCAGAATACGCATCTCCTTGCGGCCCCATAGGCGGTCGAACAACTTGGAGAAAGTGAGACCCATGACGGCGGTTGCGTGAGATTCAAAGGTCTAGGGATGAGAATGCGATGTTAGAATCAATCTGACCAAGAGAGTCCAGGATGTGCGAGATCCACACCGCACGGTCGGGGAGGAGAGAGGTCAGGGAGAGAGGGTCAAGCGATAGATCACAGACCTAGTGGCGTCGGGCAAAGGAGGGGGAAAGTATAGTATAAGGGTAAAAGGGCAAGTGGTATGACGGATGGAATGGAGTGGTGGACGAGGGGCGAAGGTAATCAGGTTAAGGTAGTCACGCCGGGGAAACACGGCGGGCAGGACAAATCAGGGGGAGAAAGCGGTGGCCGTTAAGGAAAGGAGAGGAAGGAAATAGAGGTGTGTGATCGGGTGACAAAATGGCGAGGAAGCAGCCGGGGGGAAAGAGAGGGGGGGAAGAGGGAGAGAGAGAGGGAGAGGGAGAGGGAGTTGAAGGGGATATAGGCAAGACTTACCAGGTTGCAGTTGAAGCTGGAGAAAGAGAGAGGGAGGGAGAAAGAGGAAGAGTGGAAGGCGTGGATACGAGACAAGACAAGAACAAGCTGGAGATAGTGAGGGAGGGATCAGTCAGTCAGTCAGTCAGTCAGTTCAGTCAGTCAGAGTCCGTCAGTCAGTTTCAGTCAGGCTTGGTCAGGTTCAGGTCTTTTTTCCCTTGCCGTACGCCAGAAGACGGTTTTTTTGACGAGGTGGTGGGATTTTTGGGTTGAGAAATTCAGCCGCTCGGCGTAGCTTCCGTCACTAACGAAACCAGCTGGTAAAAAATACCAAGTATGTATTATATTCTCATTTACGAAGACGTCTTCTACAGAACTACAATGCAAACGAGACATGCCATTGAAGACAGAACGAGTATCTAGATTTAATAGAATGATAGTAATAGAGTTCACAACTATACCTAATACCATCCAACAGACACACACCGTCTAGACGGAGGCTCTGGTGTGTCCTCCTGCTCAAGACTGCGGCTCCCGAAAGGAAAGAAGAGGACACGGTGTTTCCCGTCAATGGATTCCCGGTTGATACCAATCAAGCAATCCCTGTTGCTGCCTCGAGATCGGCTTACCCACGAAACAAGTCCGTACCGTTTTTACGCCAAATGGAAACGGGCTTCATCGTTGCCTATCCTCATGTCGCCCACAACGGTCTAATGCTGCTACCCGTTCACAGCCTCTTTGCTTTGCTCAATATACTCGCCTGCCTAGTATCTGTCTCCTTCCTTTGCCCCCCTGGGCCCCTCTTGGTCCCGAGGAAAGGTCCAGACACCCGGATCGGTGCCCACTCCGAGTCCTGATAGGTTCCCGAACAAGGCTTTCTGGGTACCCCGTCCCAGTGGATCGCCTTCGGTGGCACTACTATGGGGTGGAAGTCAAGAAGGGTTGTTACTTGTTAGATGTCTTGTGCTCATGTCTTGTCTTTCCAAATTTCACTTGAACATTGGGGAATTGATGAGGATTATCCCAGGGTAAATTCCGTAATTTGATGGCCATCGCACTAATCACTCCCTTACGCAGATTGACGAATCATCTCACGCTCATAAAGTACGCCGTTGCGTTAAACACTTGGGTTCGTGCAAGCCCTCGGAACCCACAGGGGCCACTTTCAGCTCACTACGCGTCATGCTATTATTCATCCCTCGTGCCAGATAAGCAAGCGATCCTCATAGCAACGGGCCATTGCCGCATCACCCCGTGTCTCCTAGAGGCGTGTCATTTGCATTTCCCCATATCACGGATTTCCGAAGTTGTTCGAGGCCATGCCGTCATGGCTCGTGCTGCTGGTGTGGGCCTTCAGGAGAATAATTGCGAGAGCATGTGGTAGGGTCTTGATGGACCCTGATTTGGATGGGGCAAATGCACCCGATAGGTAACATCCCTCTGGCCAAACAGATCACATAGCATCGGCTTGTCAGGAGCCATTCAAAACGTGCACTGCGGAATAAAGTAGCAGCAGTGGAGTAGACATGTGACTGGTCTCCTAGCTGAGATCTATGGCATCAATTGGTCTTTGCATAGTCTTACGGTGCCTGGAAGTTGTAATCTGTTCACCTGTGTGCAGAGCTGTGCATTATAAAGCAGTCCTATGCATTCTGAAGGCTGGGTATCTCTTTTTGCAGTGTACAAATCTCGACGCATCAGGATCAACGACTCGTGCCGCCCGGTGTCTCGTTTCTACGATGGGAGACCCGGTCTCTCGACATGCGGAAGAAGCTTCGGGATAACGATTGGTAGATTGTCTTGCCTTCCACGGTGTCGCTGGCATATCCGAAAATCCAGAGCAGCACCATGGACAGGAACATAATCACACCAAAGCTGACCCAGTACTGATTGATCGTATATTCGCCCTTGACGTTGCGGAGTTCGGTGGAGAAGTAGCCAGTCATCAGACTGACAGGTAAAAACAGGATGGTCACTTTTGCAAGTAGAATCGTGATCCGTGTCAGTTTCTCAACAGCTTGTGAGTCTTTAAGGGCAATCAAGTTGAAGTTCTATCAACCGGTCAGCATCTCCCTTTATTTATAGATGGGCAAACCTACAAGGAAAGTGAGGTTTTCCTTCTCTGTCAGACAGCTCTCAATCTCCGACAGGCAATATAGCTTGATTCGATCGAGCAGTCTTTCGAACCGAGCTACAGCAGGTGGGCTCAACTGGACCCCTACGTCGGCATCTGGGGTCAAAAGGCTAAAACTCTCCCTCGTCGAGCGGCGGGTTTCTCCCACATCATTCTCTGCGAAGCTTTGACCCATTGCCATGGGAAGGCGATTTGACCGGGCCTCGTCACGCAGTAGACGCTGTCTCTGCAGTATACGCATCATTATAAGCTCGTAACTCTGGTAGAGACGTCTCAGGACGGCCAACTGTCTACCCAGCCGATGTAATTCGTGGACAAGGTCAACCTCCGGTTTCGATAACATGTCTTGCCTCTGGACAATGTCAGCGTATTCTTGTGATAAGATACAGAGCCATTGCCACCATGAACTTACAAGTCTGTTAAGCGATACCCCATATTTATGTTCGCGTTGCGCAACGAGAGCATACGACGAAACCCAGTCGTCGAAAATATAATAGAACAACAAGCTCGGACCATCGTCTTGCCTGATGCTCACCTGTTCTGGACCGCCCTCCAGAAATGGCCTCACTCGAATAGTAACCAACGAGTCGCTTTCCGACGAGGCAAAGTGCTGCTTCGAGACACCCGCAAAAATGAGCTGGATGTTTCTGCGGACTACGCCGAGTACAGCTTGCAATTCCTTCTCCGATGGCCCAGACAGACCAGGAAACGGATTCTCCTGCATGCAAATGACCGTCCCTTGACAAGTCAGCACAAATGCCCTTGCCACCAGTAGCATAACTTACCATCATGGCACAAGATTAACCAAGTCCATAGTCGTTTCCCATCCGGCAACTCTCTCCCATTATGCTGGTCAGTTTGAGGAATCACGAACAGCGAATTGTACCCGACACAGGTATCTAGATTCGCGTTAGTGCTGCCTCAATGAGTTAAGGAATATGCATACACTGTGCACCATAATCCACAGAGCAAAAATGCCAAATTTGATCAATGACGTTGCCAAACGTAATACCTCTGAATGCCGCTAGTGCCGCAATTTCTTCTGGATGTCTCAGGTTTTGCAAGGCATTTCCCTCCACATCATCCGGACGAGAACGGCGCGAGCGGTCGACATCATTCGAGCGGAAGTTATTCCTTTGTGGCTCAGGAGGCACAGGAGGCTTTGACGGGCGTTCCACCGGATCCGTACACATCAAACCCTGCAGCCGCTCCGAGACACCATAGTGGTTTGTGAGGGTCTTGATCAAATCCTTCTGTTGCTCCGGAGCCCAGATATTACTAGATAAGACAAGTCAGCAATCAATCCCTTACAACGAAAACAATAGTGAAAACCAGAACCTACATCCACCTCGTACCAAAACACTTCGGTTTCTAAGCCTTGTCAGCATTCCGGTTTACACATACGCAATGGCCCGTTCAACAACACATACAGGTTTCCGCAACAGCGCCGCGACATCACCTTGATCCAGATTCACAGCACACCAAGCATCATCATTTCCGAAGTCCAGCACAAAATTACGCGTCTGAGAATCTTTCAAGAGTTTCAAATACGCCTTGAGATTAATTTCGTCGTCGATGTCGCAGAACGCCTTTTGCAAATTCGGTCTGGATTTGAAGCCGGCGTAGTATTCCTGGGGTGTTTGGAAGGTAATTGAGCGGACGACGTCGGACATGCTTTGAATTTGGCTGTGCGTGTTGGCAAGATGTGGCGATGTATACTAGTGGAAGTTTAGAAATTGAATAATGGAATAAGTCCGAAACTCAATGCACACAACACACGAAGGTTAAGAACAGAAGACGAAAGACAAGGCTGCAGGGCGCCTCTAAATAATTCAAAAAAGGGCGCATAGCCATCGACCCTGTAGGTATAGTCTAGCCCCAGTCAGCCCAGCCCAGCCGTGCAGGGTGCATGACCGAAATCATTCGAAGGGCTGAGAGAGATCGCTCATAGTCAGTTGCCGCGGGGGGGAGGAGAGCTAGTCACTAGTAGAGGGCGGGGATTGGTGCATCGCAGCTGGCTGAGTTGCCCGTGATACACGGGGACGGCGCGACGATCCATCACAAGCGCCCTTCTGCCCCCAAAGCTGAATGCTCGAGAAGGTATGAGATTAGCGCCCGTGTGACAGGCACCAATCATGAGCACCGGGGAGTTGCATAGTACTAAGTATTCGTGCATTGCTGCGCCATGATATGGACATTTTCCACTCTCGGAGAATGACGCAGGTGCTTTTGCTACTGCGTAAGTACTAGGCAAGGAGCGCTATCGGATAAGCAAGCGCTTTTTTTATACTAGACGCAGGGTCAGGGTCTATAGACTTGGGGGAGTGTTCCTTTGGAGGGTTGATGGTGGTGATGATTCAGGCATGAGGGATATATCTTGAAGTTATTGTTGTTGTTGTAGTATTCTTTTTCGTTTGAAGAGACAATAAACTGGGACAATTAGGCTACTTTGTTCAGGAATAGAATGAGTGCATTCTCAACGGTAAGAGTTGTATCCGAACTTGCATGTCTCAGCCACATTGAGTGGCTTATACCTTGCAGGCATCGTCGGAGCCGAACCATGGATGCCTAATGGAAAGGTACACCAACCGGGATCTTGTATCTGTTGTTACCTAGACATTGCTAGGATCAAAAGGAAATCCAACTGCCGACAAATAGGATGTGTGGTCGACCATATGTAGGAGACAGTGGCAGTGCATTAGGACGATGGTTAACCAACGTTGGGAATTCCATATGACTATCTTACACCCCCACTTCCACAATGCTTTCTCAGCCCTCCGGCGAGAACCTCAACGACACCCTCAAATCTATCTTCGAGACTAAACGTCATGTCTCTTGGAGAATAGAGCATCATACATACGCTGCCTCTAACTATCTTTACAGATTTTTATGGAGCTGTCATGAACGTTAGCGCCCGTGACCCACCCACTTTCTATAATTGGGTCCGTGCCCAAGTGGGTGGATTGCTATAGACCATCTGATTCTATCAAGTGTCTCTGGGGCTGTTGATCCTTGGACAGTAAACTGGTTAGCATCTCTCTAAGAGTCAATGACGTATGTTTCTGTGTCCTTTGATTGTATCGGCAGAATACGATGGCAAAATGATTATATTATCTATCAAACATTCGTAACTATAGACAAGAAAAAGGGACAAAAAGCCGCAGTATAGCCATATCTATCCTAGCGGCGTTTCCACATTTGAGTGACCACCCAAATTCCGTGGAAAGAATATGTTGAATATAAATATTCGTGCATCCTGTATCCCGTCCCTAGAGGATACCGCACCCCATCAAAAAATTTTTGTTAAACTCTGACAGACGGCCAGACTCTAAATCGCTTATGCTATCGCTGGAACGATCATCGCTTGCTATCTCAAACAGATCCGAGGGAGGTACATAGTCGGGCAGGCAGTATATACGGTCACATTGATTAGGCCTCCTGAGCCCATCGTTGCTCCCGGAGGGGCATCTCTTCGTTTGCCTGGACCCGCGACCCGTCTACCTCCCGGCGCCATGCGTAGTATTCGCCGAGACGCACCTCGGCGTAGGATGCATAGTCAAAGTCGATCTGTGAGATTTGGGCTTGGATGAGTGACCAGACGCCCCTGTTTGGATTAGCATGCAGTCTATGAAAAGCAGACAAGGAGAAAATACCAGTAAAGTCCGGGAATGCCTCGGAACCGGTCGACATCTTCGTAGAGTCGGTCGACAATCTCTGCTTGAGATGACTCTGGGATACCCTTGTGGTGGCTGTAACTCTTGACATATTCGGTCAAGAACTCGCGGCGCACAGAGCGGGTAGGCAGCATGTTGTAGTCGCAGTCATAACCGCCCCATTCGGCAAAGTGGTTGACGATGTCGAAGGCAGCAGGGGAGGGGGTGGCATATTCGTAGTCGATGAAGTTGACAACGGCCGTTTCGTCTTCCGAAGAGGCGCTTTCGGGCAACACGATGACGTTGGCGCAGAGAAGGTCACAGTGAGAGAAAACCAACTAATGTGAGGTTAAATAGTCGTTCCGTATAAGAGGGACTAGCGCTACGTACTCCACCATCGCCTAGGCCCTTTCCATCGTCTAGCTCGCTGACAACCCGCTCCAGCTCCTTTTGCAGACTAAGTCTCCGCTGGCGCTGCTCCTCCGTGGTCGTGGGAAGAGCAAGGATCCATTTCTGGAGGACACTCCACATGCTCGGCCCAGGCTGCTTTGGGGTGATCACGGAGATATCCTCGTGCTTCAACTTCTGGCAGTGTGCCGTGGCCACATCTACATGTTGCATCAGGGGCACGTCCTCGGCGGGCATTAGCGGAGCGGCAGCTCCCTTGATGGGCAACACCGCATGCCACTGCGCAAGTCTCCTGGCCACGCCACGCCAGATACAAGGCGTGGCAAGGTCCTCCGGGCTGGCTGGGCGGCCACGGAGGAACCGGTACAGGAGACCATTGTTAAAGCGCGCCAGAAGAGGAGGGGCTAATCCATGGCTGGCAAGAAGAGCATGAGAGCTCGTTTCTCCTATAGGTGAAGCATCTACTCAGCATGTGTCGCAATGGGCAGAGAGGAGGGGCAAGTAGTGACCCCGGGTGGCATACTTTCGCGGTCTATGAGGATTTCTGTGTGGTTACCGTACGCTCGCATCAGTACTGCTTCTTGGTCTATCTGCTCCTCGGTCAAGCCGGGCTTGCGGTTGATAATTTTAAGAAGCTGAAGCCACGTTAGTCCCATAGAATGGCGGTGTTGCCTTACAGCGAGCACCGACGAAGAGAACATTGCGAGGAACACACAGTATTGGTGATGCCATCCGTAAACCGGACAAACTCAATCTTGTTGTCCGGACCCTCCCAGTGTGGGTTGAGTGTCAAAATGAGCCTCAGCGCGGAAGCATGAGAATCGGCATGATTGTATGATAAGGGAATGTGACGGAGAGGCTTGCGGTTTTCTGAATGCATTATGGCGGTTCTGGGAGAATCCAAGGGGTTGAAAGGAAGGGAAGGGGAAAAAAAAGTTGGCGGTGATCGATCAATACGCGACAGTCGACCAGGGTCTAGCCGTTCTAGAACTCTTCCACGCAAAAGTCAGCCACACGAAGCAAGCGGTTTGCTATTGGCATGATAAGGCATAGCCTTTGGATTAAGGCACACATATAGAGCAAGGGTACCCACGTACCTACTAAAAAGTGATAGACTGAACAGAAGAGATTTGCTTTTCCCGTGTGGTCCGTGAGCCGTCTGAAAAGGGGTGATTACGAGTACAGATTGACCGGCAATTGATACTCTCAGAGGCAAGCGCTAGAGAAATGACGAAGAGGAAGAAGAACAGGAGAGGAGGAGGAGAAGATGTCGCCGCTGGTCTCGTGCCAGCGACTTACTGATTGGAAGGTGGCGGCGGGCCCTGAACCCCTCCTTTTCCGCCTTCTGAGGATCGCACCGCAGCCAACCAACTGGCTGGCCATCCGCTGAGATGACGCCAGTGTTACCCCTCCGCTCAATAAGGCATGAAGACTCGTGAGAGTAAGCTTCAGAGGGCTGAATATTGGGTTCACGGCCTGACATTGCAGGCCATCCGTGATACTGGCTATCTTGGAAAGTTTGGCCAGCGACATCAGGGGTCAGGGGTGTTGTTGAGCGGGTATGATAACAGCGTATTGATCGCTACAATACAGAACATTAATACGCAACAAGATAAGATTGCAAGTCGAAACTCATTCCTGCTGCTCACTTGGTAGTAGAATGACTGGATTGGAAGGAGGTTATACAGTGGGTAATAGTATATGATACTGTAGTAGTACTTTGTACCTATTCGGACCATATCTACCACTGGATATTTGATCACAGCATCCAAGCAAGTAGATGCTTATATTCCGCATATTGCACACATTTCTCAACGAGCTTGCTACGCAGAATTCCCTCCCTGCGCATACATCTCGAAGATGGCTAAACCATTATATCCTTTGCAAGAAACACCCTAACCTCATCCATCCATACACATCAATATCATCCACATGACAAAGTAAACATAGACATACTCCGTCCATATAATACTCCGTATCAAACAAACCCAAACCCCAATACCAAGATAAAATACACACCCCACCTCCCTCACCGATAGATCCCAATCTCAATCACATGTGAATTCCCCCCCCTCCTCAACCACCCTCTTAACATCACATGACCCTCTCCAGCCCCAACCCTACCCCTTCCCACCTCGTCACCCACTAGCCTCTAGCGTCCCCACCCAGCCACCCCTACATAAACCCCCCCCTATCCGCGGCCGCCCCCCCTTCGGCCTCCCTTTTTTTTCTTTTCTTTCTTCATCATCAGTAGCGGTTTACTTTTACCTAAAGTTAATAGTAAATCAAACCGGGGCTCCGTCACCGTACGGCTCGCTGAGGGTTATCTTGTGTGGGATTTTTCTCTATGGGTTTCTCCTCCGTTCCCAGCCTTGCAGAGCATACTCGTCTTCCTTTTTCCCTTACAATTCATGGCTTGGCTAGGGTTTTTTGTTCGAAAGGACAAAATCCCCATGCGCTTGAGCTGTGGAGGAGGCGGTACATTACTTTCAAAAAAAAAACTTGATATCTTGTTCGTTATGTTGAATGAGGTTGAGGGTTTTCGTAGTAGATTAGGTTTTTTTCGCTTTTGTCTGCTGTATATATATCCTCTTGTCGATAAGTGATATTGGGTTGTGTATACTGTAGCCTGTGGTGAACCTGTACTCTTCAAGAGTCGATATATGTCACGTGGCTCTGAGGGCTTGTGTTCGGCATGTGGACTGCTCAGCATAAGGCATGCGCTGATGGGCGCAGAACTATAGTTCTATGCGACGGAGCGCTACCCAAGTCTTCCTCGTCAACTGGCAGATTTCATTGTCCTTGAAGTGCACCAAGTATCATCTTTGATAGTGCCAGTGCATCTTACTATATCGGGCACAGTGTCGTCTGCCTGCTTATTAAGGTTGATTTGATTCAGTGCTTCCCGGATAAGATAAGGCACTTTTTCTCAATGCGGTCATCACTTTTATTTCATATCTCATACCAACTATACTCCACCCCAGCCCTCCCTCACCATTATAAACGTATATATCTAATAAGGCTATTACACCCGACCAGCATTTCCAATCTGGATTCTCTCTCCCGACCACTTATCATCACGACGCAGCACCGGCCAGCTCGTCCCGTCCGCCTTGACCAGCGTCAGCTCCAGCTTAGTGCCCAGCACGCGGAACTTGGACTGCTCGGGATCAATGGGTGCAAACAACTCATATGAATCCGTGTAGCGCTTGTTATCCGTCGTAGGGAGGTCCAGCTCGATCGACGTAGCCTTGAACTCGACCTTGGCGGTGTCCTTGTTGATCTTCTTCAGGTAGAGCGACACGTTCACGGAGGAGGCGGTTTGGTAGAAGTCATTCCTGTACATCAATCACCACATCTCAGTATACCGTCACCCCATAGCAATCACTCACGGCTGTAGAAATAGAGGGTAGAAACCCACCTCACAGACTCCACCTTCTCCTCACCTGGGGGCTTCCCCTTCCCCACAAAAAGATGCTTCTTCTTCTCCGAACAGCCCTGAATCTTCAAGAACTCATCAAACTCCAGCACCCGCTTCTTGCAGCAAGACCAGCCCTTGCTTCCCTCATGGAAGATCGGCTGACCCGGGTGATACACGCACTTCTCCTCGTCGCGCGAGACGCTCGCATCGTAGCCTGCATTACAGCCGCGACGACGACAGGTCGCGTTGGCGGGGATCGCTAGCTCCGGGTCATCGGAGTCGGGTTCTTCGGGCACAGGGGTGGGTGCGTTCGAGGGAGGAGGGATGGCGGGGGAGTTGACGGGGCGCGGGGGAGTGGCGGCGGCGGCGCTGGGGACGGGAGTAGCGGCAGGTGAGGGTACATCAGCGGCGGGTTTGGGGGCCTCGACGGGGGTGTCGTCGACGGTGGAGTGTTTGCCTGTGGTGCAGGGAGGGATGGCGAGGAATTCGTCGAAGGTGAGGACGCGGGGTTTGCAGCATTTCCAGCCTGCGGGGTGATTCAGTTAGTTATGTGAATGCGCTTGTGTGGAGTGTGGAACACAGTCAGGAAGATCAAATAGACAGTGGATCAACTGCTCCCAAGGTCCCCCTTGGAGTTATCTGTTTAAGTACCTTTTTGTCCTTCGTGGAACACCGGCGGGCCAGGATGATAGACGCAGGGCTCGTCGGCGTCGGTGAATTCCTTCCCGCAGCCCTTGTGGACACACTTGGAGGCCATGCTGGGGAAATGGAGTGGAAGCGAGTGAAATGAGAGGGAGTAGAGCTGAATAAGAGGGAGACCGACGGTTTAACTGTATCTCCTGGGTGAGGAATAATGAGTCTATGGGGGGAAAAGATTGATCGTCGCAAACATCGAAGGTCGAAGAACCGCCGCTGAGGTTCGGCCCAAACGGGCTTAGCCGGGGGGAGCTCGAAGGTTCCATTCATTCAATTCATTCTTGCTCTTCCCCGCGATTCCATCTTTCAAGTTTCTATATTCTTGATTTATTTACTTCAACTTGGACTTCCCTTAATTATCTAGATATCCTTATCATACGGCAAACATGCTCCCCACCGCCGCCCGTCTCGCCGCTGCTCGCGTCACCCTCTTCACCCGCGCCAATTGCGGCCTCTGCGACACCGCCAAACTCACCGTCACTAAGCTGCACAAGCGCCGTCCCTTCGACTACACTGAGTTGGATATCCAGCTCCCGAGCAATAAGCCCTGGAAGGATGTCTATGATTTTGATGTCCCCGTGCTACACGTCCAATCGGTCCAGAGTGACGCGTCGTTGTCGGATCCGAAGAAGCTGTTCCATCGGTGGACGGAGCAGGAGATGGAGACTCTGATCGACGAGGCGGAGAACAAGCAGTAGCTTGAGCTTGAGCTTGAAGCAGCTGTCTAGGATTGTGTATATATACTGTAAATATGCATGTGTTATCAGTTTCATATGAAAGGTTCAGGCTTGTATGTGGGACCCGCAGCATTTGTCTTCCTGCTCTTGGCTGTCTCCGACGCACTCGATGGGGAGGTCGGCAGGGTCATGGCATCCGCAACGACGAGATCTATATAAGTAAATGTCAAAAAACGTACTATAGGAGGCGTTCGTGGGAAGATTATTCTGAGTTAGGTAAGTAACTATAGTAGTACTACTAGTACTATGGGTTCGGTTCGGGTTTCGTGCGAGTATTGGGCCGAATATATATCCCTTCTTGTATACTATCTCATTAGTGATAGTAGTTGTGTTTGGATATCTAGGTAGAGGGTTGAATGCACTCCGCACTAGTAGATGTAGTAGGTTAATACTAGTAGTGTATCCTGCAATATATTGTCCGTGGATCTCTAATCGTAACTGCCATCAATCAAAACATAAAGGGTATCTATTTACATCATACATCATCCCCCACCAAATCAATCAACAAGCTCTCAACCCAACCCAAACCCCCCCGTTGACTCTGACTCTGACCCTGACCCCGACTTTGTCTACGCCTTCCCCCCGACGAGTCCACAGCACCGCCACTTGTCCTCCCCACCAACCTCGTCCTCGTCTCCCTATCTAATCCCATCACCATCGCCTCCCCCACATCCCTCTGCAACGCACCCGCCAGATTCTCAAGCGTGTTCCTTCCCAACCTCGCAAGACGAGCATACTCCCCAGCCCGGAAACCTTCATACCTTGTCAACAAGGAAATAACCCTCGTCCAGGCCCTCTTCAGCTGCGCCACGCCCGAGCTGGGGCACAGCCGCGCCGCCAGGATAACAATCCCACACGCATAGAGATACTCCACGTTCTCCCAGTATGGCGATCCAGCGCTGCGCCAGGTATCATCTGGACCGCCATCGAGCAGCCCGTCCTCAGTTTCTTCGATCAAGTCGGCGAGGTCTGCGGCGATGGTGGCGCATTTGAGGGAGGTGTCGCGGACGATGGTTACCAGTATAGGGGAGTTGACAGAAGAAGAAGGGTCTGTCTCCGACATGTGAGGGTGTTTGTTTGACCGGCAGGTGCATTTGGCTGACAGGGCGAGGCTCAGAGCTAAAAGGGGCCGATAAAGTCGGAGACGAAGGTAGAGGTAACGCGCGTGCAGGGTGTGGCGTTGGCGGCGAACAATGGGGTCATCGGCTAGTTCGAATGTTTCGTCGGTGCGAAGGAATGAGGGCAGGGATGTCTGCCAGTCGTAGAGGAGAGCATCTGTTTTCAGGAATGGGGAGAGGTCCAGGGCGAGGAGCTTCTTGGCGGCGCAGGTGTCTGGTCGGATTCTTGCTTCAGATTCCCAAGCACTTATCTCTTCGACGTGGGTGTAGAGTCTGGCGCATGCGATTAAGAGCTCGATGATCGAGGGTCGGTCTCCGCTGGAGTTGGGCGCTCCGCCTGATACGGTGTCGATGTAGTCGGTGTCCAGGTGCGTGGGCAGATGTACCTGGAGGGGATTGGAGACCTGGGGTGGTAGGCCTAGTTGTAATGCTAGCATTCGCTCTAGGATGATTGCGCTGTGCCAGAGCCTGCGGCCGAGTTCGCGCTGCTGTCGTTCCCGTCCGTTATGGGCGTTTGTCTGTGGCTGCAGTCCTAGGGCTTGCATGGTGCGGATGGCGTAGCCAATTAGGGCCCAGGCTTGCTTTGATTTCCCTGTTGCGTTGAGGTACTGGCATTGTAGGAAGAGACATTGTACGCGTACCCAGGGCGTGCCTTGCCAATCTGGGCTGTTTGTCATTCTCTGGGCGTGGTTGAAGAGAGATTGCAGATAGGCTTCATCTACTTGATGGTATCTCAGCCCAGAGAGACACAAAATCATCTTGAGGATGGCGTGGAGGCCACTCGACCCAGCCGTGAGGTCCTGCATGTCGCCAACCTTCTCACGGGCCGACTGGAAGTCTGACAGATCGAAGATCGGCCAGTTCACATAGTCGCGGGCCAGATAGGTTGCAATCAGACTGTTCATCAGGTCTGAGGGCAATTGGGCTGGAGATTCGGCAATGGTCAAGTGAGGAGGGCAGTCTCGCCCTGTATCTTGCAGCGAGAATATGCCATCTTCGATTGGAGCTTCAGTCTTCACCCGGCCTGTTCTTGCATCTACGGCCTGCTGCAGCCGGGTCAGGCGTGAGATGTGGGCATTAATCCCGGTGCCCGGCGGGTTAGGAGGGTCGCTGCCATCTGAGATGATGGAGTATACCTCCACCGAGTCACCTCGGTTTCGATCATGCCGGGGTGGAAAGGACTCATCCCGTCGACGCTTCCTCTGCGAGCGCGGGGCAACAATGGGAGGATTGCGTGGCAGGGTTTGTAGCCTCGGAGGGGAGAGAGACCGACTCTCATCACCCGAATGAGATATTTTGGCTTTTTTATGAGAGCTGCAGGATGTCAGGCTGGTTCAAGCTCATCATATACACGTGCAGACGTACGTGGCGGGAGGCATATCCTCGGGCCGGTAGGAACATTGTTCGTCTAGTCCTCGTTTCTTGCATCCTCCACAGGCTGGCTAGCGTTAGCTCCACTTTACAATGGGTAGAGGTATAGAGGGCAGACTAGGTTGAGACCTGTCACATCGCCGCCTTTTTAAGCGGCAGACGCAACAGGGAGTTGGGGGTACGTTCATGGCGCCGGCTGCGCGTTGGTCTGTGTGCGATGTAGCGGTCGCATGCATGCCTCAGGTACTGAGAAAATGATTATGGTAAAGCGTCGAATTTAATTATAACATATATTATAGTTTGGAAATCACAGAAATTCGCAAGCCACAATGAGTGCAACAGCCACTAACTGATGGATGGGAAAATGCGAAGGGAACTTCCCGCGGGCGCGTCCGCCAACTGGTGTCGCGCGTGGCCCGGGCAGCCTTGAGCCTCCGAATGTGAATCCAATCTCAACCTCAACCTTTGATTTCAATCTCATACAACAACAATGGTCAATCATTTCACTTTATGGTACTCTCCAGCACCAGCCAAGTCCCCATGCTATCTCATTTAACCATCACATCCATGGCTCCCCTCCTGCGGAGGGTCCACACACCCATTATCACACAACTTTGCATGGCCAATCTGACCCGGATTCGTACAGTGGAAGAGAATGTTGCTCAGGTTTTGGTTCTCATATCCAGTGCCTTGAAGGGCATCTGTCAGGTCAGACTGAGAGAAGCCTGTATCGGTTCCATATTAGCATAGAGGAGTCGGATTGCGAAGTAGATAGTATATGGCAGTCTGAATAGTTGACGGCGGCTTACCCTTGGAGTTCAACAGCACATCCGAGCAGTAATCAAAGCTCGGGGTGCAGGTTTTATCGGCCACAGACAGCCCAGCTAGGGTCAGAGTGACAATGGTGGCTAAGATAGTGGGAGGTTTCATTGCTATAAGGTATTCTTGTATACTGGTAGACTGGATGGAGTGGTATTGGACAATGGGAAGAAAGAGCGAACATGATGTAGCATGAATGCTGCAGGGTTTATATAGTGCTGTCTGGGCACATTCCTGGTGATGTTTTCACTGCGGGGGTTGGAATGTGGACGTTGCTTGGTATGTCTCGTTTCATCATTGATAAGATGACACTGTAGCAGTAACTTTGGACAGCTATGGTGGATGACCGGTATGTATGTGGCTTCTATCCATCGAGTTCTAGATCGGAGACTAGCATAGCACATCGAAGCGAGTCAGAAACCGAGATCGGTCATCCTCCGCGATTCGCGCAGCGCTGTCTCCCACTAATGGAGGAACTTCGGACATTGGGATACAGCGACACACCATGCCAGCAATGGCAACGGAGATCGACGGTGGCTGGATGACATCTAGATGCCTAATAATTATAGTGGGGAATAGTCGTGGTGTCACTGCACTAGTATACTAGTATAGGCGGGGGTATTTCCATGCCCTCGATCGCTCCTCCATTTAGTGAGACACGCGGTGGAGAAAGGTAAGGATGATATACTCGGCTTCATGATCTCTGGCAACGCAATCAGTTCTGTCAGCACCCACATATTCTTGATAGGCAGACTGAAAGCCCGAATGTTACCTCGGGGAAGTATTCGATGCAGTGATTAGTTGCTTTTGCCGGGGTTCTTTGTCCTCTTCCCTACCTATCATAACCTTGTCTCTTAAGTTCTCGCTAGTTTGTGCTGAACCCTGCCAGCCTTGCTAGCCAGGATGGGGACTAGACGCGTGGTGTGGCCGTGACTCGATTTCTGTTATTGTGGGCTGTTCCCCTGAACTCACCATGTCAGGTCAAAAAGATTCGCTCATCTAGTGTGTCGGTCAATCAGTCGCTCGTTTGATTTTCACTCGTTTTTCGTTCATATCATATCAAAGGCTCTCCAATATGGAGAGATCCGACAGCATTTCTCTGCGCAGCATTGAGGCCTCTCAGCCTCAAGAACAGGCCACCGACAAGAACGAGGCCAAAGACAACAGTCAAGGTGTAACAATCGCAGCTCCAGCTTCCCAATACCCATCAGGGATTAAATACTATCTCGCAGTTGCAACCTTGTGTCTGGCAATCTTCCTCGTCACCTTGGTATGCCCTCTTCAAGCTGAGTACTACATGCACTAACACGCGAACCCTACATCTAGGACAGCACCATCATCGCGACGGCGACGCCGTATATCTCCGACGACTTCCACTCTCTCGGGGATGTCGGCTGGTACAGTAGCGTCTACACCATGGTCATCTGCACGACCCAACTCCTCTTTGGCAAACTCCTCGCCCGCTACTCCGTCCGTTGGATATACAGCATCTCAATGCTCTTCTTCCTCGTAGGCTCCGCCGTCTGCGGCGCCGCGCCCAACTCCCACTCCCTCATCATCGGCCGCGCCCTGGCCGGCGTAGGCTGCTCAGGTCTCCTAGTCGCTGCCTTCTCTCTCGTCCCGATCCTCGTCGCCCCAGCCAAACGCCCTATCATCCTCGGTCTTCTCTCAGGCTCCCGCGGACTCGCCACAACATTTGGACCCTTGATCGGAGGAGTCCTCACTGAAAAGGTCTCCTGGCGGTGGAATTTCTACATCAACCTCCCCATAGGCGCCGTCATCCAAATTGCCTTCTTCCTTCTAGTCCATCCGCCCAAACGAGACCACGAAGCTTTCACCTCCTGGACGGAGTTCCTCAGGACCCTCGATCTATTCGGTCTCGTGGCTCTTCTTCCATCCATCGTCTGCCTCCTCCTAGCCCTGCAATGGGGCGGCCTCAAATACGCCTGGCAAGACGCCCGTATCATTGTACTGCTAGTCCTAGCAGGCATCCTCGCCATTGCATTCATCAGCGTCGAAATCTGGCAAGGCCCCAAAGCCATGCTCCCCTCGCGAGTCTTCACCCAACGCACCGTCTCAGCAGCATCCTTCTTTGGTTTCTGCACTGTCAGCGCCATCTTCGTGCTCACTTACTACCTCCCCATGTACCTCCCCTTCCCTTCTCCCTTCTCACGCCCCCCACAACCGACTGACCTGAAATAGCTGGTTCCAAGGCGTCAAATCCGCCACCCCCATCCAATCCGGAATCTGGACCCTACCCTGGGTTATAACCAGCACGATCGTCTCCCTAGCCGGCGGGATCCTAATGTCCAAAGTCGGCCACCCGGACTTATTCATGGGGAATAGCGACGATCTTCGGCGCCATAGGCTCCGGCCTCTTCACCACCTTCACAGTCGACACATCCACAGGGAAATGGATCGGATATCAGATTATCTTCGCCGTGTCGTCGAGTCTATGTAGTGTGACCCCGTTGATGGTGGCGCAGCAGGCCCTGCCATTGAAGGATATTCCTATTGGGTCGGGGTTGGTGATGTTTTCGCAGACAGTGGGAGCGTATGTATCCATTCCTCTTTATCACTGTTCCAAGGCGAAAACTAACTGACACCTTCATAACGTTATATGCAGGTCTATATTTGTTGCCGTCGCCCAAGCCCTCTTCACGAATGAGCTGAGTGCCGGGTTGGAGGGCACTGCTGTCGGTGATGGACTTGACGTGAGTAGGTTATTGTCTGGTGGGATTTCGACTCTTACGGAGGGGCTGTCGGGGCAAGGGAAGCGGGCGGTGTTGGTGGTGCTGAATGAGGCGTTGACGAGGTCGTGGCAGCTCGCGGTGGTGTTGGAATGCGTGGCGGTGATTGGGGTGTTGGCGGTGGTGCATGGGATGAGGATGAAGAGGGCGGGTAGTAGTACTTCGTTGTAGATTGTCGTTAGCTTTTAGAGGGGTCTTTCGGGTGAGGTGAGATGGGATGGCAAGTAGTACGGTGCGGTGCGGGGTGGTTGTATGGGTAGTACTATATAGGCAGTACGATGGTGGATAGTAGTACATCTATGGTCCCCATCTAAGGAATGTGAGGTTACGAAATGATACGTGGGTTTTGAGTAAGTTGGTAGCATGCGCGAATCCGACCTAGAGCGCGGCACCTACTTACTAGTATATACGCACTGAGGACCACTGCTGTATCGCATGATGAAATTATTATATATTGATTGGCATACTGCACTCGACAGGCCAGTTCGGGCTGCTCCTATGTCTAGCCCATCCCATCCCATCCCATTCCTATATCCGTTCCGTCCAACAGTCGTAAAGGCATGAAAGAACAAATGGGCGTCTCATCAGACCCCAGCAAGTGATGTACAACGAACCAAATACAGTGGGAGCAAAAAGGAAGCAAAAATCTGCAAAGAATCATAATAAGCCAGCCAGCCAATCCTATGACTGGAGTGTGGATAGATAGGTGGTGCTAAAACCACATCACGCCCACCACTAGGCCGATCACTATGGCCATGCAGCTTCCCCGGCGCATGTGCTCTGTCTCCTGCTGGAATCCCGCAACTTTGGACTGGCCAGCAGTCGTTGCGGTGCTGTTTTGGGAGAGCGCCGGCGGGGGCGGCGTAGCGCTTGGCGTTGATGCGGAATGACTGGTGTCATCGACGTCGTCGCTGCGATTCACAACTACTGCTTTGGGGGGTATAGGTTGTTCGCGGGGCGCGTGGTTATGTGGGACTGTCGGATGAGAGGAGGTGGTGTGGTTGTCGTGTCGTGAGAGGTCGATGGGTTGGCTGGCTTCGCGAAGACTAGGCCAAGCAGGCATGTTCTCCATATACTCGCTCCCCGCGCGACAGACCTGCTGCCATGAGGCACGGGACAACCCCAGCAACCATCGGGATACCTCAATCACGCTGCTGGTGGCCGGTATCATGGAATTGCTCGTAGGCGACACCCCGAAAAGTCCGCCGTCGGGAGGAGCAGCCGCAGTAACTGAGGAATTAACGAGCGCACTTAGCCGCGTAGGTAATTGTTCAATGGCATCACCCTCCGCCGAGAATGTCGGAAGTAATTGCGACTCATCCGGCTGCCTGATGACCATTGCCTTAAACGCGCGCACCCCCCGAGTGAAAGCCGAGGATTCTCGGGCCGGAAATGCCAAAGGATCGGTATCGAAGACGGCAGCAGCCTCGAAGGAGCTCCGAGAGGGCGCGTCCACCGCACAACGTCGCGGACGAGCTTTGCGCTCATAGAACTCCTGATAATATCCATCTAGAAGCCATGGCTTCCAGCCAGTCCCAGAAACCCGAGATCTTGTTGTTCGAACATCGGCCCAGTTATCTTTTACCCGAGAGACATCTGCAGAAGCACCACCGTTAGCTTTGTCTGACTCAGCCAAACACATGGGGGAAAGAAAAGGGGGAGGGGAAAGGAAGAAGAAGAAATAAGGAATGCATACGTCGAACATCGTTGCGATAGCCAATATACCCCAGGCGCACGTTATACAAATCCCATTCCTTTGCTAGCGACGGCACCAGACTAAATAGCGAAAAGACCAAAAGAGCAAGAAACGGAATGGCCCCAGGTTTCTGAAGCCCCGACCGCATTATCCACAGTCAGCGACCAACAAGGCCTGACTTTGGTTTCCAATCCACAGTCCTCGGAGAGAAAAGAGGTATTTCTAACAGCCGATGAGGATCCCGCGTGCTTGAGAGGCTTCCGGAACAAACAGCTTCATTGCCAGCGAGAGAATCCAAAAAAAATTAAAGGGAGAAAATTGGAAATTGGTAAAAGATCAAGCTTCGGAGGGTTTATGCAAGTAAGTAAGAAGTATAGATGCGTCGCAAGCCTCGTTACGGGTCTTCTGACAGGCGTGATTGCGCGCGCAGCCTTGGGGCAGGACCTCGTTCGGGTGTGTTTCTTTTTTCAGGGTCTTGCGCTGGATCTGCGTCCTTCGCTTCTGGGCGATGATGTCGATCAGGCGGTCGGACGGTCGGGAAGCAGGCGCGTCCTTTGCACTCGAGCCCCCGGCAACGAAGAGAAGACAACACAAATGATGGTGGGGGAAACGACGTGGAGGACGAAGGGGGGATCTGATTTGCGCGCACGATCAGCTGGAGATGAAAAAAGACTATGGCTGCCGGATGCTGCAGGAGATGATCACCGTCGAATGACGTAAAAGACAGAACCCAAAGGGTCGCAATGCTAAAGGTTTCTTGCTGGCGATGATGGCCTTCGCGGGTGGTGCGCCAAGAAGGGTCGTCGTCGTAATCCACCCCCGTCGATTGAAAAAAAAAGGTATCTATAGAATCAGATTGACCGTTTGCGTGCTGACTCTTCCTTTTTTTTTCTGTGTGATGGGCAGTCAATTAAAGTTGCCCCCCGCAGGCATCAGTCAATTCTATTTCTTGATCCAGCAATCGCTGAATATTACCTGAAGATTCATTCAGGAGGAAAATGGGAAAACTGCTGCTCGCCGGTAATTTATCTCGTCTCGCTCGGTATGGTATGTTACGCCGGACCCTGGGTGGGGGGTTGCCTCAGGCGACAATGCGCTGGCCTCCACTGCAACATCAACAAGAGATCCATCGATCCATCCTGCCCCATGGCCATTGGCTTGAGACATACAGTTGTTGCGACTAAGTGTAGGTCCATTGTCCAGACAAGCATACACAAGTGGGGTGCATGACATCAACAACATACTTTGTATCGCACACATCTATCTATCTACAGTCACCATTACAACTGGCTGGTCTGCCCCTTCCACCTCAACTTTTCGTCGCGCTTAATCGCTCATCCTATCCACAGCTCCCCGCAAGCTGATGCCCAATTCCAGTCTATCGCCGCAACTCCGTTACAGAGATGATACAGGCAGGTGCAAGTCAAGTAAAAGTCACAGGCCAAGCGCTCATGCGCGACTCCATAGTTCCAAGAAGAAGCATATACAGGTCGTAGGGAAAGGCATAATATGGGATTCATCATGGTGGGGTCGGGCACAGCGGGAGACATCCCCTCGCTAGTCGTCGGCTTGGTCGCGCGCGCCGGTGAGGAGGTGCTTTTCGGCACTCGCGCCGGCCTTTTCAACGTTGTCTGAGAGGATGGTGTTCGACTACCCTCACTGCGCTCCTCCCGGGGCGTTTTCACAGCCGTGGTACTATTCCCAGCACTGCTTGTGTTCCTTCCCCGCTTCACCATCTTGCCCAAGATACCCACAATTTCAGCCGCATCCTCGAAGCTCTCGTCGTCCATGCCCTCTTGCGCATTGTACACATCGGCAATGGCTTGCTTGGCCAACCGTCGACAGGCATGAGCGTCATGTAGGCAATCGTAGAGGTAGGCGGCAAATTCAAGCTTGATGGACAGACGGAGCGGGTGCGACCCCGGGAGGAATTGATCTGCCAAGAGGGCAGCATGATTGAAGCATGCGGTAGCTGTAGGGGTATAATCGAGAGCAGGAAGGAGAAACGCCGAGTTCGACTTGGGTGGTTGAACCGGCGCAAAGCCCGGGGGTGCCTGCGTAACCTTGCCTCGTGGCGCACTATCCGAGGCGGAACTGGGCTTCCCGGAAACCGTTATCGTGTCGGGCTTCAGCTGAAATGAGAATCTCGAATTGGAGTCCTTGGATGGTGACTCCGCTTCTGTCACGCCGTTGGATAAAGGTGTACTACTCGGCAGACTAACGATACCCGGCGAGTGGACAGCAGGCTGGTTCTGAAATAGGACGAATATATGGTAAAAGGAGGCGCGCAGCTTGTAAGCTAGAATTTTGAGTTCCATAAATCCCTCAACCAGTGGCAGGACGAACTCCTCTAATATCAGAAGACCCTCACGCGAAAGCCAGATGATATGGTAATAAAGATGAAGCGATTTAGTCTCTCGGGTGGGGTCTAGGCGCCGCAATCGTCGTGCACGGAGGAGTTTTTTCGATAACATAACAGACAACCCCAGAATCTTGTACAGCATCGCGGACAGGAACGGGTTCTCGAGGCCCGTTATGGCCGCAAAGTTGCCCAAGGCCTTCTGGTCCACTTCGGAGGAAGCCATCCACAAAGCAAGGGAACCGGTCTCTATAACAGGACAATCGACAGCCAAATTAGTCACATCCATGATGGTTTGTGTATAACAGAACAAGTTCCGATCAAGTGTAACCGAGCGACAACTTTGGAGGGGAGGACCGATCCCACAGCATTGGGCCGGTTGAGAATGCTCAGTCGGTGGGCACAGCTTGCCCACCGCACTCATATAAAAAGTAGATGCATCGGAGTGAAACATGCAAAGCGCCAAGGGATCGGGAGCCTTACCTCGGACGCGCGCGCAAAACGGTTGTTAGAAATGGATCAGCCGTCGCATGCACCAAAGCTTCCCATGCTCGTGTTGGCGCCTAATCCTCGATATGTTTAGGTATTAGGTTGTCAGTCCCCCAATTGAGATCCTCAATTGCAATCGCAGGCTTTCGTTGGATGCGCCCGTCTCAAAATCAGACTCGTCGTATCTGTGGCTTGTCCCCGCCTCTCAGTGCCGCTTCCGAATAGGACTGAATAGCCGATCAGTTGTACATGCACAGAGACTCCTAGCGATCGAAAGCACAAAGCCGCCAATTTCAACCGGAAAGCAAACGCAAATATGTTACAAATGTCAGCAATTAGTGGCCTTTGATTGGAGTATCAGTGAGAATCAGACTGCGGGTGTACTCCGTAGTGCAATCAGCTTTTAAAATAGCAAAAGTTAATCTGAAAAGGAAACCACCCAGACAGTTCTTCTAGACGAAGACTCTTAGCAAGCCTGCTGTCAACCGCTCTGCACGCAGGGTTATGCTGGCAGAAGAATATGATAGTCAGGCGGGCGTGAGAGCGCAAAAGGGTATAGATGGGAATTAGAAATGCAAGGCACGGGGAAGGGGGCATTCGAAACAACAAATGGCAAGGAGCTGGTCGTTGTGAAATAGGAGGAAGTCTTGATGCATCGTGTGCAACTAGGTGAAGTAAGGCGTTAGTCTGTGCTTCTTGCCAGCGATGGGCGGGCACCGCCCACGAGATTGGGGCCGGAAGTGATGACAGCAATTTGAGGCCTGAAATCGCTATCTCATAAACGAAACCTGCGTGGGTAAGGCAACAAAAGATGCAACCACAAAAAGTCAAGTTCCTGAAAGGCAATGCTCATCCCAATTAGAGTGTGGACACTCCGGTCGCAGCTGCGTGAGGATGTGGGATCAGAGCGATGGTGAATGAATGTGCGGAGCAATAATGATGCAAGGGCAAGTTATCTGCCCCGTTGATATTTCCCTGGCCACAATCAAGTGGATGAAGGCACGGCAGTGCGGAGGTATAATGCCGTGCGAATCAGTGCGGCAAAGCTCCACTATACATATAGGGCGAATGGATCCCCGCTTCTGTAGAAAGAGGGAGTATTCCGGGAGATACAATCATTTAGAAGACCGCCGGTATGTTTGATTAGTTCCTGCTGTGCCCGTCAAATTTATTCTGCCCTCGCCGCCGTTCTAAGCGGAGATGAGACATCGGGCACCAATTGCAGCCAAGGTGAGGAACGTCATTTCCTGGGTGGCCACCATCACCGAGATCAAAAAGGAATTACGAAGGACAAGGTGGCATGTTGGATGATGGTCCCGTCCCTAAGACTTAGTAGGCATTAGGCGGAAGGACAGCGCATCAGTTAGCCGGATACGTGTCAGAGCCCAACTGTTGATTTCCCCTGCCGTGCAGCTTTCGATCCAGCCGGGGAGGATGAGATAGGAATAGCACAGTGGATCAGCTGTCGCCAGCCTCTTTTTTTTTGCAGCCAAAAGTCACACATGGTCTGCGAGCAGTGTTGCAGATGAAAGGCCCAGCGCGGGTCCAAACCCATCTTTCTATGCATGAGCGAGCCGCCACTGAGCTGGGTCGCTGAACTAAGCTGCAAGCGTGGAAACTCGGCGCCCGCGCGCTTCTTAGCGTTGGCTTTTGCATGGGAATGGCGGCAGCACTGGACGATGACAGTTGGCGGCCGTCTGCCAGCGTGGCATCGAAAAGCATCTGTGCGTCTTCCATGGGGCTGTGTGGAAGATTGGCCCCCTCGATCAATTCCGATTACAACTGGAGATGAGAGGAGATGATATCAGTGGCTCTGTCATACCACAAGCACAGGACTGATTGATCAGTTAGATGGGGGTGGATGGAGGAATGATGACCGACAGCCTGCATCTGCAACAGTTTGCCGCGGCAGTTCCCCACCGCCTCTTCCGAAGGACAAATGAGTGGAAGCAATGAGCAGCGATCTATTTCCAATAGTGGTCACCAAATGACCACTATCCAAGGTCAAAACTAGAAAGACTATATACATTGCAGCATCACAGATAAGCTAAGAGCAAGGGAAACGTCGCAGCCATAACGTCGTATACTTCCAATTCAACTCGCTGGTGAACAGGCAAGCAGAAACCATTATTCTATGTCATCAAGTTCGTCACGGTCCAGAGTTCCGACAAAAGCTCTCTCCAAGAATGCTCTCCATACTCGATTCTTAGGCTTCTTAGGCTTCTTCTTCTTCTTCTTTTTCTTCTTCCCTTCCACTTCTACTTCGTTTCCGCTGTCATCGACGGTACCAGGAGCATCTTCGGCGTTCGCATCTGCAACCCAGACGTCGCTTTTACTCAGCTTGTTCTTGGCAATCCGATTCGCCAGCTTGAAGAAACTCCGCACGGTGAGATCTTCCATCTTGTAAATCTTGTCGTGTCGGGTATCGTATTCAACCTCGAACGTAAAGACATCTGCAAGCTTGAGCTCACGAGCATCATCGTCATGAATGGAGCTAGACGGGTCGTCTGCCGACACTTGGTGACGTTTGGCCATTCGCCGGTTGATCTCGGTCAGATTAGCATAGTATTGAGTGTACCTAAGCCAGGTCAACGCCTGGTTAGAGTATGCCGGCCCTGGAGGCGCAGCCGGCGATGGAGGTTTGGGAACCTTGTCCTTGGACTTTTTCTTCTTTTTCTCGGCCAAAAGGCCATTCTTGTCGTGCTCCGGACTCGCCATATCCAAGTCGTTGTAGGCAGAGTCGTCGGCCCAAATCTTGGTATCCTCTAAGCCACTAATGTTATACTCAACTACCCGCAGCGTAGGGAAGAAGTTCGGCACCACACTCGGTGACACCAACGACACACTGTACCTCTCGGCCCAGGGACCGCCAATCTTCTTGAGGAACTTCTTCTCTTTCTTGGTGGGCTTTGAGCTCTTTGAGCTCGCCGCAATTTCATGTTCCTTTTCGATCCATTCATCTGCCAAAAAGTTGCCTTTCGGCATACCATCAGGCGGGGACGGTAGACTAGACCAGTCCTTCCTGAGACTGGAGAGATAGTCATAGCGAGACTGGACGGAGATCTCTCCTGAGCCGTCGTAAAGATCGGACAAAACAGGAGACTCACTGCTGGCAGCAATATCCACTTTTCGACTATCCTGCAACATGAAGTGATCAATATTCATGTGCCCGTATGCGCTGCCGACGACGACGTCACGGAATCTGTTCACATATAATGTATATTTTTGCCAGCACGTTTCATCCCAGCTGCGCTTACTGCCGGACCTTGCCGGAGGAACATGACCTATCAAAATGGCTTTCATATCACGTGTCCGCAGCATCTCCAGTTGGACGCGAAGCCACTCCATGTGTTCATAGCCAGGCTCCGATTTCGCGTCGCACCCATCGACGGCAGAATTGGAGTCGAAGAAGTATAAAGTATTCAAGCTAATAACTGCCAGCTTATTGGGGATCACCTCCGAGACGAACCAACCGCCTTCGACAAAGCTATGACGTTGATGCTCGGGGATAAACTTGTGCCAGACTTCGCGATACTTCTTCGTCCACCGATTCGGACCAGTCTTGAGAATATTATGTGGCATGATGTCGTTATTGCCAAATGTCGGAACAATGGGGATTGAGTCCCTGCCGCTGAAGACCTCGGTGAATTTATCCACCATGAATTCGTTCAAATGGACGATCTCATCTGCCGTGCGAGGATTCCTCTCATCGTTGTCATGCCGTGCAGAGTCACCGGTCCAAATGACAAAGTCAATATTGTCTTTGAGGTTGTTCTCAATCCAGCGAAATGTCTCGTTAACGAGGGCATAGGGCGAGTCGCATTCGGTCTCTTCGGCGCCGTAGTACCCGGCGGAGCCATCACCTCTGTGGCAGCTCTTTTCGTCCGATGTTCCGGGCTCGTAGAGGGGATCTGGATGAAAATCTGAGAATGGTTAGCCTGTCCCTCCTCTGCTTTTGCCTTTGACATCGTGTAGACCAAGGGGGAAAGATGTACCTGTTATGTGCAGGAAGCGGCCTGAAAGTGCCCGGAAGGACTCTTCCGTATCGGCATTTGGTGGCTCGAGCTGGACCACATCTTGAAGACCGTTACCTAGAGGCTGCTGCTCCACAACTGGGAATGCAGACACGTAGGTTCCTAGCAGCGAGAGCGCTGAAAGGAGACGAATCGGAACCATTGGGAAGACTGAGAGTAGGAGGCGAATTCCCGACGATGCGGGAAACCAGAGTTAACCTTGATCAATAGAGTCAGACATGAAGCACACAGTGAGCACGCGACACACGATGTGAGAAAAAGCCAAAACGAAGCTAACGACAAGACCAAAGAATAGCGATACCGGGGGTAATTTACATGAGATGGAAGTTTTGTTGAACTGGATCGTCGACGACGTCACAGCTAGCGCCCCGATGCGGAAAAGCGCGAGGTAGCGTGTGGACCCACTTTGTTTTGTTTGGAACCCGACCAACAGGGAAACAATCAACTAGCAGAGCTGAGGAACGCGGGTGATTTGGCTGGCATTTAAATATTGACCCTGCGAGAGACACACATTGCTCTGGACATCTGACTCCGGGGTATCAGTCGGAATCAATTCAGCACGTCAGGTGTTGAGCATACCAGAAACACAAATCAGCGCTGTATGGAGCAGCAAAGATGCGCCGCACTGTCAGTCAAGGTCCCCCCTAATGTAAGGTACTCGCAGCCTGTACCGTCGTCTGAACGGCCCACGTGCCTGCAACGGATAATCAGATTGTCGGATGGTCTTAGTCATCCACTGCACTTTGGGGTTCTTTTTTCACCCCCAAGGTTGACGCGCTGGCCGCACTGTCATCCAAGCCATAATCAACTATAGTCGTGATAGGCTCTGTGGTACTGATCTACTCAATAGTGGAGGACACTATGCTGCTTCTGTACCCTATTGTCGGGTGGTTTCTGGTTTATTATTAGGTGACTGTAAATGGTACGGTTTGGTAACCAGACAGCTTGTACATACCAGAGTCATCTGGTAGGCAGACATGGGTCTGTAAGGAGACGTAGCGGTTGGCTAGAGCACCTGATGGTGTGCCATTGGCTCACAGGGGAGACTTGAACGGGTCGTAGTACGAAGGTGAGCGAGCAGGATGTGTAGTTTGTACAGTTCAAGAAGAAAGAAATAATGATCAATTGCTATTAACCAGGTCTGGCACCCCCTGTCGACGCATGTGACTCTGAGCTTAGTAGCTTCTCGATGTTTGCTAGTCAATAACTATTCATAGAAGTACCTGGTAGTCACTCTTCCGGCCTCTATAGTTCCATACAGTAAATAAACTGCCCGAAGTACCTTAACTCGCGGCGATCAGGTTCACTCCGGGTATCACCACTCGGGGGATCGCCATAGGCTGACCGTTGCTTGTGGAACATGTGTCCCTGACCCCTCACCGAGGAGCGGGGCTTAACGTCCGGGATTTATCAGCTGCTCGACTTCTTTCAGCAAGCACCAGAACATAATACAGATTGGCATAGCTCTTGAGCATCATCATATCAATTTATTTTAAATCAACCATGTCCGAATTCCCTACTCTCCAGCCCGCCTTCACCTTCAAGGTACAGCCTCCAATACAAAACCCCCGCGTGCCCACACACAACTAATAGTGTGTCCCCCAACATAGGTCACAATTGATGCTCCGCTAGGCGTCGGTAAGTTCTCAAGCCATCTACTGAGTAGACAAGGATCATAGCTCAAGAGAACTGATTAAATTCTTTAAGGCAGCGCATCTCGGCAGAACAGCCTGCAGGTCGTCGTAAGCACCCACCAACTCTTCCTTTCCTTCTCACAAGACCATTCCCACTAACAATCCAGCATGACTGAAGCCCATGACCGGCGGCACTGTCCAGAGTGCGCCTGGATTCTCCCCTGCTCTTGATGCCGAGTTCGTCGGTGTTGGCAACGATTACATCCATGCGGATGCCGATGGCAAGCACCTGCGTCTGGATGCGCATGGTGTTATCAAGTGAGTTGTTACCTTGCTGAAGGTGTACGTTTCCATTCTAATGACTAAATCTAGGCCCAAGGATGGCGATGATGTACGTGAATTGCATCTCGCATCTCTCGAGAGCAATAACTAACACCAGTCATCTACTATAGCTCATCTACCTGAACTACACTGGTGTCTGCACCCTGCTTCCCGAAGTGCAGGCCGTCTTCGCCGGAGCTGCTCCTGATGGCTCGACTCCGTTCAACAGTGCTTGTAAGTCTATTACTCACACAAAATGAAAGCAGAGGCTAATGCTAGTACTCTAGTCACGCACATTACCTTCGAGGTGAGATATACCGCATCCAAGCCCGGATAACTAACACACCAATTTAACAAACCACAACAAACTACAGACCGGCAGCGAACGCTACAAGGAGCTCGAGAACCGCGTCTTCATCGCCCAGGGACGCTTCAACGTTGAAAAGGGCAAGCCCACTGTAGTCGAGTACCGCGTCAGCCAGGTTGTCCAGGGCTAAATCTGCAAATATCATATTAGCAGAGAATTAGAATCAGAGGACAAAATCTACTGAATAAATCGAATCCAGTCAGATCCTCATAACATTGACATAAAGAATATCATTCATATAACCAGCTACACCCTCCTCTACCCTCTCCACCCATCCCATTCATCCCTTGTGTAACTGCATTCACAATCACAATCACCCGCCCCCCAACAACGGCCTCCTCTCATCCTCCCCACCACCACCAGCACTCCTCCCCCCTCCCGCCCCCTCCTCATCCCCCCCAAGTTTACACACATTCCTCTCCCTCCTACCTCCCCACCACGGAAACACCACAACCCCCCAATTTCCATTCCCAAAAGACGCAGACGACAAACCCTTCCACCCGCCCCTCCTCCTCACCCCCCTCACCACCCAAACCCCCAAAGCAAGCAACCCCAGCAACGCCAACGTACCCAGAACCCCCACCACGCCCGTAAGAAACGTAGTCGTGCTCACATGGCACCCGAAGGGTATCGCGCGGAGTTCCCACCGCTCTTTGGAGCCGAGCGGGCAGATCTGCGATGAGTGGATGGGGGCGAGGATTGGAAGGAGGGATGGGTTGGGGACGCAGGTTGAGGACTATATTTCATAGATAGAATATATGTTTAGTATGTGGGTGTGAGTGAGTGG
Source organism: Aspergillus welwitschiae (assembly GCF_003344945.1). NCBI lineage: Eukaryota > Fungi > Ascomycota > Eurotiomycetes > Eurotiales > Aspergillaceae > Aspergillus > Aspergillus welwitschiae. The sequence goes on from NW_020798696.1 coordinate 1,429,795, forward strand.
GCGAAGAGTATCAATGTGTAGGACAGCTTACCACTGGGCACCAGCTACAGGGGACATCGCCTTTTAGGCAGCTGTTGCATGATTGTCTTCGCCAGCAGAGGTAGAAGAGGGGGTCGGGTGGTTGGTGTGAGAGAGAGGAGTTGTTTGTTATTTGATTCATTTGGTTTTGGTTATTAGTATGTGGTGAGAATTAATTGTAGGATAGATGGATGGATTGGGTATAGACATGAAGACAGATTCTTAATATTATTTTTTTTTTATCGTATGATGGAATGTGATGTGATGGCATGGTCCTGTCGTCAGGATTGTTTGTTTGGGTGATGGGCTCGTGCGGGGTTTCTGTTCCTGGGTGGTGGTACATTGGTAGCAGGAGGCCCGTTCGGAGTAACCTTGTGCTGCTAAGTGCTGATAAATGCTTATCGGTGTGTTATCTGCAATCAGGCTAACTAGTTTACGTTGCATTGGGTTTATGTTGTGGGAAGGGGATAATGGGCTTTGATGCTGCGCTGGTTCACTTTTGGCTGTATACATGCTTCGTACATTTAGATAGTATATCCCATGATAACAAGAATCATCCAGATGATCTTATTAATTCATTGGAAAAGAAAGAGAAAAAGCTCCATAATTTCAGTTATAAGAAGAATGCCAAGGGTATAATAGAATGCCCTTTACAATTATCACGCTCGTAAGATAATCACTCTAGACAACACGCTTGACCTATACACGTTCCCATCGTTAGCCATAGTCACCTAGACGGACGAAGAAAGGATTGACTAACCTCGAAGAATCTCTTGAGCCACCACACCTGGAAAATACCCTCGCCGATCAGCACAGCCAGCTGGAAGATACTCCACCACTTCACCCGGGCGTTGGTGCTCTCGGCCGTGTTCCGGTGAACCCGCTCTCTCACAACAATGTACGACTGCTCATCCTTAACCTGTGCCAGAGCCTCCGAGAGCTTGCGGACTGCGATGCAGAAAAACAACAGCGGTTAGCTCATACGGTCGCCGAGGATTTGTATAAACGATAATTGGGTATTAAATCCTACCTTCCGCCTCCAAGGGATCCTGCGCCAATTCCGATTCGGGGACGTAGACAATTCCGTGAACGTTGAACGAGACTTCCTTGGAGTTCGAGGCCCATCCTTCGTTGCTGAAGCAGTAGACGTATTTGCCGTCCGCGTGCGCGTTGAACGAGTAATCCTCCGACGAGATGGCGTGCTTGTAGTATTGACGGTTACCAAGGGGGTCCTCGACCTGTTTGTTCCAATCACACGTGAGCGACTATATTCTTCGGATTGGTTTTGCAGGTTTGGAAGCTTGATATGGGATATCAAACCACCCCAAAGTCCGCGCGGAGATTGACAGCTATTATGCTATTCAGGGAACCTACCCAGAAATCGATCTCCAGGTTGCCACTGCCTCCAAATTCCCGGTCACCGACCTGGAAGGAGACAGTCATCTTGTCATCCTTGTGCAATGACTCGTGGAAGCATTCGCGGGAATGAGCCCGGAGCTGGATGTTGTGTGCGGTCACGGTGCTGAACCACGCCAGCGCCGTAATCAGGAGGGTCGTTGCGGAGAATCGCATGGTGGGTAGGAAATTTGCTTATGACGACTCCGAATCCGGTAGTAGGTTGGTGGAGTTCTCCCTCGAGAAGGATCAAGGTAAAGTGGTGGTGATGGTCGGGCTTGCTAGGTGTGCTTCGACTCCCGACGGGCAAGGTGGTCTCTGTGCTGCGCTGGGAATTCTGGACGCTCGGACCACCACCAGATCACCCGGCACTAACTAGACTAGTCCTGGCAGGGTTCGGAGTCTAGAAGGGCGCGATGCTTCTTTTTACTACTGCTACACTCTCTTATCAACCATATTTAGAGTTGTGTCGTTCCTTTATGTGTTGATCTGATAAAATTTAAAGTGAAAACTTTTATAGCGGCCTAAGGGTATACCACAGACACGCTGGAGGCTAATTGGCGTCTACAGACGTTCATACATTGCTTCACTGTGTCCGTGAACACTGAGAAATAGCGGCATCATGGGAGAGGAGCCAAAACGGTTCATTGTCAGTTGAATGAGACAACTCATGTTCTCTCTCATTAATTTGGTATTCGGCTTTCGATAATTGACTGCCTTCCTAAAACTGCCAATGGAGCACCCTTTCGGTCTTTGACAAAGCCATGGAATGGGGCAACGTTCATTGCGAGGCATCTTCCGGTGTTTGCTCGCGATATAGATGGCCAAAAAACTCAACTTAAGTACGAGGAGCCTGAAATTCTCAGCTTGTGGTATCGCAGGTGCCTGTAGAGTAAGACTCTGCAGAAAGATACTGCTTTCACCCGGATGAAGGGAAAGGACAATCAAGTAAGCGGTCTAGATCAAGACAGTTCGCGGGATCCAACCTTGGTAATAAGCACGCCACTGCGATGAGTAAGGAAGCTTCTCTTTGGTAAGAAAGATTGATCAGGAAATGGGAGAAAGAATATTGCGGGATTTTCAGCAGCAACAATATTGGTCGTTTATCCGCCTGTTCTTGCGTGAACCGTGGCTCATATTACCAGGGTTCAAAATCGGTGTACGCGTTATAGGGCCCTCTGGGTGACATCATCTGTGGTCTGAACGCCTGGTGATTGATTGATGACGACCAGGAGATGATCTCTCATTAAATTTATTGAGGTGAAAGTGGAGAGTGATTCGAGAAGACGAGATCGTCGACATGATGGGAAGTTCGCCTCACATTATAGTTAAGGCCTGAAACCGGAACGAAGGCCAATCTCGCAGAATTTAAGTGGGGGGTCCTTTTCTTTTTTTTTCTCACCACGACACTAGTGTTTTAATTTTGGCAGTAGTGATGCCAGGTTGCATCGGCGAGATGGTGAATATTAACAAGACCGGAATAACTGTGTGATCGGTGATATTTCTGCAGTGAATGGAGCAAAGAAGAACAGGCCGAATCGACTTGGGGGCGGTAATGGACTGGGGAGGCCCAAGGGTCCAGACCCTGGCGCCTGCAGTGGAGATCTTAGCCGGAGACCCCGGAATGGCAGGGGTGGATAACGGATCCCCATCGACATCCTGTGTATACCGATTTTACTGGGCGCCTTCTGGCTATCGTCCCTGGCTTAGGCACTGTAGACGGGCCCTTCAGAGGTCTGGTCTCTCCAACAATGGTCTCTTCCGGCGACTGAATCCTGGCTGTGAAGCGCCGGTTCCCTTCCGTCAATTGACTTTCGGAGTTGTTCCAGTGGGAGGCGAGTCTAGCTATTCGTTTGTCTCGTAGGCCACCGCCAGGGTATCTATTTGGAGGTACTACCCTGTACTGTAAGTATGACTCCACAGGCTTCTGACGTTTTGCCGTGCAACTCTTTCTATTCTTACTTAAGTACTGCCAATCCTTCCTCTCTGGTTCTTTCTATTCCGGTTGCTTGCATATATCCAGGAACGGGCCATCCTCTTACAGAGATTCCCCTTTTCTTCCCCTTCTCTTTGAAAGAAGCCAAAACCTAGGTTCTTGACTTCCCACGCTCTCTTCATATATCCAGTCCTTCCCTAGTCAGCTGCTCTTCTTGCTGCTTCATCGACCGGTATCCACCACTTGAAACCTGTCACTGAAATCACCGCGCCTTTCAGCATGCGTGCCTCAAGCTTGCTTCCTGCTCTGTTGGCAGCCATCCCTGCCGTGTCTGCTAGTGGCACTCTGGGACTCTCCATAGGTGATAAAAATGGTGACTCCAGCTGCAAATCTACGAGTGATTACGAAGCCGACTTCGATGCCCTCAAAAGTGTGACGACTCTAGTCCGCACGTACTCGGCCAGTGACTGCAATACGGCTCAGAATATCGTCCCGGCTGCCAAGGCCAAGGGATTCAAAGTCGTTTTGGGAGTCTGGTAGGGCAATCTCATCGGTTCAGACATATACGTTGACTCTGTGAAACTAACTTATTGCGTGTTGCAGGGCGGACTACGATCAGTCTTTCGACCAGGACTTCAACGCCCTTAAGCAAATTGTCCCTGGAAATGAAGATGTTGTGTCTGCCATTACCGTGGGCTCTGAGGTCCTCTACCGCGGAAGTCTCTCTGCGCAGGCACTCCTGAGTAAAATCCAACAAGTGCAGAACCAGTTCCCATCAGTCACCGTTGGCACCGTTGACAGCTGGAACAAATTCGCGGATGGCACTGCCGACCCCATCATCCAAGGAGGTGTCACTTACCTGTAAGCCCTCTTTTCCCGATCATACTCGTATTGTGGGAGTCTCTGTTAACCATAACGATTTAGGTTGGCCAATGGATTCGCCTACTGGCAGGATGTAGACATCAACAATGCTCCCAGTACCTACTCGTCTGACATGACGCAGGCGGAGGATCATATTAAGCAGGTTGCCGGAGCTAATGCGGGCAATATTCGCTTTGGAAACGGGGAAACCGGCTGGCCCACCGGTAAGATACATTTGCAACTCCATCCAGCGCCTTAGTAGAGATGCAGATGAACTGATAAATTGTTTTAGATGGTGGATCCGATTACGGTGCTGCTAAAGCTGGTACCCAGAATGCCGCGCAGTATTACAAATCGGCTGTTTGTCCCATGCTGCAGAAGGGAACCGACGTCTTCTATTTCGAGGCCTTCGACGAGGTGTGGAAGCCCAACAGCACGGGAGACAACGGCCAGTCCATGGATGAGAAACACTGGGGTCTTTTCACTGCCGACCGCCAGCTCAAGTTCGACGTGACCTGTTGAAACACGAACTAGAATAAGTCTGATGCTGCACTTCTAAAAGTCTGACGCACAGTGACTTGATTTGTTACATATGTATCTATTATTTCTCAGACAGCCTTCGCTGCACTGTATGTATACTGCATCGATATATGTTTAACATCGAGGCAAGTCTCCCAAGACCTGGGGATGATCTCTCTGGTAGTATTTGATTTGACTTGTAGAGATCCAGCTACAGAGAAGTATGGAGCGGGCAGTTGGATTTGCAACTAGACATCATGAAGTAGTCAGATGCTGGAAAGCAAGATTCGGGGACTCTTTAAGATGGTCCAGACAGACATTCAACGATGAATGCTCTAGTTAAATCAGAAGAGTGGTTATCGCACATGGAGCCAAGAATGTGTCATGGCCGTCTGACGGTGATGACATGGCTGGGCAGAATTGGAAGACTTCCCCCAATTGGGGAAGTTGTTAGCTAAGTCACGGGCAACCGAGGGAACCGTGGTTCGGTTCAAGTAGCGTTGTTTTACCCCTGAATGCAGACACGAACCACAGGAACCCACGCGTCAACCAAGTGATTGTTATCTATTGGAGGTGAAAGCAATGGTTCAGGGGGGTTTGCACAAATCTGGGGGGTTACATTCGGTCGGGTATCCATCTATATTGTAAAGGCTGGGGTGTTGGATGCCAGATTCCACAGGCAGGCTGGGGGAGGAGTCAGAGAGTAGCGAGGGAGATCCATCAACCTGCAGGCTGCCAGACAGAGAGAGGGTCTTTCCAGACGGATACTCTGTTTTGCTCCCAAACTCTCAAGGAACCCCCGCGCCTTGCAGAGCATAAAGTTGATACCCACTGACTCGCATGAGTTTGGTAAGGTTGGTACCTACAGACAGCCGGGCACCACGTACGTAGATGGCGGTCAGAGATGAAGATCGGGTTGAGCTGGCCAGCTTGAGGCACTATGCCGGGCTAACGACCACCACTATCCCCAATTCATGCTTAACCGGGCTCACTAGTCGTCCAACTAAGGCCAAACTTGAAGGTCGTGAGGCCAGAATCCGCTCCCAATGCGGATATCTGGTTACCATACCATTACCTTTTCCCCAACGGTCGCCCTCGCAGCTCTCCACTGCTGATTAGGTAGTTGAGCGTTAAGTTTTGTTATTTTCACGCGCCTGTGCAGCTTTTGAAAGTCAAAAAACGGACTTGCTTGCTGGCAGATCGTGACATGGTCCCAGACTGATTCGATCCAGCTAGAACAAAGGGTAAAAAAAAAAAAGTTGCAAAAAAGCAGAAAAAAAAAATTCGTACAGGAAAAAAAAAATAAAGGTCCGCCTCTCAATTACTTACTCTGTGACCACCACCACCACTTTCATCCACTACTACTAGTCGCAACGCTTGATCCTTGTCATTCTTCCAACTTCAATCCAGCTGTCCTTTGTGGATGCGCCATGCCCAAGTTCCTTCCTCGCATACCCTAGGTATCTGTGATCTGTTGTTCATCCATTCGCTTTCTCTCTCTCTTTCTCTGTCCTTGTACCGTCGCCGCAAGCCGCGGATGTCTGTTTGGGGATCTTCTTTCGGAACTACCCACCGCCCCTGAAGATTATTCCTCCCCCTCCACCCTTCCTCCCCCAAATTCCACGGTGTTATAGGTACCACTCACTGGTCGCATTTCCTCCCCCAATCGCGCTCTCGTCCAAGCGTGTGATTTGTCTCGTCCTTTCCCCTCCTTTCGTGTGTCGATCACAGCTCATCGGCGAGGTGGATTCGGTCTCAGCGCTTTGATTTCCATGCTTCAACATTCTGGACGATAAGGGGAGCAGCAAGCAAGTGCTTGCTGCAGGAGTCGAAACGGAAGGTGTGTCTGCCTGTCGAAGTGTTACCTTGGCTGCATCAATCCCACATTTCCAATTCATCTTCCCACCCCCATATCCACCTCCCTATGGCGGTGTCTCCTGCCAGTCATCTTTCTCGTTCCCGTCACACCTCGAATCTAGTTCAGAGGCTAATAGTATCTCGATGCTGTTGTACACTTAGATCTAGGTCCCTCCGCATCTTCCGCCAACTCGGCGCTTCCGCCGTCGCCGCAGCATCCTACAGATCCGTCCGACCTCCGTGACGATTCCTTGCTGACGGTGCCATTGAATCCCATTTCCGCATTGCCAGGAGCGTCGAGTCTCTCGGCCGCTGGATCACCTGGCCGGTCGAACTCCCCCCGGGGCCGCAGCGTCACCCCGAATCCCCCGAATACTATTCCTACTCTATCCACATACCGGGCCACCTGGGATTCGTCAACCTCGCCGGAGAATCGAAGAGCGGAGAGTAGTATCTACTATACCACCGCCTGGGGCTCACCGTATGCTGCACCGAGTCCTCGGAGGCTGTCGTGGTCACTGAGTCAAGCCGGAGCTGTCGACCGTGATTCCGGAAATAGCTCTCCGGTATCGATGCACAGTGGCATCCGTAACGGTTCCGAATCGAACAATCCCGAGCTCTTAAGACCGTCTGCCCGGGACAGCTCAGCGAGACAACTGTACAGCGGCAATTCCAGCCGGTCTCCAGCCCGAGACATTTTTGGTAGGAATAGTGGGAAGTCGATCAAGGACTTTACGCAGGATTGGATTAATCAATACCTCACCGGTCAACCCAGAACTGAACGAAGCAATTGGTTAAGCGACGATTCGGGTAGTGAGGCTCCTTCGTTCATTACGGCACAGAACTACTTCGCAGAGGACGCATCTGACGATTGGCTCGGCCTGGAACAAGATCCTCGCGACGAGGACCTCTTGAAGACCCCAACCCTAGCTGACTTCGTAAACCGAAGAACGGCTCGTCGGGAAGGCAGTCTCCCACGCCAGAGGACAAGGGATTATCTTCACAAACGAGCAGATACACTTCGACAGGAGGACTTTTGGGGATTCGCTTACGATAAAGACCCCCAGCCGATCACAATGGATTCAACAGAAGCACAGTCCCTTGTGGGACAAGGGCCCAACAAGGCACTCCCAACGATAGAAAAACCGCTCCCTCCTACTCCGACAGATCCTTCGCTTACGGAACGACTCGATACTCCTACAGAGCCGAGCGCCGTGAAAAGCCCAGCACTCGACAGGAACAGCCAGACGCCGGTACAACGAGTTAAGAAGAAGATTGTTTGGCGTGGGAGAGCATGTTATATCTCGCTGCCATTCGACGACAAAAGAGGCACGGAGGAGTCTGGATACCGTTTGTTGACGGTGGAAGATGTCAAACAAAGGTTGAGAGACTGGGAAGAACAGGGTTACGACACCCGTGGATTCAGCGTCGGATCGGAGGATGTACTGGATACTGAGTTGGGCGGTCTCAGTCGTCCGCTTTTCCCAGATCCGACAGAGGTCCTCGAGGAAAGACAGGACGGGAGGTATGGGGTCAGCATTCCCGACAAGGCAGAGTGGGATGCATATGTTGCTTATCTTCAGGAAGAGAAATTACGCGCCCTGGGTGTGTTTTTGGATGAACCTAAACCATCGATATCCCCGGCCTCCGCTGCTATGAGTCAGATGGCCCCCTTCCCCGGCCTTGTATCGTCGCCACCGATTCCGACAGGGTCAGCAGCTAGCAATCCTCTATCTTTGTCTCACCACTTCTCTCCGCAGCTGGGCCAGCCAGCAAACCCCGCCGGTCTGGGGACTCTGGCTTCCCCGGCTTCGCAGTTCAGCATTCAAACGCCATTCCTCGGTGTCGACCAAAACAATCTACTTCCTGGATACCCTATGCAATTTCAACCTACACCTCCTGCCCAAGGCTCACTCACTCCCCAGAGTTTCTTTAATGCGCGGCAAGCAGGTCCCGCCGCATCCATTCCTGGAACACTTCCTCACTTGGGCTCGATTTTGTCTCCCGTGTCACCATTGAACGAGCAGGGTGCCTTCCACCCTGGCTTGAACGAACAGCCAGGCATACCGAAGGAGGCTTTCGGTGGTCATGAGCTGCAGGATCACGTCACGGAAGGCCAGCTGCTACGTCCCATTCGCACCCCAACGGAGGGTCCTGATCACTTCCACGCCTCTACCGTTGAGATCGCGCAGCCCACCCCTCGTGGCCATGATCGTGGCCATAACCTGAGCGAAACGCTACAGAAGGGTCTGGACAGGATACCGCCTAACTACCATCTGGAGGAGACTATCGACCGACAGCTTGAAGAAGGCGATCGTGAGCCGCCTCTTCACAATTTCGATGGTTCTGAGCTTCTGCAATCTCGTTGGGCTTTCCCCAGCGCCGACGCTCTTGCATCCCAACAGTATCCTCAGCACATGCACCAGTTCTACGGCGGCGATTATGCAGCAGGTAACATCCATGATGGCTCGGATATCGATACAAACCCGAGTCTTTCTGGAACGCCTCAGCGACATGGTCCACTTGCGAATAACATACCGTGGCATGAGCCGAAGCCCAGTGCTGGCTCATACACAGGCGGGCATCGTTCCAAGCTTTCGTCCTCTACTTTCAACGTCGATGCGAAGGAGTTTAACCCAACTGCCTCGATCCCGTCCCAGCAATTTCCCTTTCAAGAAAATACCTTCCAACCCTCGGCTGTTGGAAATCCCATGTTCACATTTGGCTCTGTACCCAGCTTCAATCCCTCCGCTAGCGCCTTCAATCTTACCGCAACCCCCTTCACACCCAGTGCTGCTGCTAACGATACAGCCACGCAAAAACCCGGCTCCGGCGAATTTAAGTTTTCTACCGCATCTTTCAATGTCGCAGCTCCTGCTTTCAACCCTACTGGAAGTGGCTTCACCACGAAGTCTGAGGAACCTGCAAATGGCAGGACCAAAATATTCGACGATGTTGATGTCTCGGAGGCATCAAAGGCCTCCAAGAAGTCCAAGGCCATTCCCATCGTGCGACCAGACGAGACCGTGGAAGACAAGGACAGTAAAGAGGAGGTCGAGAACGACAACGGCCGTCCAGTTCGTACTGATCGCCATAAGCGTGCACGTCGCGGTGATGAAGCATCAGATGGAGAGGCCCACTTCAGCATGTCTCACGCATTGGCAGAGTCCGGTAACATTCAACAATCGCAAGTGTCTAGCGCACACGGTGTGCCTGCTGAAGGCAAAGAAAACGTACAACCAGAGGGCGGAGATAGCAATGAAGCACCGCAGAAACCTGTCTCGATTCAGGATGACAAGTTCGCTGAGAGGAAAGAAACGCCCATCAGTGAAGCGTCGACCTGGACACCTTTTGATAAGAAGAACGAGAGTACGGAAGCAGCCCAGGAGTCAGGACCGGCTACCGACATACAGGCCAAGTCAGAGTCGGTATCCGTGGAAGGAGGAAATATTGGCAACAAAGAGCAGGAAAAGACTGCCGAAGATAACCAGAAGCACACTTTCCTGTCACCCACTGCGAAGCCCTTCCAGTTCAAAGCCTCTGTTCCCGAATATGTCCCCGCTTCTTCTGAGGAGACAACGCTTGGCCCCAAGCCGGTGGATGATGGGAAGGGCGATGCCACTTCCAAAGCTGCAGTTTCACCCAAGCGTGAGCCTGTGCTATCTGAAGCCCATGCTGATGAGGCTGAGGATTCGCCTGACGATGAGGAGCTCAATGCTATCATGGAGCAGTTGAATGATGATTCGGATGTTGGAATTGAACGTTTGAGCACGCCTCAACCTCGTGATCGCATTCCCGAGACTGCCCTGCATCCGTCTAAAGAAAAGCGACACGCACCTGCCGACATCAGGAGCGAAGCTCCTAGTCCGAGCCCAGGACGTGGCCTGATGGCCAACACCCTGAATGTACCTAAGCTCGACTTCGATGCTCAATCTCAATTCTCTGTTTCCCCCTCTAAGGGAGCCGGTTCTGGTATTCCCTCTCCAGTGCGGCATCTGGTCAACCAGAATGATCACATCAGTGACTGGGACGATGTGATCTCGTCTGGTGAGGATGAGAAGCTGGCAAACCGGAGCAGATTCTTTGACCGTCGGATCAACGACCTCGTCGGCTCCGCCATTGATGAACGACTTACGCCGCTTGAGCGCGCGCTTGGTGTTATTCAAGAGTCTGTCATGTCACTTGCACCTGGTCCTCGCACCAAATTGGAGTGGAGTGCATCTGTCGAGGGCGACAACAGTGACGCTGACGCTGATGATGAGGATGATGTATATGAAAACGCGTCGTACAGTACCCGGTCGTACCTCCGCCAGAAGGAGAAACTTGACAAGCTGAAGACCGTCTTCTTGGAGGCACTCGCATCCCGCGATAATGAGCAAGAGAAGAACCAAACAGTTTCCGAGCTCGTACAGCTGCGTGAAAGCGTCTCTGCTCTTCAGGCTTTGACCGTGCAGAAGCTATCGCAAGACCCTGTGGATGAGATGAGAACAATGATCCAAGACATGATCTCAAACCAACTGAGCCAGCAGAACTCGCGACCCTCTGAAGCAGAGGAGATCGGCGCTGAAAGCCTTATGCTCCAGATTGACGGTCTCAAGAATATGCTTAGGCTCTCTGATGAGCGGGCCGATCAGGAGTACAAGCTTCGGAGAGAAGCTATGGACTCTGTTGCGGAACTCCAGCGGCTTTTGAAGGTCGCCGAAGAGGATGCTGCACGCCATAGTGAAGCTGCCGAATCCGCCGAGTCCCGCTTGCTCCACTTCAAGGCTGAGAAGATTCCTTATTTCGAGAACATCCAGCATAAGGCTGACTCACTTGAGAAAGAGCAAGAGACACTCCAGTTCACTCTTGCTGAGCTCTCCTCCAAGAACATCGCACTTCAGGGCACCCTGGATGAGTACCGCGTTTCGAGCGATAACTGGAAACGGGATAGCGAGGAGTCTAGGGCTGAACTTGAGCAGGTCAAGGCGGACAATAAGGAACTACGGGGTACGATTAACCAGCTGAAGACGCGCTTGGAGGATGGTATGAGTATTCGACACAATCTGGGCGAGAAGCTTGACCGTCTCCAGGATGAGATGGCAACTGTGACTCGGGACGTTACCCGCGACCAGGCTTCTTGGCGCAGACGCGAAGAGGACCTGAATGCCAAATACAACGAACTTCGTGCAGCCTATGGTCGGGAGGTGAAGCTTCGTGAAAAGCTTGAGGAGGATATCAATGAGCTTGAAGCGCAGGAGCGCGAGGCGGCCAAGTTGAAGTTCATCTTTGGCCAGTCTCAGCAGGAGAATGCCAGGCTTGAAGAGCTCGTCGCGAACCTGCGGCTCGAGAACCACGACCTGGAGCTTAAGGCCGCTCGCTTTGAGCGGGAGTTCCACGAGGCTCGTGAAAGCAGTCGCGTTGAGATCCAGCGCACCAGGAATTCGCTGGAGTCGGATCTGGATGCTGCTAACAGCCAGGTTAACATTGTCCGTGCTGAGTTGGAAACTCAGATACTTCGCCTCCAGAGTCAAATGGACAATGTCAGAATGGAAAGTGACACTGCCCGGGAGCGCTACGAGATGCTGTTGGAGGAAGCCAATGAAACCAAGGCCAGCAACTTGGCTGCTGCTGTCCAAGCCAAGGAACTGGCGGTGGAAGAACAACGGCGGACGCACGAACGGGTGCTCAATGACCTTCGCGAACGCCACGCGCGTGCGCTGCACAATGCTTCTGAAGACAGACAGCGCACGGAATCTCATCTGCTCGACCGTCTAGCCTTGTCCGATGACAAGGTGAAGCACCTGGAGGACCGGGTTCATCATCTCGAGGAGAGGCTCGAAATCGCACAGTCCGCCGCCCGTGCTGCTGCCGAGGCCGCTCAATCTGCCAAGGCAGCGCCTGCCATGGCACCTGCGCACTCGAGCTCGCCTTCATTGGCATTCCGTGAGGGATCTACCATGCCTGAGAAGATCTCGCCTCAAGCCTTGAGGGAGTCAATCTTGGTACTTCAGGATCAGTTGCAGCAGCGTGAAACTCGCATTGAAGAACTGGAACAAGAAGTGGCTGCTATTGACAAGGACGCTCCAAACAAGATCAAGGACAAAGACACAGAAATCAATTGGCTGCGTGAACTCTTGGGTGTTCGCATTGATGACCTCCAGGACATCATCACCACTGTGTCGCAACCTTCCTTCGACCGCAATGCTGTCCGCGATGCAGCCATCCGTTTGAAAGCCAATCTGCAGATGCAGCAACAGGAGAGAGAAAGAATTCAGTCCGGACACAGTTTCCCTAGCCTCTCCTCCTTGGCAGAGTTGACAGCGTCACCACGAAATCTTCCTCTCGCAGCTGCAGCGGCATGGGGCAGCTGGCGTAAGGGAAGAGATACTTCGAACTCTCACGTTTCCGAACAGACGCCTTCAAAATCCGGAAATGCAAGCTCCTTCTTGTCAGGTCTCTTGACCCCTCCAGCCTCCAGTGTCCGACAGGCTTCACCCCAGGCCGTTGGTACTTCCGCGACGATGGGTTCCAGACGTCCATCGGCGAGTCGGCCTCTGAGGAATTACGATACGACGCCCAAGGCCGCTCCAGCTCGTGGAAGCAGGATGCGAGAGCCGCCAAGTACGCCCCCGTTGCTCCGGAGGTCAAGTTACGACCACGACGCGGAGCCTGCTGATTATGCCCACGACTCCTTTGGAGAAGACGCGGAAAGCACAGCCGATGGCCTAGTTTCGGAATCCCCTCGGGATACGGCAGACGGGCCATTCGGACCGCAAATACAAGCATAAACTGTCTATACCATTATTTTCTCATTCATGTCCATAGACATTTTCTGCAGTTGTCTCAACATGGAGGCGACTGATACTGTTACATTATGATGCATTTTTCCCTCTTCTACCCACATCCACCTCTCCTTTGATATTGCATACTCCGTGCCCGTTGACATGTTCATTTGCTGATTGATTGGTTTCGAGCAAGTTTATTGATTTTTCCCCCTATATTGTTGCTCAACGGCTGTGAATTTATGAGATTCTTTCCTTCGTTAATATACCATACCACAGTTTTCCTGCGTCCTTATGGATACCACACCTTTTGAAATGTACTTTTGCCGCAAATCTGTACACAAGTTTCTGCACTTTTGCTTATTTTATGTTTCCTGTTCAAATAATTCCAACGTGTCACTCGTTTGTGGTTCCTTGCATGCATCGGCAGGCACTATATTATCTCATAATGGTGTGTGTATTCCCTCTTGGGAGATAGATGCATGCTCCATTCTGCAGGAGGACCCTTACTTCACTTACATCATCATCATACCCTCTTTTTTCTTACCTCCTTGCTGTTGGCTACTATTCAAGCCAGCGGTGTATCATGTAGATACCCTTTCTATTCTATTCACTTCTTAATTGGACATGTCTAATATATTCTCTTCTATTCCATTGGTTTCTTCTCAAAGACATACACAACAGTTTCTAGAAAGGATACATGCATGCATGCATGCATGCATGCATGATACATAATCCCGCCCAACTCCTGATTTCTCAAAATAGACACAGTAAAGTACATAACCAGAGAAAAGTGATTAATGAATCCTCCACTCCAAAACATCCTTCCCCGCTAACGCCATCACCTCGTAATACCCGCTACCATCCCTAACGACCTTATCAACTCTCAGCTCATCCACATCCACATCCACAGATACATTATCCAATAAGAACGACCAAGGCGGGATCCTCTCCTCCGACGGAGGACAAGGATAAGAATGATGTTTCTCTTGCTGGTCTGTGTTCATAGCAGAATCATCAATCTTATCGCTGGTATGGTTGGTATACACGGATTCGCACTCCTCAATGCAGTACACGTATATCCCCCCTCCACCTCCCCCCTGGGAAGAAGAGTCAGGTTCGTAAATGACTAGGAGCTTATTGTCCTGGGAGATGGAGAGGATAGGGGTTGTGGATGATGCGATGGGGAGGTTGAGGGGGTTCCAGCGGGGGATTGTTGTCGCGGTTTGAGAGGACGGAGGTGTTGTTTTGAGATCGGTGTTGGAGGGAGGAAGGGTGTGGTGCTGGCGAGAAGGTAGGAGGCGGGTGATGGATACTTGTTGAGATGTGGGAGGGGAGGAGGAGATAGCGATGTGGCCGATACAGTAAGCGGCTGTGGGGCCAGATTGGAGGGATGCGGTGAAGTAGTGCGATGATGAGTGTGGTAGCGATGAGATCTGAGGTGTTGTTGTGGTCGGTTTGTAAGAAGAAGGAAGAAGGCGCAGGCCTCGAAATACGACTTTCTCTTCGCCTGCGCCTAGTGTCACGGCCATGGAGGCGGAGTCGAGGTGGATGTGGTGGATGTTTTCGCGCCAGTATTGGAGGTGTGTTGGGTTATTGTGATGGGGGGAATATTTTAGGGCGGAGGGATTACCCAGGTAGCGGACGCGATTCGGTTGAAAGGCTGTTGTGTCTTGATTGATTGCGACACGGAGGAGAGTGTCGTCGTCGGTGAATTCGAGGGAATCGATGACTCCGTCGGTTTCTTCGTAGCCTGCGCTCGGGGAGGCTGCGTGGATGACGTCGTGCTGGTCAAGGGAGTATTCTGCTGGGGAGGAAATGCCGTTGTCTTCGTCCGCGGAGAGGCTGTAAATTTGGAGGGTCTTGCCTAGGCCGACGGCGATGAGGTGGCCTTGTGAGGAGATGGCAATGCAGCGTTTGCCGTAGCGCGGGTTGAGCGCCATGCCGCTGCCTGTGCCGCCTCCGTCCATTAGGGCACGGTATACGGAGGTCCAGAGGGGGTAGAGTGTTGAGGCTAGGGTGTATTCCCAGGAGGACTGCTTGTTTGAGCGGGTGAAGATAGTTGCGCGTGCGCCTTTCAGGGTTGCCATTTTTAGACCATCTTGAGATGTCGCTAGAATTGTGGTAGGGGTGCAGTCTTCAGGTAGGGCACGTCTGGAGGCTGTTTTGTCGATGTGGGTCCGGTGGCCTAGTAGGTTCAGGCAAGCAATTTGGCAGAAGTATGCGTTCCATTCTTCGGTTGTAAGAGCATCGGCACGTGGTGGTATCGGCACGGGGAGTTCGGTCAAAGCGTTCCGGATGGTAGACGACATTGACGCTGCTTTGCGCCATGAGCAACATGCTGAGCGGGCAGCGACGTACGTCTCGATATCGACATGATCGAGGATACAGAGGATGAGCTCGATTGGGAGGTTCGCAGCCATGGATGAGTTGATTGCAGGCATTGTGTATGGCTACTCATATGTTCATCAGGTGATGATTGTCTGAGGGTAGGAGACTGTATATTGCTAGGAGGCTAGTGGGAGGTCGGTTTTATACGAAAGATGAATGAGTGACGACAAGTCATGTTCCTGGCAGACCAGGCCCAGGGCCGGTCACACGGAAAGGCGTGGATCGACATCCAGGGGCTGTGAGGGTCATCAGTGTGTAACGTCAACAAATGTCAGTCGACGAGAGAAGCAATTACTGGTGCAAAGTAGCGCCCCATTTTGGTGGATGCGCTGGGTGGTGTATACCGCTTGTGTCAAGAGACGGCATGCGAGAAAGCCAATTATAGACTCGGCAATAGCCCCATAGGTTGAGACGGGCCGAGCGGATCCTGGAAACCGAGATGGAATGCTAAGGATTCCTTGCTCTCGAACAACCTTAATGGGCCGGCAATGACGGAGAGCAGCCCTGGATGCATCGCATCAGTGGCGTGATGCGATGCCGGTCTTCCATCGGATGATTCTCGGCGGTGGTTCTCCCGCAAAGAAAAGAAAAGGTACCGGTTGCACCGGATGAATATCCTGATTGATCTGTAGACTTCTCTTTTTTTCCAACTTCTTTTCAACCTGCGGATAACTCGAGTGGACACCTGTGTCACATTCAGATATCTAATCTTTCCGCTTAATTCTCGTATACCTAGAGCAGGCCCTTTCTGTAGGGCCGGTGACAAGTAATGTACAATATAGTGGTAGAATGCACCGAGCGGAATGATCTAAAGATCCCCAAAGCTTTGAGTGGAGAATGAGGAATTCCCCACCGCGCAGTACAACGTACTCGATACGGTGGGCGTCAACTGCCTACTGGCGCCAGCATTGTTAACGGCGTCATCACCTTCATTACTTAGGCTCCAAATCAGCCTAGTGCTCATGACACCGGAAAATGCTCGGTCGGCGTCAGAAGCCTGTCATACCATGCCGGGAATGTGATGTGCGGCAACGGCCTTTCATCATCTGGAAGCCTGACAGCTGGTGTGGAGCCACCCATCCTTGCTAAAACGGAATAAAGCCGGAGGCAAACTTGGACCTAACGCAAACCCAAAATAGACCTTCTGGTGAACCACCGGCTCAGAGCAAAATGTTCTTCTCCCGTTTATACAGATCCTTGAGGAGCTTGAGTTGGTTAACGCTCATACTCTGCCGGGGCAGGCTGTCGGGTAGTTCGACTATAGCCTTCCTCATCAGCGCCAGTCCGATATGCCCGAAGAAACCAACAATTCTTTCGGCTGACGATTTCAGCATTGCCGAAAGCAGGGTGACATGAGTATCCTGGATCTCTGCCGGCGGGATATTCAGGATTTTATGCATGGTATACCAAAACATGGTGTTGGGGAAAGGGTTCTTGCGCGCGGTTTTGCCAAAATTGCGCAGGGTCAAGGCCGCATAACCCGCACCCAGAGCTGTCATTCGGTCGGCGTGGGCCTGTTCGCTGATGTACGGCCCGTCCGGTCCTTCGCGCCACCAACCCAGGGCACGTCGGCCACCCTCGGTCTTCTCATTGCCATGGAATCCCCACAGCGCTGGGCAAACAACACGGTACTTGGCCAATAGAATGTCCACCATGTGGCAGCCCTTGTAGATGAAGGCATCGGCGGAGAATATCTGGGCTGCGACGATCCCGACCGGCTCCGCATGGCCCAGGTTGATGGACGCCTCCGTAATGAGGGAAGAGATCATACACTTGGAGAAGATGTTCAGGGCGTAGATCAAAAGGGCAGGCACCTTGTTGTCATCGGAATTGGCAATATTCTCGGGCGGGAAAGCGATGAATTGGCGAACATCCACTGACGGTTCAGCAATCGAGGCGGCTTTCTCAAGCGTCGCGCGAATCTCTTGAAGCTGTTTGCCAGTTGACGAGGTTAGCTCGCTGCCTTCTTCTATTCCTTGGGAAGCACAGCAAGACACTTACCTGGGTTTTGTTGGCTCCCTTGCCTTCACGTAGTTGTCCAACGCATTTCTTAATCGTTCGCCGCATATCGCCCATGTTTTGTTTGACAATGGCGTTTGTTTTCCCTTCATTCTTCAAGTACTGCCGGAATTTCTTGAGATGTTGGTGCAATTCCACGTAGCGGGCCTGGACCTTGATTTCTTCCTCCGTAAGACGAGCGCCTCCGACCTGTCGCTGTCGCTCCGCCTGTGCCTTTTGCGCGGCTTCCGCTTGGCGTTGGGACGCCTCCTGCTCTGCCTTTTGTGTCTCTTCCTGACGCTTGCGTTTCTCTTCCTCTAGTCGCTCTCGTTCTTTCCGCTCCTGTTCTTCCTGCGCCGCCTTCTTCTTCCTCTCCGCCTCTTCCTCTGCCTTCTTCTTCGCCTCCTCGGCTGCTCTGCGCTCAGCCTCACGCCGTGCAGCCTCCTCCTGCTCTCGGCGTAGCTTCTCTGCCTTCTCTCGTTCTATGCGCTCCGCCTCTTTCCGTGCTTCTTCCTCTCTCCGACGGAGCTCCTCCTCTACCGCTCGTTGGTGTGCGCGCAACGTCTCTTCGGCCTCCACGAGCACCCGATCATGCAGAGCGGCAGCCTTGTCAAGGGCCGCATTGTGCTGGGCCTCAAGTTCGCTATCAATTCGGTCAAGGTTCTCATAGAAGGATCGGCGTTCGTAGGCTTTGACCTTCTTCAACTCGGTGTTGTGCATGCGTAACTGTTCAAGGTCCCGCGCTAAATCCAGGACAAGTTGCCTGGAGGGGCTATCCATTTGGGAGGGGTAGCTCATGTGTCCCATTGTGATTGTTCAGAAAAGAGAGATCTGTTGAGGGAATGATGATATCGTCACAGCACGAAAGAGTGACGTTTTCGGGCTGGAAAATGGCAGTCTTTGCCGCCGAGGTTTGAGGAATCTCCAAAAGCAACTTAATTCTTCCTACAGACCATCATTCGCATTGAGATGATCAGAGGTAATATGGCTTATGGTTGCCAATTGTAGCCGAGGGATTGACTTCACGAGTTGTTGAGAGTCGAAGTGGATGTAACCATATCCTATTTCGCATACGATTGAGAGCGAGTATCGTGAGTGTAGCTGGCGGCAAGCTAATGTCGCATCCCGTCGCAGGGGAAGAAAAGGTAAATCGAGTTTGAGTCACGTAGAATGATCGTTGTCTGTGCTGGCTCTGCAGGGTTGAGAGAAGGCTAGTTCAGCAATTCCGCGCTTCACACGCAAGGGAAATGGTTGCATGGGAATTCCGTACTCGTTCACAGTGGAAAAGAATTAGGATAAATGCGGCAATACAAGCTCGCAGACTCCAAGAAGCACTGGCTAGATAAAAAAGACCCTAGGGAGCGTGATCAAACAAAAAAGGAAACCGTCGGGTGCGGCAGCGAGGGATTGGACTAAGAGGAGCCTATCTGGAGACGATGGCTGGTATGCGATCTTCAAAACGGAGCCCGAACGTGTTTGCGGGAAGAACACGGCGGCCGGGGCTTAGTCATTCGGAAAGCTGTAGCTACGGTTGTGGCCTGAACAACTAGGCGCCTTCACGCCGAACCCCCCAATGGGCCGGAGAGAAGCAGCGCTTACCACATTTACGATACAACGGGGGGGCAGCTACTGCACCAAATCGACCAGCTAAACATGGATCGCTCGGTCACCCGTTCCTCGGTCGGAGGGGAAAGCCTGGAGACCCGGACAGCCCTTATTTTGCATCATCAACATCGTCATCATCAATTATCTTTCCATCACCACACTCATGACAGGACAGGCTTGGACAGGACCATCTGAGACATCGCTTAACTCTTTTTATCTATTTTCCCATTACTGACCGACATGTCAGTTCTCCTTAAACTTGGCCCTCAACGACTCCGTATTAATCTGTCTCTCACACCCCAATAGCTTTTCGGCCACCCTTTGATACACGGTCTCGACAAGAGCCCCGCCAAAAGCCGGCCGTGGATCCAATAGCGGGCCACTATTGGACCGGTCGCATCATCAGGGAGGGTATCGATACCATTTGCATACGTACGTATCATACCCTGCACCAACAGAGCCAGTATCTGCTGCTATCTCCATTGCCACCAGTGCCAGCTTCCTGCATATAGTAGATGTTGTGCACTTGCTTCCCGGATCGACTATGGACTTTTTGGAGCCACGACATACTTAGAATAGCATGCAGGTTGCCTTCGAACGCCAATAGGCAGGCCGGGTGGGGATCGCATAGCAGAAAGTTTCCATACATCGATCGTACACCAACATAGTAAGTTAGTTAGCTAGTAGTTAGTGGTCGTCGAGAGCTCCACGGCATCTTACCGCCTTCTACCTTTCTCCGGAGTTGATCTTCCAGCCAGCCGTTGACCACGCAGTTCGTCATTGACAATGCCGAAAGAATTGAGGGGTGATCTTCATTCACCAAGGTGAGGACATACCCAGATCAGTTGCTTCTTCCGTACATCTGGAAACTGCTTACAGTAAGCGTCGGATTGATAAATGTGAGACAAAGCCTATTGAGGGAAGGTCTTGCAGTCGGACTGACAGGCTGGGAGCCAAGCTGCAATGAAATTCCCCCGAGCCAGACCCTGTTGGTCTCCAAGTATGGTAAGTTTGGTTTAGTGACAAGTTTAATGGACCATTCCCTCGGATTGCTTTTCGCCTTGAAGCTCCCCTGGGACGGGAAGTGTGTCATTCATAGGCGATGTGAATGATCAGGTCAGATTTGGGTAATATGTACTGTAGCGATGCAATAGCCGGGGGACACCTTTCAAGCGGCATTTATCTTAGTCGGTCTGAAATTTTGTGCGGTTTTTTCCCTGATGTTCTTCTGCTTCTCTCCCCACATCTCTAGTTAGTAGTTTACTACTAGGTAGGTTGCTGCTATATTATTGTTGTACTCGTCTTCGTATTGGCTGAATGTCCATTTTGCTTTGGGCCTATTAATTGTGAGTATTATATTAGGTATTGTTTTTTATTTTACTTTTCTGGGACTGAGTAAGTATTATTACCCTGCTACAAGCTAGTTACTACTGGATGCTTGCTGCACTGCTGCTCACCACTCTCACTGCTGCTGCTGCTGCTACTAATAGTAGACTAACTCAACTTCTGTCTCTTGTCTCTCTCTCTCTCTCCCTCCTCCTCTTCCTCTTCCTCTTTACCTTCACCTCATCCTCTTTCTTCCTTCTTCCTTCCCCTCCCCTCTTCCCTTATCTCTTCTTCTTTCTTCACCATCCCTCTCCTTTGGATTAATCTTTCTCTCTAACTCCCCCCTCCCTCTTTCCTCTCATCGCTCCTGATCATTCCTTCAGGTCGACGATCACGCCTCCTTGTCTCTATCACTTGGCTTATCTGTCATTCTCTCTCTGTCAGATATCGCTTTGCCTTGGTGTGTCCTTTTTGGAACTACCACGTCCAAGAGAATCGTATCAGTAATTCTCTGGTGGGAGAAACTATTCTTGTGTTCTCCTTCCCGTTTTTTTCAGAATTAAGCGCCAACTCAATAAGCCTTTTTTTTCAATTCAGGACTGAGTTGCCCCCCCTTTTCTGCTACTGAGGAGACTCCGTTCTCTTCCGTACCATCAAATCCCACTTCGGCCACAAAAAGCCCACCCCATCGTTGGAAAATTTGCAAATAAAGTCGAACCAAAAAAATTATTCTGTCTATACCTCTCGAGAAATTCCACCCGAAAAAAAAATTGCGGAAGGGAATCGAAAGGTCCCTCCTTTGACTTGAAGCTTGGGGATTCTCCGCCGGTGGTCGCTTGACGAATGGCAGTTGGGGACGACCGACAGCTCCCATCCGCTTAGTACTCGGTGCTTCCCCCCCTCCTCCTCCCTCTTCCCTCCTAAACCTCAGCTTCCCCCCCGATTCGTCGAGCTTCATCCTCTCTTTCGGTCTCTGCTGTCTCCCGGAGACTGTCGCCAGATCCTCCCTCCGGTGTCCTTTTATCGCAATTTTGCTTTCTGTTTGAATATATTGCTTTGGCTTCCTTGACTTGGGGTTCCTTATCCCCCATTCCTGTGAGACTTACCTTCGGTCACCGCTGTCTTTCGCCATATAAACGGGGATTTTCCCACTCCCCGTGCCAAAGAAGAAGTCCGACCAGATTATCTTCAAATCCCTTCCTGAGCTGGACGATCGTTTTTACTAAAGAAAGAGGTAAGAGCAATTGAAGATACATACCTTCCCATCCCCAATCTTCGTGGGTCTCCTGATCCTGGGTCCCTCCCTATTGCCTCCCCGCCATTTGCCTCGCTTCCTTCCAATTTGTACCTTGGTTGATGTCACTTGTTGTATGGGGTAAATCGCAGCTTCCCTTGCCCACAACATTCCCCTCCCGCTCTCTTCCCGTAGCCACCCCCACGATGTCTTGAACCCCCCTCCCTTATCTTCCTTTTCGTTCTTGACCCCTCGCTACTTGCTTCTTGTCCTTTTCACCCTTACTGACCGATCGTTCTCCCTCAGTATACTGCAAGTACACCTCTCGTTGTTTCAGACTGCCTCCGATCGGCCTTCCTAAATCGCAACCCACGACGAGTGTGACTTCCGTCATTTCCAACATTCTCTACTCCCTCCGAAGCGGACCTTTTTGATCCCATACACTTGCCTGTATACCTAATACCCGTCGATCTTACGTCTGAAAAGATGGATCAGCAGGGTCAATCCGGGGTTCCCGGCCCCGCGGGGCGCAAGCTCCATATCGCCCACAGAAGAAGCCCGTCTGAATTGACCCCTCTCATGAGTAAGTGAATGCCGGCCCCATATCTGTGTAACATATCTTCTGTGAATCGATTACTGACGATGGTGGGAACAGTGGAGCAACTCGCTATTCAGCAACAGATTGAGCTTCTTCAACAGCAACAGCAGCAAATTGCAGCTACACATCAGCAGTACGTCAACATGGGATTGTTACAACCACAACAGCTTGGTCAGGTTTCGGCATTCTCGCCTTCTCTTCAAGGTGGTGCTTCCATGGGAGGCGTTTCCCCTCAGTTGAATGCATTCCAATTCCCACAAATCGCTCAACAGCAGCTTGGCGTGCCGATGAACACCTCAACCCAACACTCGCACCGGCGCAATCAGTCTGCCCTGCCCGGTCTCGGCATGGGTCCCCCTCCCGCCCCGTCCTCGGGAGCTTCGGGTTATACCGACTACAGCCAGCAGCAACAGGGTCACCAACCCAAGAATGAGAACGGCGGCCATGGGCGCGGACGAGGCGGTCCTCCCGGTGGTGGCCACCAGCGGCGTCACTCGCTTGCGCTTCCTGAAGCCAAGAAGGCCGCGGAACTGGCCCAGCAGAAGCGGACGGCCTCCGGCTTCCAGTTCCCCGCACCCAGTACCCCTGGCGACTCTGATACCACTCCGGGCGCTGACGATAAGTCAACCCCTACCTCACAGACCCCACAAGGCTTGGGCCTTCACCGAGCCGGTAACATTCGGGCGGGTGGTCATGGTCGCAGCCAATCCATGGCTGTGGGTGGAAACCGCGGTTCTTTGTCTGGTCGCGGTGCTGGCGGCTTCCAATTCCCTCAAGCTAGCGAAGGCGAGAATCAGCGTCGCGGCAGCCAACCGGGTCACGCACGGTCTTCGTCCAGAAACTTTGATGGTAATTGGCGGCAGCCCAACAATCAAAATCAGGGCCAGGATCAGCCCAAGAGCTTCGGTCAACAGAGCGGAGGTTTCCAGCCTGGCCACCGTGCCCGTGCATCAATGAACCAGTCCATTGGCTCGATTGGATCTTTCCAGTACCCGCAACAGCCCCAGCTCATTCAGCTGCCCCAAGGCCAGGTGGTCATGGCCCCACCACAGATGTTTGGCGGTGGTCAGCAACTCAACCCTCTCCAGCTTGCACAGCTTCAAGCCCTGCAGCAGAATGGACAGCTGAACGGCCAAGGTCTTGGTCTTCAAGCTAGTCAACATGCCCCGCCACAGCTGTCTGCCCAGCAGCAGCAACAGCAGCAGCAGCAGCAGCGCAAGACCCTCTTCACTCCTTACTTGCCCCAGGCAAACCTGCCTGCGCTGCTGAGCAATGGCCAATTGGTTGCTGGTATTCTGCGCGTGAACAAGAAGAACCGTTCCGATGCCTACGTAACCACTCCAGACCTGGACGCAGATATTTTCATCTGTGGTAGCAAAGATCGTAACCGTGCCCTTGAGGGTGACTTTGTTGCCGTTGAGCTGCTGGATGTGGACGAAGTGTGGTCGCAGAAGAAAGAGAAGGAGGAGAAGAAGAAGCGCAAGGATATTACGGAAGCTCGTGCCGGCAGCAGTGCTGGGGGTGACAAGCTGTCTCGGTCTGACTCTGGCACCAACGGAGACCGTCAGGAGGTCGGACCGGATGGTAGCATCCGTCGCCGTGGCAGTCTTCGCCAGCGGCCCACCCAGAAGAAGAACGACGATGTCGAAGTCGAAGGTCAGAGCCTTCTCTTGGTTGAAGAAGACGAAATCAGTGACGAGCAGAAGCCACTGTATGCGGGCCACATCGTGGCTGTTATCGAGCGCATTGCGGGGCAGATGTTCTCGGGAACACTTGGTCTCCTCCGTCCCAGTAGCCAGGCGACGAAGGAGAAGCAGGAGGCCGAGCGGCTGGCCAGAGATGGTGGCCACGGCCGTCAACAACAGGAACGCCAGCAGGACAAGCCTAAGATCGTGTGGTTCAAGCCTACTGACAAGCGTGTTCCTTTGATTGCTATCCCAACAGAGCAGGCTCCTCGGGATTTCGTTGAGAAGCACCAAGAGTACGCCAACCGCATCTTCGTTGCATGCATCAAGCGGTGGCCAATCACTTCCCTGCACCCCTTTGGTACTCTTGTCGAGCAGCTTGGAGAGATGGGCGACCTGAAGGTGGAGACTGAAGCCCTTCTTCGAGACAACAACTTCGGTTCTGATGAGTTCTCCGATGCCGTGCTCAAGAGCATTGGATGGGATGACTGGTCCGTTTCCAATGAGAACGAGGCTGTCCTGGCCACTCGTCGCGATTTTCGTCAGGAAACTACTTTCACCGTCAACCCCAGCGGTACCAAGGAACTTGACAATGCCTTCCATATCAAGCCTCTTGCCGATGGAAAGGTGGAAGTTGGTATTCACGTCACTGACATTGCCCACTTTGTCAAAGCCAACTCCCTGGTTGACCGTGAGGCCAAGAAGCGGGGAACTGCTGTCTATCTCATGAACCGCCTCGTGAACATGCTACCCACGCGTGTCTCCAATGAGCTTTGCGCTTTGCTCCCCGGCGAAGACCGCTTCACGGTTAGCGTTACGTTCAAAGCTGACCCCGAGACGGGTGCTATCGACGATGATGTCTGGATCGGTAAGTCGATCATCAAGAGCTCCGGTCGACTGAGCTATGATGAGGTCGATGCCGCAATTCAGGGCACCTCTGCCCTCGCGGTCCCTGGCATCACTGCCGACACTCTCAAAGCGTTGTACGCTGTCACGTCAAAGTTCAGAGAAGCAAGGCTCGGCAACCGGGTCTCTCGTATTCCTCCTCTTCGTCTGCTGTATCAGCTGGATGACGAAAATGTGCCCGTTGAGCACAACATCTTCCACTCTTCCCCTGTCCGGGAGCTTGTGGAAGAGCTTAGCTACAAGGCCAACTTCCTAGTAGCTCGCAAATTGGTCACTGCCTTGCCTGACAAGGCCTTCCTGCGTCGCCAGATGTCGCCAAACCCTCGTCGTCTCCACCTCTTTGTTGAGCGGATGAACAAGCTTGGCTACGGTCTGGATGCGACCAGCAGTGGAACTTTGCAGAGCAGTCTCTGCCAAGTTCAGGATGATGACTTGCGTAAGGTCAGTTTTGTTCTCATATCACAAAATAAAGCTATTGTTTCGGTCTGCTAACAATAAGTGCAGGGTATGGAGACTATTCTGCACAAGGCTATGCAACGTGCGAAGTACTATGTGGCCGGCAGTGTACAGGATGATCAGCGTCAGCATTACACTTTGAACCTGCCAGTGTACACTCATTTCACCAATCCTTTCCGCCGCTACGCAGACATTGTCGTTCATCGCCAGCTGGAAGCCGTCCTGTCTGATGGTGTGGTTGAATTCTCCGATGACTTGGAGTCATTGACCAAGACCGCCGACCTCTGCAACAACAAGAAGGATTCCGCCCACAATGCTCAAGAACAGAGCGTTCACATCGAAGCATGCAGAAGCATGGACAAGGAGCGACAGGAAGTTGGTGGTGACCTCATTAGCGAGGGTATTGTGATCTGTGTATACGAGTCCGCCTTCGACGTTCTGATCCCAGAGTACGGCTTCGAAAAGCGGGTCCACTGCGATCAACTGCCCTTGAAGAAGGCTGAGTATCGCAAGGACACACGTGTGCTGGAGCTCTACTGGGAGAAGGGCGTGCCGTCCTCGGCTTATGTTCCTGAGGATGAGCGGCCCAAGCCTGCGAACTCTCGTGCGGCACAAGCTGCAGCTGCAGCACGTGAAGCAGAAGCTGCCAGAGAACGTGCCCGGGAGCGCGAAGAAGCTATGCGGAGACAGACGGATACCGGCACCATGTCCCATGACGACGTCAATGCTCTGTTTGACGACGATGACGATGATGTTTCTGAAGTCACCGAGATGGCTGCAGGCGTGTCACTGAATTCGTCTGCCGACCGTTCGACTCAAAGCATGCCACCTTCGCCCACTCGCAATGGCCATCTTCAGCAGGCGCCTCACCGCACGCGTTCTGACCCGAAGATCGCAACGCTCAGTGGCGATGCTCCTGAAGCTAAACTGACAAACAAGGAGAAATACCTGCGGCTGTTCAAGCTCAGGGAAGAAGATGGAGAATACATCCAGGATGTCACCGAGATGACCCGTGTCCCTATCATCTTGAAGACCGACTTGAGCAAGAGTCCCCCGTAAGTGCTGTCTTCGTTTTTGTTGCGATTCATCATGATTCGTGCTGAAAGCTAACGTGTGCCTGCAGATGCCTCACTATTCGTTCTGTCAACCCCTACGCGTTGTAGATGAGCCAGAAATATTCACTTCTTCGGATGTGTTCTATACGTTTGCGAAACAGATCTTGGTCTTTGCTTGGTGGACCATCAGGGTGGTAGTGTGATGGTGTGACCGCACGGCTCGATTCTATCAAACACTGCCTCAACTGGTTCACGCATGCATAGTCGCCAACCTCTCATTCCTCTGCAGAAGTATGCTTTAATCGACTTAGCGTGTTGTCTTTTTTATCTTATAATTGCTGGAGGCCTTACAAGCCAAACGGTGGATCTCTTGTTCCGAGTTGTTTTCAAATTAGTCCCGCGATATGGCCTCATGGAGGAGGAGCTCCAGATAACCAATTGTGGAGTATACCGGTCTTCTAGCAAGGCTTTCGGATTTAGGCACGAGCCATTTGGTGGCAGAGAAGATCAGAAGACCGGAGAGTGGAATGATGAGACGAGGTTCTTTATCAACTGCACGGAGGTGAAGTCGGATGCGAGGGTTGCCTCGGAAAATTTGTCTATTCATCCTAGATATTTGCATAGCTCATTACTACCAAGTTGTTTGATCATTTTTGGCACAGGCCAGTAGGTGATACGATGTAGTCCAACTAAGCATGAGACCATAATAGTACCGTCTTAGCATCGTAATTGATCCACATAGCTAATGTCAGCTCCGATCAACTAAGAGTGCTCAATGCGGAGTGTGCCACCAAGTCCTCTATCGATCTCAACTAGTGAACAATAGCATACAAAGTAACAACCGCATGCCACGGAAATCCATAATTAATCGACAGACACAATACACCGAAGTAGAGAAGAGAATGACCATTGAAAGACCCTAAAGCTAACCAATTGGCAAGCATAATAATACCTACATAACCGTGTGAGGTTGAAAATTGATAAGATAATCTAGTATCTGTTCTATTTTCATTTTATCATAAGCTAGCCGGTCATACCTAGTGTTTAAACAAGGAAAGAATTGATCAAAAGGGAAAAGATTGGTAACGTATTTATTGTACTGATCCATCCAATGCACGATCGTTGGCCTTGGTGTATGGTCATGCTATGTTTGAATATGGCTATGCCTATGCCTATGAAAGCAGCAAAGAAGTGTACGGTACATGCCGTGAGGATATGCAAAAGGGCAAGAAGCTATGCCTGGTAATCTAATCAATGTGATAGAAGAAAGAAGGAGGTATCCATTTCCTTCATCGAAGTTGTTTTCGTTGCACGTGATGACACTGGAGGTTGTCTTGAATGAATCCAGTTAAGAAATGTAATGCACGTAGTATTTGTGTTCATGAGTGGTTGTGGCTATGTTCGTTTGGGTATTAAACGGTGGTAGTGGTATGGTATATGTAGTGAGGTAGCGGGAAGAGATTAGAAAGAGGGTATTCAGAAGATACAGGCGTGGGTATAAGTAACAGTGGTGGTGGTTATTAAGCTTAGAGTCTGCGAATGCCGATCCGAGGTTTGGCTTTCTTGCCATTCGACGACGAGACTTTGCGTGATCCAAAGATTGGTTTTGATAGGCCCGAGCCGGAGGAGACGGATCTCGATGCTGAGGGGGCAAGGATCGTGGGGGGATTGCTTGGATTAGACGTCCGGATGGCGGGGTCGGTATCTTTCAATCCGGCTAAGGCTCGGGGATTTTCCTTGCCGTCACCGCTGGCTCGCCTGATGAAGCCTAGCTCAGCAGGGTCGGGATCGTCTTCGAAGATCTGGACATCTTCGCGTATCCGGCCTGATGAGTTGATGCCTTTGTCGAGTACGGACAGCTTCGGGGACTTTCTCTGCGGGGAGTGGCCGCGTTCTGGGAGGTCACTAGGGTGGTTTGCTGCGATGTTCTTCTCGGATGCGGACATGCCGTCTATTGTTGTTTCTTCTGTGCCCATGGCGAAGGGATCGTCCACGTCCATGGGCATGGTTAGGACGGAAAGGGGGCGTTTCCCGAAAGCGTTCTTGCGGATGCTAGGTGGTGCGAGTCGGACTGGGGAAGGAGATAGGGAAGGGTCGTTCTCTTTACTGGCGTTGGTAGATGTTTCTGATTCACTGTCGGAGACGGTCGTATCAAGGGTAAGGGTGTCATGAGGTTCCTCTGGTTGCTGTGCTTCTTGTTCAATAGGTGTGCTGGGCTGATGCGAATATGCTCGTAAGCTTGAGCTCTCTTCAGCGCTTCTCCGAGTAGTTCGCTTTTTCATAGTAACTGAGGCGATTCTGGCTCCCTTCCGTGGTCGTAGTGAGCGGGACGGTATTTGCTCTTCGGGGATGACTGTGTCGGCGTCTTCGCCTCTTGTTTTCGCCTCGGATACTGCTGACGCTAACTCTGATGGAACGGGAGCGTGGATGGAGGTCATTAGTTTCGCTTGGCGGGCGAATGCATCGTAGTTCTCTTGGAGAAGTGCGCCGGCTGCGGAATTCAGTGCGGAGTCTGGGTTGGGATATATGAGGAGGCAAGAGATTGTCTAAACATGTCAGATGAAGATCCGCAATCGTCGACTGCATATGGTAGGGATACATACAATCAAAACGTCCTTCAAGGTCAAGTTGGGCTTCCAGTCCCGCTTCAGTGTATCCACGCAGACCGCACCCGTCGATTCCTCCACATTCGGATGCCATATCCTTGTCCTGAATGTTGCCTTTGGTGGGCTCTTGGGGTAGTCCTCCGGCATCTTCAGATGCAATCGCCATAGGCCTTGCGAGTATGGTGTACCCTGTGGCCCGGCCAGGAGAGTGGTGAGCTGTGTTAAGTCGTCCCCGGCAGAGGCATCGTCGGAGGGAAAGAGATAGTTGGGAGGAAGTTCTTCGTGCAACGCTGCATGGTCCGCTGCGAGACGTCGTAGAGATGATACCTGTAGGGGAAACACGAGGATGTCAGACGATCGTCGCTCAACCGGGAAAAACTCAATTGGCATCAAATAGCAAGGTAACTTACCATACTGGCTAATTGACGTCGACCTCAAATTTGAGGCCGAAGGCGTTGCGTTGCTAGCAGAGGTTAGGTTCGTTTGGAACCAATTGTTGTGCCGTGGTCTGTTCGTCCAGCTGCCCCTGTCGATCTAGGCGAGTGACACGGACGAGAATCCCTTTGTGGACCGTGAGAGCTCGGCAGAACGATAGATGATTCGCAGCAAGGTGGATGATGATGGCTCGGTCCCGATCCGTTGCCCCCGACGGCCGCTTGTTGTTCTTTGTTTTGATGAGGTGAAGCGCTGGCGACTAGTCCACATCGGGTAAGGAAACAGCGCGCGTGGATCAGTCACGTGTATTCGCGTCTGAATTGCGCGTTTTAGGAAATGTAATGAGCTGCTTACAGCATAGCCGCCCGATAACTAACTAACTAGTTAAATAGTTATAACGTATTGTTCACCACCATGCTGGAGCATCGAGAAAGGACTGCAGATTTGAGCAGCGTGTTTAGCAGATGGAAACTGCCACTGTAGCCTGTCTGTTAGATAAAGGAAACTGGCGGATCTGGCCCAACAAGGCTAACAGGCAAGAAGGAGAACGCAAGATCGGTTTTGAACCCGAAGCTAGGGGCAAAAAAACATAGCTCCGATCACCTCGTATACAGCACCATCTCCCCGGAGCACTTTCAGTAATGCAGTGCCTGTTGAAGCATTCATCGTAGCCAAGCGCTTCACCAGATCCTCTGCCGCCTACATGGCCTTCCTACCCTCTTATATCTCCTATGTTGAGGAGCTCGATAATCTAGATAACCACAAATCTAGCCCTATATCTTGATACCGTGACAGTAACCGCTTGCTCGAACTTTCTTTATATGCTTCCACTTCCCCCTTTCACATCTTGAAAGGCAGGTAGAGTACACCTAGAGTATACACCCGTCTTTGTTTGATCTGTAGCTACTATGAGTGATGTAACTTCGCAAGCCATTATGGTATAGTTCCTTTTTAAGCTAAACAACCGTATACAACGATCTTTGGACCGTCTCATGGTAATAGAAGCACAGGACTATTCACCTGATTACATATTCGTGACTTCCACTATAAGCTAATGCTTCGAAGGTGAAAGGGATAGACACCAAGGCACCAAGGTGGCTGGGTGGCCTGAGGGCTTGGTTCCAGCAACTACGTGCAATGCATAATAGGTTCTAGGCATCTGAAAGTCCATCTTTCGAGGCCATGTTGGTCTATTGGAGCAGAAATAGAGGTCACTGAACTTGAGCGTGAGTCAAACATCAGGCCCAGGAAGTGACTAATGAATGCTTCGGGGGCGCAGTAGTATGACAAAGCACGTGAGACTTACAATACGGAAACGCGGCCGTTTAAAGGCCTCTATAACGGTTGGTTTCGGAATGACATTTAGGATAGTTCCTTTCAGGGTGGCGCAAGACTTGTCAATGCCTAGATCTGGGGTTAGTGGATAGGCTCAAGCCCTCGCCATGAACGGTAGGTCCCATAATTGACGCTCTATGTCCGACTCAGGATCTGGGGTTTAACGTTCTAGGTCGATTGCTTGCTGTTCCTCCAAATTAAGCTCGCACTACTTCAGGCTTACAAGTGGTTGGATTTGAAATGAAAGGGGCAGTCTCGGCATTCCAGAAATCCCTGTGTAATGTGTGTATTTACCATGTCCTCATTAAACGATTAAAAATTACTAGAGAAATGAAATCTTATGTGCGCCGCAGTTATGAATCTCTGGTGAACACGCGGTGAGCCTTTGAAAGGAAGATCCAAAACAGAATAAAAGCCTTCCCAGCAATGTTACATATGTCAGAAGAAGAAAAACCGCAGAACATCCATCCCCTTTGATTTCATAGCGCCTCTTTCTTGCGGCTTAGAGTGGATGGAAGGTTCGATCGCCATGGGTATCTGCTGTTCCCCACCAGAGTGGGGTGTGTGACGGTCGAGACTCGACTCCATCTAAGGGCAAGGAAGAGCACTTGCGCTCTTCATTTACAGAAAAGCGGCGAGGGCAGCACCAGCCACGACGGAAAGACCGACGGGGCCAGCGGTAGCGAGGGGGACACCAGCGCCAGAAGAGGTGCTGGAGCTGGAGCTGGAACCGCTCTTGGACGAAGAGTCACTGGTGGAGGTGGAAGAGTCGGAGCTGGAGGTCTTGGTGGAGGTCTTGGTGGAAGTGGAAGCAGAGGCGCTGGCCGACTTCGCGAAGGAAGAGGGAACACCGCTAGATCCAATGAGGACGCTGGAAGCACCAGCAGGCAGAGAGCCCTGAGTGGGGATCACAGGGGAAGAGGTGACAGCAGCGGAGGGCTGACCCTGGGGCTAGGGTTATGTTAGCAGGTTGTTCTCTGACATGAGGACCAACTATCAAAAGAATATTCTTACCACAGCAACGGAGGACTGAGCAGCGGCCAGAGCCGAGAAAGCGACGAGGAGGATGGAAGAACGCATCTTGCTAGCGAGTGATAATCGAGATCTGAGTGCTCGGTGGTAAATTGAAGAAGTGGATCGTGCGGAGGCGATCGGTAGACTAGCGAGTGTCTTTGAGGTGAAGAGGTGAAGCGAAAGTTGTTGAGGTTCGTGAAACGACCGTGGGGGATGCTTTATATCAGTTGGGGAAGAAGGGAAAGGGACGCAGTGGTTGACAGGCGCAGGGGCATCCTTTAAATAGAGTAAAGCAGGGGAGTGGAAAGAGAGGATTCGAGCCAAAAAATTATAAATTAGGAATAAAAAAATAATAATAAAATTAAGACAAAAAGCAATTGCAGGACAACAGGTGCCATTCATCCCTCTGCAATCCCCATCAGCCCTGTCTGCACACCTTTCACAACCTCCTCGTCTACACTCCTAGTGGCAATGGGAGGGAAAGGGATCCACTGGGCGAAGGGCAGCATCAGCAGCTCGGTCCGCGTCTCGCATTTTCTGGATGAGTCTGAGTCGCTGCCCGTGGCTGAGAGGGCGGGACGAGCCAGCGTCGAGCGTGCAGGGCGATGCTGGAAAGACCAGTGCCAAGGCGTACTGGAGAGTAAACAATCATCAGATGGCGCAACTCCAGTGCCCCAAGTCGGACTAATTGCAGGCAAAGACGGGCCACTAGTCCAGTTAGTCAGCATTCTGAATGGCCTCCTCCGCAAGAGGGTTGCGTATACCTCTGACTCTTTTTTGCTATTTTTGGGGAGGCCATCGGAACACAGCGTCAGCTGCCGCGATCCACTCCTGCTGCGGGCGCCCCGCCCAATGATGGTCGTGTCCTATAGATCTACACGCCTGGAGCCACCGCGGTTGGTTCGAATAATGTGAATGCAACCTGAGTTCAATCTGGCCCTTGACCAAAGCGGGAAAGGAGAAATTAATGGGGGTGGGAGAAACGCAAAGGAAAATAGAAGCCCAGTCTCTCAATTCCTCTTGTTCATCTGTTTTTTGAGTTTAATGGACCACTGATCAAATATCTATTAAGGGATATCTCCTGTGTCTGATTCTCATTCTAACCCTGTTTGAGAAGTTTCAAGCCTAGACTTAAGAGAGCAAATGGTACAAAATATCTAGTCAAGTAAAACTATAGAGGGAAAAATAGACGTTAGACAGTCACAGCACCACTGAAGGGGCGGGCCTTCACCCTTCCCACTAAATCTTTAGATTACTGGAGTCACCCATCCTTAGGGCCGCTCTGGCATGCGCACCACCGGCCCGCATGGACCAGCCCAATTGGCAAATTGAGAAATTGAGAAGAAAAAAAAAAAGGCAAAGAGACTATTCAAGTTTTAACGCACGAAGCATGCCTGCCACCGCATGAATGCCTTGTCCTATCCTGTCCTGTTCTTGCCCAGCCACGCATTCAAAGCTTGTCATACGAGGCAGTACATCCGACCAGTCTAGCCTTCCATGGCCGTCAGGCACGCCACTTCGAAGAAGAACAACAACAACAACAGCTGACGGGTTTTACCGACAAACAAGTTGGTGAGATGGTTTGTAGTAAAGATACTGTAGCAACGGCAATACTTAACCGATAACAAGCCTCCATTACTGCTAGATCCTGCTTGTCCACGTAACAAACCATCAAAAGACGCATCATCCATCCATCCCAACCCTCACAATCGATACCTGACGTAAGATCATGACGAGCCCTTCGGCACCACCGCACAATAGAACGTGATTTGACCCCTGCATGGCTCGTCCTTTAAGCACTTCTACACACCTTTCATTCATTTTCGGTCGTCTTCCGGAGTACAGCCGATCCGGAAAAATAATTAACATCAACCATAAATAAGAGGCACAAGACTAGTTGGTAAATAGTATGGTTGACCTGCAAGATGCCAAGAGGGCAGTTGCTGTCTTGTCCTGTTCCTACATGAGCAAAGCGTACGTATGCAACCGATGCGAGGTGTGCATGGACCTGGGAAGTGTCGATCAATCCTTTCTGTCTTATTATTTTCTTCCTTCCTTTTCTTCCTTCCTTTTCTTTCTTTCTTTTCCCCGGCCCTCCTCCATTTAAGACATGGCACTAGGCCAGACCAGTCTACCGTAAGGTACTGCGGTATCAGGGGTCTTAAATCTCCGGTTCTCAAGAGGGTCGGATACGGACATTTTACTGAATTACCACCCGCGTGATGCAAGGGAAAAAGTGCCTCGCACACGTACTCCATACCTATCAACTGGGCAATAATAAACACTGAATTCATCCTCGACTCAACTTTACTTACCTCCCTCCCTCGTACAGGGATGAACATGACGCATGGCAGGCCACAAGGGTTAAGAAAGAAGGAAGGCTTCATTTACAATATTATCTAGGCGAGGCTAAGAATTCCACCGGGCTTTCTCTCTCTAACCCTGCCAATGCTCACCAGCCCCTCTCTCTATCCCGCCCTTGTCTCAATCTTAACCCTCGGACGCCATCTCCATCTCCCCCGTTATTTCGGTCGAGATTGAGACCCTCCCATTGGTGGGGCGCCACCAAATTGGGCACTGAATGAATACTATCCATAATGAGAATCAATCAATAAGTAGATGGCGCCAGCCTTTGAACTGTGATGTCCTTTCGGTGAAGACTCACATACACGTTACATAACAGGGTCCATGGCCCGGAGTTTTCTTTTCTTTGTCGTCGTTAAATAGTGTCTGTCTTCCCCCGTGAAGGCAGGGGAAAAGAAGCAAAAAGAGACCTATCGTTCTCGGGGTTACGGGGTAAGGCTGTAAGCGGTGGTTGGGTTACGTTGCTTTCCCTCATTATTGACTATTATTGCCCACCAATTTCCCCCGTCATCTAGACTACTAACTAGGCCCAGCCAGCAAAATGCTATTTAGAAAGGACTTGTCATCCTCATACTTGCACCTATAGATGACCACTAATAGATCTTCGTATTCATACCCACTTGGAACATCCATCATCTCCATCTCCGTTATTACTTCCATGACCATTAGATAATGCGTCATTAACCACTGTTGGATATTAGATCTAGACAAACCACTGTACGGAGTAGAGGTCTACGTTTACCCTCCATGTCACCGTGATATGTCTTACATTCAGGCCAGTCAGAAGGCCTGACCTTATGTGTGGTTGTGTTGTTATCCTCCTGCCCTTTCTCCGTGTCTTGCTTTAGACGTGCGCTTGTTTCTCTTCCCAACTAATCAAACCATCAACTTACCCCACCACCTCTCCTCGTTTACGAACTGCTAAAAAAACAAGTAAAATGACCCCTATTGGACATGTTTCTCACTTCCCGTC
Organism: Aspergillus welwitschiae; assembly: GCF_003344945.1. NCBI lineage: Eukaryota > Fungi > Ascomycota > Eurotiomycetes > Eurotiales > Aspergillaceae > Aspergillus > Aspergillus welwitschiae. Next base: position 1,465,126 of record NW_020798696.1, read on the forward strand.
TTTAATGACTCGATTATCTGGTATAAGCCAAGACGGGCTGAAAGTTTGCGACACAGCGCCTTAAATAGAACCGGATGGAAAGTCCAAGATTGAGCACTGGAGTGTGTCAGGCAAGAGGGGTCCGAATTGCCTCACCACTTCCAGAATCATTATGAATGAGCAGATACTTACCCTCCCACTGCGACGGATGATTGACCTAACTATAAAATGCATGCGGAACATCATTCGCTGACTTACAATTCAATGATCTACTGACTCTTGCGTGGCCTTGCTCTCGTCACCTGCAGGACTAAAACTGAACGGTTGACTGAAATCAGAAAGTGAAGGCCGGCGATGCCTACCACGAGTCCGAAGACTATTTACTGCTTTTACTCAATGCCTACTTTGTCCACATCTACCAGACTGCACAACTACTTACCCTACCAGCAAGCAGCATCAACACAACATCAATTGTCAACGTTTGTCTACACCGATTACCCTACCCCATTGGTCTGCCGCGTCATCCCGCGCAAACTACTATATAAATCGGAAGGGGGAGAATTCTGCCACATCCAAGTCCGGACATAATTCCCGAATTCATTATTGATGACGATGCTCAACGCTCAAGAGATGACGATGTGGATGACAAGATCGATGGATGGACGCGTCGACATGTACGCGACTACTTGACACACATTTTGACTTACATGCCATCGCGTGTGCAGCGCATCTTCTGAATGAATGCCTACATCATTTCACTCCATCCCATCACAGCCACTTTATCTTGGATTCCGGGGCTAGAACGGGCCGTTCGACGGATGGACAACATTCCAGTCAAGATGGCGGATAATGGTCCGCGGGAGCTGGGGACGCGAAGAACGTGTTAATCTTATTGAAGAATTCTATATGACAGGGTTGGATATGCTGGATGTCATGGATGGATTTGATGACGATATACGCGTTGCAGCTTGGTATTCCGTGTTGAGGGAGCGTTTCTGGGCTATCCCACTTTCTTGCTCAAAGCGTAGAGAAATCCCGCAGGTAGGTAAGAGTGTAGAGGCTGATAACCTGGCCGTCACAATCAAGGAAATTGACGTGTCCGTGGTAGGTATTGTGTAGACCTAAACCTGTTCATTTCCAACATCTTCTCTGCCCCCGCCACTTTCGAGCGCTGCTCTGCGACAACTCGATTCATTTAGCCATAGATGCCTCAATGACTGACTGTACCATGCTCGCCCTTATACCATCCCGATATTCCACACCTAGACTCAGTAGTAAGTCACCAAGCCAAACAAGCACAGGGTTTGATATCAAGCCCTGTAAACCCATAAACACCCATTTCAATATACACCTCCAATACCACAAGCAATTGTATCAATCAACTATCTTTTCATTTCGAACCCATCAATCAATCAGTTAGTCAAAACGTACATATATAATACACCCATCCCACACCCATATCCCAACCAACCAACCAACCAACCAACCCAATCCCCTCCAACACTCATTCCTTAATAGGAACCTCCCCCTTCATCCAATCCGCAAACTCCTTTCTCTTAGCCTACCAACACATCAGCATACACACACTTATCCCACAACCCCAATTCCACAGATACTATCATGGAGAGGTAAAACTCACCCTAACATCCCAAAACCCATACCGCTCCTCCAACCTAAGATACGGATTCCTACCACCACCCTCACGCTCAATCTGACCCGCCCATTCACTCCAACTAATCGGCTTGAGTTTTTCAGCGCCGAGGACAAGCCCGGCCGAGACGAGGACTAGTGATGCGAGGGCCTCGATGACAATGTCGAGCGGGAGGGCGGTGCCTGCTGTGCTTGATGTGTTGCTGTAGAGGAGGGTGTGTTCGTGGGCGGAGTAGCCTCTATATATTGATATGTATTTTGTTAGCTGGGGGAGTTCTTCTTCAATGTGATTTTGCTTTGATATGGTGTGGTGTGGAGGGATCGATGTAGGTGGGTAGGTGTTCCAACGTACGCATGGGCGAGCAGGACGAGGCCGAAGAATGTGATGATGCGAGAGAAGAATCCCATCTTTTTTCTCTTTCTTCTTTTTTTCCCTTTCTTTCGCGATATTCTGAGGGATCGGGAATGAATGAGTATTAAGAAGGGTCCTGGTGTTGGATGGGGGGCCCGTGGTCGAGATTGGCTCGCTGGTGATCTTGGAGTCTATCAGTAGCTTGCTTACCTAGTTGGTAGTTAGCTAGCTGTATGTAATCTGCGTACTGGGTTCTACGGTAGACCAATGGTACCTTTTCTGCACTTGGCAAGGAATTCAGGTCCGGATCACCCACCCCGCCAGAGGCCCAACCAAGGTTTGATTGAATTGGGCAGCACCTCATTTGTTCAGTTCATCCCACTTGGTGTGATTATTTTGTGAGGGTTTGTTGGGATGGAACTACCAATCTACGATGATGTCGGCTACATGTGCACCAGTAGTGTAGAAATTGGGTATTTATTTTGGTTTTTGGTATTCGTTATGCCGAGGGGTGTCCCCAGTCGGCTTGGGTTATTCAAGTTCATGACAGTATATTTCCGTGGGATAGCATCAAATAATCCATCATCACGCCATTTATCTTCATCATTAAACGTTCCGCTTACAGCTTCTGCATGGCAGCCTGTTGGGGTTTCATTAGCATTATCACGACTCCCTAGGTGTTCATCTTTACTTACAACATCGGTGGACTGGACGTGGTCCTCGTCCTCCTCGATCTGAGCCTGGAGCTCATCAAGGGAGACCTTCTCGTCCTCAACGACAAGGTTGATCTGGAGCTTCTTGATACCGTAACCGACGGCAACAAACTTGGAGGCACCCCAGACAAGACCATCGATCTCAATGGCACGGACGTTGGCCTCCATAGTCTCAATGTCGGTCTCATCATCTGTAGCGAGTTAGAATCATACACAAGATCCAAAAATGGAAGATGGAACATACCCCAAGGCTTAACCTCAAGAGTCACGAGAGACTTGGCCACGGGCTTGGGCTTGGCCTCCTTCTTCTTCCTGTACTCAGCAAGACGAGCCTCACGCTCCTTGACGACCTCGGGGTCCTCCTCCTCCTCGTCGGAGCCGAAGAGGTCCATGTCGTCGTCGTCGTTGGCAGCCTTGGGGTTGGTGGGCAGCTCAGTGGACTCAGGGCCGTAGGCAGTGTAGGGCTTGGAGGCATCGCCGGGGAGAGTGGCGTGCTCAGCCTCGAAAGAGGCGATGTTCTTGTACCAGCGAGCAGCGTGGGGGTACTTCTCGGCGTCAGGGGCACCGGAGAAGGCCTTGAAGGTCACGACATCGGCCTGGGAAGGAGCATCGCTATATTCCAGTTAGCTTCATGCCACCATCATCGCTAGTGATTATATCCATGAACGACGGAAAACAAAAAGCAAAGAAGAATTTTTCCAAGTAATCAGAAACGCGATTGCTCGCAATTGTGTTTAATCTTGCAGCGGGGTCTTAAGCCGCCTCATAAACACGGACCAATTTCTTTTCATCATGCAAACAAGGAAGAATCTTTCACAAGGCACCAATGCTAAGGGGGGAGGGGGGGAAGGATCCCTAAAGGTGTGCCTTACCCAACAATGTAGCTCCTGGTAGCCAGGTAGTTGTTGGCAACTGAGGGGTACCATTAGTTACTGCTGAGAGCAGATTGGAAAGGGAAATGATAAAAAAGAGAGGGAAAATGTGAACATACGGGTGAGGCCGGCTTCGGAAGCGAGATCAGTGAAACCCATTGTGAATGTGTGTTTGGGGGATGTGTGTGGTGAGTAGAAGAAAAGAAGAAGAAAAGGAGGAATAAATAGGAGGGGAAAGGTGTTCTGAAGTATTTTTTCAGCGGAGGGTCCGAGTAGTGAAATTTTTCGGCGGCACCAAGTGAGCCCCTCATTCCGGCCGGTCATGTGACCCCACGGTGACGGAGCTAGCTGGCCCTCTTGGGGGAGCTTCCGCCACTCACCGTCCGCCGTGCGGTGGAGCCTTCGAGAAGCCTCGCGACGCCTGAGAGGCAATCGGCTGGCCGCCTGTCCCGGCGAGGTATATAGGTGCCCCCCAGCTATATCGGGAGCTCGACTGAAGATCTGCAGTGTTGTGCCATTTGTTTTCACACCCAACTGTGCATACGGTCGGTGTTTTGACCATGTCGTCAAGGTTACAACTCGCTCGGGGTCGGCTTCTCCGGCCATCCTCCCTACCGTCATCGAACCGCGTTCTTCAACCTTCTCAAGCATTGCGTCTACTTGCGCGCACCCGGATCGCGAATCTCGCCCGGCACCCGTCCGTCTTGCCTATACGCACTTATGCCAATGGCCGCCCTCATCCTCCCGGAGGTACACATCGCATGAACCTTGGTGGTGAACCAGAAAAGTCAGCCTTGGAACAGTTCGGTGTCGACCTCACAGCCAGGGCTAAGGCAGGCAAGCTGGACCCGGTCATTGGACGTGATGCCGAAATCCATCGCACCATTCAGGTTCTCTCCAGACGAACGAAAAACAACCCCGTTCTGATTGGAGCTGCGGGTACCGGAAAAACTGCGGTCTTGGAGGGTTTGGCACAGAGGATTGTTCAGGGAGACGTTCCAGATAGCATCAAGGACAAACGTGTTATTGCGCTGGATCTGGGTTCTCTCATTGCTGGTGCTAAGTTCAGAGGTGATTTTGAAGAGCGGTTGAAATCTGTTCTTAAGGAGGTCGAGGATGCGCAAGGGGGTGTAATCCTCTTCATTGATGAGCTTCATACCTTACTTGGCTTGGGAAAGGCGGAAGGCAGTATCGACGCCAGCAACCTTCTGAAACCGGCTTTGTCTCGCGGTGAGCTGCAATGTTGCGGTGCCACGACTTTGAACGAGTACAGATTGATTGAGAAGGACGTGGCTTTGGCTAGACGCTTCCAGCCTATCCAAGTCGGGGAGCCCTCGGTTGCTGCTACTATATCCATCTTGCGTGGTATCAAGAACAAGTATGAAGTGCACCATGGTGTCCGAATCACGGATGGTGCTTTGGTGGCGGCGGCAACTTACAGCAACCGGTACATCACGGATCGATTCCTTCCCGATAAGGCGATTGATCTGGTAGACGAGGCGGCGTCCGCCTTGCGACTACAGCAAGAATCGAAGCCCGATGTGATCAGAGAGCTCGACCGCGATATTACCACCATCCAAATTGAGCTCGAGTCGCTTCGCAAGGAGACTGACGTCAGTAGCCGCGAAAGAAGAGATAAACTTCAGGAAGACCTGAAAGTCAAACAAGAAGAAGCGAGGAAATTGACTGAGGTATGGGAGAAGGAGAAAGCAGAAATCGAAGAACTCAAGCGTGCCAAAGAGGAGCTGGAGCGTGCTCGTTTCGAATTGGAGAAAGCTCAAAGAGAAGGAAATTTTGCAAAGGCTGGTGAACTGAGATATGCCACCATTCCGAGTCTCGAAGCCAAGCTGCCTAAAGAGGGCGAAGAGCAAGCCACAAAGGCCCAGACTAGTCTCATTCACGACTCCGTCACCGCTGATGACATCGGAAATGTGGTCTCTCGGACTACTGGCATCCCTGTCAACAAGCTAATGGCCGGTGAGGTGGAGAAACTCATCAAAATGGAAGACACCCTACGCAAATCCGTCCGTGGACAGGACGAGGCTCTCTCCGCAGTTGCAAATGCAGTCCGCATGCAAAGAGCAGGCCTTAGCGGAGAGAATCGACCCCTCGCCTCGTTCATGTTCCTTGGTCCTACGGGTGTTGGCAAGACAGAGCTCTGCAAGAAGATGGCTGAGTTCCTGTTCTCCACGGAGACAGCTGTTGTTCGGTTCGACATGAGCGAATTCCAAGAAAAGCACACTATCAGTCGTTTGATCGGCTCTCCAGCCGGCTATGTTGGATACGATGACGCCGGTCAACTTACAGAGGCCGTGAGGAGGAAGCCTTACGCGGTTCTGCTATTCGATGAATTTGAGAAGGCGCATCGCGACATCTCTGCTTTACTGTTGCAAGTCCTTGATGAGGGGTTCCTCACAGATTCTCAGGGCCACAAGGTTGACTTTAGGAATACTCTGATTGTTCTAACGTCGAATCTTGGCGCCGACATTCTTGTAGGTGCCGATCCTTTGCACCCCTACAAGGAAGGTGGCGATAACGAGCTTTCGCCTGAAACCAAAAAGTCGGTTATGGATGTTGTACAATCGGCCTATCCGCCAGAGTTCCTCAACCGTATCGACGAGTTTATTACTTTCAAGAGGCTGTCCCGCGACGCTCTGAGGGATATTGTTGATATCAGAGTGAAAGAGCTGCAATCACGTCTCGACGACCGCCGAATGACTCTTCAAGTTGACGACGAGATCAAAGACTGGCTTTGCGACAAGGGCTATGATCCTAAATACGGAGCTCGGCCCCTCAACCGCTTGATCGCCAAAGAAATCGGCAACAAGCTGGCTGATAAGATCATCCGCGGCGAAGTCACGTCTGGGCAAACCGCTCGTGTCACGTTCAATGCAGACAATAGTGGACTTGCAGTAACAGCAGAAGCCCCGGTGGCAACAGAAACTGAAAGCTCATAAAATGGTTTTCCTTGCTCATGTTGATCTCCTTATCTTTGGGTATTGGCGCTATTGTCTGGAAAAGGTGTTTAGATGATGACCTTGTATGACTTGATCTCTACTCTTACTCATTGTATCATAGCATAATCTCTATTGTATCATATGTGACGACTAAATTGTATATATATTTATGTGTTGATCTCAATTACTATAGAATCTCCATTTCGTTGTTTTCCTCCGTGCTCTGATTCCCCGCGCTGTCACTTGATCTGGCTCAGTAATGCCGCTTTGAAGGCGTGTTCTTCCATATCACTCGGCTCATAGGACGCGCCTCTTAGCAGGCACTTGCTCAATCTGACAACAACCATCCATGCGTTATGGAGCCACAAACGAAGAGAAAGCGTACGACATATCCCTCACACGTCGAGTCTTTCAATACCTGGTCCAACCATGACGACCTTCTCCAATCGAGGTTTTCAAGCAACTTGCCGCCCACTTCGCAAAAAACACTAAGAGCAAGAGCATCTACCTCCAACGATACTGAGCTTTATCGATCTGGAAGTGGTCTGTTTGAGCACACCGTCGATGACGAACTTGAACAAGTTGTAGTGGCAGTGGATGTGAGAGATTCGGGTACCGTCGGCTGTTCCTATTATTCTGCGTTGGAAGAGAAGCTATACCTCCTAGGCGATCTACGCTATTCCACTAAAGAGATTATCGACAGTTGTTTGTCTGATCTTCCCCATTCCGTACTTCGGCGGCTAACGAGTTTGAAGTGATCCTCCAGACGAAGCCTACAGTACTCTTGATATCTCCTCGTGTGGATCCAAACAACCTCCAAGAAAGACCGTGGCCTGAACGAAATAGCGGTTGGTGGAGCATACTTTGTTGTCTTGTTAGATTTGAACATATCTGATATTCGCAGATACACTCTCCTATGTGCCCTACCAACTCGAAGTCCGTCCATCGCAAGAATTCAACTTTTCCAACGCAAAAACCAGATTGATTGCTTTGGATATATCCTCAAGGCATGAGCATCGCATTAAGTTCTTAGTGCCACACAGTGGGTTTGTTGATGGGGAACAATTGGATGCCGAGAATCTGGACCTCACTTTGCAGGAAGGCAAGCTTTTGAATGTGTACGGTTCCGTCGATATGGAAAACAGTGTGACGATTGGATGCGCCGGTGTCATTCTCGCTTATTTACAAAGGCGTCGGGCGTCCATGTCGATATCCAACGATAGAGCCTCGGGAATCCTCAGAGTATCATCTGTGGAAATGTTCGCTCTAACTGGAACTATGTAAGCCTTCGTTTTCCTCAAAACAGATAAACGACCTATTTACAACGGAGCAGGTTTGTCAACGGCAGAACCTTACTTTCGCTCCAAATTATGGAGTCCGAATCCCACCCCAGTATGGTGAATCATGGGCCAGGAAGGAAATCTACTTCATCAAAAGAAGGGCTATCGGTTTATGGCCTGTTCCAGCGCTTTGCATGTACACCCCAAGGAAGGAACCAACTGAAGCAGATGTTCCTTCGTCCGAGCGTGGAACTTGACGTTATCAACGAGCGGCATTCCTTCATTGGTGTGTATCTTAGGACTGACAATTTTAATCCTTTCGACAAAATGGTCAAAGGCTTGAAGCATATTAAGAACCTCCATTATGTGATGATTAATCTTCGAAAGGGCATCAGTACCGGAAGCGGGAAGATTATGGGTTTCAAGGCGACTGTGTGGGCTACTTTGCTGGCCGTATGTCATAATATTCTGATTGTGGTGATGCCTGGCTAATATGGCATAAGTTTGCCTTTTATGGCATCGACATTTACGACGCTTTGCGAGAGACTTCGGGTGGGACTAACCTAGCTTTACATAGCAAGGTTCTACTCAAATATCGCTGTTGCAAGAATCAGCTAACTATGTTGCAGGCGCTCCGTGCTTTTGAGGCAGCTCAACTGTACAAAGTCGGCAGAATGATACAAGAAATGGTATGCATAGCACTCATTCCCGATCTCAACCTATCCTGACTATAGAAGGTCGACATTGATAGCTCTGAGGAACAAGGCAGAACGGTTGTGAAGCCTGGAATAGACAGGGACTTAGATCGGATCAAAGACAGATATGACGGCCTGAACAGCCTTTTGAAGCAGGTTGCGATAGAGATAGCAACTACCATCCCCGAGAGTTACGATATAGATGTCAATGTCGTTTACTTCCCGCAACTCGGCTTCAACATTGCAATCCCACTGAATAATGCGGGAGACGCCGCTTACAGAGGCGCCGAAAATGAGTGGGAGCTTATGTTTTTCACAGAAAACAGAGCTTATTTAAAGGACTTCAGGATGAGGGAGATGGATGACAAATTAGGTGACATCTACGGGATAATCTGTGGTTTGTCTTCGGCTCTTAATGCACTTTTGTGGACAACGCAGCTGATAACCTAATAGAGAGGGAGATTGAGATTGTTTACGACCTTGCACAAAGGGTACTGCAGTATGAAAAAGTCCTTTTGGAGGCATCAGATATATGTGGGCAAATAGACAGGTAAAAGATAGGTCTGAACGATTGATGCAGTTATCTCACTTTGTGATAGTCTACTTGCAATGGCTCATGCAGCTAGCTCCTACAAGTTGGTGCGACCTAAGATGGTGCAGGAAGATGTTATCAAGATCAAGGGTGGCAGGTAAGACAGCTGGCGCGCACATGTGCCCAGAAAGCTAATTTAAAAAAAGACATATCCTACAAGAGCTGACAGTCTCGTCTTATGTGCCCAATGATACCTATCTAATTGGCAGAAGGACACAGAGAGAGTCGTTGGAACCAATCTGCTCAACACTCAAGCCATACGAGAATGAGTGTGAACCAAGCATGCTACTACTTACAGGACCGAATTACTCTGGGAAGAGCGTTTACATGAAGCAGGTGAGCTTCTACTCTGGCACCAATGGAAGCTAGCTGATGAGGTGCTATGCAGGTAGCTCTCATCATCTATCTAGCGCAGGTGGGAAGGTATGCAACACCTGGCCCAAGATAATCAAAGCTATAATACTCAGCATAATAGCTTTGTCCCAGCTGAAAGCGCAGAACTTGGGATCATCGACAAAATCCTGGTCAAGTCGAACACTCAAGATAGCGTCTCCCAAGTAAGTTGGTGAGCCGTCTATCATACTTAAAATCTAATTTCTTGCACGCAACCCAGATACAAAGTACCTTCATGAACGATCTGCAGCAGCTATCATTTGACCTGAAGCAGGTAACCGGCCATAGTCTGCTGTTGATAGATGAGTTCGGTAACGGCACCAATGAGAATGGTTCGTATACCAACAACCTCGAATGTCTAGCCAGAAGCTGAAACTCTTAGATGGAATCGGACTGGCATGCGGAGTCCTCGAGAACATACTAAACCGTGAAGATGCTCCCAAAGTCATAGCTGCAACGCATTTTCATGAGATTCTCGCAAACGAGTACCTCAAACCCAGGCAGCAGTTACAGCTCGGCCACATGGAAGTCCGAGTGCATGAAGAACCCGGTGAAGCTGAAGATCAAATTACTTATCTTTATAAGTATAGCGCCATTCTCGCACTGCACTTATAAGCAGGAAGTACTAAGAGACATGGCATAGTTTCCGCACAGGACGAAGCGATCAAAGCTTTGGAACAATGTGCGCTCCTTTTCTCTACGGGGGAATCAAGAATCTATGGACAATTCCCTGACTGAGCACGATACAGATGCGCTGCAATGAACGGAATCAGCCAGACTATCGTCGATCGAGCAAACGAAATTGCCGCACTATCTGCCCGTGGTGAAAATCTGATTGCCGCTTGCGCTGTGCTTTCGACTCAAGAGACGCAGGCTCTGGAAGATGCAGTAGGATATATGCTATCTGTTTGCTTCTGGTCCTCTGTTGAGATTGCTAACGGGGTCTTGCTTGAAGGACAGATTAGCGAGAGAGTTCCTGTCGTTGGATCTTTCTGAGGCTTGTGATGTTACTAAGTTGGTGAGGGATAGGCTGGAGAGAATGTTCGATGGTTCTGGTGCGGGTCCTTGACTGCCACGTTACTATAAATTTTTACCCGTTGAGGTTCAGTTATGATGCCGTGAAAGGTCGGAACGTAATGAAGTTCGCCACATTGGCAACTGCAGAGTGCTACTACTAGTACTCCTACCACTAGCACCTGGTCGGAGTATTCGTCGCTTTCATTAAGTTGTCTTTATGAGATTGTTCTATACTACTCGGTTACAATTACTGATGGACGCTAAATCCAGCAAACCCAGAATTGAACAGTCAGACAAAAGTTTGTATCATCGAGTAGAAGATTATCTATATACACACAAAGACCCATTTTCGCACACATTGAACGCCAGTAATGTATGTCTCCAACTGTGCTACCGCAGTACCAAGAAACTGAACCAGAAGAACTAGAATCAGAGCTTAACACTCTTGACCACGTTCTTCTTGATACCCGTAAGTTCACCACCATATCCACCACGACCTTCACCACCCTTGTACACCTGGCGAATACTGCCGAGCTTCTTCTTCTTCTCCTCGTATCTCTTTCTCTTCTTGACACGAGGGTTGCGAGAGTCCTTGCTACGCTTAGGCGCAAGACCCTTGTTCTTCTCGATCTGGTAGGTGATAGCACGCTTGCCATCGGGGCCGACTTCTTCCTGGATCTCAACGTGGCCGCCTTCACGGGCGGCCGCAGCGTAGGCGTCAGCGCGCGCCTTCTTGTCGTCCTTGCGCTGCTTGCCGCGAGCCGCGACCATGTCGTAGTAGTCGTCATCGTCAGATCCTTCGTCGCCGCGGAGCTGCTTGGCGACCCGGTGGTCTTCGTCGTCACTGTCGCCGCCCAGCTGCTCGGAGTCCTTCAGTTTCTGTTTACCACGTCTCTCGGCTTCGGCGTTCAGGCGGGCTTGGCGGTCCCTTAGACGCTCACGGTAAGGAAGATCTGCATCACCACCTGCGTCACGACCGGCTGCGTTACGCTTGTTGGCTTTCTGTGCGAGTTGAGATGTGTAGAAGCGGAGAGAACGCTTCTGCTTGGCCTTCTCTTCGGCTTCCTTGGCTGTGAGGGCGTCTTCGTCACCGAAGTCGGAGTCGTCGGCTTCCTTGGTCGATTTGGTCTTCTGGGCGGCTCGTTTCTTGCTCGATCCGGAAACGAGCTTCGATAGATCGGCCAGGTTGGCTTCGGTCTGCCGGAGTCGCTCTGCTCGCCGAGCCTCTGCCTCGGCTTGTGCTGCCTCGGCTGCGCGTTGTGCCTTGGATACCTTCTCTGTCTTCTTCTTGTTCTTCTTGGAAGTTTGCTCCTCCTTGCCCTTGCTCTTTTGCTTGGCCGTAGGTGCGTCGGACATGATTTCATCAACTTCGGAGTCATCCTCGGCTTCTGATGCCTCCGGCTCGGGTTCACTAAGGTTCTTGACGGTCTCCCAGAGTTTCCTGAACTTGACTAGGGATCCCATTATTGGGTGGGCTCGTAGCTGAGCAGGCGATAGCGGAGCAGGCTTGCCGGAGTCGTCGGTGGAAGAGGTCAGGAGCATAAAGTACATGCCGATCGTACCAAGGTAAGCAGACAGAGCGCGGAACTTGACAACTGCAACAGGTGCGGAATCCGGGGCATCTTCGGAGTCATCGTTGGCATTGAAGCTCCGAGCGGCCTTGGCGAGGGCCTGATGCGTGGACTGAAGGTCGGCAAAGTCTTTCGCTAGGGGTTCGAACTCGGGATATCTGGACTTGAGTATCTTCAACTTCTCCTCTTCGCTCATATCCTCCGTAATCTCCAGTTGTGGTAGAACCTCTGTCACCTCACCGCCATCCCCCGCATCCTTCTGGTCCTTGCCGGATTCAACCCATTCAGATTCGTCAAAGCCAAAGTCTTCCTCGTTGATGGCCTGCAGATGCTTCTGCTGAAGTCGCTTGGCTTCTTCCTCCTCCTCAAGAGCGTCTGCTTCCGTTTCGATCTGATCCGCACTGTAAAGGTCCTTCTTGGACGAACCCCAAGCGGCGATACCTTCCTCGTCGTCTTCAGATCCCGGACTGCCGCCGCGCTTCGACTTGGATTTTGACTGAACACCATCCATGTCATCCTCATCGTAGTCGTCGCCTTCGTCAAGGTCTTCCTCATCATCGAGATCTAGATCGTCTTCATCGTCGTCGTCGTCCTCGTAGCCCATGATCTCTTCGTCCGATGCCTGGAGAAGTTCCTCTAGAAGCATAAACCTGTTAGTTAAGCATACCCACAGCATGCGCTTTGTACAACGAACCTTCCTCAGCCACTCTCCGACGTCTCTTCGCTTCCGGCGCCTCTTCTAGTAGGATTTGGTCGCGACCAGTCTGGAACTCATCCTCCGAATCATCGAATCGCTCCTCGATGTGGAATTTGGACGGACCATGCTTGTCCGCCTTGGGGGCCGCAGGGCGACCGCCGGCCTTTCTTTTTTTACCCATGATAGACTGTGTATGAGGGTATGAGAGAGAGAATTGCTAGTTCGGACTAAATCCTCCGCAGCGAATCGATAAACTTTCGCAATAAAAATTTGGGAGGGACACTCTCACCGCCCGGCAGACACTAGCCTCAGTTGGGTGTTTGCACCGTTTGGCGGGTCTCATGTTCCGCGGAGGATCACGCCTTCCTATCCGGAACTGTTCCTATCATCTTTCCCAAAAAGCAACAAGATCCCGCTGCATTCTCTCAAAATCGGCCATTGTCCTCGAACAGGAAGCTTCGAACAGCCCCAGACATCTTCTTCCTTTCTCTCCCCCCAATCTCACTTCTCTTTCTTTCCTATGCATTCTCTGATACCCACCATCTTTTACAACTCTTCCCCGACGACGCTGGGAATTTATACCATTCTTTGCGGACTATTCCTATACTCTGCTAGCAAAATGTTCGGCTTTGGTCGTAATCAGTTCGTCGTTCAGGGCAGGGTATGTTTCCATTGTCGCCTCCCATATTTTTTGCCCTTGGCATAGTTGGCTAACCTCTTCTTTAGACCGTCGTTATCACAGGCGGTTCGGAGGGGATGGGCAAGGCCGTGGCTTGCCAGCTTGCAGAGAAGGGTGCAAATGTTGTGCTTGTCGCACGCACGGAGTCGAAGCTCCAGGATGCCCTCGAGGCTGTCAAGGTAAGTAGAGCCTCGGTTCTTTGGAAAAATCTCAGCTAACTCTCAATTCTCTTGAAGGGTACGGCGGCTGAAGCCGACCGGCAGAGATTCCACTACATCTGTGCGGACCTGACCAATGCTGCGGAGTGTGACCGTGTCATGGCCGAAGTCACCGAATGGAACCACGGACAATCTCCCGATATCGTATGGTGCTGCGCAGGATACTGCAGCCCCGGCTTCTTTGCCGAGACCCCCGTCCAGACATTGAGGGACCAAATGGATACGGTGTACTGGACAGCTGCCAACACTGCTCATGCAATCTTGAGACGGTGGCTAGTACCTATAAGTCCCAGCCAGCAGATGCCGCTACCTCCCAGACATCTTATCTTCACATGCTCTACCCTCGCATTTGTGCCCATTGCTGGTTATGCTCCTTACTCGCCGGCCAAAGCCGCGATTCGCTCATTGTCTGATACTCTCAGCCAAGAAATTGAGATGTACAACGGTTCTCGCGCCGACAAGTGCCGCTCGGAGGCTCCAGCCACGGACGTGAAGATCCATACAGTCTTCCCCATGGGCATTCTCAGCCCTGGATTCGACAACGAACAGAAGCTCAAGCCGGAGCTTACTAAGAAGCTGGAGGCTGCTGACAAGCCACAGACTCCGAGGGAGGTTGCAAACATTGCGATCAAGGCCCTGGAGAGGGGCGAGTACATGATCACCACGATGTTCGTTGGCGATGTGATGAAGGGATCAGCGCTCGGAGGCAGCCAACGCAATTCATTCATTAAGGATACCTTCACTGGCTGGCTCAGCAACTTGTTGTTCCTGCATGTCAGCCCCGATCTCAGGAGGCAGGCCTGGAGCTGGGGTGAGAAGCACGGCGTTCCATCTCGCCCGAGAGAGTAATCAATGGGGGTCTTCTATGCTTTGTGTGCCGTCGTTTGGTGTATGCGTTAGATACCCTGAGCGTGTCTTATCTTTATCCTTATGACCATTATTATGTTCGCTAGAGTATTATGTACTGAAAAAATCCGATTGATCATCATTTCAAGGTCACCACTGTTCCACTGTCTTCATGTTTTAGCTTGATGGCCAGACTCCATAAGCTGTACTGTAACTCGGAGCTCGGTGCAGGGATTCGAAGCGTCTCTACATGGAGAGATGCAGTCCAATAGGGATGCAGTAGAAACCGAACGATGCCTTTGAGGCTTCTGGCAAGACTGAAACCTTCAACGAATGTTTGGATGGCTCCTTTGTTCGCGGCCGAAAATAGCCGCGGAGTCGACAAAGCGAGGCTCCAGTTTAGGGCTAGTGGGTCGTGACGTTGGGCGGCTGCTGCAGGCACTTTGCTGTTCCATTGTTCCTGCGGCTGTCTTTCACCTCGACAGCCACAAAACTTCCTTCTGCTTTGCGCCCTTGTCTCCGGTCTCACTATATAAGATGCGCTTGCGAAAGCATGCAAGGTGACACTAGATACTGTGATCGCGCTGCCGAATCGTTACATTTCAGAAGCCTCAACACCTTCCGATCGCCGTCGACATCATGAATCGGGTCTTGGCTCTCCCAGCTCTGTTCTTTTGCCTCTTCACCTACACCCCCTCCTACACCACCTTCAACTTAATCTTCTTTTACATGACATGGACGACTCTCATCCTGTCGCATTCCCCATTTAAGGTAGAACTGTTCGGCTCCATAGGCGTACGACTGCTGTTCTACATCCTCCCCTCGGCGCTGCTCTTTCTATTCGATGCGCTTGTCCCCTCCGCCGCCGTACTGCTCAAGGCGCATGGTGAACAGGGCCTACCGACAGGAAGCAAGAGACGAGGAGTTCGAGTTCGAGAGTTTAAAGTCGCAGGATGGTCATTCCTCAACATTTTCATAAGCATCGCCGTGCAAGCTGCCATCGAAACTCTTCGCATCGGGTATTTCAATACGCGCAGTGCCCTCAAAGTATCCTTTACGATCCCTATCATACCTTGGAACATTGCCTTTCATCTCGCTTGTGTCCTACTACTCCGAGAGGTAAGTCCTATTTCGAAATGCCCACACTTCCCAGTGTTGGCGATCGCCCGTAACAACACTCACTAATCACGCGCGCGCACAACTTCCAGATCCTCGCATACACCATCCACCGCTTCGTCCTCCATAATGACAAATACCGCATCACGCGCTACATCTCCTCCCTCCACCAAACCTGGTACCATTCGCTTCACGCGCCCTACCCTTCCACCGCCCACTACGACCACCCTATTCCCTACCTCCTCGGAAATACCGTCCCCACATTACTCCCCGCTGTATTCCTCCGCCTCCACATGATCACCTACGCCATGTACTTGAGCATTGTCTCGCTGGAAGAGACTCTAGCATACTCGGGATACTCTGCCATGCCGATGGACTTCTTCCTCTTGGGCGGGATCGCTCGTCGAGTCGAGAAGCATCTGCTGAATCGCGCGGCGGGGAATTTCGGCCCGTGGGGTATTGCGGACTGGTTCTGTCAGACTACGATTGGGGATGAAGAGGGTGAGGTGCTGATAGCGGACACAGAGGATGATGAGGATGAGCCTACACCTGTTCTTAGGGGGAAGGAGATCTTTGAGGCCAAGGTGCAGGAGGCGTTGGATTCGCATGCTAAGAAGACGCAGAGGAAGCATAGGAAGAAGTTGAAGCAGAACTTGTGAGTTGTTTTGGTGGGGAAATATATATTTCGTTGATATGTATATCGTTGGTGTGTGGGGTTGGTTGGTTAGTTGGTATGTGTTTATGGGTCTTGTATCTTATGATGTGATGCTATTTCTGATGTTATGTACGCGCAATGGGTGATATAGACTGGCAGGGAGTTTGGTTCGACATGGTTGGGTTGGGTTGGACTTGGTCTGGTGTTTCATAGACGAGCTGCTTTCTATCCATTACTTTCTAAATGTTATCGTTATCAGTGTGAAATGTGAATAAGCATGTGGGGCTGGGGTCGAAATCGGAATCCCGGCAATGTCTTTGCCAATAGCAGATAAGTAGTAGATAGTCGATACACACACAAATACTATGCCATCATACATCATGGTAAAGAATGATCAACTACAACTTGATCTACCGCGGAGGAACAGTAGTGGATCGTTGATATAGTAAAATGCCCAATTCTTTTGATATTTTCCGCCCGAACCTGATATTGAAAGAAATTGGAATAGTCGTAGTGAACAGAGTGTAGTAACATAAAATTGAACAGCTGGAAATGGTATTCTTCTTTTTTTCTTTTCATTTCGGCTCAAAGTTATCGACTGCAAGAAGGGGGTGTGAAACGGCCAGAATTGCTGGAGGAAGACAGTTCAGTTTTGAGGGAGATCAAGTATGAAATAACAACCGGTTTTTCCTTTCCTTTTTTAACCTCGGCATTAAAAAAACCGCAATCCTAAGCAAACATGAGGCTCGAATCGAGTTACATATACTTCATGAGCTGTTTCCTCCTGCGACCCCCCTTTCCTTTCGCAAGTGCCGGTTGTGGAGTTCGACCAGTTGCTTGCAAAAGATTGAAAGGGGGTTCTAGCCGCCGCCCCTCGCAGGACTCCTCCACAATAACTACCGAACCCGCGGCCGCCGCGTCACACATCTACCACTTCATCTCGTGGGGCTTGTCGCCGTTGCGGAGGCTGAAGGTGCTGGCCAGGTAGCTTCCGAGGAAAGCCTCCTTCTTGACGGAGGCGAGGATGGACTGGTCAACGGCCTTCTGGTCGCTAGCGCGAGCGCTGGCAACAACCTTCTTCTGTTGATGGAGAAAAATCGCTATATCAGTATCATCCGGCCACTTCCGCAAAAGTCGGACTCTTCTCGAAGGAAGAGCCCAACCACGGGTGTGTATGTGCACATACCTGGGGCTTCTCTCCCTGCTTGAAGAAAGCCTCCTCGGTCTTCTTCTCAGCCTTCTTCTCCTTGGTGAAGTAGTCGGCAGCGGAGACCTTCTCGATGGTCTGGGCGTCAACACCGCTGATGTCGATACGGGTGCTGGTGGCGATCACGTAACGAGCGTTGACACGGCGGAGGGGAACACCGTTGATCTTGAAGGGACCGGTGACGAGGAGAACACCCTGCTCGAGGTGCTTGAGGAGAACGACACGCTTTCCACGGAAGCGGCCGGCGAGGAGGATCAGAACGGTACCGGGCTGGAGGCTCTCGCGGACCTTAGCGGGACGGATAGCCTTGCGGACCTATATGTATATAAAATAACCATGTCAGAATGTCTGTTCCAATTCCTTCTTGTCCATTTCGAATTCCGGGGCCCCAATTTCTCCAAGATGCGATTTCCTTATCAACTCATGCGGTATAGAGCACTGGCCCTGAATCTTTGATTTTCCCCCAAATCTCCACCTTTTTTTTATAGAGGAGGTTCAATCTTTCCCAATGACCAGCGCAAACCCGTCGCATTTGTTCATAACGAAACCGCATCCTTTTCCACCTCATTTTCTGGCTCTTGCACGGGGTGTGGTACTGACTTTCTTGGGCTGCGACTCGTCATCAACGGGGTACCATTTCTGGGCCTTCTGGGCCGGGTGAGGGACGGTCCTCTGGCCCTTTCCAAACTGCTTCGTCTGGCCAACAGTAGAGTCCGACATATTGGCTGCTGGGGACGAAGGTGGTCTGAAAAGAATGTAGGGGGAGGGTGGTGGTTGTCGACGGCGGGTGGTTGTTGGAGTTGATGTGTGACTTGCTACTTGCGCCCCAGGACGGGAAAGTGTGAGTTTGTGTGGACGCGAGCCCTAGCCGAAAGGCGCTAGTGCCGATTCGGCGCCCCTTGATAGCGATAGCCCGATAACCGCTGCTTTGGTGGCCTCAGGCAGGGAACGTGTCTTTTTTGCCGTCCGCCTTTCCGGTCACCCGTAGATACCAGTCCCGCAGAAACCCAAGCTCCCTCCATTCTTCATCACGTTACTTGCCCGACTTGTTTGCGGGCGACGAACTGACGTACATTACTGCCTCAGCTTCTTCTTCCGTCAGTCCACAACCTACACTGTCTTTGCCGCATCGTTAGTGTGCGCCTATCATCAAACTTCTAGCCTAGAGAATTTGTCTATATTTTCAACACTCTTTTTTTTTGCTACCTTCCATTAGCCTACACCAGATTACACCATGTCTATAGCTCCGATTATTACCTTCAAAGCGGGTATCTGTGACCTCGAGGTTAGTTGGATATGAAGCTTTCCCCCACCCGCCACTGTCTCATTGCATTTCTATCAACACGTTACTCACTACATTTGTTTGTTTTTTGATAGACGTCCGGTGAAACCTCCGTCGTCAAGCCCAAGCCCACCCCCGGTTACATCTACCTCTACTCCGAAGATGAGCTGGTACACTTTTGCTGGCGCCCCAGATCTGCTCCCCACACGGAACCCGAGCTCGACCTGGTAATGGTTCCCTCCGATGGATGCTTTGTGCCTTACAAGCCTGTCGACTCTACAGCACCTACCAATGGCCGTATCTACGTCTTGAAGTTCTCCTCCAGCTCCCAACGGTACCTCTTCTGGCTGCAGTCCAAGACTCAGCACGAGGACGGAAACCCGAGCTGGTTCAGCCAAAGAGATCTTAAGCTAGGAGAGATTGTCAACGGACTACTTCAGGGTGAAGATGTTGATGTAGAACATGAGATCGCCAACCTTCCTCGAGGTGGTCCTTCGGGCGGCGATGACGACGAGACTATGGAAGATGTTGAAGGCGTGGACCATGACCCGAACCACAACCACGGAGGAAACAGTGGAGGAGCAGGCCCGGATGCGACTGGCGGTGATGTTCGGGCGGAAGGCCAAGGATCGAGGGAGGGTGGTGCCGATGGTGGAAGAGCGTAGGTACATATCTCGACAGTTTTATTTGTCTCTAGTCTTGAACTTTACTAGCCGGGATATTCAATATGCTCGGATATTTTGGTCACGATTATAGGCGTTCCTTTCCATGAATTCAAGCTAACCAGCATCTTTTGGCTCACAGGGCCGCCGCTGACTCGGATCCTTCATCTGTCGTGCAGAGCTTCCTGCAGTCATTGCATGGGGGCTCACGGCAATCCCAAGACCCCGAGAGACCTTTCACTACTCTGCAAGATCTACTTACAACCTCGACTACATTGCCTTTCCTGGAATCTGCGGACGAAAAAGCGGTTGACAATCTCCTGAGCTTCCTGCCACCATCGCTGCTTCTCCTGGCACAGGACAATGATCTCGACGAAGCCGCGGCAGCTGATCAGGACCCGGACATTGCTCAAGCCGCCCTGGGATCCCTCGAACTGACGCAAAAGAAAGAGATTCTGCGCAAAGTTCTACACTCACCTCAATTTGCGCAGAGTCTAGCAAGCTTGACGATGGCCATTAGGGATGGTGGATTACCGAGCATCAGCGAGGCCCTAAAAATTCCGGTTGCAAATGGAGGATTCATGCGTAGAGGGGGAGTTCCGTTGGGTGGTGGTGATGCTGTTGAAGCATTCCTTCAAGGCGTTCGGGATCATGTTAAGGATTCGGCTCAAGGAAACCGTATGGACACCGATTGATTGGTTCCAAATAGCAGTGATTATGTTATGTTGACAGGGTTCTTTTTTTTACTTTCTTATCTCTTTTTTACTATTATTATCTTCAGCCAGCCATTCTGTAACTATCCACTGATGTTTTAGAAATCCATTAGCGGCCTTGCATGGATGTCTCATTCCCTCCTTAGCAGAGAGAGACTTGTCATGGGTTATTTTTGGCATGAGGTGGGTGGGGTAAAAAGGCCAGTGGCCAGTACTAGGCAGCATGATAATACTGGTAATCTTAATACCGTTAATAATAATGTGTCTTGGTTGTGGCGTATGGCGGACTCCGCCCGTTAATCTCAAACAGAATCAAGAAATAAAAAAGAAAAAAGTAGGGGAAAAAAGTTTCCGACTCGATGATCTCTTCCTCCACCATGGAAAAAGAGGTGGGACAGGTATCAAAGGCATTGCCGTATCGGGAGTAGACATAACTGATCCTGTCAGGGACCAAAGCAAGTCAAGTCAGTCCGTACTAAGATACATCATGGGGGGGCACGCATATTCCCCTCCCGGGCGCAGCAGGGGGAAAATCCCAGCTTCAGACCCCGTTCCATCCCAGAGCCATCCATATCCACCCTCAATTATTGGCCGTGTGTCGAACGAACTCGACCCGGACCATTCATAAGGCTCGGACGTTTAGCAATCACTGGGCCAGAGAGCCTGGCCAATGGGCCATACAGAAGCCGCCGCTGCCGAATCCGCCCCAGTTTTGGCCGCTTTGGCGCCGTCCAGCCAAAGCTCCGCTGCGCATACCGAGCAATAATAATCATCACTGTGATCTGGAAGTCGACACGTTTGGGTTCCTTTCCCCATCATGCCCGCTGCTTCTTGACGGCTGCCTGGCTTGATTGGATCCTTGCCCACGTTTCCGCACGGGGTGCCACCGCTAACTTAACCAGAGTTCGTCAGCCCTTTCGTACTACTTTAACTTACTTAGGGAGTCTGTCCCATATTTTCCCCAGCGCGCTTTTACTTTGCCTCGGTCGTCAACGCTCCCCAGGGCCCTTCTGAT
Source organism: Aspergillus welwitschiae (assembly GCF_003344945.1). Classification (NCBI taxonomy): domain Eukaryota; kingdom Fungi; phylum Ascomycota; class Eurotiomycetes; order Eurotiales; family Aspergillaceae; genus Aspergillus; species Aspergillus welwitschiae. The sequence continues at coordinate 1,486,287 of NW_020798696.1, forward strand.
CATCTCTTTTTCTTCTGGAACAGCCTGCGATGTCTGCCTTCGGTTAGCACTCTGACGACTGCCCACCATGGCTTCAAGTAGCCATGACCGCGGCCCCGACGACGATAACTTCCACATCGGTCACTCAATCCCCTTGCAGGATCTCTCATCGCCAGACCATGAACGTGGAGGCCCAGGTGGTGTTGCGACAAGGCTGGGCCGATCTTTGACCGGTAGGGGTCGGACGGGGAGAAACTATGAGCGCATAGCGGTGGATTCACCCGTTGAAACGGCCAATGCGGCGGGCAATGCGCGCCCGCATCCTCACATTTCCCATGAAGAAGATGAAGAAGCAATCGAAGATCCGGAGGCGTTTGCTCAAGCAACTTCGTTCGGTCTCAGCTTTGATCCCTCGCCCCGTACCTCTCTTGCCCCGACGCATAGTCGAGCACCCTCCAGCGTCGACCTAGATACCGTGCCGCTCGACGGAGCCGAACACTACCTCGCCCACATCGACACCTACAATGACACCGCACGATTGACGGAAACCCAAAACGTCCAGCCCATAAGCGGAGCATCCGGCTCAGACAATGAACATCAGAACGATCGGGGCGGCACAAGATCGGTTCAATTCCCTGCTACCAGCCATTCGGGGTCACGATTGGGTGATGATCTACACAATCTGGAGGGTGGTTTCGTGGGGAGATCCCGCGGGGGAAGCAATGCAGCGGACAGGTCGCGATCGCTGTCCCCCTCGGCCTCGGGATCTGCCTTGTTGCGGGCCAGTTCCATGATGAAGTCCATGTCCCAGCGTATTGTTAACCTTAGTAACGAACCAGAAGTGGTAGAGCAATCAATCCTCAGGGAGGAATCGCATAAGAATGCGCGAATGGAAGAGCCCCCAGTACTTCCATCTTTGCCGGACTATGCGCATGATGCGCCGTCTACCACTTCATTGAACAGTTCAGCTCCTAGAGAGAAACTGCCCTCGAGCAATAAGGCATGGCGCGGTATTAGCAATCCTTTGAGAGGGAAGTCGCTGGGTATCCTAGGCCCAGATAATGCTCTGCGGATGTGGTTGTGTGATATACTCGTCCACCCGTTCACAGAACCCTTCATTCTGATCGTGATCGTGGTCCAGACAATTTTGCTGACCATTGAATCTGCACGTTCTGTCTGGAAATATCCCCGCGCTGTCCGTTGGGGAGCCAATCCCATGGATTATCCCTACTTTGCCATCTTCATTATCTACACGCTCGAGATTATCGCCAAAATCCTTGTGTCAGGATTGATCATCAACCCTGCCGAATACAGCACCATAGACCGGTCGATGGGCTTCAGGAAAGCAGTGGTCGAGAAAGGGAAGAACCTGATCATACCACAGCGGCAGTTCTCAGTGCGGAAGTCTGCCATGTCAGAACAACCCCAAGCCTCCATTATACGAACTTTTACGGGCGGCTTGAATCAGTTGGAGAATCAATTGGCCGATGACCCTCTTCAGAAAAGTCGCGTGCGACTGGCTCATCGTGCGTTCCTGCGACACTCATTCAATCGGCTCGATTTCGTCGCCTTAGTATCGTACTGGGTCTCCTTCTTCCTCTCGATATACGGAGTCGAAACTCGCCAGCAGCTCTATGTTTTCAGCATGTTGAGCTGTCTTCGAATTCTTCGTCTCTTGAATCTGACCAATGGTACTTCTGTAAGTTTTCCGCCGAATACTCTTAGCCACGTCGTTCACTGACATCAGAGACAAGGTTATCCTCCGCAGTCTCAAGAAAGCAGCACCCTTGCTTGCGCACGTAGCGTTCCTTATCGGATTCTTCTGGCTCCTGTTTGCTATCGTCGGCATCCAAAGCTTCAAGTCAAGCCTTCGGAGAACCTGTGTCTGGCTTGGCGTTGATGGCGAAAGCGATTACGCACAGAATGATCCAAATGGCTCTTTACAGTTTTGTGGAGGCTACCTCAATTCGACCACTAAACAACAAATGCCATGGATTCAGAAGGATAATACTCCGAGTTCGTCTTCTCCGAAAGGCTACATCTGTCCTGCAGGCTCTATTTGTCTTGAAGGAGACAATCCCTACAATGGGACGTTAAGTTTTGACAACATCGTGAATTCGCTGGAGCTTGTGTTTGTAATTATGAGCTCGAACACATTCACCGACCTACTCTACTATACTGCCGACAGTGACTATCTCGCTTCTTCTCTTTTCTTCATATGCGGGCTTCTCATATTGAGTTTGTGGATGGTCAATTTGTTGGTTGCAGTGATCACCCATGCTTTTCAGGTCATTCGAGAGGAAAGTCAGCGCAGTGCCTTTGCCGTTAAGAAGATAGACACGACTGAAAGAGAGGATTTGGCCTCTCGGAAGGTCAGTGCGATCAAGCGTCTTTATGACAAGACCGAATGGCTCTGGGTTTGCATCATCATTTTCGATCTTGTAGTCCAGGCTCTGAGGAGCGCTTCCATGAGCGACGATCGGGCCCAGTTTATTGACACCACAGAACTTGTTATGACTTTCGTATTCCTTTTCGAAATTATCCTACGATTTGCCTCGGATTGGCGCACCTTCCACAAAAAAACGCGGAATTGGGTCGATCTGGGCCTCGTCATAATAACGTGCATCATTCAGATCCCGGCGATCAAGCGTGAACGAGCATACGATGTCCTTACGCTCTTTCAAATTCTTCGAGTATATCGCGTCGTGCTCGCATTTAAGGTGACCAGGGACCTCATTATGGTTGTCTTTCGTAATGCAGTTGGTCTGCTGAACCTGATCTTCTTTGTCTTTCTGATTACCTTCCTTGCTTCCATTTTCGCAACTCAGCTCTTCCGTGGCCAGATTCCAGAGGAAGACGCAGACGGCGATACCATAATCATCACCTTTTCCGACATCTACAACTCTTTTCTCGGGATGTATCAAATCTTGTCGAGCGAAAATTGGACGGACATCTTGTATAACGCTACCACGTACACAGTGTCATACAATACAGCTTGGATCTCTGCGGCTTTCTTAATATTATGGTTTATCCTGGCCAACTTCATTGTCCTGAACATGTTCATTGCTGTCATCCAGGAAAGCTTTGATGTCTCGGAGGATGAAAAACGGCTTCAGCAGGTCAAAGCGTTCTTGCAGCAGAAACAAGTTAGCATGGCCTCGCAGGGGAACTTGTCTCTTTCCAAGATTTTTAAGCTGGGCAAGGACTCGAACCGGTATAAGGACCCTCTTGACCACGGCCCAGCGGCACTGGAGATGTTACTCAAGGATGCTGTCGTCCAGGAGTTCCTTGATGAGGATGAACCACCCGAGCATCGGCCAGGAGACAACGTCCCATTAGAACAGTCGGCCACGGCCGAGACAGCTCAGCCAGGATTCTTCTCGCGGATCTGGACGAAGTTCACCACGTCGATCATGCGTCGAGAGCCGAACCCTTTCTACTCCAAGCTGGATATCCCGCGTACATTTGATGAGCTAGACCCAAGGACGATGGCCAAGGAATTTGTTTCAGCAGCTGAGCAGAGGAAAAGGGCCCAACGAGAGTATCTCATGCGACACCCAAATTACAACAAGTCGCTGTTTATCTTTGCGCCAAACCACCCCGTTCGGAAGCTATGCCAGCGTATCGTGGGGCCGGGGCGTGGAGTTCAACGAGTGGAGGGTGTAGACCCCTACAAGCCTGTCTGGTATGCATTTTCCGCGTTTATTTACGCGGCCATCGTCGCAATGGTGTTGCTGGCCTGCATAACCACACCAATCTACCAGAAGAATCACTTTACGACGAACAGGGATTGGTTTACCTACACTGACATGGGCTTCGCGGTCTTGTTCACCATAGAAGCTATCATCAAAGTTATAGCGGATGGGTTTTTCTGGACGCCTAATGCGTACTTTCGCGGTTCCTGGGGCTTTCTTGATGGAGTGGTTTTGATCACGCTCTGGATCAGCGTCGGTGGATCCCTGTTCGAAGATTGGGGCGTTACCCGAGCGATTGGAGCTTTCAAGGCTCTTAGGGCTTTGAGGCTCTTGAATGTCAGTGATAGCGCTAAGAATACTTTCCATTCAGTGATCATTGTTGGAGGATGGAAGGTCATTGCTGTAAGTCCCGCCCCTGTTGAGCCCCCTAGAGGCAGAATCTGATGCGCTTGGCAGGCCGCGGCTGTTTCGATGAGCTTTTTGATCCCCTTCGCTATCTATGGAGTAAATCTATTCGCTGGACGAATGGTATCATGCAATGATGGCGACATTTCAGGAAGCCTGGATCAGTGCATTGGTGAGTACAAGAACACGCCTTTCAATTGGGATGTTCTTTCTCCGCGAGTGGCCGACAATTCTTACTACGACTTTGACAACTTTGGCGATTCCCTCTTCATTCTGTTCCAAATTGTCTCTCAAGAAGGCTGGATCGACGTGCAGGATAGTGCTATGAGTATTACTGGTGTGGATATGCAGCCGCAGGACTACGTTGCGCCGGAGAATGGGCTCTTCTTTATCATTTTCAACCTGCTTGGTGCCGTCTTCGTGCTGACGCTGTTCGTATCTGTGTTCATGCGGAACTACACAGAAGAGACTGGTGTTGCGTATCTTACTGCTGAACAGCGATCGTGGCTGGAACTGAGAAAGTTGCTCCGGCAAATCTCCCCTTCAAAGCGCTCTTTTGACAATAAGAGCCGACAATGGAAGATGTGGAGTTACCGAGTCGCCGTAAAGAAACATGGCCCATGGGCAAGATGCGTGACATTCATCCTTACACTCCATCTGTTGTTGCTGGTTTTGGAATACTATCCCGAGCCGGAGGTATGGGATCAGACCCGAGGTGAGTAGTTCTTCCTATGGCCTTGCAGACGAGCTTGTTCCCGCTAATTTAGTACAGAGATAATATTCTTTGCCTTCAACTTTGTCTACATTGCCAATGTTCTGATCCGGATGCTTGGCTTGGGTTGGCACCGGTTTAGCCGGAGTTCATGGGATGTGTATTCGTTGCTCTCTGTCTCCGGGACGTTCATAACCACGATTTTGAGATTCGTCTCAACTAGCCAGGTGATCAACGAGCTGAACAAGCTCTTCCTGGTCTCGATCACTCTTCTTATTATACCCCGGAACAACCAGCTTGACCAGCTGTTCAAAACCGCCGCAGCTAGTCTGACGTCGATCGGAAACCTCATCGCCACCTGGTTTGTCCTCTTCCTGGTGTTCGCGATCGCCATGAACCAAGCCTTTGGTCTCACGAAGTTTGGTTCACAAGAGACCGACAACCTCAACTTCCGCGATGTTCCCAAGGCGCTGGTGTTGCTCTTCCGGATGAGTTGCGGAGAAGGCTGGAACGAGATCATGGAAGATTATGCCACGATGAGTCCTCCGATGTGCACCTACGATGGCAACTTTTTCTTAGATGACTGTGGCAGTGCGCCATGGGCTCGGACGCTGTTCATTGCTTGGAATATTATCAGCATGTATCTCTTCGTCTCACTGTTCACGTCCTTGATCTTCGAGAGCTTCTCCTACGTGTACCAGAAGAGCAGTGGGCTCTATGCGATCAGCCGCGAGGATATCCGCCGTTTCAAGCATGCGTGGGCTACATATGACCCGGACGGAACCGGGTATATCACCAAAGAACAGTTCCCGCGACTGCTGGGAGAGCTCTCGGGGGTGTTTTCGATGCGGATTTACGATGGTGAGTTCACTATTGGCCAAATCATGGAAGAGTGCCGGGTGGACAAGCGCGACTCGCTGCTTGCCCATCGCAGAGTGGTCGACGGGCTGGACTTGGACAAGATGGCACGAATCCTTCGACAGATCCCAACGGACGTGGTGCGCAACCGCCGGCAACGGCTGAATGCGTTCTATGAGGAGGTGCTTGTGTCGGCGGACCCGGTGCGCGGCATCTCGTTCCACTCCTGTCTCATGATCCTGGCCCATTACAACGTGATCAGCGACAGCAAGAGTCTGCGACTGGAAGAGTTCCTGCGCAGACGGGCGCGACTGCAGCGCGTCGAGGAAACCATCCGTCGGCAGACGGTGATCGGCTTCTTTGACACACTTTACTGGTCTCGCGAGTTCCGGCGTCGGGTTGAGCATAAGAAATCGGCCCGGATGAGTGGTGTTCCTCAGTTCTCGGTGCCGGAGATCTTTATTGATGACGGATCTCACGATGAACCGGCGGCGGTCGAGGGGCCACGAGAACAAGCACGCGACGCGCTTACCGGAGAAGAATCGTCGCAGCAGCCGATGCTGTCCCCGACGTCCCCGACCGGGCGAGCCACCCGGTACCAGCTGCCACCCATCGATACCAGTCCGCTGGGTCGGATCTCTGTCCTGAACTCCCCGTCGACGGAATGGTCCAGCATCAGCCCATCGCTGTCGCCTCTGCGGGAGCGAGCCGGCACGACGTCGTCGTACGGCAGCGGAGGTGATGTGCATGATGAGCAGGCAAGCCCAGCGCATTCGCGGCAGAATAGCGCGATGAACGTCAACGATGTGATGCAGTCGCTGGGCGAGTCGGTATGGGGAGAGAGTATCCGACGCAGCTTTACACAGCGACGGCGATCGGGTGAGTGAGGGAATAGATGAGTTGGTTGATATATGAGCGATGTTGCCACGATCTTGGTTATTACCCTTTTTGATTAGAGATGTGAACATGGGGATGATTTCAAATCTTCACCCTTGGCTTTGTTTCTTGGTTGACTCTCATTTCCATTTCTTGGTTTACTCCTGTTTTTTGGCGTGTCTTGCTTTTATCCCTTTCCTCTTACTTATTTGCCGTGCCGTTCCCGATGTTACGATGCTTCCATCATCTACTGTCTGTCTGTCTATTGTTTTTTTGGGTGATCCATTTGCCGGTCTGTGTGATCTGTCAGTGACTGAAGTATGGGGGATGATGTGGATGAGGTAGAGAAAGAGAGAGTGTGTGTTGTTGATCGCTACGAGACTAGATGTTTTGCATAGCGGGGGCGTGTGGGCGAAATCCACTGCGTTACTTGGTTCCGAGCGCAGGTCAGTTCATCCATGCGTTTGCATCATGTGTATGTGTATGTGTACAGTTTATTTCTTTTCTAGCTAGAAAGTAGACACAGAGAGAGGAATAGATCAATGATGATTGATTGGTGATTTTCAGCAATGAACTTTCCTTCCCAGGATGCTTGGCATTACCGGATTGGGCAACGATGAAGGTTGGGTTTTTGAAATCAGGATGCAGGGAGAGAGCCGACACGAACACGTATGTTATCTCCAGTCGTACGTCTGTTTAAGGATGAAAGACAGGGAAGGAGAAAAAAAGAGACGGCCGCAGGCGGAAAAGAAGGGGAAGAATGTAAGCCAAAGCAGGAGGCACATCGGAAGGGATAAGATAGTAGTTGAGATGGCCGGATGCAGCAACGAGGGGGCAAGGAAAGTCACTGCGTTCGGCGACTTGCTGGACGCCCTCGTTCAATCATCTTAACCCCGTCTAGTTTACACTTAATTCCTTTCCCTTTTTCTCCTTCCTTGCCTGCCGCTTTTGTTGATTCAAGGCTGGCTCGGGGTTCCTTTTCGTTCTTGAAATGATGTGGATGCAAATGGGGGGGCCCCTGCTGGGCTTGGGTTATAAGAAGGTTTAAACTACTCCGTCGGCCTGCCTGCTGCTCTAGTTACTTCTAGCTGCTTCTTGTTATTGATGCTGCAATGAGGCGTGACTCCTTCCTCTGACGTTATTGTCGTCATTCAACTCTTCAGTGACTAACTTATTATTTGCTTCTGATATTATTGTACCTGACCTGATCCTAAACTGAGATCTCGTTATTTGTCTCCCCACATACTTTTGAAAGTTCTCTTTGCTTGCTTTGCTTTGCTTTTGGTGAGGCGAAACCCGAGTAAAACGAGACCGACCACCTGACTCGATCCAATTTTCCCTCCGAGTCTCATTCTATTGAATTCAATCAAATCAAATCTCATCCATACATTGATTTTATCTGTCAATCTTAATTACTTTATTATTCATATTGTCGGTCAGCCCGCGCGCACCTGACATCATCTCATTTTATTATCCCATCTTACCTTTTTACTTTATTGTCTCTTCCTTCCCACCCCCCAGACATCCTCAGTTCCAATCTGATCTATCCTCCTCATCTTCAAACAATCAACCAATATGCGCCCTAACCAACCCACCCCCCTCCACCTCCACACTTCTTTCCCTTCATCATCATCATCACCATCCGACCGCAACACCAAAATGTCCACCTCTACCACCACCACAACAACAACATCAACCATAATCCCACCCCATCCACATCCTCCATCCTCAAATACTATTAATCCCGGCGGCGGTCCATCCTCCCCATCCCTCTCCGTCACTCTCTCCATTCCATCCACCACCCCAACTCCACTCAGCTCCACAACCGCCAGTCCCACTTCCTCGCCCACCTCGTCGCCCGTCCCCCGCCGTCGCTTCAACAACCACCACGCTATCGGCAGCCTCAACAGCACCTCTCTCTCCGACTATGGCCAACAAGACTACTACTGCCGAAGTCGCAGCCGCAGCCAAAGTCCCTTCCGGTACTACCACCACCATCATCGTCCCTCGTCCATGTCGATGATGCTGCTGCGGCGGAGACCCTCCAAGGTCGATTTGGCCTTGTCCGAGGAGCGATCCCGTGCCGATGAGGATAAGATTGAGCGTCTGGGATTGGATCTGATGGAGCCGAGGCCCGTGGATCCGTTGTTGGGGGTCGGGTTTGCGTTGGATAGTATGGATGCGAGTGTTTTTGGTGGGGATGGGTTGGATGGCGGGGTGTTGGAGAGGAGTAGTGTCCAGCCGAGGTTTGTGATGGGGGGGATTTTTGAGGTTATGGAAGGGAGAGGGTGAATCTTTTATTCGATTTTAATTACTTGTCAATGGGGGTTTGGGATGGAGTATTGGGATTGTTTTCGTCGGGATTGAGCGATTTGTGATTCTGGGATACCTTGGTGAATTGTGATTTATTTGATTATTGGATGGGATGGGATGGGGTGGAGTTTTACTTTGGCATTTTCATTGTTTAGAGGGTTCTGTTATGTGCTTGCTTGATACTTTGTTTTACTTTCTTATGGTTTGATAATTATTCTGAGTGAATCTGATTATCTGATTCTTCTCCTGCTATGAACATATCATTCAGGTCAATGCACTGCATAAGTTGCAGGCTAGCATACATAATGAACATTTCTTCTTTCCTCAACTTGCTAGTTTTTGTCCACCTGTCCTTTCTTTGCTCTGAGCATGAATTAGAACAAGGAATGACCGACTCCATGTAAAATAAAAATGAGCACACCCGCTTCTTGCTTATCTAAAGCCACCTGTGTATACGGAATCTCCATAAAGTCGCAAATAGAAAGTAAAGGGGAAAGAAGAAGAAGAAGAAAGACAATGTAATTGAATCCACCGGGGTATCTGATATCGAGACGAAGAAATTCACATGCAAGAGTTTCGAAAGACACCGAGGCTTTTGAACCGTTTCCCCAGAGATAACAGATGATGCAAGGCAAGGCAAGAACGCAAGAAAGATGCCCAACTCCCATATGATAACGATGATCGCATGTACCTGACCTCCTCGAGAAATTCCAGACATGCAGTTCATCAACTTAACGCGCACTCCCATGAAATGGCATATGATATCATATCATAATATGAAGTCAACGAAGAGTACGTCAAAAGAAAATCCGCATAGAGAAAGGAATTGAAGGAGAAGAATCACCCCCTCTTCGCCTTCCTCTGATTCGGCCAAAGCTGACCTCGACAATTACTCTCCCCACAAAGGCAAGGCACGGCATTCGGATCAACTTTCTTGACTTTCTCCCAGCCGGGATTATAATCAAAGGTCAGTTCCGTCATAGGTGGCACATCTTTAAAAGCGAAGAAAGCCAAGTCGTACAGGTAATCGTCAGCGTGGTTGCGGGTCACGGTAATCATGCGACAGTTAGGGTTGCATGAGTGATTCATGAATCGCGTTGGACCACCGAATTTGTGTCCGTCTACTACGTATTTACTGTCTTCGCCGGTGGCCAGGAAGTCGAGACTGAATAGATACGAGTGTCTGTTTTGAGATGTCGCGACGTCTTCGCGGATGTCGGCCACTTCTTTGGTGATGACCTCCCCGAGGTAGCAGTCGATGAATTGACCTGCGCGAATGCGGTCGGGGGAGCGAAGGCCTTTTTTCTTGGTTAGCATATGTACCTATGAAAGGAATCTGGCCTGTGACATACCGAACCCTCGATTACCGGTCTGGAAAATCTCCAGCCGTACCGTCCGGCCATTCTGCACCACTCGATTCCAGCACCGCTCATCACATCCACATCTCGAACTACACTCGTAAATCATGGCTTTTCGTTTTAGGAACTCCGGGGTGAGAACCAACAATCGCCCATCATCATCGGCCCGCTTATACGGCACCATTGGGTCATTGGTCTCCTCTTCTTTGCTGAGACAAAGACATCTTGCCGGATCGCAGAATCCGTCACAGCTACATCCCGCAAGGAACTCCTCTGGAACAGGCGTGACCCCTTGTCGTAGCTTGTATGCATTGACGAACTCAAAGTTGGCTGCGAACTGCGCTAGCTGGTGCTGGTCCCCAGATGCAAAGGTTACTTTGGGGCCTCGGATCTTCGCGAGCTTCTGCTGCAGGGTTTGGTGCAACTGTGCGCTGATATCCGGCTTAGAAGTCAACAGCGGGCCAGGGGCGCCAATAGTGAATGGGATGGCTGCTCGATTGACTTTTCGGGCGACAGGGTATGCACCCTTCAAGGCGCGTTTCTCATATGCGTCGGTTGGATAGAAGTTCTCGGAGAGGCCAATTGGAGAAGGGACGGAGATCACTTCGGCTGAATCGAGTTCTTGTTGCTGGCGCCGAGAAGGCGAGGGGATTACTACGCTGAGAGAGATAGGGCCGGGACTGGGGGTTTGAAATGATATGGACCGACTGGTGCTTAAGAGGGATCTCTGCTTTCTGTCTTCATCCCGGTCTTGGCTGCGGCGGTGATCGTGATTGGTGGTCGTGAGATTGAAGGGTGAAGATGAGCGAGTAGATGTTGCATTAGACTTGATCTGCAGAGGTCTGTTTTCCTTACTAGCAGAGGAGATGGCGTTAGGATTAACGGAGGAGGATCGAGCAGCTGTAACTCTGCGGTGAATCTGAACAGGCTTGACATCCTCGTCATCATCGTCATCCTCTATCTCGATAGAGATGGCGTGCTGATTGGCCCGGTTTGCCGGCTGTGGTTGGGAAAAAGACCGCGGCTGTGATTGCGGCCGGCGGGGCAGGAAGGATGCCAGCAGTTCCTCTGCATCCTCAGATTTCCTTTTCAAGGGAACTGAGGACGCAGGGCGGCGGGTGAGAGTGGAAGGAGACTTGGGGGTGTTGTTCTGAAGAGGTGGTGCTGAAGATGGCACATGATTCTAGATGTATCAAGTCAGCTGATCCTCTCACGAACTATAGCAGAGGTTGCGCAGTGAATAAAGTGAAGCAAAATTGTTAAGGTCACAAGAACATATAACAGAGAAGAAAACAAGTGCGAGACTGTCAGGTTCCAATCTCTTTGACAAGAAATGAAAAAAGAAAGGAAATTCCAATTTAAGTAAGTGGTTGTGGCATTAGTATAAGTGCGCACAACAGACATCCATGCAATGCAGTATAGCCGCTCCCTTATACAAAAGTAGATAGAAAACTAGCCGCAAGAACAACACCAAAATAACACGACGCCAAACAATTTTGAAAGGGCGGAAATGCATAAAAGAGCACTTACCTCATTTCTCTCCTCTGAGTCTGAGTCGACCGTAAGATCGATGACCATGGTGGCAGATACAACAGGTACTCAGCTTCGTAGCAGTAGTAAATTCATAGGTAAAACCGTAAAAAAACTACCACAAGAATGACACACCTATAGAGGACAACATGAGCCTGGTGGCTGCTGAAGATGATCATTAGAATAAAATCAGGTCTTGGAGTTAGGAGTGAACCAAAAATAAGACTAGACTATTTTAGGAAATTACAAGTCAGCTGATTTATAAATTATTTAGTTTCAGTGAATTGGCTGATTTAACACTACAATTTATATCAAATATAACTGACAAATCAATATTTCAAGAATTAAAAGGATGAAGAAGAAGTGGCATTAAATTATCCCTTTATTTTGGACTTCTACTGTTATGCTGGTTTGTTATATCAGAAGAACACTTGGTAAATTGCATCGAGCAATTCTAGTCTGACCAATAAGGGTGAGTCGTGAAAGAGAAACCATAAAAGGGGCTAATCCTGTTATCTTTGCCTAGTTCCGCCCTGCCAAAACAACAAATGCAGACAAATTAGTATCAAGACAGCACATACAGCACAACTTAAAGAATTAGTGATAATAATTAAATAAACATATAGAATAATATTTTGAAAATCATATCTGATAGATTTTATTTAAATAAATGCATTAGTGAAGACATTACAGCAATTCGAACTGGCTTTAATTAATTCTTTGTGAAAGTGGCTTAATTTCTTGGCATGTCATCTGCTTCATGACTAATCATCTTTGAAACATGGTTTACTGTTGTTATAGACAATTGACAATTGTAAGTCCTCTTCAGACCCGAGAACTGTACAAACTTTGATAGACTTCAATTCGAGGTATGACATATTGGTCCAGTTCTGAGAGCAAGATGCTATGCGGTAGTGCTTATACATTACACGACACCCTATACTTCACCTCTTTAGCGTCCCCGTCTCTAGTCTAACCAAGCTAAACCCCACGGCGTCACGCTAAGGGGCCAACTGGCTACTGGCAAGTGCATAATCTGGCTTCCGCTTCCTGATCTAGATATTTTGTAGATGAGCTTTGGGCTTTGAACTTAGTCGGTCTGTGACATTGCATTTAAGCGATCGACTACATACGAGTAGTCTATTGTATAAATTGGACAACCGAGATAGGTGTATAAATTGCGAAACCAAGTCATGCAGTACTAAGACAACACGAAATTTGAGTCAAGGTTTGACAGAACAATAGGTACTGTACGCTTGAAAGGTTTTATATTCGACTAGCATCTGCTACCATGGAATCGTAATTGCTAATCGCTACAAGAAGTCTAAAAATTAGTCTGCAGCAGGGGCAGCCAAGTACGGCCTATCAAGGTCTCTACACTGTAGGTAAATGCTTTGTAGGTTGTTGAACCGCTGACACACGTGGATGGCCAGCGAACCGAAGTATTATGACTTGCATCAAATCTACCTATATCATAACCTTCAATGTGACTGAAAACAGGGGGCCGACATTCCTACGTATAGTAACGCTCCATAGTCCTGTAGAGAGACAGAACTCTAACATAGGAAAACAGCCCAGAAAATTATACAACAGGTCAAGGGTCGAAAGACTCGGGGGGGAAGAAAACTGACGGAAATCCATGATGCATCCTTGCTCGGTTCTAATGTACACCACGACAAACCGCTACCGGGGACGATGAGCCAGCTCAGGGACTATGCAGACCGAAAGTTAACATAAGGAAAAGGAACAAAAGAAACACGTGATGCTCATGCAAATGCTCATGGTTCGAGCCGACTGGCCCGAGTAAATTTAAATGCAATCTGCGTGCAGGCGCCCCATTCACAATACTCTCAGAGTCTTAATGCGTCCAGGATTTTCTTGGCCATTTCCCGATACTGCCACATACCGCCTGCAACCTTCTTGAATTGGATACCATGCAGCGAGAACAGCGGCACCTTGACGATCAGAATTTCAAACCTTAGGACCAAGTTCTCGCCCGTATCACTCTGCACCCGGGTCGTAGTCTCCCCCATGACACGTTCGCCCACCACCACGTTGTCACGGTGGTCCCGAGAGCCATCATCTTCGTCAGGGCCTTCAGAGTCTGTCACGAAACTTTGATCAGGTGGAGCCCGAGTCCGACGCTGGCCCCGAGGCGTGTAGTGTCGCGATTCGTCTCGGTCATCGTGGTTCAAAAAGCCCCCAAAGCTGATGCGACGACGATGGCCCGAAACTTGTCCCTGACGGTCTGGGCTTGGGGGTCCGACATCTACTACTTTATCCAAGTCGATGCTCGGCGCGTGGCGACAGCTAAAGCCGCCCTTGATCTCAACGTACTCCACAGAGAGCTGTTTCAATACTCGGATGATATCAGCCCGGATGACTGGCAGGGGTTTGCTGCTGGTTGTTGAAACACTGAAAAGTCCCTTGAGGTACACCGGCTTAGAGAGATCCTCTCCTTCGTTGGCACTTTCAAGTGCCGTGCCGGCGCCCGATATATCTGCATCGGTCTCCTCAGGAACGTTGGCCTCGCGCGTTGCCTCCCGTCTAGCTCTCCGAGCCTGGATACTCTCACGACGAGCGTGACCCAGAGACATGGTCCGGGCTGTATGTGTGCGGGTCAACTTGGCCTCTTTTCCGGGCGCGGTTTCTTTCTGCATGTTCGCGAAGTCGGAACCGCTAGTGGGAGGTGGCTGGGCCGCCGTATCCGCTTCATGTCTACGAGAGCGGCGAGCTCGGTAGTCTGCCGAGTTCACACTTGCAGATCTCTCCAAGAACTTGTTGGACCGCGAGGCCGGCTCGGCGGATCCTGGAGCCTTGAGAAGATCCTGGTGCTGTGGTTGACTACCCCCCGTGTGAACGGCCGTCGGCGACGGGTCCGCACGTCGGGTTCTCTTGACGCTAAACCCTCTGGAAAGAGGTGAAGCTGAATCGGCGGGAGGTTGGACATTCAAGGACGGCGTATGTGGGCTCCCAAGTCTGCCGCGTTCCGGGTCGCGGCTGCGCTCCTTTGTCCTTCTCGTACTGAATCGCCTTAGGATACCCGCTGCAGTGCTCTCCTTCTTCACCGGAGTCTCCGGTTGCGACGCAGGAGGCGCAGGAGAATGCCCGGCTTGCGGGGCCAGATGGAGGTTCTTAATACCATCATTGAGATCATCGTCGCCATGTGTCCTTGCCCTAGGACGAGACCTCCTGCCGGTATCTTTCTCTCCGGGAACGTGGTATTGATTGGTGTGAGCGGCCTCTGGCGCAGGAAGATCTGGCATCTGGAGCATCGAGTCCCCGCTAGCATGTGGAACACCAAGCGCGCCAGGGTTAACTTCAACCCGCTCTCGGTCAAGTTTCTCCTTTACGAGGTAGTAAACCGACAGAAGGGGACTATAAGCGTTGACCGGATCGTTGCCTAGTTGAACAGCCTCTGCGGAGGGCGCAGACAGTGTGTCTCTGCTGGCCGAGTTTCGTCGCTTGTAAAAGTCGAACACACCACGCTTCTTCTCGGTATGACTGGGAGGAGGCTGATCACGAGCCATAGCCTTTACAGCATGCTGATACTCCTCCGACTCAATGATTTTGGTAAGTTGTGATGTAATGTAATCCGCGGATCCAAAATCAAAACCAGTCATTTTCTCAATGACCTCCGGATCCAAGGGAAGTTGTATCGGTTCACGGTATGGAAGATAGTTGTCGGGTGGCCCATTGAAACCCTTGTTCATCCATGGGTGGTTCATTATCTCTGCCAAACTGGCACGCTGCTTGGGATCGGTTACCAACATGCGCGAAATTATATGGCGACATTCTACAACTCAAGCATTAGCATTGCGTAGGTGAAGAGGGCGAGGGGTAAGCTCACCAGTTGTGAGGCCGGGCGGGTACTCGAAAACACCCTGCTTGATCTTGGCATGAAGTTTGGGCATGCTCTGATCGTCGAAAGGTACTTTACCACAGACCAGGACATAGAGCACAATCCCGAAACTCCATACATCCACCTCCGGACCGGTATATTGTCTAGCCTGTAGCAATTCCGGAGCTGCGAAGTAGAGACTGCCACAGAATGTCTTGAGAAGGCTCCGTGGGGAGAAAAGATTGCTCAGGCCAAAGTCGATGATCTTGATGTCTCCAGTCTTGCTGATCAGGATGTTCTCGATCTTCAGGTCACGATGCACGATGCTATTGCGGTGGCAATAATCCAATGCGCTGGCAATCTGACGGGCGAACTTCCGAGCCTGCTTCTCTTTCAACTTGCCGTGGGAGATGATGTAGTCCAACATCTGACCCCCATTGACGAGTTCGAACAACATGTACCAATGGTAATTGGTTCGCACCACATCTCGCATACCACAGATGTACGGATGATTGACGAGGCTAACGATGGCCGCTTCGCGGGCGGTTCGGATCTCTTTGGAGCGATCAGCTCTTTCGGCTTCGCGGGAGCTGCGGTGTTCCTCCGTCGATTGCCGGGGGACGATCTTAACGGCCACCTGCATGATATTAGTAAATAAATGGCAAGAACCCTAAGGACACCGACATATTACTTACCTGCTCTCCAGTGTCCATGTTCTTTCCGACTTTGACCTTGCCCATACTGCCTGCTCCCAGTGTTTTACCCAAAGCCCATTGGCCTGAGGGGGTTGTGATCATCGTGCGACGCTTTGTTTGTACGGAGTTGGTCGGGTGCAGATGGGCGCCGGCAGCAGCCTGCGAATGTCCCGCAACGCCCTCCGCCATGATGGGCCCCGCGGTAGCCATGTCGATGCTATCCCGTTGATGACCGTGTGCCGACAGATTCCGGTGCTGTTTGTGTGAGGGTGGCTGTTCTGAACGGTAGGAGGTGGAGGGGCGCTCCTGTGAACGCTCCCTTGAGGAGTCCCGACGGAACGGAGCGGGTTGGGCACCCCTGGAGGCTTCAAAATCGCGACGGGCTATGTTGTCAAAGACGGCTTGGTTCGACGGAGGGCGACGATCATAGGACTGAGACTTGGAGTAGGAATGGGAGTAGCGATTCTGCGAGTGGTGATGATGATGATGGTGGTGATGCTGCGGAGAGGGCTGGGAGGCAGTCGCGGGACGGACCGCGACACTTCGGGTTCGGTGAGGAAGATCGGATGAAGGAGGACGATGGGAAGAGGAGCGAGAGGAGATGGACTGGCTTCGGACGACGGAGGGTGACGCAGTGGGAGGAGCAGCAGTGGACATCACGATGGGCACGAAATTGACGAGTTCCGAGCCAACCACGATTCAGCGCGCTTCATCCACCCTAAGATCGCTTGCTGATCGAGGGGAGGTTTTCGCGTGAGGGCGGATGCAGCCCAAAGGGAGGCCAGAGGCACCGGTCGGGGAGCAAGTGGGAGCGAGTGGGGGAGATGGCGTTGGCTGACGGAGCAACTTTGAGGGAAGCGACAGCCTGCGTGGGTACGTCCAGTCTCCAGCGAAACGGCTTGGTACACTCCTCCCCCATGTATTTTCGGAAGGTCTAGAAATTAGGGGGGGAAGAGGTGGGTGAGGGGAATAGTAGTAGTAAGGACGGGCACCACTACTAGCGGAGAGGGGGGGAAACAGGAGAAAGGAGTGAATAGATACCACCCACAATAGAGTAAGAAAAAGAGTGAAAGGGGGGGGGAAAAGGAAAATAAGGGAGGGGAGAAATGGACGAAGGGGAGTTTGCGAAATGCAGAGAGAAAGAGGAATTGACGCTGGGATTATTGCGGCTGGCAGCTGCGGAGAAAGCCAGAAACCAGACCAGACCAGGACCGGACAAGCCAGCCAGGAATCAGCCAGGAATAGCAGTCCCGGAGACACACTAGAGAAGAGGGGATATCCCGAATGTCTCTGATCTCCGCCGCACTCTGCTAAGGCCAAGAATGTGTGGTACCTTGGGTGGGAAATGAAGGGTCTTGCTTGGCTGCTGTCTTTAAAATGCAGGACGTGCTTCTTGGGAGTGAATGAGATAAGTTTAAAAAGAGGAAAGGAAAACAAGAGAGAGAGAGAGAAAGAGAGAAGAGGGAGGGTGAGGAAATGATGCCCATGCGACCTCTCGTATTTGCTTGCTGCTGCATGGATTCTGGCGGAATCACCAGGGCGATTGCATCGAGTTACGCAGGGGAAAGGAAACTGCAATTTCCATCCACTCATCTTCATCTGAGAATAGTTACCGTTGTCTTACTTCTTGTTCCTCTTCTTACTATTTTAGCATTTTCTCGATCGACGGGGATTCCATTCCTGTCTGCTTCTTACTCCCTCTTCCCTTTTTTTTTCTTTCCCCCATCCCGGTAGAAATTAGACAGCTGCATGCACGTTTCCAAACCGAGGTTACTATATTGAATCACATAGTGGTTGCCTCCCAGGCAATAGTCTAGTAGTTCCCCTCCTCAATCTCACTCACCCCTACAGGTTGGATCAAGGACCCTGCCAACTGCTTCTGCTCCGACCGCCGGTGGAACGAGACCAATGGATACGTCGGACTTTCGGTGTTTTGGGCACGGATGGGCATGATCAGCTGGCCGAGAGACTCATCATCATCATTCTGGGTCCTGACCATTTCCTGCTGGACGGTCCAAATTAAGTTGGTCGGATGAGCCCAGATTATCTGCCAAGCACGTTCGGTCGCAGAAGTGGACATCAGATGCTCGTTCTGTTTCCGGATGCTCATGTTGGATCTGTCATCCGCCCCCGTGGCCATCATTCATGATCTCGCGGTTAATCTGAGAACAGCCAGTCTAGTACGGAGTATATAGTATTGTTGGCGCCTCTTACTATGAATTGTCCAGCTGAACAAAAGACCAACAAACGTAGCCCAAAACTCCCATCTTTCCCAAAACTATCGACACATCCCATGATTCACAGCAATAATGAATCGAGTTTGATCTATATACACAAGAAATCCGGCCAGGTTCTAGTACTTTGAGCTACTGCAGTTACTGTTTTCAGCCACACAAAAACGTGGCGGTGCACACGCCAATCCCATGTCCGCCTTGTCACATGTCTTCCGCCCGCGGCCTCTAACCATGCATCGTTCATCATCATCATCCTCATCTGTTTCGTTCCCTCTTCCTCCCAATCCACCAAACTTAGTTCTCTTTCATTGATTCACCTGGTGGGTAATTTCTATACTAGTAGTGGTAAGTCCACTTCATCCGCGTAGGATCTACACTACAGACACTGACGGTATGTCAACGTCGGAAACAGCCATGCTGCACCCTTGAGCTGCACCTCCATCATGGCCAGTAAAAGGAACCGCGCCGCCTTTGAGGCAGACCTGCAGGCGCGCCAGTCTCCTTACGCATTATACGGAACTCCATTACCCCCACTAGACGATAGCGTGCGAGACGACGGATCATATGCGCCCATCTGGAAGCAGGAGGTGACCGATGACCGGGGAAGGAAACGCCTACATGGTGCCTTCACCGGTGGGTTCAGTGCCGGGTGAGCTCACGATTCATGAATAGCGTTGGACAGCACACTAAAGGCGGCCCATCTTCAGGTACTTCAACACCGTCGGGTCGAAGGAAGGATGGACTCCAGCAACCTTTGTGTCTTCGCGCCAGAACCGCGCCAAGGATGTTCGACAGCAACGACCAGAAGACTTCATGGATGAGGAGGATGTTCGGGAAGCAGAAGAGTCCAAGAGACTCCAAACTGCCGATGAGTACTCCGGCTTTGGTTCTACAGATGCCGAATTGGCGCGCCGCGGAGGGTTGATGGACCTCCTGAAAACGAGCGGAGAAACTATGGGGGTGAAACTTCTGAAGAGGATGGGGTGGCGAGAAGGCCAGGGGATTGGGCCCAAGGTGCGACGTAGAGCTGACCTCGGGGACGGTATGTTGCAACGTGACGGAGGAGCTGAACAAACATACCTGTTCGCGCCCGAAAACCCGCCAATGGTTGCCTTCATCCATAAGACCGATCATAAGGGCCTTGGATATGAAGGAGAGGCCCGTCTAGACGCCCAGCAAACCAAAGCAAACGAGTCCGACGACGAGGATAATGATGCGTTCTTCGGAAAGCGGCTAATGGCTCCGGGGAAGCCGAAGCAGCCCAAAGCGAAAGGACCTCGACGCGGGGCGTTTGGTGTCGGCGTGTTGAATGATACTGGCTCGGATGACGAGGATCCCTATTCCTTAGGCCCACAGATATCTTACAACCGAGTCATTGGAGGGGACAAAAAGAAGAAGAAGAAAGCAAAGCCTGCTGAGGATGCGAGAACCCTCCCCAGTTCGTCAAACCCGCTTCTCAGCAACAAACCCGTATACATACCGAAGAGGGTCATTGCCGCCAAGGGTGCCGCCGGTTTTCGAAAGTGTTCTGATGGTCGTTTACCTTTGGAAGGATTCTTGCTTGCGGAGGGCATTTCAAGCCTCTCAATATCCTCGCAAGAGAAGAAGTATGCGCCACCAGAAATCCCCAAGGATTGGAAATCCCGCAAAGCACCGACACAGGAAAGGGATGTCTCAAACTACGTTTCTACGGCTGAGGCAGCTAAAGCTTCGTCAATGGATCCTACCGCAAGAGCCGCTCTCTTGGGAGAAGCACAACTTCCCGGAAAGTCCATATTCGATTGGATGACTCCCGAGGCTCGGGAAAGAATCGTGAAGCTTACAGGGAAGACCGATCTGCCGCCGGCGCTTGGTGAAAAAGCCCCTAAAGGTTACGAGGTCTCAGAAGCGGAGAAGCGCAAGGATTTATGGGATCTCGTACCTAAATTGGACAAGCAGGTAGCCGTCCAGGCACTCACACGAGCAGCCAGTGGTTGGATGCCGTATTCGGAAGACCTAAGCAAACGGGACCGCTATCGAACATTCCTCCAAGTACGAGCTGGACTCCGAGACAGTCTCCCGGACCGGGTTGCCGGATCAACTACAGATGAATGGGCTGCGGAACTACACGAATTTGCGCGAGCGGCGGAGGTCTTCAAGCCGATGTCTGGGCTCATGGCATCGCGATTCACCTCTGCCAGTTCCGGACCCAAAGAGTCGTCCGACAAGTCTGACGGATCTCCTTCGGCGGAGCCGTTGCTTAGCAAGCCCGCAGCAAAACCAGAGGACCCTGCAGTGGAGGCAGCGAAGATTGGCATGTTTGGCCCAATGACTCGTAGTAGCATCTCTTTCTACCCGACGCGTCTCTTGTGCAAACGATTCAATGTTCGGCCCCCCGAGCATGTCCAAATGGATCCTGGTGCGCCATCGGGACGCGCTGAAGCCTCAGCCCCCGGGAGCCGGTTCCAATCGGCAGGTTACCAGACCGCTTCCGGGCCGAAAGAGTTAGTTTCGCGGGATGTTATGAACCAGCTCATGCTTGAGGCTGGCGGTGGATCTCTGGCAGCTGCAGACGCGGCCTCGCCGACGTCATCAGGGCCAGCGGGGAGTCGGGCACCAGTGGTGGTCGAGCCAGAGCGCAACGAAGCTCTAGAAGCCGAGCGGCCGGGCGAGGCGGTGTTCAAGGCGATCTTTGGCAGCGATGATGAAGACGAGGATGAGGAAATGAGCTGATTGATATATTGGAGGATTCAAACTTGTACCGATAGATAGACACCCTGTCTTCGTATTCCCTGCAGGCAAAGCCAATATTGACTTTGAAACGTAATGATCGTCTGGGGATGTTTGCAAAGTCCCACTTCTTCCACGTACCCGACCGCTTAAAGTTTTCTTTGGTCGATAAAATAAAAGAAGAAAAAGGAGATCCACCTGACAGTGGATGCATAAGAAAAAGAAAAATAAATATGCAGTATCTTTCAATCAGAGTAGAATAATTGTTTATTTCTTTTCCCTGTCTCTTCTCTTTTCTATTCAATCTTTGCCAGTGGAGAGAGACTTGAACTGTGACATCCGATACAGTGAAGCCGGAAGAGAAAGCCGCCTTTGCAACTTCCCCCCAACTCGCCATCTCTCCCTCTCTAACTCTCCAACTCGCAAAAGAACGGTCTGGACAAGACCTGCATAGGGTGACACCGCAGGAAACGTTGCGGAGCGAGTGATCGGTTGGCAATATCAGCTCTAGGCTCCGCACTTAAAGTTCTCTTACTTTGCTTTACACGAAGAAGGGGACGGCGAACCTCCAGTCAACCTTGGGCTAATCCCCTCACGTCGGTGCGCCGTCATCGTCATATCCTCCTCTTCTTCCCCCGCTGGTTGGTTCCTTTTATTTACCTCAACCTGGTCGATCAGCAGTGCTCATCTATTGCTTTTCTCTCCTCAATCGTTGTCACCGTATTTCCTTCTCTTCCATACACACTCTCTCCCTCTCTGTGCCTCTCTCTCTCTCTGCATTGTGGCTGGTCAGGCCATTGCGCTGCAACTCTCCGCATCGCCCGCCACCCATTCACCACTGGGTTTCCACCGCTTCGGGTCATACGACCGATTACGATAACTGGATGGGAGGATTCTCGATCCATGATAGGAACGGCTCATTAGACTAAGCCTGTCTAATAAGCTCTCTCCCGCCGGCATCGTGAACCACTTCTTCCACGCCCCCCCTCCTCCACGCCCTCCCCCTCCTCATTTGGTCATCTCCAACTGCGTCCCTGCAGTGACTCTCACTGACCACTGAACCCCCGTCGGTTCTGGCGACCGGTTATCTTTGGCTGATGGAGCTTGAGCTTGTTTCTTCAACATGGTGAGTCTTCCAACTACCCCTCTGTTTCCTTGGAGTCTCTATGTCCACACCCTATAACTACATTCCCCCGATGCGGAGTCGCATGCCATCCCGTCCTGCTATCCGTTATCTCAAAAGGTCCATGCCCTGCAACCGCCCCTCTTCTCTCTCTTCCATCTAGTTCATGTACATGGAATTATGGGTTTCCAAAATTCTCACTGTATATGAAAATCCATAGGGTTGTTGCTTTTCCTTATCGCGCGATTATAGCCGTCCTTCCTACGCGGCACAGGTAGTCACCGAAGAGCGCCGTTCCGAAGACATTCATCCCCAAGCCGCCGCAACAAGCAATGCGCTCACCTCCGGCAACTCATCTGCCAGGGCGCGCGGATCCCGAATCAGGGCAGAGCACTTCCCGCTGAACCAGCATTACAATGCGCCTATCCGTCGTCACGTCTGGTATAGCAAACGGCGCCTATGGACCCGCACACAATTAGACCAGGAGCGCACCGAGTTCTTCGAAACTAGGGTCACGGGTCGTTCGGAGATCTGGGCGGCTTTGTCTGCGGCTATCTCTTTGATGCGCGCCGGTGATCTCGCAACAGCGCAAAGTTTCATTGATGCAGCCGGCATCACCGTCCCCACCGGTGATCTCTGCCAAGGCTGCTACGACGAGCAGGGTGTACTCTACCGGCTACCACAGTGCATTGTGAGCGACCCAGAGAATATCGTGCGATCCGACCAGGAGCCGGATGACTTCGATACGGACGACGGCAAGCTATCTTCAGACGAAGCCTCAGGGGATGAGTTAATAGCCGATGACATAGAACGTCGTCGCGATGAAAAGGGCAAGACTAGCGAGCGTGATCTAATCCGCATCCGTGCGCGATTGAGCGATAGAGGCGGTCCCGATATCATCCTGTCAGTGGTGAAGACGATGAACGTCGGCTCGATAGCCCGCAAAGTGCAACAAGAGGCAGGGGTACGTCAGCTTGCGCTATGCTTTATCCACCCTCCTTTGAAACAAAATTTGGACATGCAGTCTAACAGAAGCCGTGGTTGTATAGATTCCGCGCACTCACCGTGTGAGGCTTGTCTACCTAGGCAGAATGCTCAAAGAACATGTGCCCCTAGTCGACCAAGGGTGGAATCCCGCCCACGTTATTAGCGCCCTCGTTGTCCCGCGACAATCGGTGTCATGACAGTTTCGTGGCTGCGATAGCTCACATGCACTCTAACAGCCTGCGTGCATGAACTACCTGCAGAGACCGATCCACCTAATCCACCCTTTGATATACGGTCTGATCTTGCACGAATAAACAACACAACACCGCACACTACAACACACCATACCTCGTCCGACTGATTAACATTCCAAATAATGATGATAATACCTCGATACCCCCCTACTTACTTATTTCACGACAGCATTGCCATCGATTTGGCATACCTACTTTTTCTCCCCGCGCAAGCCTAATCTATGCTTCCCCATACTCAGGTGCCAAGGCATTACTGCAATTAAGTCGGTTTTCACGTTCATGTCCCATTTGTCTGGTTCCGCACAATACCCCAATTAGTGTTTGTTTGTTTGTTTAGTTGTTTGTTTGATCCATAGCTTTTCTTCTTCATGATGGAATGTTCTTTCTTGTCTAGTACTTATCACCTTAATTAACAATTACATAGCTATTTAACACTCATAACTATTATCTTAATACTGAATCCTAAACTAAATACTCTGTGATAGTAGTAGTAGTAGTAGTAGTAGTAGTAGTAGTAGTAGTAGTAGTATGCTATATCCTCCCGTCTATCATCCTTCCTCAAGGTACTTGATTCGTAGCTTGCAGTAGTCGATTTAGTTCCATGGTCTCCGCTGGTAGTACTATGTACTATTCATCCTAGTGTAACTATACTAGATGACCTAATCCGTCAGCTTTGGCAGTTGGTGAGCATCGGTTTGATGATTATATATATTAATGTGCTGTGCTCTCTCACCCACTAAAACACGGATTGCCGACGAGTCCTAAACATATCAACTTACAGACGGAATCAGAACCGTAGTTTAAAATATATCATTATTGAAGAAAAAGACGAAAAAAGAAAAGGAAAATGAACTTGAGGAAAAGGTACTACTAGAAAGGGGTGTAAAAAGAAAAAAGAAATTGTTGTGCATCATCCGTGAATCGAACACGGGCCTCATCGATGGCAACGATGAATTCTACCACTAGACCAATGATGCTTGGGCGGCGGACCACTGCGTTATCTGATTCGCTGCTTGTTTTATTTTTCTGTATTGTGCTCTATCAGGGACAGGATCACATGTTGAATTTCCCATTAAGATGACTAGTCAGTTAGCACATACGTGCAAAAGTATACTTAACAGATGTGTTTTATGTCCATGACAAGCATATACCATGCTGAAACAAACAATCAGTAGAATGCTGACAATAAAATCTAACCGTAAAATCCCGCAGCATGTAAATCATGCCTATTTCTTCTAGAAGCCTAGAACAATTTCCCGTTCTCGGCTTCTCTTCCCTTGGGCGTTTGTCCGGATCGTCTCTTGAACACGCGGCAGACCACCCTTGCGCCCTGTACCACACCTCTGACCAGGCTAGTGGGGTTGTAGTGCTTGACTCGGAACATGTAGTACAAGGCGACCGTACCCAGGATGTTGAACCCCACGTATGCCCATCCGATTCCAAAGTTCCGCCAGCGCTGGCTGTAGTCTTCAGATTCGTCAGCATGTGTGGAAGGTAAAGCGGAGTTTGGGATATATGAACCTACAGATTTCACTTGTTGCTAGGTATTGATCGGCATTCTGCATCTGACAGTATTGGCATCCTTGCGTCGCTGTTGGGTTAGACAGTCGCCCCGCAGCAGTTTGCAAGTACTGAGCCATGTACTGGCCGCAGGTTTGACCAGAGGGAGGATTGAACACGCTCATCTCCTCGCTGGAACATTGAATTGTCCGTCCGTGTAACCCCGTTGCCGTGATACCCGCAATCAGGTAGGTTAGCGGAGAGACCCGGTACATGAAGATCCAAAATCCTGGCAGTGCTTGGGGTGGCTGCATAACACCATTGAACGTCAAAGCCATGATGAACATGAGCGTGGCGATGGAACCTCCTGTTTCGGCATCGGGCAGCGCGGAAATTACTAAAGCGGCAAACGTTGAGGTGAACATGTAGAATTGTACGACGAAGAGTAACATGAGCCCTTGTCGGTGAGACGCCTGATTGGCTCCGTAGATTGGATAGTAGTAGCACGCGTAGGCAATGACTCCGGCGAGAATTTGGTAGGGTATCTCAACCAGAACGTTGGCGACAAGGAATGCTGCCCATGAATACGCTTTGGAGGGTCTCTCTCGTACCTCGTAGAGTGATCGCTGAACCACAAACTTTGGCATTATCCTGAAACCCCGTTAGCTTGTTGTCGAAGGAAGTAGGGCGATGTACCTACTGCTGCACCAGAGTTGAGAAAATCGAAGTGAGCATGAAGGCGCTGAACAGGACATCTTGAAACCCTTGCATGTTGTTATCGGGCTTGAAAAATGTGAATCCGATGAACAAGGAGGCAGCGGTAGCCAGAATAAGCTTGGCCCATACGTAGGAAGGTTCACGCCAATACTGTTGGAAGACACGATGGGTTACGTGCCACAGCTGGTTGGGAAAAGGCATGGCGTATTCTCCTTTCTGTGCATCATCATTGCCAGTTTCGGAAGCAGAGGCTCTCTCTTGGTGGATTCGATCAATTTCTTTCTGAATATCAGTAGCCTGTTGGCTATCGTTCCAAACAGCTGGCCAGTCCTTGGTAGCTCTTCCAGAGGCGCCGGCACCTATAATCTCCAGCATATATTCGGCGGGCTTTCCTGGTCAGCATAAGACCTCACACGATCATTTAAAGTACTTACATTTTCTGACGGCCCACATGGCCTTGCACCATTTGACTCGAAATATGTCAGTAAGGTCTGTGATTGCTCTCCTATATCTCCAAAGTAGACCGTCCGCCCCCCTTTTGCTAGGAAGAGAAGGCGATCAAACTGCTGAAACAAAAGCGCACTGGGTTGGTGAATCGTCGAGAGCACTGCTTGGCCATGGTTTGCGAGCTTCCTGAGGAAAGCACAAATAGCCCAAGAGCTTTGTGAATCCAACCCACTAGTTGGCTCATCAAGGAAGATAAGTAACGCAGGCTTAGCGGCAAGCTCCACACCGATTGTCAGTAACTTCCTCTGCTCAACATTTAGACCTTCACCAGGTGTTCCAACAATAGCACTAGCAAAATCCTGCATATTAAGCATTTCAATAACCTCCTCAACGTGCTTGTACTTTTCTTTCTTGGAAACCGACTTAGGTTGGCGTAGAAGTGCGCTGAACCGCAGAGCTTCTCTCACAGTTGTTGTAGAAAGATGCAGATCCTGCTGCTGTACATACCCCGTCTTCCTTTGGAAGCTGCTGTCAAGCGGCTTTCCATCTACCAGCATGTCGCCTGTCACAACGCCTATTGAAACACGTTTTGCTAGAACATCAAGCAAGGTGGTTTTTCCAGCACCTGAGACACCCATAAGGGCCGTGAGTGTTCCAGGCTTGACCCATCCGGAGACATTGTCCAGAAGACGCCGTTGGCCTCCCTTGACTGGTATATCGTAGCAAACGTTTCGCCACGTGAATATACTATGCTGTTTGGGGAGAGCAGACGCATCCTTCTCTGATTCGGCAGATCTGTGGGCCACGGCAACATTACTGGTTCCGGCATCTCCCTGGGGCTTTTTGTCGAGGCCGCGCATGTGAGGAGGGACATGGCCTCGCCGGAATACGAGGAACTCAGCTTTAGACGAAGTTGCAGAGTTGAGCTCCGTCGCAACCAAGTATATCACCGTGAAAAAGATCCAGAACCCTATGAGGATCCCGAGGTTTCTCCATACATGTGCATACGTATAGCTATACTGGGTTTCGATGTAAGCATCTCCAGAGACAGTCCTTTCACCAGCGACACTCCCACGAATGGAGCAGATAAAAGAGTCACCACTCAGAGTCGGATATGATGGTATGAACTGTGAGCATGTGAACCGTCGGCCGTGGAATTCGTTGGCAACTAGAGCCTCGAAGGTATAAAAGACGGGGTTGATCCATCGAATCCAACTGAACCATGGAATAGAAGACATTTGAGGTGTAGGAATTACAAAGCCGGTGTAGATGACGATGGCCAATACAATGACACCAGCCATAGCCATTGCTTGTGCAAGTGTCTTCGTCGAGGCTGCAAGGGTCCGGAAGATGCCAGACATCGCAAGCGTGCTCAGAAAAGTGAATAGGAAGAATATGAAGAACTGTGATGGTTCGTAGCGCTATTTTCACGGTCAATTGAGGTACACACGGAGTACCTGAGTTATTGCATTTACTTACCAAGCCAGCTAGAAAATAAAAGATGATGTTGAACACCACAGCAGAGACGAATTTGACGGGTATATCGGACACAATGCCACCAAAGGCTTCAGCAAAAGGATGGACAAAAGCGTATGATGCTTGTTTTTCAATGATTGGCCGTTGGTCATAAAGTGAGTTTATCTCTGTTATGCTTATGAGAGCGTTCATCCTGAGAAACGCAGTCAGCACATCCCATTCTCCCATTTATGCTTGCAACATGCCCACTCTTTAGAGGACAACTTACAACACAGCGAAAAAAAGAGCAGCTCCTTTGCTTTGAAAGCCCACGGTGGCATTTGGCGTCCTGTACGTCTTAGTGCACGTTCGAACTGCAGTAAATAAGATACCTACCCAAAATACATTGAGCCAATGATGAGGGACATTGCGATTCTGCCAATGACGTTCGTCAATGTAGAAGGTTTATCATTCCATATCCTAGAAAAATCAGCATTTGTCATAGAGATATACAATGATTAGCAGCAATTACCTTTGATATGCCCTAATGGTACAAAGCTTAACCTGCATGGGGATCGAAATTATATAGGGACTCTTTGGCCAAACATGTCGCGCTTGTTTCAGGCGCTTCATTTCACCAAACTGTTGCTCATGCTTTCCACCTAATGGAAACTCCTTCATATGCTGTTCGATTTCCTGTTGAAGCCTGGCATACTGAGGGCTGTTCTTCCAGTACTTTTCAAAGTCATCTGGTGTTCGGGGAACCTTGTTCTCCATTCCTTCACGTGCTTGACGCTCTTGAGGGTTGGTGACTGATGTCAGGAAATCACCAGTGGTCTGACGCGGCGGACAAAGCCACCCCATGCCCTCGAAGTATTCTTTTGCCTCGTCGCATGGCCCGAAGTAGATTTCACGACCCTCATACAGAACGATTGCCTTGTCAAAGACATCGTAGATTGCTTGAGATGCTTGATAAATAGCGACTGCATGGCAGGTGCCGGCCAAGTTGGATGAAACTCGTAAAGCTTTGACAAATTCCAGCGCACTTGCAGAGTCAAGCCCTCTAGTACTATTATCCCACGCTCCAACTGGTGCTCCGGAGACTGGATCATGTCAATTCAACTGCTAGCTATACACTTGAAGTGGTATGATAACTTACGCGCCATTTCAGCAATACTGCAGACAAGTTAGGGCGATCTGATAAGGCAAACCCGGGATCAAACATACCTGACTCGCTTTCTTTCACCTCCTGATACACCCCTGATATAGTCGTCGCCAACTGGAGGCAGGATTAGGAACACAAGAAACATTCAACGGCTGAAAATTGACATCAGAGACGCACCCTTTGTGTTATACGTATGTGACAGGCCAAAGATAGTCAGCGCAACCTGGGTAACGTATTTAGCATATTGCTGTCGAGTGACGCCTTGCAATCGGGTCTCGGGCGCTCTCGCAGCGGCGGCAAATTCCAACGTTTGGCCAACAGTGAGATGCGGGAAATGCTTATCCACCTCCTGATTGTATAGCACCTCACCCTTGAACTCTTTGTGCATCTTCTCCATGGAGATACCATTGAACTGGATTTCAGAGCTCTTGCGCAGCTTCAGACCATGAAGTTCCCCACACAAGGACTTCAAGAAAGTCGAACAGCCACTCCCGGGGCGTCCCAGAACGATCAGGAGCTCACCACTTCTGAGGAGACCATCAAAGTCACGCAGGATATGCTTCTCTGGAGTGCGCTGAATACAAGGCAGGTACTCCTGTGGTCTGAAAGGGGCTAGAAGAATCGAAGACACGTTGTTCTGGTATTGCAGGGCGGAACCCGAGCCCGAGACGTTGAGATGTTGAAAGACGACACCAGTCGAAGGAGGTCGAGGGATCCCCTCCCTATCCAACATCTTCAGCACCATGCGAACCCATTTATAGTGATCAAATTGGTCATTTGTGGGATCAAGAACTGGATCGCCCATTTCCAGTCCTTCGAGGGTGTCCTTTCGTTCAACCGGTCCATCGACAGTTGAGTCGAGAGTGCTCTGGCGCCTTGGGAAGTTGGAAGCCAAGCGGGTCAACTCAGCCTTTTGCTCAGGGTCCATGTTCTCCATGAAAGAGCTTTCATTGCGCGTCAGCCTCGGCGGTATTTGAGAATTGCTCGGCCCAGAGGCCAATTCCTCTTGCTTGGAGGAGCTGGGCTGCGAGCTCTCGTCGGGCTTCTCAAGCTGTGCCATCTTTGACGACAGGCTAGAGCGGGAAACAATGGTAGAGCTCACCCTAGAAGATGAAATAAAATAGAAGCGGGTGAAGAAGAATTGGTCCAAAGAGCACCAGAGGGGTGATGAAGGATTTCAGGAAATCCTTGTAGCGAATAGCCTGTCAGGATCTGGGTAACGCGTGCCTTCCTACCATGGCCGATTTTCCTCAATTGGAGACGGATCTTCGCTTTGCCGACATCATTCACTGACAAAGAGTTTGGGGACGCAAATAAGATTCAGGACGCTTGATGTTGTCATTTGTGCACGTTGCAAGTGATGATGTCACCCGCAACCTTCCGTGTAACGACGGGAGACCCGAGGAGCCAGTGGTTTCCAATAATGCTACGAGACGGAGCACTTGATTCGATCGGTGGAACAAACAAGAGCAATGGACAAACTGCAAGAGCTGCTAATTGGAAGTTAAGAGTTGTGGTTCCGTCCCTGGAGGGGCTGGGATATTGACCATCCGGATGCGGAATGCGTGGTTTTTCTTAGTTCTCCGCGCATTGGGTTTGCATCGGGCACTCTCGTTGTACCAGGAGTTCATGCACAGTAACTGTACGTTGAATAATAAGCCGAGAGGCTCAAATCTTAAATGTCGGGCAGCACATTCTAAGATGCAGGGTTCTAGACTACTGCAGGTCTGGGGTTGATAATACTTTAATGATCACCCACTGAAAGGCTAGAAGCTACTGGGATAGGCGAGCACCGAATAATCAGCATTGTATTACCAACTGAATACATAAACGTACTTGTGGTCGGGTCTTAGTTTCAACAGGTTCTTTCGGACCGGCCTACTTATCCAGAACACCGCGTAAAGGTGCCCGACCATCGTTCTGGTGCCTCCACTATGCTGCGTAGCTTCATCGGCCTATCTAAGCTATCGACCTTAGTAAAGCTACAACCAATCCAAGCTACCAATATCTACGAGAGGCGCCTAACCACAGAGCTGGCTCAAGCCGTAGCTAATGTCCGTAAGGGCTGGACAGGCTTTGAGTTACCCAGCAAGGCCGGCGCCTCCTGGAAATGGTTTTGGCGCTATCAAGGACCGCCTGAGGGGAGGGACGAGCTCAGACCCAGTCCAGCCCACTCATTACTGATGCGTTTGCAACCATAATGGTATGCACTGCGCAGCAGCAAGACGTTCCAAAGCTGCGGTCCCAGATAGAAATGGTTGATTGGCCAGGCTGCATCTATCTAGTGACGGAAGTCTCGTCAGTGTCTATCTCGCTAGACAATAGCCATAGGTGGATGACCTCTGAAGCTTCAGAGACTACCAGAAACGCACTAGTAGTAGATGAGTCACCAAGCTTGTGTTTTTGTTGTCGCGGCTGTTGTTGCTGTTGTTGTTAATGATGATGATGATGAGGATGGCTGTGGCTGTTGTGGTGGTGTGACGATGATGCTGTTGTTGATGCTAGTGGTGGTGGTTCTGTAGCAAGTCGAAACTATGACTTGCGGACTAGACCAAACCCCTCAGATGACTGATGATCGGGCTGTGCGTGCTAACAGCTTGTTGGAGTGTCGAGTTGAGGTGTCGGATTGAAGGAGAAGAGGAGATGAGAAAGGGAAGGGAGAGAAGAAGACGAGAGAGAGAAAGCTGGGCTTTCCTCTCAGGATTGATAAACGGAAAGTGCGAACATCGTTATGATACAGAGATAGGCAGGAACGCTGGTCAACCCAGCAAGAGCCATATACTCTGCAGTTAAAATGCCTTCTTACAAGTAGTACTCTATCCATTACATCCCTCCATACTTTGGTCATAGATATACATCACTCCAAAGCCATCGTGATCTGTAGATAGTAACTAAAATGCTAACCCGATCAACATTAGTCCATCGCCTTCCCCACACCAGCCCCACCGCAACCGGCATCCAAAAACAACCAACCAACCAAATCACACTGTAAATCAAACAATGCAAACAGAAAATATCTCCAAAAAAGAAAAAAAAAAGTCACGAATAGCTTCATCAATCCCAAGGACTTCCCCAAACCACCATTGTCCAGAGACCACCAAGGAATCTTACGCTCTGGAAAGCGCAGGCACATCAATCGCCTCGCTCCCGCGAACATCACAAGCCCAAGGGCCCATTTTTCCTAGCAACCGCACTCGAACAATCTATTCCTGACCTGGAACCACCACCAACAACCACAACCATGTCCGACGTGACCAAGACTCCCTTCGTACGGGATCTCGCCTCGAGCGGTACATACCTCACCCATCCGTCCAATTCGTACGTCCAGAAAACCAAATCTAACGAAGTAAAACTACAGAGAAGAAAATCCGCGACAAAGCCACCGACTCTCTCTCACTCTTCCTCCGCTCCAAAACCGACCTCTCCCTCATCGACCTCCTCAAACTATGGAAGGGTCTATTCTTCTGTACGCTACATCTCTTCCCCAAATATCACACCGCCACAAACACCAACTAATCATGTATTTAACCAGGCTTCTACCACTCCGACCGTCCCCTAACGCAACAAGCACTCGCCCGCACTCTCAGCTACAGCCTGGTCCCGACGCTCCCCCGAAGCACGCTGCATCGCTTCCTCCGCGCCTTCTGGATAACCATTGGACGGGACTTCCACTCACTCGACCGTCTCCGTCTAGACAAGTATCTATTCCTGATCCGTTGCTACGTGGGCGTTGCATTCGAGGTGTTCCTCAAGCCCCAGCAATCCTCCACCTCCACCACCACATCCACAAACGGCGGCAAGCGCAAAAGAGAAGAAGAGCCTACATCGTCAAAGCGGAATAAGAAGAACAACAAGAACAAGAAACAAACCCAACAAGAAGAATCCACATCATCAACAACCACCGGAGAAGAAAAAGACTGGTCCGCCCTCGAATCCTACATCACCATTATCGAAGAAGGACCCTTGTGCCCTCTGAACTTTGACCCGGATCAACCGCCCATGAACGAGAAGGAAGATTACGTGCCCATGCCGCATGGACCGGACGGATTGCGGTACCATGTGATGGATATCTGGATCGATGAGTTGGAGAAAGTATTGGAGTTCGAGGAGGGAGAGGAAGAGGGGCAACCGAAGAAGAAGGTCAAGGGCGGAGTGCCGATGGAGCTTTTGTTGAGGCCGATTGAGAAGTTGAAGGCGGAGAGTGGGTATAAGCCTGTGCGGACTCGGGCTGCGGAGACGCTGGATGATGAGCGGTTGGTTGAGTGGGGGGTAAAGGAGAGGAAGGTGGTGGAGGAGAGTAGTGATGAGGAGTGGGATGGGTTTGACTGAGCTGTTGATATTTGTCTATAAATTCTAATGGCTCTTGCAATTTTTCTGTTTGATCAAAAGTGTATAGATTGTGAATTGGATGGCAGCGTGCGCATGCTGTGTTTATTGGCTGGCCTGGATTAAGTCGGCTAGCTCTACTACATCATGTGATTGAAACAATGTATATTTATATAGTGACTCTATGCGCCATCTTGGTGCACTGCTGTCTAGTATACAGAAAGCACAATCCAATTGAAACGACAGTAAAGCAAGCCAAAACAAAAAGTCTTGCGCCAGGGTATCATCAGAGTGCGAAGACCAGAATGAAGAATATAGAACGACGACATCCAAAGTACCATCCGCTACTTTTACGCTTGTATCATCTCCAACGTCTAAGGTTTCGGTCCTTCGGCTTCGTATAGGTGACCCGACCTCGAGAGGACAGTGCCCAAGCCCTTGTGGATTTCCACTTGGAAAGCTTCAAAAGGTATGCTCTCTCCGTCAACGCTGATGTAGCCCTCCTTTTCGTGGGGAACAAGCCGATACGCAAGAGCCTTGCGGATTTTGACGTCGGGCATATCGAAGAAATCGCCTTCGGGAATGGCGGTCATCATTTTAAGCGTGGTCAGGCGACTGAGAGTCCCATCGATGGTGACGATATCCACCAGGCCATCGTTGGGCAGAGAGGCAGGGAAGAAGTTTGTATCCTTGGACACGATGGCCATCTTGCCCGCATAGAAATTGCCAAGATTCTCGGCTGGAATAACTTCCCAGTCCTTGGGCAGCTCGTCCAACACGGTGCCGTACACGAGCTCGGGAAGCCCGTCCGGCTGTTCTGTAGTACCCTCGTCCGGACGACTAGGCGGCTGGCTCTGCGCGTAAGCACTGTAGTGATCTTTAATCGCTTGTTTATCATCCATTACGACCTTGACTGCCAGATCGCACGGATACACTGCGCGGCGCATGATACGCTTGAGAAATCCGTAGGTGAAGCGGTGAGCACCCATCCATCGGATATCATCTGTACCGAGGTCGGATTCCGCGATGATACCGAAAGACTGTGACAAGAAGGACAGCGTGCGAGTCTTTCCCTGCGTGATGGAAACCAGATCCATAGGGGTTCGGACACCCTTTACAATGGCCAAAGCCGCCACTGAGACACTGCCCGTTCCGCAAAGATTCCATGCCATTGCGTTTCCGGACCCGCAAGGCACCATTGCCACGGCCACTTTAGCTAAAGCTTCACCGGCATTAGGTTTCTTCGCCAGACCGTTAAAAACCTCGTAAGGCAAACCATCGCCGGAGCAGCAAATGATCGCATCATACGCATTGACATCCAGTTGCTCCACAATTTCAACGGCGTGGCCTCCATGCGTCGTTTCCTGCACGTCCACCTGGCAGCGGGCTGCAGCAAAGACAGGAGCTGCATACGAGGAGTACAATTTGACCGCGTGGCCTTGACCGCCGAACGGGTTGACCAGAACCTTGAGTCTCTTGTACTGTTTGGCGGTACCATACGCAACGGATAAGAGTTTGTTCGTCCAGGATTCTACCGCCGCCTTTTCTTCGGGCGCGAACGGGTATCGCAGGGCGGACACAGAAACATCCTCTTTAGAGGCCGGCTCCGCATAGGTGATAGTAAGGCCCTCGGGCGACAGGTCGGCGTCCAAGACATTGTATAGCGCAATGGAGTGAGTGGGTTTGGCTGTTTTGCTGGCGATGCCGCAACACCCACGCTCGGATTTGCGCATGGAACGCTCATCTGCGCGAATGCCAGTATCTCGTTAACACGGGAATTTGGTGAATATTCTCGAGAAGGGAAATTGCGCAAAGAGACTTACCGACAATCAAAAGAGAGTCGCCTCCTAGGGTGAGAGAGACCGAGTTGGAGACTATCAGCGTCGCATCATGTTCAAGCAGCTGATCCCGAGTTTCCGGATGATCCGCGTTGTTAAACGACGGGCGAGGAGGCCCGTTGGAGGTGGTCATAGTGCCCGGCGCAGGGCACAGCGTGGATGTGAAGAGCCGACCGTATTTGGAAATGAGAAAAGATAGATGCGTAGAAGTGAATGTGGTCAGTAAGAATACTAACCATAAGAATAAGAGAAAGACAAAGGGAACGAAAGAGTTTGAGACGAAGAGAAGGAAGAAGGTGTTGGGGGAATGAAACGGGCAAGTCTCAGGATGGAGCGGAGAGAGACCGGAGACTCGGAGAACCACTGAACCATCCATTCATCATTCAATAATCGAATATCGGCAGTCCAACTTTTATGGCGGGCTCCACTTTTTTCCACTCCACTTGTCTGCCCTGTAAATTGATAGGCTTTCAGATAAGACTCGTACCCTCATCATGCCATGACAGGAACACCTTTCTTTTTGAGTCCGGGCCATACATGATGCATGCCTGGATCTGGTGGGTTTCCGGTCATTCCTGGGGAACTTGCCACTGCATGCACTGCCGAGATCGCCGCAACCATCCATCCTTATCTGGGAATGCGCGCAGCCCTTCCGCGCCCATATTTACACTGTTGGGTGGTCTGATAGGATGATCAAGACGCAATGAAATGACCTTTCGAAGGACCTTCGCTACCCTTATGCATTCTTTCGAACAAAGCCGATGTTGCTCGGAATAATGCCCTCCGTGTCATTGGAATCGGGCAGTTGCAGCCACACTCCGAGGCATCACCTGCGGGGGTGCGGGGATGGGATGCATCGTGCTTAATCAACGTGGTACAGATGAGCTTGGGCAAGTCCATGACGGCATCCAAGAAACATCCTACTGCTGTGACAATAGCTGGCCATGGTGGTACATACATACACACATACATACAATAAAAATAAAATAAAGTCGTTCAAATGGGGCATTCCATTGAGAGATAAAAGTCTTTTCTCATCCAGAATAAACAGAGTAAAAGGTGCATATAGTCAACAAATTCGTCCATTAAGAAGAACACAGAAGAGTTAAATAAAAAAAAAGCGCAGTTGAAAAATCGAACAGAAGAGTCATGTAGTAGGGAACAAGGGTAGTGGCTATTCAAATATGGCTCAAAGGGGATTCTCTATTCATGCTGTAGACGCCTTAAGGCCCTTCAAAGACCCCAGGCTCAAGGCCAGACCCTGAGAACGGCTTCTTATCCGCACAAAGCCGGTGATCGGCCCGTCCTCTCCCTCCTTCTCGATGCTCAAGTTCGCAAGGGCATCCTCACCTGTGACAGTCAAGTTAGCGGCTATCCAGAAGGCGGGGATGGAATGAATCTCGCGGTGGGGAGATCTGTTACTTACCAAATACGCTCCGGGCATATAGATTGGCACTCAGGAATCGACAGTCGCCCTTGAGAGACGCCTCAGGCGTCAGGCATGCCATGTTGGTGCTGTCCATCAGCTGCTTGAGGAACTCGCGGAGGTTCTTCGCCTTGGAGTTGATGTTGACCTTGTTCTCCCATTCAAACTCGGTCCACATCGTCCGGAACTGCGTCTCGGTGCAGTGTGCCGGCTGGATGTAGTCCATGATGTCGGCATGGATGTCATTCAGGATAACAACATGCGACTCCGTCGAGCTCGCTCCGTCGTACACAATGTTACCGAAAATCACACCCGTGTCCGTCGACGACACCTTGACTGTAGCCTGCACATTCAAGAAATCGCGAGGTCCAAGGTTGTGCGTTGTGGGCCGCTCCACCACCTTGAGGTCTCCGAGAGTCGCAAACTCAACACTCAGGTTCTGCAGGGTCTCAAGGGTCTGGTTGACCAGGAGGACATCCAGGACGATATCGAACTGGTGAACCGTGACATAAGCCTCGGCGTATACCGGGTCTGAGAAACCAGTGAGTTGCACAACGCGGCTCAGTTTCGAGGACACCGTCTCCACAGTTGAGTCACCGCCAGTGGCCTTGGCCAGATCCAGCTCGATCTCCTCAGCACCTTCAAGAGCTGCCTTCTTGGTGAATTGCCGGATGGGGATGGCATCGTCAACTTGGACGGCAGTCTTCGCCTTCTCAACGGCCTCCTTAGCGGCCCTCTTCTTGTCTTCTACTTGAACCATGGCGCGGAAGGCTTTCCGGGTGTCTTCCAGGAAGGTAGTTTCCAATTCCTTCTTCTGAGAGAACTCTGCAAGCGAGCGCACACAGCACATGACGCGGTCCACGGAGTCTTCGTCGATGGGAGCCTTGACGAAGTGCGACTGGCCCACTCGGATGATGGAGATCATGATGAGCATAGCCTCTGCACGCAGGGCGTTGGTCCGAGCAACATCTTCGGAGACCTCCGAATGGCGCATCACCAACTTAGTAAGGGTGGACGAAAGCACAGTAGCAAGGTAGTAGTCGCCATCCAGGATCAGTTGACGAAGAGGGGGCTTCTGGGCGGCCTTGACAGCCTCAAGCCGAGCAGCCGCAGCAGACTGGCTGGTCAGAGCACTCTCGGTGGCATAGGTGCCGTCGGCCAGCACCTTCCGTGATCCGGTCGGGGCTGACGGCTTGGAGTGGCCGTTAACCTGCTCCTTGAGGGCCGCATCCTCAGGGACTTCATCAAGAAGTCGCTGTTCCGAGGCAAGGATGGGGATTTCGCCGAGACTGGCCCTGATCCGTTTCCAGGCTTCGCGGATATCCCTCTCCTCCAGAGAATATTCTCCGACAACCCACAGGACACCCCGGTAGACCTTGCCGGCACGGACTTCGCTCAAAGTAGAAACCAGGCGATCAACAATAGAGGTTCTGAGCGCGGGGAACTTCTCCACGACTTCCTTGACGAATGAGATCACATCAACGGCGGAGTTGTTGTTGAAATCAGCGATGAAGTCCATGAGAAGATCGACAACACTAGCTGCGATCTCCGAGAACTTGATGGCGCAGTTATGTATCGACTGGATCAACAATTGACGATATTCGCTGTTCTACAAGGTTGTTAGTATATCTGTATATCAGGGGCAAACTGTGCAAGCCTACCTTTTCATATTGTTCATCAACAGTCTTGGCCAGTTCCTTCTTGAGCAGCATGACAATCTCTTCGACATTCTTGCTCGAGACCATCTCCAAGGCAATGCCGAGGGCTTTCCGACGAACGTCGATATCCGGAGAAGAGAGGACGCGGAGAATTTCCATTGTAAGGTCATCAAGGACACCTTCGTTGCGGATTCGTAGCTGATCGACTCGGTCAAGGACGATAAGCTTGACGTTGTTGTCAGCTTCTTTGATGCACAGTTCGATCAACTTGCTTGCTGCGGCCTTCACGGCGACGGGGTTGCTGGTGAGTGCGGTAAGAGAAGTCGCAGCTTCGTAGATGACAGTACTCGTTGACGCATCGAGAAGGTCGAAAATCAGGCGCAAATACCGTGCCTACTGGTCATTAGCAACCGGCTGCAACGGGGTTGATCTCCGGAAGCCCACCTTGTTCTGAGTGTTCTGCACAGCATCCTTTCTGATGAACTCGAGCTCAGCCAATTGAAGTAGTTCGTCCGTGTTCGGGATGCTGTCGAAGGTAGAGGCCAGGTACTCCAGGGCCTTTTGGTGGCTGATGGACATGAGGGCCGCGAATGCATTGCGCTTGCAGGTGCCATCGGTCTCCGTATCGAGGAACGCCTGGATAAGCTCCGGGGCGTCGGGGATGAGCGACTCCGAGTGCTGGAAGATGGAAGCGACAGCCCACACAGCATTCTTCCGGACATATGCGTGGCGGTGATCCAAGCAGGAGCGTGCGGACGAGAGGAGGGGTTCAATGAGTTCCGATTCTCGGAGCTTGCACAAGAATCGCAGGGTGTTTCCTCGGACGTATTCGTTGGGGTGCTGAAGATCGTTACGGATACCGTTACTGCGCAAAAAGATCGTTTGTTAGATAGAACGGCCTACAATGTCGGGATGCGCCATGTTTCCTTACCAGACCAGGATCATCTCTTGCTTCAGTTTGCCATTCGCGTCGAGTTTCGGACAGATCTCATAGTAGAAGTATAGGAGTTTCTTGAGGGGCTTGCTTTTGGACGGCATGACAAAGCGAATGATATGCATGAGCAGTTGGGGCATAGGGTCGCCATTGAGCATGATTGTGATGATCCGCCTCATTGTCTCCATCTTGGTCTCATCGGTACCCTTCTCCAACTGCAGCTTCAGCTCCTGCAGAGAGGGCTGATCAGCAGTGTTGTCCAGGTGGACCAAGCTGTATGCATTTTCTAGGAAGGACGCCATGGTGATCGAGCGGTGCGAACGAATGGCCGGTACAGGGAAGGGTTCAGGAGGGAGGAGAGCTGGAAGCGGTCGTCAGTACAGGTGGTTGTTTGGGCCGGTCAGGGGGGAAGGGTGGGAAGACGGACTGGAACAACTCTCCCCAGAATGATTCGATAGTAGTGAAGGGAATTAGATTAGTGCAAATTGTCTCCCCTCACCTGCCTAGCATTCATCAGAGCGAATGTTGACAATCCGGGGACATTGAGTATCAACCTGGCCATTTGCGCGGCGGAGCAAGCTGTCCGGAGTGTGTGGATGACTAAGCCCGCCTGGACCAACCCTGCAAACCAGGCAATTCCATCCAGGCACGCGCTACGAAGCGTTCATTTCCAGCTTCCCTTTTTCGTGTCAAGCCCCAGACGTTGTCGCTTGAAGTATTCGAAAGATGTCGACCCAAGGCGAACCATTCTACCTCCGCTACTAGTAAGGATGATCTGTGTGTGGCCCAGATTTCCTCAGCTGCTGACAGTTCCGCAGCTCAGGTCACTCTGGGCGGTTCGGACATGAGTTTCTAGGTAGGTTCCCCGCGATGGTCTACAGCTCGAGCTTCCCTATTAACAGAGCTTAAGAGTTCGACTTCCGTACCCTTGGCGATGGCCGTAGCGCTGCCGTGCGATATGCGAACAACTCCAACTACCGCAATGATTCCCTGATTCGGAAAGAAAGTGAGTGCTAGGAAAGGGCCATCCGGTTCTACTTCGGTCGCTAATGGGCGATCACTACAGTGTGCGTGAGCGCGTCGATGATTCAGGAAGTGAAGCGCATCATCAAGGAAAGTGAGATCATGAAGTGAGTCAATCGTGGGGTTCAATGGCAGTTGGAGGGGTAAAACGATGCTGATGCGACGCAGAGAGGATGATTCCAAATGGCCTCAGAAGAACAAGGATGGACGTCAGGAACTTGAGATTCGGCTCGGGAACGAGCATATCTCCTTTGAGGTATGTACATCGCCTCATTGACATTAATGTTAACAGACTGGAATCTGACATCTGTTGTAGACTGCGAAAATCGGCTCATTGGTGGATGTGACTGAATCTGCGGATCCGGAAGGCCTACGAGTCTTCTACTATCTCGTCCAGGACCTGAAGGCCCTCATCTTCTCGCTTATTTCGCTCCATTTCAAGGTAAACACTGCTCCTTTGTCTCTGTTTACTCTAAGAGTATCGAGTCTAATTCGGTAATAGATTAAACCCATCTAAATGGTGGTGGTTGTGGGAACATGAAATGAAACGGTTCAACTTTCTGGGATGAATAATAGGCGTTTTCTATTTGACTGCAGCCGTGGCGGATATACTACTAGTGCTACTTTTTCTTTTTTTACTTTTCCTTTTCCACATTCCCCCAAAAATTTGTCTGGCAGTTTGGGTTGCTTGAAACGAGGCCCGATGGCAAAGCGACTCACCGAAAGGCGATGACGCAATGAGAGCTTGCCACTTAGGGCCAACGTAGCGGAAGAATTGGAATACCCAACGACGTGTATGTGTGTGTGTGTGTGTGGATGTAGGTGTCTGAAGTGTTTGATGTGTAAAAAAAAGAGCCGAAAACGGAAACAAAAACAGCGAGAGCAAGCCATTGCATAATGGGGATTATTATTGTAGCGGGCCACGTCCGTCGGGACGAGCGTCAGAAAAGCTGCAAGGGAGGCCGTGCCAGACGTGCAAAGGCTGCAAAATACTGCCAAATGCCAGAAATGCTCGAATAACCGCCCGAGGCGCCGTTTGCCCCATTTGCCTCCCCCGCGCTCGCATGATCAGTCGGTCGATTCCTCTTTGGGCAGTGCCTCGCCCCGGACTGACCACCAAACTAAACGAACCTCTTCGTCCATCCTCAATCCTTTCCTTTGGCTCCTTCATCCCCGATATCTCCTCTTTCTCCTCTGCTTGCTTCCCTTCTTCTCTCCCTAGACTTTGCTTCTTTCCGCTGTCTGCGCCCTAACTATTTGCCACCCCGATTCGCTGTCGTCCTCCCCGTACCCATTCTAGTTCGCCCCCTCCGGTCCAATAAATCACCCCTATCCTTGAGCTGCCCTTACACTGTGCTTGTATCAGGTTGTCTCTTCCGCCTGATCGTGTTTCACTTCTCCGCCTATCGGTGGGAACCTACAATTTTATCGATTCCGATGTCATTCCTTCCTTAATTAGCCTCCAATGCCGACTCCGAGTGATAACACCCCGCCCTTGAATGCTTCAATCGCAGAGGAAATCTCCGCTCGCTCTACCTGTCCCCCGGAGGTTGAAAGAGAGACATTACATACCAGAGAAGAAAGGCCGTATCCCTGGGTGTCGGCGTGGGAAAGGAGAAGCACCAGCGATGATGCTCCCGACAACACGTTTTCGCCAACCGTCCCATCAAACCAGACCGCCTTAACGCCATCAGATGGAACTCCCTTTACTTCTACTGATGCGGACCCCGTGAGGGGCGAGCCAGTAGCCAGAGCGCCCACGAAGGGCGTGGGTAGATCGGAAGATGAACCTGCTGCGGGGAGACTGAGCCCTGCTGCGGAGTCATCGTGCTCCTCCGGCCCGTCATCTCCAGTCACCCCTTCATCGGCCACTTCTCTACTAAGCTATGAATTTTCTAACATTCGGGTATGGTGGCCTACTTTTATCCTTTCCGTCTCTAGGTCTCCCTTGCTGATTGTGCTAGCTGTTACCCAATTATTCGTCGTCTTTTCTGCGACCGGGAAGTAGATTCACTGGCACGCAGCAGTCAGACAGCCATGTCTACAGCGTTGATGTGGAGATCAAGCACGTTGATATGCTTGAATCTTATCTTTGTGGATACCTCCGCATACAAGGTCCGTGAGCGCTTGCACCAGCCCGCTGTGGCCCATTCTAATCTTTTTGCATCAGGTCTTACCGAGGATCACCCTACTTTAACAACGTTCTTTGAGGGCGAAATCATCGGAACCAAGCACACGTTTAAAACTAGAAATGAAGCATGGGGCGCGACCGAAAAGACCGACATGCAACATTGGGGACGGTTTCCCGCTTGGCGATCGCAGGCGAAACAGGCGAAGAGACCGGA
Source organism: Aspergillus welwitschiae (assembly GCF_003344945.1). Classification (NCBI taxonomy): domain Eukaryota; kingdom Fungi; phylum Ascomycota; class Eurotiomycetes; order Eurotiales; family Aspergillaceae; genus Aspergillus; species Aspergillus welwitschiae. The sequence continues at coordinate 1,528,690 of NW_020798696.1, forward strand.
TTTCACATTTCGAAATTTTGCCCAGCGTGAGCACCTCTTCATGCGTTGGAAAGAGTACTTCCTCGTTCCCGATCATCGCGTGAGGTCGATCTCCGGAGCCAGCTTCGAAGGCTTCTACTACATTTGTTTTAATCAGGTGGAGGGAACGGTTGCTGGGATTTACTTTCACGCCAAGAGCGAAAAGTATGTGTCTGCCTCATCCCAGTGGTATTCATGACAGACAAAACTGACTTGGTTAATTGCTAGGTATCAACAACTTGAACTCAGACATGTCAAAGACTACGGTTGTGCGCCAGCCATGGAGTTCCGTTGATCTTCTGGCGGATTTGTCCAGTATTCGATTCGACTACTGCAAAAGGATCTCATCTACAATAACATCCTACGGTTTCACATGCTTCTACATTCTAATGGGTATTATATGGTTACGTTCATTTCCGTGCCTCCCAGCCGCGATGGCTGATCTGTTACGGTTATACTGTCGGAGTTACTATTACCCCGCTCTGTTTTGACTGATGTCCTCTGACGAATTTTCTTCCGACTTGTCTTCTTCCTTTTTCTCTCTTCTATCGGCGCAGGCTTGGATGATACGATATGGTATGGAACGGAACTCTATTCGCCAAATTTATCCTCGCACTTTGGTATTTTCTTCAATATGACGCAGCGCAGCACAACAAACGCAACACAACACACTGTATCGTCTTCTCTCTTGACCGTGAGGACTCTTATTTGATATACTAGGCAGCGGTATCGGGGCGAGCGCAGACTCGACTTCCTCATTGATGTCTGCTTTTTCATTCAATTTAGTTGTTGCTTCTTTTCTCAATTATGACCGGTTTAACTTAGTTCTGATAGCGGTAGCGTTGGCCCCCTTGTTGTGCAAGGGACAATTTTCTCTGTTTTCTTGACTGTCTGAGTGAGAAATATATATTACTATTTTATCTATCTATCTTTTTTCACTACTACGCTCAACTATAGCTATTAAGTTCTTGGCTGTGCTACGCATGTGTTTTCAATTCCAGGTATCCTTCAAAGGCACCGAGTATACCTTGCTATCTAATTCTACTACTACTAGTCAGTAGGAGAGGCTCACAAAGTTTAAGGGATCTAAAGAGTGCCATCCATTGTACTCCGTATCTACGATCGGAACTTCTTTTTATGAATCATGGACATGTCTAAACAATACAATACCATGTATTGTAACTAAGAGCACATCGAACATGTTACCAAAACAACTTCATAAATAAATACTCTTTCGTTTTCTCGAGCACTAATATAATGGTAACTGAAAATAAAAACAAGCCCATCCCGAGAACTGCAGCACACAGCACATATCTTATATCACATAGCTATATCAATGAAACCTCCCAAAGAAGAGGAGTACAGAAGCGGAAGGAAAAGAGATTCAAACGAGACAAACACTACTGATGACATGACATGTAGGACCTGAGGACAGTAGGTAAAATGAATGTTAAGTTTTGAGTCGGGGTATCAAATGCAAATTTTTATGCGTGTATGAATGTGAAAGGGCTGAGATAGATAATTGCAAACAGAGATTCGAAAATTTGGTGAAGATGGCTTGAACAGACAACATGGGGACATCGTGATGGATTGGTTGTCTGTGTGGAAGACTGGTGAGATGATGAACAGAGATACAGATCAGGTAGATCCAGATGCTGGAAGAGGGATCAGGATGATCATAGATACGCTGAGTTCTGGCGACTGCCTGAATGGGAACTACCACCGCTATTGTCGCTGCCAGGCGTGGCTGGCTCGAGTACGACTTGCTGGCGGATGGAGACGATCCATTCATGCTGGAGGAGTTCTGCTGCAGTGGACCGTTTATTGGGGTCACACTCGAAGCATCGTCGGAGGAAGTCGATACCTAGGTCGCTGAGCTGGTCTCGGGATGGCAATTGCGGTTGGTTGCCCTGGGCAATGTTGTACATGATGGCCCATTCGTTATCCAGAGTGGACCAAGGGCGACGACCCGTGGCCATTTCTAAGATCACGCATCCTAACGACCAGATGTCGACAGCTCCCTGGCGGTGGATAAGTTTTGTGGTATCGCCGCGAATCACCTCGGGTGACATGTACATTGGGGTGCCGGTCATCGTTTTCTGGTTCTTGCCCCAATTGTTGTGAGCCAGCTGGGCGTCCTTAGGCACTATACCGTCCTTATGACCAGCGCCAGCGAAGGCATCCATAGGGACAACGGTTCTGCCCTGACGAGCGATGATCTTTGCAGCTCCAAAATCGACGTATTTGATAATACCGTTATGATCAAGCAGGATATTTTCAGGCTTGATATCGCGATGGATAATGCCAGCCTGGTGCAGGTACGCCAATCCCTCCAGCAACTGAAGAGCGTAGACCATAATGACGGTTTCATCCTCGACACGTCCGTGCTCAAGCAAGCTGGCAAGGGACCCACCAGAACAGTATTCCATGAAGATGTAGACCTTATCGCGGTGCACTTCAATACCGTGGTAAGAGACGATGTTAGGATGATCCAAGACTTCCAACACACCCATCTCATCACGGATTTGCTGCGCAATTTTAGGGATAAGTTGGGGGTCTTGCAAACGGATCTCCTTGACAGCCATGAGGTAGTTGCTGTCAAGGTTAATTCCAGCGTAAACGGACCCAAAGGTTCCTCCACCAATGAACTGACCCTGTTGCCATCGCAGAGTAACGTTCGTAGCCGAGGATGAAAGCACCGTAAGAGACCTGTCCGCTTCGTTTGAGCCCTCTAGAACCCTTCCCAGTGCTTGGCGTTTAGCATCTTCGTCAACGCGTCTCTCCTCGATCTCGGTAAGATGAGCCACGCGCTGCTCCCGAACAAGCTTGGCTGCCTCTTCATCTGTAAGGATTCGCCCTGCGCCCATTCGTCTCGAACCGCCGCGCTCTTCCAAGCGTTGCTTCTCTGCCTGAGCCGCACGAGATGATCGAGCACCCATGATATCAAAGTGAGATATAAGGAGCGACATGCACCCGGCAACCTTCTGCCTCAGTCGACTATACTGAGCATCATCCATAGACAGGAGGTGCCTGCTGGAGGTGATGGCCATTGCAAATTCCAGAGCAGCAACGGCCCACTTGAAGGTTTTCCTGTCAGCAGCATCACAATCATCACAGATGAACGAAACCCAGTCGAGGGACAACTCGACAAGCCTATTACTGTTCATTGCGCGTCTATTGGGATCAACATTGGAAGAACGCTTCCCGAACTCGGTCGCAAATGCATAGCATGCTTGGACTAGATCGTGGTTCTCCACGTCTCTATCCTTGAGTTGCTCCCGTATCCGGGCAACACTATCCATGATAGTCATTGAGAGCTTAAATGACGTCTTCTTGATCTTATTTAGCTCCACGTTGACCCGACCAAGATTGGCACGTTGCTCGATGGCCATGTCGAGCTGAATACCAGTGAGGTGAGTCAGCTCATGTCTCGCATTAGACAGCCGCTGCTGCGTCCCTTCAACCACAAGTCGCAATTTGCCCAACCGCAAGTCCGTAGGCTGTTCCATGATGCCCAGCTGCATTTCTTTGCCAGCCCAGGAAAGAGGCTTTTCCGGACGAACCACGAGTATATACGGCGCATGGGGTGTATCCTTGCTGGTGTCATCCTCACGAAATGATGTGCCTAGGATAGCTTGGATATCTGCAGGGCGATCCCACAATGCAGGGTGCGCAAAGAGATAGACGCCCTTTTGACCAACAGAGACGTTTGATTTGATCATAAAATGATCCGACACAAGCAGCGACTCCAAAAAGTCGTATGCAATGTCAGCCGGCAAATTGTATTCTGTTGCATTTTCGAACAGCTGGCGCAAGAATCGGGAAAATCGGTAAAGCTTCCGTTGCCGGATCCGAGTTGAGTCCAATACGCTTTTATAACGCTTGTCCATGTCGGCAGGATCCTCGTCATGGCGAGGCTGCAACTCCCGCTCGAAGTGGTACATCAAGCGTTGGATCGACTTGGCAGTGAGTGCACTAGCTCAGGTTAGCCATATTGATATATCGTATAGTGTGAAGGTTGTTCGTACCTAAACTGCTCCGCGACCTCGATATCTCCGCCCTCAAGTTGTCGGCCGACCTCGTTGGAAAATTCCCAATCCTGTTCTAGAATCTCCGCTTCTTTGAATGTGTTCTTATTTGCAGTCAGCTTCCAATTCAGAAGCCGGAAGTAATACTTCATCGCATCCAAGACGACTGCGTCGAAACCGTCATCAATGCAAGGAGGCAGGTCCCACCCAGGCTCGGGTCTGGCGATATCCAAATAATGCCGTTTGATATCGACCGCCACCTTCATCAGAATCTGGAACTGCGATATCATTTGATCGACTAAGATGGCGGATTGCGAAGCCGGGTCTTTCATATTCTTAGCGTAAGATAGTCGAACCCGTATAATTTCCTGTATGAGTCGAGACGGGAAGTTGATTAGAGTAAGAAGTTCTTCGATATAGGGAGGTAAGTGGCGTTTGGCGAAAGAACCGGCATTCTCAATTAATGTATTCTTTGCTTTTTGGATGACTTCTCCAATGCCGTGGAGCATGTTATGTTTTCCTTGCAGCGTTTTGAGGCCATCCTCCTTCATGATGCGGTCAAGGAAGGATGTTTCGTCGGAAAGGTCGCTATTGATCGATTTCGTTCTCGATTTGCTGAAATCCAACTCATCGTTTCCAACCCATTTCTGCAGGATAGCGAGCTCGGTGTTGATCAAGATGGTCGTGTTGTGCCAGGCAAAAACAGCATCGCGACTCGAGTGATACTCCTCTGAAGCGACTCTGGGGTGGGCAGTCTCCAGCTCCTTGTGAGTAGAGTAGAGGCTTTCACAACGTTCTATCTGTGCGACAATATCCTCAACCTGCTTGATGGGTGGCTTCCCGATCTCTGTTTCACCTTTGATCTCGAACTTGATAATTTCTTCGATGATGGGGCCAAGGCCAGCCCTCGCTTCTTCAATGAGTTTCCTCTGCAGTGCAACACTCCTTCCACAGGTCCTGGCTCTGACACCCAACCATATTGCGTTGTTCTGGGCCGACGATCGTTTTGATTCTGTAGATCCGAGTAATCGCTGTTTCTCTTGCTTCACCACGTCTCCCTTTAACACAGACGAAAGCATAGAATGCCACTCCAACCTCTCTTGATTTCTTGGGTTCTTGAGTTCCTCGATCGTCGGCTGATTGTCGTCGGTCAGGAAGAGTTGAATATCCGGATCGTAGGCATCGTCTTCGAAAGGAACCTCCGAGGATGGTGAGGGTTCTTCCAGGTCCGAGTCCCCGACCGTCATGCTCATGTTTTGAGCCTCATCGAAATGACTGTACCAGGCCTGAGGGTCCGCACGAATGCGCTGGACATACGCCTTCTCCTGAGCTCGGTACTGTGCATTGGGATCGCGTCTAGAAGTTCGTTTCGTTGATGAGCTCCGTTGGCGGTCATTTTGGAAGCTGATATACTGAGGTGGGCGTCGTTGGGGCGCGTAGGTATTGGAGGGCGTCCGAGCGGGGCCGGACGGACGTTGCGGCCTCAAGTCACGATCGGTCACCGGATGACCATCCATCGGCGGTGCTTTCTCAAGAGCAGCAGAAGCACCTATACTGGCCCCGCGGGCGCGTGTAGGCGTGCCGGTTGCCCATGATGGCAGGGCAGACGGAATGGATGGGGGAGGGGACGAGGAAATGGTTGTCGCCGGGGTTTGGACCTGGGTGTCGAAATTCTCCGGGAAACTGGAGTTGGCTCTTACAGCATATGGCTGCTGCAGAAGCTCATCGGAGGACCCGGAGCCATCCGAATCATGGTTGTTTAAATCAGGATGCTCCATGATCGGAAACCCGCGGTCCTGCTGAGATTCCATGTCGCATGTCCGACGTTTGGAAAGCGGGTTGGAAGGGAAGCCTCAAGCGGATAGATAGGGGGGTGTGGCGGTGCACGTCTGTGCTACTATCGGTTCCGGCCTGGGGATGATCTCGCGCAGGCGTACCAGTTGCATTCAAGAACTTGAGGTGCGGGGGCTATTACAATTCAAAGACAAGACAAATTAGATGACTTCTCTGCCATTCAAGAGTGAAAACAGTGAAGCATCTGAGGTATAAAACGAGTGGTATGCTCCAGATTGACAGGGCGGAGCTTCAGCCGGAGGTGGATTATTCCTGCCACGTCTATACCGGATCGGGAGGCGGTAGGGCCCATTATGCCACAATCACGAGATGGATGGTGCCTCAGGCGGAAGGCACATGCTCTTTTACACGGCTTTCTAGATCTCCAGGATAATATGTGCACATGCTCACACCGAGTTTTGTTAATGGGATATGGTAGCTCTGAATTGGCCTCTACTGTGGCGACTGACCCCTTGCTTGTCGCAAGTGCTCATAGGAGTAACAAAATGATAGATCACACGGCTGGCGCTTGAAAAGGTATTTGAGAGAACTGAAGCATGTTTACGCCTTCCGATAGTCAAGGGAAGAATGCAGCATTGATTGACACCCTTTTACTCATCTCTCGCCCTTCCCCTCTCAGCGTGGACTCTCAAGGGTTTTCAAAAGTAGCAGATTCCAAGTGGGTGGTTGCCTACGAGCATTCGTATAGCTATGGGCCGCGTTCAGCGCTCCAAATGATATTGCTCCCAAAACGCGACATCAGAGAAGCAAATAAAAACAACCATCGACATTACTTCTCAAATTGACCAAGTCGGGAAACCGAGAAGGTGATCCGAAACTCTACTCCTTATAGTCCAGACGGAGACTTGTCGGGTTGGTATGCGTTATCCTTTTCGGGCATCTGTAGATGTCCGTTCAATGCGGCCTCCTGCAGCTTCTTGAATTCCCCGCCTGATTGTTGGATAAAAAGTTGGACGATGATCAATTGACATCTTGAAGATCGCCCTGAGGCGTGAATAGTGGCATGCGTCTGATGGTTGATCAGTGGAACCCATTGTCCTGAATTGGGGCTGCGGGTCTCTTGGAGATCCATTTTAGAAATTCCGGGGAAGCTTAAGCAGGTACTGAAGTCTGGTGGACAGTAAGCCATGGCAATAGTTGATCCGACCGCCTAGTAGAAGGTCATTTTGATAATGACATCATGCTAGCAACATGAACGATGTCCAGGATGGGGTGTTGTGGTCCAACTCCGTAACAGAGATTCTTTATGGGTGATGAGCTGCATCAGTCTTTCAGAGGGTAGTACTGGGTTATTCTAATGAATTAGAGATTTAAAACACATCGCAACTATCATTACGCATGGGTTTCTGCTCGACAATTTTCTGCTAAGTGACCAAGAGCATCAGAGATAGATTAAGATATGATTATCAATTTCATGTTAATCAGAAACATAATCAAACATAACCAGATGATCTCGCATTGATTGATGAAAGTGAAAGAGACCCCCAAGGTGCCAAGCCCGCTAGTCCGAGCCAGTCGGGATGCCGAACTGCCCTAGCCAATGGGGACCAGTGAGCTTATCTCTACCTACGGGAGACGCATACTGGGAGTACGAAGTGGTGCTTGGTACTAGTAAATATTGTAAATTCCACGAAGAGGTACAGAGGAAATAGTTCCAACTTGCTGACAGATATAGCGGGCTACTATGCTAGTGCTACTTGGTGCTACCGTTGATCCAGGGATATCGATTGCTGCTGTGGTTCCGTGGAGTTGTTGGTTCATCCAAGTTAACCAGCCCTACGATCCGTGCTGGAAACACGATCGCTTGATCTGGACTTACCTCAAAATAATCATTTTTTGTACGTCGCATGGGACGCCTTCCATCATTGGTAACCTGCTAGTTAGATTCTTTTACCAAAGTCCATCTTACAGTATTGCCGTAGGATGTTACTCAGAAGTCAGCTGGTGACATAGTATGGTATCTCCACGGAGTACGGAGTAACCTTCCTGCTATGAAGGAACAACGCAGACACTATCCGACAAGGATGATGAGACGGAGGTCTTGCCTTCATTAAATCTCTAGTCATAGAGTAAGTATCAACATTACAGCCGACAATACTAATCGCCAGGAGTAACAGGAACCCATGGAGTTTGTTTTGAAGAGAAAATCAGGAGGCCTGATAAGCCATCCCGGCCGACTGCTGATTGGACGGCCGAAGTCTGAAGATAAGCACTGCGAGACCGGCTGGGCTGAAGGAATTCACGACGCGACCATGAATTCCCATGGATTGATTCATATGAACCAGTAGTAGCGGAACACCTCGTGGTCATTGTCAGCTGGGGCTACTAGCTAGAGTACCAGTGACTCCTCAAACCATGGAAGTTCGAGAACGATGGGTGAAGCCACGAACTCAATCCGCAGCCTTGTTGTCTCTGATAGATAGGGAGCAATTGATAGATAACCATTTCAGCTGCGAATCCGGAGTAGTAAGCTCGAGTAATGTCCTTCTCTTTGATTGGCCGATTGGATGCTATCTCCCACCAGTCGCGAAAGCTGGCCGAGAAATTAACGAAAACTAACCAGTCCTTCGGAAGTTTCCTGCTCCTCCTGAGTCTTATCCGCCTTGCATCGAGCCCAATGACACTGTTATACTATCCATTATTTACCCCGATCTGTCACTGAAATCCCCAATCTCAGGGTCTCTATCGGATGCATAGTAGGAAGCAGTACTACATAGTACATACACTACACTACTAGGTGGGTGGTTAGTAGTCGGTCACATTATCTTCTTTGACCCCTATCCGTAGTATAGTAGTAGTATAGTAACTGAGTACGACGTAGAGGGAATTCTCAGCTTCTTGCCTGTCACTGATGCAGCCATGGCGCGGTTAGGCTGCCATGCACCCAGCCAGTGTGTCACCCACACCCACACACACACAGCTTGGCTTTCCGTCCACGTTCTCGTCCAATTTCCTTCTAGTCAGCGGGAAAGAAAAAGTCCAAGCAGACATTACAGGATGATGGCTGGATCCCGCTGCAGGTCAAGTGGAATATCCCAACGGGAGGCCGCGCATTGGCCCGCCCATCCACCCATTCATCCCTCCGGAGTCTCCACGCTCTTATCCGCCGCCATGGCTTTTTTTCTTGCTTGCTGATATCTATCTATCGGTCGTATTGATTGCGACTAACCATGGCCCAGGGTTGCGCCTAGTGCCCGAATGGGTGGAACCGGCCATGAATCAATGCAAGTGAGACCATGGCGTTTCATTCTGACTGGTATCATCGCCCTACTCCGACTATTCCCAGTACTATTTATCACTCCTGCATCCCCTCCCCTTCCCCCTGCAGTGGCTTGTTTTGCTTTTTGAATTAGGCTCCATCGTCGTCTTCTTTTTCCCTTCGTCCCATAATTCCTTTTTCCCTCTCGATCGCTAGTGTCTAGAGTTCCCCCCCCCGACTTGCTGTCCATCTCTTGTTGCCTTAACCCATTAAAGGCCTCTGGGTCTACACGTCGACCCCATCTCGCGCCCTCTGCGGTCTACAGGGCTCCTGGTCTTAGTGTGCTAGGTTTAGGAGTCACCTACACACTTTTATACACGGTTCTGGGCCAATCTTTGTCAGAAAGCTCAGTGTAATTAACCATGTCGGAATACCCTGTCGCCTACAATGGCACAGACAATGGGACCGGTGGTAACTCCCTGACAGAAGATCTTAACATCTACTACAGCGTATGTCTTCCCTAGATATGTGACGCAGGCTATGACTGGGCTCATCCCCACTAACTGATTCCAGTCTGGAGATATCGCTTGGGTTATCACCTCTACGGCCCTGGTGTTGTTGATGATTCCTGGTGTCGGGTATGATACCACCTGTCAACCTCCAAGCCATTGAGCCCCTCCAACTGACGGCAACAGCTTCTTCTACTCAGGTCTCGCCCGACGCAAATCAGCATTGTCGTTAATATGGCTTTCAATAATGTCTGTCGGGGTGGTGTCATTCCAATGGTTCTTCTGGGGATACTCGCTGGCCTTTTCTCATACCGCTGGAACGTACATTGGTGACCTGAACAATTTTGGAATGAAGGGTGTTTTGGCAGCTCCTTCAGTTGGCAGCTCCAAGGTCCCTGATATTCTCTTCGCTGTCTTCCAGGGAATGTTCGCTGCTATTACGTGAGTGTCCCCAAATCCGAAGCAACCTTCATGATTGATAACTGATAACGGAGATAGGGTTGCCCTTGCTGTTGGTGCAGTCGCGGAACGAGGTCGCATGCTGCCTTGCATGGTCTTTAGCTTCGTTTGGTCCACCATTATCTACGATCCGATTGCCTGCTGGACATGGAACTCGTCCGGCTGGGTGTACAAACTGGGTGGACTTGACTTCGCAGGTGGTACTCCCGTCCACATTGCCTCCGGCTCGGCTGCACTGGCATACTCTCTGATGCTCGGCAAGCGTCGCGGACATGGCACCCACGAGCTCAACTACCGCCCGCACAACGTCACACACGTCGTCATTGGTACCGTCTTCCTCTGGGTTGGTTGGTTCGGGTTCAATGCCGGCTCTGCTCTGAGCGCCAACCTGCGGGCTGTCATGGCAGCCGTTGTCACGAACCTGGCTGCCTCCGTGGGTGGTGTCACCTGGTGCATCATGGATTACAGACTGGAGAGGAAGTGGTCGACCGTCGGTTTCTGCTCCGGTGTCATTGCAGGACTCGTTGCCATCACGCCAGGCTCTGGTTTCGTGACACCTTGGGCTGCCTTCATCTTTGGAGTTGTCGGTGCCGCTGCTTGCAACTACGCCACGAAGCTCAAGTATGTGCTTCGTGTGGACGACGCCCTGGATATCTTTGCCGTGCACGCCATCGGTGGTCTCGTGGGCAACCTGTTGACTGGTCTTTTTGCTGCGTAAGGCCCCCTGATCTCTGAAAAAAACAGACAACCTCAAACCGGTGGGCACTCAACTAACGCTTGCTCTGATAATAGTGACTACATCGCCCACCTGGATGGTTCTACGGTCATCGACGGAGGCTGGATCAACCACCACTACATCCAGCTTGGCTACCAGCTGGCCGACTCCATCTCCGGCATGGCCTACTCGTTCTTCGGTAGCTGCATCATCCTCTTCGTCATCAACCTGATCCCTGGTCTGCACCTGCGTATCCCCGAAGAGGAAGAGATCCTCGGTGTCGATGACGCTGAAATTGGTGAATTTGCCGTAAGTGCCTTCCCATATCATCGAAGTAAACGACTCTCCATCTAACAAAAACTAGTACGACTACGTGGAAATCACCCGCGATGTCATTGGTGGCACCAGTCCCGAGAACGGCGACGTGTCCTCCAAGCGCACCATGACTCCTCCCAACGGCAACGAAGAGTCCGTGGAGACCAAGGCTTGAACTATATTACCCAGTATAGTACTATAGGAGTTATGTCGAGGGTGACCAATCATCTTCACTTCCTTCCTAACTACAAGCCATGAACGAACACAACCACTTCATCAACTTTATTTGGATTTAATTTTTACTTGATACCTATTTCGTTTCTGGTCATTTATGACACAACTTGGATACCTTCTGATGTACATATTATTCACTTTTCATTTGTCCTTACTTTCTGACATCAACATAAGCTTCTCATATATAACCAAAATTCATCATATTATGATTTCACCTGAATGAGTTGCTGTGAAATAAATCTAGCTATCTTTCAAGAAAATTGCTACTATGTAGTAATCTCTATTATTATATTATCATCTCTCTATCTTTCCCAATCTAGCATTCCGTAGTAGTAGTAATATTAGTAGTAGTATGCTCTTCCCATTAGCCTTCTGTAGGATATTTATCCGTTGTATCCAATCCTTTCATCTTCTTTCGTAAAAACCATAACCACGAAATAATCTCAACATAAAGCAACTCAAACACATAAAATAACATCATTCCTAGTAGCCATCAACATATAACTCTATTGCATATATACATCGCCTTCTTTTTCGAGATTACTTGGCGTGCTTGTTTACAGGACTAGTAGACACACACTACTATTTATTCATCATGAAACTCGATAACCAAATAGGACTTTCCTATTACATCTTCGATTATAACTGAGTGCCGGTGTGAACTACTAATAGTTACGGTATGCTAGGGCCAGCAACTAGCCCTTGAAAGAATAGGGGGTGGGTTTAGTTATTGATCTTCAATAACAGTCATTGTTTGGGTAGTATATATCACGTTAATGAGATGAGGATCATGTACAAGCTACCAATACGGAGTACATAGCGGTATGGTATTGAGATCTTAACCCAGTCATATTGAACAGGGAGTATCGTGGAGCTTAATTTGCAGGTGTATTGAGTGCTTCGAATAAATGGTGTCTTATGATGGTAATCCCCGATCTTGTCCTTGTTGATGAAGTATGAAACTACGAAATGTCCGAACAGATACCCGGCATATACAGATGTGACTAGGAAATTTGTACCAAACTGCTTTTAAAACTATGTGCGATTGGGTTTAATAAGTCCAGGCTTTGAGCCTAAGTAATTAAAAACAGGAAGGGAAATTAAGAGCGCTCAAACAGAAGAACTCACTGACCAAGACCTCGGAAGGCCTTGGTCGAAGAGAATGTAGGCTTATCGGGGTATTATAGAGCAGATCTCAATTCGCATAACTGTCGATTTGAGACATTTACTCCTCAGCCTCAAGGGGCTCCTCCTCGACGCTGTGGAATTGGTTAGAACCAGAACAGAAACAATAGGTTCTTGGGTGGACTTACTATTCCTCCTCACCCTCGGAGATCGAGGCGTCCTGGTACTGCTGGTACTCGGAGACCAGGTCGTTCATGTTGCTCTCAGCCTCAGTGAACTCCATCTCGTCCATACCCTCACCAGTGTACCAGTGCAAGAAAGCCTTGCGACGGAACATAGCAGTGAACTGATCACCGACACGCTTGAACAGCTCCTGGATGGAGGTGGAGTTACCGATGAAGGTGGAGGACATCTTGAGACCACGGGGAGGAATGGAGCACAGGGCGGTCTGGATGTTGTTGGGGATCCACTCGACGAAGTAGGTCTGGTTCTTGCTCTGGATGTTGCGCATCTGGTCCTCAACCTCCTTCATGGAGACACGTCCACGGCTAGATACCCGTTAGCTGGCATATTGTGCAATCGATGCAGTAGGAAAACTCACAAGATGGCGGAGCAGGTGAGGTAGCGGCCGTTGCGGAAGTCGGAGGCAGCCATCATGTTCTTGGGATCGAACATCTGCTGGGTCAACTCGGGAACGGAGACGGCACGGAAGGAGTAGGCGCCGCGGCTGGTCAGAGGAGCGAAGCCGACCATGAAGAAGTGGAGACGAGGGAAGGGAACCATGTTGACAGCCAGCTTGCGAAGGTCGGAGTTGAGCTGACCAGGGAAACGGAGGCAAGTGGTCACACCGGACATGACGGCAGAGACCAGGTGGTTCAGGTCACCGTAAGAGGGGTTGGAGAGCTTGAGGGTGCGCATGCAGATGTCGTACAGAGCCTAGATTGGCCAATCCGTTAGTTCTCGAGCACCAATCTTCTTCTCACATGTGCTGGGTCTGGGATCATACCTCGTTGTCGATACAGAAGGTCTCGTCGGAGTGCTCAACGAGCTGGTGGACGGAGAGAGTGGCGTTGTAAGGCTCAACAACGGTGTCGGAGACCTTGGGGGAGGGAACAACGGAGAAGGTGGCCATCATACGGTCGGGGAACTCCTCACGGATCTTGGAGATCAGGAGGGTACCCATACCGGCACCGGTACCACCACCGAGGGAGTGGGTGATCTGGAAACCCTGGAGGCAGTCGCAAGCCTCGGCCTCACGGCGGACAACGTCGACAACCTGGTCGACCAACTCGGCACCCTCAGTGTAGTGACCCTTGGCCCAGTTGTTACCAGCACCGGACTGGCCGAAGACGAAGTTGTCGGGGCGGAAGAGCTGGCCGAAAGGACCGGCACGGACGGCGTCCATGGTACCGGGCTCGAGGTCGACGAGGACGGCACGAGGAACATACTTGTTACCGCTAGCCTGCTGAAGTGATTAGGACATTGATGATATTGTCGTGTAAAAGCAAAGGTCCGATGGATCTCACCTCGTTGAAGTAGACGTTCATGCGCTCCAGCTGGAGGTCGGAGGTGCCATTGTAACTATCCTGCGTGTCAGAAGACCCAACCCTTTGCCCATTGTTGACCAATTGAGAGGTGTGAAAAAGTTGCACTTACACACCGGAGCCGTCAAGGCCGTGCTCGCCAGAGATGGTCTGCCTGTTGAATTGTTAGACGTGTTCTTAGACCGATAGCATGTACCTAATGGACAACATCTGAACTCAAGCTGAGATAGCCTAAGAGACGATGTTCCATCCCCAATCCAATGGCAGTTGTATACGTACCAGAAAGCAGCACCAATTTGGTTACCCTAACCACCATGATATATTGTTTAGTCCACCCCACCAATCAAGACCCTTGGGGGCAATCATCCGAAGCATATATTGGCACTTACACACTGGCCGGTTTGGAGGTGAACCTATAAAGCGAAGAAGACATGCAGTTAGCACAAGAATGAGTTGGTCGAAGAACCGGTGGGGTCCCGAGCAAAAGAGATGCCAACCAACGACGCGTCTCCTGACGGACGAGGGACGGGGAGGGCAAACATACGATCTCACGCATTGTGCCGGGTAGATTGAAGGGGTTGAAGGTATTGAAAAGGGTCGAAGGGGTATGAGAGACGGCGAGGCCGGAGGGAGTAGATGGGCGGGAAGTTGTTGGGAGGAGACTGGGGAAAGACAGTCGACTAAAGGAGGAGAAGGGGGGAGGGAGGAGGGAGGAGAAAACGAGGAATGGGAGGAAGTTAGTTTGGCCTTAGTGGAGAGTTGGGTAGAAGGAGAGCGGTGAAGGGGGGATCGTTGTGCGGGCAATAATACCAATACTGCTAATACTGTTAATAAATTCGGGATCAACAACAAAGCCAAAAAAAACGCCAACAAAACAACCCGATCTTTTGGGCAGGTAAATAGGGGCTCTCCCCAATTCGGTTTGGCGTCGTCACGGGACGGCGTTGCGGTCCAGTGACAGTCACGCCCCGTGACTTGGCTTGTCCACACGCGAACCAGACTTGATCATGGCCTGACCGGCCTTACCATGGATTCATGGACCTTCGTGTAAACAAATGGACAAAATGATGAGCACCCGTCAACATGATCCTAATAACAACCAGAACGCTCTTATAAGTACATACAAGTCTACAATCCCTTAGGTCGTCTAAAGTGACCAGCCAGCCTCAGAAAACGATTACGCCCATCCCATCCCATCCAGTTCCTGATCCCCCTAATAATGATTACATCCCAAAAAGCATCACCACCATCACCATCACTTGGCCGTGTTCTCGACCGTATGTGAGCTTTCCAACCACGTGCCAAACTCATCCAATCGCTGCTCCTCCTCTTCATCGGACGCATCCAATCCTTTCTCCGCCAGATCTTCCAGTGCTGCACGCTTCTCATTGGTCTTCTTAAATCTCTCACTGCCATCCGCGATATAGGCATCGACTCGGGTGCCAGCGAAAAACCGCCCATCCATCATCTAAATGTAACAGTATCATCAGCATATGTTCCTTTCCGGAGGGTTTGGGCCATCGTCATCCCATGATCAAGCTTACCTTGACACAGCTCCTGGCTGCCTCGGGATCGGAAAAGCGAACGCTCACCACTCCCTCGGGTTCCTTATCGTAGAGAACAACGTTGGTCACATCCCCCAGCTTCGAGCACTCATCCCGAATATCTTCCTTAATATCAAGAATGGCCGCAGGATCCTCCTACACCAAACGTTAGTTCCTTTTACCAATCACTCCTAGCGCGGGATGGATACTCCGTACATCCAATTCCTTCAACGTGAACATATGTTTCAAGATCACGATCTTATCAAAACGGGAAGTCGTGTCCGGCAAGGCAGACGGGTCGTCATCGTCCCAGTCAGCAAGTTTGCTAAACGCGTATATCAGCAAAGCCCAGCCCAATCATCCCAGGTCAAATGTAGTTCCCCCATACCTGTTCAACTTCTGTGTCCGTCGCATAATCTTCTTCTTATCCCTCATACTAGTCTTCGTAGGCGCCTCTTGCTGGCTCTTGAACGAGAAATCCGCATGCTGCACTCGCATGGGTCCCTGCGGTCCGGGTACCCCAATCCTAAAGTTGGAATCATCCAGCATCTGTATCGCGAGATTGACGGACTCAGGCCGGAAGTACACAACGAGAGCTTCACCTTTGAAGTTTCCGCTCTCATCAGTGTACATCTTGATGCGCGGTCGGCCGCTATCGATCTCCTCGGCGATAACACCACACTTGGAGAAGACGTCGCGGATTTCGTCGAATTCAGCATCCAGAGGAATCGAAGTCACATAGACCGCGGTATTGACGCGCTGTTTCTTAGGCTTCTGTTGCCCATTGCCCTACGCGATTTCATATCTTCTTAGTTTTGGGCCCATCACAATGCCATTGGGGCCAAGTCAAGGAAGCATCATCGTAAACTGCTGGACTAACCTCTTCCGTAGTAGCCTGTTGCTTGCGCTTCTTCCTCAACTGCGCCGCAGTAATCTGTTCCTCCTCATTGACACCCTGGACTCTATATGCTTCTTGCTGTTGTTGTAGCAAGTCTTCATCGACCTGGAGGCACCCCGGGCGGGCGCAAGCGGCGCCAACCAAGCAATCAGTTTCACGAACCAATCAAACAATCCCTGCAATGATAGACGTGTATCTTGGTCTATTTGCAACAAGAGAGGAAGGTTCCATAACCAGTTGAGTCGACACAGAAAGGAAACAAAAGGGGGCGGGGAGGAACAGCAAAGTAGAGAAAAACAAAGGTAGCAGTAGTTCAACAGCTACTACAAGACATCACACCACCCAGCTGGAGAAAGAGCGCGCACACACCGTCGGAATCCATCTCTTTAGCACCGTATCATATTCGTATTCCTGTCCATCCTCCGTTTCCAGAATGAACTTGTCGTCTAGCTTCGAGAACGAGATGCGCGGGTCGCTGTCGAATTCCGAAGGATCTTGGGGGAAGTTGCTTAGCGGAGGAGAGTTGTTGGAGCGGTCGTCGTCGTTCGGAGCATGCGACGCCATTGTTGTTATGCACAGTAGACGATATAAATGCGACGGCAATCGAATACCGAGTGAGTAAGGAGAGTTTTATTGTTTGGGTTAAGGAGAGGTTGGCTTGAGGATGATAGGATTTAATTTGAGCTGACTTTCGGATTTGCGGGGAGAGAGATCGCTTTATGTAAGCTGCGACGGCTATTCACGTCATGGAAGGCGCGCTTAGTTCAGGCTGACGATTTTGGCTGCACTACTTATCTAGCTATTACTTTGTAGTGAATACAAATAGTGAATGTCCAGTCTTTCATAGGCGCGTTCGATGCTCTTACGGGCTTAGCGTAATTGTGGGGGGAAAGGAATGGTTTCCCTGTTCATACCGTCTGCGTTTGTAGCTTTAATTCAATTTCGAATACCAGTTGAATCTCTTATCGAAACATAGACGAACACTCAAGCACAGTATCCTTCACAGTGATAATGTTGTATGCCAGATAGAGGCGCTTACTCTAAAATGAATGCAGGAGATTGCTTCCCACAAAGAGAGCGTTTTGCGAAATTTTCGGCTATTTGACTGATGCATAATTCGAATTTCCAGGAAATCTCCGAGCTTCAGCGTAGGCTGGACGCCCATTAGTGAAGATGGTAGTCCAACGTACCATAGTAAAATAGATCGATGCGAACACTACAATACGAGGGCACTAGCAAGCGCAGGCAATTGAAACAGACATTGGCGCAAGACTTTCAGAAGACTGCACGAACAAGCTGTTGATATCTGTTGGGAGTTTCAAGAGGCTTCGAAGTGCATAAACTATCTTCAATAGTTGCTTGTAGATCATCGGATGCGGGAAAAGGGCCCGCTAAGTAGACCAACATTTAACAGCACAATATACGCTTTATAAGAACGACATAACTTCGTCCAACGCGCATTCCAATCGAGTGAGGCCAGCTCCGTGCAAAGCTCAGTGGAATGGGCATTGGCCCCGTCGCGTAGTCTCCAACTCCTTCATAATGTCATCCATACCCTGACGGCCCTTACCTTCGAAATACTTCGGGCCTACGTTGAGATTATCATACCCCTTTGGATAATACTTGTCCCCCTCATCTCCGGGCAAAGGCCGACCAAGCGCCCAAGTCAGCCAGGCAACTGGGCCCCAGCGGTTCCGGAGACTCGGCTTCACATAGTAAGGGGCGGCATCCCAGTTGGTCATGTAGATGCGACCGTTCTCGTTATAATCATCGGTGTAACTAACATACCGCAGAAAATAAGGGCGGGGTAGCGCGAGATACCGCAATGCAAACCGACGAGCGGAGAACAGTAACGAGAAAAGCTTAGCATCAAAAGCTGGAGGAGGGTCGATCCTGGAAAGGGAATCAATCAGCTGGTTGTTCGAGTCCGTGGAATCATTACACAAAGAGATGCACGGCATCACTCACAACATGGCCTTCCGCAAGCGATCGTCCATCATGAACGAGACAAATCTCATTCCAATAAAGTGCAGTGGCTGGGGAAGCATGTACAGCAGCACTGCGATGGTTTGATCGGCCACCTCACGGTTCTTGACATGAGGTACCATGCAACGAACCTCATAATCGTCGCTCCAGACCATCATCTCCTCCAGCCAATGAAGGCCATCGCGAAACCCAGTTTTACCTGATGGGAGGGCATCATAGCTGATATCCAAGCTGTCGCCCAAACTTTTCCAGAAGGTACCGATAGCACATCTCTCAAGGTCGCTCAGGTCCCGCCATTCATACATTTCCACAAATCTAACTGGCTGAATAGCAAAAAGGCCAAGGGTGTACAACATATCATCTTCCAGGATCTTGCCTGAAGCGCGATAGTTGCTGTGGATCCAGCGGGTGCGTGCAATAGAAGTGCAAGCACGACGAGAGGTTGGCGCATGGCCTACAAATTCTTGAATCAGGGCGGCGGTATCAGCGTAGCGTTTGAGGGCCGTGTCGGGCTTTGAGAACTGGGTTGTATTTGTGAGCACTGTCGAGATGGTCGGGATGCCGTATGTCTGGCGTAGTAGTTAGTCGGCAGGATAGGAGCAAGAATAGTATGAAGTAGCCGGGGTTTCACACCCTGAAAAGAGCAAACTGGAGTGATTTGAGGTAGAGGAATGGAAACTCCAGCTGCACCAAGCCTTTTTGTATCTCACAGGCTTCATCATCGGTCATGCGAGATAAAGACTCTCGAGTGTTATAGGGGTATTTTTGGTGCAGCCGCTGTAGATATCGGAATCGCAGATGAGAGACCAGGAACGCGTAGGCCGGAAGCAGCAAGCAAGCATAGGTGACCAATTGCTGGAATCCCAAGCCCGCCCGAGGGTCCGTGTTGGGGACAAACCCCAGGAAATTCCCCGGAGTGAGCTGTGTGGTGTTATCCATTGGTCGCTTATAATTGCTTATTCGGTTCAGTGGTCCATGCGTCGATGAACAGCTAGTATATAGATAACCTCGAAGATGGGGGAAGAGGACTGTTGGAGCATTTTTGAGTCTCTCAAGTCAGTCACACTGAAATGAAATGATCTGCATCGGGCATTAGTCATAGTTGTGAAAGCGACCAGCCAGCGGAGGCACAGATGACCTGTGTGAAAAGAGTCTCTACAGTCTACCAGGTTTGAAGATCGACAATGCACAAGGAGTCAGGCACTTGGTCAGTGATGGAGAGAATGGACACGCTCGAAGAATTACTTTACTTACAGGGTGGGTCTGATGATGATGATGATCCTCGGTGATTGCTCTTAAGTAAGATCTTATTTGCAGCATGTTAAGGTGTGGTTACCCCACCGCACTCCTTTCTCCTACCGTGGTTCACTAACCACATCGATTTCAGGCCTTCCCAGTCAGCAACACTATCTTGATATACTACGAAATTTCATCATCTCTATCTCCAAAGCTATTAAGACCAATACTAGACTCGACGACCCTCAGATCGACTAGTATCACCCTAGCACAACACTCTGTGCGCGCATTACTAATATCACATAAGTCATTGGCTTCAATGCTGTTATGGACCGGGAAGAAGGAAGTTGCACTAACACCAGCCTTGCTTTATAAACCGTAAAGCACACGTATCTTTTGGCGAGAATACATGGAAAATTGTCATGATCCGCCGAGTCCTACGTAAAACTAGTACTCGTTCTGGCAGCCGGTGCAGAGATAGGCAATATGGTGTCACATACGGATGCTTGAAGCCCAGAATGTAGATCCCCACCGAACCACTAGTCGTTCACGTGGACTGCCAGTGTCAACACTGATCCCATGTTCGGGCACTCTTATGGTCGATGGTTGCTTCCGCAATGTCCAGAGTTCATGCATTTGATGTACTGGTTGAAGATAGTGGCATAGTAGCTCTGATACAGATATTAAAGAAGCGGATAAATGGCCCTGATGATCATAGATCCTGCTTTTGAGGTAAAGTAGTTGTACTTCAATCTCACTGCAGCTTAAGTGGTATCAGAAACGTAGCAATAGTGCTGTATGACATCTGCGGAGCCATCGGTATACCTGTTCATTCAGTAAGGGATGTTTATAGGCCCTCTCTACCGTAAGAACGCTCATACACTGTAGGGCATGCAACTTTGAATTCTGGACCAGTCGCCCTTCATTCTTTCTGAGGCAATAACAAAAATTACTCTTCTGTTAAGATAGTCGTTCTTAAATGATACAAACACAATCTTCCTTCCGACTCAGCCATGCTTGCGACTATACGCTTTGGCAAGACACAAGAACCAGTCTGTGTCGAGAGTCATTCGAATCGTCGCGATCGAGTCGGTCAATCTTCTGGTCATATACGGTCTGCCAAGCCATGCCGTCGCGATTGTGGGAATGATTCATGCATGGGTCGCAATTACATTCACAGCTTGCGACAGATCTGCAGGAACGGGATACTGTTGACGACAGCGGAGATGACTTGAGAATGGAGACCAGCACCAACCAGGCAACTTTCATTGATACAAACACCGTAGATACGCGTGCCGAGCAAGTAATTCTCGTTTCGAAGGCGGTTGAGGTTCAACTCCGGTGCTCTGCGCCAATTTAGATGGTCTGCAGAAGCTCGCGATAACTGCGAACTTGAATAAACATCTTACACGGACCCGTGCCTTGAGTGCTCAAGCCCAAACCCACATCGCAGTTTTGAGAAACACTTCTGGAAAGGTTTCGATAGACTTTTGCATCCGGCTGGTTTGAACAATGTGAGAGGTTACTAAGAAGCACATGGGAAGAAACTCTCTCTCTTTCTCTCTATGAGAACTTGGCTAGGAGCTTGAAGAAGTTCAGACCCAGGCAAATACCCTTTATCCTGGAAAACCACACATAATTCCCTGAAACTAATATAGTTGTCATAGAGACCCGTCTTTGATGCTATTTTGGCTGGGCCAATGGATTGGTAAGCAGGCCAAAGTGCTGGAGTCAATATGAGTGACATCCTTGAACTCACCCAGTTATTCCAACCTACAATCATGCGAAGAGCTTCCTTGACACACCGTGGCGCAGTGAGGGCGCTCAAGATACGTCAAATCTAGCTTGGAGTTCCGGGAAGTCCATTGCTGGCTGGCAGACATTGTTCTACAGAGGACTGTGTCAATTCCTCCGTTGAGGCCAGTTCCGGCTTATTTAGGGAGATAGATGCAGATGCAGTAATACCGTTCATGATTTGACGATGGTGCAATCGAACTTGTAGTGACGTTTTTGTTTGAGCGTTGATATCACCAGATATAGTGCGAGACTTGTGCTATGCATTAATTCTGGATATCATAACTCCCTGTCTATATCGAATAGAGTTCAACCCTTCCTATGTAGGAGGTGTTCTACCTTCCATACTAACCGGCCAATTTCCTCAATAGGAAACTCGGCTGTTTGCCTGTCTGGGAAATACTTCCGATGCCCGATACAGAAATAGGTAGACCCCCATTTGGGCAACTGATCTCACCTGACCATGGATGATTACAGAACCCATAACCTCAGAAATCATACCATTCACTCATACAAGGCATCGTCCTGGGACAAAACAACTTCTTCACAATGTGCTTGCTTCTGCTCGGAAGGTAAACAAGGAATGGATGACAATATCAAGATCTAAACAGGCATATGCACATACATACAAAAAGTATTTCCCATATCGGGTGAAGTTCTTCTGCCCCGGGATTCTATTCACAGCAATAGCAGACGGCAAGTTGGTTTAATAAACAGCACATCGGTCCGCTTTACACCCGTCGCTCCTCAAGAAAGCACACAGAAAGGGCCTGGGAAAGCGTCTTCGATACCTTCCAGAATGACATCGACATCTAATCAGCTTACGTATACTCAACGGCCAATTATTTTCAGCTCCAGCATCCTGAATGGCGGAAATGCAAGAGCCGTGAAGCCCAACCCCAGCCAGATGCCCAGATCACACCCACCTGGGATCGCTCTGGAGACTGGGCCAATATAATAGGCTTGATTCTACCAGACAAAAGGTACCTTGGTTAGCAGCAATTCGTGCAACAAGCACATGCTAGTGGGACTGCGTACCATGCCAACGATGGCTCCTACCCAACCGATCAAAAAGGCAGTGCTAGCTGCCACTCCAACCGGGAGCTTAAGCCAATTGTTCCAATCAGTCCAGTCGTAAACTTTCCCTCGGTTGAAAAGTACGTCTTGTTCTACCACAATGGTAAACCAGATAATGACCCAGTATCCAATGAGCGGCATGAGATTCCCGAAGATCTCATACAAAGAGTTTCGGCCTCCGATGGCACATGATGCGTAAATTAGAGTACTGACAGTCGTGAAAACAGGTCGTGGAACTCTGAGCCACATCTCTCCCAGCATCTGGAAATTCAATCCGGTTGAGTACGAGCTGGGGGCATTGTTGGACACAATAGTTAAGACATTGATGAAGGCGCATAGCTTTCCGAGAGGTCCCAGCCGATCATAGCCGGCCATCAGCAGACTTCCCGGCGTACCGTCATAAAGAGACGCCCATTTAGAGTTAATTGCAACACCGCTTCCAAGCCCGGCGCCAAGAAGAAGCGTTATGGCGATCGAGAGGCTGACACCGATCGTGGTCACTGTCCATATCTTCCATCGCCTGATTTCCGGAGAATAGTAAACCTGGTAGTCTGCGGATACGGGTATCCATGACAAGGGAATAGATAGGCAAAGTGAGAAGTATGTTAGACGCTTTGCGTTGATCTGCTCGATAGAACCAATCGTCGGGCTATGGAAATCGAACTGCGGTCCAGCCGAGCCGGTGAGAACGGAAAAGATCAACAATTGCGGAAACCAAGCATATCTATGCCAGAATTGATGGTCAGGATAGTGCTCTGAAACTTGGAAGGGTGACGAGCCATACCTCTCATAGAACTGGAATATCTTCATCCCAAAGGTAGCCATTGCCCAGCTCACCAAGGCAACTATTACTATACCAACTATGACGGATACGACTCCTCCTGATAGCTTGGAAAGCAACTGTCCTCCTACAGTGGCACTCATCATGCCGGTCCCCAAGTTGGTCAGCACATTCAGTATACAACAGACCTTACTAGGGTAATATCCCATGAAGTACCGAGACACGATCTATCAGGAGAATATGGTTGTGAGCCAGGAACTTTTAAATCACGCAAATGGCTAAGTGCAGATGGGCAGGGCGAGAGAAGAAAACCAAGGTGCAAGTGTAGGCCATACAAGTGTGCGGTTACCGCTTCTGGGACCCCATGTGCTCATGTATCCAACTCCCAGACCTCCCAGGAGCGTACCGAAGATGACACAGAGCGCGGCGTCGGTGAAGCTAAGCTTCATTACCAGTGTTCCCAAAGACCCGGTCACAATATTGTTGATTGCCATGCCCATACTAAACCACGTGAGCATCATTCGGAAAGGGGTCGAGCTGGTGTTCTTCAGTCGTTCTTCAAGAGACACGGGCTCGATCCCGCGAGCCTCTAAGCCTTTGATGTTTCTCGCCCATTTTTCGTATCTCGATCCACATGTTGGAGGGGGTGATCCCAGAGCTTGTGAAGTCTCTAGCTGCTCTCGTGTCACACTCCGCAAGGAAGGGGATCTCTGTCTTTTTTCTAGGTCAGAGTCCATGCTGGCTCAGGCGTGCCTCTTGAGGGAGCAGTGTGTGCACACTTTCGCGATCTGTAACAACTTGAACAATGACCTGCTGGGACTCATCAAACTATAAATGGACAAAATAAAGGAAATACGGTCGCCTCACTGGGCATACAGACAGTCGAAAAACCGGAGGGCGAGGATTCCAGTGAAACAACCACTGGTTACTCCGTCGTACTGCATTGACATCACTTTGTTTTCCTGGGCGTGACACCCGCGCTCCAAGACCAGAACAGCATTCCACAACATCAGAGAACTAAATCGGGATACCGACCCCTAACCTGGTTGAAAATACTATGCTTGTACTGATTTGGGCTTAGTAGCACACGTCTACAACCCCGGAGAACAAAGGGGTTGGTATCCGGAAAAGAGCTGGGAGGCACCCGATTCATCAGGGTGTTAGCACCAACACCGTCATTGAGAGATATGCTCAGTGTGTACTGTCCTATTGTGTTGGCAAGGCCATACACCCTTCCGCACAGACAGTCATGTGAGTATGTGTTCCACATACCATGCAGATGATGCCTTATTAAGCTCTGCGATACATTCCTCTGGTATGCACCAGCCACGCAAGGAGACGAAATGCTGTTCAGGGAGAGAAAATCTTGATGCCTGTACTAAGTACCAGCAGGTGTCCATGTGTGGTTTGTGGGGTACAGAGCATAGAAACAAGTGTGTCAGGTATGGGACGAGCTCATGAAGCGCTGATCGGGACCTTGTAGCCCCAGATTTCTAGCTTGCTTCGACCCTTGTTATGTCGCAGAAGTAGTGAGCAGGGTCAGAAGAACAAGGGAGTATGTCACCCATGCCTTGTGATATATTCCCCTGACGACTGCGACAGACGAATACTATTTTGACCAATTCCCCTAAGAGACGGTTACGTACTCGAAACCTCTTAATAACTCCTTGATAGGGCTCTGAACACTGCTGCATGCTCATGTATGATTGACAAGCAAGACCAACTGCCATATCGGGAGGTGACGATCCTTGATTACAGGTGATTCGAACGAGACTGAATGCCACAGCTTAGCATGACTCTATCACCGAGGTAGGCGATATTCCCAGAGGGACATGATTGAATGAGAAAATTATAAGCCATAATGCAATGAAGAATGAAATGCGATATGACTTCACCATCTTCGTTAATATACAACTGCAAGTGACTACAGTTCGCCTGTCAGTGACTGGCTGTGGCCCCTGCCATCATTATAAATCCTACGGATGTCGAGATACTCTCCTCCTCGAACATTCTTTCTTTCCTCTCTCATCCCAATCCAACATAGTACTATTCTAACCACTGTAGGGCTCTGGACACTTATTGCTCGATCAAGCAAGATAGAATTTAATATGTTCAATAAGAATCAAGAAATCAAGAAATTCCAGAAATTATGATCCAATTCATACATCACCATCACTGAGTACCTGGAGCCTAAGGTTTCAATTCCAGGGCTGTATGCACCCTAAAAAGAGCCTCTAACATTCCAAGCTAAACTTACAGAATTATCGAATGCAAGAATCCAATCAGCATTACGGTGTCCATGGGCATCATTCACATGCAATACTCTACCATTACATCTAGCCTACGCACCCTTCACAGCGACCGAGGTATACAACCTAAGGGAAGGCCGTGGCGAGGGGAAGCACTGCCGGTGCTGAGCTTGTCGGCTTTCCACGCTGACCCCTCCCCCCAACCTGCGGTATATCAAGATAACCGAGGAGAATCTCCGATATTTTGACATAGGTATAGCAGCACGGGAACTACTTTCTTCATGCAATATGAATCGATGATCTCTGACAACATGTCTCATTTCTCTCATTCTACTATGTGGTAGCATTTCAACATATTATGTGGGAAGCGTCTTCAAAGTCTCTTTTTTAGACTATCTCAGCAGAGAAAAGATACAAATTTGGTGTTTATACCTGATATTAAAAGACGAAGTACGGCTTGGCTTGAACACAGAGAGATTTGTGTATAATGGTGTGTTCGCCCAGTATCATGTATTCGCTAAGACGGCTGATGCGAATATAAGCTCGTTCTGCCTATGCCAGGTTCTGAACAACCCATATAGGTATAAAATGCTTTCGAGAAGACAGTCTATGATGGTGTTTTCCTTGACTTACATAAAGCCCAGAAGCAAACCCCAATCAAGAAGAGCTAGAGGGCATTTATAGGGTACTATATCGATTTAATCAATCCAAGCTCCAATTCCCTCACGAGAAATTAAGCCAGAGCTCTACGAGGCAAGCACATAACTCAAATTCAAGCGGAATCCTCTGTCCTCTCAGTTTCGGGAATTGTGAGTTAAAACAACAAGACATTAGGAGATATCTTCCCTATGATATTGGACACCTTCCGGGGTTGTATATGGTCTCCATGTCCAAGCTATGTGTCTTGTCATCGTCTGGGTATTTCCCGTTCTTAACACATAGATCCTTAGGTTTAACACACTATGCTGAGTACTTGAAACACAGAAAACCATCTGCAAGCACTCACTCAGACATTGCAAGCAGGTTTACCTCGAGTATTGAGCAGGCGACTCAACATGGTGCCACGGAAAACTACATGGCCTGAACTCCCAGCTCCTTCACGAACAGACGAGGGTTTCCTCAAAAGAAAGAGCGTTACCAAACTTCTGGAAGACCGGAGAATCCCGTGAGCCCTGTGACTCCGGAAGCATTACACATAGCCGACCATGAATTTGAAACAGGTACTTTCTCAACTTAACCCATAGTACCTGTTTGTGAATACTATCAATCGGGCGTGAGGATCCCTCGGTCTTCTTTTTTTTTGGCGCCTGGCTGTACAAAAACAATTAAGCATTGTGCTAGATGCGTCGATACGATGCTATCAAGTATAACATTTGCAATAATAATTGCTCTTTATAAAGAAATCCTTGATGGAGATGGCTATCTCTTATCTGCCATGAGATACAACTCGGCCGATTACTAACAACAAATGTCTGGAATATATCCCAGGACATGACCGCCTGTCTTGAATATGATAAAGACCCGTAATCACCAGGTACTGGCAGCCCTGCACGTATTCAACTGCTGGGCCATAACAGCGACGCCAATATGGAACTGTCTGTTGGACCTCTGCGGATACCTCGTCCTCCTATACTAAGAGAGGGAGGACGCAGGGGAGACTACGGTCCGGCTGGGGGGATATGGCTGCTTGACAGGGGCCCATTGTTCTTTCTATGATTCCAAATATGGTGCGTTGGCTTATGATAAACAATACTCGTCACAGACACACCCACAAGCAGCAGATCAAAAGCGAATTGGTGCTGCTACTTGACCTAGGGTCAACGTACGAATTTGAAAAAGCTAAGTTAAGGAGTCCTTCAAGAAGCGCAATCCCAGGAAAGAGCAAGACATGAGAGTCTACAGGTGCACCGTTCCTTCCTAATTGGGAGGCATATCGGATTCCTCTCCTAAATCATCTCCTGAATCATCTGTCCTCTATCTTCCTGATCATAATCTTTAATATCTAACAAGAATAAAACATCAAGTTCAACCAAAGATGTAAAATATTATTTACTCCTCTTTTGCATTATATATGACCCAGCATCCTTCCCCTGAAGCAGCCGAACATCTCAGCCCAAGGCGAACGCGGCTGATTGGTAGCATGTCAGGACGAAGAAAATGGACAATAGTTTTACCCCGTCTATGAAGGGTTTTACGTCTTAGGTGGCGACGCGGTACGCGTCAGCCAGGAATGGCTCGTCGATCACAAAGATAAGAGAAAGGAAGAGTTCGTATACAGCACAGTCACTATGGATGCCGGTGCGAGGACTGAAAAGCCGGCAAGCATATACCACATCAACAGCGGAACGTGGACCGGGATTCTGATACCAGACGTGACGTTCATTGAATAATAACATCCCTCACAAGGTCTGGAATCAAGACTTCAAGCAACAATAATTTAAGGTCTCACCCTTCTCGGGTGTACTTTCCGCCTCCTTGAACCATATCCCTCCAAATAGATTGAGCTTGAACGAATTAATATAAACATGATTTTCAGTCAGAAAACCGCTGTCTCTGGAACATGGCCATTATTGAAATACTTGTGTTTGCTGAGAGATAATAATTGCGTTAGGCCTAACCATGTAGAATAAAGATAGCGATTTTCACCGATTTTCTCTTTTTGATGTCTATATACGACCCCATTAAATGTCAGTCAAGTTTCTTGTCCCATTGTCGGTCTGATCTGCTTTGCAGAAGACACGGGGTAACAGACTTCCAATGGCAATTGTTGACTAGATTGATTAAGATAGCTGGCTGAAGCACGCCCGATATTTTGTCTTCATATGCGGGTTCATGAGACTGCTTCTTCCCTGTGAAAATATATGCAGAAGAGTAAGATATGGACGATTCACAGGTTCAAGTCTGCTTTCAATTGTTTATGTCTTTAGATAATGTATATAACATAGTGAAAGCGTTGGGGAGGGCGTGAGGGTAATGCAGCAGCTTCAGCTTGCTATATATACGGGTCTCCTTTCGTTAGGCAGTCACTGAAGAGCTGGGACGTCACCTACAGTTAAATATACTAATTGCGGGAATTTCCACTTCACTTACAATTCTAGTTTGCTGCTTGTCTCATGTATTGATTCATGCGCGTGAGTGTCATTGGATAAAATACTTACTGGAGAAACATTTCTGAGTCACCTCGTCTGCTGAGTGGCCATCGATAATAGTTTGGTCAACTTGGTAATATATTGTTCTGACCAAAATCCAACTCAACTTCAGCTATCACTATCAAAGTCACATTATTCTTCCCCTGTTTATCTAGACTTCTCTCCTTTGAAAGGCTGTGACTTAAATCGCCAACCATGATTGATACTTACCACAACGCACCGTCTCCATATTGCATCGGCGCAGTACTGATTATTCAGTCACACACTCCCCCTCCTCCGTTTCACAAGGGTGAAATCTTTCAACAAGGTAGACCACATCGTTCTCTTTCTCCCCTAGAGCTATGTCTCCAGAACCCCCTTCTGCCAGGATCTGACTGTCACAACTTTATCAATATCCGTTTAATCAAGGGGCTTCAAACTGGCCCTCATAAAAGGTCCCAGGTTATTGTTGTAAGATGCGTGGATGACTTACATTCGTCAGGTCTACCGACAGATCAGGATATGATCGCCAAGTTCTATGACCCCCTCTACCACGACCGTGACGATGGCAACCCTTTCCGGGCAGCTGACTATGATTACTCGCACGAGTGTGCCTCTTATAAGCATTTGTCAGAACTACAAGGCTCTGCTATTCCCCGGTTCTTCGGCTCTTACACATTCAGAACAGAGATCGATGGGCATCATCGCCAGATCCGTTTGATTCTAATTGAACGAGTCAATGGTCTGCCCATGAGTCGTCTAGAGGCCAGGAGATTCTCAACAGAGGAGCGTCAGGAGATTATGAAACAGATCATTGAAGCAGAGTCTGCACTTTACGCCAAGGATGTTCTCCATGAAGACTTGCGTCCACGCAATATCTTGATTGAACGGAGTGGGCTGGGAAGAGTAAGGGTAGTCATTATCGACTTCGGCAAGTCTGTTATTGGACGGTCACGCAATCCTTCGAACAGTGAAGAAGAGAGTCAATGGTTTCCTGGCGTCCCAATCAGTCCACTACTTAGATGGAACATCTATTATGGATATCCTAACAGCTTTGAAGATTGGATCGACTGGTCGTGGCAGGAATGGCTTGAGTTTCAGTACAAGGAGACTGAATCCGCGATCACAGATAAGCAACGGCAGATGTGGCCAGTGTATGACTGGATGCTGGAGATTGGACCACATTCATGATATGGTGGGAGACGGGTATGCAATACATGTTCCGAGTCCATGTTGTGCTGATAATCATGTGTCTCGGAGAATGTAACAAGACATGTGAATTATCGTTAACTAGAAGGATCTACTGTGTAATGATTTCTATTGAACCTACAACGCTAACCTTCGGTCCCTAGAGTAGGAGGGACTCATATAACGAGATTAAATTGCACCGTTTGAGAAAGTGTTACTGTAATTATGGACTAATAGGTCAAGCGGAATATCTTGCTTTGATCAAAACACCTACAGGGTATTCTACATCTCTATCTAGTTTTTAGAACATGTAGTTCGCATCATAGTTGAAGAAATCCTTCTTACCGAACGCGGGTCACAGCAATACTACTGGCATTGCCTATTCTCTACCATCAATGTTACCAGCAACAGCCCTTTGATAGCAGGTCATCATCCCCTCCGATTAAATTGAAGTGAGCCTCGGCGTCTTGGTTTCCATTTCTGGTAGTCCCTCCCGACAAGAAAGTAAACAACCATGAAGATCGCGAATGACTCTTGGAAGTCCACTTCATCCTTTACGTACCAACTAGTATCTACGTAGCACTTTGACCGAGACATGCGGACCCAGCTACGTGACCCTAACCTACGGCCCAGCGACAAGCAAACAGACGGGAACGAGAGAGCCAGCAGCCCAAACCTAGCCACCTACCCAATCGAACTTTATTGCTGCGTAGATACAGACTGAAAGAGAAAAAAGCTCTCTTCCAAGCAAGCTGACGACACCCGTGTGACCCGGAGCTTGTCCTTGTGGTGGCTATGCTATGCACATGTAACCATTCGGCTAACGCAGAGCTTAGCATGGGAGACTTGACAAGTCAGGTTGATTGTATGATTTGCTTATCCATACGGAGTAGATACTTAATCCATAGGGGGTTGGGTTCGTAATGGGGTCCAGATAAGTCTTGCAGAGAGAAGATATGATGAGACTGTACACCATTGGGCTGGGCGTCAGGTTCTCGCAAGCTTCCCTAACGGGATCATAACGATGATGGTGGTACAACGGGCAAACTGGGGAGATGGGATAGGGTAGAATAGGACGGAGAGCTCCGCCCGGAGAATTAGCATAACATGACAATAACAATACACGGGAAAGTGTACTGCATTGCACTGCATTACTCTACAGGATTGAATGATAGAGGCGTGATCTGATGTCACCATGTTTACTTGCTGTGGACGTAAGTGGAAATAGGATGCGCCGGATATGAAGTCAAATCAGTCAAGTCCCAACTACTAGACTAATTAAGAAGGAATATTCTTCTAGACGAGGATAATAAACACATTATTACCTCCGGCTAAGCTAAAGCTAACCTTACTTCCCTGTCGACTGGCTTTAGTATGCAGACTAGACTAGTCAGGTTCCCATACATGGATTAGATGGATGGGGGCTTTTTTTTGCACCGCCCCCTTCCTGCCAAGTCTTGTTTTCTTCTTTTCCTTCTTCTCCTGGTAAACTAAGTAGACTATTTACTGGTAGAGAAGTTAGGTTGGGGGTGGGCTGTTCCACAAGTCTAGACTTGTTGGCGCCTCGTCATCTTGCGTCTTGTTGACAGGATATTGATTATCTGTTTTAACACGACCACTTGATAACTTTTATCCGTCCTTTGACATTCATCACACTTTCTCATGTGGTACATGGAATATTCTTTCCCTGGCGAACCCGGCGGTTAGACCTGATGCGTAGCGTGCATTAGCTCGACTAGCCCAAACATTAATGCATCGTCATTAATTTGATGGCTTCTAGTAAGTTACTTAGCGAGTAGACCGATGAGTAGATAGATAGATAGTAGTCTAGATAGATAACTAGTCCAGTTTATCCTTCTGCGCCGCCTAGATACCTACTTTCTTGGTTGATAGATAGTACGTGGTCCGAGTGGAGCCCCTTTCTTGGGGGGCAAGTTAGAATACTTCAAGAGGCAGGTCCAACACCATCACCATCACGATGGATACCCATCTGAGCATCATAAGCCGAGAACGAGAATTACAGCGCGGCAAAGTTCCAGTCTAAGTACCGTTAGTGTTCTGAGGACCATCTCGTAAACGGCATTGGTAGCATTGTAGGTAGATTTAATAGTCATGCCCGTTGCCTCACTGCTGGGTATCCCGTTCCCCAAATGTTGGAGTAACTCGGGAGAAATTGGCTGGTGATGAGTTAAGGTACGTGGATGGAGCACGTCCTGCTTCGGGTTCCATTCCCCTTAATTCTAGCTCGACCGTTAGTCTGGAGAGCGAGGGATGCACTACCGAGGTGTGGATGTTGTCTCTTCCGTCACCACTTTTCCTTTCCCTCTCCCTTTCCAGTAAGTCACGTACTGTAGTAGGACTCCATAGACTCAGAGTCTAGATGTTACACCGGATTATTCTTGCACTGAAAAAGACCTTCTTCCCCAAACAGGTTTCGGGAACACAAAAACAGAAAAAAGGGAGCAGGACAATCATATCAATAAAGGCGGGTAATAATAAAGAGCTTGGAAATAATAAAAAAGAATAAAATGGAATAAAATTCTGAAAGGGGGAAAGGTGGGAAAAAATCAAATCAAAAGACTTTCGATGACGGGGTCGAGAATGAGGCAGTGCAAAGTGAACCGACGAGTTACGTTACAGCTTGGGCGAGTCGGAGCTCTGCAGAGGTCATTAGGCCCGTTGAACAAACCCCCCAAGAAACCAAACAACCCCCAGCGCCCTGTTTTGGTGGCAAGGAGGTGGTCTCAATCCGTGGGTATCCCCGTTAGAGATCAGAAAGAAAGAGAAAGATTGAAAGGCGCCCTCCCTTTATGTGAATGGAGGTTTCCCTGAAAGATCAATAATCCAACTGCCCTGACGAAGCATAACCATCAAACATGGGGTAGATAGTCAGCCATCGGGCAATTGGCAGCTTTTCTTCTGCAAACAAGCAGCTTTCGTTTCCCAAACTTACCACATCACTCGATCTGGACCAACCGGTGGATCCCGGAGTGGGGCATTCAGCCGTGCTGATTGGGTTCTTGCGGGAAAGGTGCAGGGTCTCCCACCGAATCATGCTGTAGTCGGTAAGTAGGTACCTTACCTGACAGTACCATTGCGCCTGCCATTCCTCTTTCTTTACTTCCATGATCTCAGTCCCCTCTCCTCTATCAATCATTCTATCCACCCAACATCATGATGTGTCGTTGTTCTGCTTGATTCCTAATCTCTCCCCCTTCCCCATTCATTCTCCCATTTCTCCTCCACTAGACTTTCTCTTGCCCTTTACCCTCTTTGTCTTCGCTTCATTCCGTAATTTACCTCCATTGGCTCTGTGCTCCTTCCGCCGACACAAGTGAGATTCGGTCGCTGGGTTGTTGGTTTCCCCCCCAATTCCCCTCAACGCAAGACATCTGTCCATTCGCTGGCTTTGGGGTAATACCTCGTCGCTGATAAACCCTTCTAGCACTGGCAGTGCTTTTAATCCGTTTACATTTGCCGGGATTGGTCCCACCATTGGGTCGTGCTTCGATAATTGTCACCTCCGGATGTGCTCCTGATACGACGTTACTACGTGGTGTGGCTCTCAGGTGCTGGCAATCTTGTCAACCTTCATATTCCACCGTTGTCCTTCCCTCCTTTTTCGCCTCACTAGTCGCCTGTTTCCCGTCTTTTCTCGTGCTTCTCCTCCCCCGGAACGCTTTTGAATCGATGTGGACGTTCCTTACTCCCACGGCCATTTCCGCGCATTCGTCTGTTTAATCCGAAGCGACAGTTCTTAGTGTAGCTAGAACACATGGGATATAATACTCGCGCATTCCTCTCCGGCGTCCGTTATTGAGCTTAATCAATTGCTACTTGCCTCTGGAATGATACCCACTTCTCTTGCGTCTGGATCCGAGATTTTATGATACGGCGCTGTTCAATTGTTTAGCTCCTTTTGGAGCCGCATTCCTATTGACGTCTAGTATCCTAGTCCTTACCAGCCGGTTGCCATCACTCGAAAGACCCACTCATCTCCGGTTGTTTCACCCCTTGGAAATATCATGTCGGATTCCAGATCGGATGGTCATGATGCTAGGCAGTCAGGGACGACTCCCCTGCGACGGGAGCGGGCCCCAACCATCACCATCGATACGTCGGCTGTAACGTCCCCAACCGACCACCAAGAACCTCCACAGCAGATACTTCCTACCCCGTCCCATCCCTCTTTGCAAGTGTCTACCGAAAATGTTGATGCGCATGATATGAGCGCGCTCCTGAGCAGTGGGGGTGTCTCGCCGTCGTCAGTCCGCTCATTTGCGTCGTCTGAGAACCGGGACTACGAGAGCCGTCCTACATCTCCGCACAATATTTCGTCTCCCGCCTCAAAAATGACTGAGAACATGTCGAATTCGAATTACCTGGCTGTCCCCGGCACTAGGTCTCGCGGCAACTCGTTGGAATCTGAGGACTCGAATAATTCGTCGACCAGCTCGTACGGAGGAGATACATATGTCCCCACAGCATCCCACGGCTCGCGCACCGATTTGACGCAGAACACGATAATCTCCGATGAGGATGCCCTTAAGCCGGATCCGGGGCGAGAGGCCGAGTTTGAGGTGGAAGACAACAAATTTGCATTCGCGCCTGGCCATTTGAACAAGCTGTTGAACCCTAAGAGCTTGGGGGCATTCCATGCTTTGGGTGGGTTGCGTGGAATCGAAAAAGGACTTCGAACCGACACGCGCAGTGGCTTGAGTTTGGATGAGGGAGACCTGGATGGTACTGTAAGCTTCGAGGATGCAACCAACACGCAAACGTCCGAATCGCTGCCAAAGACCGCTTCCTCAACGCCACCGAGCCCTCCCAGAACCGACACGGGCTCGTCGAAACATGTCGAAAATGCCTTTGGGGATCGAAGCCGCGTCTATGGGAGGAACAAGCTTCCTGAAAGGAAGGCTAAGAGTTTTCTGGAGCTGGCTTGGATTGCCTACAACGACAAGGTTCTGATTCTGCTTACGATAGCTGCGATCATATCTCTCGCCCTTGGAATCTATCAGTCTGTGACGGCAACTGGGAAGGAAGCACGCGTGCAGTGGGTAGAAGGCGTGGCTATCATTGTCGCCATTCTAATCGTGGTCGTTGTGGGTGCTGCTAATGACTGGCAAAAGGAACGCCAATTCGTCAAGTTGAACAAGAAGAAAGATGATCGACTTGTGAAAGTAGTCCGTTCCGGGAAAACTGCAGAGATCTCCATTCACGACATTCTCGTGGGTGACGTTATGCATCTTGAACCCGGTGATCTTATTCCAGTTGATGGTATCTTTATTACTGGCCACAATGTCAAATGCGACGAATCCTCTGCGACCGGCGAGTCGGACGTCTTACGCAAGACCCCTGCTCACGATGTCTATCGGGCGATCGAGCAACACGAAAACATCTCGAAGCAGGACCCATTCATTGTGTCCGGTGCCAAAGTTTCTGAAGGTGTAGGGACGTTCTTGGTCACAGCAGTCGGTGTTAATTCAACATACGGGAAGACCATGATGTCTCTTCAAGATGAAGGGCAGACGACCCCGCTGCAATCGAAGCTGAACGTACTCGCAGAGTACATTGCGAAGCTCGGTCTTGCTTCTGGATTACTCCTGTTCGTCGTGCTTTTCATCAAGTTCCTTGCTCAGTTGAAAGATATGGGCGGCGCATCCGAGAAAGGACAAGCTTTCCTACAGATCTTCATTGTTGCTGTGACCGTCATTGTTGTCGCTGTCCCAGAAGGTCTTCCTCTGGCTGTCACCCTGGCGCTCGCCTTTGCAACGACCCGGATGCTCAAGGACAATAACCTCGTACGTCTGCTAAGAGCCTGTGAAACCATGGGAAATGCCACGACTATCTGCTCCGACAAAACAGGTACCCTGACGGAGAACAAAATGACTGCCGTCGCTGCTACTCTGGGTAAGAATCTCAGATTTGGAGACAAATCCACGGAAACCTCCAGTCGTCCAGATGGCGACCGGGGTCGTGATCCTGCGACTACTCTTTCTCCCTCCGAATTCGCATCCAGCCTTTCCGCTCCGGCCAAAGACCTTTTGATCAAGTCGATTGTATTGAACTCCACGGCATTCGAAGGGGAGCAAGACGGTGTAATGACTTTTATCGGATCGAAGACGGAGACTGCTCTCCTGGGATTCGCGCGTACATATCTCGGCCTAGGGTCGCTTAGCGAGGCGCGGGACAATGCAAATCTTGCC
This sequence comes from Aspergillus welwitschiae, assembly GCF_003344945.1. Classification (NCBI taxonomy): domain Eukaryota; kingdom Fungi; phylum Ascomycota; class Eurotiomycetes; order Eurotiales; family Aspergillaceae; genus Aspergillus; species Aspergillus welwitschiae. The sequence continues at coordinate 1,564,780 of NW_020798696.1, forward strand.
CAGATGGTGCCATTCGACTCAGGACGCAAGTGTATGGCAGTGGTCGTCAAGATGGAAAATGGTAAATACAGAATGCTGGTCAAAGGTGCATCCGAGATCCTGGTGGCGAGATCCACTCGAATTGTTCACAACGCTACGCAGGACTTGTCAGAAGGGCCTATGTCGGATCAGGACCGGTCTAACCTGGACAATTTGATCAACCGTTATGCATCTCATTCGTTGCGAACTATTGGTCTGGTGTACCGGGACTTCGATCAATGGCCACCCCGCGGAGCACCCACGCAGGAGGAGGACCGTTCGCTCGCTGTTTTCGATGCAGTTTTCAAGGATATGATCTTGCTAGGCGTCTTCGGTATCCAAGATCCCTTGCGACCGGGTGTGACCGAGTCTGTCCACCAGTGTCAACGCGCAGGTGTCTTTGTGCGTATGGTGACTGGCGATAACATCATGACTGCTAAAGCTATCGCCCAAGAATGTGGCATCTTCACCCCTGGAGGTATTGCCATTGAGGGCCCCAAGTTCCGTCAGCTGAGCAGCCGCCAAATGACGCAGATCATCCCGCGGCTACAGGTTTTGGCCAGGTCAAGCCCCGACGACAAGAAGATCCTGGTTAATCAACTCAAAAAGCTGGGTGAAACGGTGGCTGTGACAGGCGACGGTACAAATGATGCACAAGCTCTCAAGACGGCCGATGTTGGCTTTTCCATGGGAATTTCTGGCACTGAAGTTGCTAAAGAAGCATCCGATATCATCCTCATGGACGACAACTTCACCTCGATTATTAAGGCTATGGCTTGGGGTAGGACAGTCAACGATGCTGTCAAGAAATTCCTTCAGGTATGGCTTATATGATCCTGTGTTTCGCAAGCAAAACTAACCGAGCTGTAGTTCCAACTTACTGTCAACGTTACTGCCGTGGTCCTCACTTTCGTTTCCGCAGTAGCAAGTGGAGATGAGGAATCTGTCCTGACAGCAGTTCAGCTTCTTTGGGTCAACCTTATCATGGACACCTTTGCGGCCCTTGCCTTGGCTACGGATCCTCCCTCGCCTCATGTTCTCGACCGTCGACCTGACCCTAAATCGGCGCCCCTGATCAATCTGACTATGTGGAAGATGATTATCGGACAAAGCATCTACCAGTTAGTCGTCACGCTGGTTCTGAACTTCGCAGGGAAATCGATCTTTCACTACAAAACGGCAGACGACCTCGATCGGCTTGAGACCATGGTGTTCAATACGTTTGTGTGGATGCAGATCTTCAACCAGTGGAATTGTCGCAGACTCGATAACAACTTCAATATCTTTGAGGGCATGTGGCGAAACTTCTGGTTCATGGGGATTCAGTTGATCATCATTGGAGGTCAAATTCTCATCATCTTCGTTGGTGGACAGGCTTTCTCTGTCAAGCGACTCGATGGAGCTCAGTGGGGTGTTTCACTGGTTCTGGGCGTGATCTCTCTGCCGGTAGGGGTGATCATTCGATTGATACCTGATGAATTTATTAGCAGACTCATTCCTCGGTTCTGGCAGCGCAAGAAGGGCCCCGAACTTCTGGTGTCCGACGAGGACCGGCGGTTTGAGTGGAACCCTGCGCTCGAGGAGATCCGTGATCAGTTGAAGTTCCTCAAGACGGTCCGCGGAGGTCGGCTGAGGCACCTCAAGCACAAGTTGCAACATCCAGAAGAACTCCTCCCAAGATCACGAAGCGGGTCACGGTCCAGAGAAAACTCGATTCCCGGTACTCCTGTTGGCGAACACAGCGACAGTACCCCGACGCAGCCACCGACCCCTGATTCGCGGTCTAGACGACGCACTCGGTCCCGCTCGAATTCAGCATTCGGGCCTGCTGCTGCTATGGCCGGTGTGGTTGCGGGTAGTATTGCAGGCTGGTCTCCAATCGAGCGGGCACCAGGCGACGGAGAAGCTTTCAAGGTTCAGACGGACAGCCCTCATGGGGGCCTGGATAAGCAGAAGGGCATTGAAATCCACCCCGATACTGCGGCTGATGACCGTATTCTGGGCGATTACCAGACCACTTCGAAGACTCCTCCCAGCCAAAACCCAGGGCTCCTCCCGTTCTTTGAATACGCACCGCCTGAGCGTGCTCCCTCCCATCGGAGCCAGAGATCCACTTCTCGCTTGTCGCGATCCAGCCAAAGCCAGGCGTGAAAGCAAACCATCCTCTTCCCAACTGACTCCCGCCTTGTATACTTACCACCTGCTCTCTCCTAGTTCACTCTATTCGTCTTTGCTTGTGATTTAAGTTCTTTCATGCTAGATGTTACTGCGCTTTGTGATGTTACTTGCTGATTCGTTGCTTTTCTGGGACTCAATTAGCCTTGTGCGGAATACTGTGTTTCTAATATCCTGGGGTGGGGTTGGCGTACGTGATTCAAAAGGTGTATTCGTTCGCGGTTGCTTGCTTTCTAGACACTTCTCGCATAGGGATACGGACCTGGTCAAAAGGGGTCGGTTGCTTGCTTTGCTTTATCCATTAGTTTTTCTCTCTCTGTACATAGCACTTCTTGCCTCGCCTGGTGGTAGATTCAGGTTGAGCTAAATACAGTCATCTCGAACTGGAATTACTATTCTCTTTCTCCTTAAGTAGATTGTTCATTGCCATAATTCAGAGCCGATACCACGCGCCACCATACCTATGTAACCCCAAAATTTACCCGTTGCGAAAATCTATAGTAGGAATCATAGATTATCACTCCTATGTGCCTGTTGATGTTATGCTCATACTAGTACCGATAGATACTACATACTTATAGGTAGACATTCTCAGAGGGCCGCGTGGCTGATCACTTCATTGTTGAATTACTCCCAGAGCTCATCCAAAGTCAGCTAGCTCCGACAGGGGTCTGCATCAGCTCGCTCAGTAAGGTCTTCCAATTTCACAGGCATCAGCGTTTGTCACAATATCCTTCGGTGAAACGGTAGAGTTTTCATGCGAAGTCGTAGTCGATGGAAGTATTCGCCGCGACCACAACAGCCGCTGAGCTTCCGTGATCACAGCCTCAGTATCCTTCCATTCCATCTCAAGCCAGTCCTGCCACTGCCAATCAATCCAGTCCTCGAATTTCTCATGGCGGCCATAAGAAACACGCCACCTGAGCAACGGACTGATATAAACACCAGGAAACCACTGATCCTCATACTCTTTATCCCAGGGTCGCCAAGTCCTTCCAATAGTCGAAAGCCCCTGATCAATAATGACGACTCTCACACCTCCCCCTTCTTTCACCTCATTAGGTTCAATTACTATATTCCGTTGGTGGAAATCACGAAGAAGAATATCCCTCGCGTAAAGTGCTGACTCCGCGTCAACTATCTGCCTTAGGATTGACTGGCGCTGCTGCCTTGTAAACGTTCCCGGGATTAATTGAGACATCGGCATGCCGTTGATGTATTCGATCAAGATCAGACGCACTAGCCGAGTAGCCTGTTCACAGGGTCTTGTTATCCTCAAGGTGTAGGAGCCGAAGAAGCGAGGGATGGATGTGCCTTGGATTCCGGAACAACGGGTGTAGATTGCGCTTTCGTGGGAGTATTCGTAGTCGGCTTCTACGAAGGGGTTGTCACTGAGGTATTCAATTTCGTAGTAGGTTGGGTCGTAGAATTTGGCAACGATGGTGTGATTTGTTGGTAATCCTAAGGGATCGTTGGAGTCGGTACATCTGACTGCGTAGACTTGGGATCTTTTGCCTTGGCCAGTTTGGATCGCTTCGGTTAATTGGATGTTTAGGAATCTGGAACCGTCTGTACCTGGTAGAGGTGGGTAGTTGGGCCATATCTCTGCGAGTGATGGCAATTGATCGTACTTGTCCCGTGGGAGTCGGTTCTCCTCTCGTCTGAATACGCTTTTGTCCAGTGGGGGAGGGGGTGTGTGGGATTGGATGGTTAGGGTGGCGTGGATGAAGTAGGGGTATGTTTTGCAGTGATGGTCTTTCATATTGGAAGACAGAAAAGAGAAATGGGATATGCTATGCAAATGGTGATTATGATGATGGTAGGTTACTGATGCTAGTAGCCAGTGCTGGTGAAGAGCGTAGTCTAAGTGATCAGCTATATACTACTGCAAGATATTGGGAGTTCATTTCTGCAATTTGTAGGCAGACCAGGCAGATAAACCCCTTGCCGGAGTTCATTAGCTAGAATGCCGAGCTGAACCTGTCAAGAGGAGATGACCGATTCATCCGCTGGCTTGAATGTGGAAAGCCATTCCAAAGCGGGTTGTACCATGCATGAGGTATTGCATAGTCTAAGGCAGCAATGTCGCACCTGGGACAGTCGCTGCCTGGATTATGCAGGGGCGTTTGAAAGAAACTAGCATAAAGTAGTAGTAAACAATTGGCTTTGGTTTATGGGGAGCATGCTTACAATAGTAGTTGCCTGCTTGATCAGTAACGGTCTCCTGCACTGTAAGCCTCCTGACGTGATGTATTCATATTATCAAATCACAATACAACGACAAGTGACTGTCTACTTTGCCGAAGAAAGATCAAAGGATAGTACTTAACATTTGATTCTGGCTGCCCTCAAGCTGAGAAGACGCAATTCGCAACGTTGAGCATGAAACCCATCTGATATTGAGTAGGTCACCCAAATAAGAAGGTATGGCCACAACGATGATTGAAAGCTCGAGATCGTGATGACAAGCTTGCACTGGAGGGGATCAGCCAGCCCCAGGATCCTTTTCGGCACAGGAAGCCACCACTCCTCCACGCCCTGTTGACGTGACATGCTCAAGGCATATTCCATGGGCCAGGGCAAATTTCAAGGCTTGTCCTTTCTCATATTAGGTAATTCACGACTCCAGTAGGCTCTGTGTATAGGGCCCCTTAGCTTGCTGAGGCACCACTCATCAAACCTCTCAGAGAATATATACCCAGATCTTGCAAGCGACTGGCTTGGTACGCGGTCAGCCACTACCATTACCAGGTCCGGTTCGACATCGGGCAATCCCAGCACTCGAGGCACAAAAATTCCAACATCATGGACCTACTGCATCATTGCAGCATCTGAGCGTCGATTGGCCAGTACGTGCCTAATATTCAAGGGAGGGATCTTCAAATGAGATCTATACGGTCATGGTAGAACGGCTTAGGAGATCAAAAGTGGTGAAATGTATAGACCTTATATAGAACACCCTTTGACGATTAATCGAGTCTTCCAAAGGGGTTGAAAAGGATCCTTCCCTTCCACTGGGACGCAGTCTGTGCGACAGTATCATTTATTTCGTGGCTCTCACTACTACCTGCATCTCACAAGGAAATTCCACAACATCATTAAGCAATCAAGCTCGTGCGAGGACGGAAGATAGTTCATGGAATGTTCAAGATTTTATTTTCCGATGTGCTTGTTAATAATACAATATAGTCTATAGGAGGTCTCTCACTTTTGTTGACTGTTCGCCGTCATACTAGAATACCCAAGCGGGTTTCTTCTCTGCTTTGACGGCGTGATGTATTTAGATGCTCTTAGAGTCATGGCAGGATGAATTGGCTTCATCATACATCTTCTATAGATTATTGATAACTATTCCCGCTATTGAGGTAAGCTACTGCTTCCCGCGGAGATGGCCTATCGCCATGTGACTTTCCCGCTTATCGCGGGATTCTCCGCAGCGGCGATGGAGAAGTACTTCTACTGGTACTACTGCCCTTGCTTTTTCTTTTGTCTCCCTCATCTCAATTTCCTTCTTCTCTCACAGCAATTGCTCATCATGTCTGCTGTACGTCCCGTGAGAAAAGGTCTTCACCTTCTGGGCTCGAGTTCGCTCGCCCGCCCCGCCTCTGTCGCTGTCAATGGCGCATCTCTGCTCCCGCGGCAGCTGGCAGCTTCTCCGCGCGCTCTCCGCCCCGCGGCCAGCTCCATTCCTGCTGCTCGTCCCCTTCCCCGGGTGACTTCGCTGTCTGCTCAAGGAGGTGTCCGATATGCCTCGTCTGTAGCTCCTTCAGGTCCAGTGAAGAAGACTCAGCTGTATGACCTTCACTTGGCCCGGGGTGCCAAAATGGTCCCCTTTGCGGGGTTCTCCATGCCCCTGCAGTATTCCGACCTCAGTCATGTTGAGAGCCACAAGTGGACTCGGGAAAAGGCCAGTCTTTTCGATGTGAGCCATATGTGCGTATACCTCTTTCGTGCAGTGCCCAGAGTCTCGTTAATTGACCAACTACAGGGTTCAACATCAGCTCAGCGGTCCCGGCGCTCTCGACCTCCTCATGAAGGTCACCCCCTCATCCCTCGACAAGCTCAAGCATAACCAATCCACTCTCTCTTGTCTCCTGGAGGATGGAACTGGCGGCATTATCGATGACACCGTCATCACTCGTCGTACCGATGACACCTTCTACTTCGTGACCAACGCCGGTCGTCGCACCGAGGACCTGGCCTTCCTGCAAGCCGAAATCGACACCTACAAGCAAGCCCACGGGCCCGACAGCCTGAAGTGGGAGATCCTCGAGGACCGCGCCCTAGTCGCTCTCCAAGGTCCCAAGGCTGCCTCCGTCCTCCAATCCCTCGTCACCCCCGACGGTGCCAACTCAGATCTCTCCTCTCTCTACTTCGGTAACTGCCGAGAGCTGCACCTCACCTTCCCCGACGGCACCACCACCCCGCAGCCCCTTCTCGTCTCCCGAACCGGCTACACCGGCGAAGATGGCTTTGAGATCTCCATCCCCACTGCCAGCGACGCCACCCTACCTGTCCGCGTTACCGAGCTCTTCCTCTCCAACCCCGACGAAGTCCGTCTCGCCGGTCTCGCCGCGCGCGATTCCCTCCGTCTCGAAGCCGGAATGTGTCTCTATGGAAGCGACATTTCCACCTCTCAAACTCCTCCCGGCGCCTCCCTGACCTGGCTCGTAGGCAAGGAGCGTCGTGACCCCGCCACCGCCAATTTCAACGGCGCCTCCACCATCCTCCCCCAGGTTGCCTCCCCCAAGACCCTCTCCCAGCGCCGTGTTGGATTCACCGTTGAGAAGGGCTCCCCTGCCCGTGAGGGCGCCATCATTGTCGATCTGAACGACGAGTCCCGCACCCAGATCGGCGTCATTACCTCTGGCCTACCTAGCCCTACCCTGGGCGGCACTAACATCGCCATGGGCTACATCAAGAACGGCCTGCATAAGAAGGGCACCGAGGTTGGCGTCTTGGTGAGGAACAAGCTCCGCAAGGCTACGGTTACGGGTATGCCTTGGGTTGAGAGCAAGTTCTATCGTCCTAAGGCTTAGGCTTAGTCTATCCTTTGGTCGATATCTCTTGGTTTGGATGTGGATGAATGGGGCAATAGGAGTGGGTGTTTGGCTTGGTTTCAACAATAGATTCCCCTGATGATGATTCTTGATGTTTGATGTTTGACGTCATTGTTTGTACATAGATTCTGATGATTCATCTTTTTTCTACTTTTTCCTTTGGTTCCTTGTGGGACCAGCAATGGGTTCAACCCTGTCGTGATGGCTGCTTCGTTTATCAGCAAAGGCCAGAATGTGTCCGATGGTACAAGCATGGTTAATGATATCTGGTACATAAAAAAATAAAAAAAAAGTTCCAATATTTCCAATTAGGTATTGTGCAACACGTTATTCTGTCTTGCTCCTTCTAGGTAGCAGGACGTTATGTATGTATGAATAGTCATGCAAAACACGAAGTTTCCCATTTTATCTACATGTATTGTAGATTATGGACTTAAACCTCAGGTAGAATTGATCGGTAAGAAAAAATAAATGTACTCAATGAATAAACCCAGTTCCAATCCCTGTAAAGTTACCTCAGTCACACAAAACCCGCCTATACGCAACACCACAATCAACCACTTACCCCTCCCTCAAACATCCACCGAGTACATCTGACTCGTCGACAACGAAGGAGGCAGATCCCCTGCCCCAGTCCCCCAATCACTTTCATTCCTGCCCAACACAAGCACAAGCTCCTGACCCTCCGTGAAGAATTCATGCCCCACATAACTCTTCGTATACGGCTGACCATTCAGCGTCGCCGACTGAATATAGATGTTCTGGTAAGTAGAGTCGAAGTTGGTTGTCTTCACGGTGGCTGTCTTCCCCGTCAATGGGGAGGTGATCTGGACGGATTCGAAGAATGGCGCTGTTATAAGGTAGACGTTTTGACCGGGGTTCGGAAAGAGGCCCATCATGGTCATCGCGACGAAGGAGCCCATGGCTCCGGAGTCGTCGTTGCCGGGGAGGCCCGTGGGCGTGGGGTTGAAGTACCGTGGGATGTAGTAGTGGGCGCGGGCAGTGGATTTGCCAGGCCGGCTGGCGTAGTGGTACTGGAAGACGGTGAGGAAAGCGGGTTCGTTGCCGATATAGGTGATGCCTTGGTCGTGCAGGTAGTCCAGGCGCCGGACAAATTGGGTTGGGCCGCCTAGGAGGGTTACGAGGGTGGCCATGTCGTGAGGGACGAAGCTGGGGGTGGTTGGTTAGTGGTTTGGTACTATCAGAGGGTGGGATGATTGGGGGCATACAATTGGTATTCCCAGATGCTGGACTCGAAGGTCTCTGCTCCGTTGTTTTGTAATGAGCAGGATCGTCCGCTTGTGTCGATGTTGGAGCATGTTAATGGGTCCTGGGAGTGTAACTATTAGTTGTTTTGTTTGAATCTAAGAGTCAAGATGGGGTGACGGACTTGAGATCCCCATGTTCCGTTGAGATACTTAGGCTGGAAAAAGCCCTGGAATCCCGTGTCGGTGCCGTTGAGAAACGAGGTTTGGTCAGCTCGGAAGAGGTTCTGCCAGTACTGCGATGTTCCCTCGTACTTCTCGGCATCGCCGGTTTTGTTCATGGCCCGAGCCATTTGGGCAATTGTGAAGTCATTGTAAGAGTATTCCAGTGTGCGCGATATGCTGCGAGTCAGGGTACCAAAGCCGATGTAATCGAAATCCTCCACGGGGATGTAGTTCAACGCCTTCCAGCTCATCAGCCCGCCGCGTCCCTCATTTGACCAATCGAATGGTTCCTCCTCAGCGTCCTTCACTACAGCCGCATAGCCTGCATCCCAGTCGATGCCGTCTGAGATGCCTTTGGCGTATGCGTCAGCCAGAATGACGTCGGCGTTCGAGCCACCCTGTGTGTAACCTAAAAGGGTTAGTCTCAGATATTCTCGGACAGGCAGGATACATACCTTTGCAAAGCGACATACGGCAATCTGGAAGCCATCCCAGATGCCGCTGCGTATCAATTAGTGAGCGAATAATGCGAGTCAGTGATGCAGGATCGAAGATGGTTAGAAACGGCATCTGGGACCGGAACGAGTCCCACAGGCTGCAGAGGTCAGTGAAAGGAACGATTTATTCTGGGGTCACTGCATACCAGTAGAATGAGTCAAAGTAGGGCTCTGAGCTGTCCCACAACGGGTTCTCTCCTGTATAGTCTTGCGGGTTGACCATAGTCCGGTAGATCCCGCTGTAGAAGTTGGTAAGCATGCTCGAGTTGATGCCATTTCGCGACACACGGATCGGAGCCATCTTCTGCGTCCACATGTTCACAGCTGCAGATTGAGTCTTGTTGAAGTCAAAGTCCGGAATTTCAGCTTCTGCATTTTGGCATGCTTGGTCGCTACTGATGAAGCTCAATCCCACCCGAGCATGGACCACATTGTCCGCGGAAGAATTGAATCGGATAAAGGCACCACCCTGAGAACCGTCAATAGGCCATACATGCTAAGTGGGACACAGGTTGCGAACCGGAAGCGGATATCCATTGATACTTCGTGATATGGTAAGGTTTTTGACATCTACGCTGGCCCGCGCATCAACAAAGATGCCATTATCTCGGATATCACCCGCACCATGATAGTCGGCGCAAAAATACGGCACATAAGAGCCGCTCCCAAAGCTGGGAAGAAAGCGTGCATGGCCGGTCATGCGCCCTGTTGTTGGGTCTACGGAAATAGTGCCATTATCCTGGCGTGTATCCGACAGGTCAGACAGATCTAAGAGGATCAGAGGGCTCGACGGCTTGTCGACCGGAAATTGAAAGCGGAATAGAGCAGTATGATGGGCAGTTGTCATGTCCACCTGGATACCAGAGCTCATGTTTAGCCCAAAGTACCCCGGACTGGACTTGACCGATCTGGAGTTGTAGGAGGTCTTCCGCTCCTTCTTGGGATAGGCGCAGCCATTGACATCGTCGTCTTTGCAGGTCACGTAGGGGAAAAGAGGGAAAACGCCCAAAGAGGGTTGCCCACCAGTCCCCGAATCATGCATACTGGAGAATCCGGTAATACTACTGCCATCGTAGGCGAAACCTCCCTGATTATTGTCCGAGTCCGTATCGGCGACAGCCTTGGCCATGCCGTATGGGATCGTTGCGCCCGCGAAGACATTGCCTGGAACCCGACAGTGAGAATAGCGCGCCAATTGTAGCTGAAATATCTAGTGCATACCTCCATTAGCGCTTCCGATGAGGGGATTGATGTATTGTAGAACATCATAGTCGTCGACCGACCCGGAAGAGTTGGCGCAACCCGCAATGCAGGGGAGGGCTACGGACAGAACCAAATGCCTCCAATTAATCATGTCGGCGATAAATGATTGAGCAAGGGAATGACAGAGACAAGTGACGAGCGTGGTATATGTTGTGTTTACAAAGATTAGACTGGCATGCTGACATGGCCATCAAGGGAGACAAGAATGAGACCGTGTCCCCGCGAGGAGGGGGATATCGCCGACATCTTCCTCATGCATGAGAAGCAATCCCATGCCCCTGATATAAATTATTGACAAGGTTTATCGCTGCAATGTAACCTTTGTGGCTCCGTATGACCAGTCTGAAGCACGATGATCGTGCAGGCAAGCGTCTTTAGCGTCTCTCCCTGGCATGAAGCGAAAGGTCATCTGTGCAACAGAGGCCTGAGTCCCGTGAGAAGCTGGAACCGTTGTTTTACTACATGGAGTGCTGCCAAACATGATCCTGAACCAGCGTAGGTATGTGTAGATAGATAGAATGAACTGACGAGACCCCATGGTGGAGCAAGCTGATCGACGAGACGAAGGAGTAGTACTTTTAGTAAAGCAGATAAGATGCGGAGGCGGAGTTATTGATCGGGAAGGATTGTCAGCTTTACCGGCTGCTGAAGGACGCCATTTAAACCCAACTTACCCCTATATCATAGGGGGGACCTGGAAAGTGATTTCAGTTCTCTCACGCCATCAGGACGACTTCGTACTATCCTGAACTCTTGCAATGGACATGAGGAAGTCGCAAAGTCAATTGCAAGGCCCCTTGCGAGAGCAGCCGAGGTTCCAACGCAGTGCCGCCCCGCCCGACGCCAATCAACGGAGCCTCGACCGATTTTCACGATGCGGAACCATGGACTTCCTCCTGGAAGAACAGGGCGAGGATAATTTGAATATTTCCGCTGGAACTGGTTTTGAATGGCGCCGCAAAAGCAAAGCAACTTCGAGGCTCTGCTGATCTGATCGAGGGGCTCCTTTGCGCTTCACCCCCCAGTCCATTCAACTCTCCTTTTTCTTTTCTCCCTATAAAAGCCTCTCGTTCCATCTCCAAGTGTCAGAGAGCCCACAATCGTCACCATGCCGCCGGTCCCAACAATGCTAGGCTCCACTACCATGGCCAGAGCTGTTGCTCATGCTCTTCCTCTGTCGCGTTTGCCTCCGAACCAAATTTCTTCGCTGTGCCGAGGCATCTCCCTATCCCAGCCTCTTGCACACAGAGTTTATTCGACCGCTTCTGCAGGTATGTATTCACCCCTTCCTTGCACAATGCTTTATGCTTCAAATAGACTTCAGTCTTTATAAAAGCACTTACTCAAAATCAAGTGTCCTAACTAATCACAACATCTCACAGAGGCAGCATCCCTCTCCTCACAAGCACCCCCGACACGCTCCCGCTTTCGCCGCTTCGTCGGATTCACCACCCTAGCAGTCGTCGCCTTCACTGCTGGCTTGACCTACCAAACCTCCAAATCTGTGTCGCGCATGATGACGCTCAGTCTAGCTACCGACGAGGAGACTCTCTCCGCTTTCATTCCTCACGATGAGTTCTCCAAGGAGGTCAACGACTATATCCGCAACCACCCTCTGGCCGTGTCGCTGCGCAACAACCCTGCTTTCACGGAGTCCCGCCCACACATGAAGATACCGGAGAAGCTGCGCGCACGCACTCTCACAGGTGGCACACTCGCTGGACCGGACAAGATCGTGGCTCCGCCCTTGGTGTTTTGCGAAGAGGGTGGAAAGAGCTTGGTCTCGCTTTTCTACCTCGGACCAAACCTCTGCGGTCACCCGGGAATTGTGCATGGTGGATTGCTGGCCACATTGCTGGACGAAGCTATGGGACGATGCTGCTTTCCTGCTCTGCCGAACAATGTGGGTGTCACTGCCAACTTGAACTTGGATTATCGCAAACCCGCCATGGCCGGCAACTATGCTGTTTTGCGGGCGGAGACAGTGAAGGTGGAGGGTCGGAAGGCCTGGGTGGAAGGTCGCATTGAGACTCTTCCTGAGGACGGAAAGGAACCGGTGGTGCTCGTGGAGGCCAAGGCCTTATTTATTGAGCCCAAGCAGGCCGCGGTAGGTTCAAATGATCGAAGCATGATGCAAAGACGAGGCTAATTGGACATGCAGGCCATGTCGACTCTCTACAACATGACCAAATGATTGGCACCCGATTCGATCTAATTCTATATATACATTGGACATTATTTAGAGTCATCGTGATTCGAACTTTCAACAGGCGTATAGATGGTTGGAGAGCTACATTTGGATTGTACATATAGATAACTTTTGTTTTAGTATACTATACCTATTCTAGATTGTGAATTTTGATTTCCAAACCCAAAGTACGAGCAGAGAAGTGTTGCAGGCTTCTTGGTCACAGTAGCTGCCGTAGAGGCCTTATCATACAGGTGTTGGATTACAGCTCAGGTTATGACGAAGACACCGTGGAATTGCTACTATTACTATTGCACAGGTGTCGATCTGACTAACGTATACATTGTTATCAAGCTGTCAGAGGACTGCAGGTCCATGTTTACTCCCAATAGAGTTTCACGATCTGGAGGTTGCATTTGACGTCACACTCACGCCAGCTTGTGAACATCGCCAGAACACCAACGCCAGCTCCTCTCTATCAACATCCAGCACCACAATACGACTGGCACAATAATACACGATGGCTCCGAGCATCATTATCGACCCCAGTAACCTCCAACCCCCGACGAGACATCCTACGTCCTCCATCGACCCTGCATCAGAGCTGCCTCCGGCCAAAGAAAGCAGAGTCCATCCCTCCAAACCAGGCGAGGAGAATGCATCGATATACTTTGTTGGCACTGCCACGACGATCATGCGCGTGATTCCTCTCTAGGTAACGAGATCAAGCCAAAAACTAACAAGCAATACAGACAATGGCATGGAATTCGCATCATGACTGATGTATGTACCACCATGCACCTTGCCCGGGGAGTCTAGACAGAAGCAATAATATCGTTAGCATGCTGACTGACTAGATCAGCCCAACTTCCTTCACGCAGGGGACCACGTCCACCTCGGTCCTGGAGTATCCTCGACTCGAAGAACGAATCCGGCTGTAGATCTAGAAGAGCTACCGCGGATCGACTTGGTGCTTCTTTCTCATTATCACGGGTAGGTATGACGTTTGACTCATTGGAGTGAAGAAAGACTGGCTGACGAGTGAAATTGTAGAGATCACTTCGATCAAAAAGTCGAAGCCTCCTTGCGCCGCGACCTTCCCATCGTTACGACACCTCATGCCAAATCCATCTTAACTTCTAAAGGAGATGATTCGTTCACGAGAGTATCCAGCGTGGACGTCTACGAGCAGCTTACAGTCGATATCAAACCCGACCAGAATGACGCACAGCGACAGCAACGGCCCAAGCTCCGGATAACCGGTATGCCAGGGAAACATATCCCGGTTGGAAAACCGTTAGAGAAGCTGAATGAGCTGGTAGGGGCGGTATGTTCCTTCCTCCACACATAGTCCAGCCAGACACTGATGCGTACGCTGGAATAGATCCCTCCTACAAACGGATGGATGCTCGAGCTAGGTTACGGCGACGCAAACAGTTTCACCTCCGGGTACAGAATCTACATCTCAGGGGACACGCTCATGTTCGATGATCTCAAAGAGATTCCGCGTCGGTATGCAGGACAACCGATCGACCTGATGCTGGTTCATCTAGGTGGCACAACGGTACCCTCGCCGGCCATGTTGCCATTAGCGATGATGGTAACCATGGACGCGAAACAGGGAGTGGAATTGATAAAGTTGATTCGACCACAGGTGACCATCCCCATTCATTATGATGATTATGACGTGTTTGCAAGTTCGTTGGATGATTTTCGGGCGCAAGTGCAGGCTGCTGGGTTGGATGGGGAGGTTGTGTATCTGGACCGGGGAGAGGAATATCAGTTTCGCGTCGTAGAATAGGGACAATGGGTGGGTGGATGGCGAGAGGCAAAATAAGTCACATCTCAACCATGGCTGACCACGGCAGCGCGCCCCGCCAATCAGCATGTCTTCATTCCAGCGGACTCGTACATCCCGCCCTACCAGCGATGTTCCCATTTGCCATGGTGAGATGTCTTGACCGAAATTGATCGTTAGTACTTTTATTTCCATTCAATAAGATCCATCAGTTGTTCATCCACGTAGTTATCCCAGGTACGAATATGTTAAAAAAAATTCCGTTACACCACATCTGCAGTGAATGGCAGGAAAAAGGTACCCTTATGATGTCAGACTGAACCAGTAGTTAGTTACCATCCATCATCTGCTACATGACTTAGTACTTACCCTGCACGGCTTGTTCCATCTGATACTGAGTGAATAAACAGCCAACCATTGAATACAAAAGAAGGACGTCTTCTTCGCTCATAAGATCCCCCCAATTCTGACCCAGCCCATATAAGTACCTCACCGAACTTTTCTTACCTTCTGCAGATCTTTTCAATATCTTAGACGTCATAGTGACTCCAATCGTCTACTTTCCCTAAATTGGCTTCGATATCTCCATCCAATCCACTGGAACTAGCTTTGTATAAAAGAAACAAAGGGCGGAATACGTCGCTGATCTTCGTCCCTTCACAATCCTCTAAATCCAACCTAATCTTTCAAGATCGGCACTTCTCTACGAAGCAGGAAATCCACAAAAAGAAAGAAAGAAACCAAAATGTCCCACAGCCACAACAACTACCACCCAGTCGCCTCAGCAGACAAAGTCCCTACCATACACACAATCCAGCCCATGAAACGCTCGACTTCCTACTCTCCCACCCAAGAGAGTGACGAAGAGTACAAGCAACACGTCAAGAAAGACAGCGCGAGCAGCACAGTAGCCTGTGGCAACGACCATAAAGTGAAAGCCGCGCTGACAGAGCTTCTCAACGACGACGGAGTGAGATGCAATGCGCGCGGAAGCAGATCGGTGCAGAACTTGCTGATGGATACGGAGAAGGCGCTGAGGAAGCAGCGCAGGGAGTCGCTTTCGGGACGGGCTTCGATTTCGGTGGCGAAGTGAAGTGATTTCGGTGTTGATATGAGATCTTTTCTATTTGACTGGTGATGACATGATGAGTGAAATGGGGGTTTTGCTTTGATTGTCGAATGGTGGCTGCTTTGTGCTGGTGTATGTGCATGGTCGAGTTCCTCGTGCTGGTCTGGGCTGGTCGGTACAAGAGGTGCGCGCTGTGTCGATGGGGGGGGCGGGGTCTTAGCTGCTTCTGATGATGTTGATGCTATGTGAGCCGGCTGTATATAGAAGCTGCTTGGTTCGATATGGTTCATGCAGGGTAGTAGGGCTGGAGGTTAGAGGCACAGCTGATGCGCCGTTGCAGGAGTTGGAGACGACATGTCTATTGGTGGCAGCACAATACACATTACAGCTTAGGAAATGCAGTCGCAAGGGGTTCCTATGCCATAAGTCAATATATCATTCATGTGTTTATGCAAGAATTGAACTCACTAGTATCGTGTTCTACAACTGTACTGTGTAGAAAATAGTATAAGAGGCGGCGCGGCCTATACACCTAGCTTATAGTTAGTAGTATGTGGCCTCTTCGACGCATAACACATCAACAACAGTAGTAGTATGACCTCAAGCTGTCAAGTTCGATAAAGAAGACTGTAATAGACGAGGTAAAATAGTATTCCATCCCTCATAAACATATAACAACCCCAAAATCAACTAGTACCAACCAAGCAACCCAATGAAGCCAACCACCGCCGCCGACCGCCTCCGAGTGACGACCGACCGACCGACCGACCGCAATCGATCCTCCTCCGCACCAACAGCTCCAGCTCCAGTTCAACTCCAACCAACCTCCCCCTTCACCTCTCCACAGCCCATCTTCCCTTATTCCCCCGTCTGCACCGCCAGACCACATGCGTGGCAACCCCCTTACACCCAGCTAATTTTATATACCCCCGGCCACCATGTCCAAATCAACCAAGTACCTCCTCGTCTCCTTCCCCACGTCCATCACCCCCTCCCACCACCGCGACGACGCCCTCGACGCCATCTCCACCACCGTCTCGTCCGAAAATGGCTCCGTTGCGCCCTTTCCCATTCCGGAGTTCAAGATCGGTACTCTCGATGCCCTGGTGCAGCAGGCCGACGAGCTGGCTAAGCTTGAGGCCGGCTGCCAGGGGGTGGTGGCCAAGGTTGGCGATGCGCTGAAGAATATTCTGGACGGGGATGAGGCGCAGATTGATAAGATGAAGACGGTTAATGATAGTATGTTTGAAGTGTCCATGGATAACTACTCTTGGGGATATGTGGTTAACGGGCTCATCTAGAACCGGTGGATCAGTATCTCCGCACGTTTTCGTGGAATAAGGTCAAGTATAGGGCTGATAAGCCGCTGGGGGAGTTGATTGACTTGCTGCAGAAGGTGTGATTCATCGACTATTTTGTCCAGGGGTGGTGGGTATGCTGACGGGTGGAACAGGAAGCAGCGAGTATCGATAACGACATCCGCTCGAAATATACCCAGTATAATCAGGTGAAGAATACGTTGGCGACGTTGCAACGGAAGCAGACGTGAGTTCTTACTTTACGCTCCATGTCAGGAAGAGGATGGTGTCTGATCAACTATAGGGGCAACCTGTCAACCAAATCCCTCTCCTCGGTCGTCGACCCTCGTACCCTCGTCCGCGACTCCGAATACATCGAGACGCACCTCGTTGCGGTGCCCGCCCAGCAAGTCAAGGAGTTCCTGAAGATCTACGAGACCGTGGCACCCATGGTGGTGCCGCGATCGGCGACGCTGGTTGCCTCGGACGACGATTTCACACTGTACGCCGTCACGACGTTCAAGAAGCACAGCCTGGAGTTTGTGCACAAGTGCCGTGAGAACAAGTGGATTCCGCGCGACTTCAAGTACATCGAGGGCGGCAAGGAGGAGGAGCGGAAGGAGTTCGAGCGGGTGGGCGGTGACGAGCGCAAGCTCTGGGGAGAGACGCTCCGGCTGGGACGGACGGCGTGGAGTGAGGCCGTGATGGTCTGGATCCATGTGTATGTGCTGCGGGTGTTTGTGGAGACAGTGCTGCGGTATGGATTGCCGCTGGACTTTGTGTGCACGTTGATCCGGGTGAGTCACCTTTCCACCAACCTTTTGCTTGTTTCTGAATACTGACTGCAGCAGACCCCCGGAACGAAGCAGGCAGACAAAGCAAAGCGCAACCTGGACGACAAGTACTCGTACCTGGCGGGCAATGCGTTCGGGCGCGACAAGAAGGGCCGAGTGAAGCGCGATGACCCGGGCGAGATGCACGGCGAGGGCGGGCCGGAGTATACGGCATACGTGTATTATGAATTCGAGTTCAACTGAGCCGACCTTGACTAGTTTGCATCATTCTTCTGCGTTGATCTATTATCTTCCTGTTTATATGTCTAGCGTACGTACATAGAAGTACTCCAATCACCCCCCGATCTATATTCTATCCAGCCTAGGAACATCCAAGCAATAGTAAGCAGTCAAACACAATTCATATATACAACAACAGATCTAATATCTATCTACTCTAAATACCCAACCCATGCTCAAAGAATCTACTCCTTCTTAGGAGGCAGATATCCCTGCTCATCCAAATACTTAATAATCTGCCCCACAGCCTCCTGCACCGGCACCTCATGGTTCTTAATGTGAACCTCGGGCTTCAACGGCGCCTCATACGGGGCACTAATACCCGTGAACTCCTTAATCACACCCTCCCTAGCCTTCTTGTACAATCCCTTGGGATCACGCTGCTCCGCCACCTCAACCGGCACATCAACATACACCTCGACGAACGGCAGACCAGTCTCCTCTCCGGGCGTGGGCACCTCGTGCAGCTGTCTAGCGGTGTCGCGGTCCTTGCGGTAGGGGGAGATGAAGGAAGTAATGGCGATGGCGGAGGAATCAGCAAACAGCTTGGCCACTTCGGCAATGCGGCGGATGTTCTCGTTGCGGTCGGCTTCGCTGAAGCCAAGGTCCTTGTTGAGTCCGAAGCGGATGTTGTCACCGTCCAGGCGGTAGGCGTGCACGCCGCGGTCGCGGAGGAGTTGGTGCTCGAGTTCAACGGCCAATGTGGACTTGCCCGAGGCGGAGAGACCCGTCAGCCAGATTGTGAGACCGCGCTGGGAGCGCAGGTCGCTGCGCTCGGTGCGGGTGAGGGCGCTGGCGTGGTAGGTGATGTTGCTGGGGTCTTTTGTTAGTTTGGGGGTTGGTGGGGGAATTTAGGGGAGGGAAACGTACGTGGCCATTTTGGAGGGAGGGTGTGTGATGTGGTTTAATTGGGAGGGAGGAGGATAATAGAATGGATTTGAAGAAGAGAATGGGAAGAGGAGGGGTTGAAGTAAGTAGAAAAAAGGATGGCAATTGGAAAAGGGTGAAACAGCGGGGCTGCGCCGATCGCGGGGTCGATTTCATTTGACGAGTTGGACTTACGTACGCCTGCGTTCCTTGGATGGTTTCTGCCCCGGCGAGGAGTCATTGGCTCGGAGGGAAGGGCAACGTTACGTACCTCGCTCTAATGCCATGTGTCTAGAACGTTAATTCATTTCGGTGGATTGATTGATTGATTGATTGATATTGATTATCTATTTATCTAGGCCTTGTATGTCAGTCAGTCTACTGTGTGTCGGCCAATTCAATCACTCGCTTTGCTGCTGCTTCAAAACTGTCATATGCCTCCAGTGGCAATCCACTTTCCGCGATCTATCCGGAACATTAGCTTTCGATGATGAGGTGTCGGGAAAAGTTTAAGGGATAAACTGACCATCTGCTGCCCACGCTCCTCGTTCGTCCCGCGCAGTCGCACCACCACCGGCACCGTCATCTCCATCTCCTGAAATGCTAGGATGATCCCTTCCGCGATCATGTCGCACCGTGTCAACCCCCCAAAGATGTTCACGAAGATCGCTTTCACGCGTCGGTCCGACGTGATGATCCGAAATGAGGACTTGACTGTCTCCGCCGTGGCTTTGCCGCCCGTGTCCAGGAAGTTCGCGCAGTGTCCGCCATGGATCGTCAGCGCGTCCACCGTATTCATTGCCAAACCCGCGCCGTTCACTACGAGGTCAGTGGGATGGTAACCTCTTAGATGTGGGGTTTGGGTATATACTTACCTAGTGTTCCGATGCTTCCTTTCCCTTCTAGTCTGTGCTAGGTCAGTGTAGGTTTCACAGGTTTGACTGGGGTAACTCACTTGACGTAGACAATGCCGTCCTTCTCGGCCTCGACTTCCTCAGGGACTTCCTCGGCTGGGTTTCGCAATTGCTGTACGTCTTCCTGGCGCCCTGAGCTCCGAAAGGCAGCGTCATCGAACGCAAAGCGGGCGTCGCGGACTTCGAAGGCGCTTGTGGCGTTGGCACGTACTTCCAGGAGGTACGCCTCCTTTTCCTTGAAAACCCGCCATAATCCCTGCAACAGCTGCGCCAGGTTGTCGTGTGCCGTTGCGGGAAGCTGCAGGTAGGAGGCAACTGTTTCAACCAGGAGGGTTGTGCTGCCAAAGTCCGTGCCCTCGTATGCAAATGGGAACCGGCCCGTCTGTGCTGGTTCGAACCCAGCGGATGTGGAGGCAAGAATACACGGAGACAATGCTGTCCTATCAACGGTGAGGGACAAGAAGAAGTCTGACTCGGAGGGTGCAGCCTCCTTGACAGGAATTGATTCTTTTCTGAGCATATCGAGGGCTTGGAACGGCTTAATGTAAAGG
The DNA here is from genome assembly GCF_003344945.1 of Aspergillus welwitschiae. Classification (NCBI taxonomy): domain Eukaryota; kingdom Fungi; phylum Ascomycota; class Eurotiomycetes; order Eurotiales; family Aspergillaceae; genus Aspergillus; species Aspergillus welwitschiae. Next base: position 1,584,981 of record NW_020798696.1, read on the forward strand.
CTTCGGGCTTGCTGGGACTGAGAGACTCCATAACGGTTTGGTCTGATGCGCTTCATTGTATGTAAGCCTCGCCGCTGGTTCCCGCCATTGATAGACTACATCATGTAAGTAAGCTGTCGTGGTTCGCGAGTCTCAAACCTACAGTAGTGCCCACACGCCCCCTAGTTCCCAGAAGAGACTTCATTCCCTCTCCAAACTTCTCAGGATGGTTGACCATCACTACGCCGGCGCGTTCGAGCGCTTCATACTTGGCCTTGGCGCCAGGCTCCCCAATCGCTGTCCAAGCACCTGCATGGCCCATGATCCGCCCAGGAGGAGCATGCAAGCCTCCAACGAGGCCCATTATCGGCCTGTACTTGTCAGCACTGCTTCCCATCGGAACGAATTGACTCTTCCACATACTTAGGATTAGCAGTTCTCTGATTGTAGTCTTTGATCCACTCCGCTGCATCGATCTCTGCCGTGCCACCAATCTCACCAACCAGGATGATCCCATCGGTGTCAGGGTCGTCTTCAAAGATCTTCAGTGCATCGACGAAATTAGTTCCCGCTAGAACATCACCTCCCATACTAATACAGAGACTTTGCCCCAGACCTGCCCGCGTTGTGGACGCGACAGTCTCATAGCTCAGAGTCCCTGACTTCGCAACAATGCCAATATTGCCGGGTGCGAAGCAGGGCAGAGGCTGGAATCCGATTCGGCATTTGCCAATTGCAGAGATGATCCCCGGGCAGTTGGCTCCGACCAATCTCGTCTTTGACTGGGTCTTCAGCATGGAGTGGATCTAATCACCATCAGTTCGTAGCTCTCATAGACGACCCCTGAACCAAATCGCTTACTCGAAGAATATCATGGATGGGAACATGTTCCGCCACTGCTACAACAAGCGGAATTTCTGCTTCTATCGCCTCTTCAATCGCCTTTGCAGTCTGATTACCAGGCACGTAGATCGCTGATGCGTCCGGTTTCGCTCTCTCTTGTGCCTGTCTTTATAAGCATGATACTCTGGATCAGTAGACAATTAGCCATACCGCTTTTACAGATGGGAACACCGGAAGGCCGAGATGCTCTCCCTCGACGCCCGGCTTAACGCCTCCAACAATTTTCGTGCCCCATTCTAACGACTCCTTGACGTTGGCAGTGGCCTGGGATGTTAATAAAGGCTAGTTGCAATCACACTAGAAGCCAACTTACTTGTCTGCCTAAAACCACTGTCAGCGTATAATGGTAGATCGCAGGAGATATACTCACCTGTAAATCCTTGGAACAAGACCCGCGTGTGAGCTCCTATCTTTAAATTCGGTAGCGTGTCCGCATAACTGCAGGTTTTGGACGAGGTCGAGAACCCCTGTGATTGTCTCACTGATGCACGGACGAGATGCCTTCGCGCTGACGCAGATAATGAAGCTAGGCGGGACATCGTGGGTTTCGTGCTGTGGTTGTTTGACGGAGGTCAATAGCCGCCTATTCCAGTAGGAGGTATTGTAAGACCACCAATTGCAAGAATGATAGTTTCTAATGACGGAGGGACAACAAATAACTGATTACTGCTCGCAGTCGCTTCGTAAACTAGAGCAATATCAGCATCCAGTTTCTTGAGTGGTCTACAGGCCTGAAAGAGAGTTGGGGAGGCGGAAGACTAAACCTCGGGAAATGATGTCTTATAAGACGGATACTCCGCCGGTCTCGGACAACTTGCCGACTGTTTCCGAGGTACTAAACAAGAGGAGGTGGGCACTCGGGGCAGTCAGTGCGTGGCTGTGATTGGTCATCTCGGAAACGTGTTGCCGGGTGCTTAGGGACTCGGAAAGGCAAATGCCACATGCTCCGCCCACGGCGTTAGGAGTCACCAATTTGGTGTATGTTAGTTGTTCCAGAATACTATGTAACGATTGAACAAAATGCAAAAATTTTCTGAAATATCGGTGGATGTATAGCTTGCGGATTGGTTCATTTGCATTGTTTTATTTGTTCACATGTAGCTGCTGGACATCTGTAAGTAGTGGCGTGCAGCATTGCTCGGTGCAGTACTGCTATAGAATGACCTTGCACCAGCTTCTAGCACTTTGTGCGGTGTATAGACATTTCAATTAATCTTTGACACTTTCTACTCAGTGGTATCATGTTTCAGTCTGCATTTCATGGTCACGGTACACTAGTAGTAATGCTTCATGTCAGCAAAAATGTGTTCTGGTTCAATTGATCAGCACAACTTGGAACTAGTACTTCACATGAATGGGAAATCCCGGTCCCCCTTCACCAAAAGGGAAATCTTATCGAATTGCATAGTCCAGGTAAGATATTGGTAGATGATGTCAAGTGGTCTATTTTTATGAATTCTAGGCTCTGGAAGCAAGGATGGGAGATCACCCCACACTCCCAACTGCTTAGTCACTATCTACAAAGTAAAAACACAATGCTGGGGTCCTAAACTACGAACAATAGTAGATGAAAGCGCATACTTTGGACTACAAAGTAGGTGTCCTAGATATGGAGAGATGCACATCCTGAGATCAGATCACACGACTCTATTAGAGAGTCATCCTTGCTAGTAGCGTTACAGCCTTGGACAGGAGTATGTAGATCAATGACCCAACTCCCCCATCACACTGTACACACAGCAAGAAACCGGCCAGTCAGACAACCATTCTGTCCATGATAGTCGCTTTCCCAACGCAGATCAGCCACCACACAATGGTGGAAACGTGAACCGTTCCTCAATCTGCAATTCGCGCCAGAAAGACGAAAGCGCTGGACCAACTCGAACTCTGGCCAGCCCAATGCAGAGCCAATCACGGGGTCCGCCTTCCCCGAAAGGCGGGGTCGCACCGCCGGGACTGACGCCATTCATGATTTCACCTTTTCGCTTTGCTTGAAAGCGGTCGGACCACCTGCATTGTCTGTCTGCGAACCACTCCAGATCTTCAACAATAGAATTCCATCAATTAGTTCGATATGGCGACCACTCATGCCAGTTCCATTCCCAAGGGTTCGTTCCTTCATCCTCCTTTATTAACCTTCCCTCTTCCCTCCCCAATTGTACTGCCGCCGCAATAACTGAACCCCTCCTCAAACAAACCATTCCTTCCCTACTATACTTTTCTCCTCCCCAGATCCCCATTGTTACTACTTCCTCACCCCACAGTACCCATGGTACTCCCATAACATAATTAGCTACAACTTCCTTTCATCACAAAAAACACCAAAACTAACACCACTCCCAATGTCCGTTCCAGCCACACCACCAGCAACAACACCGCCAACAGCATCAGCATCAGCAACCTCCGAACTGCAATCCTCTCTCCGCGAACTCTCCCTCACCAATAAAAGCCCCATTAAGGACATCCCCCGACCAACTCCCCCCACCTCTGTCCCCAAACAACACCACCACACAGTGAAGAAGAAAAAAGAGCCTGCCCCCGTCGCCGACTCCTGGGAAGATGAAGTAGACTCTGCTTCCGCCTCTGACCCCGAAGGAGGAGCAGCCGAGATTTCATCTACTTCCCCCGCTACCTCCTCCCGCTTCGCCAGCCCCGCATTGTCGCCTTCCATCCGTTACACTGAAGGTCCTCTAGACCCCCCGCCCACGCCTATCTCGCCGCAGACGTCTGCGTCACAGCCGCCGTGGCCTACGTATGGTGGACGATCAGAGGCAAGGTCGCCGGCGAGGAGGCCGGAGAAGCAGACGGCTGTGGCGGGGAGGATGATCGCCGGGGCGTTGGGAATTCGGGCGCCCAAGCGCACGGAGGAGCAGCGGGCGTATGACCGCGCGGTGAAGGAGCAGGAGATTAAGCGGCGGAATAAGGAGAAGGAGGAGGCGGCAAAGGCGAAGGAAGAGGAGGAGAAAGCTAAGGCAGCGGTGTGGGACATGTAATTGACACTGTTATATCAACGGACTTTCTACACCATACTGTTGGGTGTGGGGTTGGTGGGGATACATATTCTTTGCTATTACTTTGAGCTCTTGAAAGTAATGTGCTGTGCTGGGTGCTGCATTTCTTATCTTCTTCTCTCCTTGATTGTCTGCTTTGGGGGTGGGTCGGTTGTCTGGTTTCCTGTCAATTCTCTATCCTACATACACAGACTCACTGGGTCCAAAATATACGGGACTGTAATATAGTCTTTGCGGTGAATTTCTCAGCATACAAATCCAGATGAATGGACACGAAACAGGAGAGCCTAATCTAGTTTTGCAAAAGTTGCAACCCAGCATAGCTTGAACATACTGATCTGATCGAGGATCTATTCCAACTGTAGAGCACATCAGAGGTAAGACACTCGTCCTTTTCCGTTTTCAGCTTCCATATAATTTGCAAAGCAGCGAAGTTAAAAGTAAAATAGCTGTTTAATCCTCTGATTTATCACTCTGAAAATCCCGATTCCTACCCAGATACACATCTCATGATCGGACGCTCTCCAAATCCGGGCCCGGCTCCGACCCATCAACCAAGTAGAACACCGTGTTGCGCCTTGTGTCTGTTTCATAGAACGGAAGAAACAGATCGAAGGGTGGTCGGGAAAAAAAAGTAAGGTAGTAAGTGAAGTGAGAAAGACAACGGGGCTGGTAATGTATTTTGAAGGACATAATAATCATAATTCATCGAAGACGCTATCTAGCCACCGATTTGTTCCTGGTGCACTTCGAGAGTGTCCCCATCGGCCATCTCGAGCTGCGAGTTTTGGATATGTTAGCCGTGTTCTTTGTGGTTCCCTGGCTTCTGCCAGAGGAGCAGGGGTTCGTGCGGGGAAGGGTGCCGCGGTGCGTGCACGTAATATATCACGGAAGGGTCGTTGTGCAGAACATACAGTATCGGGCGTATCTTCAGGGCGCACGCGGGTGCCATCAAACAGGAACCGAACCGTCGAAGGCTGCTTTCCTTGCCTTTCGCAGAACGCGTCCATCAACTTCTTCAACTGGGTTGTGCGCTTGATCTTGAAGAACACTTCGTTGTTGTTATCGGTAACCTTGATGTTGAGGTGCTCGACAGCCGCGGGAGCCTCTCCGGAGTCGGCCATTGTTGTAGAAGGAATGGAAACGATGAGACTGAAAACTGGAGCGGGGGCGAGTTGTCAGCTTTAATGGACTTCCCGTCGCAAGTCGTTCGTCAGACTGCTGCGGTGTTTGAGTGGCTCACCTATTTGCCGCTTGGGAAGATCGGAACTTATGCGCTAGAACACCGGCGGAGAGACGGACGAGAAGGAGAAGCTGGTGGACGTGAGAAACGACTGGGAGAAGAAAAGGATGGGTGTTGAACTGAGCTGGAGGCGATGAAGGCAACCCCCACCAGTTATAAATATCGGAGAATCTATTTTGCGGCGCAGGTCCAACTTCCCGCTGCTTCGCTGCAGTGAATGAGATCAAAGGTGTTACTACTCTTACTGGGACTTGAGTTTCCCTCTTTATAATCTTCAATATTAGACCATATTTGTTTCATTTTTCTGACTGAGTTTGTTCGTCCACTTCTAGCCTCTGGGCTGTTTATTTCTGAACATTCTTCTGTCTTGTTGCCGGTTCTCTGGCTGAGTGTAGTATATTGCGTCATGGTATGAGTGTAACCACTGACTCCCGTTTGAGTTGAGAGTAACAGATAGCAGGGCGGACTTAAGGAAGACATAGCATTTGACCCGCCTTGCCATCCACGAGCTGTAGGTCACAAAAAGAACATTCTTTTGGTGCATGACTGACAATTGCCAGTGTGCAATACAAGGTGATTACCACCATACAACATCCAGGTGCAGAAATGTCACTGATTCTTGCAGCATGTCTCACGAAGAACTCGTACCAGGAGGAGAAATGCCAGTCCCAGATCAATGCCCTCTATGAGTGCTGCAATGCCTTCTACAAGGCGCGAGGAGAGGACGCAAAGACTCCAAGCTGTCCCAAGCCCAACTTGCTGCGTCTGAAGATGAAGCAACGGGGTATGGAGCCATAGCTTGCCTTGGTAAGGGATTTCGTGTTTTAACAGAGATCTACGGATCATGTACATACTACCAATCATACTTTCGTCGTCCATAGAGTAGAGACCAATTCATCGAGGTCCTTAGAACATGTCCGGTTGTTGCCGAAAGAAAGTGGCAGTGATAGTCTTAGTAGTCAGTCCATCTCAGATAAATCTGAAGCTGGAATGTGACAATTCCCTTGCAGTCTGAGCTCCCATGCTGAGTAAAGAGCTAGGCTAGTTGTGAAAATTGCCAAATTTCTCTAAGACAATCTTGAGCACGCAAAGAGGCCGATTGACCTGAACGAAGATTGAAGCGCTCGTTCCGAGACTCTAATGATTGCCTATAGACATTTGATGAAGAAAGAAAAAAGAAGAGGAGGGAAAAGCCGAAGTGCGCGAGTTTTTATGGTTGTGTGTTGGCGCTAGTCCCCATATGGGCTAGTGGCCCGTCGGCCCAAAACACGGCCAAAAAGAGTAAGACGAAGAAGATTGGAAGTTGCAGTTCTTCCCCGAATCCTCCTGGGAAGCTTAAGGTCCCTTCGCAAACACCCTCCATCTCTATCATCGCCCTTCCCCCGACACACCCCCTTCTCTCCCGATCAACCTCTCCGGCCTTTCCTCGCGCTCATGGCACCCTTAACCAGGGCCACGGGTTCGGGCGCCCCTGCCGGCTTCACGTCCATAAATGTGAGTTGCTTTGTTTTGGCCTTCTTGTAAGGCGGTGCGCTGACCGACCGATGTTTCATTGTCCAGCCTTCCCAACAACCAACGAACGAGTCGGATGTTATCGAGATTGAGGATGATGACGATGAGCCCATGGACGAAGAGGGAGACGACATGGAGCCCAATGAGGATGAAGACATGGAAGATGACTACGTTGACGAAGACGAGGAATCAGAGGAAGAGCCCACTGACGCGCTGAACGGAAGCGAATCACCACTGGATCTGGGGTTCGCTCCAAATGGGCACAGTATGCTCCTTATGGCTTATGGCAGTGCTACGAAGGCTGACTTTGCTAGATGGCACAGATGTTGCGACACCGGACTTGTTTACGTCGGCAGGCGCGCAGGAGGCCTTGCATCCCCTTCGCCGCACCGCTGATCGAGTCACGCGCCAGATTGAGGCCTTCGCCGAAAAGTTGGATCGTTTCAAACAGAAAGGAAACCGCTCGGATGACTTTTCGGATTACCAAGCTGCCTATAACCTGGTGAAGAGCTACCAGACTCTCGCACAAGATGCAATTAGCGACATCACGAAACAAAACACCTTGAAACGGGCCAAGCTTGGATTGGGTGCTGCTCGAAGCAACGGATCCGCATCGTTCGATCCCAAGACTGCAGAAGAGCTCCGGCGTCTACAATTGGAAGCCGACACTTGGCGACTCCTCCTCAACCTTATAAGCATGGACGATCCGCCCCGCAGAGCCAACTCCAAGAAATCGCAAGAATCTGTCTTCCAGGATCTACACCGGTACTCCCCCGATCGCGAGGTCTGGGACCATTTCTTGGCTGCGGACCATTATGCGACGGAATGCGTCATCATCCTGAAGTGGCTCGAACGCTCAGCAAAATACAGTACGCAAGATGTGGACTATCTAATCTCCGAATTAGAGTCACAGGCCGAGAGAGGTCAGGGATCATGGTCCCATGGCTGGCTTTATACGAAGGAGACGATCAAGGGACAGAAGCGACTGCGAGCCTGGCCTCAACCCCTCGAACCTAACGACCCAGGCATCACCGCTACGCTCCTGAGCTCGGATAAGTCGGAGCCACTAGTCACCCAATTAGATCCGGACGCCGTCACACGCCAGAGGCAGAGCCTACAGAAACAGGATCAGTTCTACGAGCGCGCTACATGGATGACTTGCTGGAAGATGCTAAGACATGGAGAGAGTTGGTTCAAGATCCGCGATTGGTGTGCAGAGCGGCTGGAAACATGGCGAGCCGTCAGCATCTGTGGTACTAGCGTGGATGTTGAATCACACACTGGAAGGACGCCTGTTGATGATGGACACACACGCTTTATGAACTGGCGCTCCCAAGAATCCTGGAGGGCTGCCTGCAGTGCTTTGGCACGGAGCTCACACGCCGAGGATTTCGAGCGGGCGGTTTATGCGTTGCTCTGCGGCGAAACAGAGGCAGCCTTTAAGGTCTGCCATACCTGGGACGACTATCTCTTTGTGCACTTCAACAGCGTCCTCCTGTCTCGCTACCAGGGATTCTGCAAGCAATTTCAGCGGAAGCTAAGTCATTCGCCTACCACCCCTGTTGCCTTCGTGCCCGAGCCGGCAGGTTATGCCGAATTCAACAAGTTCGTGCAGTACACTAGAGGGAACGAACGCGTTGGAAGCGAGGCACGGAACCCGTACCGCACCATCCAGGCGACGATCTTGGGCAAGGGATACGACACGTTCTTCTACTCGTTAGCCCAGGCAGTGTCCCAGGTTGCAAACAACAAACCGGATGCGTCATCCTTCGTTCCTGACGTGTCACCTACCTCCGTCGATGACAGCCTTGTTATCGCTGCAGAGGACGGCGATGCGCTCAGAATCGCCACTCATCTTTACATTGTCGCTCATTCCATTGGATATGTTCGCGCCGACACTCAGTTCTACAACACTGCCTGCGTAAACGTGATCGGATATATCGCTAACATGGAGTCTCTCGGTATTGTGGATATCATTCCGCTTTATGCGTCCCTTCTCCCCGAGGATTTGGCGAGGTCTGTTCTGGCTCAGGTATTGATCGAGATTGTTGATCCACGGGAGAGGAAGCTCCTAGTTAGGCTTATGGAGAAGCACGGTATCGACGTTGAGGCTGTTCTGCAGACTCAGTGGGAGTGGCTGAGCGTGAATGTCTCTGCCATTGACCACTCCAGGACGGTCAAGCGGCACCCGAAGGTTGTAAACCGCAAGGATGGCCACTTTGAACTGGTCCCGGTCAAGACGGATTTCATCGGGAATGAGATATCCGAGAGTGATGAGAATGTCATCCGCAGTCTCGAATGGCTTCGCTACGTGGATGGACAGTGGGGGCGGATCTGTCAGCTCGGAGCTCTGTTGTACCGCAAGTTCTATCGTATGGAAATACCCTTGTTCCGTGTAGGAGATGCAGGGCTAACAATATCACAGTTTCGGGGCGACTATCTGCAGCTCGGGAGCTGTGTCGGCGGATGAAGCTATCCGACATCTCGCGGGAAATGTTCGGCTTTGATATTTCGGAGTTCAGTCTCGATGTGGAGGCGATGCAGGAGGTCAACACCCCAGAACCTTCCAGTCCGACGAAGTCGAGGTTGCTCAGCTCCCCCCACAAGCGTTCCCGGTCGCGAACCAACGGAGTCGCGTCGAATAGCCAGGCGAGCATACTACTCCAGCAATCGCAGACCATGCGTGACCTGGAGGTTCTCATCTTGGCGTTTGACGCTCTAGAGAGATATGCAATTATCTACGAAAAACTAGAAAAGTATGTCATGACCATCTATGACTGGGTTTGCGTTGTACTTACCACTGGCGTAGTAACAAACGGCGGCGTGATTCGGGTATGCTCAAGGACTTGAGAGAAGGGCTGCAGGAAGCCCTGGATGACACTAGCGTCCAAATTGATGTCATGTTGGATGAGTGGCTGGTCAACTACGAGAATGGTAAGGAACCTTGTGTGCTTGAGGTCAAGTGTATTGATACTGACATGCTCCCTATAGAAGCCGAGAAGGCGGAATTGGAGGAGATCCGTAACACCTACATTCCCGAAGTGTTCCTCGATTACCACAATACGATGTATTTCTCGGCTCATGTGCTCAGCAGCGAGCTCTTGGTGCAGTGCATGAACCTGGCCACCCAGGTGGCCGAAGTGGAGCATCTTACCAGCAGTTTCGTTGCGGCCCGTCGCGTTGGAGAGCTGATGAACGCGTTGGCAGTATCCAGCAAATCCATGGTGAACACGCACGCGAAGCCTGGCGTCAGGCTTCTGGGAGGCGAGTCCTTGGGGATCTGGGCCCCGCAAGTGTCGGATGAGGAGAATGGCACGACCCAGGAGCAATGAAAGTGTGTATCTGAACTAACGATGGTGGACCGGCGTGTATATTACCCTCATGTTTCTCATTTTCTATGACTTCACCCAATCCTTTCTGGCCAGAAGGATTATGGGCATCTTGCATGTAACAGGGTCGGAGGGATGATCATTTCCGGCGCATTTCCAGGATTTACATCGACCTGAAAATAAAGATCTAAGCTGTATTGCAATAATCAGATGGGTTCCATGTCAAATTTAGCGAATTGCGCCTTTTCAATCTTAAGGACCGCCAGAAATGAATAAACCATGTACTACACCAAGTAGAGGCTGACCTGTAGTTTGATTGCAATCTGATAGAAAGATGCAACCTACTAGAAAGGACGCAACACGTCCGTAGTCAAATAGGAGAAAAATATGCTGTTTTTCAGTCATTGTGCTAAGCATGATGATACGCATCAAGCAATTGGATGAATGATCATATGGTAACTAGTTATTCTTCTTGCTTATGATGAATCATCTGGACTGGTACATGCATTCACTCTTAATGTCATGCTTAGAGGGCTTGCTTTAGTAGAACCGTCGGTCCGCCTAGATACTATTGGAGTTAGCAATAATGAATCAAATAGCTAGATCTCCCTCTCTCGCCAGTTACAAGACTACTAATAGTATTATCGGCAATTCGATCTTGATGGTAATTAGATACTGTTGATTGATTCTCCCATTTAGTATAGATATATATATATACTAGCACCATGGTACCAATACCCACACACCCACTCACTCATTCCCTGTTCACCCAACTCACAAGATAGTAAACTCCTCCTTCCTTCTCCGAACAGACACCTTCGCCACCGGATCCGCCTGCCATATGAACCCGTACTTCCTCACTGTCGGGCTCCACCCATCAGCGATCTTAAACTCATACTCCAGAAGAATATGACACAGAATGATTTTAAGCAATGCGATCGCAAAGAATCGCCCAGGACAAGCATGCTTTCCCAACCCGAAACCCAAATGCTGAGGCGTAGTCGAAACTGCCTGCGCCATCGTCTCGTAGCCGGGCGTCTCGCGCAGTTTTAGAAACCGGTATGCGTCGAATGTCTCCGGGTCTGGGTAGATGTTAGGGTCGCGCATGGCCTCAGTGGTGAGGACTGAGATCGATCCTTTGGGGAGGACGGTTCCGTCGGAGAGGGTCACGTCTTCTTGTGCGAAGCGTCTCATTGCGACTAATTGTGGTTGCGTTAGAAAGGGCTTTTTTTTTCTCAGCTGCATTGGAAGGGATAGGAGTGGGGGTTACCCATATTGTGCGGTTTTAGCCGTTGGCTTTCCTTTAAGATGCTATCCATGAGCTTCAGATTGTTGAAAGTGGACTTGGACCATCCATCCCCTTGCAGAACTGTGATTACTTCGTTTCGTAGCGCCACGATGATTTCGTCCCTTTCCGCGAGGTAGAAGAGTGTCTGTGTAAGCAGGTCCGATGTAGTATGTATAGTTGCGAGTGTGAGTGATATCTGAGCAAGGGTCGGGTCGTAAGGACGGCCTTTTGCGCATTCCTCCATCCACTGCATGGCGTCAACGTAGCGCTCGGGCTCCTTTCCTTGACGGATGGCGTCTTGCTTGGCGGTCCGTCTTTCTTCGACGACCGGGGTGATGATGTCTTTTGCTGCTTGGAGCTCCTTGCGCATCTTGCGGCAGAATGGTAGCAAGTTGGCCACAAAGGGTCGGGTGCATCGTGGGAACATCCGGAGAAATAGAGCTGACATGAATGTGTGGACGGCGTAACCAGCTGTGACGCGGTGCCAGTCCGGGTTGCGATATAGCTTCTCCCCGAGGAACACTCTCGATGTCAGTCTGGAGATTAGATCGAGCATGTTGGGCTTTAGTTCTAAGTCATGCCAGTCTGATGTCGTTATGACATTGAATGAGTATTCACAATTGTTCCGGAGCCAGGTCGACAGGAGTGAATTTGATGAGCTTACCGGGATCGTCTGTGAACAACTCCCCTAACGCACGACCGGTCTCTTCAGACAATGGCCGAGCTAAGCTATCTACCAGACGAAAGAGTTAGTTATGTATGTGTCAGTCAATTGCGGACGAATCCGATCTACTCACCCAGATATGGTGTCAATTTCATGCGCACCATATCTATGATGATAGCCGGGTCCCGGTTGAAAGGATCAAAGCCTCGAATATGGGCGTGGTATTCTTCTGCCACAGCATCCAGCAAGCTTAATGCATGATGGCTCCGGAAGTCATCTGCATATTTTGAAGCGAGCACGATCTTCGGCCCGAATTCCGAATAGAGGTAAAAGGCGCTGCCCTGGTAGATGATGAACAATCAATGCTTATGGGTTCAAGGCAGAGCTTACAGAGGCATACCTGACTGAGTCCAGCCCTGACCAAGCCATGTGCATCCTTGAAGAACCGCTTTAAAGATCCCAGGCTTCCGATCTCAAATCGCCGTCTTTGGTTGATTACAGGAAGGGATGTCTTGAGGGACGGGGCGCTTAGAAGCCAGAAGAAAACTGCTGCTAGAATGGGCGCCCAGATCCATCGGGGTGGCTCCAACTTGGCTAAGTATGATATGATGTTAGCAGCGAACATGATGTGTGCCAGAGTATCAGAAAAATATTGTAGATTCAAAGAGAAAGACGTTTGAAACCGTCCAGTCAATGTTGATAGTGCAAGTCAATCTTGGTGATTTGAAAAAGCGAGAATCCTTAGATCATCATAGCGGGTGCCATATCACACAAGGCCCAAATGGACGAGGGAAGGTGCGGAGACCGGGATTTGCTACATTTTAGTACATGATATATTCTCCAATGTGTGCTGTCGGACTTGTCAGACTTAGAATGCGGCATTGACTAGACGCAGATGCTAATGCAAGGTCTACTGCAATAAAATCTGGATCCTGGAGAATGTGGTTGGCTGGCTGGCTGCATGCATATCGTGAATGAAGGGAGAGGGTGCGGTACAGCCACGCGTTGATGCCTTAGGGCCTGCATGCGGGAAGTTCTCTGCCCTCAGGCATGGCTCGCATTAATAAGCACTTGTAGCAGATAAAGACAAACATGGATTGATCAGTAGATAAAATGGATTAGACGAGTTGAATACTTCAGATCACAGCTTTGATGTGTTCAACCTCTGTACTTGTGGGGGCTGAAAGGCCTGTACAGCATCTGGATATTGCATTGGAGAAACCCCAGCCAGTGCGGCTGAAGTGGCCCACAGTAGCACAATCCAGATAGATCGGAACAGCGATGTTTTGATCATCATCCAGTCGGCTGATGAAGAGAGTCATTTATCATTGCTCAAGCTCATTTTACGCATCAATCGGCAGCCAAAACTTGGAGTGGATTGAACCAAAGCCAGCCCGCTTTGCCAATGAGCATAGGAAGAGGAATCTATGCGCATTCATAACTGCAACGTAGACACTGCATAAATCAAGTGACTTTTCCAACTCACCGCTCCACCCTAATTTTGACCAATCAGAATCATCGGAAAGACAGGGCGTCGTTGTCTGCCTGGGGCACCCAGCATCCCATGGTGGCACTAGTCGGACTATTAGTAGTCGAGCTAAAACACACTTACCAGGACGAGAGAGGCCTTCTCCCCAATTATGATCTTCCCCTCAAAGTGTTGGCGAGAGACCCAACTGACAGGCTCTCATCCTTCGCTTCTTACTATGCAAATCCACTGAAAGGTCAAGCTCACTATTCCACCAGTGGAGAAGGTACTACTGCAAGTATGCACTGTAGATATGAACAACCCTCTGAAGCGTGTCCCTACACATAGCCAGCCAACATGAGAAGACAAAGAGCATTCACCCATAGATCCAAGAATGGATGCCGCACCTGTCGGTCAGTCTTTATCTTTCCATTTCCTACTTCTCCACTCCGCTCATCAACATCAAGACTAGGCTCCTGATCCTAGGGTAAGCAGCTAATCCCCCATGTCCGTGCACGCAGGTCCCGCCATATCAAATGTGATGAAACCCCAAATGCATGCCGCAACTGCACCTCCACTGGGCGCAAATGTGACGGATACAACCAGTATCGATTACCCTTTCGTAAGGCGACACTACCAGTCTCCAAACCATCCAGGAGCCTCATCGTCTGTCTGCCCGGACTAGATTCCGATGAGCGTCGATGTCTGCAGTTCTTCGAGCACAACACCATCCCCATGCTAGTGGGGTATGCCGACTCGGAAGTATGGCAGCGTCTCGTGCTACAAATGTGTCACAGAGAACCCGCCGTCTGCCACGCAGTAGTCGCGCTCAGCGCCTTTCACGAAAACTACGAGCGAAGCAGCATGAACATGGAACCAAAACCCGATCACCGCCACCACCACTACGCCCTGGAACAATACAACCGCTCCATGGCAATGCTGCGCCGGCGCATCCAGTCCAATGACCCCCAAGTCCGCAGCATCACACTCATGTGCTGCGTCGTGTTCGTAATCCTTGAACTCCTCGAGGGGGACTACACCAATGCCTTCGCCCATCTACACCAAGGCCTCAACATCCTGAAAACCCAATCAGCTCACCACGCACTAACCACCGAGCGTATCCTCGCCAAAGCATTCCTGCAACTCAACACCCCCCGAGCCTACTGGAACGGCCCCGACGTCGTCGTAACCGGCCACCCTCCCAAGGGGAGCGTGTCCGAAGTAGCCTACTCAAAAACACCAATCCACAGCATCGCCGAAGCAAAAGAGCGTCTACGAGTCCTAATGAACAACATCTTCCACCTCCAATCCCTCTGCAACCTCTTCTTCCGCGGCGAACCAGAAGACCCAACCTCCACCACCCCTCTAACCCTCTCTGCCAAACAAACCACCCTCCACCACGATCTAACAGACTTCGCCCTGGACCTCAAATCATTCATCTCCTCCCACAAATCCAACACCGCCTGGACGTTACGAGAAACCCGCAGCGTGGACGTCATCCTCACACACGTAGCAACCCTAACTAGCATGCTGGGCTGTTCCCTCGACACAACGGAACTAGGCTACGACGACTTCCTCCCTGAATTTACACGCATCAACGAACTCTGCGAGCGAATCACCACCAGCTTCGTGACCGAGTACGGGAGTTACGAGAACCTCCCCACCATGGTCACTGACGTCGGGGTCTTGCCGTCGCTGTTCTGGTGCTGTGTGAGGTGTCGGGATGCAGAGACTAGAGAGCGAGCGCTCCAGTTGCTGAAGATGTGGCCGCATCGAGAGGGGTTTTATGATTCGTATTTGATTGTGGGGATTTGTCGGGGGCTGATGGATATTGAGGAGGAGGGGAGGGATGGCGAGGGGTTTATTCCGAGGGAGGCTCGTGTGCATACGCACACGGTTGAGGTTGCGGAGGATCGGAGGAGTATGGTTATTAGGTATGTGTTGGCTGGTGCTGGTGGTGGCGAGCAGGAGAGGGTGGTGGTGCTGGAGTAAGTACCTTTGGGATTTGTTCCAGGGAAGGGATATTTCATCGATGGTAATGTGTATAGATGGAGAGATCGTATATACAACCATGCAGATATAAATAGTATTACTCTATTAGTGAACGGAAAAGAGAATGATGGAGGACAGGTAGCTCTCCTGGGAAAGGTTTCGGGAATGATGTCCATTTGTACCTCCTATAAAAATCATAGACACTTATTCCAAGTATCTTTATCGTAGTGGGTAATCAGTAACAGCAGGTAAGTGTATACCTGCTAGCATACTATGCATATCACATCAATAGTAATGTAGTAATGTAGTATCACCTCTATTCATCTTGGTCCTACCATCCATCTCGATGTGCTAACTGAAGTACACTTAAATTGCCCCAGCCGGACAGAATTAAGAACTACCTAATACTAGACTAGTGAACTACTAGTCGTGCCTGAAGTGTGAGAACCTTACCAGATCAAACACATATATATAACCCCCCCCCCCCCCCCCCCCCCCCCCCCCCCCCCCCCTTTCCATCCCATCATCCCCTCTCGTAAAACCCC